>NC_090924.1:1437709896-1438909896 GCF_040938575.1 Ambystoma mexicanum
TCCAGCGCTATCCACTGGGGCTCCGAACGTTGCCTAAAGTGCGGGACAAGAACCCTAAATTGCGTCGCCCTGTAATATGTCTCCATATCCGGGAGGCCTACTCCTGCGTTATCTTTGCGGAGCTGGAGTAAGGATCTCGGAATCCTTGGCCTCTGGCCCTGCCATAAGAAGGTCAAAAACAGTTTTCTCACTTCCATGAAGTATTCCGGGGGCATCCTAACGGGGAGCATCTGAAACAAATATAATATTTTAGGGAGAAAGACCATCTTTATGGCATTTAAACGGCCCATCCAGGAGATTGTGAGCTTAGACCACCGTTGGCTATCTTTCTGTAGGGCGAGTGACAATGGTGGGAAGTTAGCTCCATATAAGGAGTCAAGATCGCGGGTGACATTGATGCCCAAGTAACGGAGGGTAGTAAGGCTGACTTGAACTCCTAGCGGGTCAAAGCGTACGCTCTCAGAATCCCTACTTTTATCAATCGGGAGGAGGACTGACTTCCCTGTGTTGATTTTTAAGCCGGCCAGTGCACCGTATTCCTCAATTATGTTAAGCGCAGCTGGGATCGAGTCTAAGGGGTCCGTCAGATGAAGCAAGATATCATCCGCATATAGTCCCAGTTTGTACTCCCTGTCTCCCACCGTGATGCCCTTAACTCTACCGTCACTCCTTAGTTTCTGCGCCAATGGTTCGAGGGACATCACAAACAATATTGCTGACAGTGGGCAACCCTGTCTCGTTCCTCTTTCAAGGGGAAACCAGCGTGAGTATCCTCCATTCACCGCCACCGACGTCGTGGGGGAGGTGTACAATGTTTTAATGGCGCGGCAGAGTTTCGGTCCCAGCCCGTTTAACACCAACACTCTTTCTAAAAAGTCCCATGACACCTTATCAAAAGCCTTCTCGGCATCTAACGACAAAAGAGATGGGTCCCCCTTCATTCCCTGTGCCTCATGAAGTAAGTGAAGTGTTTTCCGCATGGTATCCGTGCCCTGCCTGCCAAGAACAAAGCCAACCTGATCGGAATGTATCAGTCTGGGAAGATATGTTTCGAGCCGAGCCGCAATGACTCTAGCATACACCTTAGCATTGATGTAAAGAAGCGAGATGGGTCGATAAGAGCTACAGTATTTGGGGTCTCGACCTTCCTTAGGAATTACAGCCAGGAGGGCCTGAGAGAAGGACGGGGGGGCTTGACCCGTATCAAAGATATGGTTAAACAAGGACGCCAGGAAAGGGGCAAGAAGGGTGGAGAATGCTTTATAGAAACCTGGCGTAAATCCGTCATCCCCCGGGGCTTTCCCTATTTTCAGCCTCTTAATGGCACTCGCAACTTCATCCTCAGTGACCGGTGCATCTAGGGATTCGGCCTCCGTACCTGTGAGTGTGGGAAGACGCGCTCCCTCAAGATATGCGTCTATGCTTCCTATAGGGGGAGGGGGATCACACATATATAAGTCTTTGTAGAAGTAGGCGAATGCCTCTTGTATGTCCTCCGGGGACGTGACAGTCGTATCTATAAGAGTGCCGTCAGTCCTCTCAATTCGATCGACCCATCTTTCCGCTTTCTGTGCACGAAGGTGAGCTGCTAACAGAGCATCTGCTTTATCCCCCTTCTCATAATATTTTTGCTTAAGGCACTGTAAGGTCTGGGCTGTTTTGCCAGCAATAAGTATCCTCAATTCTTCTCTGAGTTTTTTGGCTTCAGTTAAGTACCTAGGTCTATCAGACGGTGAGGACTGCGCCAGGTTCTGAGCCACGTTAAGCCTCTCCCTGATGCCCCTCTCTATTAAAGCGCGTTCCCTTTTCTTTCGGGCCCCTTCCCTTATAAGGACTCCCCTCCAAGTAGCCTTGGCTGCTTCCCACACAGTTACCTTCCCTACTTCTCCTGTATCATTAGTGGAAAAGAATTGCTCGATTTCAGTTTCAAAGGTCCCCCTAAAGACCGGGTCAGCCCAGAGGGATTCATTACACCTCCATTTGGTATTCCGGGGTGCCAGCTCATTCCAAGATATATCAATTGCAACCATGTCATGGTCTGACCATGCGGAGGGATATATAGTGGCAGCTTGTAGCACGCGCAGAAGATCGTTGGAGAGAAAAATATAGTCGATGCGTGTGAGTGTGTCGTGGGGGAGGGAGTGAAAGGTAAAACCTCTGTCCAACGGGTGCAGGTATCGCCAGCTATCAACAAGGCCATATAGATCAAGGGTAGACTTAATGTCAGCCTCAGTTCGAGTATTGGGCGGATCTAATGCGTCGGCCCTGGTCTGTCTGTCAATAGAACTGTCCATCCATGTATTAAAGTCCCCACCCAGGACCGTGTGCCCCTTAGCCATATTAAAGACCTTTTCAGAGATTTTATGAAGGAACCGATTTTGCCCCTGATTGGGTGCGTAAAGCGTAGCCAGAGTAATTGTTGTGCCCCCTTTATTGCCCACAATCGTGATCGCCCTACCCTCAGTGTCCGTCCATATGTCAAGAACTGTCATCCGAAGGCATTTGCGAACCAGAATCCCCACCCCAGCCTTTTTCAGTATACCCGAGCTCCAGTAAGCGAGTCCAATCTCCCGTGACGGGATGGCCCTCTCCTCACCCCTCCGATATCTCGTTTCTTGAAGGAACAAGATGTCTACATTCGATCTCCTGAATTCCCTGGCCACCATTGATCGTTTCGTGGGAGAGTTCAAGCCTTTGACGTTAAGTGTGCAAATGCGTAATGTGTCCCTACGGGGTGTAGGTGCCATCATAAATATATTCAGAGGTCGTGGGCGGCCATTCCGTCTGTGCCATGGCACATATCCCGTCGGCCATTGCAATGTGTGGGTCAGTGTTATAAGAGTGGATCCCAGAAAATTCCATGGAGGCCGACGACCAGATCGTTCGGCGCGTACAATAGACCTCAGTGTGTCCAAGGTGCATCTGCGCATCTATTGGATCAAGATTAATGCAAACTGTGTGTTCTTCAATCACCCCCTCCCCCACCCCCCTCCCCATCCCCAACGCATTCGGCGCCCGATTCGCCCAGGTTGACATCACCCAGCCGAACTCGGACCACCAGTGAAGACCGCAAAACAGGCGGTCCTACCATAATAAAGTCACATATATCAGTGAGCCCCCAACTTTTGTGTGCACCTAACGCTAACAATAATTCAATAACAGAGTCATCAACCCTCCCCCAGGAGCCAACGCAATGTGAGTATTACTCCATATCACATTCCGAGCGTCTGAGGCACACAGAGCTATGGATACCTTGCACGTGGAGAAAGTGACCTCTCACAATTTGGCCTGCAGGCCATCTATGGAAGTCGCGAAGCAGGAGGTTGGCTCCTATGCATGAGTCCATAACCTCCTCGGCAGAATAATTTGATCAATTCTCACATTGTCAGTGTTCCATGTCCTGGGAAGTGTTCATCTTTCTAAATTTCCTAGAACCTGGAATCTTCCTCCGCCGTGGAGCCTTGGTTTTCTATTCGCCATCAGATTTCCCTTGATCCTCATGAGAAGAGGCACCTTCCGGTGGGCCTATCAAATCCGATATGCAGTCAACAATATCTTTCTCCGAGACAAGTCTTAATGTCGAGCCTTCCCATTCGAAGGTGAGGGAGAATGGGTACCCCCATCGGTACCTGACACCCCTGTCCTTCAACATTTTCGTGATCGGAGAGCACTTTTTCCTCATTGCTAGTGTGAGGGATGATAGGTCCTGGTAGAGAGAAATGACGGAGTCCTCCAAGGACAATTGTGGGGCGTTTCTGGCCTTGTCCAAAACTCGTGCTCTGTCCGCATAGTTATGAAATCGGGCCAGGACCGATCTCGGGCCCCCCGGTCTACCTCCAGCCCTATGGATTCGGTCAATTTTAGGTGCATCAATCGAGTCGTCGTTATAGAGGAGCTTCAAGATAGCGTGTAATGAGTGTTTCAGGTCCAGCTCGGTTTCACCCTCTTTCTCAGGAACACCAAAGACTCGAATATTGTTACGACGCTCCCTGTTTTCAAGGTCGTCGACCTTAAGACGCAATTCGTCTTCTCTGTTCGATATGTCTGCAATGCGGTGATCCATCTGTGCTTCTAGTACATTCAGAGATGTTTGGTTGTGCTCAACCTGCTCGAGCCTGTCGTCCATTTTGTCTATCCTTTGTGTGATCTTATCTATCCTACTGCCAATATCTGCTCGCATGCCCTTCATTTCAGCAAGCAAATCAGCTACGTCTGCTTTGGTCGCAGCAGCCTCGGACCCTGCTGTTGACATCATAGAAATCGAAAAGGGCCCTGGGGATCTAGCAATTGGTGAGAACGTATATTTCGTCAACTTGGTCCTAGGGTCCATGGGGGGTGGCACCCCGAAGCGCCCAGCAGGGTAAAAAACGTCCTAGCGATCTTCTATCGATGTAACGTTAGCACCCGTTCAGTCGTGGGACCTTCGACGTACAATACTTCTGATGCGGACACAAGCCACCAGAATCTCACGAATCTTGTTCCAATATTTACCTGTAGAGATATTCATATAAGATTGCGCAGCAGGGGAAGTCGAGTATGGACTCTCCAGATGGAGGGACAGCAGTCCAGTGACAGTACACGGGAGCCACTGACCATTCGCTTTCAAGCAGATCATTCCAGGGAGAGAAACAAGTATGTGTCGGCGTATCCAGCAAGTACGGTGAGGTATGTGTAGAGGACTTGCGGAGGGCACACGCCCTAACAGACAGGGGCCTAGCTCCCAATCCCACGTCAGCCAGAGGAGATCCGCGAACACCCAGGGGTGTGCTGCCAGCGCGCGGCGTAGATTTTCGTGAAGAGTCCTCGCAATGTTAGCTGCTTGGTATGCGGGGGTACTCGAGGAGGCACACGCCCCAACCTTTTGGGGACCCAACCCTCAGTTCCGGTGATCCTCTGGAGTAGAGGTGGATGCAGCACGAAACCGCGTACTGCAGAAAAAATGGTGGCAGAAGATACAGTCCAAGCCGAGGGACCACCATCCACGGTGTTGCTCAAAGTGCAGGGTGTCTGAATATAGCCACTTCCGCTGGGGAGGAGATAACATAGGGCACTCCGGAGCCCCACGTCCCCGTAAACCGTCTCTTCTTCTCCAGTCAAAATGTGCGGCTCTTCCTCCAACCCTCCTCCCTGGTCATGCAGCCTAAGCGTGTCGCCTCTCAGGCAGCGAGTGCCGTTCCCGCGACACCGGAGAGGGCTCCTTTGGAGGGTAGGTAAGGGGGAGGATTAGGCCCCGCCGCGCCACCGTGCTGAGCACAGGCCAGCAGAGACCGGCAGTGGAGGGGACAGCCGCCCCGTGGTGCAGGGGGGGAGGAGGGATCCACTCACCGTGCCGCGGTGGGGGTGTTGGCGAGCCCCAAGAGGGGGCTCCCAGCCACACAGAGCAGCAGTGCACAGCAGGTTCAGCGCGGTGCTCCAGGAACCGCGCCGGGTCAATCACAGAAGGCGGCTCTCCCCGCGTATGCTCAGGCCTGCACTGGAAGATCTGCAGCTCGCACGCCGCGCCGGAGGCCTCAGCGCGCCGAAGTTGATTTCACCACGATGCCGCCTCCGATTTTCTCCGGGTTTTCTCCTAGGTGGGGGGGACACCGTCCCGCGCCTCTCGTTCGAAAATCAGCTCTGGGGGGGGGGTCTCAAAGTGGGGGCTCACTGCCACTTTTCGGACCCTGTGTACGGAGCTCACACGGAGAGGCAACTCATCCGTGCGCCCCCTGGTGGCCGTCTTTCTGCAATAACCTTTTGGCCAGGTCATCTGTTCTTTCCTTGGATAGGATCAGTTCTCTTTTGAGAGCGTTAGTCTCCTGGCGGGCTGAGTGCACCTCTGCCCGTAATTCCCCCAAAAGCCGGGCCAGCTGGTTAGTCTCGGAAGTCTCCATAGCGCCCGGGTGGGAAATTGTGGGTAGGCTTCGCGTTCTGTCACGCTCACCTGATTCCCACGGGGGCGCTGGCCTGGTTTCGAGTGTTGATGCCTCTTCAATGGTGAAGCGCAGGGCTCTGAAGATGGATAGGACGGGCCCCTCTACTCTGGCTAATCTGGCTCGCAGGAATATCCTCCTGTACGTGAAAAGGGAGTATTACAATCTGGCGGAATAATGCTCGAGCCTCCCACTTCCTTCCAACCCTCCTCGATACCCTTCCACGATCCCCCGTGAAGTCTCGCCTTAGGGTCTGAAAGGACAAGCTCTTCATCCTGCTTCTGACGCAGGGGCGCGTTGAACCCAGTTACTTCACTGGATTGAGGTTGGATGGGAGTTCAGGTAAGCTTGATTACACTGGTAAGGCGCTGTAAAAGTTCTGTTGCAAGTTCAAAAGTTCAAGCTTTAAATAATAATGTTCATTGTCTTTTTCAGGAGATGAAAGAAGATTCCTTTGGAGACTTCTTGCAACAAAGCGCTAATGTTGATGTCTTTTCCCCATAGGGGCCGGGGTTCGGAATGCCGGAGATATGGCGCCGACCCGAAGTGAAAAGTGCAGTTCCAGTAAAGATCTGGTAAGTCCTAGATGAGCGCTCAGGTAATGTTTTTGCATTCGCTCATCTAATGTCTTTGTCTTTTTTCCCCATAGGGGCCGGGGTCCGGAAAATGCCTGGAAGCAGCAAGACCCGAAATGAAATGGGAATGACCCAACAGGTAAGTCTTAGAAGGAAACTGAGCTTTTCCTATTCCCTTCCTTCTCTCACCTTGTGTTCTTGTCTTTTTCTCTCTAGGCTCTGGGAAGTGGCTGCGAATCCAGATGATCGCTGCTGAAGATGGAGGCGCCCAAGAAAGGTGAGTGAAATGCAGCGCTGCAGCGATCAGAGCGAAATGCTTTTAAAATGATGTCTTCCTTTTCAGGATCGTCAGTGAGATGTCTCTGTGATGCAGGTTTAGCAGGTAAGGCCTTCTTCCTCTCCAATTCTCTTCTTAGCACCCTTTGCAGGTGTCCCAGGATGCTGACAGGCGTGGCTGAAGTCTAGAAGCAGGAGCTGACACGGTGAGCGTCCAGCTGCTAGGTGCAGAACAACGCGAAGCACGTGTGGCAGTTCGGGTGGGGTTTAAATAGCTTTGGAAGAAGTTCCAGGTATGTATCCTTCCCCGACCACACCCGGGTGGAAAGTAGTCCCACAGGTAAAGTAGTCTCATTCAGGCCTCAAGAGGGCCTGGATGTAGCAGCATGGTCTGCATCAGGTAAGTGCACATTAAAACACTTGAACACATGTCCAGCTTTATGAGCCTGGCGCCTAAGGCGCCAGGACTGGGGTCCAACATGAGCCTGGCGCCTAAGGCGCCAGGACTGCGTCCAAAGGGCCCCAGCTTGGGCCCGCTGGAACTTCCCTGGGGGGAATGATGCCTGCCCCTGGGGTTGCTGGGTCGGACCTGGCTCCTTGGAGGAAGGCATCATGACAGAGACTTTATTCATTTCTCCATGTTCAGAGGTTTTTTGGAGTGTGGCCACTATTCGCCCATCCATCCAGGTATCATCAGGGGCCACATTACAACCCTCCAACTGAACATGTGTAACAACATCATTCAGCAATCTGTCATTGTTTAATTCTGTGCATTTGAGATCATTTAGTGTGATACCAGCCTTTTCAGCCTCTTCAAAAATATGCTCAAAGAATTCTTCAGGTGATTGACATGTACCCTCCTTTTGAGTATATCTTTTTACTGCCTGTGTTTGGTTATTGTTCTGATTGCCCAGGGAAGGAGTTATAGCATCGCCATTTACTCCCTGTTCATTCCCCATGCATGAGTCATTTTTCCTAAATCAGCCTCTTTGTTCCTTTGGAATTTCAGGTGTTTCTTTTTCATTTGTACAAATCTCCAATGTCTGATTTAGCTCTAGGTTAAACCGAACTTCTTTCATAAGGGTCTTTGCACTTTCTGTCACATGTTCATTTACCGGTATCTTTATTTTTGAATCTTTATACATCTCAGAGTCATTATGGAAAATCACATCAGAACAATCTGTTTTCTTGGCACTGCAGGTATCGTAAGTACTTCACTTTTCAGAAACCCCTCGGTCATTGCTATGGCTTTCTGCCCCCTCACTTGATGACTGTTTTTGTGCTGTACAGAGCTTTCCTATTTGCTCAGCTAACATTTTCACTTGGGCCTCGAGACACTGCAATCTTTCCATCTCTCTAGAATCCTCTCTCTGTGGCCCAGATCGATATTGGTTGTTTTCCCCCTGATTGGATCTATTCTGATACCTCTCAGGTGAGTGATTTCTATTGGGATTGTTCCTGAACTCTTGATTGATATGTGGAGGGGAGCGAGGTGCACCCATCCTTTGGTTGTAGTGCCCTGGTGGTGGTGATTCATTGTATTGACGTGGAGCATAATTCATATTCTGCCTCATGTCCTGTCTCTCATGTTGTGGGTATTGACCCCTATGTTGATTCCCATTATCAGCAAATCGATCCACATATCGGGGTCTATCCTGATTACCATATATCGTGGTATTGGGATCAAATCTGCTCTGTATTCCAATGTCTGGTAGGGACCATCATTTCTTTGATCCTGATTTTGTCTCCGGTTATTGTTCATACCTGACATATCAGGCCAATAGCCTGCTCGGGGCCTATCTCCTAAGTATCTAGGGCTGATGTAGCTGTCCCTATTACTAGGATCATGTGATTGAAACATTGGTACAGGAAGTGATGATCTTTGTTGATTACCCCTTTGTTCAGTTGTCAAATTATTTTTACCTGGACTTTGAGCAGACTCAAGGGACATTTTGGCTGACCTGATTTCCATCACTGTTGCTGAGGGTTCTTTAGATTTCGGTCTAGTGTCTTTCATTTAATCACTTTCTCTACCCTGACAATAGAGTACTTCATATAGTTTTGTACTTTGGTGCACAATCCACTCAAGGGACTTGTCCCGATCAAATTCACGGACCAGTTGTGATATAATGTCTTTCTGTAACCCATATAAGTATGCAGTTTTAAACTCATTAGAATTGGGGTCAAAAGATACATCAAAGCGAGAAAATGCTCTTTTTAAGTCTTGTAAAAACTGGCGCGGGGATGTATTAGGCCCAGCAGTGATTGTGTAAGC
Organism: Ambystoma mexicanum; assembly: GCF_040938575.1. Taxonomy (NCBI): domain Eukaryota; kingdom Metazoa; phylum Chordata; class Amphibia; order Caudata; family Ambystomatidae; genus Ambystoma; species Ambystoma mexicanum. The sequence continues at coordinate 1,437,718,935 of NC_090924.1, forward strand.
GACTTTCTTTGCCTCCTGCAATGACTGGAAAGGAGAAAAATGATGCCTAATCTCTTTTTCAAACTCTGCCCATTTCATATTCTGCTGCTCATTTAATCCCCTTATGATACTGGCCGTGGGAGCATCTAAAGTTAAATGAAAATACTGCCTGTATTGTTCCTTAGGTATCTGGAGGGCTTTACAAATGTCATGAACCGCTTCAAGTGATCCTCTATGCAGCATTCCCCTCCTTTTTTGAGTGGTTTGATCAGAGCTTTAATAGATTTCATTATTTTTATGGGGTTACTTGTTACAATGCATGGAATTGCACTACTTGGTGACTCAATCCTGGTTCCAGGTGTATGGGATTGGTGGCAGCCCCCAATGGGAGTATCAAATCCCCCAAGGGCGCTGCAACCAAGTTCAGTCACCGGCCCAGTCACTGGAGCACTAGCTCTTTGGGTAGAAATAGAATTCAACTCCATTGAATGTGGTGCCCTGCCTTCTATCCTGGGACCCGGGAATGCACATTTGCTGTTCCAAGTCCTTACACTTTTTAAGGAGCCTGTCTGCTTCGTTTTGCAAATAGTTGTTTTCATCACTCATTTTATTAATTACCTCCTGCATGTCGCACATTTGCATTTGGCATTCATTACATTCTTTGTTTCTCTTGTCTCTTTCTTGACACATTTTAACCATTTCCTGTTCTGCATTTTGGAGATCACTTTCTTTTTACTAATGTTCTTTTTTGTAAAATCTGCATTTCTGAAACCATCTCATCTTTATCTTGTCTAATTTGGTCCACCAATGCCTTTAAGTGTACCAATTCTTGTTCACTGTCCTCAAACTGTTTCTTGCTTTTGGACAATTGAATATCAAAATCTCTGCATTTTAACTGCATGTCTTTCTGACATCCTTCTAATTCTGCTCTTAACATTTCCTCCTTTTTACTTGCCCCATCTAGGTCAGCAGCCTTTAACCTGTTAATCAGCTTGGTATCATTTTCTTGCATTCGCAGGGACCTATTCAAAATAAACCAGATCTTCGCGCATAGTCATATCAAACAATCTTTCTCTGCATGTTTAACGGCTGCATTTAATAACCTTAGAAGGCAGACCTGAATTATGCTGCCTTCTGCAAAAATATTGTCTAGTTTTTCTTTCTGCACCTCACCATGAATGCGGTCATGCCATTCTGAGGCACTGTTCGATGACCACTTCCCATGTGCATATAATTTTGCCTCTAAATATTGCACTAGCTCTGAGAATGTGGCTTCCATTTGAGACTTTCTGAAATTTGTTTTTAGTGACACACTGTTATTATGAAATGGGTTCCCTTTAATGCACAGATGGCAGTGTGAGACACACTTGCCACGCCCAGTAGGTGCTCTATGATCACTTTCCCGGCCAACGCACCATAAATATGTAGGGCATTTTGTGTAAAAATTTGGGGCCTAGCGGTATTTTCCTACCGCCAAAAACAAAGCTAATTTAGCAATGACTACTCCTTGCATCTAGATTGGGTTTGGCTTTATGGTGGTATAGTGACTATGCATTATTTCAGTACACAGATACATCTTGTTGGTATGCATTTTGTTGTGGTATAGTGGTGAGCATGGCTTTCTTTTCTATTTGTGGCCCTAATCTACAAAACTCCCTTCTTCTTGCTTGGTCTGTTTGTGTGATCACTAGAGGCCTCGGACCTACATTTATGGATACCACAATATTCACATACAGCGTTCACAACGCCCTGTGGTATTATCACTAATTTATTTACATTAGTGAGATTATATTTCCAGAGGCCTCTCTCTGCTGATTCATGTACGCTCAGCAGACTATTGTATTATATTCCACTCAGAAGCTACACACACCCTGAGTGGAATCACGCACACAACTATTTATAATTGCTAATGACATTACATCATCTGTATAGGAAATTGGACATGGATATTACCTAACAACCTCCCCTTTTCTTGTATGGTATGGTTTAAATGCACCAAAGAAAAACAGTAGCAAAAATACCCTTACACAGGTGTTGTGTTATAATAGTTTCATTTCAAAATAATACATTACCAGCTTTGCGAGGCAGTCCTTTCTAAAATAAACAGAAGAGAAACAAATGCAATAATACAACGCATTTCATTTTACATTTGCAACAATGAAAAGAACAGTACATCAATATGACAGCATTTAGATGGCAACATTATAATGTGGCATTTAAACACAGTGATTCCCTAGCGATATCTTTCCTGCCTGAAAAAGACTTCATTCACACGACACTCCCTCAAATTTTACGTGATTATTACCAGTTATTTGTAGCTCTCCAGCATGCAAAATCTCCTGTCTTGCCTCCTCCGAGAAGTGGGCCTGGGGTTTTCTTTTTTTCTTTAAAGCACACAGCAAGAACATGCAGTTCAATCTGCAATCTGCAGTTCTCAAGCCGGTGCCAAGTGACCAGGAACCCCCAGTCTTTGAAGGTCAACAGTGCAGCTGGAACTACACCTCTCAGGAGCAGAACGAAGGCAACCTCACTGCAGCTCCGCAAAATGTCTTCTTCCCTTCATTCTCTCAGAGCTACCCCAAGAAACCTCTGTTACATCCCCCAGGCTTACGTGTCCCCAATCAAATTCACAATATCATATCCTCCTTCCTCATCAATAGCTCACTTTTACAGTAGGCAACTGTATCTAACTGATTTCCTGGTATGCAGAGTGATTTCCTGCAAAGACAGTGAACAGAGCAAAGAAAAAAAAATCTAAATGCACGTTTAAAAATGAATCTCAGCCTGCCTCCTTTTTCTACATGGAGAACACATTATAATGTTAATGAGTTAGAATCGGTGTTAGTCTTTGTTAATTAAGTTAGTCAATCAGGTATCTAATGTGGTCTCCTGTAAGTGAGGCATTTCAAGTGAAAAAAAAAATGGTGTGCTTTTAAAATCTGTAGCCTGTCTTCATTTACATGTCCATATGTTACACTGGCAACACATGGCTTGCTGTACCACATTGCATCAATAATGTGATCCCATGCAGTGGCGCTGAACTCCAAAACACGCTAAATTTTACTACATTTCTGTACTGAAGACAAGTTCACAATTCTGCCATATCCATAAATATATATAGGATGGCGTGACGGCGGGTGGTGTGTGACGCCAGCTATAGGGAGCGCCTTGCCCCTTTGTGCACATTAATACACACATCATACATAGTGACAGGTAGATGGTGTTCATTGGTGGCTGATACATTTTTGAACTGGAGAGCCCCAAATGTTTGCACCAATCATGTGGGATTGACAGAGCACAGTGAGGGAGCCCAAACCAAACAAGGGGTGCTTGAGAGGGTTTCTCGCCCCAAAATTGTTCTGAAACCAATGGAAATGGTGCATTTGGCAGCACTTTCTTGAAAATTAGGTTAAAAAGCCATGGAGTTTGCAATTGGTTTTGTATGGTAGCACATGGAAAAAAAACAATACATTTAAGCCATGAACCTTGCACAGGAGCATTTTCCATTGCATTTCATGCCGCCTTTGCCCACAAAATATGCCAGTATGATTTTTGTTTTCATGTTGGCTGTTCCCATACATACATGTCCATGCAGGCTGCACCAATATATGACAGTATTAACTATAAGGACTCACAGCCGGTAAAAAATACCATGCCACGAAAAGTATATCCAGACTGGCTGTGCCCCATAAGTGTTATTACTGGCTAGACTGGGCAATATTCAATGTAGGCCAGACTAGCCACCTGATAACACTTATCTTTTCTTTACCTAGGCCTGGCTGAAGATGAGTTGGGGCCCATTTCAACATAACGGTGGGGGGCCCCCAATTGCTTAGTACGGAAAACAGACTGAGGCACCCATTAGGTGCATACATTATAATGGAGACAAAGAAATACAGCCAGGAGTTAATAGACACTGATTATCACAAGACAGCCAGCCAGCAGGGAGCTGAAACACTAAATGCCCACTGAAATTCTTTAAATCGCCTTTGTCAGAAGTTGGCTGATGTGGAGGAACCAGTGTTAAAAGGCAAGCTGAAAGGGCTCCAGCAAACGCAGCTGTAAGGCGAGCATTTCAAAGCGCTCATTTTAAGCCCCAGAACGAAAGCAATATATAAAGAGGAAAATATTGCTGTGTTACAAGACTGGTGACTGGCACCATGGAGGCATTTGCTGGTGTCCGCCAAAGCCACTTTCAACTGAAAGAGCTGAAAGGTCCAGGCAAGACAACCAGCTAGCAGGGAGCAGAAACACCAAATGCCCGCTGAAAATCTTTAAATCCTCCTTTGTCAGTAAGTGGCTGATGTGGAGGAACCAGTGTCAAAATGTAACAAGGTGATAATACTTATGTGTACCCCAGGGAAGTGACGGCCGGAAGGGCTTCATCAATCGCAGCCCAGCCTGTAAAGCGAGCATCTGAAAGCGCTCATTTCAAGCCCCAGACAGAATAAAAGGAATATAAAAAGGAATATATTGCTGTGTTACAAGACTGATGACTGGCAACATGGGGGCATTTGCTGTGGTCCTCCAAGGACCCTTTCAACTGAAAAGTCTGAAAGGCCTTGACGCTGTCCCTAGCTATAGCCTTATTGTTTGCTTTATCCTTGATGCATGATTCCATGCATCCTAGGTAAAGCAACCCAACAGCCCCCTCGCCTTAATTTAGGGGTGGGAACTGGCACATACAACACTTTCACCCACCAGTCACACAACTCCTTGCATGCACGCATGCATACAAATAAACACACCATTGACACCAAACACAGTTAATTTAAATACACATGCACACACACACACACATATATATATATATATATATACATATATACACACACACACACACACTTAATTTTAAAACAAAACACCTTACCTCCATGCACCCTTCTTCATACAAGCTGGCGCAGCCATACGGGAGGAGGACCGGATGGCCCTCCCTCCTCTCCAGCACCTAGACACAATGCCTGACAGGAGAGGAGGCCTCTCCTGTAAGTCAGCATGTTCATGTGGCTGGTCTCTGCATCGTGAACATGACAGGAGAGGCCTTCTCCCCTGTCATTCAGTGTGCATGAGCTGCCAGCACAGTAATGAGAGGTGGCAGAGCTCACTTCTGAGCCCTGCGGTCTCTCATTATTTATCAATTCAAACGAAAAAAAAAGCATTTTGCAGGGGACAGGACCCTGCTGAGAGGCAGGCAGAAACGTCCCCGTGTCAATAAAGAACACGGGTGGACTGTGCTGCCTTTCACTCTGGTGCAGGGGGTCCTGCGAGGCCCCTCCCAAGAGCGAGGCCTGAGGCAGATTGCCCCCCCCCCTGAACTCCCTCGTGACGGCCCTGGCTCCACCAGAACCGTCAAGACCCATATTGACACCTTTGCTCCAGCCTTGACCGATTTCTGTAATCACTCTTTTGCCACTGGAACGTTCCCCTCTCCCATTAAGCACTCCCTTATGCACACACTCCTCAAGAAGCCGTCTGCTGTTCTTGCCTGCCCGGAAATCTATTGCCCAATCTCCATCACCATTTTCCTGGGCAAACCGTTGGAAAAGCTGGCCATCTCCCAGCTTATTCTCCACATGGAATCTGTTGGATGTCTCCATGACCATCAGTCTGGCTTCAGAGCTGCCAGAGGCACGGAAACTGCTGTCTTGCACACCTGTGAAGATCTGCTCTCTAACCTTGATTCCAGCATTCCTTCTGTCCTCATCCTCCTTGATCTTTCCTCTGCTTTCGACACGGTCAACCATGCCATCCTGATCAATCGACTCCATGAGAAACTGGGCATCAAGGATCAGGCCTTTGAGTGGCTGACCCCCTTCCTCTTGGACTGCCCTTCCCAGGTCCAACTTGGTCCCTTTCTCTCTACTCCATCCTCTCACTCTGGTTCTGGTTTTTCAACCTCTACGTGGCCCCTTTGGCCCACCTGATCTCTACATTCTCCTCTAACTTTCAGTGGTATGAAGATGACACTCCGCTTTCCTTCAGGCTCCTCTCAGACTCCTCTCCTCTCTCGCTCGTTCCCGACTGTCCATCCGCGAGTCAGGATTGGTGTGCCTCCAACGATCTCTGCCTTAATGTCAGTAAGATGGAGATCCTTCTCATTTGGACTCCTGCCCCTGCTTTCCCTCTCTCACTCTGGCCGCCCGCCTTGGGCCCTTTTCCTTCGACTTCCTGTGAGGCAAACAACCGTGGTTTCATCTTTGACTCCACTCTCTTTTTCTCTCCTCACATCTCGGACGTCGCCAGGAAGTCCCACTACCAGCTGCTCCTCCTCAAAGGGACTCTTCCCTTCTTCACTTTCCCCCCGAAGCTCACTGTCTCCAGAGCCCTGGTTCTCTCTAGGCTGGACTACTGCAACAGCCTCTTTCTCAATCTGCCTTCCTCTACTCCCCAGCCTCTGCAACTAATCCAGAACAGGACTGCGAGACGTATCCTTTGTCTCAAGCCCAGGGATCGTATCTTTCCAGCTCTGAAATCTCTCCACTGGTTCCCAGTTGCTACAAGTATCAGGTTCAAGACCCTTTGCATTGTCCACAAGGCTTTTGGGGCCCAGGGCCCACACTACATCCAACACTCTCTTCCAAAATATCTTCCTTCTCGAGCCCTTCGCTCAGCTACCTACAACTCTCTGAGGGTTAGACGCTTCTCCAGGCAGAGAGTGAGGGTAGATCTCTCTCCTCTGCAGGTGCCTCCCTCTGGAATATGTCCCCTGCCCCTCTCAAACTTGAACCGGACCACCTGAAGTTCCGGAAGCAGCTCAAAGCTTTCCTCTTCTCCTCTGCTTTCTCTCTCTCCCTTTTCCTGCTGGCCTACCTGACCTACCTGTCTGCTGTACCGACTGGTTGCTTGGCTACCCTCAGAGTCACACTGAGCCCAGACTATTTCTTGATCAGTGACCCTTGCACTGCCTCTGGGGCAACCATGCACTTAGGAGCTGTAACTGTAACCCTACTGTCCCTTGTTCTCCTTGCACTTCCCAGAGCCGCGCTGCCCTGGCTGCACTTACTTAGAGCATTGCTGCCCTGTTTTTCCCTTCCCTCTCCTTTGCACTTCGCCCCTCCCTTTCCCCTTGCACCTCTCCTTCTCTCACTTGCACGATCTGAATGACACAAACCTAGTAAGATCGTTGTCTTGTCCTCCCTCTATCTTCCCTTCCTTGTCTTGTAGCGCCTAGAAACACTGGTGTGCAGGCGCGTTATAAATGACTTATATCATATCATTTTATCACAGATGGCCAGAAAAATATACAATGCCGCAATAAGAAACGGCTAGACTGGGATCGCCCAAATGGCACTGTAGCCAGGTAATTCACTTAGCAAGACTGCTTTATCAGAAATGCCCAGTTAAAAAAAAAGTCATACCAAACTGAGGAATGACTAGACTGGCTGCACCAAAATGCCTCACTAGCCACTAATACCACATATCATGCCTGCTTAGCTTGGACATGGACGGCCATTATAATGTGTCGTACAATCCTGCTCCCCCCACACATCCCCTCTCCCTCCCACCCCAACCTCCAAAATCAGCTTCTTGGCCCGAATTACCTCCATGTCCCTCTTCCTTGCCCCAGAGCTTAGGGTTGAGGCTCCTTGCCTCATAGGTAAGTACTGGGATGAGTAAGAGTAGGACTAGGAGTAGTGAAGATTATAGGTAGCTAAGTCAGGCATTATCTCCATGTACCTCTACCTCATCCCAGTACTTGTGTATGAGGCAGAGTGCCTTATACACAAGTAATGTCTTATGCACGCTGGAACGAGGTAAAATAGGGCTAGGAGTAATGAAGATTACCAATAAGTAATCCAGGCATTAAACACAAGTATTGGTGCAACATCATTGAGTTGACTGGGATTCAGCACTCCCGCCCCCCTGAAATGTTGGGCTATGTTGACTCGACCTGGCTGACCTTCAGAGTTGCCAGACAGAACAGGACACAGATGTTAAACGCCACCTGGGGTTCGCTGTTAACAAGAACACAGCAATTACTAACAAAGCATTTCACTGTTAGTTCCTGCATTCAAATGCAAACATTTTTATGCAATTGAAATCGTGATGTGGATGCTAGGGGAGTGAGCGGAAGGGTAGAGAGGGAACTGGAGACCACTCATTCCCACAGCAATCCATAAGTGGGTGCTTTCAACCTTAAAGGAGAGAGTTAACTGATTGTAACATTGAAGCTGCACTTGAATAGTCTCATTAAAATGCATAAAGAAATTAGATGCCCCAAACAAATAAGTTTGCCCATCCCCCACCGCCCATGAAGTTATCGCCTCTCCCAACATTTGAAGGGTTCGGCCCCGAAATGTAGGTTTTGTTGCGCCCCTGAACGCAAGCACACACACCATTCACTATAAACACACATGCACGCACAGCCATCCATACATTTACGTGTGCACCCTTTCACCATACACTCATACAGGCAGCCACCTATACATTTAAGTGTGCACCCTTTCACTATACAGGCACACCCAGGCAGCCACCCGTACATTAAAGTATGCACCCTTTCACCATACACTAGCACAGGCAGCCACCTATACATTTAAGTGCGCACCCTTTCAACATACACTCGCACACGTCATGGGGTTGAGGGGAGCCCTAACACTTCAAAAAGAAGTAAGCTTACCGGCACCGGTGTTTCCGGGCTGGCATATTACAGCTCTGCGGGCGGTTGCTATCCTGCCTGGCAGGTCAGACCTGCCAGGCAGAACGGCACCCACCTGCATAGTTTTCACGGAAGCACCGGTACCGTGATCCCCATTCCCATAGAGTCCAATAGGACTTTATGGTAATGGGGATTTACCATTTGCTAGCGCCTGACTTCCCAGACCCCCGAGGTTGTAATCCCCCGTTGTTACCGGGAAGTCGGGCGCCAGTAAATCATTACTGGACCAGTGGCAATCTGCTGGTCGCACTGGCACAGTTACCGCCAAACCCATAATGAGACCCATTGTTTCTTTTTGAAGTCACTCGGACTTCATAAAGAAATTATTTCCGTTAAGAAACGAACCATAACAGAAAACATTTCTTTGTGAAGGCAGAGTGACTTCAGAAATAAACTATTTCTTTTTGAAATCATAGGGCTCCTCTCACCCCATGGCATGGAGGCCTCCAACCTAGGCCCTTCCATGCCATGGGGAGGGCGCAGCCCTCGGACTTCAAAAAGAAGTTAAAGAAATTATTTCTTTATGAATACAGAGTGAATTCAAAAAGAAAGATTCTTTTGTGAAAACATTTTTTTATCTTTTTTTTCTACAAATGGGGCCCCCTCCCAGGACACGTGCTGGCGGCCCCCCCCCCCTCCACGTGGGGGCTGTGGTGGCCCCTGTTACGCCAGTGTCTATCAGTTGTTCTGAAAATGCATAGTTGGCAGAAATGTTAAGACGACATTGTGCTTTTTAATGTACACATTTCTTGTGATTTTTAACGGGGGGCGTTCTCTCTGTTCTCTTGTTGACTACAATTTCCTCCATCACTGCACCCATCTCGAAACCTCTTAGACTATTTAAATACATTTTTAACCCTGCCTTCTCAATTACGATTTTGTCACCGACTTACATTTTCCAGGTTTTATTGGAGTTTTGCTCGTTTTCGCTTTTGTTTCTTTATTGATTCTCCACCCTCCTTTTTTTCCAACAAGCACAGACTGACCTGTATCCGTGCCGGTGTTGCTAGGGTAAGAGCTTATTTATGCTAGTTGTGCCAATTGGGTGTTAATTTCCCTAAATTTGCTATTCCGTTTTTGGTCCATTTGAAGGGAGGCCAGCACCAGCGGTATGGGCAAAAGTGGGTCGCAGCTAACCTACAGACTGACGCACTTTTGATTACCCTGTATCCCCTCCCAATAACCATGCAGTCTCTTGGTGAGTTTGGTCCGCTACAAAAGGATGGCCTCCAATCCATATATACCAGGATCTCATGGCACAATAGAATTAAAAGGGAATCATACCAAAATGTCGACCTGAAAATTGCAACGGCTGAAAATGCCAACTTATTTTTTTTTTACCTCCCCTTACACCACATATAAATGTGGGGGGGGGTATATCAGTTGGAAGCAAGATCAGCTGTTCACATATGTTTCGGAACAGGCTGCTGCTCCAGCCCGCTCATGGCCACGTGTTCAGCCGTCCTCTCTAAGATGGATGCCTGAGTTTCCATGACTTCAGCTACAACTACAGGATCAGCTGAAGCCACGGAGTTCACCTGCTTTAAATGGAGGGGGAGAGGACCGGGAGGACCGAGAGGCGAAGCCGACGAGAGAAGGCCAGGAGAAAAGGCTCTTCGCTGCTTGCTTGCCGCTTGCCACCAGGTGATGCCACATCAGACAGGTAAGGATTCAGACCATCCCCACCTGTATTCTAACTCAACCCCTGTTACCACCAGAAACCTCATACTATGTGCCTGCATTCCTAAGTTCAACACCTGCTCCCAGCCACTCGCAACAAGCACCCGCAATGTAAGACTATGCTCCCGGACTCTGCCACTCACTTGCTACACAGATGCCACTCTACAAGCAATCAAGGCCAGAGCCTCCCACCCTACTTGCAGAGACATTAGAGTCAACTCCTATATAGTTGCCAATGAAGCAACGCACCCCACTGTTAACCACACTGACTCAATATTAAATGTCACCCCATATGCGCCCACTGAAAATGTGCCCCCCAATGCAAAATCTGTGTTAGGCAAATCTTCTACCACCACTCTCAATGCTACTATGCCAAATGTACTACCACAGGTGCCCACCACCTCTGCCTCGCTCCCCTCTCCCCCCCCCTAGCTGTTACACAACCCCATCTCAAATGCGCCATGATCAACGCCAGGTCTGTTAATGCTCACGCTCTGGACATGCATGACCTCATAACCTCCCATGATCTTGATCTGCTCATGACATCAGAAACCTGGCTACCTGAAGCCTCCGGTCCTGCACTCTCCCTTGCACTACCTCCGGGCTACTCCATCACGAGACAAGATCGCTTATCCAAAGGTGGAGGTGTAGCAATCATTGCCAGAGAATCTCTTTCCATCAGAAGGATAGAGAAATCCCTGCACAACAACAGTGACTACCTCCAAGTCAAAATCAACCTCTCTCCCCACTGTACCATTGCTGTTCACCTTGTCTATCATCCTCCAGGCCCAACAGGAGACTTTCAAGCCTCTCTCATCCACCTCCTTTCTGATAACCTCAAAAAACACTCTAAAGCTATTCTCCTTGGGGACGTCAACCTAGGCCTCCTTGACTTCAAGGACCCAGCAGCTAAATCCCTTGACTCAGCCCTCAAGGCATTAGGCTACAAAAACACCATCTTCACCCCTAGCCACACCTAGGGACGAACTCTCGACTGGATTGCACAGCACAACTGTCCACTCACCATCACTGGTAACACGCCCACCCCGTGGTCTGACCACCTTATCATCACCTTCAGCATCCCCACCCCCAGCTCCTCCACCCCAGCACCCCAAACCCTGCCACCCTGCCTCGCAAGAAGCTCCCATCAGCTCACTTAGGAAAGGCTACTGCCTTTCCTCCAAGGTCCAGCCTTCAGACCTCCTTTCTCTCCAGACCCAGAAATACTTGCAACCGCATATGATAGTGCCATCAAAGGAGCCATCAACTCCATTGCCCCACTGAAACCTCGCAAATCCAAACTCACCACCCATTCCAACTCCTGGTTCACCCCAGACCTTCTCACACTCCACAATGAGAAAAAGGTTGCACTCACACAATGGCAAACATCCCACTGTGATTGGCCCAAGTGGTGAGCCGGCTCACCACTTAGTATGTTTGAGTGACAGCTAGGCTGAGTGAATGGGGGTTTTCTGCATACAAGCAGGGCTTTGGGGACTGGAACTTCAGAAGTCGCCACAGGACCTGAGAATCCGACAAGGGAGAAGCTGAGCCGACCTACAACGATGACACCACCGGTGGAGCCCTGCAGAACCGACTCACCACTTCCCGACGACAGAGAAGATCTCCCGGCTGGAGAGGCTTCTTCCCCTGACTGGTGGGCACAACCAGTTTACCTTCCTTTCTTCGCACCCCAGCCCGGTTTGTGGTCGAACTGCCCGTGCCAAGCACCCTGGTGGCCGGATAGCCACTCACCACTGAACCGCGAATCACCGGACCGCTCCTTGTACCTGAGAAACTCTGCGGCTGGTTTCTTCCCTGGCAGTGCAACGGACTCCTGTCTTTCTCCACGACGAGATTGCCTCTTCCCCTGGATGAAGCACCGACTTGCACCTGCTGCCAGGAACAACTGCCCCCGCTGGAGCGTTCTCACCACTTTAAGGTACCGTGTCTGCCAGGCCTCCCTTTCTAAAGATTGCTACAAGGTAATAATAACCCCTTAACCTTCTGGACTGGGCTGGCCGCGTTGACCCTCTAACTGGTCCCTTTCTTTGGTCCAACTCCTTTTTGAACCTTTACAAGACTCTTGTGCACTGCAACCGTGTGACCTTGGACAATTTTCGTTTGGATCCCCTTAAAGTGGATCCGGCCGCTTGAACTCTAACTTCACGGTTTTACTTGGCCTTTCCCTCTTGTTATGTTCTGATAAAAGTGTTGGGATCTGTTTCAACTTGTTCTCTGCTCTTCTCTCCCTTTTTAAAATGAACTATTAGAGTGCCATCTACGTTAAGCGCTCACCACTGTCTGAAAATAAGCAGGGCTTTACTTAAGACTTGTCTAATATTCTTTTAAGGGAGTGTATATCTTTTAGTGACCGTGTTTTTTAATTTCTTAGAATCAGTGCCTGTGTGTTTTTCTAGATGTGGTTTTAAATAAATAATTATATCTCTTTTACACCAAGCCCTGGTCAGTGTTTACTTGTTCTACTGTGTTCTCTTGACCTATTGCTATCAAGTGGGTTCACTACCAAACACCTGTAGTCCTAAATCTTTTGCAGTGGTCCCAGAGGGAACTGCACAGGTTTCTGCCTAACACTCTTCACATAAGGTCTCTCGCAGCACCATGTTTGCCAATAAACTGTCTGTAATGCAATAACCAAAGATGCATGAGCTGTAATGACTAATCTGCTTGTAGCAATCATAATGTGCCAACGACTGCTACCAATCCTGTACCCCTGTAACTAAGATCCTGCAAGTAACAGCGCCACAATGCCCCTGGGCTTTCTGCGCGCTATATACATATAAATAAATAATATAATATTTATATGGAGGGGAGCTGCGTGGGGGTCTCCCCCGCATATATATGTGGTGTAAAGGGATTAAAAAAAAAAGTTGCAATAATCACATAGATCCATTAAAAGGGCATAGGCTTCGAGCTTTCTCAATGGCCTAACTTTGTTGAATTCTCTTTCAAATTATTCCAACCACACATCGTGAGCTTCTTCTGCCAGAGCGCACTCATGCAATCCTTTAGTGGTTAACAAGTCTTTGGGGTGAGCGATCTGTGGGGTTCAAATACAGCCCCCAGAAAAAAAGGAAACTGCATTTGGCTACGCTGGGCCTAACAACGCAGAGCATTGAAAATGCGCAGAGATGACTGCCAAAGTGAAAGGGCAGTATTTCATTATCAAATGCCACCCCAAAATGCTGTTTCTAGAGAAACACAAATTAAATGGGCCCTGCATGAGATTGACAAAGCCCTAAACCAAATGCCTACTTTTCAATAGAAATGACTGAGGCCCCAAAGGGCACTTTTCTTAAAAGAAAGATGCCATGGAGCAATGTGTGCATTCAGCAGCTTAGAACAATGCCAAAACATGGGAAAAAGAATCTCCATAGCCAGAGTCCTGTGAATATATGTTAGGATATGAAGATGAACATTGAAGGCAGGATGCAATATATTAAAAGGCCTTGTGTGTCAAAGAAATGGTAACATTTAAAATGGCCTGTTTCTGTTCAGGAGAATTTGTTTCAGTTTCTGTTCAGAAAACTCAGTGACCTTCCCCCTATCGTCTATCTTTCTAAAACATCTTTTTGAAGCCACAGAAGTGACCAGGAAGGAATTAATGGTAGGTTGGGCCAGCGACTGGGTAAATACAGGCAGCCCCTAATGGGTTGACCTTTTGTAGAATACTTGAATTTAAAACTCAAATTTGTGGTCCATCTCTCAGAGCTAATGACATTTGACAGACATCAGAAGGTGCTTTATGAGTCAGGGGTGGGGTTGTTTTCATCTGACCAACGAGATAAAATCCCTTCTCCAGGCCCCAACCTCGTCATAGTGATTGATGGATTTATACCAGCCTGGGTCAACAAAAAATGAAAAAGATGGACCTCCATCTAGGTGGAGAAACAGAATGTACTGTTGACAGTAATAATAAAATATCTGTAATTAATACAATGCCACAGGGTTACATAGAATATCATACTGCGTTCATTTTCTGAGGAACCATATAAATAACACACAAATGGTACAAATATCACTCAAGATTATAAAGAGGACTTTCGAATGGATTGTGTCCTCCCACATATTGATCATTTTATGATAACTTTGTTTCCAGATTCAGCTGCTACGGAAACATTATTGTTTTCTCGGCAGAGGGAGCTGTGCATCGAGACGGTCGACTCAATGTCCCTCGAGGGCTTCCATCATGGCTGACGTCATCATCGAGTACATATACCACGGGCAGTGCTCGTTGGCTTCAGTTACGTTTTTCCGCGAATACGATCGCTTCAAGAATTACAGCCCACTTCAGTTTTCTTCGAAAACATATCGAAAATGACCTCGTCTTCAGCTCTGAATACTCTGAAGATGGGCTTCAAAAAGTGTCTAAATGTGGCACGAAAATTCCATCATGGTCCGCATAAAATATGTATCTGGTGCCTGGGTGTTGAGCATGTAACCGACCCCTGTCGATCCTGTCAGCAAATGACAGGAAAGGCCTTGGAAGAGCGCAAAGCTGAACTATAGATGGGTAGGACTGTCACCATATCCCCGTCCACTCCATCTAAATTTGGGTCATCCTACAAGTCGAGAGATTCGTCTCCTCACAAAAAAAGATTTAAAAAATGGTCCCACGCGAGGAGCAGACACTCCTCGTCGTCATTGAAAAAATTGAAGAGAAGTCATAGATTATCTTCTTCTTCCTCATCTTCTTCCTCAGAAAGGGGTGTCTGCCTGACTAAATCCTCCTCCAGGGAGGAGTGCGGACTCTTTAGGAAGAAATGTGCAGAATCTTCAAGGATCAGACCCCATCATCCTCGAATGAATAAGAAAAGTGGCCATGCCACGGTCGATGATAAGCATGAGCCCACGGAAAAATCCTGCACACCCTCAAGCTCAGTTCATTAGCCTAACACTACTCGAGAATCTTCAAGTACTCAATGAGACGAGAAATTGTTGAAGAAACCGTCGAGTCGAGGGCCAAGTCCCTTGAAGCACAAGACTAAAGTCAAGCCATCAACACCATCAACGCCACTAACGTCGATACCATTGACGCTGATACAAACTGTACATTCTTAGACGCCTTTACCACAAAAAAGCCAAGAAAGGTTTTACCTTCAAAAGATTTTTTTAGATCCTTACCATCTATATATGAGGGCTATGAAACCTCAGATGGCACCCCTCCATGTGGTCTCCAATTGGATACTCCTAGTATTAAAAAAAATACTAACATACTTGAATGTTTCATTTCCGAAGAGACCCGGGTTAGGGAACTACATGACACCCTACAGACAGCTAGTGGGGTAGACACCTCCCCAGAACTAGATTTTGGAAAACAGGACCTGGCTGTTCATGCAGATGCATCATACACAAGCCTAATGTCCAGAGTGGTGGAATTCCTGGGATGGAGTAGAGCAGCTCCTGCATTTGAACAAGGCGACCTGACTGACATGTTGGACAAAGGTTCTCAATATGACCCTATATTGCCATTCCATGTGGCACTTTCAAAAAAGGGTTGCAGCGAATTGGGAGGCTCCAGAGTCCAGCCCTGCAGTAAACATAAATCTGACAAAAAATACAGGCCAACCAGTATCGACCCTAGCTACCCGTCAATGCATCCAACCCTAGAAAGCCTAGTAGTACAAACAGCTGCATCTGCCACCAAGCTAGCTGCGTACTGTGAGGCAGGCATGGGATCACAAGGAGGACGAGGACACAAAAGATACAAATCACCAGTTTTATTTACTTCAAAGGGGGGTTGGAAGAACTCCCATCTTGCCCGAACACTAAAGATGGGAGTACACTCTACCATCTAAATAAAAAGAAATCTGTCCTAGTCCGTCGTTAGTCCAAAAGAATAAGAATTACACTAATAAACCTATTTCCTGCCCTCATTCTATTACATTTAATCTGAAACAAGGGTAATCATAGTGAAAAAAACAAAAGATATCAGGATAGCGGAGTTAAACAAAGATGACTCCCTTCCAGCTGGACCACGGCTGCAATGAAACCTTGCTATTGTTATGGCAGGCTCATTCTGGAAGGCACAGGGACACCGGTGGTCAAACAACGTAAATACGCCACCGCGAACACATAAACAATATATCCCACGCTTGGACAGGCTTGTCTAGAATACGTGGGCAGTGACACTTCTTGATCCTGTGGCCCCTGCGACTGGAGTATAACTGACTGGCACCTCAATCATCTGCTGGTTGCTAACGTGGAAGGACACCACTGTTGGTAGTGTGGGCAACGCACTTTATGCCCCAACACGCAAGCTCGCAATTTCCGGTTATCATTGCCGGACCCCAGATCCCTCCTGATTAAGTCATAACAGACTTGAACTTCAGCCATCTGCCAGCTACCACTGTATGGGTACACGGCAGTCCGCACACAAGCACTACTTTGGAGACAACACACTACACCTCACAGTGTAAAATTGCTTGGAATCAACATTACTCGATTCGATAGACCCCTGCACCCCCACGTTCTAGCACTCCTGCCACTGGCAGGCAACCTGCGCTACTTGCACTTAGGGGTGGAGGGTGGGCTGGTCTGGGCTCTCTGCCGATGCAAGATCCTACAGGTGCTTAATCATCAATCTGTGTGGGGGGCCTGTACATGCCCAGATACCCCAGGGGTCACAAATCTAGAGGGAGGAAGCAATGAGAAAGGGCTCAGGAAACAAGAAGTGAGGCACAATTGAACGGTTCATGAAGCCCAACCCAAAGCCTCCGGAGATAGCTGACAGGGCGCCCAGTGACCTAACATTTGCTGGAGAACCACAGGCCTCGGCCCCAATCGATCTGCAGGGTTTGTTGGACTCTATACAGCGAGGTTTTGCCTCAATAAACGACAAGTTGGACCGCATAACAGCTAATATTACATCGATCCGCGCCCACCTGGAAAAACAAAACCCAACGCATAACTGAGGCCGAATATCACATTAGCAACACTGAGGACACAGCAGCATCGCTGCAGGATACGGTGATGGCACTGTCCAAAGACATGAAATATGTTAAAGCCAAATACGTAGATTTAGAGTCAAGATCAAGCAGAAATAATGTGCACATTCTTGGGATTCCGGAAGGCGCATTTAAGGGTAATATGGAGAAGGCAGTGGGGAATCTGTTGCGAGAGTGGCTGGGTGTCCCCGGGTGGTATCCACTTTTTACGATCGAGCAGGCACATAGAGCACTGTCAGCGAAGCCTACACCAAGCGATTATCCGGGGCCAATAAAATCCAGCTCGATGAACTACCGAGACAGGGATTTGGCACTAAGTACCACCCGCGAGAAACAGGAACTTAAGTTGGGCTCAAATGTTGTGCACATTTTCCCACACTTAACAGTTGCAGTCCAACAAGAGAGGCACACTTTTTTGGGAGTTACAAAGCTGCCGAGAGAAGAGAGCACTGTATACGCCATGCTCTTCCCAGTGAGGCTCTGCATGCACCACAATAATAAAACATATTTATTCACGCTTTGTCAAGGATGGCACTCTGTCAAGAGTGGCACAGGGCCCCAGGTAGGGTTTGGGTGGCTGTGTTGATGTAAGGTGACAGATAAGTACACACAGCAGGAAACTCATCAAGAAATAAAAGTAGGCAACTGTAGTTGTGAACAGAAAGGGGCAGGAAATACAAAGATACAAACAAACTGGATTCCCTCTTGGGGTGTATGCAGATATGGAAAAAGACGTTCCACGGACCTTTGGAAACTCCAGCCTTCTGCACAGATTACTATTACAGAGGCCCGCTCTGTCTGCTCATGGCTGGGAACAACAGCTGTGGGTGTCTGTTAAACAGAAAACACAACAAGGGAAGGGGCAGAGGTTGCCTGCCGGAAACCAACAGTCATGCTCTGTACAAAGGATCAACATAAGACACAAGAGAGACAAGAACAGAAATAACCAGGGACAAGGAAGTCCAAGAGAAATCTAGCACAAGGGAATGAAAGAAGAAACAGTACAATAGAAATGGGTAAACTAAAGGGGAGGACAGGGATCAAGAACAAGGGGTTGCAAACAAGGAAGAGAGCAAGGGAGCAGCAGCCAGGAAAGAGGGGGGCTGCAAACAAGGAAGCAGGGCTGCAGTACCAAATAGTACAAGGTACAGAAAAACCGTAGTGGATTGCAGAGGACTGTAGTAGGCTGCTAGGCAGAGAGTCCAGAGGAGCAGGACTGAGAGCTACAGTAGGCGGCAGACAGAGAGTCCAGAGGAGTAGGGCAGCAAGGAGCGAACCCAAAGGAACAGGGCGTAGAGGTAGAGAGACCCGAGGGTCAGGGCTGAAAGCAGAAGAGAGTAGCAGGCTGCAAGGCTGGGAGCCCAGCAGAGCAGAGCGGCAAGGAGCGAGCTCAGAGGAGCAGAGCAGCGAGGCAGGGAGCACGGAAGGCTATGGCTGTAGGCAGCGGAGTGTAACAGGCTGCAAGGCAAGAATCCCAGAGGAGCAGGGCTGTGAGGCAGGGAGCCCAAAAGGCTAGGGCTGTAGGCAGCAGGGTGTAGCATGCTGCAAGGCAGGAAGCCCAGAGTAGCAGGGCTGTGAGGCAGGGAGCCCAAAAGGCTAGGGCTGTAGGCAGCAGGGTGTAGCAGGAAGCCCAGAGGAGCAGGGCTGTGAGGCAGGGAGCCCAAAAGGCTAGGGCTGTAGGCAGCAGCATAGCTCTCAACTCACACGCTTTTGGCGGGTGTCACCCGCCTTGTAAAGGGCTGACTCACCCGCCAAGCCTCCTGCATGCCCATTCATTCGAATGGGCGTCTCACCCGCCAAAAACAAAATCGGGTGATTTCACCCGCCTTTGCAACACAAATGGTTGAGAGCTATGCAGCAGGGTGTAGCAGGCTGCAAGGCAGGAAGCCCAGAGGAGCAGGGCTGTGAGGCAGGGAGCCCAAAAGGCTAGGGCTGTAGGCAGCAGGGTGTAGCAGGCTGCAAGGCAGGAAGCCCAGCGGAGCAGGGCTGTGAGGCAGGGAGCCCAAAAGGCTAGGGCTGTAGGCAGCCGGGTGTAGCAGGCTGCAAGGCAGGAAGCCCAGAAAGAGCACTGGAACAAAGGCAAGAAAATGCAGCAGCAGGAACAGCATACAAATACGAGGCAAAAAGGGGCTGGGAGGACACTTGATGCAAGAGACTGAGCTCCTGCAGGCAGCTGCTTAAATACCGCCCTGCCCTTTACTGAGGCAGGCTAATTGGCAGCCCCTGGAGCAGCACACCTGAATACAATCTGCCTCCTCCCTCTCTGGTCCTGAGATGGTTGAAGCAGCACTGATCCCTAGGGCTTCTGGGGATTGTGGTTCCAATGCTGACAAATGGGAATGGCCAGGAATTGATAGCTGTAGCAAGGTGCATTGTGGTACATGTAGTTAGTTGAGTTATATAAGAAGGCACCAAAGTCACGCAAATGGGAATTAAGTACCAAAGTGTGAATAGGGGTTGTTCCAAGAGTATTCTGAAGATAAATGAATAACAAATAGTCCATGATGGTTGCCAATGTGTGCGCCCAAGGCGCAGGCATGACACGCTTCCAGAGGAGGCATCAGCGTTCATAGAGGCACAAATCTCACTGCCATCAGGACGGGGTGCTCCCGAGACTTGTTATGTTATAGATACTTGTTAAGCACACGTTCGCCCCAGGGCATCATGGCACTGCAGCAAGTAGGCAACAATTTTATAAGGAGAATTTTAAACAAAAGAGTTTTCAGTGAACAGCAAAAAGTGAGATGGTCAGCCGTAGCACGAAGAAGGAAACAGAGGGTGCTCCAGGCCTTGGCGGCAACCACCGAAAAGGCACGTCCACCCATGCGGGAAAGTCTGACATGAGGGACAGAAACCAATAGGGCTTACTGAGATCGAAGACAGCAAGATGGGACATAGGGTGACATTTTGCTTGTAAGTATTCTGCCCCCAGTCCGTAAAAAGCATGATGGACCATGCACATAGATTTAAAAATAATCTGCTTCTCGACAGGCAAGCAATGAAGTTGTCTGAGTAAAGGGGACATATGGGCCCCAAATGGGGGGTGAAGAATAGACCTGGCAGCAGCATTCTGAAGTAATTGAAGACTGTTGATGAGAAAATGTGGCTGGGCCAAGTACAGTGAATTACAATAGTCCACTGCGCTCAAGACAAGAGCGGCCAACACTGGAGACTTCACAGATTGAACACTACCGCCTGCCTGCCTGGATCCGGCTATAATGGGCTAATGGAATCTATTAATGCTTATTGCCACGCACCAACCATCCAATGCCTGATCATGGCACCTGACCTGCTCCCCCCTCGCTGCAGTAACTGCCGCCCCTGATGCTATATAGTATGTGGGATAGATCTGTTGGGGTGTTTGGGGGGAGAGACTTACATAGTCAGTGTTTGGGGGACGGGATGGGCAGGGGTATTGGGAGAAAAATGAGGGTTCGGTACCGCTACAAACAACACTGTGGCAGGCATGTAAAGCCTAGATCATGGGTATGGCCATCTCAACTGAATTTGGGGTGCTGGCGATATTAGAAGGGAACTGAAACAATGCGAATCAGTTGTCGCGACTGAAACAGCAGTACATCGCTGTGCCTTCCGCTGCGACAAGACAAGACATTAAAGTGGCAGCTGATACGGAACTGAAATATTTTGATAGACCTGCCGCAGTCTGTCATTATGGGGAGGTGATCAGGCCAGGCAAGCTGTTAGCATGCATGATCAGGACGGATAGGGGCACCCCCATTATCAAGTGTGGTACGAGCAGATAGCTCTATGGCGAACCTAGACAAAGCCATAAATATGGTGTTCTCTGACTTCTATTATGCATTATATTCCCCAAAAGGAGCGACAACGACCTTAGCAATAGATGAATATCTGGGGAAGATACCCATGACACTCCGAATGGACGAAGCCAGATTGACGCTCGAGGAACCGATAAGTATAGCAGAAATTGGGAAAGCCATTAAAGATCTCCCTAATGGGAAAGCACCAGGATCAGACAGGCTTTGTGCTGAATTCTATAAAGAATTCATGGAAAAACTAGCTCCCCGCCTAAAGGAGGTCTGGTCGGAGGCTCTGGTGACAGGGTCATTACCCAAATCGATGTGCGAGGAGATCATCATTCTTCTACTTAAACCAGATAAGGCCGCCAATGAATGTGGGTCATATGGGCCGCTAGCTTTAATTAATATTGGAGCCAAAATATTTGTAAACGTCCTGGCAATGCGAAGAACCCCTTTGATGCCACACATGGTACACGGCGACCAGGCCAGCTTTATACCTGACAGATCAACAGCGCTAAATCTATGTAGATTGTACAATATCCTCGCACAGACACCACAAGACAACCAGGCGGTCGCGGTGGCCTTAGGTATGCAAATGGCGTTTGACAGTCTCTTTGCCATTCCTCTTCAGAATACTGGTCAACTATGGGTTTGGACCCAATTTTATAAAAATGGATACAGGTGTTGTATACACAGCCATATGCAAGAGTATATACAAATGGAGTGCTGTCCACGGTACAAGACAAGGATGCCCACTTTCGGCCCTACTCTGCCTCAATTATTGAACCAGTAGCCGATCTAATACGGTATACAAATAGGAGGTAGGCCAGAGCTAATCACCCTTTATGCAGATGACATTATGTTGTACATAAGAGACCCCGATCGTCACTTGCGACATATATTAAATGCTGTGGTGGAGTTCGGGAGGCACTCTGGTTTAAACCTAAATAGTGGCAAATCCGAGACGTGATCAAGGGACATATAGATGACGCACCATTACATCGATTCCAATATCAACAGATATGCACAGCGGTTGCATGCCGATGGCCGGTGTCCCCACTGGAACCCGATTCAAACCCGTGCCTCAAATTCATTATGTCACAACAAGCTAGGAGGAAATCCATATCAGTCCTGTATAAAATAGCTCAAACAGCCACAGCCCGCAGACAATAGACATTAGGGGTAAATGGACAAGGGGCCTGGGAATGACCCTCTCAGAGGCTCATTGTTCTCAGATTTGTAGACTCACGAAGCACGTGTCACTGAATTCCAGATATAGACTGATACAATTCAAGGTCCTTAACAGAAAGTATTACACACCAGCAGGGCTAATGAAACTGTTCCCCACTGCAGAACGTAATAGACCCAAATGTGGAGACACGAATGCCCACCTACTACATATGCTGTGAGACTGCACTGCACTGACTGTGTACTGGAAGGAAGTGTGCTGCACACTTGACGAGATACCATGGCAGCCCCTGTTATCGGCTGTAAAGGATTGTGTGTTGAACTATGTTGAGAAGTTGAATGTATTAAAACGTAAATTTTGTCAATTTGGGGCTTGTACACGCCAATAGAACTATTCTTATGCGCTGGACACGGAAGGAATCACCATTGTTAACGGACTGGCTACATGATGTCGTGTGGGCAAACAACACAGAGGAAGTGTACGCCACTCTACAGGCAGCTGTGCATCGTCCAAGAGACATATGGGGGCGGGATTGCGATTATATCTGTCACAGAAAAGCGAGGGAGGCTGGTGAGGGTTGTGCCTAGGGATATCTGTGTGAATATAACCAAGTGTCTGTCCATCAGAGAATATAGTGTCAGTGGATGTTATCACCATCATGTGTAATAAATAAAGTTCCCCGCTGTCAGGCTCAAACCTCCTTCAAAAGATTTGCTGGACTACTGCAACAGCCTCTTTCTAAATCTGCCTGCTTCTACTCTCTGCCCTCTGCAACTCATCCAGAACAGGACTGCGAGACTTGTCCTTGGCCTCAAGCCCAGGGATTGTATCCCTCCAGGACTGAAATCTCTGCACTGGCTCCCAGTGGCTGTGAGGATTAAGTTCAAAACCCTCTGCATTGTCCACAAGGCCTTCTGGGGACTGGGGCCTCAATACCTTCAACTCTCTCTTCCTAAATATCTTCCCTCTAGCGCTCTTCGCTCATCCGCCTTCTACTCCCTCAGAGTCAGTCGCTTCTCCAAGCAATGATTTGGTGGTAGCTCTCTTTCTTCAGCTGGGGGCTCCCTCTGGAACAGCCTCCTTGCCTCCCTGAAACTTGAGGCAAACCATTTCTGGTTCCGGAAGGACCTCAAGACCTTCCTCTTTGCTTCTGCTTTCTCTCCTTTTCCCTGCTGAACTTCTGGCTGAAAGTGCACTGGTCACCTGGCTACCGTCTGATCTCAGGCCCAGGTCCCCTCCCATGCCAGCTGCACACCTGTACTGCCTCCCGGCCAACCCCTGTACTTGGGGTCTGTGTCTGTATCCCTCCAGCCCCCACCAGCTCTTGACACTTAATGTCTGCACTTACCCCTGCACTTGCCACAAGCTGGTCGCACTTTTTACCTATTGTTTTATTTATTCTATTTATTTATTACTGATGATCCTATGTACTGAACTGCCCCCTCCCTCTTTCCCCCTGCACTTTCCTTCTCTCCCCCGCCCCTGCTCTGGCGCAATCTCAATGTCACCTGGCCTAGTAAGATCATTGTCTCTGTCTTCCCTCTGTTCCGCCTCCCTTGCTGCATCGCACATTGAAACACTTGTGTATAGGTGCGTTTTAAATGCCATATCATATCAAGATTCACCAAACGTTTCTTTCCTTGGGTTTGGGCCTCATTCAAACACAATATTTGGGTCTCCGTCATTCGGGCTCAGACCAGTTTGGCTTCCAAAAGGTTATCAGAGCTCTATTATTTTAGGCTTCCCTCATTCGGGCTCGAGCCTAAACACAGTGCACAGAGTCTATCGTATGGGCGTACTTTCGTTTTCGTCGGACCACTCTGTTACTTTATTTTACAGTTGCTTTCATTTCACAGGCTCCCCTTGGCAGCTTTCATTCTCTTTGCTTTTCTGGTGCCACTTGCACTCCACTTTCGGCTTCCCTAATTTGGGTTTTAGTCCCTCAGTCAAGCTTTCACAATTTCAGATTGGAGCTGATTATAATTTCACTTAATTAAAAAAGAACTTCAAGTCCCATATTGCCTTTCATGGGCCTTTTTATTTCCTGCTTTCTTTCTCAAATTCAATGCTCAGATTCCTGCTCCAGCCAAACACACGCTTACCGGCTTTCCTCTGTCTTACCATGAGACTAACTTGGTTAGCCTTGCTCTGGCGGGCAACTTCTCTGGAGCTCTCTGGGTCAAGGTCAGGGTCTTCCCACCTGCCCCTCAGGTACTGCCTATCAGGGATCCGGGCTTCCGTTCATATGCCCAGGGGAAACAAGTTCTTCCGTGGACAGAGTCAGCAGGGTATGATCTTTCTTCTCTGGATTTTGGAAGGCACAGCTCCTCAGCCCTGCTGCAGCCCTTCAACAACACAGTATCAGCGGCTTGGCCCTCAGCTCCCTTCCAGACTCTCCAGGGTTCTCTAAGCACTCTCCTCTGCTCTTCAGCTCCTATGTTCCACACTGCATCCCCAGCTCGCTCAACATGTGTCTCAGTGCTCCACCTTTTATACTGACAGGGAGTGTTAATTGGAGTCAGGTGGGAACAGTTTTGCAGCCCTGCCTGACTCTGCCTGACCTTGTTAATGGATCAAAATGGCAACTGCCCATAGAACTCCTTAGTATATTGATTCCTATGGGTAATCGTTCTAGCTCTTGTTTTCTTCTTCCTCGTCATAGTGGTTTCTGGAAAATGCACTGGGGAGGAATTGTGGGAGTTGTAGTGTATTACAAAAAAGCCAATTGTCAAACCATTTTTTATGTTTTTTTTTATTTTTTATTAGTAATATAGCTTGCATACA
Source organism: Ambystoma mexicanum (assembly GCF_040938575.1). NCBI lineage: Eukaryota > Metazoa > Chordata > Amphibia > Caudata > Ambystomatidae > Ambystoma > Ambystoma mexicanum. The sequence goes on from NC_090924.1 coordinate 1,437,743,970, forward strand.
AACGTTTTAACATTTCATTGATATCATAAGATCACATTGCATCTGCGCAGAGAACTCTTGAAATTGTCCCTCAAGTTTCTTATTTATAGCTTTCCTTTGGCATGATGCTTTTCCAGAATTGGATCATCCTGAAGATCAGTATTTTATTGTAGCGAGAGATTATCTGTGTCCATCTTTCCTCTACTTCATGTTGTATTCTTTCTGGAAGAAGCATGTCACTGAATAGTTTCCTCTGTTCAGAGTGTGCTGGACATTTCATTATATATTTTCTGTAAAAAGAAGATGGTGTCTAAACCAAAGGGTAAACTAACACACAATAAATGATATATCTAATATCAAATTTCCATACATAAAAAATACATTTCGTATTAAACACGTAGACATTTTTCGCACTCATAAAATGAACACATTACATAAAACTAGATAAAAAACAACATATAAAACAAACGTACAAAAACACAAGAAATACAGAAATGTGGGTTGACTTTTCTAATGTATGTATTTAAACTCTGTGTGATTCTTCACACTGGAATTGTTTTTCTTGTTTTGAGAGGGTATTACTATATAGGAATGAAGACCCCCCCCTTCAACTGAATGTAGTGGAGATAGACCCCTTCTTCCTTAAATCGAGCGTAGCTAACTTGGTGGGGTGATCTATGCCTTCAAGTGTGCAGAAAACTAGAATAACACTGCTTTGCAGAAAAAGTGCTTTAAAAACCAAGTTATTGATTGATATTTTATTTCTATCGCGCTCGTACACAAGTGTTTCAGAGCGCGACAAGGCAAGGGAGGGGAACAGGGGAGAACAAAACAGCGATCTTACTAGGCCCAGTGACATTGAGAACGCACAAGTGCATGGGAGAGGGGGGAGGGAAAAAGTGCATGGAAGCGGGGAGAGGTGGAAAGTACGAAGCAGAGGAGAAACAGATAAATAACAATAAATAAATAATAAAGGCAACAAACAATGGTAATGCAGCCAGCAATTTGCAAGTGCTAGGTTTAAGGCAGCAGACAGGGTAGGTCCGATAAGTGCAGGAAGAAAATGGGGGGGCTGTATGGGTACAGATACAGACCCCAGTGCAAGGGGTGGCCCGAAGGCAGTGCGGGAGGGTGACAGGATGAGCAGGTACCTGGGCCCAAAAGACAGAGGGTGGCCAGGTGCACGGTGCCAAGAGAGAACAGATCAGCAGGGGAGAGGGGGAGCGAAGGCAGAAGAAAAGAGGAAGGTCTTGAGGTGCTTCCGGAACCGGAGATGGTTCTCCTCAAGTTTTAGAGTGGCAGGGAGAATGTTCCAGAGGGAGGCCCCAGCCGAAGACAGAGATCTACCCCCAGCTTGTTTCTTAGAAAAACGACTGACCCTGAGTGAGTTGGAGGTAGAGGAGCGAAGAGCTCGAGAGGGGAGGTATTTGCAGAGGGATAGCTGAAGGTATTTTGGACCCAAGCCCCAGAAAGCCTTGTGGACAATGCAGAGGGTTTTGAATTTAATCCTTGCATCCACTGGGATGCAGTAAAGAGATTTCAGAGCTGGAGAGATACAATCCCAGGGCTTGAGGCCAAGGACAAGTCTTGCAGTCCTGTTCTGGATTAGTTGCAGAGGGCGGAGAGTAGAGGCAGGTAGATTCAGAAAGAGGCTGTTACAACAGTCCAAGCTAGAGAGAACCAAAGCTTGAGATACCATGAGCTTCTGGGGGAAGGAGAGGAAAGGCAGAGTACCTCTGAGGAGGTGCAGTCGGAAATTTGACTTTTTAGAGACCTCAGAGATGTGGGCGGAGAAGGAAAGGGTGGAGTCAAAGATGACCCTGAGGTTCTTAGCCTCGCAGGTGGGGGTAGGAGGAGGGCCAAGGGAGGCCGGCCAGAGAGTGAGGGGAAAGGATGGTGAAAGTTTGCTGATGAGGAGGATCTCCGTTTTACTGGCATTCAGACAAAGATCATTGGCGGCACACCAATCTTGAATGGCAGCTGGCAATCAGAGATGAGAGAGGGTGAGGAGGTGGCAGAGGGCAGCCTGAAAAGGAGTTGAGTGTCATCAGCGTAGCACTGGAAAGAGCAGAAAATGGCAATGCAGTGGGTGAGAGTTGCCAGGTATTGGTTGAAAAGCCAGGGCGAGAGGTTAGACCCCTGGGGAACACCACAGGTAGAGAGGAAGATAGATGAAAGGAAGGACCCAAGTTGGACCTGGGAGGGTCGATCTGAGAGGAAAGAGGTCAGCCAGGCCAGAGCCTGATCAGTGATGCCCAGGTTTTCACGGAGACGGTTGAGCAGGATGGTATGGTTGACCGTGTCGAAGGCAGAAGAGAGATCGAGGAGGATGAGGACAGAGGGAATGTTAGAGTCAAGGTTGGTGAGCAGATCTTCACGGATGTTTAGGAGAGCAGTTTCCGTGCTTCTGGCAGCTCTGAAGCCAGACTGGTGGTCATGGAGACAGCCAGCAGAATTGGAATGAAGGTTAAGCTGAGAGATGGCCACCTTTTCCAGGAGATTACCAAGAAAGGGAGTAATGGAAATTGGGCGATAGTTAGCTAGACAAGAAGGATCAGCTGTGGGTTTCTTGAGAAGAGGATGCACAAAGGAGTGCTTCAGAGGGGAGGGGAAGGATCCAGAGGCAAACGATTGGTTGCAAAAATCAGCAAGGGCCGGAGCGAGGGTGTCAATGTGGTCCTTGATGTTTTTAGAGGAACAGGGATGAACCTGTTTTGAAAAGGCTTTCATAGATCGGACTTGTCTAGCAACCTCGTCAGGGGTGAAAAGAGGAAAGGACGAGAAGGATGGTGGGAGGGTGGCTAAAGGAGGATCAGCAAGCACAGATGGAGAGGGAAGAGGAGCAGTGTGGGTGGAGAGGGTGGACAGGATGTCCTGGGTTTTGTAAATGAAATGAGAGGCAAGGGCATTGCAAAGAGCCTGGGAGGCAACAGGAGGGGTAGAGACTGCAGCAGGGTTGGCCAGCTCCTTGCAGATTTTAAAGAGTTCGGCCGAGTTGTTAGATGCCGCAGAGACACGAGCTTGAATGTGGACTCTCTTCTTGGTGAGGACAGAGAGTCGGTATAGCCTTTGTAGCAGGCGACAGGCCAGTTTGTCAGAGGATGAACAGGAAGTCCTCCATTTCCTCTCAGCTGCCCTACACTTACGTTTAAGTGTAGCTAGGTCAGAGTCATACCAGGAATTGCACTTGGCTTTGGACTTCAAACGGATCCTCATGACAGGGACAAGAACATCAAGCGTATCAGAAATTGAAGAGTAGAGCAGGGACAGGGCTGTATCAGGATGAGAGAGAGCCAAAGGTGGAGGGGGGGAGAGAAAGTGGCAGCAAAAGCCTCAACTGTCACACGCTTCATGGGCCGGATGTCCGAGAAGGTAGGTGGCAGTGTTGGGATAGGCTTGGCTTGGGGGGAAGAGAGGGAGAGATGAGATGAGAGGAGGGAGTGATCGCTCCAGGAGAGAGGAGTGGTCAGAGGGATGGAGAGGGGGAGGTCAGAGGAGATCAAGACATCGAGTGTGTGCCCCGCAGAGAGAGTCGGGCCAGAGGGGAGGATGGACAGGGAGCGGGAGAGGGAGACACAGAGGTCACGGTCAGAGGTTATGGTTATGAAGTCAGAATGTTTAAATAATAAAAGACTTATTAAGTAGTACATGATAAGTATATTGTACTAAAAAAACTATGTTTGAAATGGACCAGGTGTCCAGATATGAACACAAATAGGGTAATGCACCATTTTGTGATAGATGAGGAATTTTGTAATGTGGGCTAAAATGGATGCTGTGCATTTAAATGATGAATTTCTTTGAAACCATGTTGAAATGAAAAAAGAATGACCTTTTGGTGGTTCAATGAGACTTCAGTAGCCAGAGACAGGATTTTCCGGGCTCTTATCTCTAATCCTGACATTGACGAATTGTAGGAGCGCTGTAGCAGTCAAGGGAAGATAGTGAATGTGCATTTGGCTGGTTTAATTAGCAAGGAAAGCACAGCTGATGCCCATATTTGGGCCTACGGGACAGGAAACCATGAGGCTGGTGCCAAAATTATCTTATAAAGGACGTCAGCAGCATCTCCAGTTGAAGGTCAAGTACAGCACACACAAGTTTTAATTAGTTGCAGGTGTGGCTTTGACGTCAATGAAGAGTCTTTTTTATAAAGAGTGCATGCAGAGGACAAAGACAAAAGGTGGGGGCCAGGAGTGGCTTGAACCAGTTTAGACTAGGCCTGAGTGCCAGATGAGTCAGTCGAGTGGCAGAGAGGTCAGCCAATCACAGAGCAGAAATAGGAACAGCTCATTGATCATGCCATGGTGTCACGCTGCGCGCACGCGCACCACTTACCTGTTCTGGGGTCCCGGTTCTTCGGCCGCGGAGGTCTCCCTCATGGAGACTGTATCCGCGCTGGCGTCTTTCCTCGCGACGTCCCGCGGTCCGGGCCGGCTCCATGGGCGCGGCCATCTTGAATGTTCTGCGCATGTGCGGATCGTCAGTATCCGACGTTCTGCGCATGCGCAGTAGCGGGAGCTTGCGTTCCAGGTCTCGCCTTGGCCCCGGACTATAAAGAGGCTCTGCACACACAGAAACATGCGTCTCAACGTGGTTTTTTCCGTGTGTGCGCTGCTGGAGCCCTGCTTGTCTCTGCCTCCAGTCCCCTTCCTGTTTCTGCTTGCCAGTCCTCGCCTGCTTACTTGCCTCCTCCTTTGGGTCCCAGTCCCAGTCCTTCCTGCCCTCTGCCCTGCTCCTTAGCCCTCGCCTGCCCCCTGATTCTGTTGCTGGGGTTTTGCTGGCCAGCCTGAGCTATTATCTTACCCTGCTCTTACTTCTTGGAGTGATCCTTCCCTGGGTGGGCTTCTCCTCCCTCCTACTCTCTTCTCTTGTGTTGTGCCCTGCCGGTACCCTGCCTCCTCCTGCTTGTGTTGTGCCCTGCCGGTACCAGTGCCAATAATCTCCGTGGGAGCACTGAAGACCTGTTTCTGGAACGTCATACTGGACTCTGCTTGGCCTTCTCTGTCAGTGGTTACACTGTCCCAACGTCACGCTAATACAGAGAAGAGCTCCTCGTGGCGTTGGGAGCTGATTCAGTCCCATCCTGTCGTTTATTGTCAGGAGGGGGTTGGGTCGGTTCCTAGCGTTGCACTTTCCTCGGCTGTGATTCATCGACATACTGGCAGCCTCAACTCAGCGCTCTCCAGGAAAGAAAGGTAACTCAAGCTCTCGTGAAGCCTAGTATAACAGATTGAGACGCCTATCCACCAGTCTCGACATGGATGACCTGCGGGAAGTACGTGATGAAATGCGAGCCATGCGCCTTGAGATGTCTGCCCTTCGCCAGGAGAACGACACCCTCCGTCAGGCGATGGAGCGGGGTCTGAATGTACCTCCACAACCCGAGAATTCCATGGCCTACACAACCCCCATGAAGTTCGATGGTGATCCACGTCAAGTAGCGGAGTTTTGTACCCATTGTAGGATCCATTTTCAGTTTCGATCGAGTCATTTCAACCTAGACAAGGCAAAGATTGGTTACATTCTTGGAAATCTGACTGGCAATGCTCTTGCCTGGGCCGCTCCCCTGGTTTCCTCCAACATTCCCTTGTTAGGGGATTTCGCTGCCTTTGAGAAGGCCTTCCTGGATGTCTTCAAGCCGCCAAATGGGGCAGCCATGGCCCAGAATCAGCTAATGGACATTAAACAAGGATCTGGAGACATCATACACTACATTAGTCGGTTCCGACAGCTAGCAACTGACTCCCAATGGCCTGAAATCACTCAGAAAACGTTGTTCCGCCGTGGATTGCGAGATGAGTACAAGGACGAATTGCTACATATTCCTGAGCCAGAAACATTACCCGCATTGTTGGAACAGATCCTCCGCATTGATCACAGGTTGGCCGAAAGACGAAGTGAACGTCGCCGAACAGACCTATACCACCCGGGGCCCTCGGTACATCCTCCAGGATCGACTACCGCTACCGACGTGGGACCCGAACCTATGCAACTGGGAGCCATTCGTGGACCATTGTCTGAAGCGGAAAGGAAGAGAAGGCGCCGGCAAAACCTGTGTTTGTACTGTGGAGGTTCCGGCCATTATTTAAGCACCTGTCCGCTACGTCCTTTGAAGAAACAGGAAAACTAACGGGCCCGCTGTATGGTGAGAAGGCAGCGGCGGGCCGTCCTTTTGGATCAGACCTTCCTCCGATGCATTCAGTGCCTTTATTGGTCTTAGAAGTAGGTATCGCCTGGCAAGGGAAATGCATGAAGACCCGGGCCCTTTTGGATTGTGGTGCATCGGGTAATTACATCGATGCCTCGTTTGCAGCATCTAACGGGATCTAGTTGCACCGCAAGGAACAGCCTGCGGTGGTAGAGGTGATCGATGGTACCCTCTTGTCTTCTGGCCCGGTGTGCCAACATTCCGATCCACTATGGCTATCAGTGGAAGGGCATCTAGAACGGATCTCATTTGATGTCATCAAGTCTCCCTCTTTTCCGGTGGTACTCGGTCTACCATGGCTGCTCTATCACGACCCTCAGGTCAATTGGACTTCCAGAACCCTGGTCTTTTCCACTTCCCGTTGTCCTCGGGAATGTCGTATTCTTGAAACCTTTCAAACTGCTTTGGGGTCAGTGGGGTCTCCAGCCCTTACGACCAACTTTGATTGTCTATGTGTCACTCAGTCTGTACCGCAGGAATATGCTGGATTCCTTAAAGTGTTTTCTAAACCAGAGAGCATTCCGCTACCGCCTCACAGGCATTTCGACTGCTCCATTGACATTCTACCAGATGCAGTAATTCCCCATGGCAAGGTTTACTCCTTGACGCAAACAGAAAAGGGGGTCCTACATGAATACATTCAGGAGTGCCTTGGTAAGGGCTACATTGTACCGTCTAAATCCCCTGCGGGTTTTCCGCTGTTCTTTGTCAAGAAGAAGGAGGGTACTTTGCGCCCTTGTATCGATTAGCGGCAATTGAATGAGATCACGTGCAAGGACAGGTACCCCCTACCACTCATCTGGAACATCATTGAGTCTCAAAAGTCTGCCCGGATCTTCACCAAGTTGGATTTAAGAGGGGCTTACCACTTGGTGCGGATAAAGGAGGGTGATGAGTGGAAGACAGCCTTCAAGACTCCCTTTGGACACTACGAGTATAGGGTAATGCCCTTTGGACTTTGCAACGCCCCGGCCGTCTTCCAGCGATTCATGGATGTTGTCTTTTCGGATCTTGTTGGAGTTTCAGTGTGGGTATATCTGGACGATATACTGGTTTTTTCCTCTACTCGCATGGATCACGTCACGCACGTTCAGGAAGTGCTACGAAGATTAGCCGCCAACCATCTGTACGCCAAGGTTGAAAAGTGTCAGTTTCATCAGGAAAGCTTAGAGTTTCTGGGCTATGTTATCAACAGCACGGGAGTACGGATGGACCCCACGAAGCTACGAGCCATACAGGAATGGAAGCAGCCCCATGACATAAAGTCACTTCAACGATTCCTGGGCTTCGCAAACTTCTATCGACGCTTCATATCTAATTTCTCTCACCTTACCACCATGCTAACTCGCCTGACTAGCAATAAGGTTCCCTTTTTCTGGGATTCTCTGGCTGAAGCGGCTTTTCGAGATTTGAAGAAATCCTTTACTACGGCTCCAATTCTGAAACATCCGGATGATGAAAGACTGTTTGTAGTCGAAACCGATGCTTCAGACTTTGCAATTGGTGCGGTCCTATTACAGCATGATTCGGACACAGAGACGGAACATCCTGTGGCATACTTCTCACGGAAGCTAACACCCAGCGAAAGAAACTACGCTGTCATCGAGAAGGAACTTCTAGCAATAAAAGCAGCCTTCGAGGAATGGCGCCATCACTTGCTGGGAGGTAGATATTCGGTGGAAGTACGCACGGATCACCGTAACCTTCAATTCTTACGTTCCTTGCAATGCAGAACCTCCCGGCATGCTCGTTGGGCCTTTTTCTTCTCTCAGTTTGATTTCGTGGTGACATACATACCTTGTTCACAGAATATAAAGGCCGACGCCCTGTCTCGTTCTTTGGAGAATGACATCGAAAGAGCCAAGAGCCCAGAACCCTTGACTACCTCGAAGCATTTTCTGTCGACTCCTTGGCTTCATCAACTACTAAATGCCACCCAGATGGATCCCTCCAGGTCTCAAATACTGCAACGTACTGATGTCAGTGAACGAAACGGTTGCTTGTTCTTTAAGGATCGCCTGTACGTTCCCACATGGGACCTTCAGAGGATTGTCCTACAAAATAATCACAACTCCGTTGTTTGTGGTCATCGTGGGGTCAAAACCACTCAAGAACTGGTTGCACGGCAATTCTGGTGGCCCGGATGGGCCAAGCAAGTTAAACAATATGTGGATTCCTGTCCGGTATGCGCTCAAACCAAGATACCTCGCAAGAAACCTCTTGGCCTTCTGCAGCCAACACCTGCACCACCATACCCATGGCATACTATTGCCACGGACTTTATAGTCGAACTACCACTCTCGGGTGGGCATACTTGCATCATGGTGGTGGTAGACTGTTTCTTCAAGTTGGCTCATTTCGTTCCCTTTCCTAAACTACCCACTGCCTCTCAGATGGCGCAACGTTTCCTCCATGAAATATACCGTCTTCACGGCCTCCCTGAGAAGATATTGTCGGATCGTGGGTCTCAGTATATTTCTTCTTTTTGGGATCAACTGTGTCGTCATTTGGATATCCAGCGAGCTTTGAGTTCTGGTTATCATCCCCAAACCAACGGGCAAACCGAGCGTACCAATCAAACCCTTGAGCAGTACCTACGATGTTACGCAAATGCCACTCAAGAAAACTGGTCAGGTTGGTTGGACACCGCTGAAGTGGCTTACAACAATGCTGTCCATTCTGCTACAGGACTCAGCCCTTTTTTTTGTTCTGTTGGCTTGCACCCCAAGTTGCTACCTGTTCGTCCTACACCTCCCAGTGCAGTTCCGTCGGCTGATGCCATGGTATCTCTTATCCACGACCAGCATCGTCTAGCGGCCAGTACCCTGGCAGTGGCACAAGCACGCATGAAGGACCAGGCCGATAAACGGCGGAGGCCTGAGCCCGACCTTTGGGTGGGTGATAGGGTATGGCTCTCCTCCAAGAACTTACCAGTTCGCAATTTGCCCGTGAAACTGGCTCCCCGCTTTTTTGGCCCATTTCGCATCATTGGGCGGATTTCTCCTGTTGCCTTTCGTCTGTCCCTGCCGCCTTCTTGGCGGATCCATCCTGTCTTTCATGTCTCGCTCCTGAAACCCTGTGTACCTGATGTTTTGGGGCGTCCCTGTTCCCATCCTGCCTCGGTCTTGGTTAAGGGTGTTCCTGAGTTTGAGGTGCAGGAGATTTGTGATTCCCGGATCAGGCGCGGGGTGCTGCAATTACTGGTCGGTTGGAAGGGCTATCCGGCTTGTGACCGCACTTGGGAGCCTCGTTCCTCTGTGCATGCCCCTCGCTTGGTTCGGGACTTCTACCTCCGTTATCCCTGGAAGCCTGGTGCCCCTGGGTTGTCCGGGAGGGGGTATGGTGTCACGCTGCGCGCACGCACACCACTTACCTGTTCTGGGGTCCCGGTTCTTCGGCCGCGGAGGTCTCCCTCATGGAGACTGTATCCGCGCTGGCGTCTTTCCTCGAGACGTCCCGCAGTCTGGGCCAGCTCCATGGGCGGGCCATCTTGAATGTTCTGCGCATGCGCGGATCGTCAGTATCCGACGTTCTGCGCATGCGCAGTAGCGGGAGCTTGCGTTCCAGGCCTCGCCTTGGCACCGGACTATAAAGAGGCTCTGCACACACGGAAACATGCGTCTCAACGTGGTTTTTTCCGTGTGTGCGCTGCTGGAGCCCTGCTTGTCTCTGCCTCCAGTCCCCTTCCTGTTTCTGCTTACCAGTCCTCGCCTGCTTACTTGCCTCCTCCTTTGGGTCCCAGTCCCAGTCCTTCCTGCCCTCTGCCCTGCTCCTTAGCCCTCGCTTGCCCCCTGATTCTGTTGCTGGGGTTTTGCTGGCCAGCCTGGGCTATTATCTTACCCTGCTCTTACTTCTTGGAGTGATCCTTCCCTGGGTGGGCTTCTCCTCCCTCCTACTCTCTTCTCTTGTGTTGTGCCCTGCCGGTATCCTGCCTCCTCCTGCTTGTGTTGTGCCCTGCCGGTACCAGTGCCAATAATCTCCGTGGGAGCACTGAAGACCCGTTTCTGGAACGTCATACTGGACTCTGCTTGGCCTTCTCTGTCAGGGGTTACACTGTCCCAACGTCACGCTAATACAGAGAAGAGCTCCTCGTGGCGTTGGGAGCTGATTCAGTCCCATCCTGTCGTTTATTGTCAGGAGGGGGTTGGGTCGGTCCCTAGCGTTGCACTTTCCTCGGCTGTGATTCATCGACATATTGGCAGCCTCAACTCAGCGCTCTCCAGGAAAGAAAGGTAACTCAAGCTCTCGTGACGCCTAGTATAACACATATGAGTTAACAAATCAAAGGTAGGAAAGGGTTGTCTTTATGACCAAACCATTAGCTCACCTCCCTAGGACTGTATATAAGGGTGAGTGAATTCAGTGTTTCAGAGCAGAGTTCCAGAGATGTCCAATATGTATGATGTGTACCTGCCTGCTGGAGAAATACAGTCTGATGTCTTCTTGAAACCTGCCTCGGTTTCCTGCTTGATCCAGAGTCTCCTTTTATGCCCCAAGAGATGCCAAGGCCTAGCAGAAGGGGGTTTTGGGACCTCCAATACACGTGGCGAGCCATCCAGGACCTGAGGTTTTGTCTCCAGGTCTGACCGAACCCAGCTGGGGTGAGGTGGCAGCCTGCAGTTGCCCCAGCAGGTAGAAGAGAAGTAACATGCAGGCATGATAGCATGGCAGAAGGCCTTGGCACTAGGCCAGTGAAGGGGTCTATTTATTTTTGGCAAATTTCCAAAATAAAATATTTCACAGTCCAGTTTTGGAAAAAGTCCAAGAAATTAAAAAATTAGTATCTGAGGGTCTTCTAAAAAAATGTGTTTAAATAATTTAAAATTCCACGTTCAGGAGAAACAAATAGAAAACACTTTTTTTCAATTTTTCAAGAAAAAGTCACCTTTGAGAGACAACTCTTAGAAAAATTATGTTTGAGATAATGTTTTAATGGATTTCAGAAACAAGTTTAGTCACTCATGGGGAACCCCGCTAAGAAAAATGGTTTGAGATAATTTTTTGATGGTCTTTTCAGACACAAGATGTACCAATTGTAGGGAACCTCCCTAAGGATTTTTGTTTTTGAAGAGTAATGTTTTAAAGTGTAATATAAGTAGTTTAGAAAAAGTAATAGAGAATGGTAATTAACTCAAGACATTGAGCATTAAGGAGTTATTGTGATATTGACTTGAGTGTGGCCAAGGAATATATGAGGAAAAATAGTCGTGAGTGGAGCCACACTACGAGGATACACCCTGTTCCTACACTTTAAAGAGTGCTAGCATAAGCTTTAATTCAGAGCCCCTTTACGTGGGACATATAGGAGGCGAGATTAGTTTAAAGACTTTCTTAAAGGAATTAGCTTAAGTTCCAATCGGAGCATATCTAGACGGTAAGACGAGTCTTAAAAGAAGATTGTGAACAGTACGTACATGTGGCCGGCCAAGTTTGTTTGTTGTCTGTTTTGTTTATGCGTTGTGTTTTATGTCAATATATATGCACTATACATTATTGTGTATGACTTGAAAAAGAAGAAATGCATTTTTAAATCGATTTTTAAAAAATTGGCATTGTTCCAAGAATTAAAAGTGATCAAATATAAATAATTCTGAGATAAATAAATACTATGGATCAAAGTAAACAGATTTGTGTTGTTTTCATGTTAATAAAGACAAACCTTAGTGATACAAATAGAAAATACTTGGAAGAAACTGCTTCCCTTTAAGCCTTTATAAAACATTGAAGCCCAGCAACTCTGGAGATAATTTCTTGATTTGCTAACATTAGACAAAGTGATTTATGACATGCACCCCATACGATAGAAAACCGAGTTCAGTTTGATGAAAATAAAGCAGCTGAAAGATAGGAATGAAAGTGTGTTTTCAACAAAAAAAAATGAAAGAACGCATTGGCACTTTGAAAAGTGCTGCGATAGGGAAAGCCAAGCAGACAGATCATATATTCTTTATATTAATGAGATCAGACCCTTCAGGAAGCTGATAGGCTTTGTACGGCAGAGAATCACATTGGATTTACAATGATTCTTGAACCAAGAACTAGTTTTAGATTATGAAGTGCGTAGCTTGGTGAAACTCCAAAGACATCCGACTGCTAAAGAATCTGTTTAATGACCTACGCAGTGGAAATGAGATAAAGCAGAGGTGTGCACGGCACTGCATTAGGAAGGAATGTCAGTTTTGTTTCAAGATGAAGCTAGCCTGAGATGTTGACAAAATTAATGTTTTTTAAATGAGAAAACTTGTATCGATGGAGCACTGTAATAATTGTTTTATCTTGATGTGATTAATATGTTATCCCTTCTTTTGCACTTGATATATTTGTGATGAATGTTCTGTTTTTCTTTATTTTTTCAATTGCTCTATTCTACTTATTTTTTGCTTTAGAAATTGTGTAAAATCTCAAAAAAACTATGCTTTCAACAATAAATTTATGGTTAGCATTTCTCAGACTGCTCCCTTGATGTATCCCCAGTGATTTGCCTCGCAAACACTAGCCTTTAAATTACTATGGAGATTTAATTTGAATGTTGGACAGAATCTAGGACTGTCTCGAGTGTGAGTACCCCTTTGTCGGTTTTTGTAAATTCTAGAAATATGTGTGCTGTGTTTAAGCATGGTAGGCTATGCACAGTTATGTATTAAAAGTGATCAAGGAAAAAGGCATGTCATTTTTGGCTTTGAGAAAAATGTGGTGTGGACATGAAGTTAGAGAAAAGGTGCCCAGGAGTACACAATTTGAGAGAGGTGTAGCTGAGATTTAAATTGTGTTTTTATCTGTGAATACAGTAAAAAGCAGGCCAATGTGCTAATAGATGGTACTTGGACCAAACAAAGTAAAAAAAGTTATGGGAAGTGACAATAATATATGAGAAAAAACATTATTTGACAAACGTTTTTGAGATAGACATGACAAATTTGGAAAAATATTAAAATACAGGTTAAAAAGAAATATGCAGGAATATTGAGATTCTTGTAGTGTGCAAGTAGGAATAAAAACAGCAATTATGTTCTGTTATGCCCAGAGGCAAAATCTGAGGCAAAACACGAAGGAGAAATAGTGAGATTACTGGACAGGAATGCTGTAATACCACACGATGGAGCGGCCTTGAGAAAAAAGTTTGACAAGTTAAAACTGGCTCATGTTAAGAGAGAATAAGGAATGCAGCATTCGCCATCACTGGCGAAAATAATTAATTGAACATAACAGCTTGCAAAGAACATAGCTGAGAAAAACAAAGTAATGGGAAGAGTTACAAATCGCGTACAAGTGAATGAACCACTGATAGGCTTTTTGAGTCAAAAGTGTGCACCAATGCACAGTGAAAATATGAAAGGTTTTTGTTCTGCCTTAAATATACAGGCCAGGACAGAGCAACCCGACAGTGTGACTTTGAAGGGTATTTTTGAGGATGGTCAGATTCAATGCATTTTTGTGTTATGGGCATCAGAATCACTGGCGCAGCCAGAACTATTTAAAAGGCAACCTTATGATGAGTGCGAGGAAGTTGCCATCTCATGGGAGCAAAATTGAGATCATTGCCAGATGGAAGGAAAAGCTATTGCCCTCGCTATGGACAAACAGATAATGAGAAATGAGAATGAGTTGGGGCTCTATAGTTTCTCTTGCCAGAGAAAGGGAGCACCAGATCACAGTATGTACCTTGACCCCAGATGAGTAAGAGTAAATTAAGGTGCAAACCCCCGGGTTTTTGACTTCTAGCGCTGAGAAGTGGGTACATATACTAGAAAAAGTGTCAGAAAAAGGCACATTAGCTGCAGAAGACAGCAAAGGTCTTCAAGCTATGGGGACAAAAACTGATGACAGTTGGTCAAAGGCAACATATTTAAGCATTACTGCTCATAATGGAGCACTGTACAAAGAATTAAAGGGTGGTAGTCTTGAAAGCGTTTATAGCGCTGGGTCCAGACACACCAGATGGGGGCGCTATCGAAATGTCAGACTGTCAGAGCCTATGCGGACACATCATAAGGAATTAGTGGGCCTGGGAATAAGGCCATGATTAAGAGATGCAGTTGACCATTGTGCATTAAGTGCAGGCTTCTGCAAAAAAAGAATTGCAAGAAAAAAAATAATGCTGGGAAAGTGAGAAAAAAAAAGTGAAATAAATGCAAATGAATTGTTGAAATGCACCAGTGGAAGGGAAATGTGTAACGCTCACCTGATTCCCGTAGAGGCGCCGGTCTTGACTGGGCGTATACCGTATCTTCAAAGGTGATGTGTAACACACGGCTGGCTCTTTGGGCTGGACCTCTGTGCACTGTATGTCTGACTCGAAGGGTAAGATGTCTGCAGATAGAAAATATGGGATTAACGAACTGGGTTATTGAATGTCTCTCTCTTCTTCCCTTTCTCTTCTCCTGTAGAACCCCAAAGGTTAATGCTCTCACCTTAGGTAAGTGAACGCCGTGCTCTCCATCTGCCTCGGGGCAGGGTGCTGTAACCAGTTTCTTCACTGGATAAGGGGAGCAGGCCTCTTGACTTCAGAGGACGGCTGTCCTTCGTTTACTGCACGAACGGTAAGTTTTGAGTAATTCTAATGTCTTTAAAGTCTTTAGTAATGATGTTTCTTGTTTTGCAGGGTTCCGGCGATGGCGGATGACGGGCTGAAGTGAGTTGAAGATGGAGCCCGTGTGATGAATAGAAGCGCCTGGAAGCACATAAGTAAGCGCTTGTTGCCTGCTTCACGATGCGCTCTAACTGTCTTTTTATTTTGCAGGTACAAGTTCGGAGCAGCTGCAGGGTGCCGGAATACCCACTGGGTTAGATGTGGAAAGGAGTAATGGCACGTGAGTATTAAAGTTCCCCAATGTCTTTAAACGCACCTTGTTTTGTCTTTCAGATGCGGGATGCAGCGCCGAAGGCCTCCGGAGCGTGCGAAGAGTTGGTAAGCTTTTGTCTTTCAGATGCCGGAATGCAGTGTGAAGACCTCCGGAGCGCACAAAGAGTAGGTAAGCCTTTGTCTTTCAGATGCCGGAATGCAGCGCGAGGCATTGGTGACAGCCGATGGACCAGGTAAGTGAAGAGCTGTCACTGAAGACGGTAATGCTAACCTGTTCTTTCTTGTCTTTATAGGTGTTGCTGAAGACTGGATTCAGGATGGTAAGCCTTTTTCCTTAGGCCCAGGATCAGATGCAGAAGACACGATGAGCGTTCTGCTGCAGAGGATGCAGAATAACGCAAAGCAAGATTCATCCATCGGGTGTGGTTTAAATAGCCTCCTGTAGTGCTTAGGTGTCTCCTTCCACAGCCACGCCTAGGTGAGAAAAGAGTTCCTGCTTTCCAGAAGAGTTCCAGTGTTCTGAATCTAGGGAGTGGCTCCTGCCCCACCCAACAGGAAAAGTAGTTCCAAACAGAAGAGGATCAGAGGCTCAACTGGCAGGCAAGTAAGCAGCATGGTCTGCTGCAGGTAAGTCCACCCAAGCATTATGAGCCCGGCGCTTCCAGCGCTGGGACTGGGCATATTTATGAGCCTGGTGCCACTGGCGCCAGGACTGGGTCCAAAAGGTCCCAATTGGGACTGGTTGGCACTCAGAACCTGGGTTATGGATCTGCTTCCAAGGGAGTTGGGAAAACCCTGACCTTTTGGAAGCAGAGATCATGACAGTACCCCCCCTCAAGGCCCCTCCCAAACCGGGCTTCTCCGGGGGTTTTGGCTTGTCAGGAAATGTTCGGTGAAATCTTTTGATTAGGCGAGGAGCGTGGACATATTCAGCAGGTTCCCAGGATCTCTCTTGGGGGCCGTAGCCTTTCCAGTCAATTAGGTAAAATAGTTTAGATTTGGAGATCTTGGAGTCCAGAATGCTTTTGACTTCAAACGCGAGTTCTCCATCAACTAGGATAGGTTTTGGAGATTTAGTTAGTCGGGTTTGAGGTTGCACGGGTTTTAATAGAGAGACGTGGAAGACCGGATGTATCTTCATGTGCGGGGGCAAGTCCAACTTGACCGCTACTGGGTTTACTATGGTAGTGATGGAATAGGGACCAAGGTATCTTGGGTTGAATGTGCGTGGCCCTTTTAGAGGTAGATATTTGGTGGATAACCCGACTTGATCCCCTACTTGATATTGAGGGGCTTCCTTCCGATGTTGATCTGCTCCTTTCTTGTATTGTTCTTTAGCCCTTTGAAGGTGAGAAACAGCTTCCTTAAAGGCTTGGGTGATTTTAGAATGCAGGTAGTCTACTGCTGGTGTTTCAAGATCTTGGAGGGGATCCAACTCCGAGGTTCGAGGGTGACTGCCGTACAAAAGAAAAAACGGGGTTTTCCCAGTTCCCGAATGGACAGAGTTATTGTAGGCATATTCGGCTATCCAAAGGATGTCTTTCCAAGTTTTTTCAGTTTGTTGCAGCATGCAGCGTACATACTGTTCCAGAGTTTGATTGGTCCTCTCGGTTTGTCCGTCGCGCTGAGGGTGGTGACTGGTCGATAGTCTCACATCAATTTGAGCCGACCGACAGCAACTTCGCCAAAAATGAGAAATAAATTGACTACCTCGATCCGAAATTAGAACCGAAGGAAAACCGTGCAGTCGGACGATGTTTTCGAGAAATTCTCGGGCCAGAGTTGCTGCTGTTGGCAAGCCTTTGAGCGGAATGAAATGCGCCATCTTGGAGAATAAGTCCACGATTACTAGAATCGTATTGTATCCGGACCATGGAGGTAGATCGGTGATGAAGTCCATAGAAAGCGTATGCCAAGGGCGAGGTGGGATGTCAATAGGGCGTAAGAGGCCTGCTGGTCTTTCCTTTTGACTCTTGTTTTGGGCGCATACTCCACAGGACATTATAAAGTCTCTGATATCTTTTTTCTAAGACGGCCACCAGAAGTAGCGCTTGATCTTTTCTGAGGTCTTGGCCATACCGGGATGTCCTTCCATTAAAGAATCGTGATAACAAGAGATTACTTTTTTCTGTAAATCTGTGCTGGGTAGGTATAATCGTTCTTGGAAATACAATAAGTTGTCCTTTACTGCAAAGTTCTTTCCCTGCAGATGCCAATTCTGTATGTCTGCTGGAGTTACAAGTTGCCTGGCTTTATCCTTAACTTCCTCTATGGATTCTGTGGCGATTACACCCAGAATTCTTTGTTCGGGAATGATTGGTACAGGTTTAGGGTTGATCAAGTGTTCTTCCACTCCCATCCGAGAAAGGGCATAAGCTTTACCGTTCTTTGTACCAGGTCGATAGGTAATTATGAAGTCAAACTCGGCAAAGAATAATGCCCAACGGAGTTGTCTAGAGGATTGGGCTTTTGCGGTTTTCAAATATTGCAGGTTTCGGTGATCCGTAATCACAGTAACGGTGTGTCGGGCCCCCAGCAGATAATGCCGCCAAGACTTAAAGGCAGACTTGATAGCCAGAAGTTCCTTGTCAATAATCGTGTAATTGATTTCAGGAGGCGAGAATTTGCGGGACCAAAATGCCACGGGATGCAACTGATTGGTTACCGGGTCCTTTTGTGATAGAACTGCCCCCATGGCAAGGCTTGAAGCATCAGTTTCCACGATGTAGGGGAGTTCGGGGCGAGGGTGTTTTAAGATTGGTGCAGAGATAAATTTAGTCTTCAAATCCTGGAAAGCTTGTTCCGCCTCGGTAGACCATTCAAAACGTTTGTTTTTCTTTAACAAGGTAGTGATGGGCTGGACTATTCGAGAGAATTCGGGGATAAACCTGCGGTAAAAGTTAGCGAAGCCTAACATGCTTTGCACACCTTTTACGGAGGATGGTGATGGCCATTTGAGAACTGCATCGACCTTCTTTGAATCCATACGCACTCCGCCAGGTGATAATATGAATCCCAAGAATTCAACTTCAGTCACGTTGAAAACACATTTTTCCAACTTAGCGAAAAGTTTGTGTTGACGCAATCTTTCGAGGACCATTTTCACGTTTTTCCGATGTTCAGATTCCGATGAAGAATAAACGAGGATGTCGTCAATGTAAACAACAACACACACATCTATGAGCTCTCTGAGGACATCGTTCATAACATATTGAAAGGCGGCCGGGGCATTGCAAAGTCCGAAGGGCATGACCTGATATTCAAATAGCCCATACTTGGTGCGGAAGGCCGTCTTCCATTCATCGCCCTCTTTTACTCGTACCAAGTGGTAAGCTCCTCTAAGATCCAGCTTTGTATATATGCATGCTTTTCTGACTTGGTCCAGGAGTTCAGGGATCAAAGGTAACGGATATCTATTCTTAACGGTGATCTGGTTCAGGGAGCGATAATCTATACAAGTTCTAAGGTCTCCTTCCTTTTTTGGAACAAAGAACAAAGCTGAAGAAGCAGGGGACTTGGAAGGACGAATAAACCCATTTGCCAGGTATTGATCCAGGTATTGTCGAAGGTGAAGGTTCTCAGGCTCGGTGAGGGCATACATTCTACTACAAGGAGGAGTAGATCCAGGTATCAGGTCTATCTGGCAGTCATAAGACCTATGAGGAGGTAGAGAGTTAGCCTGATCCTTCCGGAAAACATCTTGGTATTCTAGGTATTCGGGAGGTAACTGGGGAGTCTCTGAAGAAATTGCTGCCAGTGCAACACCAGGTGGAGGGTGACAAGTAGAGACACATTCTGGAAACTGGACCGTTCTTGCTCGCCAATCGATCAGAGGATTGTGTTTCTCTAACCAAGGTATTCCTAGAATAATCTGAAACTGAGGGGCCTTGATCACATCGAACACGATCTTCTCATGGTGTCCATCTTGACTTACTAGCGTCACCTCTTGAGTGGTATGCGTTACTGGCCCGGAGGCTATCT
Source organism: Ambystoma mexicanum (assembly GCF_040938575.1). Classification (NCBI taxonomy): domain Eukaryota; kingdom Metazoa; phylum Chordata; class Amphibia; order Caudata; family Ambystomatidae; genus Ambystoma; species Ambystoma mexicanum. Next base: position 1,437,762,944 of record NC_090924.1, read on the forward strand.
CCGTACCATCCACCGTAGTAATGACGTCCTTTACAGCCTTGGGACAAAGAGTTAGATTCATCCTCAAAACCATTTCATGATCCACATAATTGCCGATGGCACCGCTGTCGACGTAAGCTTCAATTGCATGTAATCGATCCGGATTATCAGGGCTAATGAGGACCATAGGTATCACGAAATGCGAGGTCACGGAACTGGTTTTCACGCTCGGCAAGAGGACCTCTATTCTTGTCGGGCGAGGTCGTTTCCCTGCTCAGAGTTTGTAACTTTGGTAACTGCAGCTCCTACTGCCTTCTTGGCAGGTTTCACCAGACAGTCTCGAAGAAAGTGCCCTGAGTTTCCGCAATAGAGGCATAATTGCAACTGTTTTCTCCTTTCCCGCTCCTTTTGTGTTAGAGGAACTTTCAGACCCCCTATTTGCATGGGTTCCCCGGAGTCTACTCCTTTGGAAGGAGTTGGCGGTTTGGAAAATACTCGAGCATCAAACTTGGAACGATCGGCCTTCCTGTTCTGCAGTCTGTGATCTATTTGAACGACTAAGTCTATATAGTCCGAACAATCTTGTGGGGGATTCACTACTTGGGCTAACACATCTTTGAGCTCTCCACGTAGACCTCTATAAAACAGCGTAATCCTTTTGTCCTCAGGCCATTGAGTTTCCACTATCAGTCTGTTGAAAGACGCAATATAAGCCAAAAGGTCTTGATTACCTTGTCGCAACGAAAGAAGCTCATTGTCCAAGGCCTGCCCCTGTGAATGTCTTGCGAACAGTTTTTCCATACTGAGCTGAAAAGCTTGAAAATCATGGAGGACCGGATCATCTTGATTTACTAGAGGGATCGACCAGTCTGCCGCATTGCCACTAAGGTACGAAAGCACGAAAGCTACTTTAGCTTGATCAGTTGGAAAGGCTGCTGGCCGGCATAAGAAATGCAACCGGCACTGATTGATAAATACTGCAAACCTCTTTGGGTCACCAGAAAATCGTTCGGGCGGAGCCAGAGGTACATTCCCAGGTAGGTTGATCTGCACTGGATTCATAGAGGATGTAGAAGGAAGATTTCCCCCAGATGCGGGTAACGGGGTCTGTCCGGCTTGTGACTGTAGCAATTGTCTAGCGAGATCATCTGTTCGCTCCTTGGAAATAATCAGTTCCCTTCTTAGAGCGTTCGTTTCCTGACGGGCTGCATGCACTTCTGCCCTTAGTTCCCCAAGTAACTGGGCTAGCTGGTCGGTATCCGAGGTTTCCATAGCGCCTGGACGGGAGTTTTGTGGTAGGCTTTGCGTTCTGTAACGCTCACCTGATTCCCGTAGAGGCGCCGGTCTTGACTGGGCGTATACCGTATCTTCAAAGGTGATGTGTAACACACGGCTGGCTCTTTGGGCTGGACCTCTGTGCACTGTATGTCTGACTCGAAGGGTAAGATGTCTGCAGATAGAAAATATGGGATTAAGGAACTGGGTTATTGAATGTCTCTCTCTTCTTCCCTGTCTCTTCTCCTGTAGAACCCCAAAGGTTAACGCTCTCACCTTAGGTAAGTGAACGCCGTGCTCTCCATCTGCCTCGGGGCAGGGTGCAGTAACCAGTTTCTTCACTGGATAAGGGGAGCAGGCCTCTTGACTTCAGAGGACTGCTGTCCGTCGTTTACTGCACGAACTGTAAGTTTCGAGTAATTCTAATGTCTTTAAAGTCTTTAGTAATGATGTTTCTTGTTTTGCAGGGTTCCGGCGATGGCGGATGACGGGCTGAAGTGAGTTGAAGATGGAGCCCGTGTGATGAATAGAAGCGCCTGGAAGCACGTAAGTAAGCGCTTGTTGCCTGCTTCACGATGCGCTCTAACTGTCTTTTTATTTTGCAGGTACAAGTTCGGAGCGGCTGCAGGGTGCCGGAATACCCACTGGGTTAGATGTGGAAAGGAGTAATGGCACGTGAGTATTAAAGTTCCCCAATGTCTTTAAACGCACCTTGTTTTGTCTTTTAGATGCGGGATGCAGCGCCGATGGCCTCCGGAGCGTGCGAAGAGTTGGTAAGCTTTTGTCTTTCAGATGCCGGAATGCAGTGTGAAGACCTCCGGAGCGCACAAAGAGTAGGTAAGCCTTTGTCTTTCAGATGCCGGAATGCAGCGCGAGGCGTTGGTGACAGCCGAAGGACCAGGTAAGTGAAGAGCTGTCACTGAAGACCGTAATGCTAACCTGTTCTTTCTTGTCTTTATAGGTGTTGCTGAAGACTGGATTCAGGATGGTAAGCCTTTTTCCTTAGGCCCAGGATCAGATGCAGAAGACACGATGAGCGTTCTGCTGCAGAGGATGCAGAATAACGCAAAGCAAGATTCATCCATCGGGTGTGGTTTAAATAGCCTCCTCTAGTGCATAGGTGTCTCCTTCCACAGCCACGCCTAGGTAAGAAAAGAGTTCCTGCTTTCCAGAAGAGTTCCAGTGTCCTGAATCTAGGGAGTGGCTCCTGCCCCACCCAACAGGAAAAGTAGTTCCAAACAGAAGAGGATCAGAGGCTCAACTGGCAGGCAAGTAAGCAGCATGGTCTGCTGCAGGTAAGTCCACCCAAGCATTATGAGCCCGGCGCTTCCAGCGCTGGGACTGGGCATATTTATGAGCCTGGTGCCACTGGCGCCAGGACTGGGTCCAAAAGGTCCCAATTGGGACTGGTTGGCACTCGGAACCTGGGTTATGGATCTGCTTCCAAGGGAGTTGGGAAAACCCTGACCTTTTGGAAGCAGAGATCATGACAAAATGTGAGTAGTAGAGGCAAACCGAATTCACAGTTAATAAGCAAGCATGCCGCAGATAAAGAACCAAAGGCAGTTTCATCAAGTTAATAATGGATCAGTACTATAAAGTAGGGGAGGATCTAGGATAGAGGCATCCAAAAGAGTTAGGGAAATTCTCAGAGTATTTAGGGTGGGTCAAAATATGCAGAATAACAAACAAAATATGCAGGAAGGACAGGTTAGGAGACCTCCTCCTATGTATTATACATGATATATGTCAATGCACCTTACACGCATGTGTAGTAGCCAAGGAGCCATGCAGAATGGAGAATTATTGAAAAGATAGGCAGTGTGCCCCCTAGTGTACATCTGACAAATCAAAGAAGGGCTTTGATAAATGAGAGAAGGAGTACAGAATCCAGTTCAAAAAATGCTCAAACTATACTGAGGACATATTCTTTTGCCATTTGCAAATGGAACTGATATAATGAATGTGCACATGCAGAGACTCATATTAAGATGGGCCTCGTGCACACTACAAGGGGATACTTGGACCCAGTAATAAGTGGTCACTCCCCTTGTGATTAGAGATGACAGCTGTTGAGTATGCCATTATGAGGGCTGACAGCACATGGATAAGTTTTGGTTATATTATTTATTTTGCATTTTTAAAGTGTTCACATAACCCAGGAGCATCGAGGCGCTGAAATGATGTATGTGACATAATGTATTGAACCTATAGGGTTTTTTCTGTTTAAGAAAATCTGAGGGTATGTTGGTATCTTCAAGGGCTACTGCCTATGAGGAGATTGTGTTAAAACAGATGATCAAATAGTCAGACATAAAAAAGAGAATTCTGCCAGGGGTGCAGTGGAAATCACTGGCAGAAACTGAGCAAGCTCATGGTTGTTTGTATTTTGAGGAATTTTATGATGAACCATAAAGTGTAAAGGAAGAAATAGTGTCAGCGGGAGAGATTCTCTTCCCTAACGGTTCTATAAGAATCAATCAGGGTAATAGACTTAGAGATACAGGTGCCGCTTGGGTAAAGAGCACACGATTAATGAAGATGTTTGAGATATTGACAAAATATATAACTACCATCTTGACTTTCATCATAGGCTGCTGAATTAGTGGAAATGATTGTCACGCCAGAGAAATCTTGCAGACCAGAAAGCTATGTTGTACGATGACCCTGTCCATATGACGTCGACAGTATGTGCAGGACTAGCAAGTTGGAAAAAGGAGGGGTGACCTCCGAGTGGGTGGCACTCCTGTGCAGTACGCAGCGTTATTGAATAGACCCATGGGAGCAAGCACTACGACTCCCAGTAGTGATTATGATAGGGTGATAGGACAGCTATACTGTTTGAGTATGTTAACAAAAATGAACCACACCACAATCAGTGTGAGGAGTGGTTCGGGGTTGAATAGAGAACATGTTATATTTTGTGTAAATAAAGTGCACCGCATGCAAAATGAATTTACTGCAGAGGACAAGTAAGTGAGATCACATGCAGGCTCAGCAATGTGTAAACACAGAATGCATAAAGACACATAGGAATAAAAGGTGTTAGCCTAAAAAAGAAGAAATGTCTTTGCAAAAACAGAGGAATGCATGCGTTACAGTAAGACAGCCTCATAGGGTGACCTGATAAGTTCAGAATTGTTAGTGGCACCAGGTTTTAAAGGTGCCAAGAAGTAATATGGCAAAGAGAGAACAATTTTTGGTCTAGTGGTAGACATTGGCACTGTGTGTCCATGGAGCAAAGACAAAAAAGTGGTAAATGAATATTAAAAGGCTGAGGATGGCTTTTTGAAGATTATAAATGTAGCATTGTTTAAAGAAAGATTTGCAGTTTTTTAGGAGAGTGTGTCATGACTAGACTTGGTGAGTTGCAACAGGCACCTGCCAGTAATTAAGGAAAGGATTGGATGACAAAGCCTAAGCATGATAATGTTGTTTAGGTAATCAAAGAAAAGCATGGTATGTTTTGTTCTGAGAAGCGCACCATTTGAGCATGGGTGCATTTATAATGGTATGTGTAGAGCAAAAAGGCCCAACAAGATATTTCTATTAAGAGATCAAAGGGTTTTATTGTTGTGACAAAAGCGCAGTATTATGGATAATTGTGAGACCTGGTGAAAACGTGATGGGAGTATATGATGAATTCAGTCTCAGACTATGGATATTTATGAGCAAAGAGGAGGGACAGATGACCTCCATGAAATTAGAGACAGCCATAAAGTAAGGAAATATGGCAAATGATTAAGGAGTGAAGAATAAAAAATGGGATCATGAAGGACGGTAATGGTTTAGATAAAAAGATTTAGGTTAAATAGCATCAAAGATGACGGTATACCTAGATAGGGTTTAATGAAGTATGAAGTGGTGCTTTCTGTAGGAAACATCACATATTAAAAAGATAGGAAACATTGTAGTATACATGACAATAATATAACAAACACCCAGCATAAATAAAAAAAATTGGAAAAAGTGTTGAAAACGTTGTGTAGACATTGGGCCTTTTTGGCATAGGTCCAGAAAAATGAATTAGGTGAGATAAAAATAAACAATATATTGTAAACAGTATAAAAGTAAGGAGCTTAGTTTAAAAAATTGACGGCATTTGGATAAAAAAAGAAAATTATTCAAATAAATATATTAAAGAAAAGAATGAATAAAGAAATGGTTGGATGCATGAATAAATGGATAGGGAATTAAACAGGGAACATAAAATGAGAAAAAAATAAAATTTTACAAACCCAGCACCAATGAGGATTCGTAGCGAACATTGAAACATGGCGCATTAAAAAGCATCAGGAAATATGGAAAACCAGAAAAGACATGTGCTTGACCAAAGTTGGGTTAACCAGACAAGGAATATTGTATACAGAGCCAATTTAAGAAGAAAATACAAGGGTAAGTAAGATACAATTTGTTCAATATTTGTAATGATTTTGGTTTATGTTACAGATGAAAGTCGTGGATCTTGCGTGAAAACAAGAGGAATGTCTACATGGCCTTAAATAGGGAGAAAAAGAAAAAAGAGGTAAGTACTAGTTCACACTAAAAAGGGTGTGGACACACAGTTGATCATTACTAAAGAGTAAGAGGATCCAGGTGAGTAACAGAAAAAGAGGTAGAAAGAGACACAGTTTCTTCAAGTGTGTAGTCATTTTCCCAAGATAGGTCCAATCAGGTTTGAAGAGAGTAGCAAATAGATGGAAGCATGGCCACTTCAGATAAATGCAGATCATAGAAGTCAAATTGAAGGTGAGTAATTATTTTTGTATTTATGGTGCCAAAAGGGCTTGTTTTGGCGAGGGTATAGAAATGTTTAGAATGGACAAACACTGTAGCTTTATGATAAAAATGAAGGCACGCAGTAGGAATTGGTGCCACAGTTTAGAAAAACAAGGGTAGACTAGATTAAGTATAGTGGGATAAGGAAAAAATATTGTGCAGCGAAACTCTTCTGTTTGTCTCAACAGGATGAAAGCAAAGCACAAAAGAAAAGACCATGATCTGAAGGAATCGGGAGAAAGATGGAGAAACAAAGGCATGAAGCATTTACAGCTGAGCAGCAAGCATGTTCAGCAAAACTGTAGAAGTATGTTCTGCTAAGCTGAATGAAGAATTTACAGCTGAGCGGCAAGCACATGCATCAAAGCAGAGAACAAAGCTCAAACATTGAGTATTATATAGTGTTGTAGAGAAATAGTTGTATTTGTGCACCAACGAGCAAGGGAGGGCCTGTGAGTAAAATGGACTGAAGGAAAGAAACAAAAACATAGAAGTGAATCTAGAAAACATGTTTTGTTAGCAGCAAGGAGAAGGGGTTTAAGTTAGGAAGAAAACTTGACCCCCTTGCCAGTCCCCGAATGACTTTTGTCTCTATTCCGATTTTCTACAGACAACACGGATCCCTGAAAGAAGTCATCCTCGTCTGCTACGGATGCACCTAGAAGATGAAAAAAGAAGAAGCCACCCTTCTTTTAATGTCTTTTTCAATGTGTTTATTTGTTGGTTGTTATTTTTGTCTCCTTGGTCTGAAAGTTTCAAACCTTAGGAGGAAATGTGTCCCACGAAGGACAAACATTTTTTTTAACGAGAAAGCCCAGATGTCATAAGGGCAGAGAAGAATGAGAAGATTAAAAATATGTATGTTTTTTTATATAAACAAATTAGGTTGCAGCAGGTTCACCATACAGTAGAATATGTATAAAAAATGGAGAAAACTAGTAGCTTTGTGACACACAAAAACCTAAATATCTTGGCTATAGTTTGTCTAGGAGGCAGGAATGACCCAAAAATGTTTTAACCATAGGTTTTTCTAGGAGGCAGGGATGTCCAGAAAATATATATATGTAGTTTGTTTAGAAGGCAGGTGAAGGTTGCCAGAATATGCAACCACAGTTTTTAAGGGGATGGGTTGGCAGGAAATGTACTGATAATAGAGACGTGTTCATTTTACAAAGGAAACTCATTCAGCTTTTACATTACAGGTGTACAACGAGGGACCTATGTGGCTCAGGAAATTGGCCAACTACAAGCAGAGAGAGGTCATTGAGGAACCCAACAGCATGCCCAAGTTCAAATCATATGTGAACACAGTCGCTAAGATCTGCAAAAACTCCCCCATCCTTGTGTTTCCTTGCTTAAAATGCCCCCTCTTTTGAACTTGGTCGAACGATAAATGAAATATGAATATGAGTGCTCTTTGGAAAACGGAGACACTTAAATACTAAGTACCGGCCTGTTAAAGTAAAGGGCCCGAGGACATGCTGCAAGGCAGATCAATAGGAGGACAAAGTTGACAAGACACAGACGGTCCACAGATGCCAAACCGAGATGAGTCGGGTGGAAGATTTACCAGCAGCGAGAAAATAAAAAATGAACTTTATGTATTTCAAGAAGATGCATGGAAAAAAGAATGGGAGCAAGGAAAAATATGTTGTGGGGTGGGAGTAGCAGAAAGGATGTGGACGATGAGCCACGATATGGCTAAAACATATGCAGATGATGGGCTGTTGGGTTACCTCAAGTAATGACTGTCTCAAAAAAGGCATAGTGGCTATAAAATTATCTGAGGCATATAGTTAGTTTAAAGTAAGTAAATACATGTAGTTTTAGGGACACATACATGTTTATATTAAGAGAGTATAATGTGTTAGTACTGACATTTTAGAAATGTGTTAGGATACCTCTTAGATTAGAGTGAATAGATTATAGAAAAAGGTGATTAGGTTAGAAAAATGTAGGTACATTGAAAATTGATGAGGGTGGACATGGGTGTAGCTGTTAGTATTGAGTAGATGACTAAATACTATACAAGATGGGGGAGGAATGAAGACCCCCCAGCAACTGAATGTAGTGGATATAGACCCCTTCTTCCTTAAACTGAGTGTAGCTAAATTGGTGGGGTGATCTATGCCTTCAAATGTGCAGAAAACTAGAATTATACTGCTTTGCAGCAAAAGTGCTTTGAAAACAGAGTTATGGTTATAAAGTCAGAATGTTTAAATAATGAGAGACTTATTAAGTAGTATATGATAAGTATATTGTACTGAAAAACTAGGTTTGAAATGGACCAGGTGTCAAGATATGAACAGAAATAGGGTAATCCACTATATTGTGATAGATCAGGCATTTTGTAATGGGGGCAGCCATCTAAAATGGATGCTGTACATTTAAATAGTGAATTTCTATGAAACCATGTTGAAAAGAAAAAAGAATTACCTCTTGGTGGTTCAATGAGAGTTCAGTAGACAGAGACAGGATTTTCTGGACTCTTATCTCTAATCTTGATATTGACGAATTGTAGGAGCAGTGTAGCAGTCAAGGGAAGATAGTGAATGTGCATTTGGCTGGTTTAATTAGCAAGGAGAGCACAGCGGATGCCCATATTTGGGCCTATGGGGCAGGAAACCATGTGGCTGGTGCCAAAATGATCTTAGAGTGGACGTCAGCAGCATCTCCAGTTGAAGGTCAAGTACAGCTCACACAAGTTTTAGAGGCCGATTCATGGAATAATTAGCGCGGCACAAGTGGGCAAAAACGTGCGAATCGCAGTGCAAGTGCGAAAATCGCAGTGCAAGTGCGAAAATCGCACGAAAAGCAGCGCACATCGATTCATGGAAGTCAGTGCGCGAGAAAACCAGCGGATGTGCGATAAAAAAGTGCGCGCCGCAGGTTGGCGCACAGGCCATCTAACAGCGTGCGCCAGGTCACAGCGAAAATCGCACAGGCCAGAGCGAAAATCGCACATAGCGTGGCGCACGCAACAAAAGTAGGCGTAACACGGGCGTAACACTCGGAATGGGGAACAACTTGCCAAAACGTGGGCGTCACGGGGGAAGTACAGGGCACAAGTGCGCGGAACGCCCACACGCTCGCCTACAACACGTATTCATGGAAAAGAATAGGGCAAAAAAGCGCACGCTCAAACCAGCGCACAGGCACAAACACGACCGCCACAAGAAAGCAGGCGGTAGCGTCTCTGCGGCTGTAAGAAATGTGCGCCAAAAGGTGCGCCAACAAATAGCACCTATATACTGCCATGATGAATGTCCTATACTGTGGCCCTCCAGGACAAATGACGTGCAAAGGGGTACCCACAAACACGGACCCGCTGACAAAAAATACGTGTGCGTGTATACCAGGGTGCGCGGGAAGTGTCACACGCGATTTGGCCGGGTACGTGGATTTCAGGGGTGCGCGGGAAGTTCCACACGTGATTTCAGCAAGGTATGTGTATTTCAGGGGTGCGCGGGAAGTTCCACACGCGATTTCAGCAGGGTACGTGTATTTCAGGGGTGCGCAGGAAGTTCCACACGCAAATTCTGCAGGGTACGTGCATTTCAGGGGTGCGCGGGAAGTTCCACACGCGAATGGGCCAGTGCGAGCAGGGTACGTGTATTACATGGGTGCGCGGGAAGTTCCACACGCGATTCCATCAGGGTACGTGTATTCCAGGGGTGCGCGGGAAGTTACACACGCGATAGTCCCAGTGCGAGCAGGGTACGTGTATTTCAGGGGTGCGCGGGAAGTTCCACACGCGAATTCTGCAGGGTACGTGCATTTCAGGGGTGCGCGGGAAGTTCCACACGCGAATGGGCCAGTGCGAGCAGGGTACGTGTATTACATGGGTACGCGGGAAGTTCCACACGCGATTCCATCAGGGTACGTGTATTTCAGGGGTGCGCGGGAAGTTCCACACGCGATAGTCTCAGTGCGAGCAGGGTACGTGTATTTCAGGGGTGCGCGGGAAGTTCCACACGCGATTGGCCCAGTGCGAGCAGGGTACGTGTATTTCATGGGTGCGCGGGAAGTACCACACGCAAATTCTGCAGGGTACGTGCATTTCAGGGGTGCGCGGGAAGTTCCACACGCGAATGGGCCAGTGCGAGCAGGGTACGTGTATTACATGGGTGCGCGGGAAGTTCCACACGCGATTCCATCAGGGTACGTGTATTTCAGGGGTGCGCGGGAAGTTCCACACGCAATAGTCCCAGTGCGAGCAGGGTACGTGTATTTCAGGGGTGCGCGGGAAGTTCCACACGCGATTGGCCCAGTGCGAGCAGGGTACGTGTATTTCAGGGGTGCGCGGGAAGTTCCACACGCGATTGGCCCAGTGCGAGCAGGGTACGTGTATTTCAGGGGTGAGCGGGAAGTTCCACACGCGATTGGCCCAGTGCGAGCAGGGTACGTGTATTTCAGGGGTGCGCGGTAAGTTGCACACGTGATACCAGCAGGGAATTTGTATTTCAGGGGTTCTGGGGAGTACTACACATGAATTGGCCTTGTGGGTCCTCCAAGGTGGAGCCCTCCACAACCTCCACGGCCCCTGCAGGCAGCCCACACCACGGGGGACTACCCTGCACCCCTGCTCATGTCCCGCAGGCAGCCCATCCACCATGGGCATGCCCCCAGCCAACCCACATGTCACTTGCACTACTGATCAACAATGCATGTCTCCCACCACCCCCACCCCCCAGCAGTGCAGGGGCAGCCTCCACCAGGCCCCCACTCATGTCTCCCACCACCCCCACCCCCCTGCCACCATGGGCAGCCTCCACCAGGCCCCCACTCATGTCTCCCACCACCCCCACCCCCCTGCCACCATGGGCAGCCTCCACCAGGCCCCCACTCATGTGTCCCACCACCCCCACCCCCCAGCCACCATGCGCAGCCTCCACCAGGCCCCCACTCATGTGTCCCACCACCCCCACCCCCCAGCCACCAGGGGCAGCCTCCAGCAGGCCCCCACTCATGTCAAACCCCCACCCCCACCCCCCAACCACCAAGGGCCAGCTCCACTTGGCCCCCACCCATGTCTCCCACCACCCCCACCCCCCAGCAGTGCAGGGGCAGCCTCCACCAGGCCCCCACTCATGGCTCCCACCACCCCCACCCCCCTGCCACCATGGGCAGCCTCCACCAGGCCCCCACTCATGTCTCCCACCACCCCCACCCCCCTGCCACCATGGGCAGCCTCCACCAGGCCCCCACTCATGTCTCCCACCACCCCCACCCCCCTGCCACCATGGGCAGCCTCCACCAGGCCCCCACTCATGTGTCCCACCACCCCCACCCCCCAGCCACCAGGGGCAGCCTCCAGCAGGCCCCCACTCATGTCAAACCCCCACCCCCACCCCCCAGCCACCAGGGGCAGCCTCCACCAGGCCCCCACCCATGTCTCACACCACCCCCACCCCCCAGCAGTGCAGGGGCAGCCTCCACCAGGCCCCCACTCATGTCTCCCACCACCCCCACCCCCCTGCCACCATGGGCAGCCTCCACCAGGCCCCCACTCATGTCTCCCACCACCCCCACCCCCCTGCCACCATGGGCAGCCTCCACCAGGCCCCCACTCATGTCTCCCACCACCCCCACCCCCCTGCCACCATGGGCAGCCTCCACCAGGCCCCCACTCATGTGTCCCACCACCCCCACCCCCCAGCCACCAGGGGCAGCCTCCAGCAGGCCCCCACTCATGTCTACCACCACCCCCACCGCCCAGCCACCAGGGGCAGCCTCCACCAGGCCCCCACCCATGTCTCCCACCACCCCCACCCCCCAGCAGTGCAGGGGCAGCCTCCACCAGGCCCCCACCCATGTCTACCACCACCCCCACCCCCCAGCAGTGCAGGGGCAGCCTCCACCAGGCACCCACTCATGTCTCCCACCACCCCCACCCCCCAGCAGTGCAGGGGCAGCCTCCACCAGGCCCCCACTCATGTCTCCCACCACCCCCACCCCCCTGCCACCATGGGCAGCCTCCACCAGGCCCCCACTCATGTGTCCCACCACCCCCACCCCCCAGCCACCAGGGGCAGCCTCCAGCAGGCCCCACTCATGTGTCCCACCACCCCCACGCCCCAGCCACCAGGGGCAGCCTCCACCCGGCCCCCACCCATGTCTCCCACCACCCCCACCCCCCTGTCACCATGGGCATCCTCCACCAGGCCCCCACTCATGTCCCCCTGGACCCCCACCCCCCCAGCATCCAGGGTCACCCTCCACCAGGCCCCCACTCATGTCTCCCACCACCCCCACCCCCGAGCAGTGCAGGGGCAGCCTCCACCAGGCACCCACTCATGTCTCCCACCACTCCCACCCCCCTGCCACCATGGGCAGCCTCCACCAGGCCCCCACTCATGTCACCCACCACCCCCACCCCCCAGCCACCAGGGGCAGCCTCCAGCAGGCCCCCACTCATGTGTCCCACCACCCCCACCCCCCAGCATCCAGGGTCACCCTCCACCAGGCCCCCACTCATGTCTCCCACCACCCCCACCCCCCGGCAGTGCAGGGTCACCCTCCACCAGGCCCCCACTCATGTGTCCCACCACCCCCACCCCCCAGCCACCAGGGGCAGCCTCCAGCAGGCCCCCACTGATGTCTCCCACCACCCCCACCCCCCAGCATCCAGGGTCACCCTCCACCAGGCCCCCACTCATGTCTCCCTCCACCCCCACCCCCCGGCAGTGCAGGGTCACCCTCCACCAGGCCCCCACTCATGTCTCCCACCACCCCCACCCTCCTGCCACCATGGGCAGCCTCCACCAGGCCCCCACTCATGTGTCCCACCACCCCCACCCCCCTGCCACCATGGGCAGCCTCCACTAGGCCCCCACTCATGTGTCCCACCACCCCCACCCCCCAGCCACCAGGGGCAGCCTCCAGCAGGCCCCCACTCATGTCTACCACCACCCCCACCCCCCAGCCACCAGGGGCAGCCTCCACCAGGCCCCCACCCATATCTCCCACCACCCCCACCCCCCAGCAGTGCAGGGGCAGCCTCCACCAGGCCCCCACTCATGTCTACCACCACCCCCACCCCCCAGCAGTGCAGGGGCAGCCTCCACCAGGCACCCACTCATGTCTCCCGCCACCCCCACCCCCCAGCAGTGCAGGGGCAGCCTCCACCAGGCCCCCACTCATGTCTCCCACCACCCCCACCCCCCTGCAACCATGGGAGGCCTCCACCAGGCCCCCACTCATGTGTCCCACCACCCCCACCCCCCAGCCACCAGGGGCAGCCTCCAGCAGGCCCCCACTCATGTGTCCCACCACCCCCACCACCCAGCCACCAGGGGCAGCCTCCACCAGGCCCCCACCCATGTCTCCCACCACCCCCACCCTCCTGCCACCATGGGCATCCTCCACCAGGCCCCCACTCATGTCCCCCTGCACCCCCACCCTCCAGCATCCAGGGTCACCCTCCACCAGGCCCCCACTCATGTCTCCCACCACCCCCACACCCCAGCAGTGCAGGGGCAGCCTCCACCAGGCACCCACTCATGCCTCCCACCACCCCCACCCCCCTGCCACCATGGGCAGCCTCCACCAGGCCCCCACTCATGTCACCCACCACCCCCACCCCCCAGCCATCAGGGGCAGCCTCCACCAGGCCCCCACTCATGTGTCCCACCACTCCCACCCCCCAGCCACCAGGGGCAGCCTCCAGCAGGCCCCCACTCATGTTTCCCACCACCCCCACCCCCCAGCATCCAGGGTCACCCTCCACCAGGCCCCCACTCATGTCTCCCACCAACCCCACCCCCCGGCAGTGCAGGGTCACCCTCCACCAGGCCCCCACTCATGTCTTCCACCACCCCCACCCCCCAGCCACCAGGGGCAGCCTCCAGCAGGCCCCCACTCATGTCTCCCACCATCCCCACCCCCCAGCATCCAGGGTCACCCTCCACCAGGCCCCCACTCATGTCTCCCACCACCCCCACCCCCCAGCAGTGCAGGGGCAGCCTCCACCAGGCCCCCACTCATGTCACCCACCCCCCAGCCACCAGGGGCAGCCTCCACCAGGCCCCCACTAATGTGTCCCACCACCCCCACCCCCCAGCCACCAGGGGCAGCCTCCAGCAGGCCCCCACTCATGTGTCCCACCACCCCCACCCCCCAGCATCCAGGGTCACCCTCCACCAGGCCCCCACTCATGTCTCCCACCACCCCCACCCCCCGGCAGTGCAGGGTCACCCTCCACCAGGCCCCCACTCATGTGTCCCACCACCCCCACCCCCTGCCACCATGGGCAGCCTCCACCAGGCCCCCACTCATGTGTCCCACCACCCCCACCCCCCAGCCACCAGGGGCAGCCTCCAGCAGGCCCCCACTCATGTGTCCCACCACCCCCACCACCCAGCCACCAGGGGCAGCCTCCACCAGGCCCCCACCCATGTCTCCCACCACCCCCACCCCCCTGCCACCATGGGCATCCTCCACCAGGCCCCCACTCATGTCCCCCTGCACCACCACCCTCCAGCATCCAGGGTCACCCTCCACCAGGCCCCCACTCATGTCTCCCACCACCCCCACACCCCAGCAGTGTAGGGGCAGCCTCCACCAGGCACCCACTCATGCCTCCCACCACCCCCACCCCCCTGCCACCATGGGCAGCCTCCACCAGGCCCCCACTCATGTCACCCACCACCCCCACCCCCCAGCCATCAGGGGCAGCCTCCACCAGGCCCCCACTCATGTGTCCCACCACTCCCAACCCCCAGCCACCAGGGGCAGCCTCCAGCAGGCCCCCACTCATGTTTCCCACCACCCCCACCCCCCAGCATCCAGGGTCACCCTCCACCAGGCCCCCACTCATGTCTCCCACCAACCCCACCCCCCGGCAGTGCAGGGTCACCCTCCACCAGGCCCCCACTCATGTCTTCCACCACCCCCACCCCCCAGCCACCAGGGGCAGCCTCCAGCAGGCCCCCACTCATGTCTCCCACCATCCCCACCCCCCAGCATCCAGGGTCACCCTCCACCAGGCCCCCACTCATGTCTCCCACCACCCCCACCCCCCAGCAGTGCAGGGGCAGCCTCCACCAGGCCCCCACTCATGTCTCCCACCACCCCCACCCCCCTGCCACCATGGGCAGCCTCCACCAGGCCCCCACTCATGTCACCCACCCCCCAGCCACCAGGGGCAGCCTCCACCAGGCCCCCACTCATGTGTCCCACCACCCCCACCCCCCAGCCACCAGGGGCAGCCTCCAGCAGGCCCCCACTCATGTGTCCCACCACCCCCACCCCCCAGCATCCAGGGTCACCCTCCACCAGGCCCCCACTCATGTCTCCCACCACCCCCACCCCCCGGCAGTGCAGGGTCACCCTCCACCAGGCCCCCACTCATGTGTCCCACCACCCCCACCCCCAGCCACCAGGGGCAGCCTCCAGCAGGCCCACACTCATGTCTCCCACCACCCCCACCCCCCAGCATCCAGGGTCACCCTCCACCAGGCCCCCACTCATGTCTCCCACCACCCCCACCCACCGGCAGTGCAGGGTCACCCTCCACCAGGCCCCCACTCATGTCTCCCACCACCCCCACCCCCCTGCCACCATGGGCAGCATCCACCAGGCCCCGACTCATGTCTCCCACCACCCCCACTCCCCTGCCACCATGGGCAGCCTCCACCAGGCCCCCACTCATGTCTCCCACCACCCCCACCCCCCAGCAGTGCAGGGGCAGCCTCCACCAGGCCCCCACTCATGTCTACCACCACCCCCACCCCCCAGCAGTGCAGGGGCAGCCTCCACCAGGCACCCACTCATGTCTCCCACCACCCCCACCCCCCAGCAGTGCAGGGGCAGCCTCCACCAGGCACCCACTCATGTCTCCCACCACCCCCACCCCCCAGCAGTGCAGGGGCAGCCTCCACCAGGTGCTCACAATCCCCAATCATGTGCGTAATGGACAGCCTCCACATCCAAAAAGCCCTACCAAGTAACCCATTCACCCACATGGAAATGGAAATCACATGTTACACCCCCAATGTACATGAAGCTAATGAACCCATGTCCGTCACACACAATGGTTGCAATATAATGGGAAAACACACAACATGACATGCATGAAACCAATGAGATGATACCACACAGTGAAGTATGCTAACAAAATTGTATTAAAAAAAATTAAGAATGCCAAAGAAAGAAAACTAACTACAATGTGAATGAGAAAAAAAAACATGCATGTCCGTATAAAAAAATACCAAGGGTCCATGAGCCCAACTGAACAAAAATCAACTATATACAAAAAGTGGAGCAGTGTCCGTCGACTCCAAATCATAATTAGAAAGAAAGGAAACCTAAAACTAAAGAACTATATACAAAGGCGGTGGGCAAGTCCAGCGGCTCACTCCGTGGTGTCCCGGGCCAGGGCATCATGTTCGATGTCCCGGAGGCGGTCCAGTTCCATGGCCCCGAGGGTCCGCAGGGACGACGCTGTGTCCTCCACCAACCCCCTGCGCATTGCCTCGAGGCCCTGACCATTGTGAGCCGCGCCTCTTCCGCCCGCCGCCGCTCCGCACCTATGGTGTGGCCCAACCGCTGCCACACGGAAGACACTCTCTGTCCTGGGTCCCCCTGCCCTCCGGCCGATGGCCGCCCCTCCGATGTCGAAAGCCCCGAGCCTTCATGTCTCCCACCATGTTGCTGCTGCTGCTGCTCTGCCTCTGCCCGTGCACTGCCTCCTGCTGCCTGCACATCCTCTGCCGGCTGGGGTGCACTTGTTGATGTGGCCACCCCTGCTGGACCTCCGACTCCCGACTGTGGCAGGGATGCCTCCTCCACCAGCCTGGCCGCACCGTCAGAGGCAGCTCCACAGGGCACCCAGGTGACTGATGGGTGGGAAGATGGCACAGAGGACGACTGGCGCGTAGGGGATCCAGTTGAGGAGGGGGTCGGAGCAAGCCCCATCAGACGGAGGAATCCGGCCTGGGTGACCTGTCCCAGCAGGCTGACGTGGTCAACGAGCCATTCGAGATGACGTGCAGTCTCTCCATGAAAAGACTGCAGGTCACCTCGCATGGCCCGTTGACGCAACGCCACACCAGCCAGGACAGGCTCAACCCGGACCTGGATGGCCACGTCCGCAGGCAGAGGAAGGCCAGTTGACGTCAGCTCATCCCCTGCCTGAAAACGGGTCTGGACGTAGGCATCCCTGCTGGTGCAACATGATGCAGGGACAGGATCGGGGACAGGATTGCACACAGGCACCTCCGCGGCCGCCTGTGCTGCCTCCTGTCCCTGGTCCTGCACTGCACCACTAGCACCAATGGGATCCCCACCTCCAGACCCCGTCTCTGGTGCTTGCGCGGCCCCCTCCTCCACCAAACCCCCCACCAACCTGGATGACTCCGTGCCATCTTCCCCTGTTGGGCCCTGTGGGGTCCCAGCTGCCCCTTCTGCTGCCGAGGAGTCCAACTGCAACCTCCGCCTCTTGGACCTCCCCCCGGCAGCTGCGGCCTGGGACGCGGCACCGGACTCCTCACTCCCCGACGAGATGACAACACGGGAGGGAAGCCGGGCCTTGCGTCTCCGGCTGGCGGTCGGATCCCCGCCGCTGTGCTCCACAGCACCTTCTCCGCCCTCTTCATCAGTTGACGCTGCAGACAGGGAGAAACAAAACACAGGCATCAGGGCACTGTACAATGGACACATACACGCATGACAGTTGCACATGAGTGGCATTGGCAAACCTCAGACATGTCATCACAATCCCCAACACACATGTCATTGCAACTGGCACACATGAGCCATACCACAGCCATATCGCAACTCCCACCACCATCCCTACACATACAACAGCATCAGCAGCCAAAGGGGAGCCAGACATCACATGCAACACAGGAAGTGCACCACACATGTACACACACCACCACACTTGCATGCATGTCTACACCTCGCCCAAGTGTCGCACTGTTCAGACGGGCATCCATGTCACATCTGCCAATCAGGCTTCCACATACCGCTGTCACATGCATCCATGTTGCATCACTGTTGCACCCTTGTCAAATACACACACATGCACATGTACACAGTGCTCATACATGCAGCCGAAAACAACATACATGCCTGACATCACGGACATGTCTACTTACATACACATTCATCCAAACATGTGTGCACGCACAACTGCATTTGCCATGCAAGCCCACACACACAAGCACCATCCATGTCTCACACATTACAGCCCTCGCATGTGTCAGCCCCACGGCCCTGTACACCCCCACCCATACTCGACCCCATACAAACAGATGTGCAACCGGCACAATGGCGAATGATCACCACACGCACTGCTCACAACTAGGATGCATGTACACTCACCGCTCGACTCCAGACGGGTCTGCTTCTCTAGGACCTGGACGTGGAGCGCTGGGGATATGCGTTCCAGGACCCCCATCTGTTCTTCCGACAAGTGGCCCCGGCGCCCCTTGGCATCCGCTGCCTTCAAGAGGCGCCGGGCCTTGTTCAGGGTCCTGGACCTGAAGTCCTCCCAGCGCTTCCTGACATGTTGTAAGTCCCGGACTGCCACCCCCTCCGCGTTGATGGCAGTCACGATGTCAGTCCAGATCCGAGTCCGTCCTTCCTTGTCGGCGCGGGAACTTCCAAAGAGGGCATCATACTGCCCCAGGACGTGCTCCACCAGGACACCAACTTCGGTGGCACTGAAGCTGGTGCCCCTCTGCCTCGCTGGCCGGGGGTTGTCAGTGGTCACAGATGGTGTATGCCCCGACATGACAACCCCAGAGGCAGGAGTGTGTGGGCAACTGGGTCCTGGGGCTGGGCTGTGGAGCGATGGAATTCAAGTCGGGAGTCTTCGGTTCCAGCAGGGGTGGTCACAGCAACAGCACCCCTGGCTGATGTGCAGGCAGCAAATGGCAGTGCACGTGGGCAGCAGGCAGTCAGGCAGCAGCAGATGGCAGGTGGGAGCGTGCTCGGGGCTCTGGGGGGCAGTAGTTCGGCCTTCTGGGCAGGAGCGTGGTCTTCCGTGTGCTTACGCGTGGCCAGCTTGGTACGGAGTGATTTGGCACGTGAAAATCCTGCACGTCAGCGTGGAAACCGAGGAAAGGCCCTTAGCGCGTAAGCGCGTCAGCACGCATACGCGAATCCATTGGACCAAAGGCCCTCAGCGCGTAAGCGCGTCTGTGACGTGACCCGCACGGGTGTTTCCCACACAGCACGTGATGACAGAGCACACGTGGAAAGACTGCACGTCAGAGTCTCATCGCGTCTAATTGGACAGCACGTCAGAGTCTCATCGCGTGTAATTGGACAAAAGTGCATGTACACGCGATTGGCCTATGTACGTGTATATCAGGGGTGCGCGGGTACTTACACACGCAAGTACGTCAGCGCACCTGTATCCCGGGGTGCACGGGAATTTCCACACGCTATTGGACTGGGCACTGGATTTGAGGGGTGCGCGGGTCACACGCTCGCCTACAACACGCGCAACGCATTAATTTGCGCGCTAACAAAATAACTAGCTCAGACCCAGGATGAACATACCGTTCCTAGCAGCAGTGGGCGTGGCCTACCAAAGGAGGAGGAGGAGGATAGTCAGGGCCAGAACATTCACACCCAGAACCAGCCTTTTCGGGATGCCTGATGACCAGGTGCATGGGAGGTACAGGTTTCCACCACACATCATACTGGACCTGGTGAGTGAGTGGGAGGACGACCTCACATCACCCACCCTGTGCTCCCAAGCACTCAGCCCCCTGGAGAAGGTCCTCAATGTACTGCACTTCTTAGCCACTGGATCATTTCAGCGGACAAGTGCCATTGTGGTTGGTGTATCACAGGCCACCCAGTCACGCTGCCTACACCAGGTCTTGAACATCATCACTGCACGCCCATCAGTCCGCAGGCACATATACCTGCCCAGAACCCCTGCAGAAAGGCATGCTGCCGCCGTGGATATCTACGCTGTGGCATGATTCCCCAAAGTGCTAGGTGCCATTGACTGCACCCATGTGGCTCTACGTCCCCCCAGGGCATCTGAGCACATCTATAGGAACCGCAAGCACTGGCATTCCATCAACGTGCAGGTAGTATGTAATGCCAAGGGAATCATCACCTCAGTATATGCCAACTATCCTGGGTCAACCCACGACAGCTTCATTTACCGAATGTCCACCCTAAGCCGGGACCTAGAAGCTGGCCGGCATGGCGATACATGGCTGCTTGGTGAGTATGAATGCCACTGCACATGCATGCATGTCAGATACTGAGCAAGGTCACAACCCCACCAATGATACCAATCACCACCTCCACAGGGGACAGTGCCTACCCTCTCAGCCCCCACATGATGACGCCAATTCGGAACCCCACCACGCCACCCCAGGTAAGACATAACGCAGCCCACATTACAACCCGGGGCATAGTGGAGCGCACATTTGGAGTGCTGAAGTCACGCTTTCGCTCCCTTGACCGTTCTGGCGGCCAGCTGTTGTACGCTCCCCCAGTAGTGTGCAGGATCATAGTGGCAGCATGTGTCCTGCACAACGTTGCAACACACCGGGGCCTGGCCGTGGACATGGTGGTGCCCCCCCATCCCCAACCACATGCACAGCCGCTGCGCATGGGAGGGGAAAGGGCATGGGGGGAGGCAGCCCGTACACAGCTAGTGGCTAATTACTTCACATAGAAATCACACCCCTGTGGAGTGCACACTGCCCTGGCACATTCCATCTGACAGTCAATGATGACTCAACCTGACACTGATCCTGAATGTCTGGAGAAAGAACCGTGAAAACCATATCAGCCTGAGATTGTTCACCTGGAAGTGTCACAATGTGTGCATCCCTACCCACACTGACACCACCAATGCAGTTTTGTGAAGTTACAAATTCAAGCAGCTGAAATGAATACCCACTTGCAAAATGCAACAAGAGGACAGTGCCATGTCAGCCAACCCAACCCCAGCACCGCCACACGACACACCGTGCCATGTCATGCTATTTGCACGTAAACAAAGTAATCCCCACAACATGACACTAGTGTCACAATGTACAGTGTCCCTATTAGAAACTTGCAACACCTGAAATGCTCACAGTAATGCCGGACCAACAACAAACTTGAGCACGTACTACCATTAACATGACATCACTAATGTATAATATTAGTAGTCTCACCACCTGGAAATGCCTGCACTCCCACCACTACCAACTGTGCAGTGTTGGCGCCTGTAGAGTTGTAGGTGCACTGCTGCCAACATGGACCACATCTCCAGACTAGAGGTCCTTGTGTAGACATGAGGAAGGGACCTGCAAATTGGGAGGTAGACACAGAAGATGAGTTACACATCAATGCAACATGCAGTGTACAACACAACAGCAATATGCACTAGGAATGTATACACAGTATTGACTACAGACTGCCCACACAGCTCATGGGAGTCCAACGTCACTGTGTAATTCACTGTCACTTGGGCACACCCTTTGCAAGCCCATGGAAACGGGAAGCAGGAGGGGTGTGTGTGACTCAAACCCAAGCATCTGAAGCAAATACATTACAAGCCTGCATGTGCCCAGCCACAATGCAGCGTATGCCCACAGGAATAACGGAAGCCAACAAATCGTCCCAAAAAAATTGGGAATAAAAGAAAAAAAAAGAAAAAAAAAATAATAAAAATCAAAAATGGCCATTGAAGGGCCCCGGGGGGTTGGGGAGGCCACCCAGGAGGTCCGAGGACAGGATGCACACCAGAACCCACCTGCGTGGATCCTGGGAAAAAAAAACACCTCCATGGGCTCATGGCCCACACGGCTACCCTATTGTGGGAGTATCACTGCTGTTATCACCCTGTGCAGCTGCATCCGGAGGTGGTTGCACTATGGGAGGCAGCCCACGCAAGGCCCTAGTCTGCTCCTCCATGGCTGCAAGCATGCGGGTGTGGTAGGTCTGGTTCTGGAGGATGAGTGTGCAGAGGTCCCCATGCAACAACTCACGGGATGCCCGGACCTCCGCCCTCGTTGCCTGCATCTCAGCTGAGAGCGTACGGGTGAGACGCTCCAGCTGCTGTTCTGTCCTTTGGTGTGTAGAAGCCTCAAGCTCAACAAGAGTCGTCCTGAGGTGAAGGAGCTCCTGCCTCAGGGCTTCCCTGTGGCCCTGGGACTCAATGGAGATGGCCTCCTGCAGAGTCGCCAGTGCCGCCCGCCTGTCCCTGTTGGACCCCAACATGTCCTCCCTGTGTGACTGGCAGATGGTGTTGGTTGCCTGCTCTAGTCGCTCCATCAGCCTTTCAGGGGGGACAATGGAAGTGGCCACCCTATCCATGGCCTGAGCCATCATCTCGGATGATGCTGCCTGTTGGGCTGCCATACCGTAAATGGATTGCTCCCATGCAGTATTGCCAGGTGCCGTACGGCCACCACGTCGGCGGGCACCACACCTGTCTGGGGCAAGGCGAACTGCGCCTTGCTGTGCCGGCACTGCCTGAGGCTGCAGGACTGCATTCCCCCTCTGATCTGCTGGCCCAGGAACAGGATCAGATGTCGTGGAGTGTGACCCTGCATCCGTAACCACCAAAGGCGTAGCTGCCAACACTGACATCCCCATTGAGGGTTCTGACCCTGGTGCAGGTGGGTGAGACAGAACAGAATCCCTCCCTGGAACACTCACCTGCGACGGCACGTAGGTCTCATCCGAATCAACACCTGAGTACAGCTCGGGGGAGGTGCAGCCAGAGACACCCCTTGAGAGCAGGACCTGCAGCACTTGTGGGTTCTCACCCACCACCACACCACGTCCCTCACTGGTGGTTGGTCGGCCCTCGGGCCCCTCCTGGGTCTGCACCATCTCCACAACCCCAGCAGTATCAGGTGCGTCTTCCCCTGCAAAGACATAAAAACAAAGAAATGGAAACAGGCATTAGCACCATGGCACACAATGAGGGCTGAGAAGCAAGAGAAACAGTACTTGTTTGACACATGTCCCACATGACTAAAACTCTCCCATGCATGCACCCTCACTGCGTATGAAGGGCAGGCAAATGGCACACACTGATGACACCAAGATTGAAGATGAACACATTTTCTGCATGCTGCCTGGCAG
The DNA here is from genome assembly GCF_040938575.1 of Ambystoma mexicanum. Classification (NCBI taxonomy): domain Eukaryota; kingdom Metazoa; phylum Chordata; class Amphibia; order Caudata; family Ambystomatidae; genus Ambystoma; species Ambystoma mexicanum. The sequence goes on from NC_090924.1 coordinate 1,437,786,038, forward strand.
TGGCATCACACATTGGCCTGTGATTGGCAGGTGAAACACACATGCCATCACACAGATAGCATCTACCATTGCTATTGAGTGAAGATGGAGAGGAGGGGAGCACCTATGCATACTGTCCAGTTCCCGCATGTAATAGCTTTTCTAATTCTAACAGGTCAGATTCTTCACCTGGAGCTGCCAGTCCAAAATGGTGCAATTGCACAGGGACATGTTTGAACAAATGATATCCAGGTAACAAAGTCACTCAACTTTACCATAGCCATGTCAGACATGTGACTAGAGGACTGCGACATGCCTAGTAAAAGTGGTGGAATGGAAAATATCTGACTAAATGAACAGTGCTAAATTTTGCAACAATGTTGTGGCAAGGTGACACTTGAAGGGCAACTGGTGTGCAGTTGGACTACATGTCTACTGTTGGCAGAAGGGATACAGCTATGGCCAAATGCAGCTGCGCAGGATGTATTGCATGAAGCACATGGCTGACCCATACGACTCAGGCGCACACACTCTCACCTGGCACACAAACAGAAGCCCTCACACACACCATGCACATGGATGACACACACATGCATGTGCACTCACCGGACAATGCCTCGTAATCAGGGAGATCTCCCATGCCTTGGATCTGTTCCTCCGTGACGTAGGTCCCAGCGACTGACTCATGTGGAGTGAGTTCCATGTCTACTACTGGAGACCCACCTCCAGTCACTAGAGTTGCGGCATGACTTGAGGCCAGCTTACTCTTTGCCCTGCGCTTTAGGTCATTCCAGCGCTTATAGCATTCATTGGCTGTGCGCCTCACGATTCCAAGGGCACTTACGATGTCCGCAACGGTCTGCCAGTGTGCCTGGCGTTGTGCAGGTGTGGTCTTGGATCCTGCAACAATGACCATCTCGTTGTCATGTGCGGACACATACTCGACAAGTGCATTCAGTTCGTCATCCGTGAAGCTGGGCTTCCTGGACGGGCCGGACTGTGTAGCCGTGTCTGGGGCATCAGCCTGTGCCGGACGAGCACTCTTCCTCTTCCGCTTGGAAGGTGGTGGTGATCCTGAGTGTCCTGCGCCGCTCTGGACACTAGGGGCAGGAGCCCTGGTGGACTCTGTATCAGGAGTGTGGGATTGCACACTCAGCATGGGAGTTGGTGCAGGCATTGGCTCTAGTGTGATGGTGTCAGGGGGAATATCAGCAGCATGGACTAGGACCGACACTGTCCGGGCTGGGTGTGTGAGGGCTGGGGTGGATGGAGCCGCAGCTGCCCCTGCAGCCTCTCCGCCCTGCCTACTTGGTGCAGCAGATGACCTTGCTGCCCCAGATGCACGTGGCATGGTGACATCAACGTGCACCAGCGCACGTGTCATAGGCCTGCTGACCTGGAAGTCAGCCATGGAGTCAGCCAGGTCTGGTGCCACAATGGGCTGGTCCAACAAGGGCTGAGCATGGATGGTGTCAGCCACATCAGCCTCAACGGGAGGGGGGGGATAATGGGTGCCCTTGACTGGTCCTCCACACATGGGGGGACAGGCTCACCCTGCAAGTAACGACCACGTCCCCTACCGGATCCACCACGGCCACCACTTGTGGCTCTTCCACCTTTGCCACCCTTACGGAATCCTCGCCTCCCAACCATGGCACTGATGTTGATGTGCGTATGGGAGTGACTGTTAAATATTGTCCTGGGCAATTGGGGGTCAAAGGGGTTGGGTACCAGATGGTAATTGTACCCTAGTGCTCTTGCAAGGCTGATTGTAACCCCTGGGGAAAGATGACGGGTCACGCTACGCACAGGAGCCCCAAAAAAGGGAGATGACGTGCACGCAACCCCTCCTAGACCACGTGTGCAGAAAGAAAAACCTGCACTACGCTGTGGCACCCAGTAACACAAGAATGAACGTATGCGTGTCACACGCAGCCTAGAATGACCTCTGAAGGGGTAGGCTACACACGGGGCAAGCACAGATGTTAGATACGTGCGTGACTCACCGTCTGCCAGGTAAAAGAGCGTGAAAAAGGAGCGCGTTTGGTTGGCAACACCCCCGCCAAAAGAAGATTTGTACGCTGTCTGAGGAGACAGGACAACAGTAGAAGGGAACACTGTTTGAGGGAACAGGCCCAGGTAAACCAGTAAAAGAGAAAAAAGAGAAAAATCTGTCAGAGGTAACAGGGTATACGAACTTGAAACGCCGTGAAGTAAATCGCGTGTGAACCGACAAGAAGTACAGAATTCACCCACTCGCTCTCCACGAAAAGCACGTACAAGGAAAGTTCTACGCGTACCTTTTATACAGGCCCACACGTCCAACGTCACTTACGCGGCGTGTACGCGCTAGGGCCATTTCCACCAATTACACGCTTTGTGACTTCTGCGTGCACGGCCATTTCAACCAATTACACGCTTTGTCACTTCTGCGTGTACGGCCATTTCCACCAATCACACACGATGAGACTCTGACGTGCAGTCTTTCCACGTCATCACGTGCTGTGTGGGAAACACCCGTGCGGGTCACGTCACAGACGCGCTTACGCGCTGAGGGCCTTTGGTCCAATAGAATCGTGTATGCGTGCTGACGCGCTTACGCGCTAAGGGCCTTTCCTCGGTTTTCACGCTGACGTGCAGGATTTTCACGTGCCAGATCACTCTGTACCAAGCTGGCCACGCGTAAGCACACGGAAGACCACGCTCCTGCCCAGAAGCCCGAACTACTGCCCCCCAGAGCCCCGAGCACGCTCCCACCTGCCATCTGCTGCTGCCTGACTGCCTGCTGCCCACGTGCACTGCCATTTGCTGCCTGCACATCAGCCAGGGGTGCTGTTGCTGTGACCACCCCTGCTGGAACCGAAGACTCCCGACTGGAATTCCATCGCTCCACAGCCCAGCCCCAGGACCCAGTTGCCCAATCACTTCTGCCTCTGGGGTTGTCATGTCGGGGCAAACACCATCTGTGACCACTGACAACCCCCGGCCAGAGAGGCAGAGGGGCACCAGCTTCAGTGCCACCGAAGTTGGTGTCCTGGTGGAGCAAGTCCTGGGGCAGTATGATGCCCTCTTTGGAAGTTCCCGCGCCGACAAGGAAGGACGGACTCGGATCTGTACTGACATCGTGACTGCCATCAACGCGGAGGGGGTGGCAGTCCGGGACTTACAACATGTCAGGAAGCGCTGGGAGGACTTCAGGTCCAGGACCCTGAACAAGGCCCGGCGCCTCTTGAAGGCAGCGGATGCCAAGGGGCGCCGGGGCCACTTGTCGGAAGAACAGATGGGGGTCCTGGAACGCATATCCCCAGCGCTCCACGTCCAGGTCCTAGAGAAGCAGACCCGTCTGGTGTCGAGCGGTGAGTGTACATGCATCCTGGTTGTGAGCAGTGCGTGTGGTGATCATTCGCCATTTTGCCGGTTGCACATCTGTTTGTATGGGGTCGAGTATGGGTGGGGGTGTACAGGGCCGTGGGGCTGACACATGCGAGGGCTGTTATGTGTGAGACATGGATGGTGCTTGTGTGTGTGGGCTTGCATGACAAATGCAGTTGTGCGTGCACACATGTTTGGATGAATGTGTATGTAAGTAGACATGTCCGTGATGTCAGGCATGTATGTTGTTTTCGGCTGCATGTATGAGCACTGTGTACATGTGCATGTGTGTGTATTTGACAAGGGTGCAACAGTGATGCAACATGGATGCATGTGACAGCGGTATGTGGAAGCCTGATTGGCAGATGTGACATGGATGCCCGTCTGAACAGTGCGACACTTGGCAGAGGTGTAGACATGCATGCAAGTGTGGTGGTGTGTGTACATGTGTGGTGCACTTCCTGTGTTGCATGTGATGTCTGGCTCCCCTTTGGCTGCTGATGCTGTTGTATGTGTAGGGATGGTGGTGGGAGTTGCGATATGGCTGTGGTATGGCTCATGTGTGCCAGTTGCAATGACATGTGTGTTGGGGATTGTGATGACATGTCTGAGGTTTGCCAATGCCACTCCTGTGCAACTGTCATGCGTGTATGTGGCCATTGTACAGTGCCCTGATGCCTGTGTTTTGTTTCTCCCTGTCTGCAGCGTCAACTGATGAAGAGGGCGGAGAAGGTGCTGTGGAGCACAGCGGCGGGGATCCGACCGCCAGCCGGAGACGCAAGGCCCGGCTCCCCTCCCGTGTTGTCATCTCGTCGGGGAGTGAGGAGTCCGGTGCCGCGTCCCAGGCCACAGCTGCCGGGGGAAGGTCCAAGAGGCGGAGGTTGCAGTTGGACTCCTCGGCAGCAGAAGGGGCAGCTGGGACCCCACAGGGCCCAACAGGGGAAGATGGCCCTGTGGGGTCCCAGCTGCCCCTTCTGCTGCCGAGGAGTCCCCCACCAGGCCCCCACTCATGTCTCCCACCACCCCCACCCCCCGGCAGTGCAGGGTCACCCTCCACCAGGCCCCCACTCATGTCTCCCACCACCACCCCCCCCCCAGAAGATGGCACGGAGTCATCCAGGTTGGTGGGGGGTTTGGTGGAGGAGGGGGCCGCGCAAGCACCAGAGACGGGGTCTGGAGGTGGGGATCCCACTGGTGCTAGTGGTGCAGTGCAGGACCAGGAACAGGAGGCAGCACAGGCGGCCGCGGAGGTGCCTGTGTGCAATCCTGTCCCCGATCCTGTCCCTGCATCATCTTGCACCAGCAAGGATGCCTACGTCCAGACCCGTTTTCAAGCAGGGGATGAGCTGACGTCAACTGGCCTTCCTCTGCCTGCGGACGTGGCCATCCAGGTCCGGGTTGAGCCTGTCCTGGCTGGTGTGGCGTTGCGTCAACGGGCCATGCGAGGTGACCTGCAGTCTTTTCATGGAGAGACTGCACATCATCTCGAATGGCTGGTTGACCACGTCAGCCTGCTGGGACAGGTCACCCAGGCCGGATTCCGCTGTCTGATGGGGCTTGCTCCGACCCCCTCCTCAACTGGACCCCCTACGCACCAGTCGTCCTCTGTGCCATCTTCCCACCCATCAGTCACCTGGGTGCCCTGTGGAGCTGCCTCTGACGGTGCGGCCAGGCTGGTGGAGGAGGCATCCCTGCCACAGTCGGGAGTCGGAGGTCCAGCAGGGGTGGCCACATCAACAAGTGCACCCCAGCCGGCGGAGGATGTGCAGGCCCCAGGAGGCAGTGCACGGGCAGAGGCAGAGCAGCAGCAGCAGCAACATGGTGGGAGACATGAAGGCTCGGGGCTTTCGACATCGGAGGGGCAGGCATCGGCCGGAGGGCAGGGGGACCCAGGACAGAGAGTGTCTTCCGTGTGGCAGCGGTTGGGCCACGCCATAGGTGCGGAGCGGCGGCGGGCGGAAGAGGCGCGGCTCACAATGGTCAGGGCGGAGAACTCCATGCGGAGGGCCCTGAGGCGGGCCGAGTGCCTCGAGGCAATCCGCATGGGGTTGGAGGAGGACACAGCGTCGTCCCTGCGGACCCTCGGGGCCATGGAACTGGACCGCCTCCGGGACATCGAACAGGAGTTCGATGATGCCCTGGCCCGGGACACCACAGAGTGAGCCGCTGGACTTGCCCGCCACCTTTGTATATAGTTCTTTAGTTTTAGGTTTCCTTTCGTTCTTATTATGATTTGGAGTCGACGGACACTGCTCCACTTTTTGTATATAGTTGATATTTAGGTAGGTTTTTTAGGAGGTTTCCTTAGTTCAGTTGGGCTCATGGACCCTTGTTATTTTTGTACATAGTTCTTTGTTGCATGGAGATTTTTTTACATTTGACTTTGGACAAAATTTTTTAGGATTTGGATTTCTTGTTTTTATGCGGACATGCAGCTTATTTTTTCACATTTACATAGTAGTTAGTTTTCTTTCTTTAGCATTCTTTATTTTTTTAAATACAATTTTGTTGGCATAGTTCACTGTGTGGTATCATCTCATTGGTTTCATGCATTTCATGTTGTGTGTTTTCACATTCAATTGCAAAAAATGTGTGTGACGGACATGGGTTCATTAGCTTCATGAACATTGGGGGTGTAACATGTGATTTCCATTTCCATGTGGGTGAATGGGTTACTTGGTAGGGCTTTTTGGCTGTGGAGGCTGACCATTACGCACATGATTGGGGATTGTGAGGACCTGGTGGGGGCTGCCCATGGTGGCATAGGGGTGGGGGTGGTGGGAGACATGAGTGGGGGCCTGGTGCAGGGTGACCCTGCACTGCCGGGGGGTGGGGGTGGTGGGAGACATGAGTGGGGGCCTGGTGGAGGCTGCCCCTGGTGGCTGGGGGGTGGGGGTGGTGGGAGACATGAGTGGGGGCTTGGTGGGGGCTGCCCATGGTGGCAGGGGGGTGGGGGTGGTGGGAGACATGAGTGGGGGCCTGGTGGAGGCTGCCCATGGTGGCTGGAGGGTGGGGGTGGTGGGAGACATGAGTGGGGGCCTGGTGGAGGGTGACCCTGGATGCTGGGGGGTGGGGGTGGTGGGAGACATGAGTGGGGGCCTGGTGGAGGGTGACCCTGGATGCTGGGGGGTGGGGGTGCAGGGGGACATGAGTGGGGGGCTGGTGGAGGGTGACCCTGCACTGCCGGGGGGTGGGGGTGGTGGGAGACATGAGTGTGGGCCTGGTGGGGGCTGCCCATGGTGGCTGGGGGGTGGGGGTGGTGGGAGACATGAGTGGGGGCCTGGTGGAGGGTGACCCTGCACTGCCAGGGGGTGGGGGTGGTGGGAGACATGAGTGTGGGCCTGGTGGGGGCTGCCCATGGTGGCTGGGGGGTGGGGGTGGTGGGAGACATGAGTGGGGGCCTGGTGGAGGGTGACCCTGCACTGCCGGGGGGTGGGGGTGGTGGGAGACATGAGTGGGGGCCTGGTGGGGGCTGCCCATGGTGGCTGGGGGGTGGGGGTGGTGGGAGACATGAGTGGGGGCCTGGTGAAGGCTGCCCCTGCACTGCCGGGGGGTGGGGGTGGTGGGAGACATGAGTGGGGGCCTGGTGGAGGCTTCCCATGGTGGCTGGAGGGTGGGGGTGGTGGGAGACATGAGTGGGGGCCTGGTGGAGGGTGACCCTGGATGCTGGGGGGTGGGGCTGCAGGGGGACATGAGTGGGGGCCTGGTGGAGGGTGACCCTGCACTGCCGGGGGGGTGGGGGTGGTGGGAGACATGAGTGTGGGCCTGGTGGGGGCTGCCCATGGTGGCTGGGGGGTGGGGGTGGTGGGAGACATGAGTGGGGGCCTTGTGGAGGCTGCCCCTGCACTGCCGGGGGGTGGGGGTGGTGGGAGATATGAGTGGGGACCTGGTGGGGGCTGCCCATGGTGGCAGGGGGGTGGGGGTGGTGGGAGACATGAGTGGGGGCCTGGTGGAGGCTGCCCCTGCACTGCTGGGGGGTGGGGGTGGTGGGAGGCATGCATTGTTGATCAGTAGTGCAAGGTGACATGTGGGTTGGCTGGGGGGCATGCCCATGGTGAATGGGCTGCCTGCGGGACATGGGCAGGGGTGCAGGGTAGTCCCCCGTGGTGTGGGCTGCCTGCAGGGGCCGTGGAGGTTGTGGAGCGTACACCTGGGAGGACCCACACGGCCAATTCACGTGTAGTATTCCCCAGAACCCCTGAAATACACATTCCCTGCTGGTATCGCGTGTGGAACTTCCCGCGCACCCCTGAAATACACGTACCCTGCTCGCACTGGGACTATCGCGTGTGGAACTTACCGCGCACCCCTGAAATACACGTACCCTGCTCGCACTGGGACTATCGCGTGTGGAACTTCCCGCGCACCCCTGAAATACACGTACCCTGCTCGCACTGGGACTATCGCGTGTGCAACTTCACGCTAACCCCTGAAATACACGTAGGCCGCTCCCCCAGGCCCGATCGCGTGAGAAAGTTCACGCGAACCCCTGTAATACACGTAGCCCGCTCCCCCAGGCCCGATCGCGTGAGAAAGTTCACGCGAAGCCCTGTAATACACGTAGCCCGCTCCCCCAGGCCCGATCGCGTGAAAAAATTAACGCGAAGCCCTGAAATACACGTAGCCCGCTCCCCCAGGCCCGATCGCGTGAGAAAGTTCACGCCAACCCCTGTAATACACATAGCCCGCTCCCCCAAGCCCGATCGCGTGAAAAAATTCACGCCAACCCCTGAAATACACGTAGCCCGCTCCCCCAGGCCCAATCGCGTGAGAAAGTTCATGCGAACCCCTGTAATACACGTAGCCCGCACCCCAGGCCCGATCGCGTGAGTAAGTTCACGCGAACCCCTGTAATACACGTAGCCCGCTCCCCCAGGCCCGATCGCGTGAGAAATTTCCCGCGAACCCCTGAAATACACATACCCTGCTGAAATCGCGTGTGGAACTTCCCGCGCACCCCTGAAATTCACATACCTTGCTCGCACTGGGCCAATCGCGTGTGGAACTTCCCGCGCACCCCTGAAATACACGTTCCCCGCTTGCCGTTTGCTGTTTGCCAGCCCGGTGAACTGGTCCAGGGTTAGCGCAGCCCTTTGCGATGATTTAGCGATTTTGATGGCTTTTCCTTGCGCGAGGGCGTTCTTCGGGGCGTTACTGGCGCTGCTGCAGGGTCGCTGCGATTCTCTGCGCCACGGCTGGTTTGGGAGCCTAAAATCCATGAATACGCTGTGCGTGGAAATCGGTTTTACCGCACGTGCCTGGCGCAGACAATCGCACGCGGACACTCTGCGCCAGCCGCTTGCGACACTTTTCTGCAAATTTCTATGAATTACCCTCTTAATTTGTTGCAGGTGTGGGCTTGACGTCAATGAAGAGTCTTTTTTATAAAGAGTGCATGCAGAGGACAAAGACAAAAGGCGGGGCCAGGAGTGGCTAGAACCAGTTTAGACTAGGCCTGAGTCCCAGATTAGCCGAGTGGCAGAGAGGTCAGCCAATCACAGAGCAGAAATAGGAACAGCTCATTGATCATGCCATCTGAGTTAACAAATCATAGATAGTAAGGGGTTGTCTTTATGACCAAACCATTAGCTCACCCCCCTAGGACTGTATATAAGGGTGAGTGAATTTAGTGTTTGAGAGGAGAGGTCCAGAGATGTCCAAGATGTATGGCGTGTACCTGACTGCTGGAGAAATAAAGCCTGATGTCTTCTTGAAACCTGCCTCAGTTTACTGCTTGATCCAGAGTCTCCTTTTTTACCCCAAGAGATGCCAAGGCCCAGCAGATGGGGGTTTTGGGACCTCCAATCCATTACTATTCTCTGAAACCCAACTTGCACACGTTTCTGTCCTTGAACCACAGATAAATGTAGGACATTCATCAGGGGTGAAATGTTTCTTGTGTTTATACTGGTGATAAATCTTCTCTTTTTTCACTTCTTATCTTCCAAACGTATTCAACAATATGGTACCCTGTTGGTTAAAGACACTTCTTTAGAATTTAACTATTAACACATCAATCTCATAAATAGATCTTTACAAAAACCCCAATCCTCCTAGGGGACTAGATATGTTGCACTCTTACATACCTTATGGATTGGGGGAAACATTTGTCTCTGCAGTCTAATGTACACCACAAATGGTTGTAAAGGTGATTTCCTTTTCATTGGGAAAATCAACCCAAAACTTCCTTCTATTCTACAAAAAACAGAAAAACATTATAGTGGATGTGTTATACACCAGCTCATCAAGATTCCTGCATCCTATTAAGGAAACCTCTTACCTGGAGGAGATGCAAAGAATATTTTTTCCACACTTTTGGATATACGGTAGGAAAATGGTGCTAATACACCTATACGTAGAGAGACTGAGAGAAAAAAGGAACACAAACAATTTGCAGGTTCAAAAACACTATCCTGAGTGTCATCATTAGCATTTTAGCTATTTTCCATTTTAAAAATAGCAAGGGCATAAAATCCCTCAAAACACTTACTTCGGAAAGGCTTACTGTATGTGGATCAACGTCTCAAGGAAGAGAGGATACAGGAGCCTCAATTCCACAAGGTTGCATATATGTACAGAAGGAGTGTAAATCTGCTTGCATCCAGATCTAAGGATAAAGAATACCAAAATGATCCTGTGAGTGGGGGTCTCATTGGGACATCAGGAAGAAAATGGAAGAACTAAAAAAACTGAAAAAACTGAACTCACCCTAAAACCGCATTCTCTCAGTGCAGAATAGTCATTCGGTTAGTATGCGGTCTGTTATGGCAAAAACAATGGCTGCTATAAGTACGAGCGTGCGCTATCAAGGTGATGACATCCTCACATACTCACGCAGTGACGTCATTACGTGCGTCGTACACATCTCAAGGAAAACAGGGAAATATAGTTCCTATACTCCGCCACATTTAAATAATGGTTTTAACATTTTCAATACCATACTGGCTGTAGTAATCACCAGCAATAAAGGGGAGAAATACCTAATATAAGGTTTCCTGAGTCACGGCTTCCTGTGGCCTCTCATATCTCTACTGAGAAAGAATTTCACCCAAGTTCCACTCGGTCGCCATAGACAAAATGGAAGAATCTTATATTTGCAATGAATGTTCCCAACATCTCGATCCTAGTCTGGGGTCACAATTATGAAGCAGTGTTATTCAACACATGAACCCCTAATGTAGACACCATCATAAATAGTAGGTCATAGTCTATCTATAACTTTTCATGCTGTCACCCCAGGTACTCCAAATCACATGTTTGATATTTAGGGTCACAATTTGCATACAATGTTGTTACACACCCAGCATCTAGGACAATAGAAATGACAATGTTCAAAGCAGTTCATTATACATCTATTCACAGTGATTCACAGAGATTAATTCCTAACTCCCTCTATCCTCACAAATCTCTCCTGTCCTCAGGGCTGAAAATGGTGATACCTGATGTCGAATTTGTTACATATCTATATTTCTTGACCAATGCAACAGTTTATGGTCACTAACGAGTAGATTGAGCACACAAATACACCCCATCTAGGCATTGTGCCATTCAATATTTTCATTAATATGTGACTATGACTTTTAGTCACAAAGATTAATTTCTGTTCCAGATTCTATAACTTCCTGTTAATTTCGTCCTATGTTTTTCCTTTCACATGCTTCAAAATAGTCCAATTAAAGTCATTATACTTATGCTTTTTTTCCCAAAAATGTTTTACTAGTGGTGCTTGTTCTACTTTGTTCTTGATGCAACCTTTGTGCTCAATTATTCTCGTTTTACACCTGATCAAATAAATCACATTCTCAGTATTACAGTTCGTATGTTATGCAAGGTTCCATTCCCTTTCCAAACCTAGACCCACTGCTACAGTTCTCTTGGTCTGTATGTACATTACACAGTTACCACACAGGTGGTGTCCTAACACTGGCGCTAGACCCCATAATCTTGTCTGTTGGGGTTCTCTCTTTTTTTTGCTTATGTCATTCCTCATCACTAGATCACGTACTGTGGTGCTTTTTTGAATGCTAATAGAGGTTTCCCACAATCATTTGTCATGATTTTATTCCAATTTTTATTTATTTGTTTGTTTGTTTGTGTTATTCATTTATAATGCGCACCAGACCCAAGGGTAAGAGGGCGCAGCGCAGTAAGTAATAAAAGTGGATATGCGAGGCATAGGTTACATAGTGACATAGTTACACATAATGAAAGAAATATATACAGGCCGTAGCAGAGATACTGTAAGTTATATACAGAATATGCTACAGTTTAGGTTACATAATTACACATAATGCAAGAAATATATACAGGTCGTAGCAATAATACAGTAAATTATATACAGAGCATTCTACATCTTACAGGTAGTATATCAGCAAGGGTGAGGGAGGAGAAGGGGTATTGGCTAGTTGATCGATTGCTTCAGATGGTTGATATGGTTAGATCTGAATTTAAGGTAGGATTTCTCCTCACGTATATTGGAGGGCAGTGAGTTCCATACTTGGGCCGCCCAGACAGGGAAGCTGGCGCCTCCAGCCTTGGTCAATTTGAATCTAGGGATAATGGTTGTGTTGGCATAGGAGACTCTTGAGGGTCTGAAGGATCTTCTTTCTACAAATCTGTCTGTTAGATAGGGAGGAGCCACATTGTTCAAGGCTTTGTGTGTAAGGGAGGCAACTTTCAGTAGGATTTTGTCTTGGGTCGACAGACAGTTGTTATTGCGCCTTGTCATCATAATGTGTGATCGTATAGAGATACCAAGAGCTGCTCTCAAGGCATTATTATGTAGAATTTGTAATCTATGTAGGATGTGTTTGTTGGCCCCAATATATAAGGAATTACAATAATCGAGTCTAGATAGAACGAGGGCTCTTGCTAGAATCATGCAATTGTCATTTGAAATAAAGTGTTTGCCTGCTCTGATGAGCTTACATGTGTAAGCTGTGGCTGAGGCCAGTGAGTTCACCTGTTTGTTGAAGGAGAGGGTGGCATCTAGATGGAAGCCTAGAGTCTTAACTTCCTTGGCTACCTTAATAGTGTTCCCATCGATCTCAAAGGCAGAGTAATCCTGGCCCAATTTTTTGAGATTGGAGTGTGTGCCCAGAATGATTAGCTCTGTTTTGTCATCATTCAGTCTTAAACCATGAGTAGCCAACCATGCCTGGATGATGAGATACATCCTATTCACCAAGGCCAAATCCTTGTTATAATCCCCTGAAAGCGGGATGAGAATCTGGGTATCATCTGCGTAGTTAGTGTAGGTGATACCAAGAAGGTCCAGCTCATCAAAAAGGGGCTTAGTAAATATGTTGTATAGTGTTGGAGATACACAAGAGCCTGGGGGAACGCTGCATGAAATAGGGACTGGGTCCGCTGCATCTGAGGGGGAGAACACCCTCATGGTCCTTTCACTAAAGAAGGATTCAACCCATATTATGGCTTCTTTAGAGAAATGTGCCGTGGAGTTAAGGTGGTTAGAGAGGACCTTGTGATCTACAAGGTCGAATGCGACCGAGAGATCTAAGAGTAAGAGGAGAGCTGTTTGACCTTTATCTCTTAACTCATCAATTTGAGCTTTCAAATCGATGAGAACAGTCTTGGTCCCATGTTGTGGACGGAAGCCAGACTGCCTTACACCTGGGAGCTTGTGGTTTTCTAGGATTTTTTGGATTTGGGCGTATGCAATCTTGTCCAGGATTTTTAACAGGAAGGGGACTGTCGTGATGGGGCGGTAGTTAGTGGGTATGTGGGTGTCTAGGGATTGTTTTTTTAGCAATGGCAGTACCCATGATTGTTTCAGGTTAGACGGCACAGTACCTGAGGTGAATGATGCATTTACGAGTTTAGCTATGAAGGGGGAGAGTTCTCTAGCAGCATCTTTTATAAGGTGTGAAGGGCACAACTCGCCTTGGCAGTTGGATGGCTTAAGAGAAAGGATAACTTTCTCCACCTCCCGGATAGATGTTTTTAAGAATCTAAATTGGGTAGTTGTGTTTTGCATCCTAGAAGGTGGGTTGGCGTTAGGTATAGGTGGCTGATTAAGTGCTGCTTTCTTAGCCGCTATTTTTTTTTGGGAGCATGGTAACTTTATTGGCCAAAGCGTATTGTATCTCTGTGCACCAGGTTTTGTCTTTTGTGCATATATCTGGGATGGGAGTAGGCGACTCTAGTTCCTTTAAGATAGAAAACAGCTCCCTCATACGTGAGTTGGCTGAAGAGATACATTTATTGTATGAGTTACGTTTGGCCAGGATGATTTCCTTTTTTTATTGTGAGGACATTTCTATGAGTTTGTTTTTATGGTCTGATGGGGTAAGTCTCCAGGTGGATTTGCAACTTCTTTTAAGTTGACAGAGATCTTTCAGTTCGGGGGTGAACCATTTATTCAGGTGGGCTTTGGGTTTGCTTGGTCTCAGTTTTAGAGGGGCGATGTTGTCAAGAGTGGTTTGTATCATTTTGTTATACTCTTCAACTAGCACCTCAGGGTCTAGATGTTCATCGAGTTGGTTTAGGATGGGTAGAATGGCAGGAATTTTGGCAATGATGGCAATGCCACCACCTCGCATGTTGTTTCTGCCTTGTCTCAGAATGGTGTAGCCGTCTGGGATTGCTAGACATAATTGGGGTCCAGTTGCCTCATGCAGCCAGGTCTCTGTGATGGCAAGGAAGTCCAACTTATAAGAAAGTATATCGGTGGCATGCGCCGTTAGGGATCTGGTATTTATTAGTCCGCCTTTGAGCGGAGGGGCTGCAGGGGTGATTTTAGTTTGTTTGGTTTTGATAGAGGCGGTTGGCGGTGACCTAGTTATACAATTAGCAGTGCTAGCTTGTTGAATGGTGGTTCTTTTATTGCAGACAGGGAGGGATCTAGTCAAAGGTTCATGTAATCTCGTGAGTCTTACTCTTAGTCTGGAATTTCTGGTGGGTGGGCTACATGGTAAGCTTAGGGTTCACTGGTAGATCCAGTCCTGGGTCCATTGGTGAGGTTAGCTTGCTCCATGGTGGTACAGAAGGAATTGGCTAGAAGGAATTGGCTATATAGGTTGGGTATGATGCCTTTGATTTTATAGGACAGGTTAATGAAGGTATTGACAAATACCAGAGGTGTCTCTTTTTGTCTCTATTCCTGTGTAATTGCTGATCTAAAAGAGACTTTCTATTGTTGTTAAATGCTCTCTAAGCTGCATCTTTCACTAGGCGATGAGGGTACCAACGGTCGGTCAATTTGTCAATTAAATTGTTGGCCCCATTCTCATATGATTCATTAGTACTGCTGTTTTTCTTTAGACGTAAAAATTGACCAAACAGTAAATTATTTTTTACGTGCTGAGCAATTTGACTATTGTAACGAAGGAGGACATTTTTGTCAGTGTTTTTCGTGTAGGGTTTAACCAACAGGATACCTTGGTGATGGTTATGGAAATATCCCAAAAATGTACTACATTGTTGCTCATACTTAGTAAATTTCAGGCATCTGTTTTGCTCATTCATCCATTTGACAAATTGTTATGCCTCATCCTCGCTGCCTTTCCAGAAAACAAAAACATCATTGATGTATCTGAGCCAGCATAAGATGTTATCTTGGAAAGGATTCAAGGTTCGATAAATGACAGTCTCTTCAAACATATTCACATACAAGTTTTCTAAGTTGGGAGACATGGCGGCTCCCATTGCTGTTCCCTCGACTTGTATGTAAAATTGGCCCATAAACTGAAATAAATTGTTTGTGAGGGCCATCTCTGTGAACCATTTAATGAAACAGTTAGGAACGGGATGATCATCTTCTCTTTTCAAGAGTGTTTCTTCCACAACCTCTAAGGTGGCTAGTTGGGGTATATTAGCGTAGAGAGCCTGTATGTCCAAACACAGCAACAGGTTAACACTAGGATCAAACACACTACCTTCAATTCTGTTAATGGCATCAGTTGTATCCTTAATGTAAGTCTTCATGCTAGTTATGAAAGGTCTGAGGTCCACGTATTTTGACAGGGGCTCTAACACAGAGTTAATACCTGAGACAATAGGCCTCCCCGGTGGCTTATCCAGATTTTTATGAATTTTGGGGAGGTTATAAAATATTGGTACTCTGCTGTTTTCTCTGATGAGATATTCCCCCTACTGCTGGCTGATTAGTTGTAATTCTACAGCTCTAGTAATCTTACTTCTAATGATGGTAGATAACTCATTGCTAGGGTCTCTATCGATCTTTTGATAGTGGTTAGTGTCTGATAGTAGTTTTAAACATTCCTCCACATAATCTGTTTTATTCAAAACCACTATAGCACCACTTTTCTCTGCTTGTCGGATAATAATATCCTGATTGTCACCCAAAGATTTGAGAATGGTTTGTTCTGTCTTGCTTAAATTGGAGTGTTTGGGAATACCTTTTGACTCAAGGGCCTGTACTTCCTCCATAACTTTCCTTTAAAAAACAATTGACTCCAGAGTATAGGAGTTGAATGGAGCACAAAATGTAGAAGGATTTTTAAGTAAACTACAGTTATTAGTTTCACCAAAAGGATTGTTCTTAAAAAACTCTTTGAGGTAGACTTTTCTCATGAATTGTTGAAACTCAACTCTAAATTCAAACAGATTATGATATTTAGATATCAGGTAATTTAGGCCTTTGTTTAGGACAGACTTTTCTTTGTCCGTAAGGGGAAAATTCAAAAGGTTCACTACCAACCGCTGTGACTCCGGGTCTGCATCCGATCTGGAGCCCATTGTCTTTGAGTATTGCCTCTTTCTAAAAAAGGCTGGCGTTGTCCATTTCTGCTTTGATTATTACCTCTTGTGCCTCTTCCCCAGTTAGATCTATTATCTCCTTCACTGTTGCCTCTGCCAGTGCCTGACCTGTTGTATTCTTCATTGTCATCAGAGCCCCCACGATTTAGTTTCTGATTTTGATTTTGACCTGTTCTAGGGCCTAGGGTAAAAGCCTTTTCATGAGTGAACTTTTGTACGTCCTTTTTCGTTCTTTTTACCCATTCTGTAATTGTCTCGGTTTTGAAATCTTGTACCTCTTTAAGATGTTTCTCTAAACTACGCTTAAAGGTTTCTACCTCAAACTTCTTTTTAATTTCGTCTTCTAATGATTTTAAGTCAATTTCGATTTTTTTAGGAGTCTCTTGTGCTGTCTCTATTATTAAAATAAACCAGTCACGCCCACATTTATTGGGGGAAAAATGTATTTTTTATGGATGGAAATTGGATATTAGATATATCATTTATTGTGTGTTAGTTTACCCTTTGTTTTAGATACCATTTAGTACATCTTTTTGCAGAAAATATATCTTGAAGTGTACAATCTCCATAGCATGGTTCATGCCGTTTGAGAATAGTGGACATTTCATTATGACATGGTGTATCGTTTCATGTTTTGTTGGGTTGCTTGCAAAATCTGCAGTTCTTGTCCTCTTCAGAGATTTGCTTAGTTTTTGCAAGATATTCCCGAGTCGGGAGTATGTTGAGGCGAAGTCTAAGAAACGTGTCTCTCATTTGTCGGCATGGAAATCTTGTCAGGTATTGTGGAATTTTGTTTAGCGCTCTTGTTTCCATTTTGGAATGTATGGACATGTGGTATTGATCCTGTTCTGCTATGGTTTTTATCCAGTCATTTATTTTGATTCGTTTTGAACCTCCAGTGGTCTATTTATCAAAGATTCCGTTTTCATTTTGTTTTTGCTTAGCAATTGAAGACATGCTTCTTTCCAAGCATTTAGAGCCGTGTCATTTGAAGAGTTGTTTGTTGTTCTCATTATTTCGATTGGTGGAAGTTCTTTGTAATCGATGACTTTTCTCTACATGTCCAAGTATTTCCAATTGATAATGGACTCTCTCGATTGGATTGCTAATTCATATTGAATCCTAGGAATTGAGTAGGCCGCTGGTAGAGAGAGTATTTTGCACCAGAAGATACCTTCAACCACGTTCCAGGTGTGTTTAGGGATGTTCAGTATGGCCTTGCTTCCATATGCTAGCATGGCAATCACTTTTTGTCTGTTAAACGCTATTACAGGTTTCATTGAGTATTGACCATATTTTTTGTGGATGGACAACTCTTGTCTTGCCAGAGATCAAGCCTTGTTTTTTAAGTGATCTAACCATTCAGTTTCCGTTTCAGATTGATTGAGCCAAATGTCAAGGTATATGGTGGTTTTAACTACCTCAAGTTGTTTTTCTTTAAGATATATTGATAGTGGTTTGGTTTTTGATCTCTGTCAGGAACCCAGAGTCATCACTTGGGATTTATTGGAATTAATTTCCAAGTCATTCTCTTCGACATACTTTTCCAATGTCATCATTCTTTTCTGTAAGCCTACTTGAGTCTGGTCTAGAATGACAGTGCCATCTGCATACAGAATGTAGGGTATAGGAGTAGCGTTTAACTTTGGCGGATTGGTCAAGATGCTATTTTGGTTTTCTGCCAGGTCAAGGAGATAAAGGTTTAAAAGTGTTGCAGCTAATGGGCATCCTTGTTTCAGTCCATTTGCTGTTGTTATCTCAGATAATTGCACTCCATCTTGTGTGAGTCGTACTCTGATCGTAGTATCCGTATACAAGGCTTGACACTGTTGAATGCCATTTGTAGATCTATAAAAGCTGCATGAGTTTGTGCTTGTGATCTTATTGCTTCTTGCTTTAAGAGGTTTAGAATAAGTAGGTTAATATTGGTTCCTACTTTCCTCACAAAACCAGTTTGGCGAGAATCTTGGGTTCCATTTTTGTTTTGCCCATTCTGTCAGTCTTTTTACGAGGATGGAAGCAAAAATCTTTTCCATAGGGTCCAGCATGGCTAACGGGCTGTACTTTTTGGGTTGCTTTCTGTCAGCTTGTTTGTAAACAGGAATCAGGGTTGCAGTTTTCCAGGTTTTTGGGATGTGGTTGTGTTTGAATATTACAGAGTTTTGCCCATGCTTCAGGATGTTTCTTAATGATGTTATTGCTCAAGCCATCCGGGCCAGAGGTTCTTGATGTATTGAGGCTCTTGATGTGAGTTAATATTTCCTCGTAATCCCATTTTTTATACCAACTTTCCCTTTGATTGAGCATCGCTGGTATCTGATCTGTTGTCTCAGCGTGACATTTGTAAAGCTGAGAGAAGTAAACTACCCACTCTTTTTTGGGTATGTCTATGGTCATCAGCCGTTGGTTAGCAAATTTCGTGTTAAGGAGATTCCATAGATATCTTGTGTTTTGGTTTCTTACTGCTTTCATCATAGATTCAGCATCATTTTGGGCTAGTGCAGCTCTCGTGTTTTTCATCCAATTACAAGGTTTTTGTTTTAGCATTTTTGTCCTTTTTGCTGCTCCTTCGTAGTCATTTTGCGGGTGCATTTAAGTTCTTTCGGAGTTGTTTCTTTCTCTTAGCAATTGCTTCATTATAGAAATGAGTGTGTTCAGTTATTTGATTAGCTCTACTATTTACCTGACATTTATAAGGGATAAGTACCCACTCATAGTCAATTTTCTCTCTGTTCGACTTGATGAAGATTTCTTCCAACTCTTCTGTCTGTTGTTCAGTAATTCAGAACCTGTCAAATCCAGCGTTAATTTCTAACTTTGTCAATTGGGTTTTTCTTAAGGCTTGGTGAGGGGCAATCCAAGTCATGGCAACTTTGTGGTGCTCACTCTGCGTCACCGGAATTATTACAAGCTTTGAGATTTTGTCCCATATATTAGGCGAGACATACATGTACTCTAGATGACATTTAAGGTCTCCTCTTGCCCAAGTTGGTTTTGCTGGCTTATCTCCATCTGTGCTCCCATTTAGTAGCAATAGGTTTCTCTTACTCATCTCTTTTGTCCATAATTTAGCTTTAGCATTGAGGTTATTGGAAGGTATTTCCATGCTGTTAGCCTGGAATAAATGCATGTTCATATCACTGCAAATGATCAATTCCATTTGTTTGTACTTCATTTGAAGGTCATCTATACTAGTTAAAATTGCGTCAATGAACATCTCGTTGCTCATGGAAGAAGTACTCCAATATATGTTTATAATGGCAATCACTTTTTGGTCGTAGGGCTTAAAGTGGTTTGTCTCGCTAGTTTGTTTATATTTTAGGACCGTTATTTGGGTCCAGTAGTTGGGATTAAAGGCCTCACTCAGTTTGAAGTTTTCTTCTGTTTTCCAGAATGTCATGAGACCTGAGTAGGGGCGTCCTTTTGTCCCTATTAGCGCAGGATTAATGTGAATCATGTAGCCGTCACATAACGGTTGCTTGGATAACCAGGGCTCCTGTAGGCATATTATTTCAAAGGTCAATAGATAGTTGTTTTCTTTCTTGACTAAGTGCACAGATCCTCTTGTGTTCCAAGAACATATATTTAATCTCAGTTTCTTCTAATTAGATTGCTGTTACACGTGGGTTTCATTCGCCTTCTTCCATCATCTTTCCAGTCAATTTCCCCTTTTAGAAGCTGTGTCTTTTATCTGTATATTGTTTCATTGTTGTTGTGTGATCTCCATGAGTATTTTTGTTCCCATGTATTTCTGGTAAAGTTGTCAATGGTTTCCATTGGAGTCAGACGCCGTTCTCTGGGTTTACCGGTTTCGTTCTGTCTGGATTACGTATCTATACCTGTGAACGCTGGTAGAGTTCCTTGGTCCTTGCCATGGTTGAGGGTACATTTGAAGCCTAATTTTTTTAATTGTATTGTTTGTTTTAAAATTTTGTCTGTGGCTACCACTTTGATGTCTTCTTTTCTGATCGTTTGTAGCGAGGGTCTAGCATGCAGTAATCTTAGTAAGTTTGTTCTGTTCAGAATCAGGCCGTCATTGTGTGTCGTTATTCTCTGGATCTTGATATAATTCTTTATGAGATGGATTCGCGGGGCGATAAATGTAGTTAGCGTAAGCTGCTCATTTGTCTTTTCTTTTTTTGATCGTGGTTCAATATACTTAGGGCCTCATTACACGGTAGGCGGTAACCATGGCGCTATTAGCTGAGCTTGGAGGAAGTGGACAAACCAGAAATTCCACCATGTGCTTTGGGAAACCATCATTCCTGTGATTTTTCTGTGCACATTTTAAGAGGTGTTAGGACTCTCTGGTATGTTCTGGGGGGTAGTAGCAGAAAATAAGGTATTACTCCAAATGTCTGTATGTTAAAAATCTGACACTTTATCATCTGATGCCCATATTCCTTGTGCACATTTGTGTAAATTCTGGAAAGGGTTAGAGGTTGTGTTCTTGATGAAAAGGGCAGAATTCTGTCAGGAGTAGACACGACATCTTACAAAGACAGGGATCGGATGGTTTGGTGCTACAGAAAATATGTTAACTGGACATATAATATTAGAGAAATTGCACATAAATAAATATGTATTTGGATCAGAAATAGATTTATGTGCAAATTGTCAAGGGGAGGATCCTCTGACCCATAAACCTACCTCATCACAATGACACTTCATTTCTTCCCCAATCAGAGGACGGTAGATTCTCTCACCTATCAGGATCTTCAGAGGGTTGGGCATAGAAAGTCAGCCTTCCCACCCACTTTCAAAGGACATAAAAAGAGCCACTAAGACCCAGGAAGGGACATTCACTTTTCCATTTCAACTGATTTCTTGCGAAGCATTTTGCCGGACGACTTCAAATCCAGACTTCAAATCCAGACAGATCCAGAGATCCAGAACTTAGACTCAAGAACTTAAAGCAGAGGGGCCAAACTACAAGCTGAATCCTTTTCAGCAGGCCTCAAAATCTTTTGCAACCTGATTCAACAGCCGGGCAAGCTATTTGATTCTGGCCTAGAACCCTGTGCCAGAAACACCCAGAAAGGAGAGCTGTATCCAGTGCCGAGACCAGAACCAGAGATCCAGAACCGCAGCCCAGACCCAGACCAGACCGCTGTGAGCAGAACCAGTGCCAGAGACCGTCCCGTGGCGATAGAACCGCAGCCAACCTGACCAGATCTTGACAGCCTATTTCAAATTTATAGTGTGAGTACCCAGCCAGAACTGTGCATAGTCATCTATTAGTTTAAAATAAGCTTATCCCATCCAATTCAACCTGCCTAGAACTGCATTAGAAATCGCGTGTTCATTCTGTGACTTTAAACCTGTGAAAGTGTCATTTGCCATTCTGAATCATTACTTTATTTTTGAAAATCTACCTCCACAAAATTGTCCGTATCATTGGAACCGCATATGCTAGGAATGAGATTTGACTTTCATCTTAAAGCTAGGATCCTCCGTTTTCCAACAAGCCGTAAACCGACTTTCTACTCCTCATAGTTTTGAGGACGCATTCAGAAAAAGTGCCGCGAATTGCAACTAGCTCATTTCACCACTTGTAAAAAAATCGCTGTCTTTTGCTTGCAACTGCTGAACTCCGTTTTCAGCCTGATAATCCCTCATGAATCACTGGTAGTGTTGACCTGAACAAATCTTAAGTAGCTATCACCTACCCTGAATCTCCTATAGGGAATTAAAATAATTTTTAGCATATTTTCACTTCTTTGCAAATCACATTTAAAGTATTTTTGCCTGTGTTTTAAAATCATCCCTGTGCTCTAAGCTTGCTAGGGGGGAACTGAATTGGTATTTCATTTGATGGTATTCCTGAAAACTGTGTGCTCACCTTCCATCTCTTTACATTGCATAGGGGGGGGGAGTGAATTGGCACAAGGGGAAAGGTGATTATGTTATCTCTTGTTGAAACCATGTCAGTTTATTTCTGTACTGCATTCTTTTCCATCATTGAATTCCCTTGAAACCATAAAAGTATTCTCAGCTACCTTATTCTTTTTATACCAACTCCTAAGTGATTAGAAAAGTGTGCTAGTGTAACATTATCCATTGTTGATCACTGTCATATTCTTAAGTGTGCTATCAAATATTAATTTATTTATAAAAGTGTGATATATATCTTGTTTCATTTTCCAATAAATTTGTAAATTGCAAAACAAACCTACTTCTTGGCTCAGTGAGGTCAGGGGGATTCAAAGAGAGGGGCGTTATATAAGGGTTTATCATCCAGATTATAACTTGTCATAAAAATATATAAATAAGGGCTTCCCTTGGGCATCCCAGACCAGGCATTGACTTAGTTGGAGTGCTAAATTGAAGTCCCTTAACAGAGTGGGGGCTCAAGCCGGGACATCTGGATTAGATCTACCACTTGTCCAGCTTGATACAGTGTGCTAACTGATAGGATACATAAATCCTGTTGGATCACCACGCTGTATTACACTGTAAAAACACTCCTCAAAGGAACACTCTAAGGAAACGGTCTGTTTTGCAAAATAAAATACCAACTTCTGTAAATCAGGAAGGAAATCAATATCCAGAATGACGACCTTGGTAGATATCAAAATAGCCAGAGAGCACCTCTTACATAAGACTTTGTGAGAGGCAAATGGACGAAACAGGACCAGAATGTGTGGTTGCAGGCGATCGCGCAACAGGTCACTGTAACTGGGTTAGATATATGGAGAGATCAGGGTCCCTTACATGTGGCCCTGAGCGAACTATACATGGCCCCTAAGGCCAAAGATGAGCACAACAAAATTGTCAGGATAGCGGCATATTTAAGTTTATATATGGGAGCCATACAGGACAAATGTGCTGAAGGCCAAGATCTGCTAAATAAGCAACAGATGGCATTAGAAAAGGCCCAATCTGACCTGGTCTCTTCTGAGGAGAGGCTGCAGAGGAGCCAGGAGTCAGAAAAGGATAGTAGGTAGTATATCATTAAAATAAAAGAGGATATGGGTATTCTGCAACAGGAAAAGTCAGACCAGGATACCAGATTTCTGGCCTTGCAGAAGGGGTACCAAGAAGGTTTGGACTCCCTACTGCAGAGCCAGAAAAAGCTGGAGCAACAACTGGACTTCAACAGGGCATGCACAGAGCAGGTAGTCACCCTGCAAAGCCACCTAGATAGGGAGAAGGCAGAGAGCAACAAACTGATTTTGAAAGACCTGGATACCCAGACAGAATTTGAGCAAGAGCGCCAGAAAGCTGGTGCCCTTAAAAGGCAGAGGGATGACCTGGCGGCGCAGATGCAGGCTCTTAGTCAGGAAAGGGACACCTTAGGCCAGGAAGTCTGCCAATTAAAAGAAAACATTGAAGAAAATCACTTGGCCCTCCAGGGACTGGGTGACCTCCAAAAAGAGCATTAGAACTTGTTAGAGCACACCAGGAGGGCGGAAGATGCTCTGGCAAGAAAGGAGCAGGCCGGTAGGGATGGGACTCAGGAGGTAACCATCCTGCAGCAAAGACTGGCCCAGTACTCCTGGACCAACCAGGAGGCACAGAGAGAAAATTAGGCTCTCTGTCAGCACAATGCTAGGCTCCAGCAACAGGTAGCCATGCAGGAGAGACTGATAGAGTCTAGTAAGGCCTTAACTGAGGAACTGAAAGCACAGGCTCTTGCATGGCAATAGGGAGCAGGGGCTGATAGAGATGAGGTTCGCTGGGAAAGGGAAACACCTGAGCAAAACCTCAGGAGCCCTAGTACCAGAGGCCTTCATCTCTCCCAGTCCCTGGACTCTGCCACCCCCATGTCCCCGGCGCCCATGAGCACAGGGCCACAGGGATGGCAGATTACTCTCCAGCCAAAAGTATGGGGCTCTTAGGCCAGTACCACCCAGAAATGGATGGGCGGGCATCCGGGTATGGGCACCTAAGAACAGGGAAATTTAGTGGGGAACCCCAGGAGAGTAGGCCCACTAAGGGCATCCTGAAAACCTCTGCCCAGTTAGGTCAGTGTGGGGGGGTACCCATCAAATCCTGGCAGCAAGGAGGGATCCGAAGACTCCTCTGAGCGTCACAGGACACAGGAGACCAGGTCCCCACATTCGGCCTGCCATTCCCAGGCTCACAGAATCCGGGAAAACCTGGAAGATCAGACGGGCACCTCTGGGAGCAGTGCTTCTGAGTCAGAGGATGAATGGACCAGGGTTACCCGAACCAAAAAGGCCAACAAGGCAAAAAAGGGCCTTGCTTAAGGACCCCTTAAAACAGATTAAGGCAATAAGGAGTGTCATCACCCCTTATCACAAGAAGTATTCTGTTTAGGAGCACTTGGAGCTTTATGAGCTTTATGAGCAAATGATGGAGACCTTCCATTTGAAGGACAGCAGTAGCTGCATTCAGTATGTCAAATGGACATTCTCCCCAGAATACTCCAGTTTCTTTGCGGGGCTGGAGGACCAAAACCATTCAAGATGGTCCACATATAGGGTGGCCATCTTGGAACATTTTTCTGTTCACAGAAATCCCCAAGAGGCTCCCAGGGCAGCCTACAATTTGCAATGTGGGGAGGATCAGGCCCCACAAGAATTTGTGCAGGAATTGAAGCGTGCCTTTGCACAGACTACCAGAAGGGTGCACACGGACAGTAAAGAGTTTGTAAATACATTTTTCCATGCCTTGCCCAAATACATCATGACCCAGCTAGTGAGAGATTTTCATGAGAAAAGGTCACTAGACTGGGTCATTGAACAGGCTACCCGGATCTATGAGGTGCAGAAGCCCATAGAAAATAAAAATAACGCTCAGAAAAGCCCCAAATCGACCAGCACCCCTGCTGCTGCCAAGGTGGCAGAGGTAAAGGTCGCCCCCATTTTAGATTTGGAGATGGGGGGGGGCCTAAAAACCTGCCTGCAGCGAATAATTCTCAGCCCAGAATGTCCTCGGGCCAGTCACAGACAGGGAGTCAAGGAGGTAGTCCCACAAATGGGGTCCCTCGCTCCCCTGACTATGTAAGTCCCCGCTACAAGGGAAACCGACCCATCCTGGGGTATGTGTGGACTCCTCCAGCCCAAGGGGGGGGATCCAACCAGGCACCCTAGCCAGGGAACTTCCCTCCTAACTTCCCATAGGAGGGCAGAAATTCACCAAACCCTGGGCAGAACTTTTTTCCCAGGTATCCACCCAATTTCCAACCCCAAAATCATCCATCCTTCTTTCCCCAATTCCCTGAGCCCAGACCACCTAATCCGGGAGAGGGGAGGTCAAGGGTGGAGGGGTACCCAAATCTTCCCAACCCGGGGTACTACCAGAGAAGGGATAGCTACCCTTCCCGGGATCAGCCCAGGGGAGAAAATAGAACCCCCTATCAGCCTGAGCGGGTTTCACAGTTACAGCGCCAGGTCCAAAATATGGCACAGGATCTGGGTCACATGCTGAGGGCTCAACAGAACCCTCAGACGAGCATGCCGGTGCAGAATGCCCCAAACTCTGGACCTGGTGCTCCAGAACAATGACGGGGCAGCACCCCGATAACCCACTGGTTCCCAGGGAGGAGGCACAAAGGGAAGGGGGGTGTAAAGCCTTGGAGGAAGTTTCCTTCCCCACTTGTAAACAGCCCCAGGAACCGGAAACAAAATCTCCTACCCCTGAAAGTCTGCCACACAAGGAGCAGAGAGGAGGTAGGAGAAACAAAGGACCCAAACAGACCCATTTTGTGGAGGAGGTAAAGGTATTCCAATTTGAGGGAGAGGGATCCTCAGAGGATCCTGGGAAAAGGATCTTCTCCTTCAGAGATGGGGGAACTCCTCCCAAGGAAAAATGGGTCCCAAGGGATTCCAATCCAGACTGGGTAGATGTGGGGATTAAGCTGTCGCCACCCATCATTCTGTCCCAGAACCAACATTACCGAAAACCCCTGGTTCAAACCCATCCTGGTGACTGCCTCCAAAAAGGGGGGGTGGCCCAAAACCGCATCAATATCCAATTGCCAACTTTTTCTTTCAGATTCCCAAACCTCCCTGCCGAACCATGCCCAAATCTCTTCTCTCTCAATGTCCAAAATCAGAAAATTAGCCCACCAGTTGTCCAAAAATGTGCATTATCTGTGCCCCCTTGAGGAGAAGGAGGGAAGATACTATGCCCCGGTACAAGTACAGGGGCAGGGTACAATTTTGGCACTGGTGGACACTGGATCCCAAGCTACCCTTCTGTCCAGAAGAGAAGGGTCTTTGATGAACTAAATGCAGGAAGGGTGGAAAATGACCGAATTCCTCTCACCTCTCTTCCCGGACAACTTCAGAACTTTGACGGGAAGGAAATTCCCATCGAGGAGACTGCAGATTAGGACATTAAAATTGGGCGACACAAGGTGAAACACCCGGTCATACTAGTGACACCAGAGGGTACCCCTTGTTTACTGGGGAATGACATCCTGAGAAGGTTGTCACCCCTAACAGACTATGTAAACAAGGTCCTCTGGACCCAGACTAGCCGACCAATAAAATTAAAACAGAGTATCAACCATGTTAGTTTAAACGGCACATGCCACATGGTTGAACAAAAATCTGACCAAGTAGAATTTCACTTCCAGAACAACCAAATTCCAGACGTGACAGTAATAGCAGTAGGACAACAGACTGGTGACGGGGGGGTCCTCTCTATTTCTGAAAATCAACCTCCCTTCCAGTTTAACGTGGTATTCCACACTGGAAGGAAACACTCTGAAATTCTTTACTAATCCACAATCCGACATTCCCACCCCAATAGTCCAGAAAGATGTGAAATCAGCTCAGAGCCTGGCTGATATTCAGCAAATTGGAGAGCAGTTGTTCATCCCTGTTCAGTTAAATGATGGGAAGGACTCTGTTCTCGCCCGAGTTTGTGTGAACAACGGTAAGAGCTTCATCAGCGAAGCCATGTTCCGCCAACTCCCAAAAGATCCAGCCATTCCCACATTCAAACTGATAGACAAATGGGAAATGGACCCAATTCCAAACATCTCCTGCCAAGCAGGTGTATGCTCAAAATCTCCATTATCAACAAGAGCATAGTCCATAATTGTTGGGTCGTGAGAGGCGTCCCTGCCGCCTTTTACTTAGGCAGTGACATTCTCAATCGCTTTGCCATTAGTTTGGACCTAATAAACTTCAAAGCTTGGTCCCGATTAGCGTATAATCCCATGGGCTTTGATGATCCAGAAAAAGCATTTAGGTCAGCTCAATTGCTACCTTATGCAGTTGAAATTCACACTAAAGAGGAAGTCACCATCCAAGGAAGGACCCGACAATTCTCCCTGGAAGTGCAAGTTAAAAGAGGACAAACATTGAAAAACCCTGATGCTTATATTCATCTAAATGCTTCTCTTCAACAGCAAGGGTTAGGGGTAAACCCAACACCATTAGTAAACATAGAACATGGCACCATTCTAATAGAAGTGGATAACAGCGACTTAAAGAGTATTACTCTAGCCGCAGGCACCATCATTGGAATGCGGTTGATGACCAACATTTTTCCATTGATTTAGGAAATTAACTGTTAGGACCAATCCCCAAGGACTGTTTTGACAGTGATAGTGATGACAACCCAACACCAGACAGGATCTTTACCCGGCATGGGGGGAACTTCCTGGTGTACACTTCCTGCCCTTATGGTAAGGAAGATGTGACTTGTGACTTCAGAAGGGATGAGGTGATTTTCCAGGTCCATGAGGGCTGCCTTTCCCACCTGAAGCCTCCAGTCCAAATCAGCACCCTGACCAGGGACTTCTCCACCCAGCTGGAGGAGGCCGCTGAGATAGCAAAACCAGAAGTCTTTCCAGGCTTCAGGAAGATGGTGGAAGAGAGAGTCAACCTAGCTGATGCCTGTGTGACTCTGGAACAGAAGCAAAAGTTGAAACAAGTTTTCTTGGATTTTCAAGATCTCTTTGCGGTAGACTCACATGACTGTGGTCGCACCAACATCCACACAACAACAATTCCCACGGACCCTGGCATGACTCCAGTGTTTGGGAAGCAATATTGCTTGCCTCTCGCATCCAGGAGTCCCTTACTGAAATAATTAAGAACCTTGAGTCCCGGGGAATAATCCGTCCAGTCCACAGCACCTTCAATATTCCGGTGCTAGGAATATTGAAGCCAAACGGCCAGTGGAGACTCTGCGGCGACCTTAGGGAGCTCAACAAACGGGTCCATACTTCCCGATGGCCTCTTCCCTACATTGACCAAGGGCTGGCCCAGATCCAGGGGTCACAGGTATTTACCGCAATAGACCTGACCAATGGGTACTGGACCGTGCCTGTCAGTAGGGAGGACCAATACAAACTGGCTTTTACCTTTGGGGGCCAGCAGTACACATGGAACCGTACTCCCTTCGGATACCTCAACTCCGGCAATGAATTCAACATTTTCTTACATAAGACCATGCCCGACCTGGGTGCAAGGGGTAACCTGGCTTATGTAGATGATGTCCTCACCAAAGGTTCATCTGTGGAGGAACACATAGCGGAGATCCGTTATGTTTTGACCCAGTTGAGGGCCGCCGGAGCAAAGCTTTCCTTTCAGAAAGCACAGTGGTGTAGAACCCGTGTTAATTTCTTGGGGCATGAGATTCCTCCTCAGGGTCTCTGTCTCCAGGAAAAGAAAGTGGAAGCACTTCAGAAAGTGAAAGACCCCACAACTCTGCGGGAACTAAGGAGCCTCCTTGGACTGACTAATTACAGCAGAAAGTTCATTGAGTGCTACGCAGAGCTCACCAGACCCCTGATCCATCTTTTGAAGGGGGGGTCAAGTGGGAATGGGGTCCAGAACAATCCGAGGCAGGAAGACAGCTCAAAAGAAGCCTCTCACAAGCACCCTGCCTAGCTTACCCTGTCAGAAACAAGGAGTTTTTCTTGGAGACAGGGTTCTCTAATATATGCTTGACTGCAGTATTATATCAAAAGCATGACAAGGTCAATAAAGTAATCTCCTATGTGAGCAAAACTTTAAACTCTGTGGAGGAAAAATTCATCGATTGTGAGAAGGCACTCCTGGCAACAGTGTGGGCATTGAAGAATTACCGCCCGTTTATCCAGGGGGAACACATCATAGTGGAGACTCCACACCAGCCTCTGCAATACCTCCAAAGTGACAGAATCTGAGCCGGAAATTTGAGTAATTCCAGAATTACTTCCTGGATTCTGTAAATGCAAGGCTTTCCTGTGGAGGTCAGATATGGCCAAAACAAGAAGAGTCCCCTCGCGCAAGGTCTGGCTGACTTGCATGATTGTGTGTCATGCACCAGCCCTTGAGAATTGCTAGTCGTTGGAGATACTACTAAGATGGCGGCCTGTTACATTCTATCGGTCTACTTTATTCCAACATGGCCGACTTATTATATAACTAGCGGGCCATAGCAACGCTCGGCGCCTTGTATCGTTTTCGTTACGTGCCCAGCAAGTCACTCTCAGCGTCTAGCTTTCCAACATTGCCTTTTCGTTCAGGTCCTTTGCTTACCTACCTACTTTCCCTGCACTAGTGTTGTTTTCAGGTAAGGTGATTAGGGTCTTATCTTCTGTTCTTTCTTACACGACGCGTTCTACCAAGCGTTTTCCATGTAAGTATTTTTCCCGTCTTTTTCACTCAGTCGGCGCGTCAGCGTTAGCTTTTCGCTGTGAGCGTTTTCGGCTGTTCATACTTTCCTGTCCATTTCCTTACCTCTTTCTTTCCACCTTCCTTTCTTCTGTTGTTCCGTTCGTAACGCCTCTCTGGTGTTCCGACGGACCGAGACCTCCCTTCAATTACAACTCAGCCCATAAGACATCGAGACCGCACAACACTGGAGGTGATATCCTGGTCTCACCGCCTTTCTCAGGGAACGAGTTGAGCAAGGTGTGGACATTCCTCCTACTTGTCCGGAGCTCCGCTGCTGCAAGAATCAACACCTCCATATAATTGCCGGACATCAGTATTCCACGGACACCTGAATACTGATCGGGTTTTTTTTGCCAGGAGGCTTTTTTCCCCATTCTTTAGGGCGTGCTCCTCGGGTATTCCCTTGGTCTGTTATCAGCCAGATCACGGAGGCTACCGAGGGAGCGCGTCCATACCTTCGACAAAAAAAGGAGAAGAAGCCAGTCGAAGGAGAAAAGGTCAAGAAGAAGAAGGCTGTAATCAGGACGGAAGAAGTACAGGAGAAGACAGGTGAGGAGGAGTTGGGGAAGGCTGAGACAGATCGTGACAGTACACAACGCCCAGAAGACACAATGGCGTCACCAGAACAAATTCAAGATATGTGTAATGCCATTCAGAGCCTCAGAGTCGACATGCAATCGCTGCACGCCGAGAACCTTCTTCTACGGCAACAAGCAGCCTCTAGGGAAGCTGGTACAGATGATTTACCTCCAATGCCATTCACATTTGGTAAATACGATGGAAAACCTAGGTCTATCAAAGAATTCCTCAATGCTTGTGCAGTCTATTTTTCCTTCCGACCTCGGGCCTTCGAGTCTGGAAGGGCCAGAGTTGGGTTCCTCATAGCCAACTTGACAGGAAGCGCCCTAGCGTGGGCCACCCCTTTGGTAACCAACCAAGACCCTTTGGTTAACGATTACGCCCAGTTTATACAAGGTTTCAAGAACAGGCTTGAGCGTTCCGAAGTACAGTACTCTAAATATGATGCCTATCTTGATGTCAGACAAGGAAACCAAGGTTTACAGGGTTATGTTGCGCAATTCCAAACACTGGCGGTATCAGCTGGATGGCCGGATACGGCACAACAAACCATTTTCTGGAGAGGGCTCAATGAGGAACTGAAGGACGAACTGGCTAGAGCAGTACGTCCCAACACCTTCCAAGAGCTGGTTACGCTAGTCCTACAGATCGACTACCGTCTACAGGAAAGACGGGCAGAGAAGAGTAGAGGAAGAGGATCAGCGCCACGCTACAGCCCACCTTCAGGAAGGAAGGAAAGACCTATGCCAGAGGAACCTATGCAAATAGGGGCAACCAGGGGACCGCTAACCAAGACTGAAAGGAGAAGAAGGCAGGAGCTCAACCTTTGTATGTACTGTGGTTCGTCAAATCACATTCTTAAGGATTGTCCAGACATCCCCTCTAAGAGACAGGGAAACGCCAGACCCTAGGCTTTTGCAAGGGAAGCCATGGGGACCACCGTACAAACCCTTGCAACCTCACAAGACCCATTAATGAAGGAATAGAGGACAATCGTCTGATGGTATTCCAGCTATCCATTTCCTACAGTCTGAGACAGAACCTATCGGTCTTGACTATGCTTGACTGCGGAGCAGCAGGAAACTTTATAGACGTCACATGGGCTCAGGAAAATCAGATTCCACTAAGGAACAAGGACAGACCGATACCGGTAGAGGGAGTAGATGGCTGTCCGCTCTCATCTGGACTCATTACCATGGAAACGGAACCTATAACGGTAAAAATGGATCATCATGTCGAAATCCTCAAATTTGATGTTATCAGAGCAGCTCATTTTCCGTTAATATTGGGTATTTCATGGTTAAGAAGACACAACCCCAAGATTGACTGGACTAATAACAAGCTAAGCTTCGACTCCGAATACTGCTGGGAACACTGCATGAGTACTAAGGAATTCCAGAAAGAGATACGTTCCAGTCTGCCTACGACTCAGTGCAACCTCTCGATATCCTCTATACCTAGGCAGTATCTGGCTTTTGCTAGAGTGTTTGAAGACATTAATCCCAGACTCCTCCCACCTCACCGCCACGAGGATTGTAACATAGATCTCAAGGAAGAGACCTCCTTACCTTTCGGTCGAATGTATCCATTATCCTTATCTGAAAAGGAAGCATTGAAGGAGTACCTCAACTCAAACTTAAAGAATGGGCTCATTCGACCATCAAAGTCCTCAGGAGGGGCATCATTGTTCTTCATATCAAAGAAGGACTCCAAGGAATTACGCCCCTGTATCGATTACAGGGGCTTGAACAGCATTACCATCCGAGACAGGTATCCAATGCCGCTTATCAGAGACATTCTGGAAGCTGTCAGAGATTCAAAGGTATTCACCAAGCTCGATCTCCGCGGTGCATATCATCTGTTAAGGATAAAGAATGGAGACGAGTGGAAAACCGCATTCAGAACGCCGCTGGGGTTGTTTGAGTACTGTGTTATGCCATTCGGACTGGTAAACGCCCCAGCGGTATTTCAGAGATTTGTAGATAAGATCTTTGCCGATATGTTATACATATCGGTAGTCGTATACCTTGATGACATATTGATTTTCTCTCCTTCCTTGGAGGAACACCGGATACATGTGTGCGAAGTACTTCGTAGGTTATTGGAAAATCAACTTTTCGCCTAGCCCGAGAAGTATCTCTTTGAGACCACAGAGGTACCTTACCTGGGGTTTATATTGTCAGCAAAATGTATCCGTATGGACCCCAAGAAGGTGTTGGCCATAGACAGATGGCCAGAACCCTCGTCAGTCAAGGAGATTCAACGTTTCCTAGGCCTGGCAAACTTTTACCGCCGGTTTATACCCAACTTCTCTGATCTGGTATTACCCATCACAGCACTTCTCAAAAAGGGTATAGTATTCCAGTGGGGTTCGGCGGCTCAAGCGGCATTCGAGACGTTGAAAAGACGTTTCATCACTGCCCCGGTTTTGGCTCAGCCCGAGCAGAATAAACCATTTATCTTGGAGCCCGATGCCTTGGGGGGTGCTATAGGGGCCGTCTTGCTACAAGAAGGAAGCAATGGAGACGAACATCCTATCGCCTATTACTCTCGCACCCTAACTGGAAGTGAAAGGAACTACTCGGTTCTGGAAAGAGAATTATTAGCAATGCGGGCAGCCTGTCAGGAATGGAGACATTTGCTACAGGGAGCCTCTCATCAATTTGTCATTCGTACTGATCATAGGAATCTTAAGGTTCTCCAACAAATGGAGTGCAGGAATTCCAGGCATGCCCGCTGGGCCTATTATTTTTCAAGCTTTGATTTCCTGATCACCTATATACCAGGATCCCAGAATAGTGTGGCTGATGCATTATCCCGAAGTTGGTTGGAGGAAGACCTATCGGAGGTTAAAAAGGAGAAGATTCTGCTTGAGAACCATTTTCATACGATTGCTAACCTGTTCCTTGAGAAGGTCCAAGGTGAACTCAAGGATTATGCTCAGGAAGAGAAACAGTCATGCAAATTGCAGGAACGTGAAGGATTGTGGTTTCATCATTCAGCATTGTTCTTACCCACAACTGATCTTCGCAGACAGGCCATCAGCTTTTGTCACGATCTTCCCTTGGCTGGACATAAGGGGGAGAAGGCAACATTTGAGCTGGTATCCAGGAGTTTCTGGTGGCCGTCGATGCGAAGAGACATCACCTCTTATGTGTCGACTTGTCCCATCTGTGCCATCAATAAGACCCCTCGCCACAGACCACTCGGGCTCCTACATCAAGCCAAGACTCCTACACGCCCCTGGGAGGACCTCTCATTGGACTTCATAGTAGAACTCCCAGTTTCCCAGGAGAAAAAGGTGATTCTAGTGACTATTGATTCTTTCACCAAGTTAGCTCATTTCGTAGCTCTCGCAGGAGTTCCTTCAGCCTCAGAGACCGCTACAGTCTTCCTTCGCGAGATAGTAAGGTTACACGGTTTACCACGGTCCATAATCTCGGACAGAGGAACGCAATTTACCTCTAAATTTTGGGACTCGCTATGTAACCAGTTGGCTATACAGAAAGAGCTATCCTCGGGATATCACCGCCAGTCCAACGGACAGACCGAAAGACTGAACGCTAGTTTAGAACAATACCTTCGCTGTTTTTGTAACAGGGAACAGGACAACTGGGCTACTCTGTTACCAATGGCGGAGTTCGCTTACAACAACACTTTTCATACGGCGATCAAGATGAGTCCCTTCAGGTGCACCTATGGTTATAACCCGCATCATCTAGGAGCCTTATCTTTCAGTAGCCAGACCACAACTCCCGCCTTGGAGAGGATGCTGATGGATCTCAAGCGTACACACAAGGAAGCCCTACAAACCTTAGAGGAAAGCCGCAAGAAGTATAAGACCTATGCGGACACCAAACGTAATCCAGTTCCTCTTTGGAAGACAGGAGATTTGGTTTGGTTATATATGCGATATCTACCTCGCTGGACTCATAAGGGGAAATTCGCAGCACGGTACATAGGTCCCTACCCAATCCTGGCCCAGATCAATCCTGTAGCCTTCAAACTAAGATAACCTCAGTCTCTGCGGAGGGTACACCCGGCATTTTGCTCCTCATTACTCAAGAATCATCAAAGAGATCTGTACAAGAGACCTCTGAGAAAGACGGTGATCACTCCGCCCGAAGAACCTGAGGAATATGAAGTGGCCAGAATTGTAGATTCCCGCTACAGGAGAGGAACCCTTCAATATTTGGTCCATTGGAAGGGATTCCCCATTGCCGAAAGAACTTGGGAACCAAGATCCCATATGCATGCTCCCAGACTTGTACAGCGATTCCATAGACTGTATCCAGGGAAACCTGGAGGAGGCAGGTATCGAAGGGGGCATACTGTCATGCACCAGCCCTGGAGAATCGCTAGTCGTTGGAGATACTACTAAGATGACGGCCTGTTACATTCTATCGGTCTAGTTTATTCCAACATGGCCGACGTATTCTATAACTAGCGGGCCATAGCAACGCTCGGCACGTTGTATTGTTTTCGTTACGTGCCCAGCCAGTCGCTCTCAGCGTCTAGCTTTCCAACATTGCCTTTTCGTTCAGGTCCTTTGCTTACCTAACTACTTTCCCTGCACTAGTGGTGTTTTCAGGTTTTCAGGTAAGGTGATTAGGGTCTTATCTTCTGTTCTTTCTTACACGACGCGTTCTACCAAGCGTTTTCCATGTAAGTATTTTTCCCGTCTTTTTCACTCAGTCGGCGCGTCAGCGTTAGCTTTTCGCTGTGAGCATTTTCGGCTGTTCATACTTTCCTGTCCATTTCCTTACCTCTTTCTTTCCACCTTCCTTTCTTCTGTTGTTCCGTTCGTAACGCCTCTCCGGTGTTCCGACGGACCGAGACCTCCCTTCAATTACAACTCAGCCCATAGGACATCGAGACCGCACAACACTGGAGGTGATATCCTGGTCTCACCGCCTTTCTCAGGGAACGAGTTGAGCAAGGTGTGGACATTCCTCCTACTTGTCCGGAGCTCCGCTGCTGCAAGAATCAACATCTCCATATAATTGCCGGACATCAGTATTCCACGGACACCTGAATACTGATCGGGTTTTTTTGCCAGGAGGCTTTTTTCCCCATTCTTTAGGGCGTGCTCCTCGGGTATTCCCTTGGTCTGTTGTCAGCCAGATCACGGAGGCTACAGAGGGAGCGCGTCCATACCTTCGACAAAAAAAGGAGAAGAAGCCAGTCGAAGGAGAAAAGGTCAAGAAGAAGAAGGCTGTAATCAGGACGGAAGAAGTACAGGTGAAGACAGGTGAGGAGGAGTTGGGGAAGGCTGAGACAGATCGTGACATTGTGCCAGAGAAAACTGTCTCGAGGACGAAAGTCTAAAAATCAAGGACAACATGGAGGCATACCTTAATTCCCCACACAAAGTCTTTGAAGAAGACAAGTGTGAGGGAATGCCCACTGTCTATGTGGATGGATGCTCTTACCATGTTGACAACAACGGGGAAAAAGAACTTGTGGCCGGCGTAGGGAATGCATGGGTGAATGAGTCCCCAGAACCCTCCGCTGGATACAAAATTGGTCCCCGAAGTAGTCAGGTGGCAGAGTTGATGGCTGTGTTTCAAGCCATCCTCACTGCTGTCCAACATGAACTCCACAAACTGGTCATAATCACAGATTCAGATTATGTACGGAATGGGTTCGTGGAGCACCTGGTTAATTGGAAAACCAGAGGCATGTTATGTGCTAATAACAAACCCTTGAAACATGGGAAGTTAATTCAAAACATTGATGATCTGGTCACCGTGATTGGGATGACCATCTACTGGAAGAAGATCAGGGGTCATTCCAAAGTAGACGGACCAGACAAAACTGGAAATGACTTAGCTGATCAGCTGGCCAAAACCGGGGCCAACCAAGGGGATCTAATAGAGATTGAGTGCCTGTTGGGGGAAATCCAGGTCACTGCTATCACTAGGTGCCAGACAAATGCTCACAATGATCTTTCAATTGCACAATGGAGTAAGGAGACCCCAGATGCTGATTTGATAACGGCTCAGAAGGGGGATCCAATAATTGGTAAGTTTTACCAACACATTGAGGACCCTGAGAACTTTCCCCTGACGGATACCGATTACAGTGGGAAAGAGGACCTTAGAATGTTGATGAAATGTCGAAAAAATGTTACAGATCCAAGACGGTTTGTTGGTAAGGAAATCCCAAGCTGGCCATGATCAGTGGGCGGGCCCTACCTCATTCCGAAGCCTGATGTTAAGTCATGCCCATGATGTGGCCACCGCCGGTCATAGGGGGTTTCACACAACACTTGAGATCTTAAGAGAGGTTGCATACTGGCCACAGATGGGGCAGGACCTCGACCAATACTTGAAGGGGTGTCTTGTGTGTGCAAAATTTCAGCCAACATCCCTCACACACCGTGCGCCTCTCCAAAATAGGGGGATGACACTGCCATGGTCAGATTTGCAAGTCGACTTCATAGGCCCCGTGATTCGCTCTTCTAGGGGAAATAAGTACATGTTGACGGTGACATGCTTATTTACTAAATGGGTGGAATGTCTCCCGGCCCCAAACTGCAAGGCAGAAACAGCAGCTGCCCTGATGATCAACCACATCTTTTCACGTTTTGGTCTACCCCAAAGGATTGAGTCAGACAGAGGTAGCCACTTCACCAGCGAAGTAATGACTAAGATGTGGGAGATACTGGAGGTTAAAAGGAAGCTACATATTGCTTACCGGCCAGCCTCTTCTGGTGCAGTGGAGAGATACAACAGAACCAT
The DNA here is from genome assembly GCF_040938575.1 of Ambystoma mexicanum. Lineage (NCBI taxonomy): Eukaryota > Metazoa > Chordata > Amphibia > Caudata > Ambystomatidae > Ambystoma > Ambystoma mexicanum. The sequence goes on from NC_090924.1 coordinate 1,437,823,041, forward strand.
TGTGAGCATCTTAAAAAAGTTTGTGGCAGATTCGGGGCCAAGTTGGGATATCCGATTACCTCTGGTCCTAATGGCCATCAAATCTACCCCTTCATCTGCAACTAAAATGTCACCGTTTGAGCTGATGACTGGACACAAGATGGTGCTTCCCCAGCATTTGCTCTACAGGACCCAAGAGCAGACACTGATTAATGCCTCCACAACTCATGAGTATGTGGAGAATTTAAGGAAACACCTTCAACACGCTTTTGCCTATGCTCAGTGGAATCTAGAAAGATCAGCCGAGCGTATGAAAACTCATAATGATTTGAAGACTATTAGGAAAGAATACAATGTGGGAGACCGGGTCTATCTATACAATTTCGAAAGGAACCAGGCCAAACAGCGGAAATGTTTGCCTACATGGAAGGGACCTTTTGAAATTGTAGACAAGGGAGGTCATTACGACCCAGGCGGTAAGTACACCAACTTTACCACCATGGTGTAAACTATGTTTACACCATGGTGGATGGAGGATTTACCGCCCCATTCCAAGGTGAGTGGGGCGGTAAATCCCCATTTCCCATTTACCCTTCCCCATTCCCATTTTTGCCCCATAGGGCATAATGGGAGTGGGGAAGGCGCTAATTACGGCACCGTAAATTACGGTGCCGTAATTAGCACCAAGGTGGTTTAGCGCCATGGATTTTAACACCTGCTAAAAGCAGCCGTTAAAATTGGAATCAGGCGTTAAGGGTTAACGACGGCGTTAACCCTTACCGCCTGGGTCGTAATGACCTCCAAGATCTCCCCAGTTGCCTACAAGATCCGCATCCCCAAAGGTAGTTTGGCGGAAGGGGAAGACAAGTGGGTCCATATTAATCAGCTAAAGTGTTGCCATCCCAGGCACACTCTGCAGCAACTGGAGGAGTCCTCTGCAATCCCAGAGGGGGCCAATCCAGAGTAATACAAGTCCAACCCTAAAATATCCCACATATAGCCTATATAATTCACGAATATGTTTCTGCCGCTTTGCTTTGTCATCCTAGGAGAGATGAAACCATGGAGACTGACCAAGGAGGATGACCCGGGGACCGAGAGCGAAGATCCGAGGGGCCTGGGGTACCGCCCAATACTCCCATCAGGACTGGCGAGGGTGAACCGAACGATCCACCCTGATGGAGGAAAAGGTGCTGAACTTTGCCATCTGCGGAATCGGAAGAAGATGATGCGGACATCCCAGCACATGGATCGAAACATCCTTTGCACCCGACTCCCCCTCGACTCGAAATCAAAGTGCAGTCAGGCGGGGGGGGGCTTGTCAGGTGTCTTGACCCACGTTTGAATTATAAGGCTACAACATTTGGTGCTGTGGGCTAAGAAAATCCAAGATGGCCGAAAAAGTCCACATTTGCGCCAGAATCCAGGAAAACCGCACAGTTTTGCACACACCAAAATGATTGCCTGACCTGCCACCCACCAGTGCGAGCGTGATGGGCCAGAAGCGCTATGAGTGAAACGTGGTGCCAAAGGAAAAACAGCAGTGCCTGTTAGCTCAAAAAGCGCTTTGAAATCACATTTGTTTCTCTGAAATGCAAGCTAAAAATGCCTATTTTAGACATTGCAAGATATTCAAAAATCTCACTGAACACCAGCAGACATTTGGCAGAATGTAGTCTTGTGTGCATACAAAATCTGGAAAGATGAAGAGCCTAAAATAATGTTTATAACAAAACTGGCTAAGCTGTGGATGTCAGCAGCTTAAGTGAAATCAGATTTAAAACCACTAAAATCGAAATGTTTAAAATAAATGAGTGACCTACTTTTGAGTGTCACATAGGTTGCAACTGTTTAAATGTCATAGTTTTTAACTTACAATCAGCGTTCTAGCTGCATGTGTAAAAATTGTAAGTTTGATTTGAATGAAGAAAAACTGGGAACAAAAGTGACATTTAGCTGAAGCCTGGCTTAAAGAGATTGAATTCTGCCTGACAACTACCCCCGACAGGAGTTGAAACTTGCCCAGCAACTTCATTCACAGGCCTGGCCTGCATTCTGCTGCCCCCGCCAAAGGAGATTACACCTCTCTGATTGAATTAGGGGTGGAGTACCTGGGGCTGCAGGAAACAGAACAATGAGCTTTCCTTGGCCCAGGCAAATGCTAATCAAGGGGTCGTAAATGGCTTACTCTGGGAAGAACCTGGGAGGAGCAGTGCCTCTGTGAGCAAGCTGAGCTTGGAGGAAGTGGACAAACCAGAAATTCCACCATGTGCTTTGGGAAGCCACACCCATCTGGGCCAGGGCATAATTTTAAAAAGATGGATAATTCATAGTACGGAAGTGTCAAAATTATGTAAATAATATCATCATTCCTGTGATTTTTCTGTGCACATTTTAAGAGGTGTTAGGACTCTGTGGTATGTTCTGGGGGTAGTAGCGGAAAATAAGGTATTACTCCAAATGTCTGTATGTTAAAAATCTGACACTTTATCATCTGATGCCCATATTCCTTGTGCACATTTGTGTAAATTCTGGAAAGGTTTAGAGGTTGTGCTCTTGATGAAAAGGGCAGAATTCTGTCAGGAGTGTACACAACATCTTACAAAGACAGGGATGATATGGTTTGGTGCTACAGAAAATATGTTAACTGGACATAAAATATTAGAAAAATTGTACATAGATGAATATGTATTTGGATCAAAAATAGATTTGTGCGCAAATTGACAAGGGGAGGATCCTCTGACCCATAAACCTACCTCATCACGATGACACTTCATTTCTTCCCCAATCAGAGGACGGTAGATTCTCTCACCTATCAGGATCCTCAGAGGGTTGGGTATAGAAAGACAGCCTTCCCACCCACTTTCAAAAGACATAAAAAGAGCCACTAAGACCCAGGAAGGGACATTCACTTTTCCATTTCAACTGATTTCTTGCGAAGCATTTTGCCGGACGACTTCAAATCCAGACTTCAAATCCAGACAGATCCAGAGATCCAGAACTTAGACTCAAGAACTTAAAGCAGAGGGGCCAAACTACAAGCTGAATCCTTTTCAGCAGGCCTCAAAATCTTTTGCAACCTGATTCAACAGCCGGGCGAGCTGTTTGATTCTGGCCTAGAACCCTGTGCCAGAAACACCCAGAAAGGAGAGCTGTATCCAGTGCTGAGCCCAGAACCAGAGATCCAGAACCGCAGCCCAGACCCAGACCGCTGTGAGCAGAACCAGTGCCAGAGACCGTCCCGTGGCGATAGAACCGCAGCCAACCTGACCAGATCTTGACAGCCTATTTCAAATTTATAGTGTGAGTACCCAGCCAGAACTGTGCATAGTCATCTATTAGTTTAAAATAAGCTTATCCCATCCAATTCAACCTGCCTAGAACTGCATTAGAAATCGCGTATTCATTCTGTGACTTTAAATCTGTGAAAGTGTCATTTGCCATTCTGAATCATTACTTTATTTCTGAAAATCTACCTCCACAAAATTGTCCGTATCATTGGAACCGCATATGCTAGGAACGAGATTTAACTTTCATCTTAAAGCTAGGATCCTCCGTTTTCCAACGAGCCCTAAACCGACTTTCTACTCCTCATAGTTTTGAGGACGCATTCAGAAAAAGTGCCGCGAAATGCAACTAGCTCATTTCACCACTTGTAAAAAAATCGCTGTCTTTTGCTGCAACTGCTGAACTACGTTTTCAGCCTGATAATCCCTCATGAATCACTGGTAGTGTTGACCTGAACAAATCTTAAATAGCTATCACCTACCCTGAATCTCCTATAGGGAATTAAAATCATTTTTAGCATATTTCCACTACTTTGCAAATCACATTTAAAGTATTTTTGCCTGTGTTTTAAAATCATCCCTGTGCTCTAAGCTTGCTAGGGGGGAACTGAATTGGTATTTCATTTGATGGTATTCCTGAAAACTGTGTGCTCACCTTCCATCTCTTTACATTGCATAGGGGGGGGAGTGAATTGCAACAAGGGGAAAGGTGATTATATTATCTCTTGTTGAAACCATGTCAGTTTATTTCTGTACTGCATTCTTTTCCATCATTGAATTCCCTTGAAACCATAAAAGTGTTCTCAGCTACCTTATTCTTTTTATACCAACTCCTAAGTGATTAGAAAAGTGTGCTAGTGTAACATTATCCATTGTTGATCACTGTCATATTCTTAAGTGTGCTATCAAATATTCATTTATTTATAAAAGTGTGATATATATCTTGTTTCATTTTCCAATAAATTTGTAAATTGCAAAACAAACCTACTTCTTGGCTCAGTGAGGTCAGGGGGATTCAAAGAGAGGGGCTTTATATAAGGGTTTATCATCCAGATTATAACTTGTCATAAAAATATATAAATAAGGGCTTCCCTTGGGCATCCCAGACTAGGCATTGACTTAGTTGGAGTGCTGAATTGAAGTCCCTTAACACTACCGTTCAAGGTTTCTGATGGTCAGGACTTTTATTTTGTGGAGTGTTCTCGGTAATTCACGCTGATTCGTTCTTGGATTCTTCTGTCGCGCTATAGATCTCATCATATCCTTCTGACAAATGTTCCTCATTTTCCGATATGTCTTCACAAGATACTATGTTGTCTTCACTTGATTTTGTATCTTCCTTGTATTCATCGATTATGTATAGTGAAGACGAGTCAGAGTGCTCATCTATAACATACGCTCATGGTAGTTCTTCCGGCCTATCTGTACTATCTTCTGAGATGGACCTCTTCATATGTGGATAGGTTCATCAATAATTCCAAGTCTCTTTTGTCCTTTATTTCTTGTTCCTTTATTTTGGCTGGTTTTCGAATTTCTTTTATTAGCTCGGAGTTAAAGTCTGTTTTCTTCATGATTTGTTTGGTCTCTTTTTTATTAATAGGTTTGGGCAGGTTTGAAGGCAATTTCAGATTTCTTAGGAAAGCTCTCGAACCTCTCTTGGTCGGATTTGTGGTTTTCCTATATATTTTCCCATGTATATTGGGGGTTTTCATATTAGAATTGTTAGTTGTTTTCTTAGAGCTGTCAACTTGTGCCTCCGTAAGAATTGGATTAGCAGTTTCATTTGTTGATTGTGTGGAAGCCTCTTTGGAACATTGTGATGTCGTTCCTTTCAGCCTTTCTTTTTTCATGGTCTCTGCAGACGTTTGACGAAGAGGGGAAGATTATTGACTACTATGTTGTCTTGGGTGTCTCTTCCTGGTGCTCTTCATTTGGTTGCTCTCTGGTGTCAGCTTGCTGTTTTTTGTCTCTTGGTTTATTGTTTCGAGGGTACTTCCTTGTTTGTCTTTTTTCTCCTGTTGTTTAGCAGCGAGCAACTTAATTAATGTTGTTATTTGTTCTTTATCTGCGCGATCATGTCTTGCAAGCTCGAATAGACGGTTCTGCCATTGATAGGAGGCTTCATCTTCCGCGTCCAACCGACTTTGTATTTTGGTGGTGAATGCTTCCATATAGATTTGCTTATTTGCATCAGCGCAATTAGTGTGGCCTGGTCACGCGTAGTTTCACTGATCGTCGTTGTCGTGTGGAAGTCCTGTGGAGAATGAATATATTTGTCAGAGCTGAATACCTCTTTAGTTTGTTCTTTCTCTTGGTTCTCGTCGGGTAAGCTTTTGTTGCATTCCTTTTTCTCAATTTTCAGAGTTGATGTCTTTGTTACATCTCTCAAATCTAATTTAACAGGTAATAGGTTTCCAAAGATTTCATGTCTTCTTTCGTGATTGCTCATTAAAGATTGGATTTCAGTAATATCAAGTGAGAGTCTTGTAAGGCGTTGTTTTCCCGATTCTGGGTTGTTATCTGTAGCTCACTTTTGAGTTAAATCATAGTTCAGTTGGCACATCCCTTTTGCCTGTAGTGCTTTGTATTTTTGGATGGTGGCTGCCATTATGTCCTTGTCGTTTCTTTGTTGTATGGGTTGTTTTTTCACAGTCGCATTTCTGTTCTTTCCATTGTGCGTCGCTCTTTCATATTTTTTGTCTTTTTTTCCCTTTCCTTTCTCCGACATCATCAGAGCCGTCTCAGTCATGGTTGTTATCCCGGTACCATTTCTCTTGAGAAGGAGTGGTATTCTGTGAGAGATTCTGCTTGTGAACGTCGTCTTGGTATTTCTTTTTGCAAATAAGCACAGTGGTTTTAGATTTAGGTTGTAGCTGTGGTTCGCCACCGCCTGTAGGACTCAGTTGCACTGTCTCTGCTTCCCTGTTTAAGGGATGTAGTGCTAGTTCATCAGATTGTATAGAATGTCCTGGTGTTTTCTGCTTTTCAAGTGTCCACAGTCTTCTGTGGTTTTCTTGCTCTTCCATCTCTATGTCTGCGCTTATTTTCCCCTTTGCTGTATTTTGCAAAAGTCCATGTCTCTCTTTGCTGTTTTTTCTTGATTCAACAGAATCGGGGGCCATAATGCTGTCTCTTTTGTCTTTCTTTGATTCATGCGCCAAAGGCGCAGTCAGACAAGGTAATATGGGGGGTTCATTTAGAATGGAGGAATTAATCTGCTTCTCTATTTCTATATTTGAGTATTGTTTTGCATGGTGTCTAGTTTTTGGGACTGGTGGAGGCAACCATGGTGTCAATGCGGGGAGCAGATATCGCGCAGCACACTTATGGCTATGTCATGCTTTAAAGCTGTTTGTCTTTTAGTTGCCCAAAGCTTGCCTGAGACAGTCTGATTGGGACCACTATCTCCTCGTTGGCTCTCAGTGACTCTCGACGGCTAAGTACTGAATCTGATCCACACCGTGGACAGTCCGGAGTTCAGTGTTAATTGCTTCTCCTCCAAGTGGTAAGTTTCTCAATTGTCGCAATGGTGAGGCTCAAAGGATCGAGGCCCGCAGGCACCTCCCGTTGGTAAGTATGGCTGTCAGATCAAATGTTTTGCTTTGGAAGATCAAAGCAAGCACCTCCTGCATTGGATAAGTTCAGAACCAAAGAAGTGGATGGCTTAGGGTTTCTATGAAGTGTAGAATAAGGAGAAGTGTTCTCCACTCCTACACTCTATTAAGCCTTGAAGGCTCAAAGGCTCATAAACAACTCACCGGCAGTCGCCAATGAGCTAAATCAATTTGTTATGTTTATTCACAGGAATTAATGTTTGATGTTCGGTGTTTCAGTAATCAGAGAAGGGAAATGTCATACGGCTCACTGAGGAAACCCAGAGAGTGACTGTTGCATCGAAGTCATTAGTGCACGCTGACAACTATAGTGCGCAGCCGCTCGTGTCCGTGCTGACTCGCGGAGTGGCGGCACATGACCCACGAGGCTGGGTATAAGGTAGCAATCGAGGATGGGTTGGTGGGGTAGATATAGCAGTCAGGAGACAGACTGTATGCGCTTCTCTCGAAGCCGCTCTGGCAAAGAAAGTTACCTGTGTGGCTCACGGCAGCAGACGCGCACAGACTGCCTTCACTCGCCTCCACTCCACTCCGCTCAGCTCCGCAGTTCCAATGGGTTCTTGTAGATTCAGCTCCTCCTGGTCACCAAACAGTGTAGAAAGTCTGGAAAGCACACAGGGCACGCTGCTGACTGCACAGACTGCCTTCTCTCGCCTCCACTCAACAGAGCGTAAATTAAGTACCATGCACGCTCAGTTCTCGACAGTTGTCTCCTTACACCACACGCTGACAGAGCTGTTCAGATAAATCGTCAACTGTCTCACAGTAAAGAGGACACTGGGTTGAACTTCCTTTTCCTTATCACAGCCACTCTTCGACAGGAGAAAACAATATCGAGACCCTATGAATCCACTGTCCTATAGGATTCAGACTTTTGTCATGCTGAATCCAAACCCTATGGGCACTTCACCTTCTCACTAGCTCACGAACGCATGCGCAACTTTACCAACTTTAAAACACAATGGGCCTCATTGTCTAACAATTCATGCCTAGGAAAGGCACTGCTGAGAATAAACAGACAGTAACAGTGCAGACCCAAACCATCTGTATTTCGGCCAGCCAGGGAGGGCTCTGTCCCCCAGGTCTGGCAAAGAACACTTTCAGGAGTCTTGAATGTGCTCCTTCAAATAGCAGCCATCACGCATTTAAATTCCTTTCATTTACTTATCCTGTTCTTTCTTCTGGCCTGACGCAGACACCATGTCCATATATGTAAAATGCAGGCTTCCCACATGCTGGGCACACTATTGCTTTTTAAATGTGCAGCTTACAATGTCATAGAAACAATAGCGAAAGAAAATTCATACTGAAACATGCGTCTTAAACTTAAATCCATCCGTTTTCTTTAAGCTGTGTTTAATTTTTTGGACCATGCCTACAAATACTCTGTACCTTTGGTGATCATTCCTTTGAGTTTTATCACAGGGTATAATTCTAAAGATGTTTTTGCCTGCCAAATCACTACATGGAAAACAGACGCTTCTATTCTGCTGACAGCAGTTATTGGGAAACTGATCAGTGTGTTCATAGGTGCCAATATTGTATTTCAAATATGGGGGCTGAAATTTCCACACCCCTGCCCTGAATATGAGCAAGTGATCAGCCCAAGTAACCCCCATGGCCAAACAGTCCATTTTACAGCACTTAATTTTGTATAAGGAACCTGTTGAGCTGCCTTGGTAGCTTTCTACTTTAGGACGAGTCTCTCTACTGTGAGGACGGCATGGTATTAAGCAGTAAACACAGAAACAATGGATACTAGTTTTGAAAACCTTTGTTAATGAATTTGGTTGGGATGGTACAACTTCTAACTTGACCTAACTCTAAAATGGGAGTAAACTCAACCATCAAACAATAACAAATACATCCAAGTCAATCTGGTCAAAATAAAAAAGGCCTAATCTAAGAAAACCTAGCCTTGCCCTCCTTCTCAAGATAACAAATGTATTAAGGGAATACAAAAAGAATAATTGTGTGTCAAAAATAAATGTCAGAATGTCTTCAGCACTAACTCCCTTTCCCAGTTTCAACTCTATGGGGCTTAGAGAGTCTCTGACTAAACAAAGGATAGGTGGGTGGCATGTTCTATCATTCTTGCACACTTTGTCTTACTGGTACAGTTCAACAGTCCAAATTTAGGCTTTTAACTTCTGGTAGTTCAATCATTTCCTTAGGCTTCGCCCGCCTTGTCTCGAGCCTGTCTTGTTTCACTTATCACACGCTTGCTTACAGTTCTGCATAGGCTTTCCTCTGCCGGGCTCGGGCCTGCCTTGATGTTCATGGGGGTTCCCTGCCCCATGTTTTGTTGTAGACAACTTTCACTGTCAAAGACTTTCAAAACTGCAAGGAATTTGCACAGACCTATGCATGGCCACTTTGACCTCTGTTTCAATATTCACAATTCATACTCATCTTGTGACACCAATACTTCTTGGTACTTGTAGTTCTTCTATTCCACTTTTGCCCCTTTGGCATATTTCACAGTTCACATCTTTTCTTGCAGCACCAATGCCTTTTGGTACCTGTAGTTATTATTTTATTTTGGCTCCTGAGGCTTATTTTCCAATTCCCATATGACATTTTCCTCTTTTCAACTTTCTTTCTTTTGATTTTTACTTGCAATATCTTTCAAAAAAAGTTCAGAACATTTCACAGAGACTTTCAAATGTGAGACTTTCTCTCGCAGGACCACTCTGCTACTATGTATCCTTTTCCTTTAACAATTGTCCTCTTCCTTTACGTTTTATCGGCACACGCACAACCTTTAACTTTCAAATCACAGTCACTTTCTCTGTAACATCAACCAGACTTTTGTTGCTCTCGATTAACTCACTGGTTGTGCAAAATTACTTTCTTTCATCTATTCTTTGCGCTTCAAGACTGTTGCCAGCGCTTCCTCTGATCCTCCCCATTTACCCAGGATGGTCGCAGGCCACGTCCTGGCACCTGCAAGGTTTCTTTCTGCGTTCCTTGCAGCTTTGTTAAAGCTTGGAAATCTTGCCTGGCTTGTTCTCGATCCTCTCAATGGTTGATCAGCCTGTTGGCCTTTTACTCCCACAGCCTGGTTCACCTCAGCCTCGAAGAGCTGTTCCTTCAGGTACCCAGCTTTGCTCAACTTCTCAAAGAAACATTTCTTACATTTTTAGTTTCCCCAAATTACGAACTTCAAGTCCCACAATTCATCACTCCTGTTTTGCTCCCACTTCTCTAGCTCCCTTTGCAGCCTTCTAGCGAACTTGGGAGCATATGGTTCTTCAATGGGATGGTGTTTCAGTGGGAGGACACTGAAGTCAGGGTCTCACCACCTGCCCCTAAGATGCCCTTGGCTTCAATTACTCACCCTGGGGGTGAGCACTGGCTTTGACACTGCCAGCAAAGTCCAGCGTTTCCTGGTTTGGCTCCTTGGAGACACAGCTCCCTCGCCACAGTGCAGCCTCCCTTTTACTTACAGGCTCAGTGTCTTAGCAGTCTGTCCTCCTCCAGGCTCCCCAGGGTTCTCCCAGCTGCTGTTTCCTCCTCCTGGTCTTCACAATCCTTCCAGCATCCCCAGCTCGCTCCCAGTGTACTCTCTGGCTCCACCATTTATACTTGGTGGAAAGTCAAGTGGACTTAGGTGGGAGTAGTTGTCCAGCCCTGCCAGACTCTGCCTGACCCTATTAGTGGGACACCCTAGTGGTGGTTGTAAATAGTCTTTCCGCTGTTTCTCAAGGTGTTCTTTAGAGGTAATCCTCATGGCTATCAGTCACCTCTTCTTCTTCCCAGTGTTTGTTGGAAATGGGGAGGGGAATTGGAATGAGATTGGCAATATCCCCTGGAAGCCGAGGGAGAGGATTATGGGGTAAAAGAAAATCAGGGGAACATACGTTACTTAATGTGGGGATCTGTCAGGATTTAAAAAAAGAAAGGTCTGCTATTTTCCTACTACCATTATTTGAGGTGTTGAGGTAATCCCTGGTTGTTGGTTTTCGCCTCCCTTGGTGTTATGGGGTTTTGGACTTCTCTTTTCTTAAGAAAAAGTAATGGGGTGAAATGGGTCCTGAATGCTGTCCATGAAGGCCCCAGGGACTTTGTCCACCTCGCCTTTTGTCCCGCGGGGATACCGCATCTCACCTCGGGTCTTCCCATGAGCGCAACCCCAGGCCCACTATCCTCCCTCGCTCGTCCACCCCCAGGGCCTGGATCCAACAGCGATGGCCATCCCCGGGCAACCTGAGAAGATGATCGGCAGGGAGTAGATAGGGAAAAGCCCTTTGTTTTTTCACACTGCCATCAAAGAATTCTCGATTAGATACGGATTCCAAATTGCACTCAAAAGCACTGCATTGCTTACAGTGCAGTTCGCTGCAGGACTTTAAAGCCAATAGTGTTTCATCTCCAGCCACACTGACACTGCACACACTCATTTAGGATGTAGAGCCAGAAACTGAAAACTAAACATTTTTACGGGGCAAAGGGAGGTTCTTGTCCCCATTGCTGAAGAACTAAGAAGGCAGTAACACTCTTTCACCACTGTACTCTACCTCTATGGGTGATATTTCTTCTGTTAAAATGACTGTCTTTGACTACTTATCATTTGAAACTGCGCTATGAGTGATATCTCTTCTCTTAAACTGACTGTTTTTGAATGAATATTTTTTTAAGCTGAAACCACAATAATAAACCCAAGAACGTGGAGTAACAAACAATAAATGTGAAGATTAGTAAGGACCTACCCGGTTGGAACGAGGACGCTCTAGCGACCCTATAGTTGGCACCAATGTCAGTAAAGTGTTAGGATAAAGGTGCTTGTAGAAAGGGTCCATTGATGTGTTCAGTATTTAGGAAGTGCAAAGAAGGAAAGTCACCATATCCAGGGAAGTCCAATATCAATCCGTATAGCGGTCCGGTGGTCAGATTATGAAATAAAGAAAAGTATTCAGCCTGGCTGAAGGGTATCTTCTGAGGTGGAATGAGTACTGAGAGAACGACCAAGGAGCCAGTTTGGTGGTGCTACGTGCCTCAACAAATGAGCAAGGCGAGGCAGGAGCACAATAGCCAACAGGTTCCTTGATCAGCTTGAAATGCTGAGTAGCGGGCAGATACTAGAACACTCAGAGCACCGCGAAGGAACGCAGCCCTGTGTACCGCCAGAAGTGCTCAACTGCGGTTAGTTGAAGAAAGAGGATTTTGGGGCGCTCACGAGAGCTAGAGCCCAGTATTGACAAAATCCCCTGTGAGAGCAGAAGGGAGCTGGGAGCACTCGGAAAGGAGACGTGGGCTCTACTTGCCGACAGGAAAGGATCCGCAAGGTGCATGGAACGGAATCCGACGAGGTAACAAGGAAAGGCTGCAAAGGAGAGTTCTTCTTTGCCGGAAGGTCGGAATTCCCATGAAGAGTAAAGAAACAGCCAGCCAGAATGGTAGTACTGCAACTTCAATTAGAAGCAACGTCCCCTGGAAGAGGAAGGCTTTTGAGGGAATCCAGAAGTACGCGCACACGGCAACGTCTCCTCGTGTCACAGTAACCATGGTGATGAAAGTGTTACCCGACGCGAGGGAGAAGCCGCACAGGCAATGTGTCTGCAGACCTGTAATTGGTGAAGGTGCCATGGCAGCTGCCACTTTCGCAACAGGGGCAATAGGCATCGGAGTACTCTACCATGCCACTCAGGTCTGGAGCAGTGTGTCCTGACATGCACCCATATCCATTCCTTCAGCCTGTTGGGTTATTTCCCTGACTAAAAAGGGACTGTAAAAAAGGTATCTTAATGATGTGTAGTTATGTAGTCCCTCTATCAGACCGCCTGATGCCCCTCACTGACACACAACTACAAACCTTTAAAGGCAGTCTGGGGGTATAAGGGCCTGGATAACAAAAGATAATGTTAATTGCTGCAGAGGCAGGACCATTGCAAGTACCCGTCCCTCTATCCGCAACAGGAAACATGAGGTTCGGTGCAGCACAGAGCACAAAAGAGGTACAGGAATTGCAAGCTACACCTTAACCTACAACCTACCCTTCTCACCCCCTGCTCCTGCTTACCTCACTCACCTCACCCACCTCCATTGTAATTTCAAAATGTGTCAGTTCTTTTTTCCATGCAGCTAACCAGCCTACACGCAAGACTTAACTTCCGAAATGCTTATGCTTGAATGAAGCTGGAGTCATTTGTCCTTCCACGGTAGACCTCTGTATTCTCTGTGAGTTAGTCAATGCTAAAATTTGAAAGCTGACCCATCACTGTTTATCAGGTGCTGGTATAGGGATTGTAGTGCAGGTTTAGCATGGCCACATTGGTTCACACCATTGCTAACCTGCTACGTATGTTCATACTAATTAAATGTTAACTGCCAACATCTGTGGGAATTGTGAAGCCACACATTTGAGTTCTGCCAGAGTCGACTTGGCCGTTCATCCTTCAGAAATTGATAGATTGAGTACCTTGTAGTAACTCCTTATTTTTCCTATCAAGCAACCTGTGAAACTCAATGCCCAGGCAACTCACACAGATGACGATTGCTTGGTCTTCAGAAAATCTCTCAAAACCTAGATATTCACTAGATCGCACCAGACAAAGTAGCATGACATCCTCTAGAGGCTGGATCAGACAGAATCGTCAACCTCTATCCCTCCATAGGTTGAAGCTGTAAGTCCCACCAGAACTATGCAGATAACAGCATAGTTATGCAACTCCTAAGTTATAGACCACTCGGACTTTAACAAAATAAAAGCCATCATTAATCTGGACACAAAGACTGATCAGAGAACCCCCCTCACAACCAGGAGTAAATCGAGACTGCCCCACTCGGGTCAGCCTTACTGACATGTGCAATACATCTATGCACAACACTTAAATAAGGAACAACTTGGAGATCAGAACCGGGCCAGTCTCCCCAACCTTTTTCCCTATCACACATAAGACACCAACACAACCCCACAATCATCATAAAATAGAACCAATAACAGTAACAACCAACCCATCAAGATGGATAACAACACAGTTTGAACTCTACCAATTCAGCATAACCTTAACATTCTAACATGACTCCTCATGAGCCCCAGAAAACCTCCCCTTTTCAATTTACTAGCACATTCAAACTTCATGCTGAAACCACCATCTCAAACAAAGGAACCTTGAGGAGCAGCTCAAAGTTCATTGCACAGCCTCCTATCTCTTTAGCTCTATCACATACCGTGCTCTGCCAGTGCTCTCCCAGCGCTATCATCTAATAGATCTTACATTTTTTCTTCTAGATATGACACATATCCAAAGGTCAAGGCTACAAACCACAGAGAGCAATACCAGCATTTAGGACACTCATACTTCTGAACCATATGTTTAGTACCTGCCTCTCCTGTATTACCACCCCCTCTTTTCTTTTTGGCAAAACCAAATGCCACAAGGTCACCACAAATCTAAGAGATACACTATACAGGAATAATTTAAATCATATTACATTACAATTAATTTGGGTAACAATACCACTTATTGGAGCGCTTAGATGAGGGAGGTATCTGCCAGGAACACTAGCTAAAAATGTAACATTGTTATTATTGTTCAACTTGAAATAATGGATCAGGGTTGGATGGCACATTGTTATGAAGTATTTGTAATATATAAGTTTGGTTTGGTCCCATTCAGGGTGCTTTGGGCTGGTTTTTGAAGGCACCCGATGAAAGGGAAGAGTGGGAGTGATTGTAGACGGTTAATGTCTTCTGTTATGCAATGTTTCATTCGTTATTTCTAAGCTAGAGCAACAAATGTGGATTGTGTTCAATGACAAACACACAGTAAAACACGTGCAGGACTAAATATCTTTGGAATTTTTTGAGGGTCTTTTTACAACTGTTGAATATGCGTTAACTTTTCAGGGTGTATATTAGCTTGATGCAAAACATTGTTTTAAACAGGACTCAAGTCGCGGGACGACGTGGGCAGACAGTGTCCGCCCTGTTTTATGAAAGGGCAGACACCGCCCCCCATCCCCTGTGTGTTTAAGGATTTTTTTTTAAAATAGCATTTTGCTGCACGACTTTCTTGAACAATGCTGTGGACAGGAGTCAAAACCAGGCCGTACAGGTGAGAAGACACTTAACCACAAGAATCACTGATAAGAGACCTGTGAAATATTGGATATTGACAGTCTACTATAAATGACATGATTTGTTAAAGATTTTTAACTTTAAACTAGGTTGCATGCGTACCTTGTGCACTAATTCGGTCTGTGCACTTTCTTAATTGTGAAAGACGAGTTTAATGAAATTTGCAGTTATTTTTTCAGATCTGTTCACTTCATGTGACATCACTTCCCAATGCGCATGTGCAGAGATGGAAGTGTAATATAAATCATTGTTAAGCTGTACTACTAGTTCTTTTCGTTTTGACAGAGCCTACCTTTAGTTAAAAGGCTCAAGAAACACACCCTTGATGTTTTGTCTTTCTCCTGAGCCAAATTTAGAATCGGCTCAGGCCAGATATTCAAGCACTGCCAGTTTCCCAGGTCACAGCTAGGTAGGCAGACACACACACACACACCGCCGGTGGCGCTGCAGATTGTTAAGGTGCTCATGTTGAAAACACATTTCTTTTATCAGCGGCAGTGCCTTTCATATGCATGATGGAACATTTCCAACTCAAAGACCTCACAAAGCACCAGTTACCTGGCAAATCTGTGATAGTTAAAGTGACAAACACAAAGAACCTATTTAAAGATGTGTTTATATCCAGGATGTCTACTATCTTCGTGTGCAAAACAATAAAGTTGCTTTAAATCACTAATCAAATGTTTTCACCATCATGAATAACAACGTGCTGCGAGTCTGTGACAAAGAATCTGCATATCTATTTTTGTTTATTAAACAACTTCCTTTATTACATGTCTTTAATCACTGAAAGCATGGTGGGGTTAACTAGATTTTTCAGGTTGGCATTATCTTGGATTTACAGTTCACCATTCAGAATGTGAAAAATAAAGCCACAATGATAACATGTTGCTATAAAGATGTTCATGCTGTCATGTGGCTTTATTATGCAATTTGTTTTTTTTAAGTAAACTCTATAAGATATTTTTCCTGTAGAGCTTGTAATTCAACTATTTCAGTCAACGTTTGTGATCCTAGTCACCCTTCCACCCCACTCAGCATCCCCACCACCCTCCCGGGCATCTGTCCGACCATCCCATTCCCTCCTTTGTGGATACAGCTCGAGTACCACTAGTTCCTTTTTTCCACTTCCACCCCTGGGTATGTGTATGTCAGAGTCCCCCCACTTTTTTTAGTTTTAGCTATTAGCCCAAGCTCAAAGCGCTACCTATAAAGCCGAAACTATTGTCATTAAAATAAGAGCTTTAACATAAGAGTGTGTAATAGAGGTTTTTCAATGTAGGATTCTAATGCTTTTCAATGCAGGTGACATATGAGGATGGATTTATATAGTTTGGCTATGTGTCCCCCACATTTAACGCCCATTGCTAAGTGAAATTTATAGGATTTTACTCCCATTCCCAACCATTTTCCCTCCAACCACACTTCTTTTTGCACTCTTTGGCTGAATTTCTACTGTGTGGTGAATTTGGCAGCCATTTTTACTTCCAAAATGGCGGCCGCCACCTGTTAATGTTATTTAAAGATTATTTGACCTGATTGATGTTTTAAAATATATTTATTGCAGCTTTCAAGTTATGTTACACATTTTACAGTATTTTTATTAAAAATAATCAAGGTAGTGTAATAGTATGTTTTGGTTTAAAATGGCTCTGAAAATGTACATCTAGTGATTTGTGGGGGATTGGTCAGTATTTTTGACGTAAGGAGCACCTGATTGGCTGTTTAGTGTGTGTTTTTTTCTCTAAGTAAGTCATTTTGTTTCCTGCATATTCCAGTCCCAGTCACGGGAGCACGTTTATTTGCCAGATGGAGCCGGGTGATGGAAATCTTTAGTCTGGGAGAGAAGAGGATTCCTCGCTGGAACACCTCTGTGGGTGCTTCTGGATTGCGCCAGGGCTCTGTGGCCTGTAACATTTTTACAAATGTATATACTTGAGGAGAACCATCGCCGGTTCCGGAAGCACCTCAAGACCTTCCTCTTTTCTTCTGCCTTTGCTCTCCCTCTCCCCTGCTGATCTGTTCCCTCTTGGCACCGTGCACCTGGCCACCCTCTGTCCTCCGGGCCCAGGTACCTGCTCACCCAGCCACCCTCCCACACTGCCTCTGGGCCACCCCTTGCACTGGGGTCTGTATCTGTACCCATACAGCCCCCCCTTTTCTTCCTGAACTTATCAGACCTACCCTGTCTGCTGCCTTAAACCTAGCACTTGCAAATTGCTGGCTGCACTAACACGGTTTGTTGCCTTTATTATTTATTTAATATTATTTATCTGTTTCTCCTTTGCTTCGCACTTTCCACTTCTCCCCCATTCCATGCACTTTTCCCCTCCCCCTCTCCCATGCCTTTGCGCATTCTCAATGTCACTGGGCCTCGTAAGATCGTTGTTTTGTTCTCCCCTGTTCCCCTCCCTTGCCGCGCTCTGAAACACTTGTGTAGAAGTGCGATAGAAATAACAAATCAATATCAATATCAATATATATCATATGTGAACTTATTTGAAATTACTTTTTCTGCACTGAAAAGTGGGTGCTATGAATATTTCTACACTAAAAGGACTGGATACTGCTTGGTTGTCACTCCTGAATAAGTGAAGGGCAGAAACAATGAGCTATAGTTGTGCTCTTGAAATAATAATAATAATAATGCTCATAATACATTTTCATAAACAGTTAATCTAACCATAAGCCAAGATCCAAGCTTGAAAGAGGGACGTGAACAACGCACACCCTTATTTGAATTTCGGCTCCAGGGCTGCTTACGCCTTAACGCACTAGTACCGTGACTGTGATGTGCCGAGATCCTGGGGTGCATGTGGGCATTGAAGCTGCCGAATGCACACCCCACCCCAGGCTCAATGGAATACTACAATGAACACGAGCGCAATCAGCAGCATTGCATGCAGAGAGATGTCAAACAAGTTAATGTGGGCGAGCAAACAGGTCTTGCTTGGGCTAAATTTGGATTTGCTCGCCAGATAGGAACATGTGCTTCTCTAGTGTGCGATTACCAGACAAGC
Organism: Ambystoma mexicanum; assembly: GCF_040938575.1. Classification (NCBI taxonomy): domain Eukaryota; kingdom Metazoa; phylum Chordata; class Amphibia; order Caudata; family Ambystomatidae; genus Ambystoma; species Ambystoma mexicanum. Next base: position 1,437,841,024 of record NC_090924.1, read on the forward strand.
CCTTTAACTTTCAAGAGCACAATTGTGGGTGCCTTTGAGGAGGGACGCACTAAACGGGAAGAACGAGTTTGGTGGAAAGTTATTCCCGAAACATTTCCATTTGCCCACTTTCTTTGGAGGAGCGGTGCGAGGGGGTCTCTTTTATTTGCTTTCCTGCCAAGGTCACTGATCACCTGACCAAACCCATTCCCAGCTGGAAACCACACATCTGCTGGGAGCATTTCCCTGTTGCCTCCCAGAGATATCACCCTCCTGTCACGACCCTCGTCCAAAACCCCCTGTGGCAAACCCATTGGCCAGGTGGAGTCAGGACTCGGGCCTCTAGAGCCTGGCATCCTCTTCCGAAGCCCTCATGGGGCCAGGCTCATACACCATGAAAAACAATGTGCTTGGGAACTACTTTATTGTATTGTCAGCCAACATGGAGGCATCCACATAGCTTGGTCCCTAAGAACCAAGTTATGCGGTGTAGTGCTTTGGGTGTGGTAGCCTAGGGACTACTTTACCTGGACTATTTTGTTGGGGCTATATAAACCACACCCGAGCAAGACAACACGCTTCGCGTTACTTTGCAGCTTGCAACGTGACGCTCACCGTGTCCAGATATTCCCTCGAACCTTCGGAGAAGCAGAACCTGCAAGGAGACAAAAGGAACATCATTAGCAGCAGCATCTTACCTGCAGTCTTCATCTTTAAACACTCGCAGCTACTGAGAACAGCTTCCTCGAATCTGCACGCCTCCCGGACAAAACGACCTGAAAGAGGAAGATAGAGGCAACATTAAAGAAAGCAGTAGAGACATTTACAAATTACGAACTGCTCCAAAGGCTTACCTGGCTGGTCGCCTCTCGGTTAGCACCACTCCGGACATTCCACTCGCGCTGAAGAACACCGCAACCTACATGGAAGGAAAACACAGGTTAGCAAAGGCAAGACTTTGCAGCGCTGCGCATAGCGCTTACTTACCGCATCATAGCACTCTTAATGCGCCATCATTTACCAGCGGGGCTCAACCAAGCCAGTTCGCTGCGCTGAAGCTCTGCATACCTAAGGGAGAAAAAGAGACATTTTAAACAAAGAAAGGCATGCAGGATAGCAACAAAACTAAAGAACAGCAATAAGACCTACCTGAATAATATCAAACTGGCCGGCGTCAGTGAAGTAACTGGACCGCACTCGCCCATGAAAGACAACACGCCCCTGCAAAGAAGGCAGGATGGAGAGCACGCCTAATTCTACCACAAGGTGAGGAGAGGGCGCCAGAGGGACTGAAATCATACGGGGGTGGAGGGAGGATACTTACCCCAGTTGGTCAGTCTTGAACACAGTCCTCCTGTATTTTCAGGCAGAACCTTCCCCGCAGACCACATCAGGACAAAGCTGAGAAGCATACCAGCGAGTAACCCGGCTGGGTGGCGTCCCTGTGGATACCAGGTGAGCATAACGCCTCCCCAGCGTGAGATGGACCACGAAGCTACCCTTCCTCCTCAGTCTGCAGGTAGGGGTGTGTGTGTCATGGGGGCTTTGGCAAGCAGTATTTGCTTATTTTCTACTGACACCGCTGCCTTTCCTTTTTTGTAATGAGGTGCTAAACCCAGCTGCTGCAAAGCAGAGGAAAACGACACATCAGTGGCTGAACTGTGATTTGGTGTGAGTTAAGGAGATTGTGCAAATGTGGTATTCGGTCATTTTTTTGAATGCTTTTCTTCGAAATGCAATTATGTCGAAAAAATATTGCTGATAATATTTTGAATGTATTATTTTTGTATTTAATATGTTTTTTTGGGCTTAGAAAGTAAAAAAAAGTGTTTATAAAAAAAAAAACAGGGTGCTTGGGGGGAACCCCCCCCCATTTAAAAAAAAATGACATACAAAATATTTTTTTTCGGCGATATGTTTTCGACATAATGGCATTCGAAAAAATGGCATTCAAAAAAGGTGCTATAAACCTGTAAATGTGCTATCACAGGGTGAGGGATTGCAATATTCTGGGCTGTCGTTGAATGCAACTGATGAGCAGAACTGCAACAATCCACCCTACCCCCACTCTCCCTAACCCCACCCACCCTACCCCCACTTTCTCTACGCCCACCCACCCCCACTCTCTACATATCCTCTCTCTACCCCAACCCACCCACCCTACCCACACTCTCTACCCCCTCCCACCCACACTCTCTATACCCCCTAGCCTATCCACACTTTGTACCCCACTCTCGCCCCTACCCACACTTTCTCTACCCCAACACACTGTACCCCACCCATCAAACCTACTCCCAATCTCTCTACCCCCACCCAACCTACCTTCCACCTCTCTATCCCACTCCACCCTACTCACACTCACCCTACGCCCACCTACCCTACCCCCATTCTCTGCCCCATCCAACCTACGACCACCCGCCCTATTCCCTCATCCACCCACCCACCCTCACATTCTCTTCATATCCCCACTTTCTACCCCAACTCATCCACCCTACCCCCTCCCACCCTCTCTCTACCCCTTACCACCCACCCTATCCATACTCTGTACTCCCCTCCCACGCTCTACCCACTTTCTCTACCCCACCCATAAAACCTATTCCCAATCTCTCTACCCCCACCCAACCTATCACCTCTCTATCCCACTCTGTCTACCCCCACCTACCCTACCTCCATTCTCTCTACCCCCTCTCTGCCCCATCCAAACTACGATCACCCAGCCTACCCTCAGTCTCTCTAAAAAAATCCACCCACCCTACCCCATTCTCTCTACTCCACCCACCAAACTCTCTCAATATACTCCACTCTCTACCCCTATCCACCTTGACCCCACCTCTCTATCCTCTACCCTAACCCCACCAACCCACACTACCACCTTTCTACTGCCATGCACCCCATCCCCTCTCTACCCCATCCACCCATCCTACCTCTGCTTTCTCTTCTCAACCCTGCCTTCTCTTTACCCCAACCACGTACCTTATCCCCCTCTCTAGCCCCACCCACCCTACATCCTTCAATCCCACACCCACGCTTCACCCTGTATTCCCCCATCCACCCATCTTACTCGCTTCCCATATATCCCATACATGCCAACATTCCGTGGAACCTGGTAGCGAGATTTTGTCAGGGAAATCGGGAGATGTACATTTCTCCATAGCAATACATTGGGGATAGAATGATTACAGGCGGGAGATCGTGAAAAATAGATTTTTTACCTTAAAGTCGGGAGTTTCCCGCCTAAATCGGGAGGGTTGGCGTGTATGATACCCTCTCATCCTTCCTCTTACACTCTTGCTTTCTTACCCTCTCACTCCTACTCGCTCATATTTCCTCTTGCTCATCGGCACTGTTGAGGGTGACTGGCGCCCCCCGCGCGCTTCGCCGCAAGCCCCGGCCCCAAGAACATGGACCGACACGTCTGTCTTGGTTCGGGCTTCCCGGTCGCTCTGATGCGGCCGGGAAACGCCCCGTTTATTTAAACTGCACGCGACGGCGTGCAACGTCACGCCGCCGCGTGTGCGCCCGTCATCGGGCAGCGCCACACTCCTCCTTTTTCGGGGAGAACCAACAATCCTCATTAACTCTTCACTGCACACTGTAAAACATTGCAACGGAAACAAGTCATGATAATAACGGGACAACACAAACAACTCACACAAACTCTGTCCCAGGAGCACCCCTTTATTAGCATCCACCCGGGTCCCCTTAACTAGGCTTTCTCACCTCTGGATCCTCAGCCAATTGTCCCAGCACATAATCGGTGAGGCGAGCCGGTTTCCCTCGCCCAGCCCTCTGGGGGTACCTCCTGCTCGCCTCCGGCACGGGTGATCGGTCCGCCTGCGGACCTCGCATCGGAGACTCCGGCATGCAGGGTGGATTTCCCTCGGGCTCCAGGGCTCCTTCCAGGTCCGGATCAGGAGGTGGGTCAGTCCTGGGGTCTCTGATCTTTTTAAAGAAACTCACGTTCCTCGTCACTTCCGATCGTCCATCCGACGCCGTCACCATGGAGCCCCGGACGGCCACGACATCCAGCGGCTCAGGCTCATATGGCAAGGAGAGTTTCCCATGCGGGTGCCGATTGCGAATGAGTACCTCATCGCCCGGCTCCAGCTGTTGGGTGCGAAGCCCCCTCCGCACGTTTTCCTGGACCGTCCTTGCTTGCCGGTCCATCTCGACCCGTTGATCATCAATGACCGCAGGTTCCCGTTCTCCGACCTCCGGCAATAGCCCTCGCGGGCATCTCCTGAACATTGCTTCTGCCGGGGCCACTCCCGTGGACGCATGTGGCGTGGTGCGGTACACTCTCAAGAACTGGTACAGGGCCCTGTGTAGGGACTGCCCCTGGCCTTGGGCAATTCTAAACGTCTTATTGAGGGTTCTCATCAGGCGTTCTGCCTCCCCATTCGCTCGAGGCCACAGGGGCATGATCTTCCGGTGCACCACCCCGCAGCTCACCATCAGCTCAGCAAATCGTTCACCCTGAAAAGGCGCCCCATTGTCCGAACACAGCGTGTGCGGGAATCCGTGAGCTGCAAACACTTTCTCTACCGCCACCACCACGTGTTCAAACGCCACGGACTCGACGAACTCCACCTCGGGGTAGCGGGAGTACTCGTCCACCAGGACCAGGAAGTGGGTGCCCATGGTGGTGGACCCAAAATCGGCATGAACCACCTCCCACGGATGGGTCCCTCTCGGCATTGCCTCGATGACCGGTTCCCGCTGTAGGGGCAATGCTGCTTGACACCAGACACAGGCCGCCACAAACTCGTCCACCTTGCGTTCCAGCTCGGGGAACCACACCTTCATCCGGAGACGGGCCTTAGTCTTGGCAGCCCCTTGGTGGCCCCGGTGTGCCAGCGCGATCACCTCACCCACCTTGGATTGGGGAACTACAATCCGGTCGCCCCGAAGCAGCAGGCCCGACGTCGAGAAGGACAGTTCCTCACGAACCTTCCACAGTTGTTCAAGAGCCGACCGGGCCTCCTGAGTGCGTCCCGCCAGGGCCTCAAGCGCAGACTTCCAGGAGCCCTGCTGCATGGACTGCCTCAATACTCTGAAGCACTCATCTTGTGCCGCCGCAGCCTCCAGCTCCTGGAGAGGCATGGCATTCGGCGTGGCAGCTTCCACCACGACCTGAACATGCTCCTCCGCTTCCTGCTCACAGACGTCACGAACTCCTTCTCCAGGCGGCCCGGGGTGTCTGGACAGATAGTCAGCCGCGTTGTTTACCCCTGGCCGGTAGACCAGGGTCACCCCATACTCTAGAAGAGCCAGCATCCACCTCTCAATGCGTGCCGGCAGTTTGGATGGCGACCCCGCTAGGATCGGCAGCAGCAGTTTGTGGTCGGTGACCACCGTCACCGGGCGTCCAAGTACATAGAGCCGGAAATGGCGGCATCCCCATAGCACAGCCAGAGCCTCGCGCTCAATCTGCGAGTAGCGTTGTTCGGCGTCTGACAGCGCCTTGCTGGCATATGCGACTGGCCAAACGCCGCCATCACGGTCAATCTGAGTCAGCACTGCCCCCAGGCCGAGTGGGCTAGCATCGACGATGATTTCCGATGGTAGGGCAGGATCGAAGAATGACATTGTGTCCTCGGCCGTGAGGGCGCCCCTAATGTCATCGAAGGCCGCCTGTTCCAGCGGACCCCAATTCCAGACAGTGTCCTTCCTTGTCAGGGCTCGGAGGGGCTCAGATCTGGACGCCAGGTTCTTGATGAACCGGCCACAGTAAGTGACCATGCCCAAAAAGCTTTGCACTTCCGACACAGATTCCGGTGGTTGGGCCTTCTGTATGTCCAGTGCCTTCCTGGGGTCAGGCGACACCCCCCCTTCCTTGAACACAAACCCGAAGAACTCCAGGGAGGGGCGCAGAAATTCGCACTTCTCCTTTTGTAGTGTGAGTCCCAGCGACTGCAGCCTCTCGAAGGTTTTCGCCAGATGCCTCAGGTGGGCCACCTCGGTCCTCGCGAAGACCAGAATGTCATCGCTTATGTTTAGGACGCCCTCAAGGTCGGCCAGGGCACCCCGAATGATATTCTGGAATACTTCCGCGGCCGAGGACACCCCAAAACTCAATCTCTTGTAACGATACAGTCCCCGGTGCGTGGTGAAGGTGGTAATGTACCTTGAGTCGGGGTGGAGGACAACCTGATGATATCCGGCCCTGAGGTCTAGCTTCGAGAAGAATCTAGCACCCTGCACCTCCGCAATGATGTCATCCAGTGTCGGTGTGAGGTGCCTCTCTCTCCTGATGGCCCTGTTGGGGATTCTCATGTCTATGCAGATTCTGACTGCGCCCGGTTGCTTGAGTTTCCTTGCCACCACTATGGGGGACACCCAGGGAGTCGGTCCCTCCACCTTCTCGATGATATCTAGATCGACGAGGCTGTCCAGTTCTTTATCTACCTGCTCACGGAGGTGGAAAGGTACTCTCCGATGTTTAAGGGCCACCGGCTGTACCGACTCGTCTATGTGCAGCCGTACCGGCTCTCCGACCATCTGTCCAATCCCCTTGAATAGGGCCTGATGCTTCTCTAGCAAGTCATTAATGTCCTCCAGGTAGACGGAGTACGCGAAGCTTACGATGCCGAGAGCCTCCGCCGCTGCACAACTTAGCAAGGTGTTCTTACTCACTGGCGTCACGTAGAAGCGGGCTGTGATGTGGGAGCCATCGTGTTCCACTTTTGCCACAAAGGCCCCGTCCAGAGGGATGGGCTCCACGCCACCAAACGCAAAGATGCGGGCCTTTGGCGTGACCAACCTGGGCGGCCGACCCATGGCGTTGTAATGTTCTCGGGCCTTGACGTTCACCGATGCCCCTGTGTCCACGAGTACAGGGACCGGAGACTGGTTCACCTCAACCACGCATCTGGGTTGTCGTCGATGTCTGCCTCTTAGGAGGTCCACACTTGATACGAAGAAAATGTTCTCTTCATCTTCCTCCTCTGCTTCTTCCGCCTGAGCTTCTTCCTCGCCCTGGTCTACCTGGGCAACATTGGATGGCCGACTCTGGCGAGTGGCGATTGTTCGGCCCTGACCCCTTGGCACCAGCACCGGCAAAGCCGCCCTACACACCCTTGAGAAGTGGTCTGGCAGGCCGCATCGTCCACATGTCTTTCCAGCTGCAGGGCACTCCGCTGGGTGAGGCAAGTCGTATCCGCATTTTTGGCAAATCTCTCCTGCCCTCCCAGCTGTGTCCCGTGTGCCACCGCCATACCTCCTAGCACCTCTTCCACCTCGCCACATCGCGCAGATCTCCTCAGTCTTTATGGGGCGTGACCCGGCCTCCATTCTTGCCACTCTCGCCTCTGACACCTTGTGGCTCCTTCCCAGCTCAAGGATGCGCTGGAGCGTTATTCCCGGCTCCCTCAGCACTTGGCGCCTGAGCTTGCCTGATGAGCACGCCTGGATGAGCATGGTCCTGATCATGTCCTCCGCATCGCCCCAGGCGCAGGCGAGTGACAGACGCCTCAGGCGCCCGTAGAACGTGTCTAGAGTCTCATCATCCTTTTGCTTGGCAGTGAGCATCACGAATCGCTCATAGTCCGCGTTGGCCAGGGGTAAAAAGTATGCCTGGAGGACGGCCTTTGCATGATCATAGGTTCCATTCCCTTGTGGCAATGATTCGAAAATCTCCTGGACAGAGGGCCCTGCCGAGTACAACATCGTGGCCAGCTTGGTGTCATCATCCACTACTTGCGCAGCCCTGAAATACATGTCCAGGCGGTCCACCCACCTTCTCCATCGGGGCCCCAGGCTGGATGGTGGGCCCGACACATCATATTCGGGGATGGGCTGCAGGGCAGCATGTGCACGCACCTGCGCCATGGCAGGCGCTGCCAGCTGAGCACCTGGAGCAACAGCAGGTTGAACTGGGGGCTGAAGGGCGGGAACCGCCACCTGACCGTCTCCTGGAGCTACTGGTTGCTGCATCGGGGGTAGAAAAACTGGTGCACGAGGATGAAACTGCGCCGCCACACCGTGCCTGGTCTTCGGTGTCACTCATGAGCTTGAGCGCACAGGCACCCCCATGAGGCTGATCGGGGCCGCAACTCAAGTCTTCAGCCCACAGTGACTCTCAGCATGGACCACCCCAGGATGCAGTGAGTCCTGCCACCTCTGCGATGATGAAGAGGATAAAGACAGATGGGTTCACCAGGATGATGATGAAGGGGACGAAAAAGCAGGATGCCTTTCGGTTTTCCAAAAATTAGTAGCAGGATAGTGACTGGATGCAGCAGGCCCAGTCAAGCTAGGCCTTCTCCTAGCTTCCACTCGACGTAGTAAACCCAAAATTAAGTTAATGCACCAAACATGCACACCTCCGTGTAGATGTAGCTGTTAGCTATTAAAGCGTCCAAAAATTAGGCCTGGGGTCGTTTCAGGGCCCAAACCGGAGCTCCTTGAAGTCCCACAGCCGTTACACAAAATGGCCGCCAGCCGCGTGGGCAAACGCACTACCTGCGGCATGAAACGAAGTCTGTCCTTCGACCTCGTTCCGGTGAGAAAAATTGTTCAAAATGTCACCGCCGGGCCCGGGCATCGTTACCCCCACTTGTCGCCACTGTTGAGGGTGACTGGCGCCCCCCGCGCACTTCGCCGCAAGCCCCGGCCCCATGAACATGGACCGACACGTCTGTCTTGGTTCGGGCTTCCCGGTCGCTGATGCGGCCGGGAAACGCCCCGTTTATTTAAACTGCACGCAACGGCGTGCAACGTCACGCCGCCGCGTCCGTCATCGGGCAGCGCCACAGGCACCCTCTATCAAGGGCTTCCTCCATTGCTCTATTCCCCTTCTCATTCTGTTGCACACCTGCATCCCTTATCCATGCCTCTCAATTCACACGCTTTTGGCGGGTGTCACCCGCCAATTAGGCAACTCTCTCACCCCCCACCCCACAACCTCCCTGCACGCCTATAGGAATTAATGGGCTTTCACCCACCCAATTCAAAATCGGGTGTTTTCACCCGCCCAAGGGCTATGAAAGGTTGAGCGCTATGCCTTATGGCATCCTCCAACTTTGCCCTCTCCCCCTTGTACCTTGGTGCCTATACACGCAAAATGCAAGCAACAGCAGTAAAGTTTAAACGCCAAAACTATTGCCATTGACGGTGCTTGTGTTTTTAGTACTTGAGCCCTGGACTTAACCCTACTCTGAACTTGCAGGAATTGGTTCCACCACCTTAGTGAAATAGAGCCAAGTAACGGCCCTGTGCGCATGCGCGAAGCCTCTCTCCGGCACAGCGTTACTTGGGATCGGGTCCCTATTGGTCATGTGAAGAGCGGACTAACGTAACGTGCTGATCACGTGACTTGACCGCGTTGCCGGCTGCGTTCCTGCAATGGGACCTACTAGTCCCTAGCCGAGTGCCGGTGCTCGGAGGGTTGACAGCCTGGGCTGTTGCCTCAGTTACCCCGGAACGCCGCCCGAGCCTTGCCGGGCAGATGGCGGTGCAGGCTGCGCACCTGGAGAGCGACGCCTTCCTGGTGTGCCTGAACCACGCGCTCAGCACCGAGAAGGAGGAGGTCATGGGGCTCTGCATTGGGGAGGTGAGGCAAAGGGGGGGCGTTTGCATATGAACGAACATACGTGACAAGGGGACTGGCTTGGGGAGTTTTTTGGGCGAGAGAGTGGGTTCTGCATAGTAAGAAGGATAGGTTTTCTGGATATAAGAGAGAAGGTCTTAAAGCACTGAGAAAGACAGTACAGCACCAGTTTTGTCAGGCACTGCGTTATAGTAAGCATCATGTAAACAAAGTAGAAAGGAGGAGCTCTTTATATTATCAGTACATAGGTTAAATGATGGGTACAGGAGAGCGTGTTTACAGTACAGAGAGAGAGGGGCAGGGTTTGAAGGCGATTCTCTTTAGGCCAAGGGTCTGGCTTTGAATAGCAAAGAGGGTCTACATAGCAGAACGCTATAGATGGGGAGAGTTGCGATGTGCCTGGATGATACTTGGTTCAGCTCCCAAAGGGTCACTTAAGGAAAAAGAAACGAGGAAGAGAGATCTACAACTGAAAGAGCAGACTCGGTTCTGCAGGGATGAGTGGAATCAGCATTAGAGAAGGGCTTTAAGAAGAGGTAGGTGTTATAGGGTCAGGGTTTTTGAAAGTCTGAACGAGGTGAGGAGTCTGCATAAAAGAAGGGTCTGAAAGTGACCTCTGCATGATACTGGGGTTTGCAACAGAAATGAAGAAGAGAGACTGAGGGGGCTCTGCTGGTGAATGAGGTGAGGGGATAGGAAATGTTAGGGGAGTATTCAGCATGTTGGTGGGAGGGGGGTGAGAACTATGGTGAAAGTCTTGTTTTTTTTAGAGGTTTCTGGGAGTTGGGGCACAACTAGCAAACATTGGTCTCCCAATTTGTGGTTAGAGAAGATAGCTAGACTTAACCAACCACCTTCTTGGGCTCCCACACTGGCAATACCACTGCAGGTTTAAGCATTTTAGGTATGGGATTCTGTAAACTGGACAGGTGTCTCAACCCAGGGTGGGTTTGAGGAGTTGTTCCTTGAGAACATTTTCCAAATAGTTGAAATCCTAATTGTATAGCATACATTTCCTAAAGTTATATCACAATTTGTTTGTATATGCATTTTGACACTTACACAGGACATATTTGCAAAAACAGGTTTTCCGGTCCTTGCAGATGCTCCACACGCAGGTTTGCTGCAAACCCATTGAGTCCTCTAGCCGCAAGCAGAATTCTTTTTTTCCCCAAAGCCTATCTAGATTTAGAAGATTTTGCCACATAGCCGGTCCCTGGTGGACATGCCCACTTTAACCTCATTGCCGGTCCATGGTTGCTGTGGGCAAATTGTCCGGGGCAGCCATGGCCACAGGCACCAAATTATCTCACTATTTTGGGGGTATTGATTATTCACCTCTTTATGTTCACTATTGTAATGAGAGCTTTCTATAATCCTGTACTTTGTGAAATTGTATTGTTTGGTTATTTTGGAAAATCGAAAATAAAATATAAAGAAAACGCAGGACAGCACAGATTTGCAAAAGCATGCTTTCAGATCCTTTCCAATGATCCTCACACAAGTTTGCTTCAAATCCAGGTCGGCGGGGGTGCTCGAGAGCCCGGCTGAGATGGCTGCGTTTCTGTGAGCTCCTGGCAACAAGTAAATCCGGTCTAAATGCTTTTCCAGACCACGCTACCAGAGTGTAAAAAAAATAAAAATAAAGCAGAGTCAGGTTTCTCTATCATTGGGGTATCCAGAGAGTCCATTAAATTATTGATATGCGAAAATGTCACTCCAATGCGCCAACTCCTTAAGTGATTAAATGAAAAAATGTTATTTATTGACTTCATGTTATTTTCACACTGATCAAATTATAACCTAAAATGCATTTTCCCAAAATCAAATTGTTCTTGTTTTCTCAAGATTCTCAATCTATAATCAATTTGTCATTTGCAAGTTTCCTCATAACCTGCTTTTGGCAAAATGGTTACAAGTTTTCTTTTCTCAACACGTGTTTTCCCCATTGCCTATTGCAATGGTTCATTAGGAGAAAAAGAGATAATATTGGTCTGTAGAAAAGAAAGGAAGAGAAAAAGAAAACGGATATAAGGTTTCATTTTCCCTTGTGTTTTTGTCAAAGTTGGTAAGAACACAATGCTCAGTTGTTTTAATTTATATACAAATTGCCATATCATTTTAAAATTTACTGACTCACCCTATTTATGACAGTTTTCATTTGATTTTCTTGAACCAATGTCTTTATCCAAAAGGGTAAATTTAAATAAAGCCACTTCTGATAAACAAGGCTTGAATGATGAGTAATAAGTTTCTTCTGACTGCAGGAAAGAGAAAAAATTAAACCAGAGATGGAAAAACAAATTTTCCCTAATTAGCAATGTTACTTGGGGAGAGCTCCCTCATTGGTTTGGAGAAAATAGTTAATAAAGTTACCTAAAAGTTGGAGGTTATTTTAAATATTTTCAAATTTAACCTTACCGTGATCAAAAAGTATCTTCTCTTCAAAAAAAGGAGTCAGTATGCCATGATAAGCTGCTCCCTTGTCCTCGGCTGCTTTCACACTGTTGTATAGCCGAAATATGCTATTTAAAGTGTGTACCTAGCATGATGACATCATCACGCTGCACGCAATGTTTCGATTTGCGTGACGTGGTCACGCTTCCGATGCTCCCGGCGGCCATTTTGGAGCAGCTGAAGCCTAAATAACGTTATGCCTCATGAAACACTAACTAATTTTGCTAATCCCATTTAGTACTCCATCCAGTCCTATTCTGTTGATTGAATAAGGCTACCAATTGTTCCTGCTAGCTGGTTTTGTAAAGAAAGGTCGTTGGTATATTAAATTCACCCTAAAAGACCAAATTGTCTCCATTTGCTTATGTTAAACATGAGAGGTAATATAGACTTTTGATATTAGTTTGGAAAATTAAAAATGATTTAAGTTGACCAAAAAATTCTAGGATCTAATAATTTTAATCTTAATTAAAGCTGAGGTTATTTAATGACAATTGCATTATGATCTCTTGCATTATGATCTCTTTTTGTATGATTTAAGTCCGAATATACATTTCAAAAAGGATAATATAAAAAGTTTGAATAAAGCATGTCAGAAAAGTAGATAATGTGTGAAACATAAAGAGAGAAGCTGAAGTGAAAATAAAGGATTTGATAATTGGTGTAAAACAATCATGCTTAATTTTCTGCATATTGATAATTAAAAGAAAACAGTATTTATAACCAGTTAAACATTTCTGAATCTCAATTTAATCCAGATGCGCATACGTCCATGATGCAAATCCATTTACTCTCATGTTTACGTAACAGTTCTTCTTTGTTGTCTCCCCTTAGGAGGTGTGGGGGGTTCTTCTCCAAACCAAAAATCTTTAGTGATGAAACTTAAAAATGTGGATGCTCATTAATTGTATGTACAGATATGGGAGAATTAAGGTCCCTGTGTTTTATGGCTCTATGTTCAAAGATTCTCACCTTCAATTGTCTTATTGTGCTCCCAATAGATCTTCTTTTGCAAATACATTCAATTGCATATATTACAAAAGTCGAGTTGCAATTGATCAATTGGTTAATTTTTTTTTTTTTTTTGCCATTCAGAAGATTAACGTCTTTCTTTCCTTGGTACATTAGTAGGCATAACTTACAGTGTCTAAATTTATGTGTTCCCTTAATTGAGTTTTGAAAGAACATTTTTTTGGTATTGGGGAATTGGGCTCAGAAAACTTGGACTTATCAGATTCCTAATTGTTGGTGCCCTCCGGAAGCATATACTTGGTGAAATATCTAGATGCATGTTCCAATTCTGATAGTATGCGCTTAATTTTCTTAGCTTTAGTACTATATGTTGTAATGAACTACATCTTTGGTTTCGGTGATCCAATCTTGGGTTGGTCAATTAGTAGGGATTCTCTTGAGATTTCTTCTGCTTTGTTGATGGCAGTTTTAATATTATTGGATCCATATCATCTCTGTTTGAATTTTGAAACAATGTTTTTCAAATTTTCTTGGAAGGTGAGTTGTGTGCTACAGTTTCTTTTAATCCTTAAGATCTCCCAATAAGGAATATTGTAACTGGTTTGTTTGTGGTGATGAGATGAAGCAAAGAGGAGACTATTTCCAGCTTCATCCAGAGAGTCCATTAACTACCAGCGGAGCCCAGAGGAAAGCGCTGCATCTAACGGTCGATACGGCGGCCAGACTTGGTCTTAGCAGTGCATGGCAGTGGCACGAGTTATGTTTGGACGCGAATTGTCACCTTGCAGACGTTGAGCTCAGAGGTCTAGGCAAGCGCTGTATTTTGTAAAGCGGCCTGCTCTGGGACAGATGGTGGTCTCCTAACGCTGCCTGCACCTGCGGCGAGGAAGCAACTACTGGCAGGGATCGCACGCTGGGTCTCCGCTGCTGTGTTGTCTGATGGAGCACAGCACACCTACCTGGGTGAGCGCGCACTGCAGCACCTGGGTCCTTCAGGGTCTAGGCCGCTGAGCGCTCTTAGGATTCCATCAGCTGGGGAGTCGGAGCATAATTCATAGATGTATCGTGCCCCATACATCCTTTAACACACCCTCCGCCGGCAATAACCTTGCTGCGGATCATATGGTCTGTAGTGCGTGTTATTCCCGACATGGCGACCGGTTCAAGTCTCTGAGGAATACCTACTCCCGTTGACAGATGAGAACTGGAGGAGTCCCGCCTCCTGCATGCCCTGTGGGAATCCGCTACCTGTGGTCTTTTGCGCTGTTTGCAACAAGATATTAGCAAGCTCGAAGGGGTATCGTGGGACCTGGCGAATGCCTGCTGCGCTGACTGGGTGATCCCGCACTCTGCTCCTTGTCCGGTGTTCAGAGTGATCTCACATTCTGGTAGGAGTGATGTAGGCTCATTACTACGAGGGACTCCTGGCGCTATATGTTGCCGCTTTGTCCTTGCTTGCGCCCCTCACTGGCATGAGACGTTACTTGTCATTACAATTTGGTATCTGAGACTGCTAGGAGCGGAGACTGTGCATGATGAAAAAACCAGATCAAACGTCAGTCGAAGCTCTAATTTCTTGCCTCCTCCCAAGGTAGTCCAACTCCTGTATCGGGTTTGGGAACAGAGGTTGACCAGAAAACCACATTCCCTGCTACATCGGACAATATTCAGGATATTAAGGTGCAGGCAAATCCTCACTCTATGGACCGTATGCTGGATACTTGAATTTACAAAGTCGACCATATGCAAGTCTGGTTAAATAAACGCTGGTACAGGCTGAATAAAACTGAAACGCGACTTTCAACAGAAAAGGACGATACTACGGCTGCCTCGAGAAATAACCTTTCTGGAAAAATCTTGTAAGGACCTCTGACAAACAAGATGACCTTGAATAGAGGCGGAATAATGTGAGAATAGGGTCCCCGAGTTGATGGACATTGGATCAGTGGAGCTCCTGGTGGAATCTATCGTGAGTTACTGGGCCAGGAAAGCTTTTTATCAGTGTTCGTGGTTGAGCGAGCGCACCGAATCTCAGGAGGAAAGCCACCGGGCACTGATGCACCGCCCAGACCGATAATGGCTAGATTGCTGAACTACAGAGTCTATGCGCTGTGCCGTACTTGTGTGAACGGCACCTTGAACTACAAAGGGGATCAAATACATCTCTAACCAGCCACAAGCCTCCAGGAGTACATTTACAGACATCAAGAGAATATTCCAGGAGAAGGGATCAAAATATGCTGTTCTTTTTCCAACAAAGCTCTGAGTAGAACACAATGCCCTGATAATGTTTTTCCAGTCCCCTGAGAACACCTGCGGTTGCTTGTTCACTGTCTCGTTAACCTAAAACGTTGGTGCGTAAGAAAGTCAAATGTTGCCCAGAAGAGAGCTCTGGTTTATGTAATGGTGAATATTTTGCCTGTTCTGATTTTGTCTTGGTAATTGCTCTGTAGTGCAGTCGATGACTACAACGGGGTTGATGGATTGGCTGGGCTTTGAGCTGTCCTCGTGCATCATAGCAAGATGTATTGTGGTTTTTGGGGTGGAGGTTTAAATGGCAGATTGGGGCTGCTAGTGGGGGTTGGTCTAGGGAATTGCTTGGTTTAAATTCTGGGTGTTCAACTCTGTTCATTATGACAGCAGAAACGTGTTGGTCCTATGGCAGTACAGTGATTTCTTATAGGACAGGCAGCATTATTTCTGTGATATGGGGCGCCTGTGGGTTCTTCTCACGAAATGCTTCTGTTGGGGAGTGGCGGCAAAGATTGCAAAGATTTTCCTTGGAATTGATTATGTGGGTTTCATATGATTACTGAGGGGGGTACACTATATGGCTTGGAATATTCAAGGGCTACGCCTAAAGTACTGCTGTATATGCGAAGACACCATGTTGATGCCGCTTTCCTGCAAGAGATCCAGCTATCTGCGGCAGACGAAACAAAATTTGCCAAGCTCCGGGGTTACCACAGGTATTTCTCCTCTACTCGCTTTTCACAGTGTGTCTGTATAGCTATCCACGGGGAATTGGGGGTACCGTTTTACAGAAATGGTGAAGGACTCCGAAGGAAGGGCTCTGTTTGTTACTGGGGTACTCCAGGGCAAGCAGTCACAGTGGTAAATTAGTGTTTTGTGATTCCATCAAGGAGAGTATCGTTAACCTTTTATGGGAAAACGTGGGAAAAGTATATTCTCACTCTATACTTTGGGAGGGCCCTTTAATGTGTTATACATGGGGAATGCATTGCCAAAGAGGTCGGTATTCTCAAAACTATTATGGCGGAGCTGGCAAATAGGGTACATTTACTTCAAAAGATTGAGGTAGACGCAGGCTTTCCCTTTCCCACTCTTCAGGTGCAATTTTATAAAGAACTTGAGAATTTTAGAGAGTCTGGAGTGAAGGAAAGTAACGTGTTTACTTGGTCAGACGTCTATCCGCCAATATGGAGCGGGTCAACACCCTGGTCGACTCCTGGCTCGTGTGTTACATGTCAAGGCTCCAAGATCCGATATTACTGCCATATGAAACGAGGATGGAGACTTGCAATATACTGATGATGAACATCACTCCGACTCTGGAGGGGTATCCTAGAGTGTTCTGTGCAATCAGGCTACTACATCTCAGTCTCCGATCAAATAGCATTGTATTGTTCACTCAGGGTGAAGGGGAATGGTTGGGTAGTCCTACCACGGCTCAGGAGGTCCATGATGCCATCAGAGCTCTACCCTCTGGGAAGGTTCCATGTCCGGATTGCTACTCGGCCGACTTCTATGTGGCATTCGCTATCACTCTGGTGCCACACCTTTTTTAATGTGTTTCAGCAAGCTTTGCCAGATGCGTGATTGCCTGGAGTCCATGAGGGAGGCTGTGGACACGCTTCTCTTGAAGCCAGGGAAGGACGCCGAAGATTGCTCCTCGTATAGTCCGATTTCTCTCATAAATATGGATAGTAAAATACTGGCAAGGGTTCTGGCTGCAAGACTTGTTCCATTAATGTCTAAAAGTGTGAAGGCGGATGAGGTGGACTTTATACTCGGGAGGTCCACGTCATATGGATTGCGCAGTGTGTTTGGCCTGTTCCAGCATTGGATCAGCAGGCCCCTGTGGTCGCTGCCCTTTTGGATGCCAAGAAGGCATTTGACTCAGTGGAGTGGACTTATATGTTCACAGCGCTTAGTCAAAAGGGGATTGTGGAGGCGTTTTTATCACTGGTTTCTTCTCCAGTTGCATGTCTCTGTATTAATGGTTGTTTTTCTTTTTGTTTTTTCTTTTTTTACTGAAGGTCAATACAGATTTAACTCGTTGCGCATTGCATACATCGGTACATACAGTATACGGGTTATTGGATACATATTTCATCTTTTACAATTCATTTACATAGATGTTTCTACATCTGAAGCCATTTCACACACGAATATCCTGAATGGGGCCCATATGTCCTTTGGACGACAGCTTGGTGTCACAGTCAATGTGTATTGTTCCTCACATTCATTTACGTAAGCCAAATTGCGAAGAAATGCTCGATTTTGGGTGGAAAAGTGTTAGTCTAGCATTTCAATATGCATCTTTTGGCTACAGCACATGAGACATTAAACAATCTCCTGGTCTTTTCAGCTTGTTTGCCTATATCTCCGAATAGGTATTTTTGTGGAGACATGTTTGCAGGGATCTGTGTGATATCTTCAAGTATTTCCGCTACCTCTTTCCAGAATGCTGCAATTGGGGGGGCATTCCTAATACATGTGATATGCTCCTGCCTGACTAGTTTTACATTTGGGGCATTCCCCGGAGTGAGTCGCTGAGAACTTAGCCATCTTTGCAGGGGTGTAGTGTAGCCTATTTAGGATTTTGAACTGGATAAGTCGTAGGCCTGAATTCATAGATATCGATTTGGTAAGTATACAGTATTTAGTCCATTTTTCGTCTGGAATACTTGAATTTAGGTCTTCCTCCCATTTGGTTTTGACATGATTCGTAGTGGGGGTGTGTATTTGTACTTCTGAATATAGTCTGGAGACTCCCAGTCCTGTACCTGATGTGGTAGCTTCTATACACGGGTGAGATGATGGTTCGTCTGGGAAGAGTGGCCAGCGTGCACTAAATGCAGATTTCATCCTATCATATTCAAGCATTTTAATTGGTCCCCCACCGACTGCCCCCACCAATTTCTCCTGTGTTACAAATTTGCCGTTCGGGAACATGTCTCGCATTTGAATTTCTTTGTTTGGGTCCCAGTGTCTTTGTATTGTTTTGTCCAATGTGGGCGGTATTCCGGGGTATTTCCACAGGTGTACATCTGGGTCATATGGGGTTTCTATTTTCAGCTTTTTATACAGTGCTGTCCATGCGCGTACTGTTGTTCCCACTGGGTCAAAGGTACAAGAGTCTTTTTTTATTGAGGATAGAATATAATAGAACGGAGGTCTATGGGATGTGCAGCAAACTTTTCGAGCCATATATGAGGTGAACGATCCTCAGGGTCGTACCAGTGTTTCGCAAATAAGTATGACTCAAAATCGGGTGCCGCTAGCCCTCCAGTACAATAAGGTTCAGTAAGCTTTTCCCATTTCATTCTAGGGATTTTCCTGTTCCACACAAAGGAGACAGCCATTTTTCTTTTCTCAAAGAAGGTTTAACCTGGCCAGATTGGTATATTAGTAAACAAATAAAGTAACTTGGGGAGGACCACTGTTTTAAGGATAGCCACCCGGCCTCTTAGGGATCTAGGTAGCTTGGCCCATGTTTGCAACTTTACTTTCAATGTCTGTGTTATTACTTCATAGTTGTCTGTGTACAGTGCTTGTTTGTCTCGGGATATCAGTATACCTAGGTATCGGATGTGCCCGGTTGCCCATTTGAGATTTTCAGTTGACGACGGGCACGTGGTGTGCGGTGTCGGCGGTAGTATTTCGGATTTTCCATTGTTTATTTTATACCCCGAGTAGTCGGCGAATTTGTATATATCTTGCATTCGGGGTGCTGGGTTGGTTTCAGGGTCTCGAACGTATAGTAGCGTATCATCCGCATATAAAGAGATTGATTGGGGCGGGCCAGACATTCTTATTCCTCTATCCCCATGTTTTAGTCTGACCATTATGGCCATAGGTTCGATGGTTAATGCAAATAGTATTGGTGAGAATGGGCAGCCCTGTCTGGTACCTCTGCCCAGTGTGAATAGATCAGAAACAGTGTTGTTCGTAAGGACTCTTGCCCAGTTTTTTTTCAACAGAAGTTTAACATATCTGATGAAATTGGGGCCCATTCCAAACCTACCAAGCACTTCAAAGAGAGACACCCAGTCGAATGCCTTCTCGGCGTCTAGAGATATCGCCACAGCCTGTGCTCCGGGTCGATCTGTGCCATTATTGCGAACAGTCTGCGTAAGTTGAATGTAGTGGATCTTGTAGGGATGAATCCATTCTGATCTGGGTGGATCAGAGACGGCATGTTAGGTAGCGGCCTATTTGCCAGGACCTTGGCAAAAACTTTGGCGTCAACGTTTGAGTGACAGTAGTCTATATGATGACATGTCCTGTGGAGGGCGGCAGGGTTTTGGCAGTACTGTTATTATAGCTTCTCGCATCGATTCGGGGAGCTCACTTAATTCCAATGCTTCCTCCCATACCTTTAGCATGATGGGGACCAGTTCTTTTCCGAATTCTTAGTTCAACCCCCAACCCATCGGATCCCGGGGCCTTTCCCGAGTGTAGTGCTTTTATAGCTTCTGTGATTTCTTCCTCCGTGATTGGGCTATCTAGGGCCATTTCAGTTTCTAGTGGGAGGGAAATCCAGGCCGTCTATGTTTGTATTTCTGATACCGTTTTGTTGTAGTTATCAGAGTATAGTTTCTAATAGAAATTCAGGAACTCGGGCTTTATGGCTCGTCCACCGGTCACCAACCCTCCCTCCGTGTCTTGAATGCATGTTATTGGAGTGTGTTGGCGGTCCGCTCTAATGATGTTGGCTAGGGCCCTTCTTGCCTTGTTCCCTTCCCCGTATCTGCGCGTCCTAGCTGAGGCTGCTATGTATTGTACTTCTCTTGTGGCCAGCTTGTCAAATTCTTTTAGGAGATGATTTATTTCTGCTAGTGTATCTTTATTCTGGGTCTCACTATAAGAGTTTTCCAATTGTTGGAGTCGTGTCTCAGTTTCAGTTAGTTCCCGCCTCACTGATGTTAGTTAGCAATCCTGTAGTATTGGAAATCAGTGTCCCCTTTACCCACACCTTGAAAGTCTCCAATACAGTAGAGTACCTGTCCTCCGTCCCCAAAGAATTCTTCCATGTAATGCTTCTGTCACATTGGGATCTTTGAGTATATTTGCGGCATTCCCCATCTATTCTGCGGTTTTGGGACATTTCTAAATACCAGATCCAGGGACACTGGGGAGTGGTCAGACATTGTCCGTGGGTGTATTTCGCAACTTTCAACCCCGCCCAGCATGTCCTCAGACACCAACCAATAATCGATTCGAGATTCTGAGTCGTGTACACTCGAAAATGTGTATTCCTTTGTGCATGGATGTAGTGCCCACCAGGTGCGTTTCTCAGTGTCAGTTGCGCATGATCTGGTCTAGAACAGTGGATGCTTTGGACTGCGTCCGCCTGACTTTGGAGGACCTATCCGTATTGCCAATAATTCCAGTATATTGAGGTAAAAATCTGGGTCGTCTATATTTGGGTCATATGTGTTAACTAATACAATTGATCTTTCTGCCATCTCTCCCCAAAATGGTTGGTTTTCTGGACCTATCTGGATGGGTCGTGGAACAAGACAGTGGTGCCCTCCCCTCCTCCCCCCTTCTGTTAACTCTGGCAGTTGAACCTTTGGCAGAGTTGATTAGGTCAAAACATATCCACAGAGGTGCACGTTTACATACACGCACAGATTGGTAATTTCGTTATAAACTGACAATATGAACCTGTTTGCACCAAACCTGTGGTCAATTTGGCAGCCATTATGGCAGATGTGCTTGAATTTGGGCGTTACTCTGGTCTTAACTTTAACAATGCTAAGTCAGTGCTGTTTGCCTTAACCGATGGGATGGGAAGTATGTTTTAAAAAAAAATAATAATTTAAAACATTTTTACAATCTTCAAACAACTAAACACACCCGACAGTGCAATTTATAAACTTTCAAGCATCATGTACATTAACGAGAATACACCACTGCCATCTCCCCCCCCCCCCCCCCCCCTTAACCCGAGCCTACTCCACTACACCCTCAGTTATAATTCCTCCGGGGGCACCCCTCTTTCCGTGCTCCCAGAGGTGTCGTGTTTGCTTGGACAGGCCTGGGTGGACCCAGATAGTGTGGCCACTAAATGTGCCCAGGCCATCAGCATTCCCACTTCATCTTCCTCCCCCCCGACCCCCTTTTGGCCGCTTCATTCCACGGGTTTCAGGTTACGTGGTCTAGTGAATTCCCACCCACCCCCCACCATGCATGACCACACAGATTCCACATCTAGCTTAATTCCTTTCTCAGTTGAGCGGTGGGTAACTTCACTCCAGAATTTCCCCATCTCTGGGCATGCCCAGAACATGTGTATCATCCCTGCGTTCACTTCTCCACATTTGGGGCATGTTTGTGTCTCTGCTGTTGAATCGTGCGAGGGGTCATGTACGCCCTATGGGTTACATATAGATGAATCTGTTGTAGTCTCGCATTCCTGGACACCTTTTTATGGTACCTCTGTGCTCTTTCCCATTGCCCATCTTGCATGGTTTCCCCAGCGACCTCCTCCCAATCCCGTCTCAGCTGGGTCACTTCCTTTCCCACCCTGGACATTACCAGTTCATAAATCCGGGATAACTCATGCTCCCCTTCCGAGATATCATAAATTGTCTCCATGGCCGAGACTGGTTGGTCTTCTAGCACCATTCCGGACTATAACTCTTACCCGCCATACCAATCTAGTGTAGGTGATATATTGCCCTGGGTGTACTCCAGTTTCTTCCACTAGTGTTTTGAATTACACTGCCTTCCCATCTCGCCACACATCTCCCAGTGTTGCTATGCCCACCGGTTCCCAGTGTCTATGAATCGTCTTTCTTAGTTGCTCATCCACTCCCCGCAACGCCACTAGCATCACCTGCGGGGAGCACGGAATCGGGTTCTCATGGCCTGCCTTGGGCCATGTCTTCATCCCAGTTCTAGCAGCCTCGATCGCCCTTTTAGATCTGATTTGGGCAGCCATATCAGTTCTTTCAGGAAAAAACAGGGCGCATTCAGACCTCAACAGTATGGACTCTGCTGTTGTGTCTTTAGTTAGCCACTTATACCATCTGGCCGGCCAGCTACAGTATGTGGCTATCTCGAAGTTGGGCTATTTTATGCCCCCTCTATCATACGTGTTTTGTAGTTACCCTCATCCTGTAACGCTGAGGAAACTGTTTTTACCTTTGCTCCGTAACATCTGTAACCAAGCTGTAAGTTCTATTTTCACCTGCGCCCTGATACTCTGGGTCCGGCGTACCCAATAAATAAATAAAACAAACATAAGGAAATCCTATTCCTGGAATTGTGCCAAATAAAGCCTCTACATAAGCTCTGAAGTTTACCAAAGAAACGTCTGGGCATCATATATGGGATATTCACAAAAAAGTGTAACGGCCTAGGCAATACAACGATCTTCAACAATGCCACCCTCCCCACCATGGAGCCCAGAACCTAATGCCGTTTTCAATGTTTGATACCGCTTTCTGTGTTCTGCTTGTGTTCATCTTCTACCACATGATAGATATCAATCCCCAAGTATCTAAACATTCTGGTCTCCCAGGTATTTGTAAAACTGGTAGGTTTTCTTGCTGGATTCCTTTGTATCTCCTTAGGGGAAATATACACAACTTCTTGGGGTTGACCGCTATGCCGGAAAGTGACGCAAATCGCTCCATTACTTCTAAGATGTATTGCAGGTTTTCTTCCGGACACCTCGGGTACAGCAGCACGTTGTGTGCATACAATATTAGGTGTGCCCCCCCCCCCTTAGTGTAGACCCCTACTCTTTCATATTGTTGTATGAGAGATATCGCTAGGGGTTCCAGTGCGAGGATGTACATCATCGGGGACCATGGGCAGGCTTGTTTTGTACCCCTGCTGAGTTGCCATTTGTCTGAAATGATCGCTCCTGTTTTGACTCTGGCTAGTGGCGAGCTATACAACAGTTTCACCCACTTCAGGTACCCAGGCCCCATTCCATATTCCTTCAGGGCCGCTATCAGCCAGGGCCATCTACAGAGTCGAAGGCTTTCACCACGTCTAGTGAGACAATTGCTTCTTCATTCGCGTCTCCTTCTGTCTGTTCCATGACGCGATGGAGCCTTGTATGTTTGTCGGATATACTTCTGTGCGGTACATATCCAGTCTGAATGGGTTTGCTTATGACCAGTCTTAAGTCTGTTTGCCAGCACCGCCGTGAGTATTTTGCTATCTTGGTTTAGCATGGATAGCGGTCTATACGACCCACAGTCTGTGCTTGGCTTAATAGGTTTGAGAAGCGGGATAATTATTGCCTTTCTCTGGGATTCTGGTGTCTCAAAAGCCTCATTTAACATTGCCAATAACGGTGGGGGGGGAGCACCTCCAACCTGTACGTTTTATAAAACTCACTGGGGATCCCGTCCGCCCCCGGGGCTTTGCTAGTAGGTAATTATTTGACCACTGTTTCTAACTCTAGTGTAATTGGGGCATCTAGGTTCTCTCTCTTCTGCACTCAGTTTGGGTAACCCAATATCCTCTAATGTCTCCCTTATCTTGTTCTCCTCTACCCCTCCAGTGTCTCCTTATAGTTGTTGATAGAATTTAAGAAATCCCCGTTCACGCTCTCTCGGGTATCCAATATTTGGCCATTCTCTCCCTTTTTCTCTCATCACTGGTCTGGGCGTCTCGTTTTGTATAGCCATGCCAGCAGCTTCCCCGGCTTATCCCCACCTGTATGTTGCCTTTCTATGTATTTCTTATAATGCAAGTTGCATAGTCTCTCCCAGTGCCCGCCACATTCTTGTTGTAACTGAATCATGGCTTCGGCGTCCTCCTGTGAGGTGTCTCCTTTACTCATGATTGCTTCTAGTTTCCTTTCTGCTTCTTGTAATTCACGTATTATGCCTCCTTGGAGCCCTTTGGATTTGGATATAGCTGCACCCCGCACCACCACCTTAAATGCCTTCCACAGAGTGCCATCCGATGCTACGCTCCCAGTGTTATTTCCGAAATATTCTATTATTTCCTCCCTCAGGTCCTCTCTGAACACTGTCTTTCAATGCTTCGGCTATGAGCCGCCACGTTGGAATCCTAGCCCTGGGGGGCTGGTGTTGCCATGTTGGGACCAAGGGTGAGTGGTCCGATGGGACCCTTGCTTTGTATTCCGACCTCACCATCTCCCCGATGAGCTCCGGGTTGGCGAGAATGTAATCTAGTCGTGTGTACAAGTTTTGTGGGGCTGAGTAATGCGAGTAGTGTCTATCGTTTGGGTGGTGCAGCCTCCATATATCTTCCAGCTTGAAGTCACCCAGCAGGGTCCTGAGGGTTTTGGCTGCGGAGGTAGGCTTGTCTAGTTTCCTGTCTGATCTGTCCATCCTGGGGTCCAGCGTGCAGTTAAAATCCCCTCCCCATATGACCGTGCCCCCTAGGTACAGGCTGACTTTGCCATACAGGGCTTTGAAATGGGCCACTGTATCCTAATTCGGAGCATATATGTTAATGATGCACAACTCTCTCTTTTCCAGCATTCCCTGTATCGCCACCATTCTCCCATCTTGCTCCACTGTGGACTGCAATAACTGAAAGGGTACATGTGGCGCGACCCCCCCCCCCCCTGGCATATGCTGAATACGTTGCTCCAATAGTAGTCCCCTTCCATTTTTTCCGTATCGCCTCTTGTTTTTCTTTTGTGAGGTGAGTTTCCTGTAATAAGGCAATGTCTATTTTTTGCCTCCTCAGATACATCATGATCTTGTTTCTCTTCAAGTAGCTGTTGAGTCCCCTGACATTCCAGGTTGCTCTCAAGGTCTCCCATCCCTCATCCATATCCTGTCCTGCCTCTGTCCTCCCTTGTCTTCCGCATAACGCGCAGCAGCGTGTGAATTTAAGCTTGTTTCCTAACAAATTTCACTGCAACCCCCCCAACTGCCCTCCCCAACTGTTGCCCAGCTCCTTCCCTGGATCTCAGGCTATCCCGCATTTACCCTACCCTGGCTACGCCGGTACTAGGAACACAGCAGTACCAGTAACCCCATTTATGCTACTTTATGCCCTACCCGTCCGTATCCATAGCTCTACTTCCCGCTGCTATTTTGCAGATCTATATTCAAGTCCCACTGTCATTGTTTATATAGCACCTCGGTCTCTGGAATCGCTGCCTCACTTGTCCATTCCGCCATCCCGCTGGTCGTCCGTCCCCGACGGGCCATTCTGTGCATCCAGTCATTCCATAGCCTCTTCCGCGGTCTCGAAGAACAGTGCCCTGTTTTTGTGGACTACTTTCAGTTTCGCAGGATACATCAGCATGTATTTGTAGCCTGCTTCGCGTAATATTCTCTTCACTGTTCTGTAGTTTAGTTGCAGTCGCAGCACCTGGAGTGTGTAGTCCGGGTATGCCGTTATTGAGGCGGATGCCCTCCGTGTTGTGTTATGACTTGAGGTCCTCGTGGATTATAATGCCTCTGTCCCCAAGTACCAGTCAGAGATGAGTAAAGTACTCACTGACCAGTTATTGGGGCCGTAGGAGATAGGCAGGAACAGGAAGCACCGGGTCCCCAGGTGGATGAAAAGAAAAGCAAAGTTAGAATGCAAGTCTAAGAATACCACTATAAATAATGGTGAAAAGGAAAATAATAAACACCTACCCCAAGGATAACGGGTGCTAGCATGGGACCTAACTGCTTCTGCCTGAAGGAACGGAGGGTGGGATGCTGGTAATCAAGGTGGTCGAGGTGTGGTTGAATACTTGAATCTTGGAAAGCAGAAGTACCAGAAAGTTCCAAGAATGTCCAGGGCAAACAAATCCAAAGGATAATCCAGGTAGCAGTCCAATTATGCAGTCCAGTGGTCGGCACAGTTCGAGAATACAAGGTTCAGTGGGCAAATCCAAAGCAATCCAGGCAAGCAAAAAACAAGGTCCAAAATCCCGTAAATCCTACAAGAAAAGTTCCAGATAGCGACTCGCCGGCGAAAACAGCTGAGAAGCAATGAGGATACGGACCGCCGCTCTTTTGTCTCTTCTGGGTCACGTGACTGCCCACCTAGTCACGTGACCAATTTGTAAATTTCTTCCGGGTCGCGTGACCGCTAATCGGTTCACGTGACCAACTGTTGCGAGGCGCTAGATTCCCGGGTTGCCCGTGTCGTCGGTGGGCACCATGCGTGCCCGCAAGTGCCGAGGCAAGCCCCAGAAAAGGCGGGACAGAGGCGCCAAGGACGTGACAAGGGGCGAAGTGCTGCCGAAGACCGAGCGGAAGGGATCCGCGGCCCTTTCGAGCGCCAAGGCCCCCATCCGGCAGGTAAGGAAGAAGTCGAGGGGGGGGACGATGACAAGGGAGGCGTGCCATTGTGCCCCTTTTTGGAAGTATTCTAGGATTTTGTTCCCTGTCTCGATAGTTTAATATCTTGGCGATGATCGGCCTGTCGGGGGAGGTCTTCTGGCGCCGGTTTCCTTGTTAGTGCTCGGTGTGCTCTCTCCACCACAAATCCTTGGGTGAGTGCCCCTCCTTCGATTTCTTGCAGCAGCATGGTTTCAATGTAGTCAGTGGGGTTTGATTCCCTCCTCACCTTCCAGGAGCCCTACAATGCGTATCTTGTTTCTTCGGTGACACCCTTCTGCTTCCTCAGCTCTGTTTTCCGGGTTGCTCACTTGTTGACGCAGTGTGTGGATCTCCAAAGCATTTGCTGCGCAGGCGGTTGTATTCGATTTTACTTCTTTCTCCAACTCGCCTGTCAGTTCCGCTATCGCTCTTACCTCTAGTTTCAGTAGGTTAACGTCCACTTGCACTGCATCGATTTTGAATTCATGGGACGTGTTGAGGTTAGTCATGGCTGCTTCTAGTTTGGTTTTCTATGCAACCTTTTTAAGTTTGCTATTGCCTCCAAGATCTGCTGATCACTGCGCACTGGTGCTGTGTCTTTTTGCGAGTTCTTCTCTTTGCTTCTGGCTCCTTCCGTTGATTTGTGGTGTTTTAGTGTAGTCCTCCATGGTGGGTTGCTTCCCTTTCGTTTTAGGCAGTTTGGATGCCATCCCAGTATCTCTGGGTGTCCCTGCCTAGGTTGGTTGGTCTGAATATCCGTTATGCAGGCTTGCGCCGGCTTGTTTAGCACTTGTTCCTGTTTTGGGGGCACCCGGGTGTGCCGGCCAGTTGCCAGGATGCATCTGCAGTTAATGATGCTCCTATGGTGTTTAGTGGTTAGGCGCTCACCATTAGCATTGGAGCTCTTTTCCTCTTGCAACCATGCCTGAGTTTCTGTTCCGTGGCTGCTCTTCCTGGGCTTGGGTTCGATTTGTGTGCTGCCTCACTCCACGGGGGTACCTCTCACTGCCAGCCTTAATTGTTGCTCTTTTGCGTGGCAGCGTGCAAATATATATGCCCATATTATTTTTGATGAATGAATAAAGGAAGACATCTTGGGCACAATTACTCTTACAAGTACTACCGCAAATGGTTATTTTTATGGTCTGACTGCATTTTTGATTTAGCCTGTGGATTACTGGCTTAGAAACAGATGGGGCAACAAGTATGGTGGGGGCATACATCGGGAGAGGCAGTTCAGATGAAAGGCATATGCCTTCAGCTCATTAGCACCCACTGCATAGGCCACCGATTTACAACTCACGGCATTGAATGTCTGCAAAGGAATTGATTATTTGCAGGTTTTTGACGAGATGGTTATAAGCGTCTTTTAAATATTGCCATTGCTCAGCCAAAAGTTTGCACCAGTTGCAAGGGACTGCAAAGGTTCCCGTTGGTTATGATTTGGATGTAATTCAAAACTCAGCATTTAAACATGCAAAAAAGACTTCATTATCTAGTTCCTGATGTACATGATATATGTATAAATTTGTGGTATGACAAATGATACATAGAACGAACCATGAAATGAAAAACAATAATGCATTTATTTTTCAAACGGTAAAAAAAAATAAGTACTTGACATAGTTCTAAAACAACAAAACTAAAGGTTGTGCATGACATAGAATCATTCAAACAGAAAAAGAGCCGACTAAATTAATACACAAACAATGGTAGGCATTGAAGCAATAACTTTCTTTATTAGTCGCAGGGTGACTGCCATCAATGTCCTATCATACTTGGGGAAACTCCTCATCGCCCCATGTTCCCAATAATACACATTTTGGGTGCCTACGGAGCGTCACCTTCAGTACCTTTACAACTTGCTTATATATTGCCCCCACAACAGTTGTAACTGAGAGCAGTCCCAAAGGATATGATGGAATGTACACCCCGGCACCTCACACTGTAGACAACAATCAGCCCGCCACTACCTGCAAAGCTTAATGCGAGAATAGTAGACCTGATGCAAAATCTGATACTGGATAAAGAGGAGTCTGGCTGACATAACAATCTCCCGGGGGAACATCAACGCTTCCACCCATTCCTCGGCCTCTAGGGATCCCATATCCCTGTCCCACCTTTCCTTGAGGCAGGATAGTTCCTGAACCATGTATGCAGGTATTACTTGATACAGCGTAGACATGACCTCGATTTGCCCAGGGAGTGTATTTTGACTCCAATGGAGAGCACTGTGATATTTCGCTCAAGACCGGAAACTGAGGTCTCACTGCAAATGCGACAACTTTAATTATCTAAAGTATTTGCTAACGCCAAAGGGAACATCTCTCCAGCGGCACCTCAAAGGGATGGAGACCCTTTCCTCCAACCCCCGTACCACGTCCGCCAAGCACCAGATTCCCAAATTCTCCAAACACCTAAAGTAACTCATCTTTAGAAGCTCTGTGAGATGTACATTGTCCCACAAGGATTGTCTTCCTTTCAGCATCCCCTTCCAACCAATATGAACATGTGGCTCTGTAATGGAACACGCTGGACAGGTGTTGTTCTCAAGCAAAAAGTAATCTTTATTGACTTAAATTTTTTTTTTAAAACAGGATCTCAATTGTCCCTAGTATAATCCAAAGTTAATTTAGCTTTTGGGCTTCTTAGAGGATAGGGCAGGAACCTGGGATTAATCCTCGTAAACCCAACGGAATGCTGCAGCTTCTTCTTCGCCTCCGACTCTGTTCTGCAACAGAAGGGAGAAGTGTCTGTTAGTCCCTTCTCGCTGTTTGCCTTAAATAAGGGCTGGAGTCCCCTAGTCCAATCAGATCCCACCACACAGTGTAAGCTTGATAAGACCCCTTCAAGCCCCGCCCCCACTTTTCCTGAATGTCGGTCGCCATAATGGAATCATCCCGTGTCACTCGAGGGGATTGCCTTTTGAAATAACATGTACCAGCGTTAAGGATAAGTTGCAATAAGCGTTTTTAAATGCTCCCTGATCAGGTTTTCTTTCGTTTTGTGGAACGACATTCTGAGGGCAATTCATATGGGGTTCTCTCCCTTCTCAGCGTCCCGGTATTGTGACAGCGTTCCGGCCGTTTAATTACCATGCTATCGCCGGCTCGCCTTAATGAGACCCATTCTCTCCTTTCGGCTGGGGCTGTACTGTGTAGTCCGCCTTTTCTACCAGCTAGCACTTCAGCTGGTGTTTCGTTGCCTTCCATTTGAACTTGGCCATGGTTACTGTTCTTTCCAGGATTACTCGTCTCTACCTGGTCTGCGTGTGTATGTTCCGTCCGGGTTATGTCCCTGCCCCACCAGGTGTCTTCCGTGTCTTCATTTTCACCGTGTTCTCTTTGTACAGAGTCCGGGTTGAGCCCCTCCGCATGACCAAGGTTTTTGCAGGCTCCTTCCACACCTGCCGCACATGCTTTGACATATAGGGAAGCACCACTCCTCCTCTCTTTGCCATAACACAAGCACCGGGGTCCTACCCCCGCCACCCCATCCATCCCCGCTCAGATTCAATATGATGCACCCTTGGGTCATCATGCAGCCAGTCGTTTATGACTCCTAGCTGCGCCGCCCAATAATACTGCTGGAGACAGTGTAGGCCAATCCGCCCCCTCCCAAACCGACCGCTCGAGGGTTTTGAGGGCAATGCAAGCTTGTTTACCTTCCCAAAGAAGCACCCTAAATACCCCATCAATGCCATTAAAAACCTTCATAGGTATCGGAAGTGGAGCATTGTGTAGCACACACAGAAACTTTAGCAGGGTTATTATTTCGTAAAGCGGTGCCCTACCCATCAAACGCCAATGGGAGAGACTACCAGTGCAAAACACCCCACTTAAAATGATCGGATTCAGATTCAAACCGAGAAACTCCACGAGTTGGTCACCCAGCTGAATCCTGAGGTACCGATAGCCTGTCGTGGACACCTGATATGGGCAGTCCTGCGTGAGCGCAACATCCATGCCCTGTATGAGGAAGAAGACCGATTTCTGCCAATTGATCCTTCAGCCGCTAGCGTCTTAAGTCCCTTTGTGTCCACTGTTAAAATAACCTGTACAGCGGCCCAACCACCACCTCCCCAATTTCTTCCAGACTTTCACTAGGAAGCCATTAGGACCCGGGGACTTCCCAGACTGCAATTGGGGAAATTGCCGCTGCCGCCAACACCTTTTCATCCGAGAAATGTGATTCAAGCTCCACTCGTTGCCTTGCTGTCAGCTGTGGCAGCACCGCCGGGCTCAAACCCCTCAGCCCTCCATTTCCCGGTCTGCATGATGGGGCACTATATAGGGCCTCATAATACAGAGCAAACTCCTGCAGAATATCCGTGCCCCTCGTGACCACCGCCCGTGTCTATCTGCAGTGCTCTTGCAAACCTGCTGGCCCTCTCCCTACGTTCCAGCCATGGGAGCATCTTTCCTGCATTGTCCCCGGCCTCATGAATCTGGCTACGATTGAGCCAGTGTGCCTGCCTTGCCGAGCGCTACATTTCTTGAGCCCTGCTCCGGAGACAGAGATGCCACCAGGTCCGCCTCCTCTCCTCCTACTGCCACCACCCTCGCAGCCTGTGCATGTTCCCTACACTGTGCTGCCACCAGCGAGATCGCTGCCCCCTGAGAATCGATTTGTATCCATCCCAAACCCTGACCGGGCTATCCACTGATCCGTTATTCATCAAAGTATTCCTGCATGCCTTGGTAAACTCCGGGAAACCCTAATAATATGAATTCAGCCTCCACGTGGGTGCGGGTGACTTGCGGGTGACTTATGCCCACTTGTAAGCGTGAGGATAAGTGGAGAATGGTCTGAGATATCTCCCCCCCCCCCCCCCGCCCCTCGCCCCTAGCTCGGATTTGTGCCGACAGCAGCCAATGACCGTCTCCGAGTGGGATGAAACGATAGTCCAGCCTGGAGAAGGAAGAGTGAGCCCCAAAGAAAGAGTACCCAGTCTTCCCAGCGTGCAAGCATCTCCAAGTGTCTAGCAGGCCTGTTGCCCTGGCAAAGGAGCAGTTTGGAGGGGACATTTGGATTCCTCCTGCCTATGTGAGACCTGTCGAGACCCGTGTCCATCACCTCATTAAAACCCTTCCCCCCCCCCCCCTCCCTCCCTCTCCCCTCTTCCCCACAGGATCCATCTGTCCATCTCTCAACACTGAGTTCATGAAGGTCATCTAGCAGCTCTCGTGTGAGGTGCATACACCGCTACACCCTACCATATAGCACCGCATAGTCAAGACCCCCCCCTCGACATGACCCTCCCACCACCCCCCACCCTAAATCAGCATAAACCTTCCTCTGGGGTCATTTTGCACCTCTGACTGTAAATGGGACACTTTTATGAATATGGTTCATTGTGCCTCTCGCTCTTCTGCCATTATAGCCCACTATGTGCGCTGCGAAACCCCCAGGTGTGTTTCTATGAGGATGGCAACATCTGGAGAGGGCCCATTAAGGAACTGTAAAATTAGCTTTCTTTTGATGCTCGGGCACATTCCACGTTAAAAATATGACTCCTTTTGTCTAGTGCCATCCTCTGCTAGGTGCATAAACTGGACCTTGCCCATTGGGGGGTCTAACCCCCTTCCCACCCAGCATCCATATATAAGGCCCTGCCTGGGCCCACAGTGCCGATAACCTCCCAACACTGCCCAGCACTGGCAACCCACAAAAACAAAATACGAAAAACCTTCCCCAATTGAAGCACCTGTCACCCAGGGCTGTGCGAAACCTGCACTGCCCAACCACGACAAACATGAACAGTGCAGCCGCTTGTGCCGCTAAAGACCCAACCTGGGCTACTTTCTCTGGGGACGTCAGGTTCTGTGAAAACAGGGCAGAGGAGGGCACTGGATCCGTCTCTGACCTCTGTATGTCCGTCCGCGGCGTGCAGGCCGTTGACCACTGAATGTTAGTTACTTACCATTCCCACGCCTCCTGTGGCGTGCCTAAGAGGTGCACCTTCGTCCCATGGTACACTTTCAGTTGGGAAGGGAAGAAGAGGGTATATTTGATGCCACTGGAGATTAGCTTTCACTTGAGGAGTTGTAGGATTGTTGTGGCCGCTGCACCTCCATGTAGTCTGGGGGGGGTGTTGGAGTTGGGAGGGGGGGGTGGATGGACTGGGGAAGCGGGTGGAATAACCAAATACAGGAGCCATTGTATGTGATCGGGCCGTTGCCCTTGCCATCTGCAGAAAGGGCACTTGTCTCTGAAATTCAAGAGCCTTGCAATGACAGTACATGGGTGGGCTCCCGGTACAGGCACCCTTTGCACCGAGAAAAAGTTGTTTCTTTGGCAACTTTAGCTCTGCTCGACACTGTTCTAGGACCTCTACTCTCTCCGGCAGTCCCATGATGCAGAGGTTATTCCGCATTGACCTCCCCTTGCTATCCTCTGCCCTGCTCTGACTTTCAGTTTCTGCAATGCCACAGTTAGCTGCCTCTCTATTTTCTTTATGGCATCTTCCATGTCCGATATCCACTGCTCTGCCTCTCCCACCTGGAAGACAATTTGCAACGCCCTGCCTCCAAAAAGACTTCCGAGGCCAGTCCGTCGTTTATTATTTATTTTATTTTTTCTTCCACCGAAGACCGGGACTCTGCAATGGCCCCCATAATTTCACTCAGTGAGATGAGTGGTTCTGGGACGAGTAATGCATGCCGTTGGTGCCCTTAGCAGCGGGCTGCAGTGTGACAGGGTTGTTGACTGCAGATTGATCCATCTTACTCTGCTGCAAGTTTTTTTCCCTTTCTTTTGCCATATTGTGATGAGGGGGTGGGGGATCTTCTCCAGCAGTTTTTCATCACTCTCCATTCTCCAGTGGTGAACATCCTAGTGCTACACTGTGTTGGAGTCCTCCCTGCACCTCGCTGCCCCCACATAAGCCTCCAGAACTAAGTCTCTCCATGCACCCCCTTGCTGTAACCGGGGCTTTACTGCCCCCAAGTTCCACTTGGTGCAGAATCCACACCCACTGTTGGTGGGACCCCATTTCACAGGGCCGGGCACGTTGCCCTTTTCACTTCCTTGCTGTACAGCAGGGTCCACCTCCTCCACAGTTTTCACAGCAGGATAGCTCAGGCCACCCCTCCAGCTAGGGCAGGCCACCCCTCCAGCTAGGGTGCAGCACTGTCTTGGGTTCCTCTCTAGTGCCAGTGTCAGCTCTGCAGGGTCACTGCAGTAGGAGCATGGCTGTCTGTCCGTACCTGCTCCCCTACCATAGTTGCACAATATATTAACGGGGACTCCTCCAGAACTCGCCAACCAAGGATGCCTCCCTGCGGTGTCTGCCTCCCACCTCCGGGTCCGTGCATGTCCCCAGCTGAGAACTGTCTGAGGGCCAACGTGATCCTGGAATGGCACTTTACTGCAGTACCTGAGTCAATTGATTGTACCCTCCTGCCAAGAGTTAAAACAAATACCTAGGTAGTGTAGCACCGCTGTTGCTATGTGCAGCTGGGGGCCTCGCATGTGTGAGATGGGGTCCGCCTCCACACTTCCAGACCCCGCTCATCTGTGCCGTAACCCGCAGTATGGGCTTTTTCCACAGGGCCCACCTGGCCTGTTGGTCCTGAGTGCGCAGAGGTCCGGTTCCTGCCCCCTGCTGCCCCCCACTCATGCCACTGCAGCACCTTCCTACTGTACCGCTGCCAATGTCTCTCAACCCCCATCACTGTTGCTTCAGCACCATCACTGTTGAAAAAGTAGCCTGCCATCTTCAGTACAGGCTTCAGGATCTTGCATCCCTTCCCCCACACTCCGCCTCGCTAGCTCTCCGCTGCAGCACACCCAGGGCTTGCTTATATGCTCTCCGTCTCTCCGGTGTGTTGCCCTGCAGTTGGCTGCCGGGGAGCACACCTCACTTCGTGTCGTCTGCTCCAGGGATTACAACATGCGGCCCAGTCTACACTGCAACCTCCTCTGCCACTGCTCGCCTCCTTAGTTTGTTGGGTTAGCGCTGGAAAGGATATTCCAGCTATGCGGGACATGCCGGGATCGTCTTTGCAGTTCTGCAGTGCCTCCCGGGCTCCAGGCTCATCCACTCTCCTGGGTGGTGTGTTGTATCCACCTGCAGCTTCAGCCGCACACTTTCATCGGCAAGCACCGGCTCCTTTTAATTGCTGCACCGACACTCCCCACCAGCGGCTGTGCTGCTAGCAGTGCCAATGCCGGTGTCTCTCTCCTGGCTCACACCACAGCCGCCTCTGCAGTCCCGATCTCTCCGGGGTCTTGGCAGGAATCTCCAATAAGGTTGGTGTGCTCACACTGCAAACATTATGGCGGCCGAAGCTCTGGACTCTTCTTCGGCCTCTGCAGCGGTCGTCGCCTTTATCAGTTTCCCGGCTCTCGATTGCTGGCAAATTACATTAGGTCGCCGCCGGCACGTTGCACAAACAGTGTAACAGCTGGAGGAACTT
This sequence comes from Ambystoma mexicanum, assembly GCF_040938575.1. NCBI lineage: Eukaryota > Metazoa > Chordata > Amphibia > Caudata > Ambystomatidae > Ambystoma > Ambystoma mexicanum. The sequence goes on from NC_090924.1 coordinate 1,437,875,919, forward strand.
AACAAGCAACTTTGTGCAGGATAATTTACAGGATTTGTTCGGCTCACAGAGCACCTCACGCAGCGCCCCCCTCTGATGCTGCAGCGCCCCCCCTCTGATGCTGCAGCGCCCCCCCTCTGATGCTGCAGCGCCCCCATCTGATGCTGCAGCGCTCCCAACAGACTTTACAAAAAGCCAACAGAGGAGTTTCGTGATTCAAAGAAGGATCAGAAAGAACGGGATAAAAGCTGCACAACTGTCCTCAGAATAAAGAGGTTGAAAGAAGTTAGAGAGGGATTGGTTTCCCTTCAAGTGTGCGTATGTTGGTGCACTTTTCCCTTATGCTTAAGGTAGCCAACCAATCCGACATTGACTTCCAGTAATAGGGAAACATTTGAGGGAACATCCCCCGGCCCCAGTGTTCTCTGATCTGGAGGATCAGCAAGAGCAGAAACGCTTAAAAGCAATGCTAGTGGGATTTAATGTGATCATATCCTGTTCTTTTTCACCAGCCATTGATTGCTGCTAGTAATGGACTCGTACATATAACAAATATAGCCAAATGAGGGTTATTCAATTCTCAACAATGGAATATGCAATTTACAATGAAAAGGAGAACTGGGCGAGTACATATTTTTATATTGTTCTGGTTGATAATTGTAATGTTGTATACGTTTGCCATGCTTGTTGCTAACGCGACAATAGTACAGAAGTTTTGCCGCACATGGGCTGGAGACGCGCCATTCACCATACTTCTTTCACAAGTGGGGGCGAGTGACTTTTATGTGTGGCTAGTAGCGCACAACTTGAGATTTTGCACCTTGTTGTATTGTACTCTTCACATGACCCTGGGATCCCTTTAAAAGGTGAAAAGGGTTACGTTCTAGGCATGATACAACTTGGTATCTCCCGATGGCAGGATTTATTTGCCTTAGGGCAATTCCTCACATTAGAGTTTAAACTGTTGGGGGGGCACATCTGCTTTGGATTTGTTTTTATATTTCAGGATTAGGAACATTTTAAAGGACTGGATTTTCCTCTTTTTCTGTGGCTCCTCCTGTTGCACCTCTTCCTCAGGACGCAATAGTCGGAGGGAAATGGGAAGTGGATGTCACGTTTATGTGCCCAAATAATAGATGACAAAGTGGGATGGTTGGTGGAGGCTCACGAGAAATGGGAGGAATCCCTGGTTACCCCTACCCCAGAGAATGCGTGGCGCTATTGTTGTGCTCAGACAAATAAGGTAGAGCTTAGTAGATATAAGGTAATACATTTCAAATGTTTGCATCAGTTCTACTTCACTACTGTTGATTTACATACATGTTTCCCTGTGTCTATGCTGTGGATTCTCCCCGGCCACATTTTTACATATACCATGTCACTGTTCCTGCATTTAAGTATTTTGGACGCAGGTGTTTAGCACAATTATTGAGATCATTGGTGACCAATTGACCCCTTCCCTCTTGGTTGCTCTGCTGGGTTACACAGAGGATGCCTTTGGCCATGATGGGGAGTCTACTGGGTCTTCTTCTGGTCCTGGTGAAGAGGAAGGGTGGCTATGGTCTGGGGTAGGGGATGTCCCCTGAGCATGATCTCTAGCAGTCCGATATCCTGTATTGTCATGATGTTGAAGCTGAATAATGTGCTACTGTACATCCCCCTGCAAGACATATAAAAATATGTATAAATCCTTCTTGTTATGAAAAGCTCAACTAGATTCAGTTCTGCAGTGTCTTATGTGCAACCAGTGCTGTTTTTAGAACCCTTGTATTGAGAAGCTATGGACGTTTTGTCAAGTGCAGCGGTCTTTGTTTTGGTTTTGAACCATAAATGGTTGTAAAAGTTTGCTGCAAAGCTGGCCTTCACTTGGTGCTGTAGCCGCGAGCAGAATGTTTTCCCCCCATTCAAGCCTATTCGATTTCTAAACTTGAGACTCCCACCCCCCCCGACCCCTAAAATTTAGCCCCTTTTTGACAGAATTGCTTCAAGCTTTGCACAAACATTCAAAGTTGGCTCTCTAATCTTTTTGACGTCCCCTCTAGTTTTGCCACCTCTTGTCGAAGTTGCATCAAACTTTACAAAATGTCAAAGTTGTGTCTATTTCTATTGCAACATTTCGTGCAGTTTCGCAGAACGGCACCAAAGTTATAAGCCACCTAATAACTGCTCTTCACCAACCCTCTAATGCAAACGTATGCATGAATGCCCCCTAACGTTTTCGCGGACGTTGGAAAAGAAACATTTGATTTTCTGGACATATCCCAACCCATCCTGATCACCCCTCACCTCCCCAGACATTTGTTTGACAAGTGTAATGTGTTTTTGAATATGTTTTAAAGTGATGTTCGTGGACTAACGGTGCAGTTTGTGAATCCAACATGGTGTCTGTTTCAAACAATTTGGCGCACCTCTTGTTTTTAATTGACCAATCAGTGGCTGTGTACCATGTCCTCGTGTACGTTACGTGACCCCCTTAATTGGCAAAGAGGCGTCTGCAGACGCAGAATCCGGAGGTGATTCAGCGGACCGGGCCGAGATTCTTTTGAAACTACATTTTGGCCATTAAAAAAAATAAGTCTGTTGAACAAATGGATACCAAATTTGCAAAAGCAGGCTTTCGGGACCAGACCGTTGCTCCTTGATCAAGTTTGGTGCATATACGTCAAGACATTTGGGCTGTAGTGACCTACACACTTTTCTTTTTTCTATTCATGTCTATCTGGATTTCAAAAATTTTGGGATCCCCATATACCTTTGCCACCCCCCTGGACGAAACCGCAGAAAACTTGACAACATTATTCATAGTTGGCTGTTTACTTTTTTCAACGTTTCGTGAGAATTCGTCAAAGGGCGCTAAAGATATAATCCACCCAAAAAAATGCTCTTCCTATGGGAAGGGTGGCTATGCCATAACTACAGGGTTGCTACTGCGGACCTTGTAATCTATATATCTATCTTTTCTCTTAGGATGTCTGTGCTTTGGGAACAGAGGATGTGCACAGGCATCTTTACCCTGAGACCTACATATAACATCGAATGACCAATGTCACAGCCATTCAGTGCTCACATCTAAGTCCTTAGGCTGTCTGTATCCGTATGTTGCGAACATTTTAATGTTCTGGTGAGTGTTGTGAAAATTGAAATGAGCTCCAACTCCAGTGTGCTTCATGTACTGCTTGATTGAAGCATATAACCCTTTTATCACATACATATCGGTATGACTTATTTGTCTGTGCTCATGTTCCCAAATTCTTTTTATTTTTTTTGTGTGCAAAGCATGCTAGAACCGTCATTTTGGTTGGGTGTCTCCCTTTTCTTTATTGGGGGATTTCAAAAGGGTGCAATAGGAATGTGCTAGACTGTCCATCTTGGACTTGGTATATGTTTAATCTGTTTTATTGATGCACTTCGCTTTAAGCTATTGTAACATTCTTATTATGACCACAATCGATACTGGAATTGATCTTTTGACATTATAAAACTTAAGGAGCCAGTTTACAGTGTTGATATAATTACATTATTTCTTTTCTGGGGTAGAATAGCTTGTGACTTTAAATCTTTTACACCTAGTGTGATATTTGTGAATTAACCTTTACGGTGGATTACATTGTGAACTTTAGTGACTATTAAGATTAATTAGTTTATACAGAAGTGCTTCTGCTATGCAGATTTCTTCTTTATGTATTGCAAATTGTGCGTTATTTATGTATGGCATTTTCTTTTTTTATTTATTTTTCTTTTTTTATACTGCATGATCTATTTCAATAAGAAAGTTAAAAAGTTTTCTTGCTCCTCAGGTTGACACTTGTCGAATAGTCCACATTCACTCTGTTATTATCCTTCGGCGCTCGGACAAGAGGAAGGATCGAGTGGAGATCTCTCCAGAGCAGTTGTCCGCTGCATCTACTGAAGCAGAGATATCCTTTTTGTATTGTGTGCATTTCTAATTCATTTTCTATAACTACACTAGTGCCCCTCATAACTTCTCACTGGAAAATGCCTGCCGTTACATAGGCCTATTTAGGACAATTTTAAATAATTTGCCTAATGGTGTGTGACCTGGTCAAACATACCCTTCCTGAGCAATTGTGACTAGGAATACTCTGTGCCATGATCTTGTTTTCCTCAACTACCCCATCTATACCACTGCAAGCTCTGAGCTGTGAGACTCTGCCTCTCTGCAATTGACAATGGTTTCATGTTAGGAAGTGGTGAGCTCATGTGAGCTCTTGAAGCAGGGAGGGGTGGGGTGGGGTGGGGTGGGGTAGTGTGTGACTTCCTGTTTCATTAGGTTACTAAATGGCTCTGAGTTCAGTAGTCCAATCCGTGCAAGTTCGTTTTCCCTTTGTGAAAGGGAAGGTACTGTTTCTCTTCTTGAGTTGCTACATGGGATGGTGAAAACTGGGAAGGGGTTGGGGGAGTGGATATTGCATAAGTTAGGTTTTTCCCTTCAAGGCTGAGCACCTGTTGATTAAGGGGTTTCTCTGGATGTGCTAATATTTCCCACTAGCGTATTGATTTCTAAACCTGATGCATCCTGGGATGTGCAGTCCCCAATACCCTGTTTCTTTAGGACCTGGTCGTTTCTAACTAGTTGCTCTCTCAGGGTCGAGGGGGGTGTGTTGGGAATTGTTATGGGCTGGCCCTGTCAGTCCTTCTCTCGGGCGGACTGAGGACTGGATGCAATTTCGGCACACTGATTTTCTCACAAGGTCCTTTTTAATACCCTTCCCTCTTGGAATGTAAAGCATTGGAGGTGGGTGACAGGCCAATTGTTTGCAGGATATCTTGAACCTTGGCAGTTTTTAAGCAGTTTGGAACGATGAGAGATTAAAGAGGCTTCATAGGTGGAGGCAGGTTAATGGTGGGCAAAGGGGGTATCCCTGGGCATACAAGCTGGTTGTCCAAAGAACTGTAGCAAATGTAATGGGAAAAGGAGGGGAGAATTGACCAATGGATTTGGTAGAGGTGAGTGGGAAGAAAAGGAGGGATGCAAATGGGGGGAAGGGAGAGAGGTGAGGGTGCAGAGGGGGGTGGTGAGGGTATCTTGAATCGTAGCCATCTTTGGTGAGATGTAGTGTGCAGAGGTGTTGGCAGAAGTGATGAAACGACTTGAGGATGTAGTAGGGCCAGCATGGCTTGGAGGCTAGTGGAGCGTTTGTGGCGATGAGGCAAAGGGAGTAAATGAGGGTTGTGAAGGAGTTGGATGTGGCAGATTTCCGAGCCGTAGAATTGAGCAACTTCATGTTTGCATTGATGAGTATAAACTACACGCATGAACTAAAATGTCCTGATTGGTGGGGGGAGATTCACATGGTAGTTGTAATTTGGATTTGAATCCCATAACGACTTGGCTTCCTACAACAATTAACGACACTTCTTTGGCATTCAAAAAGACATAGAATTACTAATGTATTTTACATTCAAGTGAAATAATTCACTGAACATTTCATAAATTAGTTCATTTTGTATTCATCAATTGTGAAAAGTATATACTAAATTCTATACACAATATAACATACACAAAATGTTCATAAAGGATGCTGTTAAGAAAGCTCATTAAAAATAGTTTTCAAGTGCAATTACATTACATTAAAGGTACATCCGTTAATTTGGACAATCAAGAGCGACCTATTAAGGCTTGTCTTGCAAAGCTATATTGTGAGATTGTGCACCCAGTGAAGGTAGTGTCATGATCTCTCTTCCAAAAGGTCAGGGTTTTCCCAGCTCCCTTGGAAGCAGATCCATAACCCAGGTTCCGAGTGCCAACCAGTCCCGATTGGGACCTTTTGGACCCAGTCCTGGCGCCAGTGGCACCAGGCTCATAAATATGCCCAGTCCCAGTGCTGGAAGCGCCGGGCTCATAATGCTTGGGTGGACTTACCTGCAGCAGACCATGCTGCTTACTTGCCTGCCAGTTGAGTCTCTGATCCTCTTCTGTTTGGAACTACTTTTCCTGTTGGGTGGGGCAGGAGCCACTCCCTAGATTCAGAACACTGGAACTCTTCTGGAAAGCAGGAACTCTTTTCTTACCTAGGCGTGGCTGTGGAAGGAGACACCTAAGCACTACAGGAGGCTATTTAAACCACACCCGATGGATGAATCTTGCTTTGCGTTATTCTGCATCCTCAGCAGCAGAACGCTCATCGTGTCTTCTGCATCTGATCCTGGGCCTAAGGAAAAAGGCTTACCATTCTGAATCCATTCTTCAGCAACACCTATAAAGACAAGAAAGAACAGGTTAGCATTACGGTCTTCAGTGACAGCTCTTCACTTACCTGGTCCATCGGCTGTCACCAACGCCTCGCGCTGCATTCCGGCATCTGAAAGACAAAGGCTTACCTACTCCTTCGTGTGCTCCGGAGGTCTTCACACTGCATTCCGGCATCTGAAAGACAAAAGCTTACCAACTCTTCGCACGCTCCGGAGGCCTTCGGCGCTGCATCCCGCATCTGAAAGACAAAACAAGGTGCGTTTAAAGACATTGGGGAACTTTAATACTCACGTGCCATTACTCCTTTCCACATCTAACCCAGTGGGTATTCCGGCACCCTGCAGCCGCCCCGAACTTGTACCTGCAAAATAAAAAGACAGTTAGAGCGCATCGTGAAGCAGACAACAAGCGCTTACTTACGTGCTTCCAGGTGCTTCTATTCATCACACGGGCTCCATCTTCAACTCACTTCAGCCCGCCATCCGCCATCGCCGGAACCCTGCAAAACAAGAGACATCATTACTAAAGACTTTAAAGACATTAGAATTACTCGAAACTTACCGTTCGTGCAGTAAACGACGGACAGCAGTCCTCTGAAGTCAAGAGGCCTGCTCCCCTTATCCAGTGAAGAAACTGGTTACAGCACCCTGCCTCGAGGCAGATGGAGAGCACGGCGTTCACTTACCTAAGGTGAGAGCGTTAACCTTTGGGGGTCTACAGGAGAAGGGAAAGGGAAGAAGAGAGAGACATTTTATAACCCAGTTCATTAATCCCACATTTTCTATCTGCAGACATCTTACCCTTCGAGCCAGACATACAGTGCACAGAGGTCCAGCCCAAAGAGCCAGCCGTGTGTTACACATCACCTTTGAAGATACGGTATACGCCCAGTCAAGACCGGCGCCTCTACGGGAATCAGGTGAGCGTTACAGTAGTCACAAGTGAATTTCAAGGTTGATGTGAAGGTGATGCAACAAAAATCACAAAATTGTGTCCCCAAAGGGAATAAAGTAATGGTGATGCAGTATATCCATTACCGATGCTCACCTTATTTTCTCTAACCTCAGTTTGTGTGTTAAACTGTTTTAAACAAGGATTACCACAGACTAAATCTATTGCTCCTAAATTATGTGTGTTTAACCTCTTCTTTACGTATGTGTGAACTGGCCTAATGCATATAGGCACAGTGGCCACCGCTGTCAGCCAAAGAGGTCAGTCAGGTGTGGTCAAATACGTTTCGGCGTAGAGGTCTAAACCGAAAACGCCTTCCTCAGGACCAAAAGTCTGATGTATACGGTTTTTAACCCCTATGAAAAAAACAGAAAAGGGTAAAGGGAAAGGACAAAAAATTCAACTTAAAAAGCCACCCGTAGATGGCTAATGAAAGATTAAAAACATTTCAATTCCTGTCGGAAATAAATGTAAAAAAAGAGAGAAACTCAAGTCTTGAACAAAAGTGATCAATACCTCCGCTAAGGATAGGTAAGAAAAGCAGAGATTAACACCCAAAGCCAGAAAAAAGACAAGTTCTAGAGAGTAGTGCTTCTGGCAGAAGTGTGTGCCCATAATCCAAAAAATAAAAAGTGCTTGTCTGTGTATAGTTAAATTGAGTCAGAGGAACAGATAGTATATATAGACCAAGACTTATTGATAGAAACAAGCAAAGAAACATAATGCAGTGTAATAACATCACCAGATCTGGGTAATGTGCCCCACACCATGGAGGGTAAATTTACCTCAGATGGAGTAATAGAAGAAGTGCCTGGAGACAAATCTCGGCTCGGCTGGATTGGAGTATTATGGTGTCAACTAGCTTGAATGCAATCAGGTGCAAAGGGCCCGATATTCGCATCGCTTTTCTAGGGAGGAAACAAGAGTAGAACCCGAAAAATAGAAGTTCTCTCGCATCATGTTCCTAAAGCCTATGTGGTAGACAGTGTATAGACAGTAAAAGTACTAAAAGAAGAGGCTGACCTGAAGCCGTGGTTAATGCTGGTCATTGAAAAGTAGCGTGTATTCTTGTGTGCACGTATCGGATCGATCGTTCGTTACTCGTCTTGAATCTGCATCTAAAGGTCAAGAAAAACAAATGCCAAAATAATGCATTAAGGTAAAGCGCTCACTGTATGCGGACCACAACTAAGGTGTGGGCTGGGGACTACAGGGAGCAACAAGAGCAAGTATGGCCTCTAATCATTCATACTCCCCCCGAATCCCATGAGAGAAGAAAAACTCCGATAAGCACAGCAGGGCTGTCATGTGGGTGTACCGAGATGAAAAGCAACGTGTGTCTTCATCATACAGTTTCCGCTGGCTCACCAGCTAAGCCGTGCGAGGCTACAAGGTCCTCACGGCAATGATGTCCAAGATCTAGTAATGCAGCCCTGATTGAGTTAAGCAAGCTCGATATGCAATCGTATAGATGAAAGATCGAGTTGTGTGGCATGCGCCTGAGCAGCCACGTTACTGGCATAATTCGAGACTGGGTATGCATTCCAGGCGCCAGAAAAAGTGCGCCATTGTAGTGGTGGTGGCCAGAAGGGGGAATAACACCCTGCTCGTGATGGTAGCGCAGCGGTCAAGCGGGCCAGGCCGCTAAATACATCATCAAAAAATAATGCGCATTGCAGACGGAAAACCATCTGGTCTGTATGGTGGCTGCCTGGGTGTGTTGGAGCTATTACTGCTACGGGGCTGCTGTAAGTGCAGAGCAGTCATAGTCAATAACATGGGACAGGAGTGACCATATGGATCGTGCTAAGCATCAGAAAAGTCCACGGAAAATCACACGCCAAAATGTAAGATACATTTTGGGGGGTATCCAAAGTCAATGTAAAAATTGATAGGAGGGGGTTTCCTCATTCAGACCTCTCAATTTATCAAGAGTTTGCAGTCGATGGATCCATCTAGACTTTGTCATTCAATGCTCTCTTAGGGTTGGAACTATTTTTCACAGTATCCAATACCCACCATTGAATGTCCTCAGACGTATGGGAAAAGGCCACATAGTGAGACACCATTGGCGCTTGGTGATTCTTACACTTAATCCTGGATCGGTGTTCGTTGATCCTTATGTGGACTGGTCTTGTGGTCTGGCCCACATACCTCAGTCCACATGGGCATTGGATGCAGTAAATGACATTGGCGTTTTTACAATTCGACAAAAAGCGTATGTCCCATGTTCTCTCCTGAATTTTGAAATTGGACATTTTCTTTGTATATTTACAAGCCCGGCAGTTTCCACAGGGGAAATGTCCCAACAACGGTCTAAGGATTCTGTGACTTGTGTTGGGTTTGCCGTGGCTAGTAGAATGTACCAGTTTGTCCCTCAAGTTTCTCGTTCTTTTAAATGCAAATAGAGGTTTGCCTTTATCTTGGAGACAGTTACTCACCATGGACCAATATTTCAAGAGTGTCTTCTTGATTGCAAATGATTGTGTGCTATAAGTAGTGACACATGTTATGCGATCCTGTTTTTGTGTTCTCGAGTTGGATTCCAGCAAGTTTTCTCGAGGCGTGAATCTTGCTCTCTTTAGGGCATGGGATACCAGTTTCTTCGGGTAGCCTCGTTCCTTAAGATCACTTGCTAATTTGTTTGTATGTGTGTAATAATCAGCAATCTCAGTACAATTTCTTCGAAGTCTAAGAAATTGACTGAATGGCAGATTCTCTTTAAGAGATCTAGGATGGAAACTCTTAAAATGTAAAAAAGTGTTTCTGTCAGTAGTTTCCTTATATAAAGTACATGCCAAATGTCCAACTTTCACGTTGATACATAAATCCAGGAAATTAATTGTCGATTTGGAATGTAACATCGTGAATTTAATAGTGTTGTGTTGGCAGTTCAAGTAGGCAAAAGATTCCTGTAGGGACTCAATGTTGCCTCTCCACAGGAAAATTACATCGTCAATATATCTATACAACTTTCTAATGTGTGGTTTATAGATGTTGTTTTCTGAGAGAACATTTCTCATCTCAAAGGCCGCCATAAACAAGATTGCAAGGCTTGGGGCAAAGGCAGCTCCCATTGCTGTACCTCTTGTTTGCAGGTAGAACTGCCCTGACTAAACAAAGAAGTTCCTTTGTAGTGCAATCGTCATTAGTTCTATTATGAAAGCCGCTGGAACCCTGTGTTGGGTTGCCTGATGGGTAAGAAAAAGGTGGACTATCTCTATTGCCTCCTCCTGAGGGATATTAGTATAGAGTGCAGTAATGTCCATCGTGACTAAAAAGTCCTGGTCTGCATCGAACGGTTCTCCCTCAAAGATTTTTATAGTTGCTGTAGTATCTTTCAGATATGTGTCAGTTTGTTTGCTAATTGGTTGCAGGAATAGATCTATGAATTTACACAACCGTTCCAAAATGGAGCCACAACCAGACACAATCGGTCTGCTTGGTGGCTGTGTTTGATCCTTATGTATCTTAGGGAGGCTATAGAAGGAGGGAGTCCTTTTCTCAGAATGATTTAAATATTCAAGTTCTTCCTTCGTTATCCATGATCGATCTGCTGCATATTGAGTGACATCCCTGATCTCTTTCTATATCTGAGGGATGCATTCTCAGGGGACAATAACTTTGGGTATCTTCCAAGAGGTCCAGGGCCATGCGGTTGTAACGCATCCATGAGAAAAGGACAATCCCTCCCGCTTTATCTGCAGGTTTGATAATCAGATTTGGGTTAGATGTTAATTCTTCCAAAGCTTGTTTTCTCTTCGTTAGAGAGGTTGTTTCTAACCTGGTGATTTGTGCTCTGAAGTTTTTTCAGATCATTCAGGACACATTTCTCAAATAAGATGATTTCCTCCGCCACCTGATTGTCTGATGGAGTAAAGGCAGAAGGGACCCTCAGTCCTGTATCAGTTACGGTTTCGCTTTCCCCCTGTTCTTGGAAATAGTTACTCAGTCTAACTTTCCGGAAGAATTGTTTCATCTCCACTTCCGTGGAGTACCAATCTGTCCTATTGGTGGGGACGAAAGAGAGGCCCTTAATAAGGAGTTGGATTTGTTGGTCGGATAATATGGTATCTGATAAGTTAAAGACTGGAATAGTTTGAACTTCCATGTTAGTTACCATAGGAATAGCAGGGGCTTCTATTGGTTGTAGCCTCTCATGTGTGGTCGTTGCCATCTCTGCCCCCCCCATATATCCCATGGTTGACTGTAAAAGTCCCCTTGATAGCCTCGGAAAGGGCCTCTCCCTAAAAAAGGTCTTTGGCCCCTAGATCGAAAGTTTTGTTGGGGTCCCGATTGGTGTTGGTCTTCCCCTGCAGAGTCACTGCTAGTGTCGGAGAATGTGATGTGATGTGAAGGTGATGGCAAGGTTTACTGGAAGTAAATCTTTTGTGGGATTGTGGTTCTCAAATGGGACTAAGCATCATGTTGAGTTTTGTTAAAGGCCTGTTTGATGGAGAAGGCCTTAGGAGGAGACCGGCAGGAGAAGGGGATGGCCAGAAGGAGCGAAGATAGGTACAGAGACATTGTGGTGAATGAGTGTTCAGATGAGAAGAATTAGTTGCGAGTCTAGGTTTGGTAAGGGATGAGAATGGAAAACCTGGTCAAGAGTTTTCTTGGGTATGAGTAGGATGGTTGTGGAATCGGTTCTGAGTTGACAGATAGCCATGTTAAGGTAAGTGGGCACAAGAGTTTTTTTTTTTAGGGAGGTTGAGGTCTCCCATGAGAGCAGTGGGAAGACCGTCCAGAATAAGGTCATGTCACGAGTTGAGTCCAAGAGTTTAATAGCTTATGTGTTCGGTGCCAATGTGTTGAACGGAAGACTAGGCGAAACTGATGGCTGGAGAGAGGTTGTGATATTGGTCTGCCTGATCATCATACCAACCCACTTTTTTACTTCACTGTACAACGACTTTGAATAAAAGTGAGTGTGTAACAATTGTGGTGTAATTTTTCAGCAGTGGGACGTTACTTTCATTGTCTTAGAGTAAGGGAAGTAAAGGACGGGTGTTAAATGACTGAAGTGAGGGTGTGATAGTCGGACTGGCTGTTTGTGTACTGAACCTATCTTCGCAGAATCGCATTGATGCTTGCAGTATGCATTGCCACTAAGAGTACTGTTTGCATCACCATCTACACTGCGTTAACCTTAAAGAGGCTCTCCAGACTCCAAGAGCCTGAAACTATGCCACTGAGCTCCTGTTATGGCTATGCCAGATACATAAAAAACCTGCTGTTGAGTCAGACATTTGTCTCCCAGAAAGCTGCAATTTCATTTTTCGTGTGCTGCCCTTAGGCGTTTACATGCCTACCGGGCACAGGTGCTCCTAAAACACCTGTCCATGGCTGAGCTTTCTTACCCAGAAATTGTATTTGGGAAGAGGCTGGTGGCAGCTATATAGTTACTTTTGGCTACACCACTCTATAGCCTTTTTGCTGCATTGGTAATGCTTGCTCCATGAACCGGAGAAAAGTGACTACCAATGTATTTCAAAAGTGCTGCACCCTTATCATTTTGTTTGATATTTCCTTGTGTGTTTGTGCTATGTGGAATGGGAAGGCCTTCCCGTATCTTGTTTAGACACGATCAGGTTGTCCCAGATACCCCAATTCACATCTGTATGTGTGTTCCTATGAAAGCTGAGCCTGACTGCCTAATCCAGATTGGCGGTCGCCAAAACCCTGACCTGCGTACGTACCATTCTGGTTGGTGGGCTGGGCTAACCTTCATCTTCCCGAAGTGTGCTTATCTAGATAGAACCTGGGCCAGTCTACAAGTTTGTACTTTAAAATGTGCTGAATGGTTCTGGAGTGGTGAGATTTCCCTGAAGATCCTCCAGGCTGGCTGGATTGCTGACTCCTGGCCATCCTGAAGGGAGATACTGTGCCTCTGTGTGCTGGGGTTCTGCTTAAAGCTCATCCTTCTCTTCCATATGGCTGGTATCGCTGGCACGTCTATGCATGTATCCTTCTGATGCTTCCTGGACCTGTAGTGCGCACTGGATCGGAAGTGGGTTCATTCAAGCTGCAATGATTCTCAAGTGGCGTGTGCTGCTCTGAAATGTACTGCACCTTTGTGGGAGTTCCTGACTCGGAGCTCTGCAGCTGCTACCCCTCGTTCTGTCTCCATTTCTGCATCCCTCTATCTTCACGCAAGTCTCTGATTTGTGTTACATGGTAACCACTCTTTCTTTGCTGGTGCTTCGTTAGCCCTGTGCTTTTCTATGTGGTTCGCCATGGCGGTATCTGGGCTATCCAACCCCGCCAGTGGTGTTAAATTCGCTCAGCCATCTGCAACAGCTCTGCATGCAGACCTTGCAGCAGGGACCAACACTTCAACCTAGACTAAACACTGACCTGTGAGCCTGTGTTTCCCTGACTTCTTCCAGTCGCCTGGATCACTTTCCAGGATCTTCTGACTTAATAGCTTAATTATTATCCCAACTTAATACCTACATACCCAAGGGTTAATATCTAAAATTATCACCTAAGCGGATGACAACCCTAGCCTCACCTATCCAAATGCATGAGAACTCAGAACTGTTGCTGTAGATGCAGAAAAAAGCTAGAACTGATTCTCTGATTCAAACCCAGTGGGCAAGGTAATGGGACAACGCATGTTTTCCATACTCCACATCAGTTACCAGGGAAGTACTGTGATTTTTGATTATCCAAGCAGAGATTAAGTAATGTTCATTCCAATCAAGGTTCTGTTAAAGACCAACGTTTCTCAAACATGTAGAAGGGTCCTTTCACTTTTGCCCTACTGGGAATTTCTCAATTGGGTCTCGCTCCATAGCCTAAAGCTGTTCACTTATAAGATTTGGCCCACATGGTAGCGCTTTATTACCACTTTGTGACCAAATTATTGTTATAGAGGAGAGCGAGTGGAAAGGGCCCCGGGAATCAGAATGTTAATCTTCTGGCCATGACACATGCCAACCATTCAATTAAAAGCCAAAGTATTGTGCCAGTTTAACTGAGTTCATGGGCAGGTTCTGCAGGGATGAAAACAGTAAAAAATGTGGTTCTCTGTCCATTCCCCTTACGCTACCGTCCAAACCTGTGTGCCTTTTTGCCAATAGTTGCTTGCAGCCTCTGGGGTTTATCGGGCTCTCATGTTTTCCATTACTGAGAAGGCAACCCAGTCCTGTTTTTCTGGGACTTGTAGTTTTCTCAAATTTCAAATGGGAAAGAAACAGTCCCACAAATGAAAGGAAATAAAACGGGACTGGATGACTTCTCAAGCATGGCTACGTGAAACTTGAGAGCTCTAGGGTCAGAGCCCTTCACGTTTTTCTTTCCTATGGTAGAATATTTTTACAGGGTGTCTTGTTGGTGGTTCTGTATGTTTTGACTATCGGGCACCACTAAACCTGGTACCTGGTGTCCTCAGGGTTTGGGCATCAGCCTTTTTCACAAGTGTTGGAGCCTGGGATTATCAGGCGTTTCTCAAGTTGTGCGTTTCTCTGCTGGTGGAGATCCAGACCTTTCGGGTATCATGAGGCCTTTCTATCACTGCTTTACTTTGGTCAGGTGTAAGGGTCTGAGGACTCTTTCACATTCATTCCTTCCTCCCCTCACCTCTTCTTTTCTTTCAGCTCTTTTCCTCGTCTCCTTTTTTCTCATTTCTTGCCTCTTCTCCATGGCTTTTCTTTTCACTGCTCTGCCGCACTTTCCTTATCTTTTTCTTTGTTCATGTTTTCCCTTTTTTTCCGACTGCCTATTTGTTCTTCTCCTTGTCATTCCCCTTTCTCCACTCTCTTCCGTCAATATACTAATCCGCCTCTTGCTCTTTACTACCTCCTCCAAAATGTGTTTAATTCAGCGCTCCTCCTTTGCCTTGTTTCTCGCTTTTTCTCCTGACTTTCTTTCTTTAATCTTTGTCCTCCAACTCTCCTTTACCACCTCTGCCCTTCTCCCTTGCCTGTAGCTCCTCCAATATGCTTGTTCTCTCCTACCTCCTTCACGTCCCTGTTCTCATCCTCTTTGCTATTCCTCCTCTATTGACTCTGTTCTAGGCTCCGGTCTTTTGTTCTCTTTTCTACTTTCACCTTTAACTCCACTGCCACTTAGACTCTGCTGTCTCCTTCCTCCACTTCACTGCCTATTATCCTCCTCACTACACCTCCATGCTTACCTCACTCTCTGAACTCTCACACCTCTCATCCGTCCCATCTACTTATCCCTGCTCAGGACTGAGCCTGGGGTCTTTAACCGTGCCAATGTGTGTGGGAGTGATGTCTGAATGTGATTGGGCTCTACTCATCTGGACTTCAATTTCAGCGACTGCTAGTAATTTGTTGGTCTGTCCCATGGCTAGTTTTTGTGATAAGAATTTGTCCGCCATCTTTGATTCAATTGCTGGCTGCTGATGCTGCTTCCATTAGCAAGGATTTTCCAACTCCCGTATTCTGCTTTCATTTATGGATTTGGCTTTCTAATATAGCTGTACTTGTTTGAGTGGGAACACTTTAGGGTTGCGCACCAGTTGGCAATTGGTTCTTACAAACCTGTGTCCCTCCAACATGCTGTCCCAACACGAGGGGACAACACTCCATCCTCAGTCTATGAACCCGGCAGCCTGGCTCGTGAAGTCATGAGTTTGGTCACCTAAACCTTCCTCCAAGCTGTATGGATATCCTAAGGGAGGCACAGAAACCCAAAACCAGACACTGTTACTTCAACAAGTGGAAGAGATTTGTGGTGTGGTGCAGATTAGTCCTTAAATCCAATTGATTGTTCACCATCCAACATTCTTTATCTACTAGCTCTGGCCTAGTATTTAACTCCATAGAAGTACACCTAGAGGCCTTGTCCTCATACACGACTTTGCAGAACAAGGTGTCTTGGTAGAAAGTCCCTGTTATCCAGGCTTTCATGGAGGAAGTGAAGAGAGTATACGCTCCCATTTCTAACCCTCCACCAGGTTGGCACCTTAATGCTGTGCTCTCCAAGCTGATGGGTCCACCATTTGAGCCTATGCATAAGGCCAGCCTAAGACACTTAACATACAAAACCGCCTTTCTAGTAGCCATTACTTCGACGAGGCGAGTCAGTGAGCTACAAGCATTATCTGTACAAGACCCTTTCTTTGTAACCCTTTCTTTGTAACCCTTTCTTTGTAACCCTTTCTTTGTAACCCTTTCTTTGTAACCCTTTCTTTGTAACCCTTTCTTTGTAACCCTTTCTTTGTAAACCTTTCTTTGTAACCCTTTCTTTGTAACCCTCAAGGACAAGGTGGTCCTTAGAACACATCCTAGGTTTTCACCTAAATAAATCTCCAAGTTCCATGTCAACTAATCCGTTGAACTACCTCCTTTTTTCCAAAATCCATCTAACTCAGCAGAGAGAAACCTCCATACATTAGATGTAAAGAGGGCAGTCTTGTACTAGGTAAACAAAACCTCTAAGGAAAACAGACCAGCTCTTTGTTTCCATAGCACCTGGTAGAGAAGGTGATCACATATCTCAAAATGCCATCTCCAGATGAATAGTCGATTACATACAGCTGTGCTATTTACGATTCAAAAAGACTCTACCTTGCACCCCTAGTGCTCACTCTACGAGCTACTCTTGCATTTATTGCAAAAGTCCTCCTAGACGCTATTTGCAAATCAGCTACTTGGAGTTCCATTCATACCTTTTACGCAGCATTACTGCATTGACACACACTCCCAAGCAGATTCACAGGTGGGACAAGCAGTGCTAAAACATCTATTTGCTGCTGCACCTTCTCACAACCACCTCCTCCAGATACTGCTTGCTAATCTATGCATGCCATGTGATCTAAGCAGCTCCACAAGCCTCAGAAGTTATACATTACTCGTTGTAATCGTATTTCTGATGCTTGTATACGCTTAGATTCACGTGCGCCCACCCTTCCTCGAGTCACAGGTGCATGGATGTTTCTTGCTCTCTCGGGATTTTCTGCTTCAATACATCTGTACTTGTGCTGCACGTCGTGTCCAAAACAATCTGAGGGGCCTCGACGCCAAGGACCATGGGTACAGTAGACGTCACACTAGGGATAGTATTACTAACATGCCCAGTTGATATTCCTTTTCGAGTTTTGAAAACAAATCATGCAATACTCTGCGACTACCACTAGATGTCGGGCTGTGCATAGC
The DNA here is from genome assembly GCF_040938575.1 of Ambystoma mexicanum. Classification (NCBI taxonomy): domain Eukaryota; kingdom Metazoa; phylum Chordata; class Amphibia; order Caudata; family Ambystomatidae; genus Ambystoma; species Ambystoma mexicanum. Next base: position 1,437,893,193 of record NC_090924.1, read on the forward strand.
ATGTGAATCTAAGCAGATGCAAGCAACAGAAATACAATTACGGTGAGTAATGTATTAAATAAAGTACTACTGCAACCAGGCTGTCTGGACTGTGCTAGGTAAGTGAAAATGCCCTTAAAGTTAAAGGACAGAATGAACAAGTTTCCCTATGCACAGCATTCCACCATAGGGTAAAATGTAGTACTGCACAACTCTTTCACTGGTAGCCTGAAGTATTCCACAGTACCCCTATCAAAACAAAATGAGTTAAACTAGTGAGGTTAAAACTCCCTACTCACTAAAATAGGTCAGAATCATACAGTCGACAGAGATGCTGGGTGCCCCATTTGAAGGAACCTGAGCACCTGCACCATTTTCCAAGTCTATGCTATGCTATGTGTGGCTAACAGCAGCCCCAGAGCTGATGGTGTAGTCTGCATCATGTGTTTGTTTCTTTCATTCACTGGTAAAAGCCTCAAGTGGCAAATCTTGAGGGCGCACCTCTACCCGGGAAGATTCACAAGTGGTTTATACATTTAAGGAAAGCTAGGAAGTGGAGTAGAGTGGTGATGGGGTTAAATAATGGAGACTCTACTATACAAATTCCATGAAGTTTTTGTAGTGAAGCTGCATGCAAATTATGATCTCCAATACCAAGCGTTGGCTAGGAAAGGGGCTGGTGTGATGTTTGTGTCTTCTGTATTCCATTATCGTCTGCAAGACAGCGTGTGCTTGACTGCCTTTATAAAATAAACCTGTACTAAATGTTTGCATCTCCTTGGTGATGAAAGACCTTGACTGGCTCACAGATTAGCGGAAATGACGGGCCGGCCCATGAGGGTTGTTGGTTGGTATCACTCCCATCCACACATCACTGTCTGGCCATCCCATGTGGGTAAGTGGCTCTATGAAAGTCTTTCCAGAATCAAGCTGGGAAATCAATGTATATGTAGTTTTTGTGTTTATTTTTAGTAGACATTGTTGAGGAAAACAGTACAGAACATATTTAGGGAATATAGCTGTTAGGTGGGTTTTTAAACCACCACTGGTGTGAGGTTTAGTGAGCCCAACCTGTATGGTGCATGCATGGTTTCTATTAAGACAGACCAAACTCTCACTGACGGACGTTACTTCACAGTTCAGATTCCCCACTCACAAGAGAGACAAAGTAAGATGGTGCCCACAGTCTATACTGAAAACACATGCTACACACTATAAAACACTTTGATTTGTATGTGATATTTTAACTATTTACAAGAAATAAACAAACTGGTTATTACAAATTTCTCTTGCACACATGCAAGTTTTGTATATACATATAACATCTCCTCTCCTTCCAACAGTTGATGTGAAACGCACACCCACCACTGTCATTCTTCACCATTCCGATTCGTCATCAATATTCGACTTCAAACATTTTAACAATAACCCTTATGCCCCCCCACCCCCTCTCGCCCTCGGCCATAAATCAGCTGCTGGTATCTAGTTCATTCGGCAAGTTCTTGGAAAACCTTTCAAGGCACAGTCTGTCAGTTCTTTGTGCGCTGATGTCTTGGGGTCAGCTTTTTACGGTCTTCATGTGGTGGTTATTAATGTAGTGCCCCATGCACATGGGGGGAACCTCCCTGGTAGCTATTAGTTTCTGTATCGGGCCCCGGGTGTGCTGTGGTTACTTCAGGCCAGGCGTTCATACTTCTCGAAAAAGGGGAGCCAGAGTTCTTAGATATTTGTTCTAGATTCATCCATGAGATGTGTCAAACTCCATGTCGTAGATGGCCCGTACCTTGTTGGCCCAATCTTTTTCTCCTGGCATTTGTGGGCTCTTCCACTTTTGGGCCGGGCAGCACCTGGCCACTACCAACATAACCTGTAGCATGTGACCCTGGGTTACCTCATGGTCGTCTCCTACGTCAATCCCGAAGAGGAGAAGCCAGGGGCACAAAGATATAATGCCACCATCGACCCCTTTAATCCAGGATAATACCTCTCCCCAGTATGTTTGAACCATGGGGCATTTCCATCACGTGTATGTAGTCACCTTTTTCTTTCCGGCATTTCCAACAGTGTGGTTGTATCCCGCCCTCATCCTAGCGATCCTCTGGGGGAGATAATGCCACCTAAGCTATATCTTCAGGGTCTGGTGTCGGTATTGAAGTGAGGTTGTTGATCGGTTAGCTCGTATGCACATTTTGGACCGTTTATCATCAATTACCCCTCCCAGGTCCCTTTCCCATTGTGTCCGGGCTGACAGGGGTTCCCCGGGGGCCGAGTGTAAGAGGAGTTTGTAGAGGCGAGATATGACCCCCCCCTGCCCTCCCCTGTGGAGCTCCGGGTGGAGATTAGCAGTTTGTTGAAATTCTGTCAGGTATCTCCTAAGGGTGTCTCCCCACGAAGGTTCAGTGAGGACTCCCTTGAGCTGGAGATAGCAGAACGGTGAAAGTTTGCCCAACCCTAGGGCCTCCTCTAAGTCTAGTAGGGGTAGGAAGGATCCCCTCCCCCCATCCCAAAGGTGTCCTGTTCTAGTGAGACCCGCCTTGTACCATTGCAGGAACGCGGCCGGTTCCGCTATTTTATCTATAAACGGGGGTTGGAGGGGCAGCCCAAATGCAACTCAACGGAGAGGGTCATGTGGTGAGCCATCTGTAATAACCTCGTTCCCTCCAGACCGACCACAGGACCCCCAGCACCGGGTGGTGTAGGACCCTTCTTGGGATGCGCGATCTTGGGACCTGCAACCATTCGTCCATCGTGACCGGGGCTAGTACCTTGTTGTCCATTGCCACCCACTGCTTTTCCGTCCCTGGGTTAAAATGATCCGTCGGGACCCTCAACTGGGCTGCCTTGTAGTATGTTTCAAAGTCTGGGAACCCCACCCCTCCGTCTTCCTTGGGCTTCGTTAGGACCTCATATGAAATTCTGTGCTTCTTGCACGCCCAGAGGAATTTCAATAGGGTTAGTTTTATTTCAGTTAGGAAGGTCTTTGGCACCTTGATGGGGAGCATCTGGAAAAGGAATAGGAATTTAGGGAGGACTACCATTTTAATCACATTAAGACGCGCTATCCATGAGAGCCCCGAGCTTGCCCATTTCTCTACATCCCTCTTGATTTCTATCCAGAGTGGGGTGAAGTTATTGGGGAAGAGGCCTGTAGGGTTCCCTGTGACTTGGACCCCCAGATAATGGAACCCATCCCTCTGAAGTCGGAAGGGTAGCTCTCCCACATACTCTCTGATACATTTCCCCCTATGAAAGCCACTGACCTCCCCAGGTTAACCTTAAATCCAGAGAGTTCTCCGTAGCATGTTAGGCCCTGCAGCACTTGAGGGACCGCCTGGGATGGTTTGGTGATGTAGAGGAGCGCATCGTCTGCGAATAGGCTAAATTTAAAGTGGGAGTCTCCTATCCGTACACCATTGATTTCCTCATTCTTCCGGACCGAGACCGCACAATGCTCCATGACAAGGCGTATATTACAGGGGATAGTGGGCAGCCCTGTCTCGTACCTCTCACCATGGGGGGGGGAGAAGGCCCCTGATTCTGTCCCGTTAACAACCACCTTGGCTGAGGGGGTGGAGTATAACGGCCATATCCAGCCCAACCATTTAGGACCCATTCCCACCTCAGAGAAAACCTCCCCATAAATCCCCAACTGACCCTGTCGAAAGGCCTTCTCTGCGTCAAGTGCCAGCAGCAGAGCCCATTCATCCCGCATCGCCTTTGAATTTAGTACGTGGAGGGTTTTGCGCATGCTGTTGGAGCTTTGTCTATTGAGGATAAATCCCGCCTGATCTGGGTGGACCAGACGGGGGAGGCATCTTTCTAGTCGGGTAGCTAGAATTCTGGCAAAGATCTTAGCGTCCAGGTTCAGGAGGAAAATAGGCCTGTATGATCCGCAGTCTGCCGGATCTCTGCCCGGTTTGGGTATTACAGTGATGAGGGCCTGTAGGAAGGTGTGTGGGATTGTGTCTCGGTTTCTTATTTGATTGGACAATTTGGCCATGGGTTCTGCTAGAATGGCTTGACACTGTTTATAGAAATCCACCGTATACCCATCCCCCCGCAACCCCTGTGCCTTTGCCACTTTTAGCCTCTTAATGGCGCCTTTCACCTCCTCAACTGATATATTCCCCTCCAGCCCCTGTAGCTCTCGCTCGGTCAGTCGGGTTAATGGGTGTTCCGCTAAGTATGCCCTGGATCCCTTCCACTGATTCCATCCCTTGTTTTGTGTAGAGTTCCCTGTAAAAATCAGCGAAGCATTCTGCTACTTGCTCCTTCTTGTTGCACTAATTGGCCCCTTTATCTCTGGTGGGTCCCACCCCCCTTTCCATTCTACATCCCCTGGCTCTATGTGCCAGGAGAGTCCCCACTCTATCCCGCCTTTCGTAGTACCTTTGTCGTGTGTATCTCAGTTTCTTAATTACTTCCCCTATGAGGACTGTATGAAGTGCCTGTCTCTTCCCTTGCATCTCTATCAGGAGGGTTTCCCTGTCCTCCCCATCGAGACTGAGACTAGCGCGCAGGGCCTTTAGTTCTTCTCAGAGTTTGCTTTCAATAAGTCCTCGCTCTCGCTTGCGCCTGGAGCCCTCGGCTATCAGGAGGCCCCGGAAGGTAGCCTTCGCGGCTTACCACACCATCACCATGTCGGATTCCCCATTATCGTTTGTCTCAAAGTAGGCTGCCATCTCGTTCCTTAAGAAGTCTCTAAAGACTGGTTCTCTCAGGAGTGTGTCGTTGCAACGCCATCGGGTGGATCTCGGGGACATGGGCAGCGACCAGTTTGCCACCAACAGTTCGTGGTCTGACCATGTTATTGCTTCCATCCTGGGGTCCGAGGCCACCCCTCCCCGCTCCTGAGGTTAAGAGCAGGTCGAATCTCGTATAGGTGTAGTGTGGGGGAGAGGTGTATCCCCCCCGGGCCTGGCCACGCCTTGCGCCACACGTCTGCCCAATAGCGTTCCCTTAGGAGAGTTTGTAGAGCTAGATTGTCTTTGGTGACACCCCTTGGCCCTGCTCCCCTTGCCGTCCACCAGTCTAGTTTAGGGTCCATTATGAGGTTGAAATCACCTCCTAGTATCATGGCCCCCTCTGCCCATTCATCCATTAGCCTGAAGATCTGGGTCAGGAACCGTATCTGACCAGAGTTGGGCACGTATAGGGTGGCCAGCATGATACGTTCGCCCTCACAAGTGCCCTTCATCCCCAGGAATCGCCCCCCGAAGCCTCTCTTGGTCTCTATATTTGTGAGGTGGAGAGTCTTGTATAGAAGAATGCCCACCCCTTCCTTCTTTGAACTTCTATGGGGGGGGGCCCAGAAGTTGCTCCCAATTACTTTTCCTTTAATCGGCAACTCTTTCCCCTGTTTGTAGTGAGTTTCTTGTAGGAAGAGTAACATCAGCTGTTTGCGGAACATGTTGCTCGTCAGTGATCTTTTGTTTTGAGAGTTTAAGCCCTTGACATTGAGCGTGCCTATCCTGCCTTCAACCATTGTCGTCCTTGATCATATTTTCTTTGTGCTCCTTTGTTTCCGGTGTGGAGCCCGTTGTGAAGCTAAGAGCCCCAGCTCGATCTGGCTGATCCCATTTCCCACAAACCTTCTAGGCTTGTCCCTCCTGCTCCTCGGTTCCCTCCCCCCTTTCCCAGTTGTCGAGGGGTTCGTCTTCATCCCACGACGGTTGTCGGGTCTGGTTAACTAACCACCAGGGCTTCTTTCCCAGCCCCGGGTGTCATGGTTTGTCTGGATTCCCCAGCCTCAACTTCTTGTGGGAGCCATTGCCCATTTTAGGTTTGTCAGAGGGTCTCGCACTCCAGACTTCTAAGTGCTGCCCCCCTTCCCGCCTCCCATCTGACTAATATTTCCTTGGCAGAGCCGCAGGGCCAACCACGTCCCGATCCTGGCTCCCCTAACTCGGGAGCTAACCTGGTGCCAACGTGGCATGTTAACTTAGTTTCTAGGGGCCTCGGTCCTCGGTTTCTTCGATGGATTTTTGTGTGGTCGACGGGCCAATGACATTTTAGACTGAGAGCTATATTGCGGTATCTGGTTCATTTCAGGTGTCCCTCGGATGCCGAGGAGGGGTGTCTAGTTTTCTGGAACTTGCGGGCCCATTTTACCTTTACCTTTGCCTTGCCTCTAAAATTGTCTGGGCCGCTATGGCCACGACCCGGGTCCCGCATGTCTGTCACAGTCGACTGAGGGTCCGGCCCAGTCATTCAGTAATTCTTCCGTGACCCTCTGGATATCTTCTACAGATACAAGATGGTGCTTCTCTCCTTTCCGTTCAAATGCTAAGTAGAAGGGGTGGCCCAGCGGTATCTAACCCCCCTCTCCTGGAGCCATTTGGTGAGGTTGCCGCATTTCTTCCTCATCAGCAAGGTGAGGGCCGAGAGGTCTTGGTAAACGGCCACCTTGAAATCCACGTATTGTATGTTCCCAAGAGTCCTCGCCTTCTCCAAGATCCTAGCCTTGTCTCTGTAATAATGTAATCTTGCTAGGACCCGAGCGAGGGCCCTTGCCTCCACGTCCGGTGCGGTGCACTCTGTCCATTTTGACGTCTTCAGTGGCTTCTCTACCCAGAATAATATGTATGATGTCGTGTATCTCGACCTCTAGGCCAAGCAGGCTCTCTCCCTCCGATTCCACCAGGCCGAAGATGCGTAAATTGTTTCTCCTTTCCCTGTTTTCCATGTCGTCGACCTTGAATCTTAGATCCTCTTCGTGCCGCTGGACCTCCATGAACCTGGCTTCCATTTGAGTCTCTAGGAGTGCAGTGGAAAGTTGGTTGTTTTCAATCCCTTCCATGCGGTCTTCCAGAGTAGTCACTTTTGTAGTGAGGTCTGCCAGCTTGGCCCCCATGTCTGTTTTTATCCCCCGGATCTCTTCTAAGATCATCTGGATGTTGTTCTGGATCGCGCCCAGGGCCGGGGCCGGGGTGGGTGGGCCTCCGGAGGCCATTTCGTTCTCGTCGGCTCGTAAATTGGAATTTGGCAAGAGTTTCCTTCCAACTCATGTAGATCGTGCAAGGTCGGGTGTGAAGGTGTCCCCGTGGAACTCGTGTGGTGGTCTCCGTCCCCCCGACCCACTCCAATTTATCTCCTGGCTGGTCTTTCAGGGGCTTCAGTGGTTGGGCTATTGTACCGATAGTCAGTGGGTCCGCAGATGAGTTGGGTCGTGGGCAAGTCGCTGGTAGCTCGTCTGGCCCTGTTTCAGGGTCTCTTGGTCCTTCTGGGCCTGGTGCAGGGCGGCCCCGGGTCTGAGGAGCGCTGGGGTCCGGTGTATAGGCCTTATCCGTGGTGAGAGTGGGCTTTATGTAGGGTAAGATTGGTACCAGAGGCTTTTGCGGGGTAGATGGTGCTTCTCTATGTGGCCCAGCTACAGGGGTGACCACTTGGATGGTGGCCAGCCGTCAGGACCCCTCCCGTGTTTTCCACACCAGTTGTGTGGAAGGGCGCGCTTCAGGCTAGAAGGGGGTCCTTTTGGGGTTCACGCAACCTCTCTTGGTCTTGCTGGGCGACTGTGCGTGGCACTCCGGTGGCCGTGCTGTGCGCCCCGTGGCTGGGGACCATTGACTGGGTGCGTGGGCTCTCAGGATCCGACCCTCTGACAGTGGTTGCAGATTGGCTAGTCCCCCTTGCGTGGATGGTGGGGGTCAGTGCTACTTGCTCAGGGGGGCCCCTCCGTGGTGCCTCCTCACCTTGCTACACGTGTCCCTGCTGTGTTGGGTCCCCCACCAGTCAATGTTCGGGCATGCTCCCGCGTCGACCCAGGTTGGGGGGGGGGGGTCCCGAGGGCGTTTGATTCTTCGGACCTGACTTCAGGAGCTTGTGGGCTCTTGGGTTCTTCTGAGCGTGTGCCCTTTAATCCTCACAGTTGTGGCACGGTGGGCCCCCCACACGGCCCGCGGCGCTCTTCATCTTTTAGTCCGGGCCCCAACTCCTGGGCGCACCTCCCGCGGGCGCGCCCCCACTCCGGCCCCGGAGACAGGTGCTGGGCTCAGGGGTCGGGCGGCTGCCGAGAGGGCGAACAGTGGCGCTGCCTCCTCAACACGGCCCCCACCTCCTTACCGCGGTCCTTCTCGGTGCACGCCTCGTCGGTGGTGCGCGGGGGCTGTTGCACCCCGTTACACACAGAGTTGATGACGATGTCTGTCTGTGGGGATGGGGGGGTGCTGTCCAGGCCGCAGGACTCTGGCATCTCGCCTGTTGCTCCTGATGCGCTGCTCCGTGACGTAGTGTGGAGTCCTGGAGGGGGAGGGGCGCTCGCACTCCCTGCCATGTAGCTCAGGCCCGGGGCACCTCTGAGCTCCGGACTTCGAACGTTGTGTTGGGCTTCGGTTCAGCAAGCCTTTTCTTGGCCTTGTGAGCGGGCTGAGGCCTTCCTTCTCCTGTCTCGCAAAGTTCCCGGGGCTTGAACGGGAACTCTAGGCTCAGGCAGCCATCTTGCCTGCGCCCCCTGGTGGCCTCGTTGATGATACTTTAATCCCTGTTGCAAGTGCCTTATTTTCAATCTCTGTAATGCTCGATAGTGCAAGGGGCCTGGAAATATGGCTTGAATGGATGCTGCCAGCAGCCCTACAAGCCTTGCGAGCACTCTTAGTGAAACTACTTGCTGTTTTAAGCATGCCCTGATCTCTCTCCTGATATCTTGTATCTTCCTTGCTGGCAGTTCCAGCATAGCCTTTCTTGTGTCCAATATGAACCCCAGAAAGTCTAGCCTCTGCGCCGGCTTGATAACTGATTTCTCTGCGTTCACTAGGAATCCCAATGACTGCAGCAGGTCCTGTACCCATCTTGTCTGATATTCTAGCGCTTCCCGGTCCTCCGATGGGAGCAGTAGGTCGTCTAGATATAGAGAGAGAGATTTCTAAACTTTATTTTAAGTTTTCACTCAAACCGTTACATAACCACACCCACATTAGGGTGCAACAATAATGCGCCATCCAACTCCCCACTCTTTCCGCCCCCCCCAAACCCCCCTCCACCAGCCCTCCGGGTTCGTTGAAGCAGTGGATCCTCTTCATTAGGTATTAGTAAGGGTGCCAGTCCCTGTGTTTGGGTGAGCTGGGAATCATTGTCCCGGGTGCTTCTCCTTCCCGGTTAGGATGATGTGGATTCCTCTGCCTCGTTGATTAAGTATGTAACTAATAGTACCCATAAGTCTGGGGGGGCGAGCATGTTGGGGTAATGTCCTGATGAAGTCTGTCTCCACATCCTGGCAGTAGAGGACGTCCTTGCGCCAGTTCACTGGCGGGACTGGTCCTTGACCCCCAAGACATGGCAATTCTTCTGCGAGCAAGTGTCATCAGAACTCCTGCTAGCTTCCTTATGGCTGGCGATAGTTGCTTGGTCATCCCGGGTAGTGCCACCATCGGGATGGGTTGTAGTTCCCGAGCCCCCTCCTCCCCCACCCCCTCCTCCCCACTATCGTCGATTCAATCTGTAGGACCTGTGTTCAGAATGGGGTCAGCATGGGACAGTCCCATGCCAGGTGGAAGAAATCGGCTTCTGAGTCTCTGCATCTTTCACACGCCGCTGATGATTCTGGTTGCTGAAGGCATTTTTTTTGCAGGGGTGAAGTATGTCTGATGCAGGAAATTAAAATTAATTTGCTTGAGACGTGAGATTTTTTGCGTTTGGCTTAGGATGTTGGTCCATTCCTCATCTGGGATTGATGTGTGGAGTGATCTTTCCCATCTTGTTTTCGTGCGTGTGTTAACAGGTACTATGTCAGTTGTAAATAGATGCGACTAATCTGCCGTCTCCCTGTGCTTGGATCACATTATGTAATAATTGCCATGTTGGTGGTGGTTGTGGGAATGTCGGGAAAAGTGCTTGGAGGGTGTATCGGAGTCTGAAGTAAAGGAAAGTGTCTAGCGAGGTGTCGCTCCCTCTGTCGCTTGTTGGGGTGTTCTAAAGGTTCCCTCGCTGAACAGATCCCCCAGAGTGTTTATCTGGAGTTTCGTAACCCATTGATGAAAGACCTTTTCCGATGTCAGGGGGATCCCTGGTATGAATTTGATTGGGAGGAGGGGGGAGAATCTAACCGGAATGCTGGATTTTTGAGCCATCCTTTTCCAGATTGCGTAGGTCGCGAGGACAATATTCAGTGTGTTGTGGCGTACTGGAAGTTGACTGATAATGACAGCTCTCAATAGGTTGGGTGTCGCTAGGGCTCATTCTATTTGAATGTGTTGTCTGACGAAGTGCGTGGTATACCAATAACTGAGAAATTGCGCCTGGGCTGCCCAGTAATTTCGTTCCATATCTGGGAAGAGCTAGGCCTCCACTGGACACTGGTAGTATTAACGTCGAGTGAGCCACCCTCGCTGGTTTGCTCGCCCAAAGTAGTTCAAGGACTAGACTTTTAATTCTCTTCATGAAGGATTGTGGAATTAGGATAGATATGTTAGCAAATAAATATAGTAGTTTTCTGGAGAATCACCATTTTTACCAGTGAGGCCCTCCCCATAAGGTCAATGGCAGCGTCTTCCCTCAGGTTACTTTCTCCTGCAGTGTCCTCACTACTGCCTCATAGTTATCCCGGAATATGTCCTGGTAATTTAGGGACATCCGTATCCCCAGGTATCGAACATGTGAGTTCTCCCATGCAAAATGATAGTCGTCTGCGAATGCCCTAGTGGCTGGAGTCAGCGGGAATATGATTGATTCTCTCATGATCGGGTTTAGGTTTTCAATGGGGTCATGAATGAGTAACGCTACATCATCCGCATAGAGGGATATTATTAGCTTGTGAGGACCGATGGAGAGACCCTTATGGAGTTGTTGGGATCGCAAATTCGATGCAAGGGATTCCATTATTAGTGAAAATATTAGCGCTGAAAGCGGGCAACCTTGTCTGTTGCCCCATTGTAGATTTATAGGTGCAGACTTTTTTGATCTTAAAACAATGGTGGCTTGGGGGTTGGTGTACAACAAAGAGACTAGGTTGATGAAATGGGCCCTGACGCCTAGTTAACTGCGAAGCGGAAAGGCCACTCGACAGTCGAAGGCCTACTCGGCGTCGAGCAGAACTGCGACGGCCTAGTGGGCAGGGTCAAGTGCCTCAATGATTCCAGCCTTCTGATACCGAAAGTTGTGCTGCGTCCAGGCACAAATCTAGCCTGGTCTGAGAGAACTAGAGCCGGCATCAAGGGGAGCAGCCTGCTAGCCAATATTTTTGCCAGGATTTTATCGAGATTTAGTAAAGAGATGGGTCTGTATGATGCAGATTCCTCGGGGGGGTTTGCCTGTTTTGTGTAATAGGATTATATTGGCTTCACAAAGGGTCTGTGGAAGGGACCCGGTTTTTAGTGCCTCATCGTACACCTCCACAAGGAGGGGAGCCAAGTGCTTGCAAAGGCTTTGTAAAATTCCCCCGTTAGGCCGTCGGGCCCAGGGGCTTTGGTGTTTGGACGGGATTTGATGGCTTCTATGATCTCTTCTCTCATAATAGGTTTGTTGAGGAGATCACGTAATTCCCTCTTTACCCAATAAAGTTTGTGTCTTCCGAGTACCTGCGTAAGGCTTCAGAGTTGGAGTTGTGTTTTGAGGTGTTCAGTTCTTGGTAGAAAATTCTGAATTCCTCCACCATTTCTTCTGTATGTACTATCGTGCCTCGATTAGTGCTCACCCTTTCAACCATCGTCGGCTTCTTGTCCGCGTTTATCAGTTTCGCGAGGAGGGCTCCTGGTTTTTGGCCTTCCCCGTATTGAAGGATCAGTGGATCAGTCGACCTAGACCTAGGAATTTTAGTTCACGCTCTGCCGTGTCTCTGAATGTCAGTAGTTCCTCTTGAGTGCCGCTTGGGTGCGTGTATCGTTTGTAATGGAGCACAGGAGTTCAACTTTTCAATCGTTCTTCACTAGTGGCTAGTTCACGTCTAATCAGTTTAAGGATGCCGTTCTCTTTGGCCAGGCACACCCCTCTGACGAAGCACTTTAGTGTTTCCCAGAGTGTGCCCATCGATTAAACTGCACCCTGGTTTATTTCTATAAACTTAAACTCGTCCCGCAGCTTGGAGGCAAAAACCTGGTCCCGCAAAGACCCTGGCTTAAATCGCCACTGTAGCAGGCACGGTTTGGTGACGGCGGGATTGCAGTTGAGGGTCACTGCAGCGTGATCTGAGAGGTTTTGGGGAGAATTTGGCAGAGTGCGCACAAGAAAGGGCTCATCGAGGAGACAAACGGGTAGTCAATCCGGGAGCACGTGTTGTGTATAGCCGAGTGGAAGGTGTAGTCGCGCTTCTCCCAGTTACTGTCTCCACACGTCCACAAGATCGTAGGCTCTACAAATTTCTTGCACCTGGAGGCTAGCTTTGGGTGTTGGCATAGCTGTGTTCCGTATCCTATCTTTCGAGGGGTCTAAAGTAGTGTTCAGATCACCGACCCAGATGATCGTAGCAGAGCCCGTCTCTGCAAGGTGTGTGAAAACCCAGTCGAAATTATTAGCTCCATCTACATTGGGGCCGTAGGAGTTGACGAAAATAATTTCTTTGGCTGCCAGGATTCCCCTCACCAAAAGTGATCTGCCTTTGGTATCTCTTTCGGTTTTTATCAGACGAAAGCAGGCCCTTCGACTGATCAGAATAGCTACTCCTCTGGCATATGACGAATACAAGGAGAAATACCTATAGCAGCCCCTGTTTCGGGCCCAGTGATGATCTTTTCCTGGAAGGAGATGTCTCTTGAATCGTGGCCACATCCACCTCGTGTCTCCAAGTATTGTAAGACTTTTCTTGTTTTGGATGGGAGGTTGTTTCCCCTAATGTTCCATGTGTCGACTGGGTTTCTTATATGGGCTGATTTTGTAAGATGTGTCCTGTGGGGCTGCGCGGTCATGTGGAGAGTAAGCATGAGGGGCTGCTGATCTTCTTAATGTTCTGTAGAGGTGGTTCAGCATTAAATAGCTGCATGGCGGACCAGCGGGGGCCGGGAGTCCGGTGGCGTTTTTCCCAACCCATTCTCTAACAACCTTACTTACACGGGCAACCCCCAACTCACCCGTTTGGATACCTATTCTGGGGGGGTGGACCGCATTGTTGCGTGTCCGACGCCCGGTTCCCCAACCTATAACGATAAACTGGTGAGAACTTTTTGCTGTGCAAGGGGCACGAGGGGGGTGGGGGGGTCCCCAAAATCCACGACCCTGGCAAACTTAATTCCACTGTTAGTTTCGGTTAGGTTGCTGTTCTTGGTAAATGGTTTTTCCGCCGTTGACCTTGGTTAACTAAGTCGGGTTCCTCCGGTTTCTTTCTCTCTGTGCTCGTGCATGGCTACGGTCCAGTGCGGGGCATCCTGCCTGATCCAGGTATGCATTTATTTCATCAGGTGTCTAGAAAAAATTGACTTTCCCACCATGTTGTGCTCTGAGCCGAGCCGGAAAGATTATTGAATAAGCGATTTGGTTATCTCTGAGCCTTTGCCTGATGGCTGTGAAGGAACTCCTCTGTGCTTGCACCGCTGGAGAGAAGTTTGGGTAAAAATGCACTCTGTCTCAATCGTGGTGTAGCTCTCCTTTTTCCCTGGCGAGTCGGAGAATGGTATCACAATCATTATAATTAAGCAATTTTGCAATGATTGGCCGGGGAGGAACTCCCGTGATGGGTTTGGTTGATGGGATTCTGTGGGCTCTCACGACGACAAATATGCGAGAAAGAGCCTTGTAACTGAAAAGAGGGGTACATAGTGCTTCCACAGTCTTCCATTTTCGTTTGTGGCTGGTGTTCCCTTGTTCCGACAATTCCCATATTTCTCTTGGAGCGGCCCTCCAGGTCTTCAATTCAAGCGTTAGCCGCTTTCATTTGGGTCTCCAGTTGTGTCACTCTGGCCACTGGGGCCGCCGCGCTGTCGTCTAGATTGGACATGCAGTGTTCTACCTCATTCAGGCATTCAGTGTGGGTGTCTAGGCGATGTTGTAGGAGGTTAACTTTAGAAGAAAGGCCATCCATTTTGTTGTTTAGACTCTGTATGCCTGCCTTCAGGTCCAGGAGGAGTTCCTTGATGCCTGTAGAGCATGCTCCCTCGTCCATTCGGTGTGCACTGTCCATCGGGGGCTCAGGTTCCTCCAGCAATCTGGGTGTCTTGGGGGCTGATCCGGTCTCGAAGTTTAGCTTCCTCTGTGGCCTGTCAGTTTTACCCATTCCGTTTGTGCTGGGGGAGGTATCCCCGTGTGGTGTTTGGCGTCTATAGGCAGTTGTTTTGACCCCTGTTGTAATTTAGGGGGCAGTCGGTCTTGCGTCGTGTAGCGGCAGTTCTTGGTCAGAGTATGACACTCCGGAGAGATGATAATGGATGTGGCGTCCAGTGTGGGTTTAAATTGCCAATGAACTCTGCCAGTTATAACTTGTAAACTCACTGGAGGGTGGGGGGGGGGGGATGTGCACAGCCCGCGAGGCGGTGAGGCAAAATGTCCACAGCCCGCGAGGCGGTGAGGCAAAATGTCCACTTCCTCGTGCAGTGGCAGTGTGTTTGGCCTCTGGAGTTGGTTTTTCCTTCTCTCCTCCCCGTCGCCCATTTGTGGATTGGGGGGGGGGGGGTTAGGGTTGCTGATTCTTTTTGGAGCTGGAGTGCTGCATCAATGCTGTAACGGGCCATATGGGTCCTGGGGCTTTGCTCTTGGGACTGCCTGAACTGGCATGCGGCTAATCCAGCTGAAGGGTATGGTGTACTAACGCTTGCTGCGGCCGTGGCGTATAGCAACCGCAGCGTGCGCCGGACCTGATTGGTGTTGTAGGATGTTTGGTCGGCCACGGGGCTCCACTGGCCACCCCGGAATTCGCTCCGCTGGCGCGCTGCACAGAAGCCACTGCTTACACTCTTTGGAGCTTCCCGTCGGGTCCCGCTCTTCTCGGTGGGGGAGGAGTGGCGCAGTCTGCCGCACCAGGACCAGCAGCGCCGCTCTCCGCTGTCGCTGGGGGGAGCCGGGGTATGAGGGGCCTCTGCAGCTGGACCGTCGCCCTCGCTCCCCGCGGCTGCAGAGTCCGATTTGGCTGCTCCTGCAGTCTCCCAGTGGCACAATCCCCGGATGTCTGCGGCCGCAGGTCTGTTTGGCAGAGCGGCCGCGCCATGCAGGGGGCCCTGCCCGGGCTCTGGTGTGCTGGTATATTTTCCCCGGTGTTGGGGGGGGGGGGGGGGGGCGGCGGACTGCTTCCCCCGGCTTTTGCCCTCACACGGCTTGGAGGCAATCCCCGGGTGCCTGGCAGTCAGCAGGGCCTCTCCAGTTGCTTCGGGTCTCAGGATCGTGCGGTGGTGGTTGTGGCCGTGGAACCTCCGATTTCACCTCAAATTGTGCCGTCAGGCACCTTGCCACCGGAGATAGATGCAGGGTCAGGGTGACGATGCTCCGAAAAATGCAGGATTAATTCAGGGCCGCGCGAGAGCTCACATAGCTGTGGCCATCTTGGTTGGCTCTCTAGCGCACTCCATCTAGGTATATAATCAGTCTGATGCCTTTCTCTCGTATTGCTGCAGCCACTGGTTTCATCAGTTTGGTAAAAGCCCAGGGCTCTGAAGCAAGCCCAAAGGGTATTGTCTTGAATTGCCAGAGCTGTTTGTTCTACCGAAAACCTAGGAATGTTCTGTATTGCTCCTGCACTGGAATCGTCAGATAAGCATCCTTCAGATCCAGTCTCGTCAACCAGCCTCCCTCTCTCAGGTAATCCCTGAGCTGATGGATTCCTTCCATCTTGAAGTGATGGTACACAATCCACCCGTTGAATTCTTTCAAATATATCACAGGGCAAACGTTTTCCTTTCTGTGAACTAGAAACATGTTGCTTATAAAGCTGGTGGTCCCTGGGCATCTCTCTATGGCTCTCTTCTGCGCTAGTTGGGTCAATTTGGAGTCTAAGCATTCCTGCTCTGTGGCCGCTAGGCGCTGCTGGTGGGGGGCGCGTGCTTGCACTGGTGACTGTATAAATTCTATCTGCAGACCTCTTACGGTTTGCAAAATCCAGGCAACGCTGGAAAGCGCGCGCCAGTTTTTCCAGACATACTGGTCGTCCCCCCCCTACCGGAGGGTAGGCAATAGTTCTTACCTTGTGTAAATCCTTGTCCTCGGCCGAAGCCTCTCCCTCTCCCTCTGCGTCCCCTGGGGGTACGACCTCTGGCTGGAAAGAACGCATCCTGCTGCCTGTCCTCCCAGTATTGTGCTCTATGGTTGGAGGCCCTTCTCCCTCCTTGTCGAGCGTCCCCTGAAACGACCGATCCTGGCAAAAACCATATTCAGGAATATTTTCTTGGAGGCTTGTGCTTTCTCCAAGGATGCGTAGGTGCCGACAAACCGGCCCATCTCCTTCCTGAAGGTTTCTCCGAAAAGAAGGCCTTGAGCCGCTTCTCCGGCTTCATAGGATGCTAGATCGCTCAGCTTCGGGTCGATCTTGAGCAGTAGACCTCTCCTTCTCTCCGAGGCGATCGCGCAGTTGGCGTTCCCCAGAAGGCAGACTGCTCGTTGCGCCCATCCTGCTAAGGCCTCTGGATCTACTTCCTCTCCTGCATCTCTCGCCCTCTCTGCAAGGTCCATGATCTTTGGGAGGGGCCCTGCCAAGTCCAGTACTTTCTCTTGGTAACTCTTCCAAGCTATATCGATACCTTTTTGGGGATCTTTACTGGTTTTGGATATAAAGGTCAACATTTTAGGATCCAAAACGAGGGTCTCTGCCACCTTTCCGGGAAGATCCGGTCGTGGGCATTCTGCTGGAAGGCGTTCTCGCCTCCTTGTCTAAGGCATTTCTTAGCCTCACCGTCATGTATTGAGCTACCCTGGGTGAGGGATGCCAGTCTGAGGATCTTGGGTTACGGATGCTATCCGGATCGAACATTTCCTCTTGTTCTTCCTCGCAGTGTTTCTCCTTGCGGGCTCTCTACCCCCCATCGCCCCCTGCTGAGCTTAGGCCATTCTTCCTCGACTTGCTCCTCTGTCTCTTGTGGGGAGAGGTCTCCCTCTGTTGGCTCTTCTTCTGAGCCTAGGTATTCTTCTCCCTCATTGTCTTCCCTGGGAGAGGGGGTTGTGAGGTCTGGCACTGCTAGACGCTGCAAATAGGCTTCTTTGAGCTTTGCGAAGGCATCGGCAATCTCTGGGGCCTTTTCTTTCACCTCATCCAATGGGCCCTGGGGGGGGGGTCATCGGAGGCTTTCCTCTCTCGGGCCTGAATACTCACTTAGACCCTCTTCCAGAGGGTCCGGTGGGCATGCTCTCTGTCCTTGTGGTGCTGTCTTTGGGCTGATTCCATATAGCTTCTAGCATTTCCAGCTTTTCTTGGAGGGGTCGCATCCCTTGTGCCACTGCATCTACCAGCAAGCTCCCCAGCACCTCTTTGAAGCTGGCAGCTAGGTCTAATGGCTGCTCTTCTTCGCGCCATTGGAATTCCGACATTATTTGGAGCGTGCTGTGTACCTGTATACCTGTAGCAGGTGTCTTAGCATGCCCACTTCGCTAGGCAGATCTGAAATAATTTTATTTAATTAATTTTTTTTATAGTGGCTGCACCGGACTTGTGATTTGTCTTTTATGAATGGTGGCTTATACTACAAATTTTCCCCTGCATGAGGCTTGTCTCTATTGTGCTGTGTAGTCACACTTCCTGATCTTCGTGCTGTTTCAGAGGCTTGGGATGGTGATCTCAGCAGATCTCTGCTTTTGTATTCCCACGTGGTGTAGAAACACCGTTCTCAATCAACTTCCGTGGCAACGCTAATATTCTTAGCGGGGAGTGATTATACCGCCGGGCTTGGCTACCTTACTCCTCCGCGGCGCAGCTGAAATGCGATGCGGAGGACGCAGTGAGCCCCGTCCACTTCTCCCTGAGTGTGGGGCCTGGAGCATAGCAACACTCTCTCTCTCCTTATCGGCTGCTCTGGCCACGCCTACGTGAGGGTGAGGGTGGGGGCCAGAGCGCAGCGCCGCTTCTTCTCCCTTAGAGGAGCTCCGGTAGTTTCGCGGAGGAATCGGGACCCCCGAAGTGCCGGATATACAGCACGGGGTCTGTGCTACGTGGGCTGAGTGGAATGTCCACTCAGTTATTACCATGCTGCAACGCGCAAAGCATGTGGATACTGCGCTCGCAATCTTCGGTTAGCTACTCTTAGTCACGATAAATATATACGTTATTTTCTATTGTAAAGCTCTTTCCACGTAATACGTTGGTTATCTCATGCACTATCTAACCTTCCTTAACTATTGGCTACCATAAGTCAATAATATGCCAACAATAGCTACCCTACTCCAATTACAGAGAGAGGTAAATTAAACGTTACTTATCTGCTTCAAGAGCGGTAAAAGAAGAGGAGGAGCTCGGGGGCAGGATGCGGTCATAGCTGAGCTGGAGAGTGGATGACTACAGAGACTATGGGAGTTGTAGTTTTAAAGAAGAAAAGTCACTTTGGACATTTCAAAGTTGTTTTTGGTTATAGTTTGTTGAAACTGCTGAAGAGTGGTAAGTTGAAGCATAATGCTCGCCTCCAGTCTTGCCATAGAATCTGATGAATATAAGGGGATTTGTTTCTGTTGTCATAGCTTGGGAGATCGCTATATGACCTCCCAATTATTAACCTGGGAGTTGGGCTTTGATCCAGATTTGTGAAAGGTCATGCCGACATACTTAGGTTAAAGTGGGACATTTCTATGAGACTTCATTGAAATCTACTCGTGGACTTTTTAGGAGTCCAAATATGAAAGTATTTCTATAGTCATGTTATTTTGACCTTTGAACTGTTGCTGACCTTAATAAAGCATCCAGGAATATTTCGAAAAGTTTGGCTTCTATTTAAATGCTTGAAATGTAACAAAAACAATCGTAAGCAGTAAAATATTATATTCTAAAGAAGCACATAAATGCTTCATCTTTTATTTTGTGCTTTGTTCCAGCACTAAAATGTCTAACCTTCTACACGGCAATTGTTGCTAATGTCTACGTGAGGTAACTACACCCAGATACTCTTGAAATGTTGAGGCAGCCTTGGGCCAGCCTATTCGGATGCTGCACCACCTATACCCAACTTTGACCAGAGTCAGCCCACCTGCTACCTTTCCCATTTATAAAAGACTATCACGTCTATAAAATGGGTGCTATGCTTAAATAGGCGTAGTTGGCAGGTCACTGGAGAAATCGAATCAAAGTAATATTAGAGGCAAAGGAGTGTGAAGATGGTCCATTTAGGTCAAATTCAAGCCGGTTCAAGAACCTGCTCCATGAGGAAAAGGGAGAAATACTGCTGTGACTAAATACGGCGCGCCTATAGAGCAACTTGGAGGAAGGGGCCTATGGCTTAACGAGGAGCAAAAGTTGAACATCGTCTTGGAGCTATGGCTCTATGGTCACCTCTCAAACCTGTTCTACAAAGGGCATTGGCGAAAGTAGTGAAAATATGGACGGTCAATTCCACCTAAAGCGCCACCTATAAGCCGAAACCTTTACATTGGAGTACGTTTGAGGAGGGACACGGAGCGTTTGGGAATTTACCCACCAATGAACTGTCCATGGCCATGCTAATGCCTATGGCCATCCTCACCTACTACTGGCCCCACCCTGCCTAGCACTTATTCTCTTAGGATCTCTTTGAGCTAGCTTTATCAAGCAGTAACAGCTGCTCGTGCCTGCCAGTGTTATTTCAAAGCAGTGCTCGGAGTGTTAATGGCATAATTGCAGTTGTAAATGAGTTATGGTGTAACAAACATGTCTAAACCAAGTGTGCCGTCAACCATCAGAATTACGCTTGTCCCTACACTGAAGTTGTGTTAAAAACATAAAATGACGAAGCCAACATTTTTGGTATTAGCTGGGGCTTTGCCAGGCATTTGGTCTCCTGCACCAAGTCTTGTTGAACTTGAATAGTCCCCCTCCGTCCGCCGCCTTTTCTGTGAAGTGCGGATGGGTTTTGTTTGAGTGGTTCTTTAGTGCCTTTTATGAGCAGTGTATGAAGTATGAATGGCTTCAGTGTCCTTGTTCACTGCCTTCCTCTTGCAGTGTGCGTTAATTGTGAATGGTGTAGGGGTTCTGCATGCTCTCTTGTTCTTGAATTGCTTTCCATAGCAATCTGTGAACTGCAAATTGTTTCTGTACTCCTATATGTGCTCTGGTTCCCAAGTGACTTCCTCTTGCTTTGTGCCAATTCAATGGTGTTGGTGTCCCCCGTAGGGTCTGGCGAGTCTTGAACACCTTTCTCTTTCTTTAATTACAGATGTGCGCACGCAGGCCATGTACCAGATGATGGACCAGGGCTTTGTTGGGCTCATATTCAGCTGCTTCATTGAAGACAAAAATACCAAGGTATGCGGTAACAGCAGTGTGAGGGTTGCCAAATGTTTAGAAATCGGAAAGGAGGTCCTCAGCATCATGTATTGGGGGATGCAGGATAAGCTGGGGAGCTTATTGAACCTTCATTAGATAGGTTGGAAGAATGGTCACAGCAGATGAGGGAGGTCACCAGTTATTCATTATGGAGGGGTTCAGGGGAAGGTGGTGATCCAACCAGAACTTTCCCTGACTTCTTGTGCATTGGCATTAGGCAAGCAGCTTGCCTAACCCTTTGCCTCACCATATGTTTTGGACTACAACTCCAATCAGCCCAGCTAGCATACACCATACTGAGACCATGGGAGTTGTAGTACAAAACAATTGGAGAGCTGCAGGTTGCAGACCCCTACTCTATGGGGAGGGATTAACTGAGTTTGTTGGCTGGTCTCCCTCGTGGGTTGATATGGAATACATTAGTATTTTTACTCTTTTTTTTTTTTTTTTTTTTTTTTAATAGGTGCCATTTTTTTAGACACTCCATAGTGTCATTTTTTTTTCCTTCAAGTTATCCTTGTTAACTTTTTGGCAATTGTTGCTGGGTTGCCCTAGGGATTCCACTTTTAACTTTCTCAGGCTAACCCTGCGAGAACTACATGTCCCAAGGGTAGAAAAGATCTTTGAATCCCTTTTAGGTTTGGTTAGGTGAAACCAGCACGTCCCACCTTATGTGGAGTGCTGGGGAGATGCAATGTATCCCCTTTCACACTAATACTGTAACAATTCTGTTACAGGGACAAGCTTACCTTCAATGGCTGGTGGCAGTGATATCTTTTTAGTATTCTGTTGCACCTTTTCCGCGGGCTGTGTTCACAGCTGCAGTAAAGGCACCTAAGGGTGCTCATTTTACCAAAATGGCCCCGTCTTCTTTTTTTTGCCATTTTAGTGTTTCTTGTTCCCTTCCCCTAGCTTTCTTTCGACATCCCTCCGTCGGGGTCACACTTGCCACAGTTCATAAGATCACTCTAGACCCCCTAGGTTCACTTCTTACCCAAGTCTAGGTATCGGCCGCCAGCCAGGCTTTCCTTAAAGCCCCTAGCCAGGCTTCACGCAGTTCTTTTTAACACTATTCTCAGGGTTGTAACTGATCACCCTAATTCGTAGGCATCCCTAACTCGGGCTCACATTTTGCCTCCAGTAATGCAATTCACTTTGTTTCCTCAAGACTTTGGATCGTACAAGGGGTTTTGTTCGACCCTTGTAGGACCACTTTGACGTCTTACGCCAGCCTCTCCTAGAGCCTCTTGGTATAAGCAGTTTCAACAAAAGGCAGCAACCAGAGTCGGACCACTCTCCTGCTGGTCCTTTACTATATTATTATTTTTGTTTACAGTTCAGGGTCCCCTCTTCCGGGCTCAGACCTTCTCACCTTGCTTTAAGGGTCTCCCTCTCCCGGGTGCGGACCCTTCAGTTTCCCCAAAAAAACAGTTTTGGACTTCAGTCCCAGAATGCATTATAGTGTATTTTGTTCCTACTTCAATGCTCCCTAAAACGGCAGTCCTGGACTTTGGGAGCTGCAGGAGTTTCAATGGGGATGTTTCCTGAGGTCACAGCCTAATTGCCTACCCCTTAGAGTTTTAAGGTCCACAAAAGGGCCTCCCTCTTCTGGGCTCGTACCCCTCTCACAAAGTTCATAAAGAAACTTCCCTCTGCAGGGCTCGATCCCTCCTCATACCTCATTTTTCAAAAAGGGGGTTGGGACTTCCAGTCCCAGAATGCAACATCAGGATTTTGCTCCCACTTCTCACCTCTCCAAAATGGCATTTGGCATTGGGAGCGGCAGGAGATAAAAGAGGATATTGTTCTGAGGTCTCCTTCCCTGGGCCAGTCAGGTGAACCCTCAGAGACCTGGGTTCACCTGACTGGCCCAGGGAAGGAGACTTGCTGTGGGTACTGCCAGGTAAACCCAGCTGCCCCTGGACTTGCCTTCTGGAGGTACAGCTCCCTCTGGACAGTGAAGTCTCCTCTGGACTTGCAGGGCCAGTGTCCGGGCGTGTTACTCCTCCTACAGCTCTCACTTGGTCTCTACAGCTCTTCTGGTCTTCCTCCGGCTTCCTGCACCTTCCAGCATCTCCAACTCGCTCAAAGTGTGCTCTCCTTTCCGCCTTTTATACTTCCTGGGAGTCTCCAGTGAAGCCAGGTGTGAGTAGTTGGAAAAGGAGGCCTGATCTTACCTGGCCTAATTAGCGGGACTGTCCAGTCATAGTATGGCATAGTTCTTCTGTCTCTCAATGGTGTGAGGGATCTTCATTCTTTCAGCTCCGCTCTTCCTCGTTTCAGTGTTTGTAGAGAGAGTCAGTGTGGAGGGATTGTGGGAGTTGTTTTTTCTGGTTAATTAGGGAAACGCTTTGTAGGGATTTGCCGAAATAAACAGGGTGAGTGTGTAACAGTAAATTCATGTGTTGGTTAGTTTTACAGGAAGGTATGGGGGGGCATAATGGAACCGGTTTGACAATTTCTATTTCAACTGAGGGAATGTCAGGTAGGTGCATATCTGGACAGGGGGATAGTCCTGCAGTTGTCATACACGAGATAATTGCAATTTCCTTCTCCTGGTTCTCCCACACCACCTTTCTGAGGTGGTACTTGATGGAATTAGTGGGGGTGGGGGGTGCACCAGGACAGGATTTAGAATGACCTATAAAGGTGGAGGAAGTGTCAAAGGAGGGAAAATACTGCATCCCTCCATCAGATGTCACACCCCCATTCCCAGAGGACCCCTCTCCCAGGTGATCCTCCTGCACTTGTCCACCCCCAGGGTCTGGATCCAAGGGCAATGGCCATGCCCTGGCCACCTCAGAGAGATTCCCCCAGGGCTCAGACAATGTCTCACAGTGGGTAAAACCAAAACTGTAAATGCAAGCAAAGTGAAGACATGATCCGTTGAGGTTTATTTCCTGGGAAACACTACACGTTGCTCTTTCTGCAAGGGTGGGCATCGTACCTACACACTGTAGGTTGGTAAATTTGCTTGCTCAAGTACTCTATCAGTTTATAAACTATCTGGTCTAAGACGTGGAACACATAGGTTCTTTAACATCAGATTTTGTCTTGAATGCTGCCTATACTACTGTAAGAAGGCATTCCATCTACTACCTAAAGACTTACTCAATTCAAATCTACTCTTGGCTACTATCGTGTTTTCAGCATATATATAAAACCTTTTTCAAAAAGTTGAAATGTTTAATTTTTATTGTACGATTGTGCAGAGGAAATCACTGCTGCAACTAGTATTCAGTAAATTGGCTGATAAGGAGGCAGCAGGACCTCACTTAGCTTTCACATGGCATCTTGCAGCTACTTCCCACTGGTACCAGGCAGTAGAAAAGAGTTCTTTCAGTGCGAGCAAATACAACCCATAATTGAAAATTGTAGCAAGCCGCTTAACTCTCTATAACTCTCCCATCAGCACCCCTCGATGCAGCTTGTGAAAAGTCTAAAACCACAAAGAAAAGGCATCAAAGTGTTCTGTTTTTCAAGAGCCTACTGCAAAACCTCGAACATGATTTGGCACTAATGCCCAGAGACTAGGACGGGCTAAAAGGAAACCATGGTCTGGTAAACTGTATAAAAACACGCACCCACCCCTACACCCTACATGCACCCGCCCCTACACCCTACATGCACCCACCCCTACACACCCACCCCCACATCCTACACACCCACCCGTACACACCCCCCTCCCCTGTGCACACCCTCACCCCCCCATGCACACTCACCCCTACACATTTGCTGCCGAAGGCAATGCGATGCTTCCTGTTAGTGATCCAGAGAATTCATCGCTTCTCCCCAAGGGGGAGCCACCCCCGTTGGGACTAGGGAGGTGTGCCTGCTACTCGGCACCCTCCCTAGGGGACAGGGCAAGCGGGATCCCACTGGGGGTTACTCACTGCGCCCTCTGGACAAAGTATGCCCAAGTAAGGATTCCATCCCACCTCACTTTACATGGGGGTTGAACAGGGTAGAATATACAAGGCCCCTTTAAGGTGTATGACTTAGTATCTGACCTGTATTGGTTACCACACTCTTGTTAGCATCATGTACAAGGGCATCTCCCCTCTCTTCCCAAGGAGGGTCCCAAATACACCAGCAGACCGGGAGATAGGGAGCTGGAGAGCAAGAAATAATGGCCTGTGCGACCACAGAGGAGGGAGTCCCTCCCTCACAGGAAGACGCAGAATGAAGAACTATGTCATTAACGTGGTGGGTGGAGAGTTTGGAAAGCCTGCCGGGGGACTCTGCTGCTGGGAAAAATGGAGGGCCTGGGACCACCCAAGCAGGAAGGAAGCAAAGCCAAACCATGAGCAGCGGGGGAGTCCAAAAGCTGATGAGAGAAGCAAGACTGCTCAGACTTAAGCCAGGTCTGAGACGTGGCACCATGCCTGCCATAGACACGTAATCCCCGGATGGACCCTGCCTCTGGAAAAGAGGTATGCAATCTCATGTCCAAGGCAGGTGGCAGACATTGAGGCCAGACCAAAGTCTGCACTGCACTAAGTCTGCATATCCCCTGAAGGGGTGAAAAAACAGAAGTGACCGAAAAAAGTAAGGCTGAGCTAACCACATGCTGCCCGCAGGGCTACAAGGTCAAATATTCTACAAAGTGGTGCAAAAGCAGAGGGAAGAAAGGCAGAGAATGCCATTAGCCCACGCTGGCTGAGTGCCTGAATAACCCAGGAGGGGTGAGAGAAACAAGCTATCTAACGGAACTGAACTAGCCTGTGTTCCATGGCGGACTGAGAGTATAAGTACCCCAGAAGGAGCATAGCAAAGCAACTACCACAGTAGGGCTGAACAGGCTTGTAACCCACCCGTGGTTGTAAAACCAGTTACCCCACGACTGGGTGAGCGAAAGGATAAAGCAACCAGGGCTGGCCAAGCCGTAGCCTGGATGAGTCCAAGCTGAACAATTTCGGAAAGAATAAGAGAACATTGTAGCCAGTCTGAATACTGACCCGTAGGTCCGGAGGATATTTCCCAGGAGACGGAATATGGCAGAGACAGTCTCTCCTATCGGAGAAGGACTTCATGTCAACCAAAAAATATAGACTAGAAACCTTTTCTGTTTTGGAACTTTAATACTTAATCAAGAACTGAAATATACAGAAGAACTTTTTGGTGGGCATCAGAACCCAGCCACCACTAATTTGATGAAAAAAAGGGAAGTAACCCTAGGCTATGCTTAAGGTTAGTTTATTTTTTGTTTTTTTTGTAGTTTATATTTTATTCATTTTTTTTTTTTTGTTTGTTGTAGAGTGGATAGTGTTAGGGAGATGTTATCATTATGCTTCATCCTTTCTCCTAGTAAGACCCCAAGCATGTGTTGCTGAACGTATGGGCATTTTTCTTTAATCCTGAATGAGTGGAGCCTTTTTCCATACATTCATTCTTATGGGTTCTGTCTCTTGGAACTCTATTCTATGTGTTTTACCTGTCCCATGGAGTCTTCTTTCCTCCATATCTCTTTAAGGAATCTGTGTTTTACTATTGCAGCAGATAGCCCCTTATGGGCAGCGTTGCTAGGAACCTTTTGGGTTCTCCTATTGAGATTCTTTTCTTTATCCTAGAGTAACTACAGTTCTTGATACTTAGAATCTCTCCTAAAACTTATGTTCGAATGGATTGTGTCCTCCCACGTATTCCTCATCTTGGATATATTCGTATCTTCAGTTTTGCTGCTTTGGAAAACATTTTTCACACCAAGGGGCGCTGTACTCGAGGTCGCAGCGCCGATGTCCCTTGAGGGCTGCCAACGAGCGTCGACATCATCCGCAGTATAAAGGGCTCGAGCCGCGCCTGTGGCTTCAGTTCTGTTTTTCTGACCGCTTTCGCTTGGTGTGTACGAAAACGGCACTTCAGTCTTTCGAGATGTCTTTCTCATCTAATCCTTCTACCACTAAAACTGGCTTTAAAAAGTGCCAGAAATGCAGGAAGAAAATGTCTATTGCTGACCCCCCATCGAGTTTGCCTCTGGTGCTTATGTCCGGACCATTGAGTTGACGAATGCGGTTCCTGCCAAGCCATGACCAACAAAGCGCTCAAGGAACGAAGAGGTAAATTGGCAGTGGGGGGAGGAATCTTCAAAGTTCAGTGGAGTCTAGTGGTAAATCCCGACGTAAATCGAAGAAATCTAGGTCGAGGAGTCCATCTAGAAAATCGTCTTCGAAGAGGCGTCGCTGATCTCTCTTCATCATCATCATCTTCCGATACAGGGGTTATCACCTGGCCATCAAAGCATGATTCCCCTAGAAAATGGGAAGCTTTCAGAGCCTCGATGATGCAAATCTTTGAGAACGCGGCCGAGACCCCCTCAAAGAAATAGCATGAAGACCAAGCCCGGCTCATTCTAAGAGTGACCAGAGGGAGGTCCGAGAATCCGGTGAAATTCGTTGAGGGTGTCGAGAGAAACATCTCCGACACCTCATAAAAAAAAAAGCAAGACAGGCCGACCGTTGCATAAACGGAAGGCAACACCAGACAAAATGGCGTTGGGTGCCAAACCGCCATCTAAGTCTGTGTCGAAGGTCTCCTCAAGGCCTCTGTCGAAGACTTACTCGACGCCAGTGTCGAAGGTAGTGTCGACAGCGCTTATATCTAAGGATCCTTCGACTGTGTCGAGGCCTGCATCGACGATATCGATGCCTTTCGAGGTCCACGCAGATTCCGGCACCTATATCGATGCCTTTGGCAAAGCCAAGGTCTATGCCTACACAATCCACGGGTAAGATTTATAACCCTCTGCATAGACGAGACTTTTTCTAAATCTATGGCTCTATTTACGAAAAACAATCCTCTGAAGAGGATATTTCCCCTTCTGGGGTAAGATATGGAACAAGAGATCTTCCTTGATCCTCACTCCAAAATGGCTGACCTCTATGAAGGTCTACAAACAGCCAGTGGTCTAGACTCGTCTCCTGAATTGGATTTTGAAAAACCTGACCATGCAGACTAGTGATATAGAAGTCTTATGAATAGGGTGGTAGAATTCATGGGGTGGAGTAGAAATTCACCTATTTATGAGCAGGATGACATGACGGACGTTCTCAGTGAAGGTCCTTCAAAGGATCCTATCCTTCCTTTTCACACAGCACTTCAAGGGACGGTTATGGCCGCATGGGAAACGCCAGATTCTGGACCAGCGGTGAACAAAAATTTCACAAGGAAGTACAGGTCC
Source organism: Ambystoma mexicanum (assembly GCF_040938575.1). Lineage (NCBI taxonomy): Eukaryota > Metazoa > Chordata > Amphibia > Caudata > Ambystomatidae > Ambystoma > Ambystoma mexicanum. The sequence continues at coordinate 1,437,920,630 of NC_090924.1, forward strand.
TCTTCTTCTGACCCTAACTAAACATCCTTCACCTGAGAGCTTAGTGGTTCAGGCAGCCACATCCACTAGACAATCGGCATACCCGTCAATTCCCCCAGATAGGGATAAGAGAAATGATGCCTGGTCTCGAAAGATTTTCTCTGTGGGCGGCATGGCCTTAACGTCAACCAATGTGACTTGCACCCTTGCAAGATTCACATACATCCTGTGGGATTGTTTGTTTATTCACTTATTACGCGCTCCAGACCCGGAGGTAATAGGGCACCACAATATGAAGATGCACAGTTTACAGTTATACAATATACACAGATATGCAAATATAATAGTATTTACAGTAGATACAGCACACAGTTCAGGGTGCAGGTAATATATAGTGTACAAATATACAAGTTACGTATGAATCACTCTGTGGAGCCCTCGTACTCAGGGTAGAGTAGAGACATATGAATTCCAGCAGTAAACCGAGTTCAAATATACAAATTGCAATATGATCCACTAGCATATAGCAGCTAGACTCACTAGTAGGAGAGATTCCACATGTAATTCAAAAGTATCATACCGTTACTTAAGGATAGTAGGTAAAAGGGCTGAAGGGGTGGGAGACTATGGGTCCGTCAAGATAATGTTTGACATTTTTCCTGAAGGATGGGAAGGGTTGGTGCCTGCGCAGGTCTTGAGGAATTGTATTCCATAATTTTGCTGCCTTTACAGGGAAACTGTTGCCACCAATAGTGGTGAGCCTGTATCTAGGTATAGTCTGACAATTGGTATTGCCAGCTCTAGTTGGTCTAGTAGAGATTCTTCTTTGGAATTTATCTGAAAGGTAACTAGGGGCAGCATTGTTAAGGGCTTTGTGAGTCGGAGACGGCGTCTTGAGTTGAATTTTGTGACCAGTAGATAGCCGTTTATGTTGGCGTCTGAGTGATGAAATAGGAGTTCTTTTGTTAGTACCTAGGGCTGCTCTTAATGCATTATTTTGTAATATCTGGAGCTTCCGGCTGGTGGTTTTATTGGCCCCATAAAGGGCATTACAGTAGTCCATTCTGGAGAGTATTAGAGCTCTGGCCAGAATCAGACCGCTATCATCCGAGAGGAAGGGTTTGCCTGCTCTTACCAATTTGCAGGTGTAAGCCGTAGATGATTTTAAAGTTTTTATCTGTTTGTCAAAAGATAGTATGGAATCCAGATAGAAGCCAAGGGTTTTTACCACCTTGGAGACTTTAATGGAGTTCCCATCAATGTTGAAAGAGGTGAACTCCTGTCCTAATTTATTGATGTTTGCCTGTGAATCCAGAATCAACAACTCAGTCTTATCGTTCAAGCATAGGCCATGAGTAGCCATCCATGCTTGGATGATAAGATATACCTCATTCACCAATTCTGTGTCCTTACTGTGATCCCCAGAAAGCTGGAGGAGAATCTGAGCGTCGTCTGCATAGTTCATGTAGGTGACACCCAGAAGGTCCAGATCATCAAACAAAGACTTGGTGAAAATATTGTAAAGTGTTGGCGAGACACACGAACCCTGTGGAACACAGAATGGGGGTCGGGTCAGCAGCTGCCGATGGGCAGAACCCTCATCGTTATCTCGCTCAGGAAGGATTCAATCCATCTGATCGCTTCCTGGGAGAAATGGGCAGCTGAGTCAAGGTGTCTGCAGAGGACCTTATGATCAACCAGATCGAATGTGGCTGAGCGATCAAGTAAGAGCAGAAGTACTGTCCTCCCTTTGTCTCTCAGCTCGTCTATTTGTGTTTTTAAATCGATTAAGGCTGTTTCCGTTCCATGTAATGGGCGAAAGCCAGATTGCCTATTGCCTAGGAGTTTGTGTCATTCATGGTGTTGTTGGATTTGATTATAGGCAGCTTTGTCCAATATTTTGAGCAGAAATGGAACCGTGGTGATGGGATGTAATTAGTCGGAATGAGGGGATCTAGTGTCTGTTTTTTGAGGAGAGGGAGCACCCAAGATTGTTTAAGTTTAGCCCGGGATAGTGCCTGAGGCATTGATTAGTTTGGTGATGACTGAAGATAATTCTCTAGCAGCATCTTTTATTAGAGTAGACATTTTAGAGAAATGGAATTTATTATTGTGTGCTGTCAGTGATGCACTGGGCAAGGGATTATTTCACAAGCACTGTAGATTTAATGCTACTTTTTTCTGCAGAACTTTATTTTGGAGCATGTTAATTTTATTAGCTAGCACCTGTTGGATGTCTGCACACCATGTTTTGTATTTGATGCAGGTATCGGGTATCGATATTGGAGATTCTAATTCTTTTAGAATAGAAAGTTTTTCATACTAGAGTTTGATTTAGCAATACGCTCATCGTAGGAATTGCATTTAGCTCTGCAAATTTCCTTCTTGTAATGCGAGGAGTGAAGATAGTTTAGCTTTATTCAGGTTGGAGGGGCAAAGTCTCAAGTTGGTTTCACTCTCTCTTCAAAGTGCAAAGGTCTTTAAGTTGTGGCATAAATCATTTGTTTAGGTGAGCTCTTGGTTTGCTGGCTCTTAGTTTAGCGGGGGCAATTTTATCCAAAGTGATGAGCATAATGTTATATTCATGGACTAGGGTACTGGGATCAAGATTTTCATACAGAGATGAGAGTAGGGAGGATAGCAGGGATTAGTTTCTCAGCTGTTATACTTTTTTTATTTCTAGTGACGCACGGTGGTGCTAGAGCGGGAGCGGCAGAGTAGGTCTTGTAGTGGATAAGTGGAAGGACACCAATGAGTGGTCTGTCCATGAAAGAGGTAGAATGGATGAAATGGTGACTAAGCAGTTGTAGTCCACTATCCAGTCCAAGATTCTCCCTTTTTGGTGGGTAGGTTTATTTACTTCTTGAGATGGTCCTAGTGAGCTAAGTAGGTTGGCTATGTCTGATGCATTTTTGTCCAGTTGGTCATTGAAACCCATGTTAAAATCCCCCAATAGGAGTAGTTGTGAGTATGGTTTGAAGTTATTTATAAGTAGGTTGTGCAGATCTTCCTCAAAGGTGCTGAGAGGACCAGGAGGTCTGTAGATTATATGGATAGTGAGGGATTGTGAGTTTATCTGGCATTTGGCAGAAAGGAATTCACATGATTGTGACATGTGGGTAGGGGACAATCTTGGGGAGAGACACGTTTTAGAAATGATGGCAATACCGCCACCTCGGACACCGTCTCGGTCTTGTCTCACTATAGTATATCCATCCGGGATAGCTAACATGAGTGAGGGTCCTGCTGCATTGTGAAGCCATGTCTCATTAATAGCAAGGAAATTAAGGTCACCTTCTGTGATGTCGGCTATGTCAGTGGCATGGGCGACGAGCGATCTTGTATTAAAAAGCGCTCCTTTAAAATTAGTCTCACTAGCTTCTTTGACTTCGCTAAGGTGAGTTGTGTTATCAACATGTAATTTGTACTTGTAATTGTTAATCTGGGGGACATTTGTGTTACAATTAGACAAGGATTGTGATCGCTTAGGATAACTAAGTTTCAGGCTTGGCTTGTAATTGGCTTTAGGATTTGTGGGTGGTAGAGATATTCTCAGTGGTTCATGTAATTTAGTTAATCTGGCGCGGAGTCTAATATTTCTATAGGATGTGGCACATGGTGGTGATGCATGGGTTACTACCTCAGAAGCACGAGGGGCATTATTTGTAACTGTACTTGCCGGTGTGAGCAGGCTAAGGTCTGAGATAGGTGCTAACGGGAGCTCAGCAAATTCTGCTAGACCTCTAGTGCCCGTCATTGTGCAGAGCAGAACTATTAACGTTAACATCTTAAGTATTAGGATAGTAAGCATTACTCACGGGCACCTAGGCGAAAAATATTACTATATAGCATACGAAGTGTCTTCAGTAGGCAGCATAAGAATGGAATGCCCATCAGTCAGCTAGTAGCTTAGGCCTAAACATAATTTGGCCATGATGTTAAGGCTGTGTCAATGGGGCAGCTAAACACGGTGCAAAATCGGAGGACACAGTAAGTAAGGCAGCTAAACACTGGTACAAGATCAGATGATCCAGTAAGTAGGGCAGCTAAACACTGGTGTAAAATCTAACAGTAATGAAGGCAACTAGACTCTGGTATCAGATAACAAATGGCACATACACAACGTTACTGCAAATGCGCAATCCGAGCCAGTGTGGGGTGTGCTTGGGATTGATTACAGATCACAATTGCGCAACCTAAGGGAAACCTTGTAATGAACGCCAGTTTTAAGTCTGTAAATACTGCATATGGGCATAGTAGAGGACAGCTAACTAGACAAGTTGCCTGCGTACGTTCACATGGCTAAGCCGCAAGGTCGGAAGGCAATGGAGCAGACAGCAAGAACAATTTCGGGTGGCCAATATCCGCGGCAACAGGAGTATACATTAGAATGGTCGTGCACACTGCAGCGGCTGAACACATTCCTGAGGGCGAGGAGCGAGAAGGCTTCCTTGTGATTGTGAAAGATGGAAAGGAGGCTATGGGGGAATGCCTTCAGTCAGGACTGGACACTGCTGACAGCATAAGCGGGTCCATAGCATCTAGCACAGTGCTACGCAGGTTTGGGTGGCTGAGAAAATTGGGCTTTGCACCAGACGTGCAGGCCAGAATACTCCAATATGCCATTTGACGGCTTGAGGTTGTTTGGCAGCAAGGTGGATGAAAGTTTAGAAAAGCTGCAAACCTCAAAGGCGGCGGCTAAGTCACTTGGCGCCGCCATATGACAACCTCAGCAACACTCCTACTCGGGCACGTCTTCCTAGAGGAGTCACCTGACTCTACTCATTAGGGAGAGGAAGACTGGCTAGTCAAAGGGGACAGCAAAGAAAATGTCCTTGTGGTGGAAGAGGACAGGGTGCTAGATCAGACCCAGCAGCAGCAACTGCCCCCTCAGCTGCTCCTGCAGTTGCTGCAAAGTCACTCTGAGGCCTTGATCCACAAGACCCGGGTAGGAGGCAGGATCTCTCAGCATCTGAACGAATGGCTGGGTATTACTTCAGATGCTTGGGCACTGGTAACAGTAGCCCAGGGTTACTGCCTTCCTTTTCAACAAAGGCCTAAGGACCATCCACCGGGAGCCAACTCTACCAAAATTCCAGACTTGCTCCTTGTGCAGAAGATTTTAACCCTTTTAGAGAAAGGTGCAATAGAACATGTCCCTGTAGCAGAGAGGAACAAGGGTTGGTACTCCCCTTACTTTCTCATCTCAAAGAAGGACGGAGGATTGAGACCCATCTTGGACTTAAGGAATTTGAACAAGTTCCTCAGGAAGGACAAGTTCAAGATGGTAACCCTTTCTCAGATCCTTCAGGCTCTCCAACTCCAAGACTGGTTGGTATCATTGGACCTTCAGGATGCTTACTTTCATGTGCCGATCCATCTCAAGCACAGGCATATGCTGAGGTTCGCGGTTGCCAGTTCCCACTATCAGTTTCGAGTTCTGCCATTCGGGCTGACCTCCGCCCGAGGGTTCTCACCAAGCTGATGGCTGTAGTGGCAGCGAGTCTGGGGAGAGGGGGGATTCACATTTTCCCTTTCCTGGACAACTGGTCAATCGGGGCGAGTTCACCCGAATGGGCCGAGGAACATCTGACCATGGCCTGGCACTTCTTACACAGATTGTGCTTCTCACTCAATTACTAGAAGTCATAAATGATACCATTCCAAAAGCTCAAGTTTATCGGAGCAGTCCTGGATACTTCCTCAGCGAACGCCTCACCTCCCGAAGTGAAAGCTCTATACATTCTGCAGATGGTGACAAAGTTCCAAAATGGCCAGCATCTGCCGGCCTTCGATTTTTCTGAGGTTGCTTGACATCATGGAATCCTGCATTTTTCTGGTGCTAGAAGCCCGATTGAGAATGAGATCCCTTCAGTGGGTCCTCAGGACCTGGTGGTCCCAATCCTCAGGGGATATGTCGGATCTTCTGCCAGTTCCATCCAGAGTGGCTCAAGTTCTTCTATGGTGGGCCTGCAAGGACAATATCCTCAAGGGGGAGTCTTTTTGGCAACCATGGCCGGAGATGACGGTAGTGATGGACGCCTCACTCATGGGGTGGGGATCCCACGCCAACAATCTGACAATCAGTGGTCGTTGGTCTCCATCGGAGTAAAAACTACACATCAACCTGTTGGAGCTAAGGGCAATCAGGCTAGCGCTGAAGGCCTTTCTTACCTCTGTACGAATAAAGAATGTCCTGATAATGACTGACAACACATTGGCCATGTACTACCTTAACGAGAGAGGGGGTGTAGGGTCACTACCACTGGGCAGAGAGGCAATGCAGCTCTGGTTCTGGGCAATACAAGAGGGAATCTCTGTCAGCAGTTATCTAGCCGAGAGAATAACGTGGGGGTGGAGACTTTGAGCAGGCGGAGCGCACTCTCCCACGAGTGGGAGCTAGCCCAGGAAGTCCTTCAAGAGATCTTCACCCTTTGGGGAACCCCTCAAGTTGATCTGTTCGCGACCAGTATCAACCTGAAGTGTGACCAGTATTGCTCAACGGAATTTCCTCCAAGAGGAGCTCTAGGGGACGCCTTGGTGGTGGACTGGGAATTTCCTCTTCTGTTTACGTTTCCCCCAGTCCCTGTGATACCCCATGTAATCAGGAGGTTGAGAAAGTTCAGGAAAACCATGAACCTAATTGGCCCGGACTGGGCCAGGAGAACGTGGTACCCGGACCTTCTGGACAGGTCCATCTGCCCTCCAATACGTCTTCCACAAAGAGAGGATCTCCTCTTGCAAAAAGGTCTGTTTCTATATCCAGAGGTCCAGACACTCAGCCTTCATGCATGGTTTCTGAAAGGCTGAGATGTAAGGATTGGGACTTCACGGACGATGTAATGGAGATTTTGCTTTCGGCCGGAAGGCCAGCAACAAAGTCCTTATACCGGTGTCATTGGAACAAGTTCAGTAACTGGTGCAAGGAAAAGAATGTGGATCCATTCCCATGGAATACACCTATGGTACTTTCATTACTTTTACATTTGGCCAATCTGGGCTCCAAGTTGGCACAATAAAACGATACCTGGCAGCGCTGTCTATTTTTAAGCGCTCCTCACAAGAAGTGTCTGTCTTCAAGATGCCCTTGATTGTATAGTTCCTGAAGGGTCTCACTAATGTCTACCCTCCAATCCCATTTCAGGTACCCGTTTCGGATTAAAATTTAGTTTTAAAGTTCCTTACATGTATTCCTTTTGAGCCGTTGCACTCTTGCCCGCCAAGGCTCCTTACTTTAAAGACAATCCTTCTAGTGGCAATTACATCAGGCCGCAGGGTGAGTGAGTTACAGGTTCTCTTGTAAGCCTCCTCACACCAATCTTCATAAGGACAAGGTTATTCTTAAAGTCAAACCCTCTTTTTTGCCTAAAATAGTCTGACTTTCACCTGTCTCAAAAAAGCACTTTGCCTTCTTTTTATCCTCCTCCTCATGCAAGTAAGGAGGAAGAAAGACTACACAGACTGGACCCCAAAAGGGCTCTGTTTTTATATCTCCAGATTGGCAAAATTTCGGCAAAGTAACAAACTTATTGTTGGATATACTGTACATAAATTAGGTCTAGGAGTAAAGAAACGGACATTATTCAGATGGATAATTTTGGTAATTACCGAATGCTACAGGTTATCTGGAAAAGAACCTCCCAGATGGGCTAAGGGCTCATTCAAATAGGGGCATGGCAACTTCAACGGCTCTTCAGAGGGGTGTCCCGGTGCAGGACATTTGTGCAGCAGCCACCTGGTCGCCTATGCACACCTTTGTGAAGCACTATTCTCTAGATTCAACCTCATCACAAGGGGGCCTTTTTGCTAAAGCCGTCCTTCATACAGTCCATGATTATTATCTAGTACTCCCTCCTCCAAATTCATAATGCTTTGGGAGCCTATCTAAGATGAGGAATTCGTGGGAAGACACAATCTATTTGAAGAACAAGTTACTTACCAACTGTAACGTTCTTTCGATTGGATGTTCCTCCCACGTATTCCTCATCGAGCCTCCCGGCCTACCCCACCATACAGTTTACGTCAATTGCACTCCGAATTCCTTGAGAGCTTGAGGTCTAAGAACACCTCGTCAACTACTCAGCTGGGTTTATCGAAAAAAACAGAACTGAAGCCAACTGGCGCGGCTCGAGCCCTTTATACGGTGGATCACGTTGATGCATGACGGCAGCCCTCGAAGGACATCGACGCTGTGACCTTGAGCGCAGCGCCCCCTGGTGTGAAAATGTTTTTCCGAAGCAGCAAAGCTGAACATATGAATATATCAAAGATGAGGAATATGTGGGAGCAACATCTAATAGAAAGAAAGTTACAGTTGGTAAGTAACGAGAGATTGGCACCCACCACCTTGTGTGTAGTGTAAAGGGGATACCTAGCATCCCCATTCTCTCTGCTCCTGTGATATTTTAGACAAATGGGAAAACCTTCTAGTTATGGCTGGTGGCAGTGGACGTGTTCTTCCAACTATTGTGTAATTTTCTGCTGCAGGCTACGTCCATCGCCCCGGTTGGGCACAATAGGGTCACCCAAGTACTAACTTGGTAGCCCCTTTTCTTTTTTATTTTTTCTTTTTTGTTGCATTTCTAGTGTGGTTGTTCTTAGTTAGCCCTTCTACTATTTGGGGGGGGTGGGGGGGTTGGGGGGCGGTGTGTGTGTGTGTGTGTGTGTGGGTGTGGGGGGGGGGTGTGGGGGGGGTGTGGGGGGGGTGTGGGGGGGTGTGGGGGGGGCTGTGTGTGTGTGTGTGTGTGTGTGGGGGGGGGGGGCGGGGGCGGTGTGTGTGTGTGTGTGTGTGTGTCCGTGTCCCCCTTGGCTTCTGTGTATCTGGGCATGCATGAGTGGGGGAGGAGGTTTTCACTCTCCTGCCCTTTGTCTGCCAGAGTGCCTGAATGGAACGAGCTCCCACTCGGGGTCTGGCTCTCCTGGACAGCCACCCGCCCCTTTCTGCTGAGAGAGATTGCAGAGGAGTGTGTGCTGAAACTGAATAAAAGGTGAGGTTTCTGAGGTGGAAGCGAAGTTAACCGAAGATGACCAGAGGCTCCTGCAGACCCTTTGTAACACTGTGAAGTGACCACATCCTGACCCAGTTTAACTCCAAAGAGAGACTCCTTCCCTTTGACTGGTGATAGCAACCAGTCACAAAACAAACTTTAATCTGTCATCTCGAGAGGTTTTGTGACTTTCCTGAGCTGTGGAAACCCTATTCCAGGAGACGTCTGACCCAATTGTAGTGCATCGTCGTGGAATGGCCGAATCCGTCCAAGCCTTTGCTAAGCTTCAGGTGATCCTCCCAGAGAAAGAATCCGAATCGCGTCCTTTGTTGGTGCTGCAAAAACTGCCAAAACCGCACAGTGACCAGAGAAGTTGCAGAATTCCGTGCCAGAGGTCCTCCCTCAAGACTGCTGCTGAGAGATCCAGTCCATTGTCCTGCCTTTTGTCAGGCCAAGGGATCCAGAGGTCATGACCAGCGCTGTCACATAGGAGAACCCAGCCACAATCTTTTCTTCTATCCTAAGGTACTGTGGGGGGGAAAAAGGAATTGCTTACCTTGATCTATGAAGTTGCTCCAGAGCTTTGGAGTGCACATTGGTGTCCCCCCCCAACCCCTCCTCTCCACTATTGCCTCCGACTCAGGGTGCTGCTTGTGTCTCTTTAGCGAGTCCTTAACAGGGTCTCCAACATTTGTTTAATCTTGCAACATTGTAAAGACTAGAGACTTTAAAGTATTCACAGGAACTTTTCGTATTCTGCTGCTTGTCAAGACTTAAGCCCTCTCCAATCTGCCTTTACCTAGGGTTGCATTTTGGAACTAGGCTAGTTTCATGAAGAAACTGCCTCTAGTACCTTAAGCATTGTATTACTAGTATAACACTAACTGTTAGCCAAAGTTGGTATGCAGTACCCTCTGGGACCACTATACACAACTCCGATTACAGGTATAGGAACCCAACCTTTGGTATAAGCTTGTACTACAGTTTTGGTAGCGTGTTGAGCAGCCAGGCTTATCTCAAGAGGGGTCAATGTGAGCTGTAGTGGAGTTACACAGTGATTCATAGTTGCAGGTATTCAAATAGATTCTTACACTCAAGGTTTCTTGCATAAACAATTATTAATTTATCAGTCAGTTAGAATAAGCCTTCTTCAGAAGGGAGCAATATAATAGTAACACACACATACACTTAATATTGTACACTCTTAGTTTCTAAATCAGTAAAGACCCTTTTGGGATGGCCCATAGACACCACCTACACCCACAGGTGACTTCAATAACTAGGGTGCTGGGGATATTAATATCTTACTGTTGGCATTTAGGATACTCTTAAAAGTTGGTAAAAGGCTAAGGTTATTAGAACAGCAAGAGACCACAAATATTCTTAAGCAGGCAAATACTTTTAGATTTTCCTAGAAGAGTCATTCAGTTCAATAGGCAGGCTAAGCCAAGGTCAATGGGCAAAAGTCTTGTATAGCATGAAGCACTTCTGCCTAGTAAATGGAAAGGTCTTTGCACAGGTTCTTGGGAGTCTTTGATGAAAAGAAGGATCAAATGTAGGGCCACAAGCTGATTAGACTTGTGAGTTGCAGAAGTGGCAAGCACTCTACAGTAAGAGGTAATTTCTCTGACTTTTTACAGTACCTTAGAAGTGAAGTAAAGATGCAGCTGATGATTTCTGTTCCTGTGTAGCTCTGCAGGTCTCACTGTTCCTGGTCCTCAGTCGTGGGAACAAGAGGGAGGACGTCGGGGGACTCCTGCAATGCACTGGGACGGTCAAAACCCTCAGCCAGCAAACTTCACTTTCAGTGGCTGTTCAGTGTTTCAGCTCCTCGCGTCTACCGCAAATAACACTGTGGTTCCTGGCTGTCGAGAGGACTTCCCTAGCTTCTGGGTTCCGCACTCTGTTGAGGGGGCTCAGGCTCGGTCAGTCCTGCTTCCTGGGAGTCCGGAGGATCTTCCTGAAGCTCTAGGCCAGCTTAAAAGCAATGCACACAATCTGGTGTTCCTCTCCCTAGCTATACAGTTTCCAGCAACTCTGTGGAAATTCAACCAGCTCTGAGATTGATGTCCAGGTGGCTTACTTTGGAGTTGATTGGTCCCACCAACTCGAGGGAAGAAGTCGTCCGTGCAGGCGCTTCGGCACTGCAGCAGGGCTTCACCGGGCAAACCAACGGTCCAGGAGTTGCAGCAAGCGTCCTCTTCAAGCTCTTCTTCGGTTCCTTCGTCCAGTGGTCGACTCTGCCTTCCAAGCCAAAAGACTCACCTTTTATTCAGTTCTCCCCCATTCATTCCAGCCTAGCTGTCCCAGCAGGATGGCTGTCCTTGCCGGACAGTCAGCCAGCCAATCATCACAGAGTGCATTTGGGTCTCCAAGGAGACTAAGCACAGGGAGTTTTGGGCACCTTCCTCACTTTCTGCGTACTCCAGACACCCTGGAGCCAGAGGCGGGCTTCACTCGTGAATCCTGCCAAAGGCAACATGAACAAAGATGCCAAACCTGGTTTGGCGCACAGAGTAAATCTCAAGAAGCACCAAAACAAGAAATTTGTCATTGAGAGTCAGTTAAAGGCACTCTCTGGCCAGTCTATTGTTTGCTCCTGCTCCTTTTGCTGGGAGGCCTCTTGGTGCTTGGTACAACTCCAAGAGCTTTTAAGTCATTCCCCAACAGGACTCTCCCAGACACCTCATTTTGTACACTGAGAGGTATTCTTACAGTCCTATTGTTGCACTGGATGAGAGTTGGTCATATTGGAACCATCTGGAAAGGGCCTTAGCAAGCTTAGTGGGGCCTTTGGGTGCCTTAGCAACATCCTCTAGTTTGAAAAAGGTTTCATCCACCACTGTAACGCTGGCCACAGTGTCTCCAAAGGCAGGGGTTTCCCGACCATTCACAAGTACACTGTCCTTGTAATATTCTTTTGTGTTATCTGGAATAGTTATGCACATCTACATTCTGCTGTTCCCACAGACCCAGGGACACTAAAACACTGGCAGAGACTCCAATGGGTTATTCAGCCAATAGAGGAATATTATCCCTATGGAATGAAGGCTAAGGAGGCAGTGTGGACCCCTGAAGGTTTACCCTTGCATTTGGGATCCCCTTTCACATGGTCAGTTGACCCACAAGCAAAACATTTTCAAAAGGTGTTGACAAATGGGGGGGGGGATTCTGCTGACCTCAAGGTTTCACTAGACTGGCCTGGTTTCCAATGGTATTTACCCTTCTTATGTTTGTGGCCCTCTTTTGGGTGGGAGGTTTTAGAATTAGCTTTGTCAACCTTCTTGTGCTGCTTCCCCCCTCCTTTTTGTGAGTGGCCCCAGAATCCTTGCGAGTGGCCCTGTTGGCAACCCACAAGTCAGCTGCTTTTGCTAGCTTTTTGGAATCCATTTCCAACCAAAACAGATTTCTCATTCCTTCAAAAGTAGTTACTCTGTAACCCTTAACCCAGCCATCTAAGTTTTTCAAACATACACACACCCAGGTAGCCCAAGGGGTACCATTAATCTTTTTGAGGATCCTAAACCTCTTAAGGTTTGGGAAGAAGTTTTCCCAAATCTAGCTATTAAAGCTAGATTCACATTGTCCTACTCCAATCTTTCAAGTTCCCCCACCTCCATTACAGCATCAGTTGCAACCTGGGGGAGCCTAGACAAAAGCCAAGGAATCGGCTGATTCCCTGTGTAACCCTGAAACCCATAGTTCTATTCAAAAGCACCCAACCAATCCAAAATATCAAGCTTTGCATCGTACATACTCACTGCTTCTTTGGGCGTGCAAGCCCTCTTTGGACTGGAAGACCTAGAGGACTCTGGATAGAAATGTTTTCAAGAGACTATTTCTTCATTTCAAGCGCATGCTGAATTTCTAGTTCCCTGAGTTTGATGTCTTGATGTTTGGTTTCAGCCTGGACTTGTAATCTTTTTAACTCTAACTCCAGTCTCATTTTCTCAAGAGACACAAATTATGGACTCAGTGATGGACTTTGTGGGCTCCCAGTGGATAAAGGTTGAGGCAAAAGGGCAGGCCTGGGGCATAGAGGGGCTCTCTTCCTGAGACTCCTCTCCCTCCTCTGACTCTTCTAAGACATTAGAGTTAAACTCTGAATTATCATCCTCATTATCATTTTCCACATTTCCTGGGTTAGTAGGTGTTACAGGCCTACTACCCAAACTTTGATTTTCGAACAATCTTGTAATCAATTCATTTTTCTTTCCTTTAACAGGGAGATTATTGACCATACACATTTCTTTCGGTTGTTCTACTTTTAAAATGATCCGGGCTTTCTGCTTGAAGTTATCCATATTTGGCATGTTACAATTGCTTATTCTAGTGGAGCTTAGCCTTGTGATGGTTATTTTTAGTTGATCAGAAATCGGAGCAATTTCTCAATGTAACAACTCTACAATAGATCCTCACCGCCTGCCACCAGTGTTAAGTCGAGATTTGGGGTAGTACCCTTTGGGTGCACTACAACAACCTCACCCTCCTGGCAATAGGGACCCAACCTTTGGTATATGTCTGAACTACACAGGTTGGTAGTGTGGCTGAGCAGCCAGGCTTATCTCAAGAGGGGTCAATGTGAGCAGAAGGGTTTTTACAGAGATTCACAGTGACAAGTATTCAAATAAACACATACTCGAGGCTTCTCCAGTCATTTAAACAAGCCTTCTTCAGAAGGGAGCAATATAAAAGCAACACTCAAATACACTTCAGAAATACACACTCTTAGGTTTCTCAGAATCAGTGACTACCCATTGGGGATGGCACACAGACAATTCTTACACCCTAAGGTGATTTAAATAACTAGCCACTGTGGACATGTAATAAATTACTGTTGCATTCAGAATAGGCTTTGAGAGTGTCAAAAGAAAAGGGATATTAGAACAACCAAGAGATCACACATTCTTTAAGCAGGCAAATACTTGTAAACCCCCCCTCCCCTCCCCCCAGTGTAGAGTAAGTTATCCCCTTCCTGGAAGGATAGGTGCAACACAAGAGCAGAGGAGAGAAGTAATTCAGGGAACCAGGCTATGTCAATGGGCAAAAGTCTATGTAGCTGAGACACTTCTTGAAAGTGAGAAAGTATTTACACAATGTTTTTTAAAGTCTTTGGTGAAAAAAGTAGAATCAAATGTAGGGCCACAAGCCAGGAGCCTTGTGAAGTAGAAGCTACAATCAAATCTACAGTGAGAGGTAAGTTCGCTCAGACTTTACAGTACCTTTTTAGGTTGAGGAAAAATGCAGCAGATGACTTCTGTTCCTGTGCAGCTCTGCAGATCCTGTTGTTCCTGGGCCTCAGTCGTGGGGACAAGAGGGAAGACTTCTGGGGACTCGTGCACTGCAATGGGACGGTCACCGATGGCAACAGGCAAACTTCAAACAAGTGGCACTTCACTGTTTCAGCTCCTTGCATCAACCGCAAACGGCACCACCATGGTTTCTGGCTGTCGAGATGGGCTTTCCTTGCATCTGGGGTCCCGCACTCTGAGGGGGTCTCAGGCTCGGTCAGTCCTGCTTCCTGGCAGTCCGGAGGATCTTCATGGAGCTCTTGGCCAACTTAAAAGCAACACACACAAACTGGTGTTCCTCTCCTTGGTTATTTGGTTCCAGCAGCGACTGCAATGGAAATTCAACCAGCTCCGAGAAGGATGTCCAGGTGGCTTACTTTGGAGTTGATTGGTCCCACCAACTCAAGGGGAGAAGTCGTCTTTGCAGGGCTTCTCTGTCGATGTGAGTACAGAGTCTCAGCACAGCCGCAGGGCTTCACTGGGCAAACAAACGTTCCAGGAGTTGCAGCAGGCATCCTCTTCAAGCTCTTCTTTGGATTCCTTCATTCAGTGGTCGGCTCTGCCTTCCAAGCCAAAAGTCTTGCCTTTTATGCAGCTTGCTCCCATTCATTCCTTCCTTGCCGGACAGCGAGGCGGCCAATCACCTTGGAGTGCATTCCTGTCTCCTGGGAGACTAAGCACAGGGAGTTCGGGCACCTCCCTCACTTCCTGCCCACGCCAGACACTCTGGAGCCAGAGGCGGGATCCACTCGTGAATCATGCCAAAGACAAAATTAACAAAGGGACCAAACTTGGTTTGGCGCGCAGAGCAAATCTCAAGAAGGACCAAAACAACAATAAATGGCGAAAAAAGACCAGGGCCATTTTGAGAAAAATGGCACCCATCAGTGCTTTACTGTGGCTGCAAACGCAGCCCGCAGTAAAAACACAACACAGTAGTAAAAAGTAACAACTGCCACCAGCCATTAATTGTGTCAAGGGTAACATGAAAAATGTTACACGAGAAGCTAGACAAAGGGGCTACTAAGTAATCCCTCCAGCACCTTATTGTAAGATCGTGTGTACTGATAATGTTACAATGTAAGTAAAGTCAATTTCACTTTACTGCTCTTGGAAACAGTAGTTAATCCAAGAGTAAGGTATTGTGTGACACAGTGCAAAAAGATGCCTATGGAGTTTGTCGGACTCCAAAAACCAAAAGAAACACAGTTTAAATAACAGAAAAATACATGAGGGAGTGAGAAAAAGGTCTCGCTCTCTCCAGGTTAAAAATGTAAAAGTCCTAGAGTCCAGCAAACGTGCTGGGAGTCTCTAAGCTAGAGAGGAATTGGCACATTTCTGAGAATTCTCCCTAACACACTTAACCTTTATTAATTTGGATGCCAGTTTGTTTACATGCGTTTTGGGGGGATACTGGAGCAGATTAGGCCACACCTCATGGAGCCCCATCATCAGTCTGGGTTCCAACGCCAGAAGAATGAGTTGGATAATATGAGTCCTTCATCTTCATCTATTCGACAATGCCAGCATGACCCTCCCGATAGACCCAGCTCTGATTTTTACATGCAGAGAAAGCATTTGATAGTGTAGACTGTGGGTTCTTGAAAACAATACTTGAGAAATTGTATTTCGAGGGGATTGTGTCCTCCGACGTATTTCACATATATGACATGTAATGACCACAGCTGTGCTGCTTCAGAAAACTTTTCGGTGTAGGCGTCCTGCATTGACGACGTCGATACGTTCTCCCTCGAGGGCCTCAGTCACGGGTCGACGTCACCGGAGGTTATATATAGGACGCACGGCACCCGTAGCCTCAGTTCCATTTTCTCCGCAAACGTGTTTGCTTCGGAATCTCGGAACGCTCGATTCTTCTCTTCGAAAGCGATGTCTGTCTTCTTCTACCCCGAAGTCGGGCTTTCAAAAATGTCCATCATGGACCCGCACAACATCTGCCTCTGGTGCCTCGGCGATAGCCACGGCACCGAGGACTGTGATGACTGTCAGTCCCTGACATCGAAGGCCTTGCGGGACCGTAATAAGAAATTAAAGGTAGGTAGGGTGTCTAAGCCCCATATGTCAAAATCCGCTGGGCTTTCGAGGGGCGACTCGAGGGGCGAGGTTGCGAAAGTCCAGGGGGGTCTCGGAGTAGTTCCCGCCATTCCTTTGCCTCTTCTAGGCATTCTCGGAAGCAGTTGACTTGTCCCACCAAGTCTTCGTCGCAGGCCGAATGGGATGCATTCCACCAGCAGATGGTGATTTTCGAATCGCAAGGCACTGTTCCGTCCGCGCCTTCGAAAGAAGCCGGCAAGGAACGGGCTCGGTCCACCACTAGCACGCCTTTGGGCTCAGGCGGTCGGCGCGATCATCGGGAGCCGTCTAGGTCCCGATCGGACAAGGTTGATCGCCATATCTGTGCCAGATCCAGGTCCCGGTCCTCGACGCCATCGAGACTGGCGGATCCTGTGAAGCCTTCAAAGAAGTTATCGAGGCCATTGGCGCCGCGGCCATCGAAGGACACTCTCGGGGCTCCAGCCTCAAAGCAGTTGTCGAAGTCATCGGCGCCTCGGTCCACGCCGATTCCCTCGGCACCCTCAACGCTGTTTGTGGAGGATTTGCCAGAGGTGCCCCGGGCTGTGGAAACTCTGAGGAAGGCTCTCGGTAAGTCTGTGAGGCCTGTTTGAGCCCTTCTTTGTTCCTCCACCCAGATTGGATTTGTTCCAATTTTTGGATTATATTTTGGAGGTGGAAGATGGGTCTGATGAGATGGTTGTGCCTCCTGATGTCCCTGATGACCTTTTGTCTGGTCACAGTCAGATGGAAGAACTCCATCAGTCCTTGCATGATGCCAGTGGTCTCGACACCTCTCCGGAGGTGGAGTTTGGCAGGTCTGAGCCTGTGTCTCATGCTGCATCCTCCTATAGGCTTCACATGTCCAGGGTGACTGAATACTTGGCGTGGTCTGCTCTACCTGTTGATTTTGATCAGGATGATCTGACGGACATCCTGGACCAAGGTCCATCCACTGACACAGTGTTGACATTTCACATGGCTTTGCAAAGAAGGGTGGTGGTGGTGGTGGTGGTGGTGGCGGCTTGGACTGCTCCGGAGAGTCTCCCGGCAGTGAATAAGTCGCTTCCGAAAAAATACCGCCCAGCCAGTAGTGAACCCTGCTACTTATCGACGCACCCTACTCTGGAGAGTTTGGTGGTGCAGGCGGCTACGGCCCCCGTGACGCAGGCTGTGTACCGTAGCATCCCTCCTGATGGGGACGATAAGCGCTTTGATGGTTGGGCGAAGGTGTTTTCATCTGGGGGTATGGCTTTGAAGGCAGCCAACTGTTTCTGCCTTGGCGATTCGCTCTCACTCTGTGGAATTGTGCATCTTTGGCGGCTGAGCATATGCCCGAAGGGGAAGAACGGGATGGTTTTCTGGCCCTCGTGCAAGACTGCAAGGATGCCATGTGTGACTGTGTCAGCCGGTCCATGGCTGCAAGCACCGTGATACGCAGGTTTGCGTGGTTGAGGAAGTCTGGGTTTGCTCCTAATGTACAATCCCGGCTTCTCAACATGCCCTTTGATGGTGCCCATCTGTTTGGCAGCATGGCTGACGAGAGCCTTGAGAGGTTGCAGACATCCAAAGCTTCAGCGAAGTCTTTAGGCGCTGCAGTACGTCAACCTCCGCCTTTTCGGCCTTAGAACGAGAGAGCTGCCAGTCAAAGGGGCCACCGTAGGAGTACCAGAGGTGGAAAGCAAGGTACTCTAGGTGCCAAAGCCGCTCGGGCAGTCGCCTCTTTGCCTTCAGGCACTGCCGCAGCTGCGTCCACTCAGTCATGAGGCCATGTCCCATGGTTCGCCGGTTGGGGGCAGACTTGCGCAGCATCTTGGAGAATGGCGAGCCATTACTTCAGATGTGTGGGTTATGGAGATCCTAGCCCACAGCTACTGTCTTCCCTTCCGGCAGAGGCCTCACGGCAATCCACCGAGGAAGCTCTCTTTGAAGCATCCGGATCCGCTCCTTGCACAGGAAATCCTGTCCCTGCTGGAGAAAGGCGCCACAGATCTGATGCCTGTAGCGGAGAGGAACAAGGGATGGTATTCCCCTTATTTTTTATCCCGAAAAAAGACTGGGGATTGAGACTCATCATGGACTTGCGTTGGTTGAACAAGCTCCTCGGGAAGGACAAGTTCAAGATGGTCACTCTTTCTCAAGTCCTCCAGGCCCTTCAACTTCAGGATTAGTTGGTGTCTCTAGACCTCAAGGATGCTTACTTTCATGTGCCGATTCATCCAAAGCACAGGAAGTACCTGAGGTTCGCAGTTGGCGACTCGCATTTTCAGTTTCGGGTCCTGCTGTTCGGATTGACCGCCGCCCCGAGGGTCTTCACCAAGCTGATGGTGGTGGTGGCAGCATATTTCAGGAAAGGGGGATTCACGTCTACCCCTACCTGGACGATTGGTTGATCAGGACAAGCTCTCCCGAGCAAGCCCTGGGTCATCTGTCCGTCACCTGCCACTCCCTTCACAAGCTGGGCTTCTCCCTCAATTTAAAGAAGTCCCATTTGACACCTACCCAGCTGCTCCAATACATCGCAGCAGTGCTCGACACATCCCTGGGGCTGTGATTGCCTCCCCAGGTGAGGGCTCATCACATTCTGCAGATGGTGGACAAGTTTCAACGTGCGCACAGTCTCCCGGTGTTCAAGTTCTTGAGGTTGCTCAGCCCCATGGCATTCTGCATTTTCCTGGTGCCAGAGAGGCCAGGCTGTGGATGAGATCTCTGCAGTGGGCTCTCAAGATGCAGTGGTCGCAGTTCTCTGGCAGGATGTCGGATCCCGTTCAGATTCCGCCCTCGGTCGCCCAGGATCTTCTGTGGTTGGGTTGTCGAAGGCAATCTGATGAGGGGTGCTCCATTTTGGCAACCGTGGCAGGAGGTGACGATCGTGACGGACACATCCCTCACAGGTTGGGGAGCTCATGCCAACGAGTTGACAGCCAGCGGCCGTTGGTCTCCGTCGGAGTCCAGACTTAACACCAGTCTGTTAGAGCTAAGGGCCGTCAGGCTAGCCCTGAAGGCTTTTCTGCCGTCTGTGCGGGGGAAGAATGTTCTGATTATGACGGACAGTTGTCATGTCCTCTTCTGGCTTTCCGTAGGAGCTGCTGGACCCCACAGTCCCTCACTAGCTGCCTAGTGTTCCATCTGATTTTACAGTGGAATTACATTCAGCTAGAGTGGGCAGCGGAGATGGGACAAAATGAAAAACGACACAGGAGCTCTTCTTGTTTCTCTACCAGAAGCACCCTGAATAGGAAGTAAGGGGTTAATACATCTTGCTTTACAATAAATATTTCTGAACTCAAATCAAACATTCAAATACCTTTTTGTATTCTCCGCAAAATGCCTGGAGAAATTATTACTTTTCAATTTGCAGATTAACTTGCTGCTCAAAAGTCCCAAATTATTCTTTAATTTGTTCTATGACTAGTCATTGAATGTTTTCTTTCAAAGAAATCCTATTTCTGCCTTTATTTTAATTAAATCTGCTTCAGTTTGTTTGCTTGTATTCACACTTGCTCCAGTAAATGTTGTTGCCAAAAAGGAAACTGGAAACTCTGCTTAACTTTTTGCCTTTTCCTAAGTTCCAAAATATAGTTCATCAGTTAACGTGAATAAATTCAGTATACCTTAACTTTTTACCTAATCTGATATATTCCTAAATACCTAATACTCCTAAACACTCTTGATAAGTGAACTTCATTTAACAACGTGTAGAGTCGGACTTAAGTAACACGCATGCACGCAAATCCAAAGATGCAATATGAAACTAAACTTTTCTGCTTCTACTTTAAAATGATAGCGTTAGTGTCACTCGAGTCTTGAAGGTAAATCCAAAAGATTAATTCATGAAACTTCAAATGACAGTTTTATAATGTGTCTAAAACGAAAATCCTCCAATACATGCAGACCGCTGGGGAACTGCGAAACTCTGTCTTCTTTACCATGCGCACTCACTGAAACAAAACTGTGCGCCAGTGAAAAGTAAACAAACCATAAATTGTCTGCCACAAACGAAAACAGATATTGTCTCTCAAAACACGGAGACATGAGCAGTCGATTGAAACACATTCTGAAGAAGCTTTCACTCGCTCATGTACACGAGCCAGAAAATGTTACCAAAGTCTACTTATAATCAACCATTGTCATTAAAGGCTACCCGCAACTTTGCTCACAGTGTGAAGGAATAAAAATATATTCACAGCTAGCCTTCTTCAATTCAAATCGCGCTGCTTTCATGTTTTTTACTAAAGTCAATAAATAATAGCGCATCACCTGTCTAATTGCAGCGCTCCCACCAGATTAGTTGGTAGATGTCTTCTGGATGTTTTCCTTTCAGCATTTTCTCAGGAACAGTTCAAATATTAATGAGTCTTGAGGGAGCTAAATTAAACAGGACATTAAGGGAATTTTGATGAAAGGCAGTTGGGACTTGAGCAGGAAGAACAAACACCCCTCAACATTCTTAATTGGAAACCCAGCTGTCCAGAGCCTCTATTTTGGACTGGCTTCAATCCCAATCCTCCATTTTGAGAACATTGCTCAGCAGATCTCTGAGAGAAGTGATTAAGGAAAACTGACAATCCCTTTTTTTTTATACTCCCACAGCCACATCTCAAAGTACAAATCGAACCACCCAGCCTAGAACCAAACCCAGTTCTACCAACAGATCCCCTGATGGCCCTGACAACAATACAGTGGCCATGCACTACCTCAACAAAAAATGGTGGGCAGGGTCACTCCCGTTGATGCAGTTCTGGTTCTGGGTCATTCAGCAGGAAATTTCGATCTCGGCAGTTCATCTGGCCGGAGACGAAAACGCGGCAGCGGATGCTGTGAGCAGGCAGAGCACGGTCTCTCACGAGTGGGAGCTGGTTCAGGAAGTTCTTTTGGAGATCTTCGCCCTTTGGGAAACCCCACAAGTGGATCTCTTCGCCACCAGTGTCAACCGGAAGTGCGAGAAGATTCTGCTCGCGGGAATTTCCTCCAAGAGGAGCCTTAGGGGACACGTTCATATTGGAGTGGTCCTTCCCATTGCTGTATGCGTTCCCTCCAGTCCCCGTCCTTCCGCAAGTGTTGCGGAGGTTCGGTTCCCGGATGATACTCGTTGCTCTGGCGTGGGCCAGGAGAGTGTGGTAGCCGGACCTTCTAGACATGTCAATCTGTCGATCTGCTCTCACGGGAGGGGGTTGAGTTCTCTATACAGAGGTCAAGTCTCTCAGCTTTCATGCTTGTTATCTGAAAGGTTGAGGTATAAGGATTGGGACCTCCCCGAAGACGTGATGGAGGTGTTGCTTTTGGCTCGGAGGCCCGCAACAACATCCCTGTACCGTTGCCGTTGGAGAAACTTCTCTGACTGGTGTAGGGTACAGAATGTGTATCCTTTCCTATGTTCCATTCCTTTGGTTTTGTCTTTTCTACTTTCTTTAGCCCACAAGGGCCTGCAAGTGGGTACCATTAAGGGTTACCTGGCGGCACTGTCCATATTTAAGCGCTCGTCTGAGCAATGTTTTTATTTTAAGATCCCTTTGATTTCTCAGTTTCTAAAAGGGCCAACTAATGTGTTTACACCGTCGCCTTTCCAGGTGCCATGATGGGATTTGAATTTGGTTTTAAAGTTCCTAATGGGAGCTCCGTTTGAGCCCTTATATTCTTGTCCATTGAGACTGTTGTCCTTTAAAACTGTGTTTTTAGTTGCGGTTACTTCCGCACGCAGAGTGAGCGAGTTGCAGGCACTTTCCGCCAAGCCACCCTTTACTGTTTTCCATAAGGAGATTCTTCCAGCGTTTTATCCTACTCCACATCTGGTAAGGAAGAGGAGAGGCTCCATAGGTTGGATCCTAGAAGAGCTTTGAGTTTCTATCTCTCACGGATGTCCCGGGTCAGAGTGGACGATCAGCTCTTTGTTGGTTATGCTGGAAGGCGCTTGGGCCAGGCTGTTTCGAAACAGACCTTGTCCAGATGGATCATTTTGACGATCTCCGAGTGTTACTGTTTGGCGGGAAAGGACCCTCTAGTAGGCTTACGGGCTCACTCTACTAGAGTGTGGCTGCCGCCACTGCTCTACAGAGGGGTGTTCCGATTTGCGACAACCACATGGGCCTCTGTCCATACTTTTGTAGGACACTATGCCTTGGACTCCATCCATGGGCAGGATTTGGCCTTTGGTAAGGCAGTCCTCTATTCAGCCATTTCATTGGGCAGTCTAAAATTGTAAATTCTTTTCCCACCTCCATACGTTGGTACTGCTTTGGGAGTCTGTCATAGATGTGGAATACGTCGGAGGACACAATCCCCTCAAAGAACAAGTTACTTGCCTTATCTGGTAACGTTCTTTCGATGGGATGTTCCTCCGACGTATTCCACATCAAACCCTCCCAGCCTGCCCCTCTACAGAATTTCTTATGCGATTGCAGCTCACGTTTCCGCAAAGCTTTCTGCAGTCATACTGGCAGGAGATTGGTGCCACACATTCTGGGAAAAAACTACAACTGAGGCTACGGGCGCTGTGAGTCCTATATATAACCTTGTGATGTCGACCCGCGACGGAGGCCCTTCGAGGGACAAGTCATTGACGCAGGGACGCCTACGCCGAA
Organism: Ambystoma mexicanum; assembly: GCF_040938575.1. NCBI lineage: Eukaryota > Metazoa > Chordata > Amphibia > Caudata > Ambystomatidae > Ambystoma > Ambystoma mexicanum. The sequence goes on from NC_090924.1 coordinate 1,437,943,538, forward strand.
AAGTTTTCCGAAGCAGCACAGCTGTGGTCATTACCCGTCATAGATGTGGAATACATCTGAGGAACATCCCATCGAAGGAACGTTACCAGATAAGTAACTTGTTCTTTAGGTCCTATGAGACGACAATCGTAAACAATAACCAATTTCTGACAGCTAGGAGCTGGATTAACTGGTGTGCTGCCCTCTTTTTGCATTATCCACGCAGCATCCTGCAATCCGTATTCAGGGTAATTCTGAAGTAGTCTGAGGTGTTCTGCTGGGAATAACGACACACAAGATATGCTTGTTAGCAGACAATGTCAATTTGATGGTTATGGAGCCTGTGGAGTCTCTTTGGGTGATACTAACAGAAATACAATGGTTGGGTAAGTGTTGGGTTTTAAAGTCCATGCTTCTAAATCAGAAATGCCTCATCCGGGTGTGCAGTTGTTTAAACGAATAGAAAATCGCTGATATTTATATCTAAACCTATATAACGAAATAAATACAACATTTTAAAAAATATATGGGGTGTGGGGGTAAGGGGTTAAAATGGGTAGAGAGGGGTTTGGGGTGGGATAATAAACAAAGGGAAACGGGCTCTGGGGTGGGCATTAAAAAGAAAACTTTTTTTTTCATTATAAATGTTTAGATAAATTCATTATTTTTCTGTTCTTTATAATCACATGTAATACTCATCCGACCTTCCCCATGCCTAACATAGACTGAATGGCTTACCAGATTCCACATAGGTGGGCAGGTCGGTCATTGAAATACTGTCCGATGCAGATTACCCCATGACTGGATAATATGGATAAGACAGGCTTTCTGTAGTTAAAATGAATTATGCTTCAAGCTGTTCCTAGTCCTAATTTCCGTAGTGTTCTGCCCAATGTGCGGATAGATGTCTTGAACCTCGTGTGGGCTGGCAAGACCAAGGCTGCTTAAAGTCTTATTTGCATCTCGAGAACAGGAGAGTCTTTAGAGCCCAGATCTTACTACACTTAGGAAAACGGTCAGGTATATGGTGATTGCTGATTGGACTTGGGTGAGTTCTGAGAAATACTGGTGTTCCGTGCAGCAGGCAAAAGCAAGGCATCATGTATGAATGTAACCCTAGCCTTGGCCTCAGCAGAGTTGCCCAGCCTGTTCATAATCCCAATCAACCAGGCCATATTAGAGGCATGGACAAGTTGAGTAGCACCGAAATGACTTATTCGCTTCCTTGTTTAGTCCATGTCCACTGTTCTTCATCAGTGATTTCACCCCATCTCTGGTAGAAAGTTTGTTTTCAGGTGCGAAGCAAGGGTGGGTGTGCAAACATTGAGGACCTTCCTGTGAATAACAAGTGCATTATTTTGCCAAAAAATGCAAACGGGACTGTGGTGTTGGGGAACAAGCACATCTTTGCTATCATCGGACATTGGGTGATGCATAGCTCAGTGCAGCTTCATGGCAACCCACAGCCATCTAGTGGGAAATCCAGAATGTGCAGAGGACCAAAGGAATGAGCTCAGGGATTTTGTAAGCTGATTAGACAAGAGCGGGACAACAGAGGGACGACCTACCAGGCAACATGGTAAGCAGAGCTTGGCCCAGAGCTAGAGGAGGTCATATGCAGCAGTGATCATACAAGAATGATGCATACCATGTGCACTCCACACACCGTTTAGATGGTATTGCACACTGGCATGCCTACAAAGAATGGCACCCAGTTGAGGTTATCCAAAGCTGAGAAATGGTTGGCTTGAAGTGAGGTCATATTGAGGAACTGGCCTTACAATATGGAGAGTTCCCTGCTCTACTGTACTGGGGGATTCACACATGGGTCTTTTCCCCTTGGCTTGGCATAAGCAGTTCTTAGTGGCACACTTGCCTATGAACGCAATGTTGGTGTTTACCTTTTTATGAGGAGCCAGGTACAACTCCACCATCACACCTATGGCGCATGAAAATGACTCATATTGGCTAAGGAGTCACTGATTGCATATCTGAGGGGTACTGGTGCAAAATTATGCATGCATCTGAAGGGTGAATATAGGGCGGCTTCTCCTGCACGACAAGCACTCCAGACTTTCGAGGCAGACTGGTGTTCTGGATCTTTGTAAAATGCAATAAAAAGTGTTAAAGAATGAAATTCATTTATAGTGTTCTGAGCCACTGCCATTTGATATTGGGTGATGGCCAGTTTGTTCTAATTGGATGAGAAGCATTGGCATGGTGCCATGTGTAACAAAGCATTATCTCTTGGTGCATGTTGCGGGGAACCCTATAATACATCAGGCTCAGTGTTTTTACAGTGAGTAATATCGGAGCAATGCCTAACTGATGTGGAGTTGTGAAGAGTCTATGGGCCTCATTACACGGAAGGCGGTAAGGGTTTACCGGTAAAACCTTACCGCCTTACTACGAGGTCCCTTTGCGGGTCCTCCCTTAATGCCTGGTTTTTCCAGGCGTTAAGGACGGGACCCGCAAAGGGACCTCAGAGCTAATTACGGTACCGCAATTAGCGGTACCGTAATTAGCACCTACATCATTCCCATTGAGCCCTATGGGGCTGACTGGCTATTATGTAGGGGTAATGGAGGATGGCGGAATTAGCGCCATCACCCACCTTGGAATATGGCGCTAATTCCGCCATCCACCAAGGCGGACCCGGTAAGGGACCGGCGGCAGCTATGGCGCTAATAGCGCCATGGCTTACCGCCTTCCGTGTAATGAGGCCCATTGTCACGGGTGGGCGGTGCGGCAAGGGGATGAAGGGTAAAAGAAGGGCGTTTGCACACAAGGAATGAGACCTTACTTAAAGGAGGTTAAAATGGATTTTTCAAATTGAGTGGCTCAAACTGTACTGAGTGGGGCGTGTACAAAGAACACAAGCTTGAAGTGAGGAGATGAAGGTGTTCTATAAATGTGTCCATTCAACAGGTCTAGCGTTGGGTAGGTCCGCGGTAGATGGGGAGAAGGTTAAGGGTCTGTTGACCAAGTCTGCACTGTAAACATTTCTCAGGGTGTTTTAGACAATTGTAGTAATTGTGTTCCCAATGGCTGTGTTTTAATTAACAATGCATTCTTTTTTGTGCAAAGCCTTTCATGTGCTACTACATGTCTGACATTTATATCTCTGATTACTTCAGACAGGTCGTGTTCTCTACACCTGCTTCCAATCTGTCCAGGCCCAGAAGAGCTCGGAGTAAGTACTGCATTGGCCGGTTGTATGTCTTCCATCTATGCCTGGGTTGAAAGCTCATGCAGTGCCTTTCTATGACCAAAGCTGTCAATGTAGAGCAGCAATGTAGAGCAGCCCGAGTCGTGTTGCCCTCCTATGTGGGTTACCCCTATCGCAAGTATTCTGTAATATCCACCTCAACCCTTCCATAACATTGTTGGCAACCTCTACCACGTCCCTGCTGATGCCACCTGACTTGCATCCGAGCCCTAGAAACCTGTGCTCTGCCATTGGGTCACGCCTAGCAGATTTTTCTAGAATTCTGTGGCTTTTCTCTTGCACAGTTGTACACTCTTTCTCCACACTGCCTAAAGTATAAAATCTCAATAAATACACTTTAGAAGGTTTCATTTAAAAAGTCTGGGAGGGAAGCGGGGCAAGGAGGAGGAGCCGGGAAGAGCAGCAGGGTGGGTTAGTATGGTTCCTGCTTTCCAGTGTTCAATGGGAGGGAGAATGATGCACAGCTTTACAGCAGCGATTTCCTGGATCACTCGGTAAATGTGGCTGAACAGTGACTGGCATCTTGGAATGGCAATGGCCTGGTTAAGATATAGTTTAACAGGCATAGCATTGAATATAATATTGTCTATTCAACAATGTTATAAGCAATAGACTGTCTCATGGGAAAGTATGTATCTCTGGTGTAGGTTAAAGGTAAGTAAGCTTTCATAGGGAGAGTCTTTTAGCATGCCAAGGTTGACTCTACCAGTTAGGATCACCACCAGTGCCTGTGGATTATCTGGAACCAAATTCTATAGCCCTTACTTCCGTGCTACACACCCATCTGATACGTTTAACTAGAAGTCGGCCTCTCATCAGAGTCAATGGGTGAGGCAGACTAGTGTCTGATTGGCTGAGTGGTATATGGTTCTGATGCTGTGGTACCCTCCAGTGTTACATTTTGTCCAGTGTTGGATATAGGACTCACAGTTCACCATTGGCAGTGTTGGGTGCTGGTTCTTTTGCAAGTTTTCTAGTGGAGATGAGGTGCAGGCAAGAAGGAAAAGGGCTGGCCCACTGGAAAAGGTGCAGAACTGGAGTAAGGACAAACTTTGCTGTTTGCAGTATGGGCCTGGCACTACGTACTGTGATGAATCTGGTGATGTCATCACTCCCTCTCCAGGAAAACCCTTGCCTTATGGCTTGGGAAGGACAGCCGCTAGCTGGTCCCGACCCTGGAGGTGGCTGCCGGAGGGAGGGCCATTTGAGGGGAGACAACCCTCATTGGAGGGAAGGAGACTTATTGGCAGGAATATGGTATTCCCCCTTTCCAGTCAGGGTATGACATCCCCCTAAATTCCCAAACCTGTATGGCCTATTGTGGTGTAGATCTAGTCCAACCACCATGTACTGAGAGCAGAGCTCTTTCTGACAACTTTTGCCAAAGCACTGAGACTAGGGTGAGCACGAGAGTAATGCATAGCGCCAAACCTTCAGAACTAGAAATGCACTCTAGTGGTTGGAAGGATCCAGTAGGTGCCGGCGCATATAAAATTGCAGCATGCAAGAAAGATGGAAAAACACTTTCTGGTGCGGGTCGAAGCGAAAGGCAAGCCAGCTACAGCACAGAGCAGAGGAGCTCCTACCGGCACCTAGAAGTCCAGAAGGAAAAGGTTTGCTGCATGCAGGCCTACGGCAAGAGACGCTACCAGGAGGAGGTCCAGGCACTGAGAGTACCGGAGGACAGATGAGACACCAGCAGAAGGAGGCGGTGCCCCGGTGGAGTGATCAAGGACTGCGGGGAACGCTAAAGCAGCCAGATAACACCAGTGAGTCCAGAGAAGGGGGTGGTGGGGGGTGGGGGGGGGAGTGCATCGTATACTGCACGTCGAGGTAAGGCATAGACACTTGGGGCGTACCTGGGCAAGGTTGCCGGGATGGCGAGTACATTTGAAAGGGCGGCAAACCAAAGGGGGTAAAAGACGCAGTACCTGAATGAACTGAATTAATACGTGTGGGGAAAGTGCTGGGAGAAGAGTAGACCAGACAACCTGTTACGAGTCTAGGACCTGCACCCAAAGAGAGAGAACAGTTTGAAAACTCTGGTAGGAGAGTAACCAGGTACGGGAGAAGCATGAAGGCACAAGGGACGACTCCATACCCCTTTGGTGCAGTTAAAGTAGAACGAAAGATGCATATCCCTTAAGTTACACAAGAAAGTCCTGGCAGGAGAGTATACTAGGCACGACGAATGCGAGTCTGGGACCCGCACCCAATTACAAATAGAGATTCAAGAAGAGGAAAGACTGCCTCCTCGAAATGTGAAACTGTGGGGAAGGGAAGCATACCCCCTGATCTGGAAAGCTGACTGTACTGTGAAATACTGGAGAAAGAAAATAACCCTTGAGTGTGAAGTCTAGGGGAAGGGAGCCATACCCCCTTGATTGGATAATTGCATATTACCAGGAAAGAGAAATTATTGTGGGTTTCTAAGTTCAAGGAGAGAGAGAAATCGAAACCCCCATTGACTATATAAAATCAAGATGCAAGGGATTATATCCCTGGACTGGAAAAATAAGGTAAACTGCGATACTGAAAGGAAGCCAGATGAGAACAGCACAAAAAAAAGGCCTGGCGGGAGAGTACACCAGGTGAATTGATTAAGAGTCTGAGACAAGTGACCAATCAATTAATGGATTGTAAAATCCAAGGGGAAAGGAAGTTGCACTCTTTTTGTTGGAACATTGAAGAAAGCTTCAGATGGGCAGTTGAGTCTATATCCCTTTGCACATTTCTTAGCATTTAAGGGGCCGGTTAGAATTTTGGACACAGGAGGGAGAACTCTGTGGACATTCTGATGTAGACACCCTTCAGTTTCGTTGAGGCACAGAAACCCCTTGTAGTGCTAGGGCGAGAGGTCTTTCTCCAACCCTCCTTTTTACTTTAATAAAAGTTTATAACAACCACCTTAATAACCCCTGTGTTCGAGTCTTCATTACAGTAGATTCTGGCATTTTCTAGTGGCCAGAGGTTAGTATGAAAATGGGCACCTCAAGTCCTGATTTGTGATGTCCTTGTTAGTTCTTGGTCTTGGAATGATGGGTTTTGAGCGATATCGATTACCGCCACTCAGAGCTTTCTGTTGCTCCCATCTTCATGACTAATAAGCAAGGCTTCTGCTTTCAACACAGCTGGCCCAGCTGAGTTAGGGTAAGAGAGCACTGACTCTTCAGTTCCTTTTGTTTTTGATTTAGCAGTATGGTATCCACAGACCCAAGCCGAGCTTTGCCTTCAGATGAATTTTGGCAGGTTGCAGCAGCTTGGCTTGCAGTTTGACTTCCCCTTCTTAACTTTATTCTCGTGGCCCAGGGCTCGTCCCACGATTAGACAAATGAATGGCGCAGTCTCTGTGGCTATTTAGAAGCTAAGGAACTGAGTGAAAACTGTCCAATCAGAAGGGTGTATGCATTCGAATGTTTCGCAGCCCCACTAAACACTGGTGGCTGCCACATTCAGACTTTGCCCGGAATATCAAGTGTGGAGTCTGCTCAGGAATCCCAGACCTCTCCTTCAGGTTATCCGACCAGATCTGGTCTATGCTTCTCTTGGCATTCCGAGGTAGGCTGAAGCCATGTATTAATTCCTCTATTTCCCTAAACACAAAAGAATCCCTAATTATCTAGGAAACTCACAATGTGCTTAAAAACGGGACTGCCATCCTGTGGATTCAGTTCAAAGTGCTACCGACAAGTTAAGCACCAAGCTAACCATGCACAGATAATCAGTCAAGGGGAACATGTTGGCCAAAGGTCTCTCGGGGGCACATCATTCACGTCCCTGATTATGCATCAGCTTAGGTCTTGTCAGGAGAAAAAGGGTCAGTGAATCATTCCGGAGAAAAAGTACAGTCTCACAGTGTAGGGCCTTTGTGCTCTCAAGGCAGAACAGGGTTGAGACACTAAGCAGGATTTCATCATTTCTTTGGTATTTCAAGATTTCCTGTAATATTATTTTGCTCTGATATTGGCAATCTGGGGCCCATGACCTTGATGTTATAAAAGGGTTTGAAGGGTTAGGTCTATGGTAGATCGGGAGGTGTATGGGGGTACGTGAGCGTGATTCTATCAAATCGTGTTAATCTTTGTGTAGTTTGGGAGAGTGATCCCTTGGTTTTGTTCTCAAAGCATGCAATTTAATTGGGGCTCATAATTTGGTGAATTGACTGTTTTCTACTCATTGGTGCTCTCCAGGTTGCAATGGGGACAATGCTGTGTAGAGCTATAGTTTGGCCTTTCCTGCCACTTTGATCTGCTTATATCTGTAGCCTCTTCAGCTGCCTTTTCCCATTCTTATTACATACCAGTCAGTGCTTTATAGGTGGGTTTGTTGATTATCTTTTCTTTCTTTTTCCTCTGGTCTTTTTTGATTGTATGGAAGGCCTATCTGTATCTTTGTATACTCTTAGATCCTGCCTTGTCTAATATATTTTCTGCAGTTAGCAGTTTTCAATTCATACTCCATGTTTTCAGCAGAACCCTCCGAGCATCGGAGATGAATCCTAAAATCTAAATTGCTCTGTCACTGATTCTCTCTAGGCTGGACTACACTATTGTAACTGCCTCCTGTTTGGATTCCCAAAAAGGAAGTAATTAGGCTGTTCCAATTAAAACTAAGCAGCCCACCTTATACCTGGACTGGCGAGACATGACCATGTACCAGGACCAATCTGTAGTCTGCACTGGTTGGCCATCCACAGAAGAATAGTCAGATCATGTGCGTAAATGCATTCTAAGTAGAGCCCACAGATGGGGTACTGATGAAAAGATCTTACAGGCTCCACGGTTTGTGGAAAGGATAACCAAAGTAGGCTCTGAGATGTGGAATGCCCCCTCTTGCCCCAGGGATTGATATTACAACCAGTACACCCAGAAAAACGTGTTTAAGAAATTTTTCCTTTCTGGCTATATGGGGGCTAGAACCAATTACCCTTCAGTCGGCACTTATTTGACCTAAGAAATATATAAAATGTTAATCTACCAAGTCCAGATGTGCTGTTTTATACAGCATTTGTAAAGCTTAGATTGTTCATTCTCTCTTCTTTTACAAGTCTGTAGTCTTTTCTTTTGCTCTGTTTTACACCCTTTTGGGTGTGTCGCACCATACATTTCCCTTTTCCTGACTTCTTTGTATACATACTTTAGTATTCTGAATAAGAGTCGGTGCTTTCTAAAACAATGAAAAAATAAAGCTGTATTTGGCTAGTCCCAATGGTGGGCTTGATGCTCGATAGCCTAATCATTTCACATGCTTTTGTCTTATCTTTTTTCTAGTTATTGGTACTCGGGTTCAAGACAAAGCTGGCTGTGAAGTGGGAATGAGTCTTGGATGAGAAATGTCATTATCTCTTTCACTTGTAAATTTATATGAGGATACATGATAGGGCTATATTGTGGACTGTTTAATGCTTTGGACATGTTGAGATTATGAGTAAATTTGATGGATTTAGATCTGCCAGGTCATGGGTACACAATATGTGACTCCCTAGAGTTTTAGGACTACAATTCACATGATCAGGCACAATTGCCTATGCTGGATCGAGCTCAGAAGAGTTTCACTCAAAAGCATCTGGAGCCAAAGGTTGTAGTTTATTAGCAGTTATAGCAAATGGATTCTTTATGCAACTTAGATCTGCTAATCGGCTTCACTTTCATATAACAATGTTTTAACGTTTTTGAGTAGTTTCTAGCCAGGTCTGCCGGTCAGCCTATCTGGTGAGTACCTGTATCAGTGATATACATGTATATATTGTGATGAATCACAGGGATCTGTCGCCTTCTCCCCAAGGAGGGAGCCTTTCCCTGTGAGGCTAGGGAGGTGAGCCTGGTCTGCAACACCCTCCCCAGGGGTAGAGGTAAGCGGGACCTCACCAGGAGAGACTTCCCTTTTAGTGACAATGACTCCCTTTCTTATGAGGAACTTCCTAAAACACATACCAATAATACACCTCATAAATCATCCAGTGAAGAAGCCCCACAGCGACGTAATAATAGGAAGCAGACTGGGAAGAGTGAGAACCCACAAGTAACAAATTTGCGCGCATGCTGAAGGAAAACTGAACGTGCAGTGTCCTGTACCTGTGCGGAAATGGAGTGAAACCTCAGGCACACAGCGTACGTGAAGAGAGAAGCGGAGGCGGATGTTGGGCAGAGTTTGTATGCAGGACACTTTGGGACCACTACACACAACTAAGACAACGGGTGTAAGCAAACCAACCTTTGGTATAAGTCTGTACTACACAGTTTTTGGTAGCGGAGCTGAGCAGCCAGGCTTATCTCAAGAGGGGAATGTGAGCAGTAATGTTACACAGAGGTCTACAATCACAGGTGTTCAAATAAACTCTTACACTTAAGGTTTCTTGGTTAAACAGTTAAACAGTCAGTTTAAAACATTCACTAGAAGGAGGCAGTTAAATATCATACACAAATATACTTCAGTACTATACTCGTTCAGTTTCTGAGGCATTCAGACTACTCTGAAGGAGGAGCAAAAAGAAATAGGTTCAGAACATAAAAGGATTTCAATTATTCTTAGATATAGATACTTTGAGTTCACCAGAAGAGTCAATTCAATAGGCTAGGCTAAAGTCTTGGATAGGATAAAACGGTTCTGGTAAGTAAACGGTATAGTCTCTGTAGAAGTTCTCAGAAGTAGTTTGTAAAAAGAATTATATGTTGGGTCACAAGCTGCTGATTAGGCCTGCAAGTTGCGAGTTTCAAGCACTTTCACCGCGAGAGGTAAGTACTCTGTCTCGTTTCACAGTACCTTACAAATGAAGAAAAAGATGCAGCTGAAGACTTCTGTTCCTGCAGATCTTACTGTTCCTGAGCCTCAGTCGTGGGGGACAAGTGGGAGGACGTTGGGGGACTCCTTCACTGGGACTGGTCAAAAAGCTGGCACTTGGCAAATCTTCAATTCTGGTAGCTGTAGTAAAGCACACAAACTGGTGTCCCTATCCATGGTTATACGGTTTCCTGCAGCACTCTGAGGAAATTCAACCAGCTCAGAGATAAGGTGTCCAGGTGGCTTACTGTCGAGTTGATTGTTCCCAGGGAGAAGTCATCCTTGAAGGGTCTTCTCTGTCGAGGTGAACTTGCTGATTAAGACCTGCAGCAGGGCTTCACCGGGCAAACCAACAGTCCAGGAGTTGCAGCAGCCGTCCTCTTCAAGCTAGTCTTCGGTTTTTGGTTCCAGTGGTCGACTCTGCCTTCCAAACCACGAGACTCGCCTTTTATTCAGTTCTCTCCCATTAATTCCAGTCAAGCTGTCACTCACCCAGCAGGGTGGCTGTCCTTGCCGGACAGTCAGCCAGCCAATCATACCAGAGTGCATTTTGGGTCTCCTAGGAGACTAAGCACAGGGAGTTCCGGGCACCTCCCTTACTTCCTGCCCACCCCAGACACTCGGGCACTAGCGGCGGTCTTCAGTCCTGAAGCTTGCAAAAAGCGAATGAACAAAGGAACCAAACCTGGTTCGGCACGCAGAGCAAAACTCTAGAAGGACCTTTCCACACAGTAAATGGTGCTAAAAGAACGGGAGCTGTTTAAACAAAGGGGGCTCAAACGCCTTCTTGGAAAAACATGGCTCCTGCGATTTAACGCTACTGGTTATCGCGGTCGGGGTCAAAAATCATGGTAGTTCTTTGTAAAACCACTGGCACCAGCTTTTTCGAGAGGAAAGGGTAGCATTTGACTGCTACATGACTAGCTAGACATGGGATACTAAGTAACCCCTCCAGCACTCTATTGTAAGATGGGGTGTGTTGGGTCTAGGAATTTAAAGAGACTAGTAAAGTCAATTTCACTTTACTTACTCTGGGAAACAGTAGTTTATCCCAGAGAAGGTATTTAAACTTTGGGAAAGCCTGAAAAGGTTTCCCTGTGTTGCTGCACTGAGGGTGCTGTGTGACACAAATGAAAAGATGATGCCTGCAGAGTTGGTTAGACTCCATAACGAAAGGTAACGCAAGAGTAAAACGCATGAGAGAGTGGGAAAAGGGTCCCACTGAGCACGAAAGGTAACTGGGAAAGCGGGAGACCGAAGGCCATTACTGGAATGCACGCACTCATCCCAGTTGAGATAAAGTATTTACATGGAATGATAATCATTACTCGAAGATTTATACTCTAAGTAGTCAAGGAGAAAAACGTAAGATATTGCACAATAAGAAACTTTGTGAAAGGGGAAAAACTGATGAGCAGATTGAAACAGAGAATAAGGGCCAAACCCAAAGTGAAACCAGAGACTGTAGTGTTGAGAACCCAGCTTCTCGTTTCACCACTAAAACCCTGGACATCCTGTCCTCTCTCCTCTTCCTCTCCCCTTCCCTCTCGCAGCCCCCCCCTCTGGTCGCCTCTCCCTCTCCTTCTTTCTCTCAGACTACACCCAACGATGTTTCTAGACAATTCCGATCTATGATCGCAAAAGAGGACTGCCCTCTCCACCTGGAAAGCCAGCCCTTCTAAAGCCACCAAACGGAAGTTCAAAGTCATCCCCAAATCCTACAAGACTAACATTACCTTAGCCAAGGCTGCTTCCTTTAACGCCAGTATCGCTGAAGCCAAGTCAGGGTCCAAGGAACTATTCACCATCTTTAGGGACCTGGAAAAACCATCTGCAACCTCCCCCCGTCAGTCATCAAAGACAAGTGGTGTAATAGCATTCAGTCTGCCATGCTAGAGAAGCTCAACACCCTCCAAACCAAAACCCGCGGCCACCAAAAAGGCCTCTCCAACATCGTAGGCAACATGCGCGCTGAGCCACCCATCAAGACCACCGCCTCCCCTTTATTTGAGTTCAAAGACATCACTGAGCGAGAGGTCATCACCCTGCTCAACTCCATCAAACCTTCCAACTGCACAGGTGATGCCTGCCCAGCTAGCCTCATTAAAGATTCCGCACCTACCTTAGCCCCCTCCTTACAGCATTTATCACCTCCTCCTTCCAGTCAGGCCATGTCCCGTCTGGACTCGAGGTAGCTTGGGTACGTCCACTCCTCAAAAAACCCTTGCTTGACCCCAAAGTCCCTGGGAATTACAGACCCATTACCACTGTACCCTTCCTGTTCAAAATTTTGACAAAGCAGCTTACCTGCAAGTCCAAAAGTTCTTAGGGAGCAGATCTTCGCTGGTGTTCAGGACATCAGTTTCCATGCCTCCGGCGCTCTAAGGTTGCGCACCTGTCCAACTCATTACTCCAGCGGTTCAGGCTCAATGGTTCGACAGATCCCCAATTGGCTGCAGTAATTCTCTTGCCTGCCCCCAATGCAATTGCCAAAAACATTTTTTCATATTTGGACAGGTCTACTTCACCCCTAATGCCCAAGAGAGGGCCCAGATCCCTTTCCCACTTTGCCCTTAGCCCGCCGAGTTGTGTAGCCCCGAATGAGTTAAGGGCCTGATAGAGAGTGGAAGTGACCCTAGAGGAGATGTGCTGTGGAAGAATATTGGTCTCGACGGGAGAACAGGAAGGTACGACCGTAGTGTCGGGGAATTGGGTGCGGATGGCGTGGGACAGTTGCGCATTCCGGCAACTCTTTCTCAATCTGCCTGCCTCTCCACAACTAATCAAGAACAGGACTGTAAGACTTGTCTTTGGCCTCGAGTCCAGGGGCTGTATCTCTCTATCCCTGGAATCTCTCCACTGGCTCCCGGTGGCTGCAAGGATGAAGTCCAAGACCCTTTGCATCATCCACAAGGTTTTCTGGGGCCAGGGCCTGCACCATCCAACTCTCTTCCTTCTCAAGCCCTTTGCTCAGCCACCTCAAACTGAGGGTCAGACACTTCTCCAGGCAGAGAATGGGCAGGTAGATCTCTCTCCTCTGCAGGTGCCTCCCTCTGGAATGGCCTCCCTGCCCTTCTTAAACTTGAGCAGGACCACGTGAAGTTCCGTAAGTGACTCAAGAGCTTCCTTTTGTCCTCTGCTTTCTCTCTCCTTCTCCCCTGCTGACCTGACTGGTTGCCTGGCTACACTCGGAGTCTCACTGGTTACCAGGCTCCTTCATGACAAGTCGCCCCCGACTGCCTCCGGGGCCTACCGTGCACTTAGGGGCTGTAACTGTAACCCCACTGTCCCTAGCCTCCTTGCACTTACCCAGAGCCTTGGTGCCCTGTCTGCACATACTCGGAGCAATGCCGCCCTGATTGCACTTCCCCTTTCCCTCTCCCTGGCACTTTACCCTTCTCCATCCCTCCTACACTCTGTTACTGCACCTGCACGAGCTGAATGACACATGGCCTAGTAACATCGTTTGTGTTGTCCCCCCTCTGTCTTCCCTCCAATGTCTTGTCGCGCCTAACAACACTTGTGTACAGGCACATTATAAATGACTTGTATCATATTTAGATGGTATTGTGATAATTGGCCAGACCATGTTTTCCATATATATGAAATTACCAGGACTCTTAAGACAATATGGGTTAGCTGCCTATCCTTTGAAGTGCCACCTAGCACAGTCTGTGGTCAAACATCTGGGTTTCTTTGTAGGTAATGGTCTGGTCCAACCGCAGAGCTAGAAAGTTAAAGCAGTCTAAATCCACTGCCCAAAACCAAGTGGGAACTACAGGCTTTCCTAGGGCTAACTGGCTATTAGCGGTGATTCATGGCAAATTATACCAGCATAGCTGCTAGTCTCGCAGACCAACTCAAAAATGCACTACCTCAAAATTTAATATGGAACAAGGAAGACCAAGCGAGTTTTGATGGACTCCAGAACATCTTGTATGGTGAACTTATGTTGAAAGTACCAAATTTCAATCAAGAATTTGTGTTACAAACGAATGCTTTCAAAACGGGTCTCGGAGCTCTGTTGTCCCAAGAATACAATGGTATAGAGCACCTGGTGTTGTGTACTAATAGGAAACTCATTCCACGAAAACTGAATTATGCCACCATTGAGATGGAAGCTTATGCAATTAAATGGGGTGTCGCACACCAAAGTACTATCTAACTGGTAGAAAATTAAGACTGGCCACTGAACACTCTCAGTTGACGTTGATGAGTCTAAGAAAAGATACCAACGTTTGAATCATGAGATGGTTCTTAGACTTGTAGCCATTCTGCTTCACAGTGGAACATCGAAAAGGATGAGAACAAGGAAATGTGGACATCCCTAGTCGATTTCCATCAGTGAAGAATGGGAAGCCAGTAAACTAAGGGAAAAGGTATGCAACGAATCGCAGGAATCGGTCACTTATCCACAGAGGGATCCTTTCTTTGTGAGGCTAGGGAAGTGATCCCGCTGTGCAGCACCCTACCTAGAGGTAGAGGCAAGCGGGACCTCACTGGGAGAATTCCCCTTTTGGGGATACGAACTCACTCTTATGAGGAACCCCTTAAGTAATATACCAATACACCTCATAGAGCATCCAGCGAAGAAAGTTATGAAGAATATACCAAAATATGTTCTGTTCATCAAGAAACTGATTATCCTTTTTGAAGGAAAAATGACCTTGTACTGCGACGAGGAAAGGGGTCTAGAGTGAAAGACAAACAGCGAGAGTGCGCTGGGAAGACCCACAGCGATGTAATTAAAGGAGGCAAAGGCTGGGAAGAGAGGGAGAACCTGTGAGTTAAAAATTTGCGGCAGACGTATGTTGAAGGAAAACTGGACAGCCGCGACGTCTGTACTTCAGAGGAAACAGAGTGAAACTTCAGGCGCAAGACGTCAGGAATGTGAAGAAAGGAGAGAAGCAGAAGCAAGGCATCCTTATCCCAGACGTAAGCAAAGTGGTGAGGGGACCTGAAAGCAATGCCACCCCTGCACATACCTCTGTGCTCCTCTGCTACGACCGAGCCCAGATCGCCAAAATATCCATAATTGTTTCTAAAATATCCTTACAAAAACATGTACAGCCTCGACAACATGGCCGCTGTAAGGTTTATTAGTTGCTAAGCAACCCTCTTCAGAGCTGCGCAACACGATTGGCTGCAGTGCTCATTTATTCCTCACAGCTTCACCTGAAGGCGTAAACCGGCCCTTCTCCAGAAGGCCCCTACAAAAGGCCCGAGCCCGTCTGTGCCTGTCAGGGCCTTAGTGGCCTTGAGCAACCCACTCTGCCCGTCTTCATAGATTGCATAACCAGCGACCGTTTCCTGAACCCTCTCCAACGTAAGTGCACCACTCTCTTGAGATGCTTCCCATGTCAGTGAATGACCGTAATTACTTTTGTCTGATTCCAACATATTAAGCTATGTGTTTTGCGAAACAGAGTGCCGGTGGCAGCCTTGAACACATTACACCGAATGTATAATTACTGACTTTACCTAACCGCATTTCTACAGCGTCCACCCTGTCTATATGCCCATGTGACCTGTGACCACCTAGATTCATATTGCCTTTCAAATATACTGTGATCCACAGTTCACTGTACTGATCATACCCTCAAATTGTTGCATCTAGATGCACCCATCCTATGAGGCTCTTGTTTATGCATTCAGCTGCTATCCATTTGCTGTTGCTTCCACTGGTTTGTATCTAACCTCACCCGCATATTGTAGTATCGCCTCTGGCGTATCCACTTAGTCATTCCTACGATGTTATATCCTACCACCTCATACGGTTCACACTAGTACTATTGCACACCCACCCTAGTACCCCATTGGAACTGACCCACCACTCTAACCCACACAGGGACCCCCACTAATGTCGCGCACATGCATAGTACCAACGCTCCAAACCACCACTACAATGGTAGATGCTATCGTCCTGATCTGTCTACTTCATCACACATCCCTGCACACGAGCGTCCACACTAACCTCACCCAGCTATCCCAGCCCACCAGGTTTCCCCCACAGATCATTAGCCAGATTTACACCAGAACATGCTCCAACGGTGCCTACATCCCGCTATCCTGTGCCCCACGGCCTTTATGCCCAAAGCAACATCTTTTGCCTCCACAGTAAACATAACCACTACCACTCCTCAAACCATCAGCACTAGATCATGAATCACTGACTTCACCATCACTGACTGCCTCCCTACAAGTCCAGCTGGCCCTCCAACATTACCATCTTGACCACCCGATGCCTTGGCTCCAAGCGTCGGATGCGCCTAAGCACTAAGTTCACACCCCAGTACCCACTAGACCCAGTCTGGGGGCCACCAGGAGACGGACTCTCCGCCCGCACTCGTCAGCGCCATTCTGCATACATGAACCGAATAGCCCGCCACCCAAACTCCAGTATTCTCACTCCAAAGCCCAGGCTTCAAACACGATCCTCACATACCTACCCCCCCACAACACACCCAAGTTATTTATCCCCTGAAACACACCTGAAAGGACCACTACTAAATGTACGCTCACTAGGAGTACATGCCATAGACCTACACAATCTCATCATAGAACATAAGCTAGACTTCCTAGCAATGACTGAAACATGGCTTCACTCCGCCTCAGGTCCATTACCACCGCTAGTCATCCCACCAGACTACACCATTCTCAGATCTGACCGCCAAGATGCCAGCGGGGGGAGGAGTAGCCATTATTGCTAAAACCTTGTTACAGTTCAGAGCCTGTAACAAACATTTTAGACGTCTATGATCTCCTAGCCCTCAAATTATCCACTGATCCTAAAACATTTAATTTTATCATAATCTACAGGGCGCCCAGCTCTTCCAATCAACCGGAGTTAGACATACCCTTACTGATCACCACTCTCCTTAAACCCAAGATCAAACTTCTACTACTAGGGGATATTAACTTGGACTTCAAGGACACCCTTGATCACAAAGCTACAGTCTTCCATAATGCATTGCAAGAAATGCAATTCTTTCAAATTGTCAACGCACCCACCCCCTTAAAAGGCAGAACCTTAGATTGGACCTTAACCCACAATATTAAAGCAACCCTTCAAGATATTCAAAGATTCTCTTGGTCAGACCACTCCCATGTCCGCTTCAACATATCAACCACTCAAGCCCAAGTATCTCCTCCTCCTCCACCACCAACTATACCAATATTGGTGAGAAACGCACGTAAGCTCACATCAGAAAATCTTACCCCAGTCCTCAACAAACTGCTTGAAGCACAGCCCAAAATGATCTCCAATCCTGACAGCATATCCCGCTTCTACCACCTCTGTCTGAAAACCACCATTGATGAAGTAGCGCTATGCAAGTCTAAACTACCCAAACAAAGTCAATCCTGGTTCTCGGACGATCTAACTTAGAAGAAAGAAAAGGGCTTTAGAACACCAGACCAGTATAAACCCTTCAAATGAGTCCACACATGAACTCCATTTTCTCTCACAAAAAAATAAACGTGCAGTCATCAACCACAAAGCTAATTCTCTAAACTCTTGTATCACTAATACTGCCTCTAAAAGTAAAGAACTGTTTGAAATTCTCAGAACTGGAAACTCCAATACCTCCTCCTAGCTGAGTTACTGCTAGCAAAGCATGGTGTACTGCCATACAGAATGCCCTAGCCTCCAAAATCGAGTCTCTCCAAGACAAAATGGTTATGAAAGGAAACCTACTGGCCCACAGTGCCAACGCCGCCCGACTGTCTTGATTGACAATAAAATAGTAACCCAATTCAACTTAACCCCAGTCACCCAAGACCAAGTACTCCAGACGATTGCCTCCCTCAAAGCATCAAATTGCAAAGGGGACAGCTTTCCAGCAAAACTAGTTAAGACCTGTGCACCTACACTAGCACCCATCATCACTAAATTCATAAACTTATCGTTCAGTGCCAATTCTATCCCCTCAGACATTAAAGAAGCCTGGGTCACTCCCCTCCTGAAAAAACCCACTCTCGATCCCACCATTCCCACTAACTATAGACCCATCACCACAGTCCCCCTCCTCCTTAAAATCATTGACAAAATCGCATACACACAAGTACAAACTCACTTGGAAAATGATCATCTTTTAGGCGACATACAATCTGGCTTTCGTCTTAAACCTAGTACAGAGACAGCATTACTTGACTTAAAAAAAAAAAAAAAAATGGGGAGGGGGCGTGGCTAGGCAGCATGCCATGCAGCAGCAGCTGCTGTAAGCTCTGTGTTAAGGCGCCCGTTCCTACCATTCATGGTGCTTTGAACGATGGAATTTTGGCAGAAATGGTGGGTCGGAAGGTACGGCAACCCCATTGCGCGGAGATAGCAGTGGACTTGTTCGTGCTACGCCGGTATTTTTCGCTTAATTCACCAGAGCCGCCGTGAACAAAATGGCGGGCGGTACCGCTCAACGGTGGAACTAGTGAGACAAGGGCAACGGAAGACATGTGTGGCGTGGGAGCACCCTTGAAAGTTGGTGCATACAAGGGAAAGGAAGAGGTAAGAGGCTCGTGGCGCTGCGGCAATCCAGACCGGGAAGAGTTGCGGCATCGCATTGGCGAACGCAGCAATCCCTCTGTGTGGCTGTCATCAAGGAAAGCGCTGGTGAGCCGCAGCTGGCAGCGGAGCGAAGTGCGACGCGGCGTGGTTCCTGGAGACCCTGGATATTGGTGGATCTGAAACCTCACATGGGCACATATCCTGCCCCACACCCGGCTGGTGGAGCGGGCTCCCTGGAAGACTGAACATTAGCAGGACTGAAAAACCTGCGTAGATGCATATTCTGCCCCCACATCCTGTTGAAGGAGCCGGGGTGCAATAACAGCGGGCTGGAAAAGAGGTCTGGCAGAGGTAATGAGCTCCATCAGGGGTGGTGCGACCTCCCCGGAGGTGAACTGGATGTGGCTGGCACGACCCTGCTCCTAATTACAATGAATATACCACTAAAGGCAATTGCAAAGGCGGCAGGAGGTGAAATTTCAAACACTCCAGGAGGGAACGGTCTAAAATGTGCACTGATATCGACTGGTGTCCTTGGCTTGTGTGGGCTACCCAGGCGGGTTAGCAGTGGCAGCCGCTCCTGCGCACCTAGACTTCCCTCCTCATATGAATAGGGCAGTGGACAAGTGGACAGCGTCTGACGCCAATCCAAGGAGAAAAACTGTGTATGGGTAGCTGGACTTGGGCGTGGGACCAAACTAGGAAATTCTAGCTGCCACTCCTACAACTCTGGCGCTCTCTCTCTCTCTCTCTCTCGAGTCAGTATCTGGTTTGGTAATGCCCTAGCCCACACAAAAGCACAAGAAGGGCGTAATTACAGCGTATTTGACATCGGGTAGTCCCGGGGAGCAGGCAAGGCAAAGGACAAAAGCAGATATACACTCCCCACCAGAAGCGGGATCCTCCATGGAGCCTACCCTCTCCAAACAATACTTCGAGGAAGTGATGAGAGCTCTAAAAATGGATATTACCCTCTACTTCTCAATACTCTTTCCTCCTTTGGCTTCAGAGACTCAGTTCTTAACTGGCTCTCCTCTTACCTTTCCAATCGCTCATTCGCCGTCTCTTGGGGTGGTAAAACCTCCTCCATCTTCCCTCTAAACTATGGTGTTCCCCAAGGTTCCGTCCTCGGACCCTTCTTATTCTCTCTCTATACTTCTCTTCTCGCTCCTCATCTCATCTTTTGGAATTTCTTACCATTTCTATGCCGATGACACTCAACTGTTCCTCTCCTTATCTTCCTTCACCCCCGACCTTCATCTTAAACTCTCCTCCTGTCTCACTGCCATTAAAAACTGGATGTCCTCGCATTTTCTCTCTCTCACTACGGACAAAACAGAAGTCCTTTTCTTCCCTTCCAAAACACATCCTCCTTCCTTCTTTCTCCTCTCTCCCCCTCCGTGTTAGGCAGAATCCTGTGCAGTTCCCTTGGGGACCACTGCAAGAAGATTAAGACTACAGGAGTAAGCAGTAAACCCAATTGGTAGTAGTCTGCACCACCCAGATTTACCTGGTAGCTGTGGCTGAGCAGTCAGACTTCTCTCAAGAAGAGTTGGGCAGTATACAGAGGATACACAATAGGGCCAAAAACACAGTAGAACAAGGAAACGCTGACCAGAGCTTTGTATCAAAAGTATATAATTATTTATTTAACACACACTTTAGAAAATACACAAGCACTATTAATCCAAACACGTTGGAAACACAATCAGAAAAGTATACACACTTCCCTTAGCAATTATTAGATAAGTCTAAGTCAAAACACCACTTTTTGACAAAACAGAGGTGAGCACGTAACTTAGATGGCACTCCGATAATTAAATAAAAGGGAGAGAAAAAGGCAGGTCCATAAAGATCAAACAGTTCCCAACACTTTAAGAGACACAAACAAGTTAGTGAAGGCAGAGTCTACTGTAGAGCCAAAGTTCATAGGCCAGGCCCACTTTAAGTGGAGCAAGGTGAAATGTGCCCAAGATCACACAGTTGCGAAATGCATTCAAGTCTTTGTAGAAATGTTCAAAAGAGGGTTGGGATGGTTCAAAAGATAAAGGTAGAAGGTCTGGGGGCCAACCCAGTTGGAAAGCAAGGGATTTAAGGGTCACCTTGAGCAAACCGAAGAAAGGGAGGCCAGGTGGAACACAGTGTCATGATCTCTGCTTCCAAAAGATCTGGACTTGCCCGACTCCCTTGGAAGCAGACCCATAACCCCGGTTCCGAGTGCCAGCCAGTCCCAATTGGGACCTTTTGGACCCTGTCCTGGCGCCAGTGGCACCAGGCTCATAAAGATGCCCAGTCCCAGCGCTGGAAGCGCCGGGCTCATAATGCTTGGGTGGATTTACCTGCAGCAGACCATGCTGCTTACTTACCTGCCAGGTGAACCCCTGATCCTCTTCTGTTTGGGACTACTTTTCCTGTTGGGTGGGGCAGGAGCCACTCCCTAGGTTCAGAACACTGGAACTCTTCTGGAAAGCAGGAACTCTTTTCTTACCTAGGCGTGGCTGTGGAAGGAGACACCTAAGCACTACAGGAGGCTATTTAAACCACACCCGATGGATGAATCTTGCTTTGCGTTACTCTGCATTCTCTGCAGCAGAACACTCATCGTGTCTTCTGCTTCTGATCCTGGGCCTAAGGGAACAAAGGCTTACCATCCTGGAATCCAGTCTTCAGCAGCACCTGTAAAGACAAAGAAAGAACAGGTTAGCACTACGGTCTTCAGTGGCAGCGCATCTCTTACCTGGTCCATCGGCTGTCACCAACGCCTCGCGCTGCATTCCGGCATCTGACAGACAAAGGCTTACCTACTCTTCGCATGCTCCGGAGGTCTTCGCACTGCATTCCGGCATCTGAAAGACAAAAGCTTACCAGCTCTTCGCACGCTCCGGAGGCCTTCGGCGCTGCATCCCGCATCTGAAAGACAAAAGAAGGTGCGTTTAAAGACATTGGGCAACTTTATTACTCACGTGCCATTACTCCTTCCCACGCCGAATCCAGTGGGTATTCCAGCACCCTTCAGCTTCTCTAAAGCTCCGAACTTGTACCTGCAAGATAAAAGGGACAGTTAGTGCGCATCGTGAAGCAGGCTACACGTGCTTACTTACGTGCTTCCAGGCGCTTCTATTCCTCACGCGGGTTCGATCCTCAAATCTCATCAGCCCGCCATCCGCCATCGCCGGAACCCTGCAAAACAAGAGAGATCATTACAAAAGACTTTTGACATTTGAAGTGCCCAGAACTTACCGTTCGTGCAGTTAACGACGGACAGCAGTCCTCTGAGGTCAAGAGGCCTGCACCCTTATCCAGTGAAGAAACTGGTTACGGCACCCTGCCCCGAGGCAGATGGAGAGCTTGGCGTTCACTTACCTAAGGTGAGGGCGTTAACCTTTGGGGTTCTACAGGAGAAGAGAAAGGGAAGAGGAGAGAGGCACCCAATAACCCCAGTTCATTAATCCCATATTTTCTATCTGCAGACATCTTACTCTTCGAGTCAGACATACAGTGCACAGAGGTCCAGCCCAAAGAGCCAACCGTGTGTTACACATCACCTTTGAAGATACGGCATTCACCCAGTCAAGACCGGCGCCTCTGCGGGAATCAGGTGAGCGTTACAGACAGTACCTCTTAAAGTTGAGGAAGCCCCAGCGGTGGCAGTTGTTCCTGGCAGCAGGTGCAGTTCGTGGTTTCAACCAGGGGAAGAGAGGATCTCGTTGAGGAGGAAACTTGGAGTCGTTGCACTGCCCAGGGAAGAAACCAGCCGCAGAGTTCGTCGGTTAAAGGAATGGTTCGGTCAAAACATTTTATTGCCCCTATGGGTAAAAAATGTGTTTTTAAGCCTAAATCGCTCGATTTTAGAAAAATTTCCTATGGGCCTTACCCGAGTTTTCGTCCATTAAACGCACGCGAAAACAGGCATCAGGGAGCTGCCATTTTGTGATGATCCTATCATTTCCCCCTTCGCCCTGGCTGACCTGCTTTTGCGGCACTAAATCATATCCCCCACCCCTGAGCCTGACATTATCAAAATATTCATATTCACCGCCTCTCTCCGTGATGTTTTTGTGCTGCGTAGGCAAACGCGCCCAGTGGTCTTCTACGCGACTTCACACAGAACCCGGAAACCAACACAGATCAGCTCACAACACAGCGCGCCACAATTCGGAATATGAAACTGTACTTTAAAATCAAACAGCAACACAGTAAATTTGGTAAAGTACATTTATTTGACATTAAATGTTTATAGAATATTCAGCAATTGCCATATGAACTCCGAAAGTCATTTATTTTCTTTTATCTCTATCAGCAAATCCGTAAAAGTTTATCGTGAGTCACGTGCTGTTCCTTTATGGTACACAGGGTGTTGGTTTTTGTTCAAAGAAGCACTTTAGTCGCACGTTGAACCACAAGGCTGTTCCATCAAGTAGGCACTAGGCCAGCGTAAAGGTTGATATGTTGCTTCTAGCCGCTAGTACCGCGTAAGGGAATATGGGCCCTTGGCGATCGTCCCATAAGATCATCAGGATTGTGCAGTTGTTTACATTAAGCTGCAGCTGGCGGTTAAAAAAAACATCTGCCGGTGTCTGAAACTGGTGGCAGTGGCAAAAGGGAAGGGATATACCTGTTTTGAAAACATAAAATTTATAATTGGTCTCGCCAGCCGATCTTTATTAATATTATTCATTTTATTTATTACGGCCGAGCTGAAACTATTTGCTTTCAAGGATAGGGCAACTGAGTATGTTCGGCTCTAAAATCAATGCGAAAACTAACAAAATAAATTGAGGTTAGTACACAATGAGAAACAACTTTTTGTCTACATGCGTGTGGAATGTGGACCTGCATGCCCATGTGCCCGCTACAAGGACGATCCCACAAACCTTTTCAAAGCTCTTCATTCATTCATTTATTCATGCATCCAATCGTTAATTCTTCATTCCGGTATAAAAGCGTCTAAAGAGTTACTTGCATTATATTTGCAATTTCCATTGTGTCTCTGCCTAATGCAGTCCGTAAATCCCACTGTGCTCTTCACAACGATTTTTCGTATACTGAACTAACATGAAACTCAGTCTAGTTTCAGAATTTTCTTCCTTATCGTCTTACGTTATTGCACCCTCCACCCCCCCTTCAAATGAAGTTTTTTTGGCATGGTCCCTGTCTCTCAAGGCCAAAAAACAATAGAACCTTATACTGCCAGTGCGAGTTGTGGGCCTCTTCAGGGAGCAAGCTGAAAATCAAAGCCGCTGACCTACACTAGAAATGAGCATACATTCTTTCTTTGCAACATCCCGTAGTAAAGCCATCTGTGAGAACTTTAAGTTTCAAATCCATCTATGTGGTGCGCCTCAATGTGCAAATGCGAACTGGCTTGTCTCCCATCTGCAACGGCTCGCTTGGCGCGGTCTAAGGCCCCCAATTTTGTCCTCGTCTGCGAGCTTTGAAGCCCCAAAGAACCATAACTATTGAGACTTTTAATTTTTTGGGGAAGGTCCGGGAAAGTATAAAGTACCCGAGGAGTTGAGTTGAAAGTGAGATTTATTGTTTTTATTATTGGCAGTACGCACGCCTCCCCTCGGTTAACAGTGCCCAGCATTTAGAAGAGATTGCGAAAATTTGTTGCATCAACAAAAATATATACATACACATATAGACAAGGTCGGCAATATGAGGTGAATAGAGGGAGAATTCAAAGATGACACCCAGGTTGTTCGGCACCCAGGATGGTGAAGGTAGGGGTTAGGGTTAGCGTATTTTGTATGCACACTGCACACTGTACAGTAACATTTATTTACAAAAAGACAATCGTATTACAATTATTTAAACCGGGATTTGTACTTCACAACCAGCTCTCCTTTGGGTGGACATGGCACAGTGGCAATGTTGGGTGGCAATGGATCAGTGCTCTGCACAGAAACGTTCAAAATTCCAGATCTGTGCTTCTCTTAATACAGCAACAATAAGGCTTTTGACAAAGTCGAACTCCATTTCCTCATTGACTGGTTTGATCACCCATTGCTTACTTCTTTTTTAAAAGGCCTTAGTGTAGGGAGGCATCCTTACATTACCCTTAGTCCTAGATTGTTCACGGCCGAGATTCTCGTTATGGGCCAAGACCGCTAGCAGAGTCCTATGTCTCATGCCCTGTATGCTGACATGCAAGTGCTTTGACCTGTACTTTAGGCACATATTGTGGAACACCTCTAAACCTCCTGTGTGACAGAATTCTGTCAGTCCCCTCAAATCTCTTGATAGAGTTTTATCGAAAACAATCTTCTCAATGGCTTTGTGCGTTGGTGAAGATGGATTCAACCACTTCTTCTTCCGTGCCTCCACTGGGGACAAAGGGCCATGTTCACATTGGTGGAAATGTAGGTTTTCTGACCAGCGGTGCACGTTGGTACAGTGGTGCATCAGTGACCGCCATTTTTCTTTTTTTTAAACTTTTCTTTATTGGCAAGCAGTAGTGGTTGGCATATCACAAGTTACAGTCAAACCAGGACACACAGTTCACAATTAAATCATGAATGAACATCACAAATCACTTAGAGGGTCCCTTATAGCTTCAAACAGAGGTCGAACATCATGGAGTATTTCTCATGTGGCCCGCAATGCCCCCTGGTCGGGAGAGGGGGGAGATGACAAAAGTTCCAGGTCCACTTTACGGTTCAAATAGCTGCAGAACTCCGACCAAATGTTCTGGGGCCGGGCATTACTGGGCAACATGTTAATATAGTCTTCTTCGCAAGATTGCGTCCAAGTGAGGGCCTTCAGCCACATTTCCAGGAGGGGGGGGGATCTGCGTTTCCAGCATTGCAGAATGCATTTTTTGGCCACAGCCGCCGCCACATTCAAAAATTTAGCCTCCCGTTTCGCCTCAGCGCCCTCCCAGAGCCCAAACAAAAGGGACAGAGGTTCAGGGTACACGCGGAACCCCACTATTTCGGAGAGGGTCTCGAGCACCGCATTCCAAAAAGAGGTAAGTGCCCCACAGGACCAGAACATGTGGGCGTGGTCCGCGTTGCCAGACCTGCATCGTTGACATGGGCGGGATTGATCCCGGGCAAATTTCTCAATAGCATGAGGAGTGTAGTATAGGCGATTGAGAAGCTTGTATTGAACACACCTGACTCTGAAATTAAGGGAAACCTTGCGTGTATGCACACACATTTTGGTCCACATCTCATCAGTGATATCCAATCCCAAATCTTTGCTCCAGGCATCCCTAGCAGTGAAGGGGGGGTTTGTAGCCTTCGCCATCAACATTTTATAAAGGGAGGATAAAATGCCCCTAGCACCAGCGGAATTGGAAAT
The DNA here is from genome assembly GCF_040938575.1 of Ambystoma mexicanum. Classification (NCBI taxonomy): domain Eukaryota; kingdom Metazoa; phylum Chordata; class Amphibia; order Caudata; family Ambystomatidae; genus Ambystoma; species Ambystoma mexicanum. The sequence goes on from NC_090924.1 coordinate 1,437,969,337, forward strand.
GTAACAAACCTCAGGGGACGCGGGGGGGGGCAGGGGGGGGTTCTTTCGGGTATGAAGGCCACATGTCGCGGACCGCCGCCCTAAGCTGAAAATATTGTAGGAACTCAAGAGAGGACTTAGAGTGCCCCGGCCTCCACGTATCTGGGGTGATGAATGTCCCGTCAGGGAACAGGTCAGAGAGTGATTTGTATCCCAAACCCAACCAATGGCGCATGAGGAGCCTGTCTTGTGTGGGGGTGAGGCCAGGGAAAGACCAGAGGGGAAGCCATTTGTAATACGGGGGAGAGCCAGAGCCGGGGTTCAGAATCTGCCGCCACGCTCTTATGGTGGAGGCCACAGGGTCCGCAGGGGCCTCTGATCGGTATGAGTGAAACAGGATCAGCGACATGACATCCACCCCCTCAGTTGCCAGGATTTCAAGCTTAACATGCGGGGGGGGGGGTCTTGGTGATGGTACCAGTATGTAGCGTGCTGGGCCTGAGCGGCAGTCCAGTACTGGGCAAGATCAGGTGCGTTAAATCCGCCCCTCTCATACGGGAGGGTCATGTGCTGCCACTTCCTGCGCACAGCACCAGAATGCCATAGAAAACGGGCACATCCCGCATGGAGGTCAGCAAAGTACTGTTTCCCGGGCCATAGTGGGACGTTGCTATAGATGTAGAGGAGTTTTGGCACAATGATCATTTTTATTAGGGACAGTCTCCCTGATAGTGAGAGGGGGAGGTTACGCCATCTCTCCGCCCTGTCCACGACATATTGTGCGGCAGCCCCATAATTGTCGGCCAATAAGGAGGATTTTGACAGGGATACGTGAACCCCCAGGTATTTGATGCCCCCTGGCGCCCATTTAAGAGGAAATTCACATGTAGGTTGAGGGGTCGCGGGCGTGAGGGGTAAAATCTCTGACTTAGAGTAGTTTATGGTGAAGCCCGAGAATGTGCCAATTTTGATAATTTCACGTATGATCGGGTCGAGGTGGACTGAGGGGTCCCTAATGTATAAAAGTACGTCATCAGCGTACAGAGATATGATTTCGGGGGCATCACGGAGGCGAATCCCTTTGCGTGCATGATTGTTTCGCACACTATCCGCCATGGGCTCGATGGCCATCGCAAACAGCAAGGGAGAGAACGGGCACCCCTGTCGGGTCCCTCGGTGGAGGGGGAAGGGAGCCGACAAGTGAGAGTTAACCAGGACCCTTGCCACAGGGCAAGTGTAAAGAAGTTTGAGGCAGGACAACATGTGTGGGCCAACCCCCATCCTCTCAAGCACTGCCCACAGATACTGCCACGAGACCATGTCAAACGCCTTTTGGGCATCCAACGTCACGGCCACCGCGTTGGCTTTGGGGTCTATTCTCGAGATGACATTAAACAGCCGCCGAATGTTCAAGGCGGTGGAGCGGGCCGGGACAAAACCACTTTGATCAGGGTGGATCAGGAGTGACCGCCATTTTTCAAGTAGTATTTCCACTGACCATTCACAAGTTTTGGAGCTCCACCAAAGATGGTTGCTGATAGACTGGGAGCACTCTAAAATACTTTCCAAACCTTTTTTTTTTCTCCCTGCAGCTGATATTTTCTTATTGATTTTAGCAAGATGCCATTCGTCAAATTGATATTTAATATGTGGGAACTGCTCTCTCATTATCTTGCCAATTGAAACGTGTCTGTCCGTGGCTATGAGGTCGATGTGCATTCTCCTCGATTGCAGATATTCCACTAATTTTATAAATCCTAGTTTCTCCATGGCCACTGACGATGTACATTGTGTTACCTGCACGACCACCGAACTCACAATTTTCTTACTATCCATGTCCTGAAAGTGGTAGGTGCAGTACTTGGCAGAAAATCCAGGGCTGTCGCACTGTCCATCGCCGGCTAGCCTGAATCGTTTGCCTTCGAATGTACTTGCTAGAGACAATTGTTCAATTTTCCAAGCATCACTAATGGCCGGAAACAGATAATCATGTTGGTATTTGTAGTACTGCGTTTTTTAAACTGAAAGAAAGACTTGAACTTTCTAAAACTGGAGCCACTAAAAAGTGATGCAGCTTCACACAGTAGATTGCCTGCTGGCAGTTTCCCCAGCATTGGTTGTGAAGACCATGAGAACGTATGATGTAATCTACAGGCGGCATGTATTGTGACGTTACTGCCTTGTTTTTGACGAGTCGCATGAATCAATGGCTTCCCACATACTTTCCCTCTGACGGAATGCCCACATTTCAGCATACTTATAATATCCATCAAACAACTGTCGAATACTATGTATTTGTCCTCTTTCATTAGACTGTCATCCTGCGTCAAAGTTGTTTCGGCCTGTGACGTTGAGGACATATCACCACATTTGAAAGAAATATCGCTGCTATCAAGTTCTGATGCGTCAGTGAATGCTGCTGCTGGTTCATTCTGTCATTTCAACATCTGCTACTTCAACATTGATGGGAGAACACAACAATGTCGACAGCTTTTTTGGTGGCAATTTTTTGGCGGGTGTGAATTGATCTGCGACTACTTCAGAGATAGCTTCAATACATCCAGTATCATGTTGTTGCAGTGGTGCGGTCGTACTGTAGCAATGGTCCAATACAACTTTGCTGGATTCTCCGGACACATTCATTTAATTTTCTGTACATTGGACATGAGCATCCCAAGTCTCAACACGCCGCGTCTGAATGAATAGTTCCTCCATAGTGTAAATGGTCTGGCAAGCAACATCTCTCATTCGCTTCACTGTCTGTGTATGTATAGTTCGTAGACCCACGGGTAACTAGAGGACAGATTGGAAAAGGGATGTTCAGTTTAAGATAAAGTATAGTACAATTGACTTGAAAAAAACATGAAATAGTCCCCAGCACAAAAAAAATTCTAAAGTTATGAACTGTTTGTAACTAACCTTATTTTTGTTTCTTTTCTTTGCAACTTTTTCGACTCGACCTTCAACATCTGCACGCTGTTGCTCCGATACGTATCCGCATGTCTCCCCTTCCGCTTGCGCTGCAACGACTATATTTTCTGTATCCGCATAGACAGCACGGAATGAGGCTCCATCGTCTCCCTGAAACATAGTATTTTCATTACTGTGTATCAAAATATTGTTAGCATAAAACACACGTGAGGACGAACACACATGCACATCTCAATAGCCAAACACGATTTAAACATTGTATGGAAAAATCAAACGACAAGTATTCAAGCTCTGATGACCTAGTTCGATGGAGCTGTCAGTATCCATACCTCTGGCTCTGCATGGACTGCCACGAATGATTGTATTGAAGAGGAGGCATCAGCAACTCCCTGAAACACAGTACTAGCGTTAGTATGGTTTTCAATATTGTAAACATAACACACCCTTGGGGTCGACGGCACAGGTACATCTAAAGAGATAACCACAAATGTTGCATTGTCTAAAAGAATCAAGTAATATTTAAATATGATCAGATTTAATCGACTTATTTCCCCGATTTCTTTACATCTGCATCATCTAAATGGGATCTTGTGATTGTAGTGGAAGCTCCATCGTCTCCCTGAAACACAGTACTTGCGTTAATAGGGAAGAAAGTATAGCAAATGGAATCACGTTATATGATCACGCTCGATGGAGCTGTCGGTATCCATACCTCGTGCTGCTGAAGAATATCTAGGGCTGTTGTCAATGTGGTGTGCACTTCCGAAAGCTGTTGCGCCGATTCATATCCGCATGGTCCCGCTTCCACCGGAATTACTTGAATGTCAGGCTCCGCATCAAGTGCGTGGGTTGACGATTCAACAACTGCCTGAAACATAGTATTTGCATTAGTAAGGATTACAATATTGAAAACAGAACACACGCTTGGGGTCGACCGCACAAGTGCATATCAACGGCTAACCACGAATAAAACATGGTGTAGAACAATCAAACGACAAGTGTTCCAGTCCTGATGATCACGGTCGATGGAGCTGTCAGTATCCATACCTCGTGCTGCTGAAGAACATATAGGGCTGTTGTCAATGTGGTGGATGCTTCAGCATGTCCCTGAAAGACAGTACTTGCATTAGTATGGATAACACTAATTATAACTGAAAACAAACACCAGGGGACGACAACTAAGGTCTATATCAATTGGAAAGCACTAACCAATCAATTGGTAAAATAATCACACGATACATAAAAACTTTTACTTGACATGCATAAAACAAGTCTGTAGCGGAATAGCCAAGTATGATTACCTGATATGCGCTCGAAGTGGTTGATAACTGCGAGCACGTGACGGAAGTAGAATGTTCTTGCTTCTGATTCAAGGGATAGTCAAGAAGTTGGAAAGGTAAATTATTGTTTGATAGTGAATTGCCAATATTTAAAATTGCCATGTAAGGAGACAGAATACTTGACTAATGCGCAATATAGCACAGTTGCCTGTGCCCATATATAGATTTCGTTTTTGGGTTATGAAATCTAAAAAAATATATTGATAAATGTCAGTATTCAAAAAGCTATACACTCATATCAATGTCGAAAGTATTACTAATTGGAAACGACACCTAAAATATCAATGAATCAATTCGGCTACCTACACACTACCGCAAAGCCTAAAGCTAAATCCAGACACTTGACTCATCGGTGACGGAATGTGGACGAATAGCGTTTGCGAGCAATTTTCGTGTCGATCGCCTATTCTTCCTCTTTGTTACCCAAGATGTGATGTACATGTTCGAGGGAAAGTGCCGGCTGCAGAGGCGGTATCGATCACCCCTCTTGTCCTCAAAGACTTGTTGGACTCTACTTTCCAGCTCATCCAGTGGATATCCGCAATGTCTGACCCATTCTCTTATTCGATCAACAGTTTTCGGGAAAACATGCATTGTGTAGTGCCTTCAGATTTAGCATGGGTCTTTGAAGGGCAACCGCTAATCGAACATGCAGGCATTGTTGAAAATTCTGAAAATTAAATATCAAGATTATTATAAAATCTTGATGAATAAAAATGTCATAAAGTAAATGAACCATACCATGCTCAATGCAAGGTCTGTTTTGGTCGCTGGAACTATACCAGTTCATCATGTGCGGCTTAGTATTTGCATAAGTTAGACATTTTTTAAATTATGTGACTAAACTCTGAACATGTGACTCGTCCCTTGGATGTTCTGTCTTGCATGAAAAGGAAACATGCTTACATTATAGACTGGACCCCCGAAGGATGCCATTCGATGACAATTGACACAGATGAAAATAAATAGATCTATTGATAGCATAACAATTGAAACTCAAGTCAATAGCAATGAGACCAGTGACCGCAGCTCTATTGGGTACTGTAATAGCAAATAGATTGAAATGTAAAAATGACCGAAATATGACTAGGATACACATGGCCTTACCTTGACCAACAAACAGATGGATTCAGCAGGCCGAGCAGTATGTTGCAGGAGAACAGGTAGATGGCCACAGGTAGCACACTGACGAGTTTGCTTGAAGCGGTCACAGATAGCACGGCGACGAGCAGATTAGCATAGATCTCAGTGCTTCTCAGGTAGAAGGTTCAGGAGTTGACTTGCAAAGCACAAAGATGTTCTCATGAGACATATCAAGTAGTTTATAAAGTATTAGAAACAGGGGTGTGTTTGTGAATGAATGACGTGTATGTCGTGGTATTATGTTTATTGCAGGGGGGAGGCCTGCCTCGGGGAGGCCTGCCTGGAGACACTGGGTCTGAGGAGGCCATGTGAGCGATGGCCCCTGGGCGTGGGATACCTTTTGAAGTGTACATGCTGTTTGGCACCTTGACCGTTTGCGCCCGTGACAGCCCCCCATGCCAGCGCTCATCCCCGGATGCGAACCGCCTTTGATAGAGGGGGTGGGATGGAATGGCCTGGGGCGTGCAGGCAAGTGTGTGGGAGCGAGGGTCCATAAGGCCCCTCTCATCCTTTACTTCCCAGTAGAAACTCGTACCAAGTGCCTCCAGTAGTGGGTTCGCCCCTTGCCCTTATGTGATAACTTTGGATGACATTTGCGTAGATGGGAACCATGAGCAGGACACAGGGCATCCATTTTTGTACCCCCTTTCCACTCCATCTTGGTGACCAGGCCTCACTGCGATAGTACAGCGTGCAGAGCACATGGCCCACACCCTCATTCCCACTCTGACTGGAAAACTCCAGCGGTATTTGCAACAGCTAATAAATGTAACACATCACTCTTCCTCTGAGATCACGGTCCTGCATGTGAACCGGCCTGAACCAAGCACATAGCTCGTTCATCTCCACAAACGTGTCCTTGCCCACGCACCTTCGCCAGTGGAAACTTAACTGCCATTGTGACTGTGTCCCTGCAAGGTATTCTCTTCATGTGCCAGACCACTGACCACGCCATGATGCCCACCTAGCAGATCCCCAACTAACATTAGACCCCTACTGCAGTACATCGTTGCCTATCAATAACAAATGCCACATACCGGAGATTCTTGTGAGCACAGACCCACACTTCAAACAGTGTATTATAGTGGTCAAGACCCTTGACCTAAGGCCTGTATAATCCAATGTTAATTGATATATATAGCTATATGTGTGACTTTTATAGAGACATAACTGTCATGGAACTGAAAAGTTGAATCCTGCAGGAGTGAAGCTGGCCCACCGAGCCCCCAAAGCCTGCCTGCTCAACAATCCTTTTACATAAAACTATTGGCCAGGCAAACCCAAGGGGAATGGATAAACAAACACAGGAACTCTTGCTTCTGGCACTTCTGTTTGTCTTCACAGGAATGTCTCTGGTATTTAGCAATAGAGAACCTAAAAATATCTATTGTAAAAAACGTATAACTCTGTTCCCATTACTTGAAGCCTATGCTTAATAGCTAATAGGCTAATTCCTTCTGTCTTTTTCTCATAAACAGGAGACTTCTGTAATTGTCTTTTCTTGACCCAACTTTAAATGTTATTCCAAGGAAGGACTTCTTATAAACTTTGTTTCTTCACTGAATTCTTATTCCTTGCTATTAATATTCTGGAGATAATACCCAAATAATTACTATTATCTTTTCAACTTCCTCATATAAGAAATGTTTAATATGTAATACCTGGTGTGGGTCTTGGTGAAGATACATTTCACCATGAAGTCTGCAGAAATTTAATTTGTGAAATAATCATTCAATATCAAAAATCTGAAAAGTTTTTCAAGTCACATGTGCGAAGCGTGACGAAGATTCAAAATGTTCAGAAATCCAAAAGATAGCCGCGACACATGCACGAAGAAAATCCCAAAATGGCTGCGACGTACGACGCTATTCCAAAATGGCTGCGACGTTCAAGCGACGCAATAGGTTCCTTTTCTCTTAAGCGCGTGGTCAAAAATAAACAATACGCGCGCACAATAGCTACAGTCTAGCGCTCGTAATATAAAAGGTTAGTATTGTTATAAGATATGTTAGCAATTAAACAACTAAGCAAAAAATTAATACGCTCACATTTAATTGACTAATCCAAATTTTCTCGAGTAAGGTGTTAAACTGGAACTTAAAAATAAAAATATATACATTAAACAGATCCCATTGTTCAGATATAGTTCCAATAACAAAAATAAGAGTTCTTTGGTTTTTTAAGAAACAACACAAACTTTCAGAATTTCACTTAGCTTCGTCTTGAACTTGAAAAATCTGCCACTCAGCCAACCAAAGTTTCTTGGAATCTTCTTTCTTCTGTAGATCTTCTCTCACTATAACTGGGAACTACTAATATAAATTCTGAGAGGGATTTATACTAAAAAATAAGTACTCTACGATATTGCAGTGAAAACTAACTTTATTCACTGGAGAAAACTAAAGCATGACCTACTCTGGTGAAAACTTTAATGAAAGGCAGTTGATAATTATTGGAAACATTCTAAATGACGTCACAATGGTGCCTGCTATAAACTACACCAATCACTGCTGAGAAAGTGTTCCACCATCTTGGCTTGGGGAATTTTCATCTTTCTAAATGAAAGTTAGTTAAGGGAAAAAAATAGAACAACTAAAAACAGGAATTGTTCAACTCTCTAAACAGAATCTCTTTAATATTTAAACCACCTTCCCTTTCCAACTTTCCTGAAATAATATTTGCAACACACTTTTCTCATAGGAATCTTGCCAATGTGAGGTACAGAATGTGAAAACCTGACCACCTAGCAGATCCCTAACTAACATTAGACCCTTACTGCAGTACATCGTTGCCTATCAATAACAAATGCCACATACCGAGATTCTTGTGAGCACAGACCCACACTTCAAACAGTGTATTATAGTGGTCAAGACCCTTGACCTAAGGCCTGTATAATCCAATGTTAATTGATAGTATAGCTATATGTGTGACTTTTATAGAGACATAACCGACTGAAAGACTTTGAACAAGTGTTTAGTGCGTGCATTATTGATAATATATTATGTTAGCTTAGATAGTGACCACCCCGCTTCACAGCGACCTGAACTTCACCCATTCCGAGCACAGATCTCTGACGTCCATCCTTGAATGGAGACATACTTGATTCATTTCAAAAATTGAAACAACCATTGTTAAAATATATGTGGTGTTTTATTTTGTATCTTATTTTGATGACACAAAAATACAAGACTTTAAACATTGTACAGTTCAGGTTGCAGCACAGCGAGAGAAAATCCCCTGTAGTGACAGCTGTCACTCGGGAACATTTCTCTTATGGCACGAACGGCACAGGCGGGTATCACTCTTCGAACGCGGTGTCCAAGCCTCCCGTGAAGCCACCATGAAAAGGAACGATAGGCCACCAGCGTGTACCACCTGTGAAAAGGAATGAAACAAACTGTTTTTAAATGACCAAGATAAATTTAATAAACGTTTGTTGTCAATGACAATTCTTGTAACTAATGGCGTTCTGCTCGAACAAATGCTATCTAGACACTGCACACTATTGAACGACTTTCGTGCGTTACAATGATATGTATATGTAATTTTGGATATAGTAGAAGACCATGAAATAGGAGTGGCATGACAAGCAGAGTATACTTACTCGTTACTCAGATTACGAGGACGAAGAGTTGCGCAAAGTTCGTGCATAAGCACCATCATTATCCTCAACACGGACTGTGTGAAGCAGGCTGCCCTGAAGTCTGGCAGCTCGGTGATGCATTGTGGTCGTGGTTCGCCTTCCGAAATGTAGGCCACGCATCCCGAGTTTTCACAACAGCAGCAGTTCTCGTCCTCGGTTGGCATTAGCTCGCACCGATTGCATGTGCACCAGGTCGAAACACCGTCCATGCGACTAGGTCCAGGCTCTTCAGCTGTTTAATCGTCCTCCCAACTGCCGTCCGAAGACCCATTGTTTTTGCGCGTTTCCCTTTCCAGTAGTTCCTCCTCGGTATACTCGGGCTCGTACATGTAGGGCATTATTGTAGCCTTTGTGTGTTCAGAGCACAGAAACGAGTCACAGAATACTCGAAGTAACACAGAGAGAGGAATGGAATCGAAAATCTGCTGCTGTGTGTTGTGAAAGGGTCTGTTTATACTTATTGAGGAAAGAGGCGTCCTGCCATTTCCATGGCGACACGTCATTAGCTGAAGCGCAGCGAATGTTGACACGAGACGTGCTTTGGCGTTGTGAAATGGGCGGTACGCGTCTGCTGATGACAGGCTCATGGGCGGGGGATATGATTTAGTGCCGCAAAAGCAGGTCAGGCAGGGCGATGGGGGAAATGATAGGATTATCACAAAATGGCAGCTCCCTGATGCCTGTTTTCGCGTGCGTTTAATGGACGAAAACCCGGGTAAGGTCCATAGGAAATTTTTCTAAAATCAAGCGACTTAGGCTTAAAAACACATGGTCGACCCGTAGGGGCAATAAAAAATTTTGACCGAAACATTCCTTTAAAAGGTGCGTTCCTGGTATTGGCGGTCACAGTGGTGAAGCTTGGCTATCCGGCCGCCGGGGTGCTTGGCACGGGCGATTCGACCAAGAGACATCCTGGAAGGCGAAATGGCGAACTGGTTGATCCCACCAGCTTAGAGGAAGAAAACTCTTTCAGCAGAAGATCGTCTCTTGTCGTCGGGAAAGTGGTGAGGTCGTTGCAGCAGGTCTCCACTGGTGGTGGTGTCAACGCAGATGGCTCAGCTTCTCCCCTCTTCGGATTTCTTAGGTCCTGTGGCGACTTCTGAAGTTCCAGTCCCAAAAGCCCTGCTTTAATGCAGAAAAACCCCCATTCAACAGCCTAGCTGTCACTAAAACATGCTAAGTGGTTAGCCGGGCGGCTCACCACTGGCCCAATCGGAACAGAGTGCGACTTGGGTTGCTAAGGCAACGCAGTCCGGGTTCCAATCCCCCCCCACCCACACATCCTGTGGAACCCAGACAAAGTGGCCCCAGAGGGAGGCTTCTGTGGAGAAGCCCGCCTAAAAGTGGAACAAAGGGCCCGACCTTCGTTGGAGTTAGAGACGGACACAAACGCCATTTTAGAAAAGAGTTCTGGCAAAAATCCCCAAACAGTGATTTAATATTAAATTTTAAAAAACAGCAGTATCTTTAACATTGCACAAAAAGTGGTGCGTTTAAAATCAATGGGAATATCCCATAGAAATATTCTAGTGGAATATTTTGCGTGGTAACCACTGCCACCAGCCAGAAACTCGACAAGGGGGGACTGGACAGTGTCCCCTTGGAAACAGACGCAGGGGCAATCAAATTAACCCCTTCCAGTACTTCCACAATATGATGGTTTGTACTGGTTCTGTACACAATTTTGGACTAGTAAAGCCAATGGTGACTTTACATGCCCTGGGAGACAGTAGTCAGTCCCAGGGTATGGAGTCTATGTTTGGGGGTCACAATGACAACCCTGTGTTACTGCACTGAGGGTGCTGTGTAACACATACACAAAAAAACAGATGATACCCTATGGAGTAAAAATACCCCATAGCCCATAAGCACACAAAATGTCAGACATGCCTCAAATCATGCCTATGAGTGGGAGGAACAGAGTCTCACTATTAGCAGGAGAAAAGAAACTCCACAAATCCAGCAAAGCTGCTGGGGGACTCACTAGGTTTGGGAAATTAGCCTTATAAGAGAATTCTCCCTAACACTCCTTCCATTCTTTCCTCCCGCCGATCTTCCTATTTCCACCCATGCGAGGAATCTAGAAATCTACTTCGACTCTTTCCTGTCCTTTACTTACCACATTTCCCTCACTACTCGCTCTTGTCGCTATCACCTCTTTAATATCCATAAAGTCTGTTCATCGCACACTTTCCATGCCACTAAACTCTTAATCTCTTCCCTCATCTTTACTCGCCTTTTCTACCGTTCTTCTGTCTTTTTCGGTCTCCCCTCTTCCCATCTTGCCCCCCCCCCCTTAAATCCCTTTACCACTCTGCCATCCGCACCCTCTGTCTTCTGTCTTCTCTCTCCCTTTGATTCCATCTCCAATTCACTTGCCAACCTAGGCTGGCTTCTCTTCACTCCCAACTTAAATACCACTTCCTTTGTCTCATTTTAAAATCTCTTCATGACCTTGCCCTTTCCTTACCTCTCCTCTCTTCTCTCTTTCTATGCCCCCTCTCACTCTCTACGCTCCGCTGATCGCTTTTTACTCTGTTTCCCCCTCCCCTTGTGCCGCCTCCTCGTTTCCGCTCCTTCCAACTCCTTGCCCTCTTACGTTGGAACTCTTTCACCCCCTCCATGACTCCTCTCCCCTTGCTCCTCCTCTTTCTCCTCCCCACTCCACCTTCTTGCTCATTTATCTCCTCCTGTCTCCCCCTTTTTGACTTTCACCTTCCCTTCTACTCCCTCTCCCCTTTCCCTTTCCCTTCCTTCCCATACCTCTCCTCTTCTCTCCCGTCCCAATTGCAAATTGTTCTACATGCTGTTTTTCTAGTTTGAATCATGTTTATTTTATTGCTTCTATGTTCCATGTTTAATGTATTTTGGTTGTTCTACTGTAAAGCGCCTTGGTGTAAAGCACTATATAAATAATAAAATACAAATACAACACAAGAAATAAAATCTGAAATAGTCTTCTAGAGACTCTGTAGCGCAATCCATTGCAATATTGCACTCCCATCTGAAAGGCCTGGAGGATAGAGTTAATGCATTGGAAAATATGACCTGCAAACAAGGGCATGATTATGAGGAACTCTCCAGGAGAACACAGAATATGGAAGACCGCTTGGAAGACTTATGGGCGAAGCAAGTGGATCGAGAAAATCGATCTAGAAGGAACAATATTCGGTTGCGCAGAATTCCCAGGCAGGTATCTGATCATGATCTCCCAGAGTGTGTTGGGGCTCTTTTCAGATGCCTTCTAGGGCTAGAACAAACAGACGATCTGATCCTGGATAGGACTCATCGAATTTACTCCGCTATTCAACAAAGGAAAGACCTCTTGCCAGATGTTCTCACCAGAGTTCATTTCTTGCATCAAAAAGCGAGAAGCCAGAACCGGTGAAATTCCTGAACTCCACATTAATCCTCTTCCAGGATATTTCCCCTTCTACTCTGGCAGATCGCCGACGGCTTCAAAAGGTCACAATGTGGCGTCAAGAGAGGAAGATCCGCTATCGATGGGGGTTCCCATGCAAGCTGTTTTTTGAATATCTTAACCGCGCCTATGCGAGGAGGCCAAGAAACTAATGCATGGAGAAGAGGGGGGAGACGCTTGACTCCGGAATGAAGATCAACCCTTTGGATGATCGGTCATGAAGCCCTACGCTGAAGGATGTAAGGAGGAAGCCCAGAGGCTGGCAGATGGCGAAAGGGGCCACGGCGAAAGGCGTGCCAGGTCCCACATGATCCGTCTTTGACTGGTTCTTGCTCCATCTATAATGAAAGATCCTTAATTATGATTATACTTTGATATAAGGGGCCACCTTGAATTTGCAAACATGAGAAGCTTGGAGTTTGGTTGGCTACAGATGCTCTTCTTGATAGAGGCACCACGTGAGGTGTCCTTACAGGTTTAGAGAACAGTTCATGAAGAATAATCTCCTTTTCTTGTGGTTTCTAGGGGGCTCACACAAAGGTTCAGGAGCCGTTGACCTAGGCATGAACTGATTGTTTAAGTTGGAAGTTGGAACTTTGAATACCACCATTTCAGTTTGTATTTTGCTTCACAAAAGGCGTATACAAACGTGGGTATGAGCGGACGCCTACCATACAGATTGCGCCCACCATAGTGTTTTTGAACAAGCTACTGATTAGAACCTTGAACGTCTTGCAATTTATTAATCAATAATGTTGGTTCTTCCATTTTTTTTTTTTTTTTTTTTTTTTTTTGCTTTTGTCAAGTTTTCTCTTGTATGGGTTTTCCATGCTAGGTTTGGCCTAAAGGGTGGTCGACATTATTTGAAATGCTGTTTGAATCGCACTGCTGGCATTATGGAAAAGGAGCCGTTTTACTTGTCAGCTTGGGTAACCTGGAAAGGATTGTATATCGAATGCTTCATTGAAATTGGAGGTATGAACTTTGGGCAATGGGGTGGGGGGGTTATAGTGGAATTTCTTGGGTAGAATCCTGCGTGACAAATCAATTGGGTCAGATATGCAAAGGGATCAGGTCACCACTGGAATGGCTACCCCGAATGTAACTTGCCTCACCCTGAACGTACAGGGTTTAAACTCCCCATTAAAGAGGAAAGCTCTATTTCATCGATAAGCCACACTCAACCCCACTATATTATTTCTGCAAGAAACTCATCTATTATCCACTGATGAATTCCGACTTAATGATAAACTTTATCCTGCCAAGTTTTGTGCTTCCTCGGGGCTGACGAGATGAGGCGTAGCCATTCTGGTCCGAAAAGGGGTATTGCTAAAGGTTCATAAGACCCTGCAAGATAAAGAGGTGAGATATATTCTAGTGGTAGCCACATTGCAAGGAAGAAGGGTAACCCTGGTATCGTTATATGCACCGAATGCCCGCCAGGATCGTTTTTTTGCCTCTGTCAAAGATATTGCACGAGCAGACTGAAGGAGACTTCATAATGGGTGGGGATTTCAATGCCGTGATAAATCCGCCAGAGGATAAATCCCTTCCCTCAACCTCGGCTGACAAGAAAATGTTTGTAGCACTCATTACACTCCTTCGGGAGCATTCACTGATAGAAGCTTGGCGTGTCTTCCATCAAGGGGAGCGGGATTACACTTTCTATTCTGCGGTACATAGAGGTTTTTCTAGGCTGGATATGTTTTTTCTTTCGGATAATCTAATCCCTCACACAATGGGCATAGAGATCCTCCTGAAGGCTTTATCAGATCACGCCCCTGTGTTGGTAACTATGAATCTGTTTACTGAAACCTCAGAGCCCCCGCGCATTTGGCGTTTGAACAAACTCATTTTGGGGGATCCTCAGTTCTGCTCCTGCACCTGACAGTATAACTCAGTATTATACGGATAATGACATGGGGGGGGGGATGGATTATGCGGTGGTATGGGACGCGGCAAAGGCAGTGATCAGGAGTCAAATCCTAGCTCAGTAAATAGAAAAGGGGAAAGTCAAAAGGCAAATTCAAGCTCAGTTGGAATCGGAGCTCCAAAGGAGAGAGGAGATGTATAAGAATAAGGCCTCTCGGCGAGCCATTAAAGACGTCCGTGTGGCTCAGAAGGCACTTGAGGTTCAACACATGACCCGGGCAGCCTATCGGCTAATGCGCACTAAACAACATTACTACTCAAAAGCAAATAAGGCTAATCGGCTGCTTGCAGCTAAACTGAAAAAACAAACAATGCGTAATCACATAAACTCTCTAAGAGGGGCAGATGGGAAGCGGGCCTCTGAGTCAGAGAAACTCCAGATAATTGAACATTTCTTTAGAGACCAATCAGCCCCACACATAACAGATTCACAGCTGGCCTGAGATTTCATACGAAAGGCACACCTCACACAGATTTCCGCGGAACTGTGAGTTTGGAAGATCCGATTACAGTGGAAGAGACAGATGCAGCGATCCGCTCTCTTCCATTAAGTGTAAGGCCCCAGGGCCGGACGGTTTTACAAACAAAGTTTATAAACCTTTAGGGCAGTGCTGACCCCTTATCTAACGAAGCTTTTTAATGCCATCTGGAAAGCAGGGGTAGTAACTAAGTCAATGGCTGAGTTGGCTACAACGCTGCTTTTGAAACCCGGAAAGGACCCTATTATAGGCCAATTGCACTGTTAAACACAGATGCAAAGCTACTGTGGAAAATTGCGGGGTGACTGTGTGGGATTCTCCCTTCCTTTATATTGAATGATCAAACAGGGTTCATACGCAACCGATCAACGTGTTTTGATTTCCCTTGCCCTGAAGATCCCAGGACGGTTGTCATTGTTATCCCTAGATGCCCATAGGGCATTTGATAGTATGTCCTGGGGGTACCTAGAGGCGGTATTAGAGGGGTTCAGTTTCGGCCCTGGGTTTTCCAAGTTTGTACTTTCAAATTTTCAAATCCCCTCGACCAAAGTCAAAGTAAATAGAAATTGGACCCTGACGATTGCGCTGGGCAAAGGCGCCATGCAGGGTTGCCCCCTGTCAACTTTTGGTTTTATTTTTTGCTTTGGCAATGGAATCCCTAGCCCAACACATTACACCCAGATATCCTAGGCTTTGAGATGGCGGGGCAATGCCATAAAGTGGCTTTATATGTGGATGATTTACTTTGCTTCCTGAATGATGCCCCTAATTCGATTCCGCCCCTCTTGGACCTCTTAACTCGGTTTGCCTCGATTTCTGTTTTCAAGGTGAACCCAACCAAATCTATAGGGATGGCCTTAACTGAAGACCCCAGTAGGCTAGAGGGAATACAGGCAACATCATACATTCCATGGTCTTCAACGGAGATCCTGTACTTGGGGATAAAATTGACCCCAATTTACGCTGGCCTCTACAAGGCGAATATCCCTGCCCTGTTTAAGGAGGCAAAAGAGTGGCTGCAACGGTGGGAATCTCAAGAGATCTCATGGTAGGCCGCGTTAACGCGATTAAGATGTCACTTCTCCCGAGACTACTATATGCGTTCCGCTCCCAGCCAATTTCCATCCCTGAGTTCGAGCTTATAAATATGCAGAAAGAAATAGGCCGGTTTATTTGGAAAGGGGAAAAAAACGCGAGTTCCTTGCAAGCTCTTGACAATATGTCATTTATAATCTTCGAAGGGAGTCCTTGGTTGCCCCACCACAGTCTTCTTTGTGGGACGGTCTTCTGCTGGTGCACACGGACCCTTGGTCGTTCGAGTGGCTTGAACCTGCTTTGCTGGAATCTTCCCCCTTTCCAGCGTATTACACTGCTTCTGATTTTTGGCTTGTGGGGGTCCTCTTTAACAGACCATTTAATCATTTCTGATTTTGAGGTCGTCATTAGCCCCGGGTTCAAGTCCCTGGGAAGTTGCATCCTAAAACACACCTAGAAAAGAATCCTTTCACTTTCTGGGTTGTTTACATTTTCTGCAGCAGATTCTCTGAGAAACAAAGCCTGGAGTACATACCTCCTTGGCCCTAGGATGGGTTATTCACAATCCTTACCCACTCTTGGTCTAGGGACTTTTAGGACAAAGACCTGAGCTCCCTCCAACCCCCCCCCCCACCAAAATCCCCCACCACCCGTGAGTTTTCATGCATCTTTAAGGTCACGTCTTTCACGTCTGCAAATTTGAAGGTCTATTCACACTGTAGCTTTCTGGTGACACTGTAACAAATCCTGCCCCCCACCCCCCCCCCAAAATGGTGCACTTCGCTAAAATGTATATTTTCCTTTGCTGACCTTTGGCTAACATTTTAATAATTTCCTACCTCTACATCCTTCATTGACTGATCTGTGCATTTGCATTTCTCTGATAGTATGTCATAGAGATATAGAACTATGGAATGATATGTCATTTATAATGCGCCTGTAGACAAATCACAGCTATTGTGACTTGGTTCGCGTTGGGACCTGTGACGAATCGAGGGAGATTGTTGCTTCTCCTCTTGGGGGTTCAATTCCATTTGGAAGTATGTAGGTGAACCTTCTAAACTTGACATCCCCCTAGGGGACAAGGGTATCCCTCTGAAGGGGAGTCCCCATAAGGGGATAGGAAAATACTAAGAGTGTGGTACAAGTCTCTAGCCGTTCCACCCACACCTAAAATCTTTATGGCTTATACAGGAGCTATGTGATATGATAATCATGGCTGACACTGCTTCTGACCCTACCTTTGTCTCATCTCCGCAGAAGACTGCAGAGAGACCACTGTACCAGCCTCCTCGTGGAACGTCTAGGGAAGAACCAATCAGGACAGAGTCTGGAGTTCCTGTGAGTTAACTGCGTCAAGGAGACCACAGAATGTTTGGTCGGCGGGAGAGCAAGAATGCCAGTATCTGCAATGTGCTATGTGAAAGTGAAGATGGGTGCGGCCAACAGATGACTGGCGCAGCCCCAGGAACTATTGAGACCGGAATCCAAGCACCTCAGGGAGCCGAACCGAAAGATGGCCGATAAGCCGCCTAATTGACAGCACACAGAGCGAGCAGGAGACCAGATTTCTATGCGGAGTTAAGGTGAAGAGTTGCAGAAGCGGCTCAACAGAGGATTGCCGTGCCAACCAGTCGCCCTTTCCAAGGAGCATCGCCTACAGCAGTCTGGTACACATCAGCTCTACTTGAGAAGGAGGTGGACAGAGGAGCAAGGAAGATGAGAAAGAACCCCAGACCGGGCAGAGGCTGAAAGAACCCCTTAGTGGGGAATAAAACATGAGAAAGCCCTAGCATGGGGAGAGAAAGAAGAAACCCTGCCGGGGGAGAGTGGACGGTGGTGAGTCAGAGGAGGAATGCCCAAAAAGGGCAGATACAGAGACACAGAAGAAGACGGAGATTTGGAAGACCGAAGAAAGAACCTCAGGAGTGGTGAGTGAGAAGGAACGCCTCAGAGTGGGGAGAGACAGAAAACACCCTAGAGTTGGCAGAACAAAGGAAGAAACCCCGATAGTGGGGAGTGGGTAGGAGGAAACCCTGGAATGGGGAGAGAAATAAGGAATCCTGGAGTGGACAGAACAGAGAAACCGAGTTGGGACCAAGGAGGAATACCCCAGAGTTGGGAGAGATTGAAATGATTGAAGTGAGGGAAGCAATAAATCCAGAGCGGGACAATACACATGCCAGGCTGGAGGTACCATATCACATTCCACCCACCAAGCGCTGTATCACTTGAATGAACATAGGCTAAGGTCTGTGATCAAGAAGGATATGGTTGGGGTTGGAAGCCAGCAGCCATCCCTTTCCGTGGGTAGTTCCCTAAAGTCTTTCTATTCTGTTATTTTCTTGTTTCACTTTAAGTGGATGGGGGGAAAGTGATTAGGTTAGGCTCGGATTCTGGACAACCAAATTTCACTTGGGACATCTTGATCGCCTGACGAGTAATAGACGGTTGGCCCCACCTTAAGGTTAGTGGTTGAACGGCCCTAATAAGACGCCTGTGGAAAAAACCACCTTAACACTCGTACAAGTACAAGCTTAACAAGGTGGACAGTCTGGCAGGTGACACCGCTAGGACGACTGCAAACAAATCAAGGCCCCATGGACAGGAGTTGAACAAGTTCATGCTTGTGAATGAAGACCAGTTCACAAGGGAGGCTTCAGAGAAAAGGCAAGGGAGAATCTGTGACTACTGGCCTGGACCTCTATTGTTTCACAGGTGTTGGGGAGAATTCTCAGAAATGTGCTAATTCCTCTCTACCTTGGAGACCCCCATCACTTTTGCTGGACTCTATGACTTTTTAATTTTTAACCTGGAGAGAGTGCGACCCTTTTCCCACTCTCATGTATTTTTCTGTGATTTAAACTCTGTTTCCTTTGGTTTTTGGAGTCTGACAAACTCCATAGGCATCTTTTTACATTGTTGTACACGGCTCCTTCAGATTTCCCAAAGGTTTGAATACCTTCCTCTTTGATAAATACTGTTTCCAAGAACGGTGAAGTAAAATTTACTTCACCGTTTCTAGACGCAGCACATACTAACTTACAATAGGGTCCTGGAGGGGTTGCTTGGTATTCCCTTTGTCTGGTTTCTCCTGGAACATTTTGATGTTACCCTTTCCACAATTAATGGCTGGTGGCAGTGGTTGACTTTTAACTACCGTTGTGTTTTTTTACAGCAGGCTGCGTTCACAGCTGCAGTACAGCACACATGGGTGCCATTTTTGTCAAAATGGGCACAGTCGTCTTTTTTCGCCATTTCTTGTTGGAACGGTCCTGCTTGAGATTTACTCTGCGCGCCAAACCAGGTTTGGCCCCTTTGTTCGTTTTGTCTTTGGCAGGATTCACGAGTGAGGCCCGCCTCTGGCTACAGTATGTTTGGCAGGGGCAGGAAGTGAGGGAGGTGCCCGAAACTCCCTGTGTTTAATCCCCTTGGTTACAGGAATGCACCCAAAGGTGATTGGCCGGCTGGCTGTCCTGGGAGGACAGCTAGGCTGTGGATTTATGGGCGAAACCTGCATAAAAGGTGAGGCTTTTTAGCTTGGAAGGCAGAGTCGACCACTGGACGAAGGAATATAAAAAGGACTTGGAAGAGACACCTGATGCAACTTCTGGACCGTTGATTTGCCCTGTGAAGCCGTGCTGCTGTGCTGAAGCTCCGAATTCGCCTCGATTAGAGAAGCCCTGCAAGGACGATTTCTCCCCTTGAATTGGTGGGACCAATCAACTCCAAAGTAAGCCCCTCTGGACATCCTCTCGAAGCTGGCTGTACTTCTGCTGCTGGAACCGAAGTGCCAGGGAGAGGAACACCAGATTGAGTGCATTGCTTTTAAGTTGGACCAGAGCTCCAGGAAGATCCTCCAGACTCCCAGGAAGCAGGATTGACAAAGCCTTAGCCACCTCAACAGAATGCTGGACCCAGATGCGAGGAAAGTCCGAAGTGGTATCAGAGAACCGCAGTGGTGCTATTTGCTTGAGACGCGAGGAGCTGAAACCGCGATGAGCCACTGAATAGAAGTTTGTCCTTTGCTGCCGCTGACTGTACCATTCAGAAGCCAGCTGGAACCATTTTTTTCTAACCAACTACTGTACAGTCTAAGAGAACTTACCGCTATTGTAGCCTTACTTGATCTCAGTTGAGACTGGTCTTGATTGCTTCTGTAGAGTTGCTTGCATCCTCCACCCCTCACTAGCCTAACAGCTTGTGGCCCTACATTGATTCTACTTTTCTACAAAGACTTGTAAAACATTGTGCAAGACTTTTACTTACCTGCACAAAGTGCTTCAGCTCCCCTTGACTTTTGCCCAATTGACTTTGGCTGGCCTGGCTCCCTGAATGACTCTTCTCTCCTGTTTTTTGTCTTACCTTCCTTCCAGGAAAGGGTTAACTTACTTTGCATTGGGGATTCAAAAGTACTTACCTGCTTCAGAATATTTGTGTGCTCTCTTGTTTTTATTCAGAAAACTCTTTTCTTTGACACTCAACTAAGTATTGCTCTAAATGTACCAGTGATATATTAATGTCCAGTGTCCTAGCTATTTAAGTCACCTGAGGGTGTAGGAAGTGTGTGTACCATCCTACATGGGTACTTCCTGTTTTAGAGAAACTAAGTGTGTTTTTTTGAGTGTATTTGTGTTACTATATATTGCCCCTTCTGAAGAAGGCCTATTCAAACTGACTATTAAATGAATTCTTAATTTTTTAATTAAGAAACCTCGAGTGTAAGTGTTAATTTGGATACTTGTCACTGTGAATCTGTGTAACTCCCCTAGTGCTCACATTGACCCCTCTTGAAATAAGCCTGGCTACTCAGCCACAACACCAACCTGTGTAGTACAGACAGTACTACAGGTTGGGTTCCTATTACTGGGAGGCTAAGGTTGTTGCAGTGCACCCAAAGGGTACTGCTCCAAATCTTGCCTAACAGGAATGCAGATGGATGTCAAGATAACCCGTTTCTGACTGGATGTGCCAAGCTGCAGAAGCATCATGATGCTAGAATCCTGGCAATGTGAGGCACACATGCTGGCAAGAAGATTTACAGTGTGACGGTGATGTGAAGTGCTACCTGAAGGGGTTCCACAGGGATTCCTCGTATTCCCTCCTCACTTCTCAATCTCTCCTGTCTCTTGGTGCCCAGCGTAGTGGTCCCACAATTCATACACCGCTCCCAGGGGGATGTCCATGAGAGTTCGAGAATTTTGAATCCTATAATTACGCATTTGAAATGTTCATAATGGCAATAATCGCAAACCTCACACCTGCCCGCTCTCCCACCTCCCTAACACTAATACTTACCTCTGCCGTCCAAACTTGCATGTTCTCCCTTACCGCAGCACGCACCCTGCGACGTGAATGGCGCCTCCCCATCCAGCGGAACTTCCGTTGCAGCGTGCTTTTCTTCCTACGTACCTACTTTCTTTGTCCCCCACTTTCCTGATACAATTATATCGAACAAGGGTGCGGGGGACTCCCCTGCTCCCTTTGTTCTCTATGACACTGTATGGTGTAATTCTTTGAAATCTTCAGGCGTACGTGATTTTCATACAGCCGAAATTCAACTTATACTCCATATGGTGCTTTTTAGTCGGTCATTTCTACGGATACCCTCCCGAAGGTGGGAGGGTGGGAAGAAAAAGTCCCGTTGTTAGACCTTTCCATCCGACCCTTTTAAAGGCACAACTGATTGCCAAGCACCATGCTCCATTGGCATCCACAAAGCAAAATATATCCATGATCATGGCTATTTTTGTCACACCACAATTGTTCAACAATATTTGATTGGTATTTAGACTTTTCTGTTTATTATAAAAGCACATGTTTTGTAATCTTTCTTGCACCAAACACTTATATATTAAGAACCAATTCACTTATACACTTTCTATGGCCTTCATTAGGGCCTACATACCAATCTATATTCCAGACCAACAATCCTTTGACTTTCCGAGACAAAAAAAGGAAAATTCTATACAGTTAAGATCTATTGTTCACATGGATCTTTTTTCTAATTGCTATATATGTGGATCCTGATGTCCAGGATAAATACAAAATGTTCTTTTTGCATAAGACCTGTCCTATCTTTGCAGTGTCAGTGGTTGCTATATTTTGGTGCACAATAATGTATTTTGTGTCTACAAAAGAAACAAACGTGTGTATTAGACAGGAGGGTGTGACATGTATATTGAAACAGGACGGCCAAATACGTGTAAAATGATTTAGCTCGTAGCACTAGTGCGGAGCAGCCTACCTTTTTGTAGTGGCCGGAAGTAGGGAGGCGACTCAATCCTCTTATGTACATGCAATCCAAAACCATGCAGCTCAGCTGGGCTACTGTTTGACTGCAATTAATTTAGAAAGCAGGAGAATGTAGGGCTTACCCGAGCTTCACTAGGGGAAACTCCACACCAGTTCTTCATTACCAGACCAGGGCAGATATAAGGCGGAGCATGAAGGCTTGCCAGTTTGCTGATGAGACGATCCTCGTTTCCAATATTCCATTCCAGTGCTTGCACAATCTGGACACATTCACAAGCCCTGCGGTACAGCGGTCAAGTCAGGCTTTGCAGAACTGCTCCAGGCCAGTTTATACAAAAGTGGGTCAGCCAATTGAATGGTTGTTGAATAGCAGTGAGTCGTTCTTTCTTAAAATCCATATTCTCCAGCATGGGGTCTGGCATGGATTCACATGCTCATGAATATTCCCCGTCGTCAGGCTGGGAATCCTCGGTAAAGAAAAAACCAGTATCAGTTTTGTTTCCGATCTGTCTTTCGTAGTAGTAACCAATCACTGGTCTCTGCGTCATACTGACCACAGCCAATGACTGCCCTCTACCTAAGCACCGCCTCTGGCAGCCATCTTCAGATTTTTACCGCACGTTCATGTGTTGGGATCCTCGTGCTATTGCTCTCGAGCGTTAGCGCTATTTTTTTCACGTTTTTTCTCAAAAACTTCGTTTTTTCGGTCAAAAGAGCCTCAAGCTCCACCGACTCTCCATCCGATCAACGGGGACCCGTGTCGGATTCGTCTGCGCCCTCAAGGGTGAAGATTTCGTCGAGCTACGCTTTTGGAGGACTCCAGAAGTTTCTCAGGCCCGGTCATGGCCCAGGAGAAGGGAAGCTCGACGCCCGGAAAGCTGTTCAGGGTCTGCCCTGGATGCCAGCTGCAGAACGTCTTCAAGGAGGACGAACACTCTTTTTGTCTTTACTGCCTACATGAGGACAAGACGCACGTGGAGAAGGACTGTGCGTTTGGCGGCAACATGTCGGAGCGGACCATGAAGTACCGCCATCAACGTCTCGCCAACTGGCTGGAAGGGAAGAGCCCGTCCGGCGAGAAGAAGAGGAAGAAATCCGAGCGGTCTTCTAAGACCTTTGAGGACGCCCCGGCGACGGGGGTCCAACATAAGGCCAAGCACCGCGAGTCCGCTGGCACCGGGAGCGCTGAACGGTCGGGCTCTACGGGCGCCAGGCTGGGCGCACCCTCCCCGGCACCATCAACCACGAGCCAACGCTCTCGGTCGGGTAAGAGGAAGGCCGAACACCCGGCGAGGCTCCTGGAGAGGCCCCGGTCGAGCTTGAAGGCGGAGGGGGAGCGAGGCAGTGTCCCCCTCCCCTCAAGGATAAGGCGGTGAGCGCACCTAAGGTGGTGAAGGCCTTAATCCATCCGGCCAAGCCCTCTATCGAAACTGTCGCGGCGGCCCTGGCTCAGCCTGTGGAGGCTACACCAGTGGTGGCGACCTCGGGGCTCGGTCTCCCTGCCACCTCGGAGGGAGTCCTCTTTTGTGCCCATCTATCGACCCCCGTGAAATCCCCCGTGGGGAAAAAAAAGGGGGGGCAGGGCGTCGTCGTAGATTCGGCCACAACCTCGGAGGAGGAGCTGGTCGAGGTCTTAAGCCACGGCCTCGGCGTGGAAGAAGACCGGCCCGTCGGGATGGATCCCGACGCAGGTGACGACGACATCGTCGAGGGTACCGACGGGGCCCCTCGCCCGTCGGATTCCCCTCTGCCAGCGCCGCGGGACAACTCGGCGGCCATTTTGTTGGCTATACAGTCCTTATGCTCAGAGATAAGGACGAGACTCCCGTTGCCGACGGAACCTCTCCCGTCGGGGGACCCAGAACCGGGACCTTCTGGGGTTCCCCCTACCAAGAAAAGAAGAATCCACCCTCCTCCTTTTCAGCCGTCGCGTCCATTCCAGCCCTCCTCCCCGTCCACCCGAGGGGATGATACGGGGACTGACACGGCAGCGACGGGTACGGACGACGAGGTATACGACGAGGATGTACCGTCGTCTCCTCCCACCAGGGCTTCTCCGCCCGACGAGATTGGATCGTTCCACTCCATGATCACCAGGGCATCCGAGCTTTTCCAACTCTGCCCTGAGGAGAAGAAGGAAGGTTTGCTTTATCAGCGGCACGAGGCCAAGAGGAAGACGGTCCTCGCAGTGCCTCTATTGGACGACATTTGGGATGAGGGCCTCACCCTCCTCAAGAACCCTTCCACGACGCCAGCTAGAAGAGACCGGTACGAGAAAAAGTACCGGGTCCCGGAGACTTCCCCCCCCCCCCTGTGCCTCCGGGCGCAGCCTACCCCGGACTCCGTCGTCTCCGCGGCGGCCAGGAAGAAAGCGGGGGGGTGCGGCCTCCACATCGACTTCCCCACCGGACGGCGAGGGAAAGAAATTGGACGCTATGGGACGCAGAGTCATCTCGTCTGCAGCGACGACGATTAAAGCGGCCAACGCCTTGGCTATCGTGGCCCGCTACGACAGGGAGCTCTGGTACAAACTGGCTCCCCTGCTGGATTTCTTGCCGGACGACAAGAGGGCAGAGGCCCTGGAGATCCTGCAGGAAGGTGAGGTGGCTTCGGACCACGCCATTACCGTTGCGACGGACATCGCCGACACTGGGTTCCGCCAGTTGGGCAATGGCGTTTGCCTTAGGCGGCGTGGATGGCTCAAGGCTACGGACTTCCGTCAAGACGTTCAGACCAGAGTCCTGGACATGCCCTTCGATGGGAACAACCTGTTTGGGGAAAACAGTGGACGATTCCCTTCAGGCCATTAAAGCGGACACTGAGACGGCCCGGGCCCTTGGAGTTCTACAACAACGACGGACGCCCTTTCGGAGCAGCGGAGGCAAGGGCGCCTCCAAAGGTTCCGGCGGCGGTTTCTCCACCTACCGTCAAGCGGCCCGCTCGTCGTCTCAGGAGGCCTACAGAGGACGAGGCAAGTCTGGCGGACCCCGCCGTCGTCGCCAAGGAGGTCAAGGCGGCAAAGCCTCGTCGAAGCAGGATTGAACCGGCCGTGGGGTCGGGCCCCCACCGAAGCACCCCGGTGGGAGGCCGGCTGGCGAGCTTCGTCAGCGTGTGGGAGTCCATCTCCACCGACCGTTGGGTGCTGGATGCCTTGGCCCGGGGCCACGCGCTCGAGTTTCAAAGAAGGTGTCCGCGCGTCCCCCCCGTGGCCAGGAAAGAACTTCACGTCCCTCAACTTCTCCTGGAGGTAAAGGCGATGCTCAGGAAGGGTGCCATCGAACTCGTCCCAAAGAGGCTTCGGGGCTCCGGAGTTTACTCGAGATACTTCCTCGTGAAGAAGAAGACGGGGGGGATGGCGCCCCATCCTGGACCTGCGACGTCTGAACAAGTTCATCAAGGCGCAAAAGTTCCGGATGGTCACCCTCCAGCACGTCCTGGGTCAGCTGGAGGAAGGAGACTTCCTGTCGTCGTTGGATTTGGAGGATGCCTACTTCCATATTCCCATCCTAAAGGGGCACCGAAAATTCCTCAGGTTTGTGGTCCAAGGGCGTCACTACCAGTTCAAAGCCCTCCCCTTCGGACTACGGTCGGCACCCAGGGTGTTCACCAAGTGCCTCGCACCGGTGGCGGCGCAGCTGCGCCGCGAAGGGATCCACGTCTACCCCTACCTGGACGACTGGCTCATCCGAGCCAAGACGAGGGAGCTCGCCGTGGTTCACACGGCAAGGACCGTCCAACTTCTCACGGACTTGGGATTCTCCGTGAACTACGCCAAATCCCACCTGGTACCCGCGCAAGATGCTCTGTTTCTGGGAGCGAGGCTCAACACAGTGTCCCTTCTGGCCTCCCCGTCGGAGGAGAGGACCAGGACCATCCTGGGCAAGGTGCAGCGGATGTTGGTGGCCGACGCGGCCAAGGTGAGGTCCATCAAGTCCCTCCTCGGAATGATGTCTTCCTGCATCTACCTCATTCCCATGTGCAGGCTCCGGATGCGCCCGTTGCAGGAGTTCCTGGACGCGCGCTGGATCCAAACGACGGGCAGCTTCGAGGAAAGGATCACACTCGACGAGAGTTTCCGACGAGCGATCCGGTGGTGGGGCACCCGCGCGCATCTGACGGCGGGCATGGACTTCCAGACCCCAGCCCACCAGGAGACAGTGACCACGGATGCCTCCCTGGAAGGGTGGGGAGCGCACACCGAAAATCTGCACGCAAGAGGCCTTTGGCTCCCGACGGAGAAATCCCTACATATCAACGTCCTGGAGCTCCGTGCAGTGTTTTGGGCCCTCAGGTCCTTCCTTCCGTCCCTCAAGGGCAAGGTGGTGAGGATCTTCACCGACAACACCACCACCATGTTTTACATCAGGAAACAGGGCGGAACCAGGTCCCCAGCACTGTCCAAGGAGGCGCAGGACCTGTGGCATTGGGCAGTCGCCCAAGGGATGTTTCTGGTGCCGTTTCATCTGGCAGGGATAAAAAACACCATCGCCGACTCACTCAGCAGGGAGCTGCGCTCGTGCCACGAGTGGGAACAACGGCAGGATCTAGTGGATCGCCTCTTCCGACGGTGGGGCACACCCCAGATCGACCTGTTGGCGACGGCGACGAACTCCAAGTGCCGGAGGTTCGCCAGCAGGTTTCCCCAGGCGAGGAGCATGGGCGATGCTTTCTCGTTCCCCTGGGAGGGCCTGTTCCTCTACGCGTTCCCTCCTTTGCCACTGCTAATCCGGCTTGTCAACCAGCTCAAGAGGTCACGGTGCAGGATGATCCTCGTCGCACCTGCGTGGCCGAGGCAGATATGGTTCCCGGACCTTCTGGACTTG
This sequence comes from Ambystoma mexicanum, assembly GCF_040938575.1. Taxonomy (NCBI): domain Eukaryota; kingdom Metazoa; phylum Chordata; class Amphibia; order Caudata; family Ambystomatidae; genus Ambystoma; species Ambystoma mexicanum. The sequence goes on from NC_090924.1 coordinate 1,437,996,318, forward strand.
TCAGCGTCCCCGCAAATCAAGCTGCCGGTGGACGCGCATCTGCTCTCCAGGGAAGGAGGCGCCATCCTCCACCACGACCCGAAATCGCTGAACTTGCAGGCCTGGCTCCTGCAGCGCTAGAGTTTGGAGGATACGACATACCGGCCGACTGCAGAGAGGTTCTTGCAAAGGCCAGGGCGTCCTCGACTCTTAAATGCTACGGACACAAATGGAAGAGGTTTTCTGTCTGGTGCCACGCACAGAAGATTAACCCTCTACGGATTACGGCTCCCCAGGTACTGCCGTACCTGCTGACGCTGGCCAAAGCTGGACTGGCACACGCGTCCATCAAGATTCATCTTGCTGCGATCTCCCGATACACCAGAACCACGGGCCGGTCGTCCCTGTGGTCTCATCGTCTGGTGAAAGAGTTCATGAAGGGACTGTTCAGATCGTTCCCGCCGGTGAAGGCGCCGGCCCCGGCGTGGGAGCTCAACGTGGTGCTGACCAAGCTCATAGGACCTCCGTTCGAGCCTCTGCACTCGGCCCCGTTGAGGTTTCTGTCGTGGAAAACAGCGTTTCTTGTGGCCATCACCTCCGCACGACGGGTGGGAGAGATCCAGGCCCTTTCCTGCAAGGCCCCGTACTTGACTTTTCACGACACGAGGGTAGTGCTCAGGACGCACCCCTCCTTCATGCCCAAGGTACCGTCGGACTTCCATCTCAACGAGCCCTTGGTGTTGCCTGTGTTCTTCCCGTCGCCTTCGTCGCCGGCTGAGAGGACTTTGCACTCGCTGGATGTGGCTAGAGCGCTGAAGTTCTACGTGGACCGCACGAAGTGTTTTCGGAAGACGTCACAACTCTTTGTGAACTTTGGACCTGTCAATCAGGGGAAGGCTCTCTCGAAGGCTTCCATTTCCAGATGGCGCTCCGGCTGTATCATGTACTGTCATCGGTTGGCAAACCGACTGCTGCCTGGCCGTCCGAGAGCCCATTCCACCAGAGCGATCGCAGCTACCACGGCGTTCCTTTCTGGTGTGCCCCTGCTGGACATATGCAGGGTTGCTACGTGGAGGTCGACGCACACCTTCACGAAATTCTACTGCATCGATCGGGATTCCAGGGAGGAGTCCAGGGTCGGCCAAGCAGTGCTGCGCAACCTGTTCGCCTGAGGTGAGCCTGGTGAGGAGGTAAGATGCTTAATGTTGAGTTTGATGTAATGCTTAATGTTGAGCCTTTGCCACCTCCCGTGGTTGTGCATGTGTGTACTGCTATGTATTCTTTATTCATGAGCATGTGAATCCATGCCAGACCCCATGCTGGAGAAGGAACAAGTTACTTACCTGTAACTGTTGTTCTCCAGCATGGGTCTGGCATGGATTCACATGCGAACCCTCCTGCCTACCCCTCTGCGGCTCTTCACTTGGTCATACTGCCACTTAACGTGCTTCCAAATCTGAAGATGGCTGCCAGAGGCGGTGCTTAGGTAGAGGGCAGTCATTGGCTGTGGTCAGTATGACGCAGAGACCAGTGATTGGTTACTACTACGAAAGACAGATCAGAAACGAAACTGATACTGGTTTTTTCTTTACCAAGGATTCCCAGCCTGACGACGGGGAATATTCATGAGCATGTGAATCCATGCCAGACCCATGCTGGAGAACAACAGTTACAGGTAAGTAACTTGTTCCATCCTGCCGCTTCTGCTAGTGTTAACTTAAATTGTATGAAAGGTGATGCATAGCAAGTTCTCACATTAAAGAAAAGGTCACTTTGGTATGGTATTTTTAATTTATTTTAAAAAAGCGCTTGGACACAAAACGAGTGCTTCAAAGCACTCCAAGACAAGAGGGTAACATAGGATACAATCATTCATAAGGCCTTGGAAAAATCGGAGTGATATACAATAACAATAAGCATAATAGGCCTGACAGCATTTCTGCTAATTAAGTCACGTTGATAGATGGTGGGGAAAGCAGGGAGGGGTGGACACGAAGGGGGTACATCAAAAACAAACTGACATGGAAGTACCTGTCTGGTAGTGCGGGTAGGTGAGGAGAGGTGGCGACACGTAATAACTCAACAGCCATACTAGTGAACATTTCTTGCTAGAATGAACACAGTCGACATTGACATATGAGGAGTGAGATGGGAAAAGGGGGGTGGGCGGAATGGTTAACACAGTGTTTCAAGTGCACAATGCTAGGAGGCGGACAAGGGGAGACGGAGTCAGTCAGACAAAGAATTGACTATTTGGGTGCATCAGTTTGTGTAAGTGCTCAGACAGGAAGTGCGAGGGGTGGTGGAAGGGATAAGTGCTCCGAGTCCAGGAGGGTGGGGTTAGAGCAGAGGGTTTATCACTTTTGGGAAGTGCGTAATGCAGTCAAGTGCGGGGGCCCGCAGGCAAGTGCAGGGACTGGTGTGGGTGCCTAGGACCTGTAGGGTTCTGAAGTGATCCTGAAAACCAGTCAGCTAGCTAAGGAGAATGTAGGGAACGTAGGTTAGCAGAGAAGAGGAAGGTCTTGAGGATTTTCTGGAATTTCAGGAGATCCGGCTCGAGACGGAGAGAGGCAAGGAGACTGTTCCAGAGGGCGGCCCCTGCAGAGGAGAACGATCTACCCCCAAGTCTCTGTTTGGAAAATCAGCTCACTCTGAGTTTGAGGACGACGAGCGGAGTGCTCCAGAGGGGCTGTATTTGTGAAGAATGGGTTGTAAGTAGTGTGGGTCCCGGCCTCAGAAAGCCTTGTGAACAATGCAGAGGGTCTTGTACTTGAGGCCAAGAATAAGTCTTGCAGTTCTGATCTGGATGAGTTGTTAAGGTCGCGGTGTGGAAGTAGGGAGATTGAGAAAGAGACTGTTCCAGTAGTCGAGTCTAGAGAGAGCCAGGGCTCTGGGGGAAAGTGAGAAAAGGTAGCACTCATTTTCAAGTGCTGGTATCGGTCTCTATTGCTTTTGTTTTTTATTAAATGATGGTAGTAAAATAACGATGGTTACCAAGTTGCATATGCTTTTTAGAAAGTGATCTTCGCAATACACAAGGAGATTTCAAAATTCTTAATATTGGGAAAAGCCCCAGGGCTAAAGAAAAGAGTGCTAATGGCAGATAACATTTTCTTTCCATAGTTTCAGTGAAAGCCAGTATTTGTGAATTCTGGTTAGGCAAAATAATGACTCCTGGTGTTCTTTCACAGATATGAACGCATTGAAGTCCCCATTCATGTGGTTCACCATGATACAATTGGTAAAGTGTGCCTAGAGTCTGCTGTTGAGCTGCCCAAAATCCTATGCCAGGAAGAACAAGACGCCTATAGGAGAATTCACAGGTGAGCAGTGTTTCAGAGATGAGGCACGATTTGATTTTGGGGGTGGAAAACCACGGCAACCAGTTATTTGTCAATAACCAGAAAATGTCAGGGACCTTTGTGGGCCATAGGAAACTGGTAAGTGTCAGACAGAAGAATGGGTCATGTATTGGGCAAGAAAGGTGGCGACAGGTGTCCGTCTTGTTTCAGAGACGGGTGCCTATAATGTGAGGTATAAGACCTGTCCTTTGCAACCAAGACTCTTCTCTATTCCCTGATGGGGGCAAATTAGAGGGAAAGAGAGGGGGCTTGGCTGTTAACCTCTGATGTGGGTGGGGGACTAAGGACCTAGCTCAAACCCATGTTGGGAGGTCAATATCTGTGGTTAGGAGTACTTCTTGGAATGGCCGTAACTAAACGAGCAGCGTCTCGGCATAGAACTTTGACAAAGAGCGTGTTTTAGTGTGCGGATGTAGAATGGGATTCACCTGTGATCTTTATTGGGTGAAAGAGGCGGTGACATAGACTTCTAGAGGCCTACTTGGGGGCCCATGGGAACGTTGTTTTGTTGGGGCCATAACTGGGGGTTCTAGTTTTCGATTGGTGGCAAGGAAAATAGTTTTGCAGAGTATTAATAGTAGGAATGCTTATTGACTGGTACTAGACAAAAATGCACAAGAGGAGGCGTGGATGGGACACCTTTTCTGGGGTTCAGATGAAAATGCCTCGATGGAAAATGACGCCTGTTATGGATTGTTTGTATTTTTAGTTAAGGTAGGACTACAGATGGGGGTAACAGTCCCACCTAGAAGGGCATAGCTGGTAATTGCTTTTATGGAGTGCGACGTAGAATACCAGTTGGTAGGGTCTGTGAATGCCTAGTTTTTGGGGAACTAAGGAAATGGCTTTAATATGGCAGTTGACCATTTAGTTTAGAACACATGTTTTGTTTTGGGTTCCATTGAAAGCTCGTAAGCCCTGGCCTGCTGTTCCAAGCTCCCACCCTTGGATAATCTAGACAGCTGGCTGGGAGAGTAGGCACACTTTGCCTGTTTGGGTGTTTTAGTGGAGGTGGATGTAGAGAGTAAGGCTAGGAATTCCTGACCTGTTTGCCCTGGTAATAGCTGGGAAGGTGGTGGGAATGGTCATTTGAATACTACTTGTGATGGGGGTCATGGAGGACAGAGTTGGGAATATATATATATATTTCTGAGGCTTGTGGAATCTGCTTAGATCACATGCTGTGCATAGGCCGACATCTAGTGGAAGCTGCAGAGTATTACAGTTTGTTTTTCGAAAGTCGAAAAAGGGCGTCGACACAGGGCGTGCCAGTAATACTATCCCTAGTGTGACGTCCACTGTACCCATGATCCCTCACGCGTCTAGGATCCCCAGATTGTTTTTTTCCGCCATTCTGGTCGGAAGCACTTCATCGGAGTTCCCTGGCTTTGCCATATTTACACTAAAACTAATTCTAATTTGCCCCATTTTCTCACCCCTACGTCGACCAGCATCTCGACGCCGAACCGGGGAGGAGATCAACGTCGAAACCCGACGGATTGGGCCTTGAGGCTTCCGCCTCGGCTCGGGCCTGGGCCGCTGGCCTCGGCCCTACAGTAGGGAGAGTGGGGGGTGGTACACTTCCACACTCGGTTAGAAACACCTTCTTACCTACATACACTTGCCCGCTGCCCACAGGTGCGTATGGAGGGTACGCCCTTTCAGTTTTGCCCCAAGTGTAATAAAAAATACCCTTGGGTAGATAAGCACGCTACGTGCAACCTTTGCCTGCCCAGAGACCACCCCGAGGCGGGTTGCAGGGCCTGTAGCAGGTTTAAGACAAAAACTCTTTAGGACCGCTCCACCAAGCGTTGGGCCCACCACGCCAAGCTAGCAGCTATGGAGGCGGAGGGTACCTTCAGCGACGGCAGCGACGCCAGACTTTCGGACGGCGAGGGCACCAAGGCGTCGAAAGACAGCCTAACGCACGTCCCCGGCCTCGGAAGGTCGTCCGTCCCGGCGACTATGGGGAAGTCCCCCGGCGACAAGAGCGTTACACATACACACACTAAACACAAAAAACCCACCCGAGATTCGACGTCGTCGAAACCTCGGAAAGAGGCACAAAAGGAGCGGTCCGAAAGGACGTCCTCTGGGCGGTCCCGGTCGAGGTCGCCGCACGACGTCAGGCAAGCCTCCACACTTGCACAGAGTGCCTCGCCCATTAACATCACGGAAGATCACTCGTCCGGAGACGAACACGGCTTCCATCCCCAGCCCACACCCCAGGAAAAGGGTACATCTCTTGGGAGTGAGGAGGGCCCAGTTTCGAAGCCTAGTTCGAAACACAGGGATTCCACATCCGATCCTCGACGCCAGGCGTCGAAAAATAGGGGAAAGGGTAAACACACTTCCACCCACGGGGAAGGGGGTAAGCAACAAAGGAAACAACCCTTGCAATCCCCCACAACAATAGAACTGACTTCCCCGTCCAAGTCTTCTCAGGGACAGTCCTTAGAGAGTTCCAGCAGGGTCACCCCAAGCTCTAAACTCTGGTCATGCAAGGACATTGACAGAGTAATGTCAAGGATGTCCTCCTTAGCAAATTTCTTCGAAAGACACCCTGACCAACTAATAGCTTTAAACCCTCAGGAATCTTCTCCCTCAGGTTCAAGGGACCCTATCCCCTCAAATAAAAGGCCCCGGGTCGAGACACCAGTAAAGGCTTCAGAACCCTTCGAGGTCCAACCCTATTCTTGCCTTTTCCCTACAGGCCAAGGAGACTCTTCCCTTATAGAGGGCCAGGATTTTGAGACACCAGAAGATCTCGCAGTGTCAGACTATTACGGGGAGGACGAAGACGAGGATGAGCCAGAAAATAGCCCAGATATTTTCAGAATGGACTCACCAGTCGAAAGGGAAGCCCCAGTGTCTGATTCCCCAATAGATAATCAGCCCCTCCTAAATGAACTGCTCTCTCGGGCAGCTAACCACTTCCACATAGACACACAAGGTGTCCAAGAAGAGAGGGACTTCGCGGAGGAACTAATAGGGGAAAGGAAGACAGTAGCCCAGACCATTCCCATCCTGAAATCTATTCAACGCAGAATAGCACCATCCCTTGTCAACCCAAACTTGACAAGACCTGTAAACCCGAGAGTAGAGAAGCTGTTTAAAGCAGCCCAGTCGGACCCTCTATATATTAGAGGCCAACTTAAGCCAGACTCTCTAGTCGTAACTAACACCCGCAAGAGAGCTGGAACCCCATTATCTTCCTCGGAGGCTCCCCCCGACAAAGAAAGTAAGAAACTCTATGGTTTTGGTAGAAAAGTAGCTTCCACGGCAGCCTACCAAACCAGAATCGCGAATTCCACCACACTGTTGGCCAGCTACAACTGCCATCAGTGGGAAGAAGTGGCAGCACTAATAGATTCCGCTCCCGAACCCCTTAAAGGCCAGCTAGCTCGCATTTGTGCAGAGGGAAGAAACGTCTCAGGCTGCATTTTAAAAGCAACTTTAGACGCCGCAGACAATGCGGGTAGAATTATAGCAGAGGGGACTGTCATCAAAAACATGCTTGGTTGAGGCAGTCGGGATTCAGAGCAGAAACACAAGCTGCACTCTTAGACAAACCAGTGGAAAGTGATCTCCTGTTTGGAAAGGCAGTCGAGGACGCACTAAAAAACGCTAAGGAGGAATTCGACACCCTCAAATCCCTTGGCCAGTTAACTACCAAACCACCTAACCAAAGAGGGAACGGCAATTTTCGTCGCCCCCGCGGCCAAAATTCCAATAGAGGTAATAGCTATTCCCACACCCAGGGTACACAGTGGAACACCAACTCACAACAGTCTACCCAGGGGTATGGTAGGGCTAGTAGAAGAGGACGTGGTAGAGGCAGAGGCAGCCCCAGTAAAGGAGGCGGCACGCCTCCACCGAAGCAGTGACGCTCATTTCAGGGTCCCTTCCCATGCAACCCCAGTAGGGGGACGAATATCCAGCTTCACCCAGGCATGGGAAGGGATAACATCCGACAGATGGGTGCTGTCGACAGTATCCAAGGGGTACTGTATAGAATTACTGCAACGTCCCCGAAACCACCCTCCAAGACAAAAGGTCCACTCTTTGGAACATCAAAAGATCCTCCTCGAGGAAGTCTACAATCTGCTCCTAAAGGACGCGATAGAACTCGTCCCAGGACACCAGGTAAACAAGGGTATCTATTCAACTTACTTCCTTGTGCCAAAGAAAGATTTAACAATGCGCCCAGTATTGGACTTACGGCCTGCCAACAAGTATGTCAAGCCCCAAAAATTCCGTATGACCACGCTACAAGAGGTAATCCCACTCCTAAAAAAGGGGGATTACATGGCAACCTTGGATATGAAAGATGCCTATTTTCATATTTCCAAGCTCCCGGCGCACAGAAAATACTTGCGCTTCAAGGTGGACAGTCGCCACTACCAATTCAAGGTACTGCCCTTCGGGATAGCTTCAGCACCAAGGGTATTCACCAAGGTACTGGCGGTGGCAGCTGCACACCTACGCAGGGAGGCAATCCCAGTGTACCCTTATCTAGACGACTGGCTCATAACGGGGGAAACCCCAGGAATCTGCAGATCAAACATTCAGAGGACTATCGACCTCCTCCACGAATTAGGCTTCTCTATCAACGAGAAGAAGTCAAGTCTGGTGCCAAGCACCTCAAAACAGTTTCTAGGAGCGATCCTAGATACTCAGAGAGAATTGACCTTCCCTTCGGAAGAAAGAATTCGGAATATACTTCTGCAAATTCCGCATTATCAGTCAGGTCAACAGATAACAGTACGCAAAGCTATGCGGTTACTGGGCATGATGGCGTCATGCATTTACCTGGTCCCCCACGCGCGTCTGTGCATGCGTCCCATGCAGGAATGGTTGGCGAAACAGTTGTCTCAGGCAAGTGGTCAGTGGGACGATCTAGTGGTCGTTTCGCCAACACTCGTACAGAGCCTACACTGGTGGACAAGAGAGAATATCGCAAGGGGGAAACCCTTTTACGATCCCGAAGTACAGGCAGTGGTTACTACAGACGCATGCCTGACTGGTTGGGGAGCTCACCATCTCCACCACACCACACAGCGCAGGGTCTCTGGTCTCACTCAGTAGCCAAGAACCACATCAATCTGCTAGAGCTTCTGGCAGTATTCCGAGCGCTGCAGGCGTTCGAGCCCCATCTACTGAACTTGTCGGTGCAAATCAGGACGGACAGCACGACAGCCATGTTCTATCTGAACAAGCAAGGAGGGACTCGTTCGCCAAATCTGTCCAAGCTTGCCCAGAAAATATGGATATGGGCACTCAGACGGAACATCTTCCTGTCATCGCAACATGTTCCAGGGGAGCTCAATTCCCTAGCGGATGCTCTAAGCAGAGACCCCCTCCCAGAAGAACACGAATGGGTCCTTCACAGAGACGTAGTAGAACATCTCTTCTCTCAGTGGGGTTTCCCCACTATAGACCTATTCGCCACAAGCGAAAACAAACAATGCCCAGGATTTGCATCCAGGTTCCCCCAAACGGACTCCCAGGGGAATGCCCTGTGGATGAACTGGTCAGGGATGTTTGCGTACGCTTTTCCACCAACTCCTCTCCAGGAAGGTGGTGTGCAAGATGAACAAGGAATCAATGACGCTCATCCTAGTTGCTCCCATGTGGGCGAGACAACCATGGTTCCCACACCTACGCAGGATGGCGGTGTGCAACCCCATCAGACTCCCAGCCTGGTACAACCTTCTGTCCCAGCAACAAGGTCAAACACTGCATCAGAAACCCAACTCTATGAACCTAGCAGCATGGCTCCTGAAGTCCTAGAGTTTGGACATCTCAAATTACCACAGAGGTGTATGGACATTCTAAAAGAGTCCAGGAAACCAAATACAAGACACTGTTACTTTGACAAGTGGAAAAGATTCGTTATCTGGTGCCAGAATAAACAAATCAACCCGGTTGATTGCACTCCTTCCAACGTAGTAACATACATGCTCCACCTGCTGGATGCAGGGTTGGTTTTTAACTCTCTGAAAGTACACCTGGCAGCCCTCTCGGCTTACACCACATCCCATAACAGGGTCTCGTGGTGGAAAGTACCAGTGGTTAAAGCCTTCATGGAAGGAGTAAAGAGACTTCACCCTCCTATTTCGAACCCACCGCCAGGATGGGACCTCAACGTGGTGCTAGCTAAGCTCATGGGGCCCCCCTTCGAACCCATGCATAAAAGTAGTCTCAAACACCTGACTTATAAAACGGCCTTCTTAGTAGCCATTACCTCCATAAGAAGGGTCAGTGAAATTCAGGCTCTGTCAGTGCAAGATCCTTTCTTTACTATCCACAAGGACAAACTGGTTTTACACACACACCCTAGGTTCTCACCTAAATTCATATCCAAATTCCATGTAAACCAGTCCATCGAGCTTCCGGCTTTCTTCCAAAACCCACAAAGCTCGGCTGAGGTGAAACTACACACCCTAGATGTGCGTAGGGCGGTCTTATACTATGTAAATAAAACCAGACCGCTAAGGAAAACAGATCAACTGTTTGTCTCCGTAGCTACAGGCAGAGAGGGGGATCGCGTCTCTAAGGGCGCTATCTCTAAGTGGATTATCAACTGTATACAGCTGTGTTACTCTCTTTCTGAAAAGACTCTGCCGTTTACACCAAGGGCCCACTCTACTAGAGGCATTGGGGCCACTCTGGCTTTCATTGCAAATGTTCCCCTCGACACCATTTGCAAAGCAGCTACTTGGAGCTCTATTCACAGTTTTACTCAGCATTACTGCATTGACACTCATTCCAAGACAGATACACAAGTGGGACAAGCGGTTCTAAGACACCTGTTTGCTCATGACCCTTCTCACATCCCACCTCCTTCTTCTGGTACTGCTCGCTAATCTATGCACAGCATGTGATCTAAGCAGATTCCACAAGCCTCAGAAGGGATACATTACTCACCGTAATCGTATTTCTGATGCTTGTATCTGCTTAGATTCACATGCGACCCACCCTTCCTCCCCTCCGAGAGAAGGCGCATGGTTGCTTGTAGTCTTACCTTTCTGTCTATCTGCTTGGACTATCTGTACTCACGCTACTCCTCATGCTACCTCATGTCAGGAAAAACACAATCTGGGGATCCTAGACGCGTGAGGGATCATGGGTACAGTGGACGTCACACTAGGGATAGTATTACTGGCACGCCCTGTGTCGACGCCCTTTTTCGACTTTCGAAAAACAAACTGTAATACTCCGCAGCTTCCACTAGATGTCGGCCTATGCACAGCATGTGAATCTAAGCAGATACAAGCATCAGAAATACGATTACGGTGAGTAATGTATCCCATATCTATCCATGGTAGTGGCCATGTAGTTATGGTTAAATTGGTGTTTCCATAGGAAGAGCACTTTTTGGGCGGCTTATAACTTCGCTCCCCCTGGACGAATCCTCACCAAACTTTGCAAACAAAGTATATGGCCCACTCTGAATTTGTTTTGCAAAGTTTGGTGAGGATTCGTCCAGGGGGGGCAAAGTTATAGGGGGGGGATCCCAAACCTTTTTTTTTTCTGATAGACTGAATGGGAAAAGAAAATTTGCTCGTGCCTACCTTAGTGCTATCTCTGTTCGCTTCGCGGACACACTTCCCTGTTCGCTCGGCGGACAGGACGGTGATTGGGCAAGCAGCTTGTGTGATGTCCGGACATCTGACGTGCTTTTCTATTGGCTGCCGTGAAGCGTGCAGTGCGTCTATTTGCAGAGACGCCCGCCATCTTTGTTTATCAGAGCGGGGATCCGCTGCCTGCAGTTTTGATGTGGGCTGCGTCAGCCACGAAAAGGCGGTGAGGCACAGGCCCTCTTGTTCCCCCACCCCCTGCTCTTGGCCCGTGTCACCCATGTTCCCCCCGCTCCTTGATTCTCTGTGTGTTCCTCCCACCCCCCGCTCATGCTCGGTTTCTCTTTCCCGTTCCCCCCGCTCATGCCCCGTGTCTCCCTCGTGTTCCTCCCCACCCCCGCTCAAGCCCCGTGTCTCCCTCGTGTTCCTCCCCACCCCCTCTCATGCCCCGTGTCTCCCTCGTGTTCCTCCCCACCCCCCGCTCATGCCCCGTGTCTCCCTCGTGTTCCTCCCCACCCCCTGCTCATGCCCCGTGTCTCCCTTGTTCCCCCCACCCGCTGCTCATGCCCCGTGTCTCTCTCGTGTTCCCCCCCACCCCCTGCTCATGCCCCGTTTGTGCCCTGTTCCCTCTCACCCCCCCCCCCCGCTCATGCCCATGTCTCTCCTGCTCCCCCTCCACCCCCCCCCGCTCATGCCCTGTTATGCTCTTTATACACCCCGCCTTCCCTTTCCATGGGTGGCCATCTTGGTAAAAGTAAAAGATTGTCCTTCCTATGCAGGCATCCCGGTGTAGGAAGGAAAATCTTATTTTTTTTTTAACCACCCGGGGTTCCCACTTTGAGGACTTAAGATGCTAATGGTCTTCATCTATTGAAAAGGATGTTATGGTGACGTTGCACTAATAAAAACCTATGAAATTCAATGAAAAAACTTTGTCAAAGGGATGTTATGGTTCCAAGTAAAACCAAAAAACCCTTGAAATTCGCCAGTTTTGGTAAGCTAAGCAACCATAACTCGCGCCACCACCGTGCACTGCTAAGACTAACACCCAGGACATCAAAGATGACATCACTGATGACATCACATGTCTGGTTCACTCTTTTTTTTCTTTTGCTGACATATCTAGGCCACATTGTTTTCTTCAGTAACAGTCAGAAACTAAACATTTTATTTTATTTGTAGATGTATCCTTCAAGTAGGTTCTTACAGTAATTCCCTTAGAGTCCAGTCACATCATATGAAACATATACATACGGGAAGGCACAAGCTTGAAAGAGAGCAATCATTTTTGTGCATAAAGATCATGACTAGACTTATGATCACTTTCTGATAGTTCTGTTTTTTTTTATGGCTGTACTTTCCCTCTATATGGTCATATTTGTATACATTGTACTCACACTACTTTCCTTAGGGTCCAATCACATCAAGTGATACATATACATAGGGTAAATAGCAGCTTTGAAATGGAGCAATCATTTATTTGCATGAAAATAATCAGTTAAGTTATGAATTGTTTCTGCTACTACTTGTGCTTTTTTGCTAACTTCACTTTCCCTGTATATACCCATATTGGTATGGGTTCTTGTGTCTTTGTGTTTGTCCATAGTAATGCAATTATGTAATAACATGTGTTTTATTAGCTACTTATTACATATTTCACAGTGCACAAAAATCTATTAAGAAAACAATCATCATTTCATTATTCAACATATTAACATTACGAATATTATACCTTCATCTTGTACGTTGCACACAATGTTATGTTTCTGTATGAGTAGCTTAGTATACTAGATAGAATCCCATAATAGAATGCTATTTATATCAATGCATCGTTCAATGCACTAATTAGGGTATGATATTTATTGCAATGATCCTTGACACTTGTTTTGCAACATTATAATAAGAATCCCTTGTACACATATTTCATGAAAAGTACATACACATGTGATGTCATCAATGACATTTGTGATGTCATCTTTGAAGTCCTGGGTGTTAGTCTTAGCAGTGCACGGTGGTGGCACGAGTTATGGTTGCTTAGCTTACCATAACTGGCGAGTTTCAAGGGTTTTTCGGTTTTACTTGGAACCATAACGTCCCTTTGACAAAGTTTTTTATTTGAATATATATAATTTCTGAGGTTTGTGGATCTGCTTAAATCACATGCTATGCATAGGCTGACATCTAGAGGTAGTTGCTGAGTATTACATAATTTTTTTCGAAACTCAAAAATGGACGTCGACAAGTTGTCAGTAATACTATCCCTAGTGTGTGACGTCCACTGTTATGTTATTCAGACTTATTAAGCGCTAGGTCACCCGAAGGTGGTATGGCGCTGGAGAGTGAGAGAGTAAAGGTCAACTGCAACATGAAAAATGTTTTGAGTATTTTCTTGAAGGCCAAATGATTAGAAATGTTTGATTAGAAATGTTTTTCAAAGTAGACGGATGACCATTCCACAGCCGGGCTATGGCAACTAAATAAGCACGGCCTCCCATGTGTGAATGGCGAAAAGGGGGGACAACAAGTTGACCCGTAGCGGCCGACCGTAATAGCCACGTAGGAAAATAGCGAGTAAACTTGTTGCGCAGATATTCGTCCCCTTGATCATGCAAAGCGCGATGCACCAAGCATAGACGTGAAAACAATGCGCTGAGCAACTGGCAGCCAATGCAGGGTGCGCAACACCAGTGAAATGTGTGCACCATAAGGGGAGCCAGTAGCCACCCGCGCAGCCATATTCTGGAGGCCACAAGTCTAAATGCACAATGCTCAGACTTTGCATCCATGTTTCCCAAACCAAGATCCAAGGTGACCGCCCTGTGGATGTGGATGACCTGGCCAGGGAAATGTGCTTGCGCAGGATAGTGCACAAGATGCACCAGGAACAAGCATTTCAAATCCTGGTTGCTCCTATGTGGGCTAGACCACCATTGTTTCCACATCTACTCAAACTGGCAATGTGCGAACCAATCAAGCTCCCGTACCTCCACAACATGCTGCCCCAGCACGGGGGGACAACATTACACCCACATCCTCAGTCTGAGCTTGGCTCCTGAAGTCATAGAGTTTGGACATTTAAATTTACCTCCAAAGATGTATGGAAATCCTCAAGGAGGCACGCAAACGTAACACCAGGCACTGCTACTTCAACAAATGGAAAATATGGTGCTGAACAAAGGATGTGTGAACCCTATTGAATGTACTCCTTGGCACATTATTCAGTACATGCTCCACTTAATAGACTTTGGCCTAGTATTTAACTCCATCAATGTTCATCTAGTGGCACTGTCCGCCTACTCCCATTTACAAAAGTTGTCCTGGTGGAAAGTTCCTGTTAAGACTTTCATGGAAGGAGTAAAGAGTCTTTACCCTCCTCTAAAAGCTCATTGGTCCTCCCTTCGAGCCTATGCACCAGTCCAGCCTCAAACACCTAACATACAAAACAGCTTTTCTGGTAGCCATCACCTCAATAAGTAGGGTTGGTGAGCTTACAAGCTTTCAGTGCAAGGCCATTTCTTTGTTATCCACTATGACAAAGTGGTACTGAGAAAACACCCTAGGTTTTCACTTAAATTCATATTGAATTTCCGTGTTAACCAATCAATTGAACTACCCACTTTCTTTCAAAATCCATCAAACTCAGCTGAGAAAACCCTCCATACACTGGATGGTAAGGCGGGCAGTTTGGTATTATGTAAACAAAACAAAACCACTAAGAAAAACAGATCAACTGTTTGTCTTCATAGTACCTGGCAGGGAAGGTGATCACTTTTCAAAGGACACCATCTCCAGATTGATAGTGAAATATCTACTTATTTTCTCACTTAGCACGCTCAGTGCTTCACCTCCAGGCCGCTCTAGGGCCTCCGGAATGTCCTGGTGCCCCCCTCCCTGCCACCTCCCCCCCCCCCCTGCCCCCCCGCTGCTCCGGAAAGTTTGTGTCACCACTCTTAACCAACCTACCGAAAGCAGCCTTCTGCCCGGCAAGCCCCTGCGGCTAAGGACACCAAGGCAAAGGGCGGCTCCTATAGTGGCGGCTCCATATCGTGTCTGCAGGTGTCAGTAGGGGAAGCCAGTGGCCAGCTGTCCACTATCAGCGACTAGTAAGGTAGGAGTGGCCCGGGTGAGGAGTAGAGCCTTTACTCTACCCTGAAACCTAGCCACATTGCAACCTTACCTACACTAGAATAATTTGCACCCTATGGGTGTTTAAATTGCTTTGTGAAACCTAGGCCTTTCTCCTACTATACACGACTCTTGGACCTAGATGTGTTTTTAATTTAATTGCACTGTGAAAGTATTGAATGCATTGTGAAACCTAGGCCTTTAACCCACTTTACAGGACTCTTAGACTTAGGTGTGCTTTCTCCTTTGGTAAACTAGCAAAGTGAAGCAAAGAAAGTCTTCTCTAGGAATTTCAAGAATATCCAAAGATCTGACTTAGAACTCGGCATAAACGGCATTTTAGCCGACATTAACGAAAGTGATTCTTGTGATACCATCATAGAAAAATATGATCAACAGATGCTCACACTAATAAATCAGAAAGCTCCCACCTGGAATAAAACTGTCGGACCTAACCGCAATCCCCAGAAATGGTTCACCACCGAACTGGCAATCCAAAAAAATTAGAAAAAAAATGCAGTGACACACGTTGGTTAAAGAATCCAACTGACTGCAATAAGATTAGCTGGAAAAACCTAGAAAATTCCTACAAGAATATATAAATGAGACAAAGAAGAACGATTTTAATAGTCAAATTGAAGCTTCCTCAAATTCAGCAGGTAAACTTTTCGAAATCCTTAAATCAATAGACAAGCCCCAGGCATTAGCTCCTGCTTTTAGACCATCCCAAACCGAATGTGAGAACATGCAGGCAGCCTTCATTAACAAAATCACGAAAGCTAGAGAACATATAGCACTGGCTCAAGCCAAGAAACCTAAACCCAGTTAACAAGTAGCAATGATGACCACCGAAGGCAAGGAGAAATTCAATTTCCAGCAAATATTCACCGAAGACATGCTGAAAACCTTAGCGTCTATGAAAACATCCTCCTCCTCCGCAGAAAATAAACTTCCTCCTCAGACCATTCTTGAACATCATATTTGCTCCATTATTCACCAAAATAGTAAACACTTCCTTTCGTGACCAAACAGTGCCAAGAAATATTAAAAAAGTCACCGTTACACCTCTGGTAAAAAAGCCCAATTTAGACCAATGTAACCCAAACAACTTGAGACCTATCACAAACTGTAACTTCACCCTTAAAGTTATGGACAAGATGGCAACCGCACAACTTCAGGAATACTTTGAAAGTCACGAGATCCTCCACCCACAACTATCAGGTTTTTGAGCCGTCCATAGCACTGAGACAGCAATGCTGGACTTACAGACCAAAATGCTGGGGATTAGGGACAAGGGTAAGGCTGGCTTACTAGTTCTGCTGGATCACCAGTTACTCCAACAAGCACTTGAAAAAGTTTTCAACTGCTCCAAAGAAGCAATAGGTTGGCTGTCCTCTTTCCTTGAGAACAGAATCTCTCGAGTACACTGGGGAGATGCATTTTCATCCGATTCCAACATCTTTTGTGGTGTACCGCAGGGTGCTAGCCTTTTACCACTGCTCTTTAACCTGTACATTAGATTCTTGTGTGAACTGATAGACCATCTCCACGTGTTTTTCACCAACTATGCTGATGACACTCAGCTGGTTATGGAACTGAGCAGGGACTACGCTAAGGATAGTACAGCACTGAACGATCTCTATAAAAACATAGAAGATTGGATGGACAATAATTGGATGTGCTTAAATAGCAATAAGATCAAGCTAATGGTCTCCGGTTCCATCCAGGCGTGAGCTAAACTTTCTTCTGACTACCAGCATTTAAAATCAAAGAATCCCCTATTGAGGTCGCGGGCAAAGTTAAACACTCGGCATGCCATTAGAAGTATCCCTGAACGCGGATGCCCAAGCAATGTATGTAAGCAAAAACTGCGCCTACTACTTCAGATTGCTAAAGCAATTAGACCCCAGCTCAGTGAAAAAAAAACTGCACTACAATAGCTAGAGCCACTATGTTATCGCACCTAGACTATCGTAATGCACTCCTTGCAGGTGCCAGTAAACAAAGTATGCACAAATTCCAACTGATTCAAAATACCACAATTAGACCAATCAAACAAAAAGCAAGAAATGAACATATTAGTGAAGCCAGGCGTGACCTTCACTGGTTGAAAATTGAAGACTGCATACTATTTAAATCATTGACCCGGACACATAAGTGCTTGTACGGCAAAGCACTAGCATACTTGAAATCTAAAATCATCCTCCATAACCCTCCCAGGGCGCTAAGATCAGAAGCCCAGGAACTAATCACTGGAATGATGCATAAGAAAGAACATGGCATGGGTAGAGCATTCCCAAACTGCACAGCGGCAAGTTAGAACAAACTACCGACCAGCCTTAGGCAGGAGACTAACCACATCACCTTTCGGAAGAAGCTTAAAACATTTCTTTTCAAGTAAACCATCATGAGGAAATTCCTCTTAGGCTGAGAACTGCTCAAACTACTGAGGTACCTGTAACTGTTTTGTGACCATTGTTTGTATATTGTGTGTCTTAGTCTTCTCGTCTGCGCCCCAATGCCTGCGGTCTGTTCGGCGCAATACAAATAAACAAATAAAATAAACTACATTGTGAAAGTAGTGTCATTCTTTGGTTTTGCCTTATTAGCAAAGCAATCACCTTGCAAACTGTTCTACTACTGTCTGAACCCTTGTTTTGTTCAATTGTCTACTATTGTCTTGTCTCTCATCTGCTTGCACCCCTCCCTGCGTCCTTCCCTAGTGTTCTTCCTGCCCACCCTTAACCCTTCTCTTCTTGCTTCTCTCCTCTTCCTGCCTACACTATGGTGCTCTCTCTCTCCTATCTTTTCTAACTGCTTCTCTATCGACTATCCTGCTCTCCTCCCTAAAACTGGTAGAAAGAAGTTTAAAAAGGACATCCTGGTCTCCAACCTAGGCCTCCCTATTGCTGACGCCTATACCAGTGCCTTCTCCAAACAAACCCTCACTGACGACCTCTTTGTCGTTCTCTTGCCAGACCTATGGACTCTTCATATGGTCTCTGTGCTTTCTCCTTTCTCTTCTTCTCCCATTAATAGTGGCACCCGGTGGGAGGCCCACCTGGCCTCCTTCCACTCCTCTAAGGTCATTATTAATGTTTACCGGAATGATACCGTCTTGGTCCAAGGCCCTCAGGCCAATCTTCTCCTCTTTGATAGATGCTTCCCGCACCTCATCAATTACCTTTCTCCTGCCGTCCCCTCTCTTCCCTCCTTGGCTTCCTTGCCTCCCCCTGCTGTCTCCTCCTTGGCTTCCTTGCCTCCCCCTGCTGTCTCCTCCTTGGCTTCCTTGCCTCCCCCTGCTGTCTCCTCCTTGGCTTCCTTGCCTCCCCCTGCTGTCTCCTCCTTGGCTTCCTTGCCTCCCCCTGCTGTCTCCTCCTTGGCTTCCTTGCCTCCCCCTGCTGTCTCCTCTTTGGCTTCCTTGCCTCCCCCTGCTGTCTCCTCCTTGGCTGCCTTGCCTCCCCCTGCTGTCTCCTCCTTGGCGTCCTTGCCTCCCCCTGCTGTCTCCTCCTTGGCGTCCTTGCCTCCCCCTGCTGTCTCCTCCTTGGCTTCCTTGCCTCCCCCTGCTGTCTCCTCCTTGGCTTCCTTGCCTCCCCCTGCTGTCTCCTCCTTGGCTTCCTTGCCTCCCCCTGCTGTCTCCTCCTTGGCTTCCTTGCCTCCCCCTGCTGTCTCCTCCTTGGCTTCCTTGCCTCCCCCTGCTGTCTCCTCCTTGGCTTCCTTGCCTCCCCCTGCTGTCTCCTCCTTGGCTGCCTTGCCTCCCCCTGCTGTCTCCTCCTTGGCTTCCTTGCCTCCCCCTGCTGTCTCCTCCTTGGCTTCCTTGCCTCCCCCTGCTGTCTCCTCCTTGGCTTCCTTGCCTCCCCCTCCTTCCTCTTCTGCCCCCTCGGGCTGCTTCTACACCTCCACAGGGCGTACCTCCTGATATGTACCCCTTACCGGAAGTCTTTCAAAGACAGCAACCTTCTCCATATTGCCACTCTAAACTCTCGCTCAGCTGTCAAACGCTCCTCTGACATCTGCTGCTGTCACGGATGGCACTCTGTCAAGAGTGGCACAGGGCACCCAGGTAGGGTTTGGGTAGTTGTGCTTATGTAAGGTGGACAGATAAGTACACACTCAGCGGGAAGTTC
Source organism: Ambystoma mexicanum (assembly GCF_040938575.1). Taxonomy (NCBI): domain Eukaryota; kingdom Metazoa; phylum Chordata; class Amphibia; order Caudata; family Ambystomatidae; genus Ambystoma; species Ambystoma mexicanum. Next base: position 1,438,015,494 of record NC_090924.1, read on the forward strand.
AAACAGAACAAAGAGTAGGCAAGTGTAGCAGGAAAATAAAAGGTACAAACTGGATTCCCTCTTGGGGTGTATGCAGAAATGGGAAAGTGTTCCACAAACCTTAAACTCCAGCCTTCTGCACATATTGCTATAACAGAGGCCCACGCTGTATGCTCATGGCTAGGAACAACAGCTGTGGGTGTCTGTAACACTGAAACGCGACAAGGGAAGGGGCAGAGGTTGCCTGCCGGAAACCAACAGTCAAGCTCTGTACAAAGGGATCTACATACAATACAAGAGAAGACGAGAACAGAAATATCCAGGGAAAAGGAAGTCGATGAGTAAACTAGCAGAAGGAAATGAAAGAAAAGCATTATAACTGAAATGGACAGGGATCAAGAACAGAGGATAGAAAACAAGGAAGAAAGCAAGGGAGCAGCAGCCAGAAAACAGGAGGCCTGCAATAACCGATGGCGCAAAGTGCAGATAAACTGTTGTGGACTGTAGTAGGCTGCAAGGCAGAGAGTCCAGAGGAGTAGGGCAGCAAGGAGCGAACCCAAATGAACAGGCCGTTGAGGCAGAGAGACCAGAGGGTCAGGGCTGAAAGAAGAAGAGTAGTAGGCTGCAAGGCAGGGAGCCCAGCGGAGCAGAGCAGCAAGGAGCGAGCTCAGTGGAGCAGACCAGCGAGGCAGAGAGCCCGGAAGGCTATGGCTGTAGGCAGCGGCGTGTAGCAGGCTGCAAGGTAAGAAGCCAGCCCAGAGGAGCAGGGCTATGAGGCAGGGAGCCAAAAAGGCTAGGGCTGTAGGCAGCAGGGTGTAGCAGGCTGCAAGGCAGGAGCCCGGAAGATGAGGGTGGTAGGTAGAAGGCTGCAGAGCGTGATAGGCTGCAATGCAGAGAGCCCAGAAGGGCACTGGATCAAAAGAAGGATAACAGCATGCAAAATTCGTGGCTCAAAGCAAAAAGGTGCTGGAAGGACTCTTAATGCAAGAGACTGAGCTCCTGCAGGCAGCTGCTTAAATACCGCCCTGCCCTGTACTGAGGCAGGCTAATTGGCAGCACCTGGAGCAGCACACCTGAATACAATCTGCCTCCTCCCTCTCTGGTCCTGAGATGGTGGAAGCAGCACTGATCCCTAGGGCTTCTGGGGATTGTGGTTCCGATGCTGACAAATGGGAATGGCCTGGAATAGATAGTTGTAGCAAAGTGCATTGTGGTACATGTAGTTTGAGTAAAATAAAAAAAGCACCAGTCACGCAAATGGGAATTAAGGACCAAAATGTGAATAGGGGTTGTTCCAAGAGTATTCTGTAGGTAAATAAATGACAATTAGTCCACGATGATCGCCAATGTGTGCGCCCATGGCGCAGGCATGACAGCTGCCTCCTTGAAGAACTTGACCTCGGTCTCACCAAGACACGGTTTATGGCCAGCTCTGTCATGAGCCTTGACACTCTCCTCCCTAACGGCTACAAGATCCTCTCTGCACCCAGGTCCAATTGTTATGCAGGGGGTGTGGCCCTGACCCTCCCTGAGTGGATTCCTGCCTCTGTCATTCCTGCGCAGGCCTACTCCTCTTTCGAATGCCTCGCTTGCAGTTTCTCTTTCTCTCTTCTTTCTTTCTCCCATCGATCGGACACCTGGTCAGATATCATCCTTCCACTCCGTTCTGACTCACTCTAGAGGTTCTGATCTCTACAGACCTTCCCCTTTCTACTCCTCTCTCCTGGAGTGATCACTTTCTCCTCTCCTCCCAGCTCACTCGCTCGACCTCTCAGGCCAAGCCAACTCCAGCACTGCCACCTACCTTCTCGGTGATCCGACCCATGAATCGTTTGTCAGTTGAGGTATTCGCCCGCCACTTTCTCACCGCCCCTCCCCCTTTGGCTGCCTCACACCCTGACATAGCCCTCTCCATGCTCCACTCTGCTATAGCTGATACTCTCGATGTTCTTGCCCCTGTCATGAGGATCTGCTTGTAGCCCAAAGCCAAGTGCAACTCCTGGTACGACTCAGACCTCGCCACCCTCAGATCTTTTTCCTCAGATGCCTCACCCTCAGATTCCAGTACAGAGCTTAACGGACAGTACAACAGCAATTTTTTACATAAACAAACAGGGCGGGACTTGTTCGCCAAATCTGTCCAGGCTTGCCCAGAAAATTTGGACATGGGCACTCAGACGGAACATTTACCTGTCATCTCAACATGTTCCAGGGGATCTCAATTCACTAGCAGACGGTTTGAGCAGAGATCCCCTCCCAGAAGAACACAAATGGTGTCTGCACAGAGAAATTGTAGAAGAGCTCTTCTCACAGTGGGGTTTCCCCATTATAGACCTATTTGCCACAAGCGAAAACAGACAATGCCCAGGATTTGCATCCAGGTTCCCCCAGCCAGACTCCAAGGGGAACGCCCTGTGGATGGGATGTTTGCCTACGCTTTTCCACCAACTCCTCTCATGAGGAAAGTGGTCAACAATATGCACAGAGAATCAGTGATGCTCATCCTAGTTGCTCCCATGTGGGCGAGACAACCGTGGTTCCCTCACCTGCGCAGGCTAGCAGCGTGCAAACCCATCAACTCCCGTGCTGGCACAACCTACTATTCCAGCACCAAGGGCAAACGGTGCATCCTCAACCCGGCTCAATGAACTTGGCAGCATGACTCCTGAAGTCGTAGAGTTTGGACATCTCAACTTACCACATAGGTGCATGGACATCTAGGAAACCAAACACGAGGCACTGTTATTTTGATAAATGGAAGAGATTCGTTATCTGGTGCCAGAATAAGCAAATCAACCCGGTTGATTGCACTCCTTCCAATATTGTCACCTAGGTGCTCCACCTGCTGGATGCAGGGTTGGTTTTTAATTCACTCTAGGTACACCTGGCGGCGTGACAGCCTACACCACCTCCCATAAGAGTTTTGTGGTGGAAAGTACCAATGGTTAAAGCCTTCATGGAAGGGGTAAAGACTCCACCCTCCAATTTCAAACCCATCACCTGGATGGGACCTTAATGTGGTGCTTGCTGTAACGCTCACCTGACTCCCACGGAGACGCTGACCGGGTCTGGACTGCTGCGGCCTCTTCTAAGGTGATGCGCAGAACTCGGAAGACCAACTGGACAGGACCCCCAAATCTCGCTTGTCTGACACGCAGGAGAATCCTTCTGCAGATGGAGAAAGGGGATTAACTACCTGCGGAGTAGTGCGTCGGCCTCCCCCTTCCCTCTTTCACTCTCCTCAGACCACCTCCGAAATTCCCCGTTAACTCTCACCTTAAGGTTTGAAAGGACAAGCTCTCCATCCTGCTTCTGGTGCAGGGGTGCGATTATATCCAGTTACTTCACTGGTGTTCGGATTGGTGAGGATCCAAGCTTACTTGACTTTCCTGGCAAGATGCCGTAAGTATACTGTTGTAAAAGTTCAAGAGTTGGCCTCCTTTTTTATTTGCCTTTATATTCAGCAATCCGTCTCTTATCCCTTTTATCACAGGTGCTGAGTGAAGATTTCGCATAGAGGAAACAATTCGCCGAAGGTAAACTCAGGTGAGTTATGATGGGTGGTTCCTTTAATGTCCTTATATTCACCCACTTATGCTTGTGTCTTTTTTCCCCATAGGGGTCGGGGTACGGTACTGCCGAAGAAGCAGCGCCGACCCGAGATGAGGGAAGATTCGCCCAACAATAATCAGGTAAGTCTTATGGCGAAAATCTGGCTTTCCTCAATATGTCCCTTTTTGTTCTTCTCTTCCCCCTTAGGCGCAGGTATGCGGCGGATCGTGCAGATGGTCGCTAAGGAGCACGGAGATGCCTCGTGAACAGGTGAGAGGAACGCTACGCTGCAGCGAACAAGGCGATGCGTCTTTAAAATAAATGTCTTCCCTTAGGATCGCCGGCGTGCTGACTCCGGACTCCGGGTAGAAGCAGGTAATGTTCTTCTGTTCACCTTTTCCCTTCTCTTCTTTCCTTTCAGGTGTTCCAGGATGGAGGCGGGCGTGGCTGGAGTCAGGATGCAGGACCAGACATGGTGATCGTCCAGCTGCTAGGTGCAGAACAACGCGAAGCGTGAGCTGCTGTCTGGGCGTGGCTTAAATAGCCCCCAAAGTAGTTCCAGGTACATATTCTTCCCCGGCCACGCCCGAGTGACAAAATAGTCCCACGGGTAAAATAGTCCCTTTCAGGCCTCAAAGAGGTCTGGATCTGGCAGCACGGTCTGCATCAGGTAAGTTCACATAAACACTCCCTCTGGCGCCTGAGGTACAAAATGAGCCTGGCGCCAAAGGCGCCAGGACAGTGTCCAATGGGCCCCTACTAGGGGTTGCTGGCATTTTCCCCGGGAACATGTCTGCTTCCGGGACGCTGGTCCAGGACTGGTTCTCCAGGAGTAGGCATCATGACACTTGCTAAGCTCATGGGTCCGCCCTTTGAACCCATGCATAAAGCCAGTCTCAAACACCTGACCTATAAAACTGCCTGCTTAGTAGCTATTACATCCAAAGAAGGGTCAGTGAAATTCAGGCTCTGTCAGTGCAGGATCCTTTCTTTACTGTTCATAAGGATAAACTGGTTCTACGAACGCACCCTAGGTTCTCACCTAAGTTCATTTCTAAATTCCTCGTTAACCAGTCCATTGAGCTTCTGGCCTTCTTCCAAGAACCCAAAAGCTCTGCTGAAGTGAAACTACACACTCTAGATGTGTGGTCCTCTACTATGTAGACCAGATCAGGCCGCTAAGAAAAACAGACTAACTGTTTGTCTCCATAGCTACAGGCAGAGAGGGAGATCACGTCTCTAAAGGTGCCATCTCCAAGTGGATAGTCAATTGTATCCAGCTATGTTACTCCCTTTCTGAAAAGACTCTGCCTTTTACGCCAAGAGCCACTCTACAAGAGGCATTGGGGTCACTCTACATTTCATTGCAAATGTACCCCTTGACACCATTTGCAAAGCAGCTATATGGAGCTCTATTCACACTTACTGAGCACTACTGCATTGACACTCATTCCAAGACAGATACTCGAGTGGGACAAGCGGTTTTAAGACACCTGTTTGCTCATGATCTCGCATCCCACCTCCTTTTTCTAACACTGCTCGCTAATCTATGCACAGCATGTGATCTAAGCAGATTCCACAAGCCTCAGAAGAGATGCATTACTCACGATAATCGTATTTATGATGCTTGTATCTACTTAGATTCACATGCGCCCGCCCTTCCTCCCCTCTGAGAGAAGGCGCATGGATGCTTGTAGTCTTATCTATCTACTTGGATAACCTGTACTTGCGCTACTCCTCATGCTACCTCACGCAGCTTCCACTAGATGTCGGCCTATGCACAGCATGTGAATCTAAGCAGATACAAGCATCAGAAATACGATTATGGTGATAATAAATACATGCTGTGCATAGGCTGACATCTAGTGGAAGCTGCGGAGTATTACAGTTTGTTTTTCGAAAATCGAAAAAGGGCGTCGACACAGGGCGTGCCAGTAATACTATCCCTAGTGTGTCGTCCACTGTACCCATGATCCCTCACGCGTCTAGGATCCCCAGATTGTTTTTTTCCGCCATTCTGGTCGGAAGCACTTCATCGGAGTTCCCTGGCTTTGCCATATTTGCACTTAAAACTAATTCTAATTTGCCCCGTTTTGTCACCCTTACGTCGATCAGCATCTCGACGCCGAACCGGCACAGGCGCGTATGGAGGGTACGCCCTTTCAGTTTTGCCCCAAGTGTAATAAGAAATACCCTTGGGTAGATAAGCACGCTACGTGCAACCTTTGCCTGCCCAGAGACCACCCCGAGGCGGGTTGCAGGGCCTGTAGCAGGTTTAAGACCAAAACTCTTAAGGACCGCTCCACCAAGCGTTGGGCCCACCACGCCAAGCTAGCAGCTATGGAGGCGGAGGGTACCTTCAGCGACGGCAGCGACGCCGGACTTTCGGACGGCGAGGGCACCAAGGCGTCGAAAGACAGCCTAACGCACGTCCCCGGCCTCGGAAGGTCGTCCGTCCCGGCGACTATGGGGAAGTCCCCCGGCGACAAGAGCGTTACACATACACACGCTAAACACAAAAAAGCCACCCGAGATTCGACGTCGTCGAAACCTCGGAAAGAGGCACAGAAGGAGCGGTCCGAAAGGACGTCCTCTGGGCGGTCCCGGTCGAGGTCGCCGCACGACGTCAGGCAAGCCTCCACACTTGCACATAGTGCCTCGCCCATTAACATCACGGAAGATCACTCGTCCGGAGACGAACACGGCTTCCATCCCCAGCCTGCAGCCCAGGGAAAGGGTACATCACTTGGGAGTAAGGAGGGCCCAGTTTCGAAGCCTAGTTCGAAACACAGGGATTCCACCTCCGATCCTCGACGCCAGGCGTCGAAAGATAAGGGAAAGGGTAAACCCACTTCCACCCACGGGGAAGGGGGTAAACAACAAAGGAAACAACCCTTGCAATCCCCCACAACAATAGAACTGACTTCCCCGTCCAAGTCTTCTCAGGGACAGTCCATAGAGAGTTCCAGCAAGGTCACCCCAAGCTCAAAACTCTGGTCATGCGAGGACATTGACAGAGTAATGTCAAGGATGTCCTCCTTAGCAAATTTCTTCGAAAGACACCCTGACCAACTACTAGCTTTAAACCCTCAGGAATCTTCTCCCTCAGGTTCAAGGGACCCTATCCCTTCAAATAAAAGGCCCCGGGTCGAGACACCATTAAAGGCTTCAGACCCCTTCGAGGTCCAACCCTATTCTTGCCTTTTCCCTACAGGCCAAGGAGACTCTTCCCTTATAGAGGGCCAGGATTTTGAGACACCAGAAGATCTCGCAGTGTCAGATTATTACGGGGAGGACGAAGACGAGGATGAGCCAGAAAATAGCCCAGATATTTTCAGAATGGACTCACCAGTCGAAAGGGAAGCCCCAGTGTCTGATTCCCCAATAGATAATCAGCCCCTCCTGAATGAACTGCTCTCTCGGGCAGCTAACCACTTCCACATAGACACACAAGGTGTCCAAGAAGAGAGGGACTTCGCGGAGGAACTAATAGGGGAAAGGAAGACAGTAGCCCAGACCATTCCCATCCTGAAATCTATTCAACGCAGAATAGCACCATCCCTTGTCAACCCAAACCTGACGAGACCTGTAAACCCGAGAGTAGAGAAGCTGTTTAAAGCAGCCCAGTCGGACCCTCTATATATTAGAGGCCAACTTAAGCCAGACTCTCTAGTCGTAACTAACACCCGCAAGAGAGCTGGAACCCCATTATCTTCCTCGGAGGCTCCCCCCGACAAGGAAAGTAAGAAACTCTATGGTTTTGGTAGAAAAGTAGCTTCCACGGCAGCCTACCAAACCAGAATCGCGAATTCCACCACACTGTTGGCCAGCTACAACTGCCATCAGTGGGAAGAAGTGGCAGCACTAATAGATTCCTCTCCCGAACCCCTTAAGAGCCAGCTATCTCGCATTTGTGCAGAGGGAAGAAACGTCTCAGGCTGCATTTTAAAAGCAACTTTAGACGCCGCAGACAATGCGGGTAGAATTATAGCAGAGGGGACTGTCATCAAAAGACATGCTTGGTTGAGGCAGTCGGGATTCAGAGCAGAAACACAAGCTGCACTCTTAGACAAACCAGTGGAAAGTGATCTCCTGTTTGGAAAGGCAGTCGAGGACGCACTAAAAAACGCTAAGGAGGAATTCGACACCCTCAAATCCCTTGGCCAGTTAACTACAAAACCACCTAACCAAAGAGGGAACGGCAATTTTCGTCGCCCCCGCGGCCAAAATTCCAATAGAGGAACTAGCTATTCCCACACCCAGGGTACACAGTGGAACATCAACTCACAACAGTCTACCCAGGGGTATGGTAGGGCTAGTAGAAGAGGACGTGGTAGAGGCAGAGGCAGCCCCAGTAAAGGAGGCGGCACGCCTCCACCAAAAGCAGTGACGCTCATTTCAGGGTCCCTTCCCATGCAACCCCAGTAAGGGGACGAATATCCAGCTTCACCCAGGCATGGGAAGGGATAACATCCGACAGATGGGTGCTGTCGACGGTATCCAAGGGGTACTGTATAGAACTACTGCAACGTCCCCGAAATCTACAATCTGCTCCTAAAGGACGCGATAGAACTCGTCCCAGGACACCAGGTAAACAAGGGTATCTATTCAACTTACTTCCTTGTGCCAAAGAAAGATTTAACAATGCGCCCAGTATTGGACTTACGGCCTGCCAACAAGTATGTCAAGCCCCAAAAATTCCGTATGACCACGCTACAAGAGGTAATCCCACTCCTAAAAAAGGGGGATTACATGGCAACCTTGGATATGAAAGATGCCTATTTTCATATTTCCATGCTCCCGGCGCACAGAAAATACTTGCGCTTCAAGGTGGACAGTCGCCACTACCAATTCAAGGTACTGCCCTTCGGGATAGCTTCAGCACCAAGGGTATTCACCAAGGTACTGGCGGTGGCAGCTGCACACCTACGCAGGGAGGCAATCCCAGTGTACCCTTATCTGGACGACTGGCTCATAACGGGGGAAACCCCAGGAATCTGCAGATCAAACATTCAGAGGACTATCGACCTCCTCCACGAATTAGGCTTCTCTATCAACGAGAAAAAGTCAAGTCTGGTGCCAAGCACCTCAAAACAGTTTCTAGGAGCTATCCTAGATACTCAGAAAGAATTGACCTTCCCTTCGGAAGAAAGAATTCGGAATATACTTCTGCAAATTCCGCATTATCAGTCAGGTCAACAGATAACAGTACGCAAAGCTATGCGGTTACTGGGCATGATGGCGTCATGCATTCCCCTGGTCCCCCACGCGCGTCTGCGCATGCGTCCCATGCAGGAATGGTTGGCGAAACAGTGGTCTCAGGCAAGTGGTCAGTGGGACGATCTAGTGGTCGTTTCGCCAACACTCGTACAGAGCCTACACTGGTGGACAAGAGAGAATCTCGCAAAGGGGAAACCCTTTTACGATCCCGAAGTACAGGCAGTGGTGACTACAGATGCATGCCTGACTGGGTGGGGAGCTCACCATCTCCACCACACAGCTCAGGGTCTCTGGTCTCACTCAGTAGCCAAGAACCACATCAATCTGCTAGAGCTTCTGGCAGTATTCCGAGCGCTGCAGGCGTTCGAGCCCCATCTACTGAACTTGTCGGTGCAGATCAGGACGGACAGCACGACAGCCATGTTCTATCTGAACAAGCAAGGAGGGACTCGTTCGCCAAATCTGTCCAAGCTTGCCCAGAAAATATGGATATGGGCACTCAGACGGAACATCTTCCTGTCATCGCAACATGTTCCAGGGGAGCTCAATTCCCTAGCGGATGCTCTAAGCAGAGACTCCCTCCCAGAAGAACACGAATGGGTCCTTCACAGAGACGTAGTAGAAGATCTCTTCTCTCAGTGGGGTTTCCCCACTATAGACCTATTCGCCACAAGCGAAAACAAACAATGCCCAGGATTTGCATCCAGGTTCCCCCAAACGGACTCCCAGGGGAATGCCCTGTGGATGAACTGGTCAGGGATGTTTGCGTACGCTTTTCCACCAACTCCTCTCATCAGGAAGGTGGTGTACAAGATGAACAAGGAATCAATGACGCTCATCCTAGTTGCTCCCATGTGGGCGAGACAACCATGGTTTCCACACCTACGCAGGATGGCGGTGTGCGAGCCCATTAGACTCCCAGCCTGGTACAACCTTCTGTCCCAGCAACAAGGTCAAACAGTGCATCAGGAACCCAACTCTATGAACCTAGCAGCATGGCTCCTGAAGTCATAGAGTTTGGACATCTCAAATTACCACAGAGGTGTATGGACATTCTAAAAGAATCCAGGAAACCAAATACAAGACACTGTTACTTTGACAAGTGGAAAAGATTCGTTATCTGGTGCCAGAATAAACAAATCAACCCGGTTGATTGCACTCCTTCCAACGTTGTAACATACATGCTCCACCTGCTGGATGCAGGGTTGGTTTTTAACTCTCTGAAAGTACACCTGGCAGCCCTCTCGGCTTACACCACATCCCATAACAGGGTCTCGTGGTGGAAAGTACCAGTGGTTAAAGCCTTCATGGAAGGAGTAAAGAGACTTCACCCTCCTATTTCGAACCCACCGCCAGGATGGGACCTCAACGTGGTGCTAGCTAAGCTCATGGGGCCCCCCCCTTCGAACCCATGCATAAAAGTAGTCTCAAACACCTGACTTATAAAACGGCCTTCTTAGTAGCCATTACCTCCATAAGAAGGGTCAGTGAAATTCAGGCTCTGTCAGTGCAAGATCCTTTCTTTACTATCCACAAGGACAAACTGGTTTTACGCACACACCCTAGGTTCTCACCAAAATTCATATCCAAGTTCCATGTAAACCAGTCCATCGAGCTTCCGGCTTTCTTCCAAAACCCACAAAGCTCGGCTGAGGTGAAACTACACACCCTAGATGTGCGTAGGGCGGTCTTATACTATGTAAATAAAACCAGACCGCTAAGGAAAACAGATCAACTGTTTGTCTCCGTAGCTACAGGCAGAGAGGGGGATCGCGTCTCTAAGGGCGCTATCTCTAAGTGGATTATCAACTGTATACAGCTGTGTTACTCTCTTTCTGAAAAGACTCTGCCGTTTACGCCAAGGGCCCACTCTACTAGAGGCATTGGGGCCACTCTGGCTTTCATTGCAAATGTTCCCCTCGACACCATTTGCAAAGCAGCTACTTGGAGCTCTATTCACACTTTTACTCAGCATTACTGCATTGACACTCATTCCAAGACAGATACACAAGTGGGACAAGCGGTTCTAAGACACCTGTTTGCTCATGACCCTTCTCACATCCCACCTCCTTCTTCTGGTACTGCTCGCTAATCTATGCACAGCATGTGATCTAAGCAGATTCCACAAGCCTCAGAAGGGATACATTACTCACCGTAATCGTATTTCTGATGCGTGTATCTGCTTAGATTCACATGCGACCCACCCTTCCTCCCCTCCGAGAGAAGGCGCATGATTGCTTGTAGTCTTACCTTTCTGTCTATCTGCTTGGACGATCTGTACTCACGCTACTCCTCATGCTACCTCATGTCAGGAAAAACACAATCTGGGGATCCTAGACGCGTGAGGGATCATGGGTACAGTGGACGTCACACTAGGGATAGTATTACTGGCACGCCCTGTGTCGACGCCCTTTTTCGATTTTCGAAAAACAAACTGTAATACTCCGCAGCTTCCACTAGATGTCGGCCTATGCACAGCATGTGAATCTAAGCAGATACAAGCATCAGAAATACGATTACGGTGAGTGATTTATCATATATATATATATATATATATATATATATATATATATATATATATACACAAAGAAAAGATTGGAAACCAATCTGGGGCACAACGGCACTCTGGCATTGCTTTTGATGAGAGACTGGAAGTCACAGAAAACAAATCCACACGCAGTTAAAGTGTTCCGTGCAGCCAAATGTCCTTTATTAGTTAAAAGTGCATGGGCAAATATATATTCTCTTTGCTGGCCATAGCAATATGTAGATATTTGTGTGCTCGCTTTAGTCACAGCATGATTGTATTTGTAAACTATCTTTATGCCTGAGACTGCCTTGTGATGTGATAGTTCTCCATCTCTCATCTTTCTTTCTAGTCTCTCACACCTGGATTCTGTTACAAAGATTCACAATGGCTCTGGTAAGAATACTTTCAGGGAGGCCAGCCTTGCTTAATGTGTGGCTCAGCACACTCATTGTCAGTTCAGTTTGCCATGCACTGATGGTCATTCTGCTCCTTCATGCTGAGTGGGCAGTGAAGCTTCATTCCTGCTTCTGTTGACTCGAAGAGATCTCAAGATTTCAATTGCAAATGGGGTAGTTAATCTAACCCTGTTGTTGTATTCCTGTCCGGGTAATTTAACTTGGATTACAACACAGGACAATAACACTAATAGTGCTCAAACGCAAAAAGGCCTGCACTGACTGAACTGCTAACCTGATATGAGATGACTTGCGCTCACTAACCACGCTAGTATCAGTATTTTATTTTCAGTGCATGTCCAGTGCATGTTGCATTCCATGCAGTGTTTTCTGGTATGTTTGTGGTTCTTTCACTATTGTCTCTTATACGAAGGAAACCTCCTATCAAAGGATGAATTCACTTCCTTGCCGAATGTATCTGCAAATCAATGGAGAACAGCCATTATGGGTAAAGGGTATTTTGGTTGCTTATGTTTTCAGTCAAGGGGATGCTTCTATTCACTGTCCACAAGACTGCATAGTGAATGTTATGCAGCACTCTCTCTTCCCGGGAGGGGGGGTGGGCTCACTGTTTGCATCGCTTTGCCTTTCCTTTTCTCCCTGTGTTGTTTCTCCTCTTTCCATTTACAATATTAGTGAAACACTGGTGCAGTTGCTGCATACATGCTGGGAAATGTTAATCTGAAAAGCTGCACTGTTTGCTTTGAATTCTGGTCTGTACCTGCCTCATGACCGATGCCAGGCTTGTTTTCAAGTAAAATAGTCTGCAGTAAATTAACACCATTTTTTTTATTCTAGAGTAGCATGTTATTTGAAATGGCGTCATTCATAACTTAAATATTGTATGCTGTGGCAGTCTCAAATACAAACACAAGAAGTATATTTTCAAGCTTTATTTAGTGGAACATTCTAGGCATGGTTGGAACATGCATAATTAGTTTCTTCCTAGTCTGCCCCAACAGTTGAGGTAGACCTTCACCTTCAAGCTCTAGGTAGTAATCATTCTTAGGTTGAGTTTCTCAATTGGAGCTGTATCTCGCATACACCTTTAGGGAACTGAATTGCCTGGTACTTGCATGCAATGTTTCTCCACATGGTTTCCCAAAGACACTCCTATGCTTTAGTGACTTTCTCAACTGGCAAATTAAGGTAGCATTTCTTAACTTAGCTTCTCAATCTGTATCAGGAAATGTCACTGCTGGTTCCTTTTTTTGGTAGGTTTCTCCGTATAGATTCCTAAAGGTTCTGTTTTCTTATGCTTTTATTAATTTGCTCTGCCAACATTTCTCAACATCTTGCATGTGGTGTTTGAACTTCCTCTCCAGCTTCCTACTTGCAGCTTTTCTCAACTTTGGCTCCTCAAAGTCTCTCATAAGCTTATAACAAAATCAAGTCTCAGACCTTGCTCCAGGACCATGCCTACCAGGGCATCACCAGATCCTGATCTAACCGAAGGCGCTATAGGCTGGGAGCTTCAGAACCCTCCTCCAAACCTACAGTTATACCCCGTGACCAGAGTGAAATGTTCATGACTAAACATTTGTCTACATGGGTATGCCTACCCCTTAAGGCCTTTAGGCCAGTACAAGGCAAGGAACTCTTGTGGGGACTGGGTAGGCTTACTCTGTGTGTAACATTGCTCCTAGAGAACCCCCAAGACCTGGATAGAGCGGGATGGATGAGTGGGCCCGAGTGGGCCTTTCCTGAACATGCCGCTGGCAAATGTATTCCACCAGACCCAATATGCTGGAGCTGGTGTCACATTAGCAGACAATGAGGAAAAACCTGAATGTGAGGAAAGCAGAGGCAGGAAACTGTTTTCTGTTGGTGAGGGGAATCCCTGCAAGCCGTTCCTAAGGGCATACCTGCTAGGTTTTTCAGTCTGGGAAGCCGTCTTTATGGAACTGCGAAGGTTTGGCTCAAAGTGTAACAAACCAAATGCTCACTTGGTAAGAAGACTGAGCAGGAAGGCTTAGACTAAGGAGATCACCCCATAATTCTGCGGCCCAAAATACAGAATCTGAAAATGCTGACATTTCTACTGTGCGTTTCTGTTTGGCAAGATTGTATGCAGTACCCTTTGGGAGACTACACCAACCTTGTCCTCCTGGCTATAGATAACATAACCTTTGGTATAAGTCTGTACTACACAGGTTGGTAGTGTGGCTGCGCAGTCAGGCTTATCTCAAGAGGGTTCAATGTGAGCAGTAGGGTTATTACACAGAGATGCACATTGACAGGTATTCAAATAAACACTCGAGGTTTCTTGATTAAACCATTATTAATTAATTTAAGTCCATTGAATAAACCTTCATCAGAAGGGAGCAATTATATGCAACACTCAAATATACTTCAAAATACACACACTCAGTTTTTATAAATCAGTAGATACTCTTTGGTGATGGCACACACACTTCCTAAACCCTCAGGTGACTTAAATACCTAAGACACTGTGGACATTGATATGTCACTGGTACATTTAAAGCAACACTGAGTTTGGTGTCAAAGAAAAGGGTTTTGGTAATAAACAAAGTTTAACAAATATTCTTAACCCTCCAATGCAAAGTAAATTAACTCTTTCCTGGGGGGAAGGTAAAGAACAAAGTCAGAGTTAAGTGTCTTTCAGGGAGCCAGGACAGTGAATGTTAAGCAAACTCTAGGTGAGCTGAAGAATTTCCTGCAGGTAAGTAACAAAAGTCTTGAACAATGTTTTAGAGGTTTTTCTAGCAAATGAAATCACTGTAGGGCCACAAGCTGGGAGGTTTGTGAGGGGAAAAGCTGCAGCAACTCTGCAAGGATAACCTAGGCAAGTCTCAACTGAGTTAGTAAGGCTACACAAAAAGAGGTAAGCAACCCCTTAGTTTTGCAGTACCTTTGGTTAGAAGAAAGTGGTTCCAGCTGGCTTCTGTTCCTGTGTAGTTCTGCAGTTCCTATATTCCTGGGCCTCAATCGTCGGGACAAGAGGGAGGACGTCTGGGGACTCCTGCACTACGACAGGAAGGTCGGCGGTAGCAATGGACAAACTTCAGATCAGCTGCACTTTGCGGTTTCAGCTTCTCACAGCTCTTGCAAATAGCACCACCCTGGTTCTCGGATACCACTATGGACTTTCCTCGCATCTGGGATCCAGCACTCTGTGGCTCAGGCTTGGTCAGTCCTGCTTCATGGGAGTCCTGGGGATCTTCCTGGAGCTCGAATCTGACCAGACACTCACTCTATTCTGGTGTCCCTCTCCCAGGCAATCGGTTCCTGCAGCAGCAATGGAAGTACAGCCAAATGTCCAGATGAGCTTGTCTTGGGGTTGATTGGTCCCACCAACCCAAGGGGAGAAGTCATCCATTGCAGGGCTTCTCCAGTCGAGGCGAATTCGGAGCTTTAGCACTGCAGCAGGGCTTCACCAGGCAAACCAACGGTCCAGTCGGGCGTCTCGTCCAAGTTCTTCTTTGGATTCCTTAGTCCAGTGGTCGACTCTGCCTTCCAAACAAAAGACCTCCCCTTTTATGGCGGTTTCTCCCATCCAATCGCAGCCTAGTTGTCAATCCCACCGAAGGGTGGCTGACCTCCGAGGACAGCCAGCTAGCCAATCACCTTTGGGTGCATTTCTGTAACCAAGGGTATTAAGCACAGGAAGTTTCGGGTACCTCCCTCACTTCAACCCCCTGCCAGACACGCTACATATATTGCTCCCTTCTAAGGAAAGCTTATTCAAATTGACTGTTAAATAAATAATGGTTTAATCAAGACACCTTGAGTGTAAGAGTTTATTTGGATAATTATCACTGTGAATCTGTTATAACCCTACAGCTCACTTTGACCCCTCTTGAGATAAGCCTGGCTGCTCAGTCACATCAACTTGTGTAGTACATGCTTATACCAAAGGTTGGGTTAACTATTGCCAAGAGGACAAGGCTGGTGCAGCCTCCCACAGGGTACTGCATCCAATCTTGCCTAACAGGGGCCTTTTGCCCAATAGTTCAGGTAAAGTTCCACAAAGGCAGAACAAAATACAGGTAGGGTCTCTGGGGTCTAGTGAATGGTTCTAATTTTTAGAGTACAAGTTAAAATAGCTAACAGAAGTAGCCCCAACTTTCAGAAGTCTTGCGCGAGCAAGCAATGCCAATATTGTTAGGATAACGTTTATTATAAGCCCATAGACTTATAATGGGAGTCTAGGGGTAGGTAAGAACCACATAACTTACCCCCATACTCTGATTCTTCCCCAGACTTGGCAGGATGAGGGACAGAGGTTGCATTTCCTGCCATTAGTCGCAGTCATCTATTCGCAGGGTTGCAGGTTCTAGCTGATCTCTTGTTGGTGTCTTTAGCTGGTGCACGGACTCTCGATTGAAGAATGTAGCAAAGCTCGATGCAGGGCCCCTCTCAGGACTGGAATCTGGTCAGGTAAGCAATTTCGGATGCTGGTCACCGCAGCACGGCGACGCAAAGGGACTTTACTGCTGCAGACTTTCCCTCCAACCTCGGGTCCCCTTGATAGTAGGACGCTGAATTGTCGCAGAGGTGAATTTTGTTGGGCAAGCTGAGGATCCCCAAAGTTCCAGGTCGAAACTCGGAATGGTGATGTCGGCTGCACGGGAGCCCAAACTCAGAGCTGGTCTGCCACAGGGACAGTCCCAGGACACTTCCGAAGGCTCTCTTTTGCAGGCTACCGAGCAGACATCTGGAATGGATGTTCCCTACACTCCCAGAGTCGCAGGACTGCTAAAGATCTTCAGCAAGACAAGGCTCCTCCAGGACAGCAGCAGAAGTTGGTAGCCAGGCCTCCTTCCAATGGGTCTCCGGTTTCTTTGCAGGTCTCGCAGCTGGATAGAAGTCTTGGCTCCTTCAGGTTTCTCCAGGATCTCTGAAGTGTAGGTGTAGGGGTCCCCTTCTTATTCTAAAAGCAGGTAAGAGCAGTTGCCCTCACTAGCCAATGACAGAAGTAGCCCAGCACAACACCCTTCCAGGGTTCGAATCGGGACCACCGGCGGGAACACTCATGCATATGAATCAGACATACTGACACCAGTTTGTGTATTGGGTCCAGACAGTCCCAACCCACATCCTGCCATCAAACACACACAGCCCTGCAGTAGCCCGTCAAAAGCTACTGCTTTCCTAGGCACTGGAAGTCCTTATTGGGATTTTCCTGGCCACACAGGCCAGGAAGAAGTCTAAAGAACAAGATGACCAAAGGACAAGCGAAAACCCATGTGTCACGGCGGTGTTTGAACACTAGTCACAGTTGGTAGCCAAACGCGGTAAGACTAAAACAAAGAAAGTCCCAAAAAATTGAAAAAAGTCACTCCTGCCACCAGCTTATCCTTTTAGCACACCTAGAGTAACCAAAAATCCTCCAAGTGTTGGTCTAGGGCAAAATAAAGTGTACTGCAGTGTAAGCTGCTTTGTACAATGATAAAAAAAGTTACCACAAGTGATACAAAAGTAACCACAAGTAGCAACACTGTGACACCACAAAGGGAAACAATGTTCCCAGTACTGAGAGCCTGAATGACGTCAGTTTCCTCATAACAGATGAGCAAAAGCCAGTGCAGTGAAGCTTAAGGCGTCACTGTACCGGGAGAAGAGCAGGGCATCATAAAAACTAAAAGCAAAAAGCTTGGGGGTCCATAAAGATGGAAGGAAAGATTTCTCTATACTGCCCCTTTTCTTCCAACACCTGGCTGAAACAGCGTTTGTGCACACGACCCGTGACCGAAAAATGCCTTTGAATGGGGATGACCACTTGTTTACCTGGAGAATTCTATAGCAGTGGAAGGACCAGGAAAGTGGGTTTTTGCTGAATGGCAGCTTCTTCGTATTCTGTCTTCCCCCGCCCGCTTCCACGGCCGGTGCAGCCACCAGGTTCATCCAGAATCTCTATGGCTGAAATATAAAAAAGGGGAACTTCATTTAAAAGCCTTCTCTCGCAAAGTCGCAGGAAATGAACCGACCTGACTTTTTTCTCTATTGAATCGGTTTTCCTTGACACATTTAACCTCTGCCATCCTTTTGGTTTTCTGTTTGGAGGTGTCCCCTTGCAGTAACTTCAGTTAGCATCAAGAGTATGTGTGTGCAGACAATCAGTTGCTTGGTTCTCAGGCTTTACCGAAAGATATAAGCCTGCACTTAGAGCAAATTGTTACTCGCAGCTTGTCCCTGCTTGCCTCCTGCTACTTGCTCCCTTTTAAATTGCCCATTGTTTAAAAGATTAAAAAACCCACATGCATACAAACACTGTCTCAGCATGGCAGACTTTAGAAATGAGCATGGCTTGCTCGTTGGAGCCATGCCGTTTATCAATGTGGTGCCTGCGACTGAAGACGAGCCTTGGACGAAACAGATATTGAGCTAGCATACTTAAGTCTCTGCTTTGCATTTTCGACGTGTGCTTCTGTATCCAACTCTCTTGACCCTTCCCAATGCTTACCTCAGATGCAGCTTCAACCTCCTCTAACGACGCCTTCCCATTGTAAACTTCTTGTCAAGCGCAATCCCAATCGGACGTGCCACCAACATGGCCTTTTTAAAAGAAAAAGCCTGGGCTAATCCATTGATTGCTCCATGGCAAACACTATGGCCAATAGGGGTACAGCTTTTAGCAAGGAACTTGCTCTGGCCAATCACTGAATTCCTTCTATGTGCTATTGAGATTTGCTGTGCCGTTATTGGTCAGAGCACTTCTTTGCTTCAGACAGTGTTTTTTCTTTGTGTCTGTTCAGTGCTTGTGACTAAAAAGGCTCGGGAGATCTACTGGACGCTCGCGATCGACTGTTTGGAGACCCCTGTTCTAGGCTCTTGGCTTTTGTGTAGCAAATCTCCTGAGACTTCCAGTTCCTCTGTGGCTTTTACCCCTTTCTCTGGTCGCACACGTGAATCCTAACTCATGGAAGAACAGGCTGTGCACAATGGTCTTAGGCACTTCCTATTTTTCTACCTCTGAAGTTATACTACTCTCTCGACAGTAGTTGATGATCCCTTCCTTATTTGACCTTGTCTCTGCGACCTGTATATTTAGCACATCATAATCTGCTGCTGTTGTAGCATAACATTGGCACTTTAAACAAGCCAGAAAGCAGTTTGCTAAAAAAACATGCAGTAGCATGTGCATGTGTTATTGCCTCTGTGGGTCTGTGAACGTAGGATTTTTATATTTAAAGTGCCTAGATCTTGCACCATACACAAATGTCTCTGAGCACAGTACATAATGACCGGCAATCAACGCAGTTTTACTGCACCAAAGATAAAACTGTTTGTAAAATAAACCTGCACCCTCCCCTAGCATTAGAAATGCAGGATTCTTAATATGCAAGGAAAAGGTGCTACACATGTAGATGTACAAATAGTTCTCTATTGACAAACATTACAGCCCCTTTCCTGTAAAATCAAGATATTTAAAGGCTTTCTAAACATCAGATCGCACTGGCTAACATGCATTTCAACATTTAAATGATTCCAGGTAGAAACAGTGTCACCTGATGGGCCACAGTTTTAGCTTTTTTAAAGCCACCAACGCGCAGCAAAAGTCTAATTTCTTGTGCCACAGGACCTCTGAGTCTCTTGATGTACCGCTTTATATGTGAGATAGTCAGGAGGCCTGTGTGGGTTGCAGATAAATAAAAAAACAAGTCTTGTGTGTAATAGTGCCTTGCCCCCTCAGTGGCTTTACAGATTTTCCAGTGGTTGCTGAACTCTTTCTTCAGACTTTGTCCCTCAGGGGTGAGTAGTCTCTAAACTACAGTCTCCTGAACCACTTGTTGATATAGCCATAGTATCTGTTGGTTTGAGATTTATGGTGACAGCTGCTGATACTTTGCAGTGCCTCAACTCTGGGATCTTTCTTTTTTCTATTTATGTAGTGGGCAGCGAAATCAAATTGTCACTTGGGTATGTTGATTTCACATTATACAACATTAGAAAGATCTGTCACCGGTTGACTTTCTTAGTAATTAATGTTTTTTTTTTTTTAAAGTAAATAGTCAACATGAATAACATACATCAATCTGTGTTTACCATTCACTGGTTGCATTTTGTACCATGAGACAATTTTAACGTTTTCCAAGAAAGGACAATCACCCCAACCACCCCCGGGGTGCCCTGATTTCAAACCTCCCTCCGTGCAAGAGATGTGGCTCTTTGGATGTCAGTAGTGTTCAATTCACTGGGACCTGTTTTTGTCAGGTCCCTGGTTTGCTTCCTCCCTTGTATTTGGAGTCCATCCACAGCTCTGGCATTTCTTAACCTCTCACTCAGAGGTCCGCTGTGGGGTCTACCCGTGGTCACTTGGTGCCCAGTCTACCCTTCCTTCCCCATTGTGTTATGTCCCACCACTCGTTTTCCATTTACAGTTACCCTTGTTTTCCATCACTCTGTCTGGACCTTCCGAATCTATCAGCGTTCTCTTGACTGGGGACTCCCTGGGTCATATTTTTCCAGGAAGGGGGCACACTCCTCCTTTATGGGAGTTTGGCATGTATCTGTCTGGTGAATTGTTCCATTCTATATATATGTCCAGGGTCTTAGCAGCCTATTGCCTTTCGCTGGGGAGTTCCTGCCTTTTCCAACCACCTGCAATGCAGGCTCTGGCTGTGGCATGTGCGGGAGCTTAATCCAGTCCCCTTCTATCACCTCTATCCCAAATAACACCAGGAGGGGGGTCCAATCGTCTATCCACCCCATCCAGGTCTTTTATCCAGCGCAGGATTTACTTCCAGAATCTCTGCACCCTACTACTGGCCCACCACATATGCCAGAAGTCCGCTCTGTCCTCACCACCTCCAGCATTGGGCGTCAACACAGCGGTACATTAGTGCTAATCTCACTTGGTCCCATTGCCACCGGTACAAGAGTTTTATAATGGCAGGCCACTGAGGTATGGTGGGCATTTTCAGTCTTTCCCATTGGTTAACTTCTAGCTCCACCTCTATATCCCTTTCCTATTTCCTCCTATGTGTCTGTCTCCTGCTCCAAACCCCATGCCTCCAAGAGAGCCTGGTATAGTCCGGGGATGAGCCCTCTCGTCCCTTTTCCTGTGTCCAACACCCTTTGTGTACGTGTCAATTCTCTTTGCAAGCCCTCCTTCCAATCCTCGGACATCAGCACCCCTTTGAGTTGCAAATATTTAAATATCGAGATCTTCCCCTCCCAATGTTTGCCAGCTCATTCAATTCTGTGAACCCATCTTTTCTAAAGAATTGCCCCACCCTTTCCATTCCGCCCTCAAACCAGTCCTGGAAAATCTCGTGCCCAGGGATCCGATCTCTTGTTGGGGGTGCCCAAATGTGGCTTAAGGGCGAGGGCCAGGTTGTTACTCCCACCATCTCCCTCTTGACTCGCCAGAGGGACCAGAGCGGGCCTAGGATCCTATGTCTCCGTACCTTACTCCGGGCTGCTTCCCGCAGTGCCCACAACCATCCCCTGAGTGTTACCGGGCAGAGCAGGTAGTTCTCGATGTCCACCCACTGCTTTTGTTTGTTGCCCCTCAGATGGGGGACCAGGGCTCTAAACTGGGCTGCCCTATAATATGTTCGCATTTCTGGTAGCCCCAATCCCCCTTAGGTTGTACCAGATGTCTATAGGCCACCCTGTGTTTTCTCCCCTCCCAGAGGAATCTAATCATTTTCCTCTTTAGTTCTCCAAAGTGTGCATCTGATATCTCTATTGGGAGCGCCTGGTAGAGGTATAGCAACATAGGGAGTAGGACCATTTTGAGCATGTTTAATCATCCCAGCCATGAGATGGTTATTTGTGCCCAGTTGTCTAAGTCCCTGAAAAGTCGATGCGGGGGGGGGGGCTTTGTGGGGGAGTTTTCCTCATACAGTTTGTCAAGTTCACTAGGGATCTTGACTCCAAGGTATTTAAAACTGCCCTCCTCTCTATGACCAACCCTCCCCAACCCCTTCTCCGATCTTCATTACCTCACCTACTGGGAGGAGGATTGACTTGTTTACATTTACCTTGAAACCAGATAGGCGTCTGTATTTTTCTACAACCATGAGCACTCTTGGCACTGACTCCATCACCTCCTAGAGGTATACCATTACATCATCGCCATACATACTTAGTTTATGGGACACAGCCCTTACCCTTATTCCCTTCAGCTGCACGTCCTTCTGAATCTCCTCCCCCGGGGGTTTCATTGCAAGATCGAAGAGGAATGGAGCCAGGGGGGGTCGGGGGGGGATGGGGCCCAGCCCTGCCTAGTACCCCTGCTTAGTTCGAACTCCCTGGATCTCACCTCATTCACCACTGCCCTGGCCCTGGGTCTGGAGTAGATGGCCTGAATTGCTCTACACATTTTTTCTCCCACTCCGATTTTCTTCAGAACTGCAAATGAGAACCCCCATTCTACCCGTTTAAATGCTTTATCAGCATCTAGGCTCAACAGTGCCTGGTCCCCCTGGCTTCCTCCCACATGTTCCATGAGATCCATAGCCTTTCACACCGCATCGGGGCCCTGTCGTCCCGCTATAAACCCCATCTGGTCCAGGTGTATTATCCGCTGCAATTCTATCCTCAAATCGTGAGGCTAGAATATGTGTACAAATCTTCTCATCAACGTTCAGTAGGGAAATGGGGCGATAGGATGCACATTGTGTGTGGTCTCTCCCCTCTTTAGAGATCACCGATACCAGCGCCTTACTAAAGGTGTCCGGGGTCACCCCTGTTTCCAGGATGCAGTTGTAGACCCCTACCATGTGGCCAGCTAAGATCCCTGAGAACTTCTTGTAACATCCTATAGTGTATCCATCTTCACCCAGGCTTTACCATTGGGGAGACGGGATATTGCTTCCTGAACCTCTTCTATTGTTATGGGACTCTCCAATTGTTCCGTCTCTAAGTTAGTGAGTTCAGATCTATCCTATCTAGATATTCCAATGTTATCTTCCCCCCCCTGCACTTCTGATGTGTAGAGGGTCTCGTAATATTGTGCGAATTCCTCTATCTCTCTGGGCGAGTCCCTCACATCCCCCGGGGTCACTAAGGGATGATACCCACCTCTCTGCCCGGAGCCTCACTGCCAGCAGCGTGTCCGTCTTATTGCCCTTCTCATAGTATTTCTGTTTGTGGTATCTCAACTTCCATACACTCACCCATTCCCAGCGCTTTCAATTCTGCTCTTTTGGAGTTTCAGTTCCCTGATGTCCCCTGCATCTCCCTACCTCCCTTGCATCTTCCTCTCTTCCATTATCTCTCTTCTCAACTTCTCCTCTCTGAAGAGCAGTCCCCTCCAGGTAGCCTTTTATGCATCCCAGAGTGTCCCACTGTCTACTTCCCCCGTTGTCGTTCAGTTCAAAGTATTCAGTAATTGCCTCTCCCAATTTCCTAGCAAAGAGGGAGTCTTTCCAAAGGGTTTCATTGCAGCGCCAGCGGGTGTCTGGCCTGTAGCGCCCAGTGGCATCAAGGGATATGAGGACCATATCATGGTCGGTCCAACCCACCGGTCCGATTTCACTGTGGGTCATTCTCGTCCCCTGGTCCCTGTTGATGAGAAGGTAGTCTATCCTGGTGTATGTGTGATGCGGGGCAGAGTAAAACTTATATCCCTCTTCCCCCGGGTGTAATTACCTCCATACATCGATCAAGCCACAGGCTGCCATTGTGCGTCCCAGGTCTCCATGGTCTTCCTATCTATCTCTAGCCTCGTCTGCACAGGAGTTGAAGTCTTCCCCCTATTATGTAGAGATCTGCCTCCTGTTCCTGTATTGTGTTAAGCAAATTCGTTATAAACTGTACCTACCCCTGATTGGTGGCGTATAATATTGCTGAGGGTACCCTCGCCCCGTCCAATATCCCCTTGAGTATCAGTAATCTCCCTTCTTGGAGGTGGGTGACCGTGCAATCCCGTAGGTTACATTGTTTATGGATCACATCTCCAACAACACCTCTTTATTGTCCCCGAAGCCCACTGTACCTGGCCAATACCTGACCCTCGTATTGCCTGCTCCTCTCCATGGATTAAACGTGTCTCTTGCAAGAAGAGTATGTCAAGATGCACTTTGCGGAATTCTCTAGCAACTAAAGATCTCTTGGTCGGGAAGTTGAGTCATTTTATGTTCAGTGTCTCCACCAGCAGGCCCCTTGCAACATCACCCCTTCCCATCACTAGTGTCCATCTCAGCTTAATGTGTGACTCCATTCTCTCATCTTGAAAGCGAACATGGGAGTAGTGTTCCTCTTCAGCACTGTCTTTATCTGAATAGCCATAACATTCGTACAAATTCCCCCAAATTCCCCAACAACTTTACAACTAAAAACAACTGTTTAGGTTTGTTCATGATCTCGGAGACGCCCTCCTTCGTGCAGTGTGTTCTGCCACCCTCCAGCAAACTATTAACTATCCCAGGAGCTTTCGGACGATTTCTTTTAGTTCCTTTTCATCTGTCATGAGTTCTGTTCCCTTGGTTCTTGTGCCTGTCTACTGTCCTGTGGGGTGGACTGCTTGCGGGGTGAGGGTCCGTTGAGCCTCATATACCTCCTCCCCGTTTGTCCTCTCCTCTTCCTCTGTGGGCCCGGTACAGTTCAAGACCCCTCGTGGTTCACGGAATGGCCTATTAGGTGCCCCGACTCCGCCCCCAGATCCGCCGTTAGGTGGCGGAGGGCCTGTTCGTCTTCCTCCACTGTGGTTAGGCGGTATTCCACCGTCTCCACTTCATATTCCAGTGAAAACGGGTAGCCCCATCTGTATCTAACCCCTTTGTCTCGCAGCCATGTCGTAAGGGGTCTACTGGCTCTGCGTCTGGCCAGGGTGTGGTTCGAGAGGTCTTGGTATGTTGCCACTTTGGATCCCTCAAATTCAATTTCTCACAACTGTTTGGCTCTGTTCAAGGTTTCGGACCTGTCGGTATACCTGAGGAATTTGACCATGATTGATCAAGGACCGTTCCCTTAGGGTATGCTACCTCTGTGTGCTCTTTCGATCTGTACAGTCTCTGCTTCGATGAGCTGGTTCAATAGCGCCTGGATTTTTTCCACAACTTGTCTTTCTCTTCCCAATTCCTTTAGACCAAGTATACGTAGGTTGTTGCGCCTCTCCCTGTTCTCCAAGTCGTTTGTCTTGAGCATGATCTCTTCGTCCAGGAGTTCTGTTTCCGACATTCTTGCGTCTACTTTCATTTCAACCATATCTACGTTCAACTGGTTGTGTTCCATATTTTCAACTTTGTTTTTCAATCGTGGTCACTCTTCCCGTTAAGTCTAAGTGAGCATTGTATATCCCCTCTGAGGGCTTTGATCTCCGCTAAAATGTGTCCAATGTCCTCTTTGGTGGAGAATCTTGACAGGTCCACATCACCCGCCATTTCCTTTCCAATTTTGCCAACCTTCTTTGCCATCATTTCTATTATCACTTGTGGGGGGGTGGGTTCCCTGCTTATCTCCAGCCCTTGCTGCGTCTCACTGCGTGTGATGGATCTGGGATTCACTCAGATGACCGTGCTGCAGTTTTCCTGGGTGAGGGTTCTTGCTGCCTCTATGTTGCAGTTGTTTGTTGGGCGGCGGGGCTTGACCGGTTTTATTATCTGCTGGGATCAGGTTGCTTCCGTGGCCTCACGGCGCCATTTGTCCTCCACTTCCCTCCCCTACCCCCTCTTCTGGGGATGCACTTATATCCCTCATCAGCTGGTGCTTCCAGGTTGGCTTTGTTCTTCACCTGCCCGGTGATGTTCAGGGGCCATGGCTCGGCCGTGGTGTTGCTTTTGTACGTTTTTTTTCAGGGGAGGGCGGGGGGGGGTTGGGGTCTGGGGTCTGGCAGTCAGTGTGGTCCTGAATCCCGATTATCCCTGTGTAGTGCTTCCCTCTTCCAGCACCTACACGGGCTGATGCGATGACTCTTAGGTTACCAGGCTCTGTCAGTGCTGTGCAGGCGTTCTAATGTCCCGTTTCTGTCCACTTGTCACTGTCTGAGCCTTGCTGGACCAGAGCACCCCTCCGGTTGTTAGTGACTTCCTTCTCTTCGGGCATCCATTGTTGCCAGTGTTTGGGTTAACCCCCAGTTCGTCATGCAGTGGGCAGTTGAGGGTCGAGGAGGGCCCAACAAGTTTTACACACCCCTCTCAGCCTCTCTGTCATGCTTGCGCACTATTTCCGACTTCCGGCTGCCCCATATACCGTTCGTGGAAGAGATCTTGCCCCACCGGCGCCTTCAGTGGCAAGCTTTTGGCCTTCTTTGCGGCTCGCCCCTCAGGTGGGCATTCTGTGCTCCCCGGGCCCCGCTGGTGCGTTTGGTCTCTTCTCCTCGTTTACCCCTTGGGCAGCTGTGTCCCCACGTGCTCTCGCCTCCCAACCCCCCCCCCCCCCCTTGGGCACCCTTATGATCTACAGCCTGTATTGGGGCCCGGTTTCACACCTCGTCTGCTACCGGGCCATGAGGGGGGCAGGGGCGGACCCACCGGTCTTAGTGGCTCCCAGTCTTAGTGGCTCTGGGCAGAGTCCTCCTCCTCTGCGCCACCAATCACCGTGTGCGGGCTGCTCCATTCACCCTCCTTCCCTCGGGGGCTTTGCAGTGGGGCCGGCGGTGTAGTCCTTGACCCCCTCCTTGATTTCGCTGGTGAGCCTTGTGTATCCCAGCGGTACCGGGACAGCACTGGTGCGGCCACCACGGGCCTCATCTTCACTGGAGGTGCGTCCCGGGCTGGATCCACATCTATCGCCGGGTGCAGGTCACGGGCTCGAGAGGCTCCACTTGTGGATCTCCGGGGCACACGGATCCTAATATGGGTGCAGATCGCTCGTTTCTTTATCTATGGCGTGGTGTTCCACCGGGCTGCGGCCCCATTTCGCCTCCTGGCGCGGTGTGCCAGGGAGCCACGCTATCTTCGCTCTTCTGGCCGGCAGCCGAACTTGCCACCATTCCGCTCACTTTTTAGAGACAGATTGTTAGCCTGTGTCGGCGATTACACTCTCTCTTCTTTGGCAGACATCTTGTCCTGCCCCCCCCCCTTGTGGTCTCTAAAACTTTGCTTTTGAAATTAGTTTTACCTTGTCTGATCTGTTGCTGCTCTTTGTACATTGGTGACACTAAATATATACCCTTCTTCCTTTTTACTCTGTTTGTTTTTCTTCACTAATCACTCCTCCTATTATACTCCAAATCCAACCAATACTCGCCACACCCGACTCCCAACAACACACTTTTTGACTGAAAAATGGGTGGTGTTCTGTTGTGCTGCCTCTTCCCCCGATCTTCCAGTGGCGGTTTGTACCTGTGGTTAGTAAATGGGGGAGGGTGGTTTTGGCCAAGTCTACTGTTGGCCTATCCACTATCTTGGATTTTACTCTCGCTCTCCTTACCTTTCCATGAGCTGTTTGTGCTGCACTGCACTCTTTGGTTCCTTTCAGTGTGCGGTTTGCCACACTGGGGATGCCTGGAGAATGCTTCGGTTCAGTGTGCGTTGTGCCACACTGGGGTGCCTGGAGAATGCTTGGTTTCAGTGTGCGTTGTGCCACACTGGGGTGCCTGGAGAATGCTTGGTTTCAGTGTGCGTTGTGCCACACTGGGGTGCCTGGAGAATGCTTGGTTTCACAGTGTGCGTTGTGCCACACTGGGGTGCCTGGAGAATGCTTGGTTTCAGTGTGCGTTGTGCCACATTGGGGTGCCTGGAGAATGCTTGGTTTCAGTGTGCGTTGTGCCACACTGGGGTGCCTGGAGAATGCTTGGTTTCAGTGTGCGTTGTGCCACACTGGGGTGCCTGGAGAATGCTTGGTTTCAGTGTGCGTTGTGCCACACTGGGGTGCCTGGAGAATGCTTGGTTTCAGTGTGCGTTGTGCCACACTGGGGTGCCTGGAGAATGCTTGGTTTCAGTGTGCGTTGTGCCACATTGGGGTGCCTGGAGAATGCTTGGTTTCACAGTGTGCGTTGTGCCACACTGGGGATGCCTGGAGAATGCTTGGTTTCAGTGTGCGTTGTGCCACACTGGGGTGCCTGGAGAATGCTTGGTTTCAGTGTGTGGTGTGCCACACTGGGGATGCCTGTAGAATGCTTGGTTTCACAGTGTGCGTTGTGCCACACTGGGGTGCCTGGAGAATGCTTGGTTTCAGTGTGCGTTGTGCCACACTGGGGTGCCTGGAGAATGCTTGGTTTCAGTGTGCGTTGTGCCACACTGGGGATGCCTGGAGAATGCTTGGTTTCACAGTGTGCGTTGTGCCACACTGGGGTGCCTGGAGAATGCTTGGTTTCAGTGTGCGTTGTGCCACATTGGGGTGCCTGGAGAATGCTTGGTTTCAGTGTGCGTTGTGCCACACTGGGGTTCCTGGAGAATGCTTGGTTTCAGTGTGCGTTGTGCCACATTGGGGGTGCCTGGCGAATGCTTGGTTTCAGTGTGCGTTGTGCCACACTGGGGTGCCTGGAGAATGCTTGGTTTGTGTGCGTTGTGCCACACTGGGGTGCCTGGAGAATGCTTGGTTTCAGTGTGCGTTGTGCCACACTGGGGTGCCTGGAGAATGCTTGGTTTCAGTGTGCGTTGTGCCACACTGGGGTGCCTGGAGAATGCTTGGTTTCAGTGTGCGTTGTGCCACACTGGGGTGCCTGGAGAATGCTTGGTTTCAGTGTGCGTTGTGCCACACTGGGGTGCCTGGAGAATGCTTGGTTTCAGTGTGCGTTGTGCCACACTGGGGTGCCTGGAGAATGCTTGGTTTCAGTGTGTGGTGTGCCACACTGGGGTGCCTGGCGAATGCTTGGGTTCACTCTGCCTGCAGTGAATCAGCAGCGGTGTATCCCTTTCTGAGGAACAATGTTACTGAACTTCTCCTTTCCAGGTTGATTTCTTAGTGTTCGGCAAGTAGCAGTCTCGCAGTGTTGTAGCCCTACTGTGGTATTCAGAGGATCATGCAAACAGAAAATAGTTTTTATGTGCCAAGAGTGGTGGCAACACTGTCTATATACCTGTTACTACTGATGAGTACAGGGAACACCCCCTCGTTTACAGGGAAAGCTTCTTGGGCGAATATTATGAATTTGGGGCTACCTAGGAAAAGCTTCTAGCTCTGTTGGAAACTGGGTGTACGAAGGTTACTCTACATGGTCTCCCAGGTGGTGTGGATTAAGGGTAGAGCTGTCGGGACTGCATTACTCGACAGGGCCAGAGGAGTGAGGAAGGTCTGGCCTGAGGTGCAGCTCTGTGATTATTCCCCGACATGTTATGTGGGTTGAGAAAGGGTGATGCTCCCCACACAACCCCAAAGCCCAGCATCCAGGATTTCGGGCAGACACTATTTCCTCGAGACATCATCACATTGCTTGTCCATAGCGCCATCCTCGCACTGATCTTTTTGGCAGTCCAAAGTCAGTACTTCAGGAAGGCATGGGCAGCCATCACTCGAGTTATGCAATCGACTCTTTTGGCTCACACATTTAATTGTCAAGTGTAACCCTACATAGAGGAACCAGCATCCGCTTTGGCTTACCTGCCGGGACCGAGATCACATAACCCTACTGCAAGTTAGACAGCACTGTTGACTGGACGATGGCATGGAAATCGCATAGGCTAAAATATGTTTAATGGCTCGAATAGCTGTATAATGGAAACCTCGCTTAAACCATGTGCATCTTGCATGTGCAAGATCAAACATTATTCTGATTAGATCAGAGGCATCAAGTATTGCTATATATCTGGAACCTGGTGGCCATTCAAGGGGTTGTGCGGTTGTGACAGGGACTGTGCATGGGCAGAGCTGTGTGTGCACTCTGGCGTCAGAAATATATAAAGGCCTCTGCTGTGCTAATATGCTCTAATACGGTCAGACACTGGGAGGAATATTCCAATTAATATGGAGGAAGGGTGGGCAGCGTACTTGGATCTAGAGGTACAAGAGCCTCGCCAGTGAGTAACGTGCACGATCTATGCTCTTGTTTTGCAATTTATAACCTGGTCTGTTACGAAGATGCCCTTAAGTTTTGTGACGTCCCTGCTAGACTTGGTGTTTTTGGGCGTGTGTTGGCTTTTATTTAGGATGCTGCTGTGTTGTTACTTGCCTCTAGTGGTATGCTGCAATTCTACTGTGCGAGATTCCATGTGCTTACAGTGCTCTTAGGTTATGTAGCCAGCATGTGTGTTTGTGCGCGTGTGTTGCTTTGTGGCTGTTTGTTGGCTGGCTTCTTTGCTTCGTTCCTTTTGGAGTGCAACCTGTCTGTTTCTATGCTTCTGTGTGCTGCATACTGCGATATGCAATATGTAAACTTCCTAATCTGTGTTTCGTTGACCTGTCCTTTGTTTTGCAGTGTTCACCAAGAATTTATGTAGTCAGATGTCTGCCATCAGTGGGCCGCTGCTGCAGTGGCTGGAGGACAGACTGGAACAGAACAACCTGCGCTTGCAAGAACTTCAGCTGGAGAAGGAGCAGCTTGTTCAGGAACTAGCAGAGCTGGAGTAAATTAGGGGATTCTGGGACAAGAAGAGGGTATAGCCCCCCCCAATGTATTACTAAAACTATGTAGGCACAAGAACCATTTTGAAGCATACCCTATCCACAACCTAAAATGTTTTGTAAACGTTCTACATGGTTTGGTGAAAGACGCTTACCAAAAGCGAGAGGTTCTCAATGAATGTCCAACTGGATCTTCCCGAGACGGGAGATGTCATGAAGATGACACCCCAGTGCTTTGGTTTACCACGTACAGCTGCTTTTACATTTAGCCTAATGTGTCTTGACCTGTGCCTTTGGGTTTGCAGTAGCATGAGGGTATGGTTTCTGCAGGCCTGCCTTGCTGTGATATTGGCTGAAGCAATGGAGGTGCCTGCAGGGCCCTCCGAAGAAAGCGCCCATGGAAAGAGGCAGCAAAGCTGGTATACAGCATGAAGGTTAGTGTTCTCATGAGGTAGATTGGATAATCACAATCACGGGGAGGAGACCGTTTAATCTCTAGAAGTCTATCACCACTTGACATGTCTCGAGGAAGTATCCCGAAATACCTGGACAAATTCCCGAACTCTAACTGGGCAAGCCAGTTCTTGAGATACAGATTGAACCTACTCCCGCCTGGTGAGATCTGTCGGGTAAGATCTGGAACTAGGGAGATGGTGCTGGCTGTGACCTGTGTAAAGGTCAATCTGTGCTACAAGATAGAGGGCACATTGTTATGAATTGCCCCGCACTGGGAATAATTGGAACTCTACGCCTGGGGCAATTTTATACATAATTGGCGTTACTCTACGCATTTTATTTTTGTAAGTCGAGTGGTGAGGAAACCATGGCCACCATTGCTGTCATAAAAATTCTGCACAGGGCTGGACTGATAAAGCTAAGATGGTAACGTCAATTAGTTGTTTCTGCTTTCGGTTTTAATCATTGTATGTGACAAAGTTGAATATGATACGCAGATTCTTTTTCTGTTTTTTCTTTTCTTCCTTTTTAAAGAAGTAATGCTCTTTTCTTGGGTTGTGAATCTTAAAGGAGATTTGTGTATATATGCAATAGACACATGTAGTTTATTTGTTTGCTTTTATCTTGTGAAAGGTTGAGTAAGAACCAGAATCACAAATAAATCTATATCTATCTATCATTGGTGAAGCAGAGCTTTGAAAGTGAGTTAGAGGGGAATTGAATGTGTGAACCTGAATGACGCTGTGAGACGCATGTAGTAACATGACTGGTGATTAACGCTTGTGTCAATCGCGTGAATCAGACCTTTAGTCACATGTGCCTAGTTTGGGATCACGGTTTACCCCCACCTTTTCTTCTAAGGAAATCTCCTGGAACTAATCTTTCAATTGCTTAACATAGTAAATCATAACCGTGTTGGCCTCCTCTGGTGCCAAGCCAGGGGCCTGGAAACGCACACTATAACTCCGTTCACGTTTTGACCCAAGGGATGTGCATTACCGGAATGGGTGGGCTTGATGGTGGACTTGATAAATTTACCACCTTGTAACCATAGTTTGTGTATCCTATTAGTGTAAAGGGTTGCAGGAACCAGAATGGTGCTCACCATATTACTTCGTAGCAAGTTCTAAGCTGAACCCTCCAACACTAGCTGCATAGGACTGCCGAAGTTGTAACATGGTACATGCCTGTCTGAAGGTAGATCCGAGGGACGAAGAGTATGGAGAAATGGCTTCCATGTTTATGCCTTAAGTGTTTCCTTCGCTTGGCATGGAGTCTTGTGTGAAGCCTTGCATATGATGAGAGCCCCGAGATGTTTCTGTGCCCAAAACATCACCTGCTCATTGCCTCAAGATGCATTGGCGTGAGAAGAAAAATAATTAACAATTAACATTTCTGTGATTTGTCAAACTTCACAAATAAAATGACGTTGAAAGAAACACCTGTTGCCTATCGTTCTTCCTCTGTTGCCTGCTGGAAAGTAATCGCAGGAGTACTGGAGGGGAGGAATGCGAAAGTAAGCCCTGCCATTTTGTGGAGTTCCTTTCTTACTTCTTGTGCATGGCTTCTACTCTGTTCATCCTCACCACTTTAAGCAGCAGTCTGTTGTCTTGGCCATGCACTTCCGTCCATCTGAGCACATAAGACGCGATTGCATTTGAACAGGTACACGTTTTAGGGACAGGTTTGAAAGATCTTGCCGTACACGTGTATTATAGAACAAAGTGCTGAGACACATTTTTCTTTCCAATGCATAGTTTGGACAACTATTTAAAATAAAATGTGTAAAGCAATGCCCTGTGTATAGTCCCCAGGGTGTCGTTTTATTTTACTTATCCCTTCTTGTAAAGTCCAAGCTCACAATTAAGCAACGTTCTTCAGATTCCCCCCCCACCCCACCCACCCCATCGCATTTAGCCTGAGATAACACTGCACCCGAAATCCAGTCGTAGTTTTAACTTGAGAAGCTACCAGTAGATCCCACAAAGATGGAAAGGAAATACAGGGAAAGTCTGCATTTGGACATACCAGTGGCCATGGAAGACCTTTCCCCAGCTACATGCACTCTGGCGATCAGTACAAATTGGATTTGTCGACTGTAATTGATTCCTTGGGGGTGGTTGAAAGGGTAAAATCTCTATTTCAGTTTTGCCTGCAATTATTGGAGGTTCTCAGAAAGGTAATCATGATGAATGAAACCGCTTCCTCTCTTCGCAACACAATAAAGCCTGTGTAGTGTATAACTTCCCAAGACCTTCCAGACATAATTGCCATATCATTAGGCTTGCTCATGACTTTCCAGGATAAAGTTCGGAAGTTGGAGTTTCACCACATGGTCCCTAAATTTGGATCTACTATTCCCCCAGGACCCTGTCCCAGATGAACCTTGTGATCTCCCCAACATTGCTACCATACTAGGCCTAAATAAATCCTCCTCGCTTTCACATACTACATGTCATACACATGTGCTTTTCTCCCCTCCGCCCCCCCTTACTTTATGTGACCGGAACAGTCCTCAATTACTTCTGTTTTGGAGATATGTATTCAAACACGAGTCAGTCCCTGGCATGCATAAAATATACATTGTACCCAAACACTCAGAATTGTAGCTGGCAGTAAGCTTGCATCCTTTACCTATCCACGCAGGCCCAGGTGTCCCTGGACCACCTCAGCCCTCCCATCACCTTTTACTCCCCATCCTCAGACATTCATTGGGCACTGACCCAGCAGAGTGAATAACGGATGACTCGGTAACGTATACATTTCCTTTTACTCAAGTTTTCATTTCAGCATAGATCAGCATTGCCTCAGAGAAGAATTTGTGGTGGGAGTATTATTGTACTCTCTATTTTTACATTTTTAAATTAATTGCAATTGCAAGGGAATAAAAATGATTTCTCCTTCACAAGAGTAAAACGTTTGTGACATCCAGCAGACGCATGGAAAAGTTAACTGTATGGAATTCATAATGCGTCCACTGTCCACATCATGACAAAGGTTTTCTTTCACAACAGATAAAGCACAGTGTGCAGTGGAGCAAACACTCATACACTGAACAGATGAGCACTAACACTGTGAGCTCCCCATGCATGCAAAGAATAGGTACAAGAGCAGCCACAGAAGAGGTCAGCTTGAGTAAGAGCCATTCAGGCTTCCCTCATAAACAGGTCGAATCAGGTCAACAGCAATGTAAGCTTCCATCATGTAGAACAGGTGGAGGGAGTGTATCAGTGCAAGGTAATGCAAGAGTAGAAGATACCATCATACAGAGAACATGAGCATTGGGCCTCCACAGTAAACGCTCCCCACATAGAGCAGGTGCAACATCAGCTTCCGCAGTTCACACCCCCTCCTAATATAGAAAAGGTATGCTATGGACATCGGTAGAACATTCTTTCCTCACATGGTACAGGAACACTGTGGTTCTCAAAAGTACAAGATTACCACAGATAAGTTGTAGGCCAGGCAGTAGAAGTTCCACTCTTATAGAGAAAGAACTGCATGGGTTGGAGCAGCAGTGCATACACCCTGACACTGAACAGGCAATGAAGGGCCTCAAAGGCAAGCTACACCCTCGCACAGAAAAACTCCACATGGCAGCAATTTAGTAGATGCAATTAGAAGGAATTCAACCTTAGAATAAATTATTTGTATCCCTCCACTCTACCGCTGGTCTACTTCCTAAAGTATGTTGCAGAAGTGGATGGTAATATTACAGGAGGATAAGCCGCTCAATACACCATTCATGTTTCTTCTACAAAGGTCTGCACATTTGATCTCTTCTGTACATATTTAAATTTTTTAAGACCCCAACAAACCTGGCCAATTACAGAGTAAAGCAAACATGACTTCTATTTTGTGTTTTGAGGTTTGATGGCAAAATGGTCTGTTGAATCATGAAAGTCAATAAACTGACTTGCGATTGAGGTGATAATAAACACAGTGCTTAGCAAATGGAGGAATTATGCATGAAGCGCTACACATGCATTTTAAATACCTGTCTGGAATGCCACTACGGGGACATGTTTTGAGTTTCTATTTCATTTTCAAATGCAATTTAATTGTCGTTTTGTAAGGGCGCTTGCACTGTCTGGAGAGTCAGGTTTTGAAGATTTAAGTGGTTGTGCCCCCTGTGACTGGTGTAATGAATCACTCACCCTTGAGCATGGGCCCTGCTGTCCATTGCATCAATTACTAGGTTCACTCCAATATAAGGTTTAATGGATGCTTAAACTAGGCATTGCATACTGATCCGTGACAGGATAAGATTTTTAGATGGGGAAATATTTTACACACTGTTTTAACAATTGGAGTGTAAGTTAAACTGTAAGAGTAAAAATAATTTGCCTCAGGAAGAGTGTAAAATGGATGCGACAGGCAATCAAAACATGACTTAATTTGGAAATGAATAGAAGTTAAACACTTAACCAAAACGGTTGTGTGGCAAAGATATCTGGCTTCAAACAAGTTATCACATTTGGGAAAATGTGTCTGCACTTTAATGTTTACGAACGCACCACAGCAGTTGGAACGTTATGATTAATGCAAACCACACAGGAACTGAAAAATACTTGAATACAATTTACGCAAGTATTCACTGAAAAAAATAAATCTGTTAAAAATACATTTGCGTGGATAATGCTCCTCTCCATGAGCATCTTCAGACTCGAAACAAGCTGAACAGAAAAACATTCCTCAGCTCACTGCATGTTGTGTGACAGGCTCAGAGCACACAGCTCAGAAAACAAATTCCTGAACAGTCCCTTCATGGCCTGCAATTTTATCCAGGCAGATGAGAATCAAAATGTGTGTTATCTGACTTCTGTACAGTCACCTGCCCTTTGCTGGGACCTCTGCCTGGTGGAACGCTTATCTGGAGACCTGCTGATAAGGCTTTCTCTTCTAACCACTGGATGGCTACATGCATTCACAATTCAGGCTTTCTTTAGTTTCTAGAATGTTAGTGTCCTGCACTTCTGCCTTGGCTTGGTTAGGTCTTTCATGGCTGTTGATGGAGCAGTCTGGTTCTCCTTTGGGCCACCTGGACACTTCCTAGGAGTTAACCCTCCTCATATTTTTAGGTCCTTCTATAGGGTCATGTGGCGAGAAAACGATCCAAAGGAATGGGCCTAGGGTTTTTCGGGCTTCCCCTATAAGTGGAATTTAGCAAGCGTGTCTGTTGGCTTCCAAGGTTGTTGGCTGGCTGTTACCACAGACCCCTCCATGACTCTTTGGCCTTTCTGACTGTTCTGCCTTCTCTTTCTTCCTTTTACTCTCCTTTGCTAGCTCTTCCATACTTAAGTCTTTAATCCTCCACTCTCCTCTTTTCTCAACTGCACCTATCCTTTGCCTCTACTCTTTCTTCCTCCTCTGTTCCACCCTCTTACTCCTGCTCCCTTCCCCTCCTTTCCCCCCTGTTGTTCCACAACCTCCTCTCCTTGTCCTATGCTCTCCTTCACCTCCCCCTTTGCCCTCTCCCTTCTTGGCAACTCGGCCACATCAACCACTTCACGAATCCTAGCACCTGTGTGTGTCGGCTTACAAAATGCTGTGGGTACATTTATTTCTGAGACTGAGTGTGTTGGCAGTGCACGCAAATGGTATCACAGCTGCCCGGATGACCAATTTAGGCCATCATTTTAAAACTTGTTATCCTGGTTTTGACTCCCACGAAAGTCAATTGTCTGCAAAATACAATTTCTGACTCGCCCCCCCATCCTTTCCCCTTTGATGACCGCAGGCTTCCTTGAACGATGAGCTAGGGATCCAGTTGGCATGTTCTGCAAACTGCTCTCACCAACTCCCCTGCAACATTATGGCTTTAATATGGCCATGACATGGTCCATAAGCGCCTCCCTTCACGGTTAAGGAATTTAGAGTAGCTACAGCATAATCATGATTTCCATTCGGTATTATGGGCTTCTCAGGGAAACGTGCTGCACACAGGAATGTAGTAAAGGACCTAGACTATACCTTGTGTACTTCCTACTGGTTCTACATGGCAGAGCTGGTGGCGGCCCACGGGGGCCCAGGTTCACGTTGGCCCCATCCCCTGGGCTCCCATAGCCGACTTTGATACAGCATCCAAATGGTAGAGACAGGATGTGGGGTTACAACAGCCACCCGAAAGAGAAATGTGCCAGTTGGCAGAGGAAAAAGGTATGAGTTCCGGCCTCCAATCTCCCAATTTAGGTTTGCCATGTCCGCTCCGACACGTGTGTAGCAAAGTATATTGCCTTGTTCATACACGTCTCTACTGTATTGTACATGCTCCTGTTTTCCACACTATTGCAGTCCATGCACATGGCAGAATGATCATGAGCAACTTCCACTGGGCTTGGGTGGCCTTTCTGCCCTCTGCTGCGTGGTTGAGACAATGTGCGATGCGCAGAGTTTTGCCATCCTGTAGCTCATG
This sequence comes from Ambystoma mexicanum, assembly GCF_040938575.1. Lineage (NCBI taxonomy): Eukaryota > Metazoa > Chordata > Amphibia > Caudata > Ambystomatidae > Ambystoma > Ambystoma mexicanum. Next base: position 1,438,052,461 of record NC_090924.1, read on the forward strand.
TGGGTGCATGCCTCTGCTTCTGACATCAGTGCATCGGATCCAGGTTGCAGTGCATTCTTACATGATGCTAACCAGCATTGCAAATATTCTATTCATTTCAACTTGCTGTACCATGTGAAACACCAGCCTTCCACATACTCCAGCGACCTCCCAAACAAGGCTACAGTCTCCAACCTAAGTGCCTTTAAGCTCGGGCGTGTGGGCTGCACACTTCATATAACTAGATCTCTGGGATTTCTAATTGATTAGGTTAGTAATGTACTGCTTCTTGTGTTGAAATGTGCCCTTACTATTATGTCGCTGTCAAAGCTAAATGACATGACACTAGTATTTTTTTGTATTCATTTATTATTTTCACCGAAGAGGACCACCTACACTAGAAATATACCATAACAAGGTTCCACACCTCCCACATAATACATTAATACATCCCCATCACCTAACGTCAATTTAGATCTACCCTCAGATGGCCCTACCCACCCCAACTTTCCTTCCCTCACTCCCTGCCAAAATCCCTGTGCGCACCCTTTGCAACTCATAATATCCCCCTGTTCAAGGACTGACCTTCCAAGGGTATCATCCAGGCCAACCCACACCCCTTCCCCTTGTACACTTACTTGTATTTTAAGAAATATTCTATAAATATTCTTGGTAAATATTTTTCTTGAGATTTTATACAGCACCAGTTAACAACTGCAGTAGTCTCAAAGCCTGTAACCTTGTCTGAGATCAGGTGAATTGAGTTCAGGCCCAGGAATTGCAGGACCTTGGTGTGCTGGAATGAATTGACCTGCAAGGAATAAGTTACTTACCTCTAGCACGCCTAGTCTCCAGCATCATCTTTCATACCAAGCATATAGGAACTTCCTGTTTCACAGAAAAATTAACGATTCCCCAGGCTGGCTGGCTGGGGGGACCTGTTGGCGAACAAGCTGCATTAGGAGTTGTCTTTTGTCGTGAATAAGTCCACCTCTGGCTTCTCCTACGTTTGGAATACGAGTCCCATTTGTTGCCAGGGGCGGTGTTCCCTAATGAAGGAATTGGCCACAGAGTTGTGCATACCTGAAAGGTGAAAATGGGGCAGACAGAATTCCCTGGGCAAGAGCCCATATCCACAAAGACTGCTTCGGAGGAAAGGATTAGAGATCTGGTGCTGCCTTGTTTTCAGATCTAGGACATAGCATTTGTGCCTCCATGAACATGTGTAGCACTTTATGTACGTGGGGCAGGCAACTTGTGGGCCCAGACTAACACCCCAACCTCTAAAGCATTGATATGCAGAGACTTTTCTCGCCGTTGACCAGAGGCCTCTGGCATGAAAATAGGATGTGTGGTCTCTCTAGCCTGCTATGCGAGCATATGTTGTTTTAAAGGGAGCAATTGGAAAGTGTTTGTTTTCCCAATGTCTGGAGACGTATACGCAATGAGCATTCAGGAAAGTTTGCAGAGGATGCATTTGAGGACCTCCTCAAAAAAGGGCCATGATCACTCTCACTGAGGAAACCCGTTGGAGAGAACTCGCGCCTTGCACAGTATTGTGTTGACTCAGTTGACAGATGGGGATGCAGCTGATGTTTGGTGTTTAGGCGTGCTCCTGGAAACCCCATTCATTGAGGAATCACAGATGACTTTGTGTAATTGAATGAGAATCCAAATGTTATGCTTCAGTGGCCCTTGTGTGCTGTAGGCCCTATTTGAGGGGTCTTGCTTGGATCACTCAGTAGTCCAAATAACAGGAGACCTGGATCCATGACTTCCTGAGATGTGCTGTGGTAAGGCATTTCATAAACAAGCTCAGGGCAGACTGGAGGACAAGAGTATGAGCTTGAATTGAAAGTGGTGGCCTGCTACCACGAAGTGCAAGAACTTGTGATGACGGTGGTAAATGGTAACGTATGTTCTAGGATGATGGATCACACTTGTAAGGTTGGTGAGAATTCTATTTTTTTTATTTTTATAGCGAGTGGAGACATTTGTTGAGGTAGTGTAGGTCAAAGATGGGTCTCCACCCACCCAATCTTTCTTATATCGAGGAAAATAGCATGAGTAGATGCCCTGGTTCGTTTTAGAATTAGGGACTTTCCCTATAACTTCTTTGGACAGGAGCGAAAGCACCTCTAGTTAGGGCGCATGAAGATATTTTGCTGGCTTGTCGGCAGGGAGGGATGTTGGCTAGCCTTGCTACAAATGTGGGCGCAGGGCCATGGGCCTCCATGGAAAACACCCAGTTGACTGATGTTATTTGTGCCCATTGATGTCGGCATGAAGACAGGCACCCTCAAACTGGGGTGTCAAATCGGAAGGCCGTACGGGGTGTTTGTCTGGCTTTCTCGTTGGATTGGCCCTTGGCCTGAGAAGACCCACAACTCATATGGGTGCTTCTGTAGAGTTGGGATCTAGTTTTATGCTGCTCTTCTGAGGCGTATGACACCCCAATGCCCCTATAAAACTGGGAACGGTATACTGATCAGTAGTTTCTGCTGGATTCCGAGAAGCAATATGGCTTAGAGTGAAAGGACTGAAAGAGCAACATTATTGAAGCTGTAGGGAATGATGGCTCTTGTACATAAGGACTTTCAACAATGAGGCTTCTTGTGGAAGAGGCTTTTCATGGGTGAAGTATGTTGTCTACTAAGTTGCCGAAGAAAAGATGTCTTTTAGCACTCGTTTATAGAGGAGTCTTTATCACGAATAAACCTCTCGCAGATTAGGTCTGTCATAGAATAGGCATCCCATAGGTAAAGCTGTCCTTGACCAAACCCCTCGCAGACAAGTTTGTTAGAGACCCGTTTCTTGCATAGAATAGTCCTATAGATTGGTGCTTTTGTAGAGGTCTGGTTATTAAAGAAGCTGTTGCAGATGAGGCCTTTCATCGAGGAAGGTGCCATAGACAAGCTTGTAGTAGATCAGTCCTTCATTAGATGAGCCTGACTAAGCCTCTCATAGATGATGCACTGCCATACAGTAGGCTTCGTATTGACTAGACCGATTTGTAGAATAAGTCTAGTTTTAGACAAGGATTCCCTGTAGATGAGGCTCTCTCATAGACTAAATCCACTTGTAGATGAGTTTCTTCTTTAATGAGGCCTTGTCATAGACAGCCACCCTAGTAGACCAGCCTGTCACCAACTAGCACTTTTGTACCTGTAGCTCTCCCCTAGACCTCGATGAAGCTCTCGCATAGACGAGACCAGCATTTCTTGCTGACGAGCCTCTCATTGACAAGACTCTAGTCGACGAGTCTGTCATTGAGATGCCTTTTTCATAGATGAGGCGCTCTCCTAGTCGAGGCAAGCTTTTCTTGATGATGAGGCTCTCTCCTAGACTAACCTGTCATTGACGAGCCCATCCTTGACAAACCCTTTTTCGTAGAGGCAGAAGGCTCTCTCGAGATGAACCTGTCATTGATTAATCTTTCTCGTAGATGTTTCTCTCATACATGAGCCTGTTGGCTCATATCTCGTAGACTAGCATATCGTTGATTAACCCTTCACTTAGATGAGGCTTCTCTGTAACTAGGCTTACTTGGGGGAGGGGAGGGAATAAGCTATGCTTGATGGTCATTCACTTCAGAATACCTCTGAAATAAAATGAAAGGAAAAATAGACACATGTCCCTTCAGTCAGAGGTTCCATGAACACCATGTAGATTAGGTGTGCAAACCCCTGAACTTTGGAAGGTTTTTCAACAAATGCAGCCATACTCTAATTGTGGTCAGGGCAAAGGAAATGAAGACGTTCCTCATGCCTGTATTCCACATTGATGTTTCTAATCTGCAAGTAGAGAAGGTTTTAAAAGGTTCTTTAGGATCTGTCATTATGAAGAGAGGAAGGCACACTTCAATGGACTGTACCCTCCAGGAACTGTGATGAATCTGATGGTGTCATCACTCCTTTCTCAGTGGTGGCTTCTCCCCATGTGGCCAGGGCATGACTTCCTGATCCTGGGGGTGGCTATATGAGGGACAACCACATGGGGTTAGTTAACCCACAGGGGAATGTCATGTAATCATCGGATGAGACATGGTACCCTTTCCAGTCCCCATGCCTTAATGGCACACTGTTATAACTCTCCTCATTCCTGCTCCAAAACTGCTGACAATACTTCTTCAATTTCTGCATGCAAGTCATCAAACTTGCCATTTAAAATTACTGAGGACGCCTTCCTAGACTTTGTCTACAAGTTATCACAAACTGACTTCCCTTATTTTAAGGATAGGACTGTCATGGGGAAGCTGAACTGATTTATGAAGTTCAGTGAAGGCCCAGAACCCAAGACCCGCTCATGCTGTTGCGAGCACATATTGGCCGGCAGAACATTAAAACAGCAAAGACAGCTGACGGGAAGGAGCTGGCTGGGGAGGTTGAGTCCTCTTGGTACTGACTGAGGGACTGCTTGGCGAATGCGAGGTCTGTGGCGTCAACCGGCTCACAGAATAAACTGAAGGAGGCAGACTGCAGAGATTTTTACGCTGTGGGAACTACAAAGGAGGAAGGAACGTCTCCTGGCATGCAGCTGTACCAAAGAGCAGCCTTTGCATTGTTGGAGCCCAGGGGAGCGTGGTATAGGCAAGAGAGAGCTGCGTGAAGGAGAGGATCCACAAAGCAGAGGCAGCAAGCCTGAAGGAAGGAAGCAGGACGCCAAAGAGCTGCTGCAGGTTCACTGTGGGAGAAGCCATTTCCGCTACAGCAAGATGGCAAGTCCACCCGAGGAAAGGGGGAACACCGGGGCATTTCGGCAATGGGACTGAAACCAAAAAGAAACAAATAAGATGGGAATGAAAAGTCCCATATTTCTTAAAGGAAACTGAGCAGAATAAATATAAGAAACTGTCAAGTAATAAGTGTTTGTATCTGATAAGTGTTTGCATATAAGAGAATCCCAGCAGGAGAGAATACTGGGTAAAAGCTAATTGGACAATCTATAAAATACACTGCATGAGAAACGCCTGATAAGGAAACATCAGAAAGTAACCAAAGAGTGTGCTTGAGACATATCAATGAGTCAGAAGAAACCTGGTAGGTGAGTACATACAAAAATCAGACTGTCAGCCAAGCTACTTTGAGTATTAATTATGTTTGATCTAAAGGAACCAGTATAAAGCTGAGTGAAGATCTGCATGCAAGAACCACCGTCTGGAAATGTGAACTTTATCTTCCTGGAACCTTTGTGTTGGAGTTAAAGTATTTTCCCTTTTGAACATTTGTTCACCTTCCAAGGCCAAAGCCATTTTCCTTTTCATCTTATAGTTAATTTTTAGAGTGTGAGGGTCAGAATAGTACTTTGGACACAGGACAGTTTGCTTTGGACTTGTTGACAAAGGACTGACCAATTTTAGGTACGGAAAATACCTCTTAGAGCAGGGACAGAGCAGCATTTTCCACATCTATTTTCATTCAATAAAAGTCTGCAGCCAAAACATGAATCACCTGTTTGAGTTTCATTCCTGACCCTTTGTATATGGTGTCAGGAGTGGGATCGGGCTCAGTTGACACAAACTGGGAACCCTCAAGTTTGAAACGGAGCTTCCGATCCAACAATAGCCACAGAACATTCTATTGGATTTGATTTATGTAGTAGAGTTAATACAACCTGGAGAACGTGATGATAGACACTGACTGTCTCAGAAAGCGCCTTCTCTTGCTCACTCTGATTCAGTGTCCGACAAGCTCCTCTTTGGCTGATTATTAGGTTGCTGCTTCTTCACAGAACGCCAACCCTCAAAGAGGTAAGGTCTGCCCCTGGAGGAAGCGAGTCTGTCTGCCTAGATAACCCAGCAAGACCAAGTGGCTCCCTAGGTGCAGCCCTAAATGGGGGGGAAAAAGCCAGCCGGCATAAAAAAAAAACCTGGGTATGAAGTGCAGTGGTAGATCATTCTCCAGTGTACTCAAGGTAAAGAAAGGCGCACTGATGCTCTTTATTTATATTTATTTAGCAATTTGTAAAGCGCATCCCGGTACCCGAGGGCTTAAGGGCGCAGACATAAAACATAGAACATGACATAAACATAACTACTCAGCAGTTTGTAGGTGTCAACTGTTAAACATCAGTGTTTTAGGAGAAAAGAAAGGTATTTAATTTCTTCTTAAAATCCTGTGTCGAGACAATATTTCTCTATTAAAATCATAGGGCGAGCACTAGGAAGCTTTGCAAAGGCAGGGTACCAGTGGGCGATGGAACAGCTGCGAGAGAGACATGCAAGAAAAAGAGGCCAGAAAAGGGTTGGTGTGCACTGACTAGCAGGGGAGCAAGGAAGCTGTGAGCAAAGGGTAGCCCAGGGCTGGATAGTCTGAAAGGGGAGAGAAGACTAAAGGAAAATGCTACCATCTTACCCGAAAGAGAATAACTGGGTTGTAATGTACTGGCAAGCAAGTGTGGACTGCAGTTATTCTGTTGGGCAATGTTGGAAAGAAAGACTAGAACGCTGCAAGAGCAAATAGCAAAAGCCTGGTGGAGCATTAATGGCGGTGCCGCCAGGCATGCCATATCTTCCAGCGGTTGTGCGGTATGACACTTGGTCCTGATACGCCCTTCAGGTTTTTACATTAGGCTTCCCTCTAAATCCGCTTTAGCCTGGCGATATGGCTTAGACCTCTTAGTGGGAGTCATAGACCCCGACTATAGAGGTAAAATAAAGATCCTAATTTGAAACAGTGAGAAAGGGGCCTATCGAGGAAAAGCAGGGGAAAGAATAGACAAGGGAATTCTGGAAAGGGCTTTATTTCCCAGAACCGAGTAAATCAAGAAAGCGGAAATAACTGAGGGTGGGGGCAAAGGTTTAGGGGAGGCAGATGAGGAGTCCCACTACATATAAGGCCGTACCATCCAAAGTCATCAGAGAGGAAACCAAACCGTGATTATTCCAGTCTTGGCGTTTGCCCAAAGGAATGAACCATTAGTAGCTGAGGCTTTACTTGATGTGTTATCTCTAGAGGAGGGCAGGCAGAAAGGGGGGCCATTCTTCCTCATGTCTTGGCTACTGTATAGAGGTGATCTTACTTCTTAGGGTACTCCCAGGTTTAGATAATGGTACCTACAAGTCACAGTAAAAGGGTATTAGAATTTGCTCACTCATATAACCGGTGGCCATTTGGAGACGGCTCAAACACGGGCACAAATGTTAAGCCATTTCTACTGGCTTGTAATTTATGCAGATGTGAAAAATGTTTTACTCACTTGTGCCCTGTGACAAAAGACCTATTTTCAATTGCCCCTTCCAGCCCTTACCCATTATTGGTATACCCTTTTTCCACATAGGCATTGACCTAGTTGGACCCCGTGAGCCATTTAGATTAGGAAACCACTATATGTTGATAATTGTCTATTATGCAACTAAGTACCCTGAAGCATTCCCATTATACAAAAATGCAACCCAGCACATTTTAAAACATTTGTTTCAAGTTTTCTAATGAGCTAGATTCCTGAGGGAGATACTAATCGATCAGGTGACTACCTTCATGAGTCAGAAATCCTGCATATAAAAACTCTCAGGACTTCATTTATCACCCGTGAACTGACAGTTTAGTGAACGGTTCAACAAAACCCTGAAACAAGTCCTAAAATAATTAGTGTAGGCAGACTGCAGAAACTGGAACATCATGATACTGTGGGCTTTTTTAGCCATCCGGAAAATCCCACAATCCTGTAGAGAGCCACGGGATATCCTCGACATGTTAAGGGAGACATGGGAGGAACGGGAGGAAGCCATTGTGTCCCTTTCCCAAACAGCCCAGCATTTGAAGGAACCTATGGCTACTGTAAGAGCAATAGTTCAAGCCCACTTAGTTAAAGCGCAAGGAAGCCAAAAGACCTCGCTTGTTAAGAAAGCTCTGCTTAGGTCTTTTTTTCATTGGATAAAAAGTTCTCGTTCACATTCCAACATCTGAGGGTAAGATGTTGTCTAAATTGCATGGCCCTTATGAGGTAACGGAACAAACGGGACCATGCAATTATCGAATCTCCCAACCTGATGGAATAATTAAGAACCAAATCTATTGCGTGAATCTCCACCGGGAATTAAGAGAGTATCCTGTTGAGAACACCACAGTAGTATTGCCCAGTCTGTTATCTGAAGAATCAGATAGAAATACATGGATTCCTTCCTACGTATCCCAGCACCAGCGAGAAGCCCTACTGGAGTTGCTAGAACAATTTCCTGATGTCTTTAGGTCTGAACCAGGAAGAGTGAAGGGGGTTTTCTCCAGCATTGGATCTTTCATGGATTCACATGCTTAGAATATTCCCCGTCGTCAGACTGGGACCCCTCGGTACACATATATAGCCTTTTCCTATAGGAAAACTTCTGACACTTTTGTGTCCTATCTCGTCCTTTTAGGACCCGCCTATGCATGCTCCGTAGGCCGTCCCAGTATAAGGGGCCCGCCCCCGCGGCTCCCCTTCAGATTTCAACCGTCTCCAAAGTAGTGGGATCTCCTCGTGTTGTGCTACTGTTTTGTACTAGGTTGCGTTATTGGTTTTCGAGTACAGTATAATGTCCTCTGTGTCAGGAAAAGCGCTGTTCCGTCCATGCGCGACATGTGGCTTAAAAAAGGTTTACGAGGGGGACGGACATATGGACTGCATATATTGCTTCCACCCTCACCATTCGGCGCATACCTGCGACATATGCAAGGGTTTTTCTCAAAAAACCCTCAAAGACCGGAACCGACGCCTAGTGGCATGGCTGAATGATTGAGCAGGGGCATACCCCCCTCGGAGGTGGGCTCCACACAGTCGGCGAAAACACCACGCCGCGCGGCCTCGTCGGAACCACCGGCGAAGAAATCTAGACCGTCGGAAAAAGAGTCGTCTGGAAGTCACTCCACTAGAGACTCCTCGGCAAAGAAATCATCCTCATCAAAGAAGCATGAGCAGGAAAGGAAATCCTCCTCTGGCGATCATCACAGATCGACCACGAGTCGAGAATCGAGTAAAAGCGGGCACAGCGTGGAGAAGGCAGGACCGTCAAAACCACCTGCGAAGTCTACGTCGACGGTGGTCCAGTCATCAGCCGCCGCCCTGCCACTCGCATCCACCGTCCCGTCGACAATGGCGTCGACGAGGGCTTCATCGACGGGGGCCCTACAGGAGGCCTGGAGGCCTGAAGTCTTTGACCCGACACCCCCGGAGGCTTTGCTACAAGAACAAGCTATGTTGCTGTCCTCTGAGGACGAGAACGAGAGAGTTGCTGGCCCAACAGACCTAGGACTACGAGCAGCTGACAAGTCGTCGACGAGGGCATCCGTTACACGGTATCTGCCCCTCTCCTCAATCCTCAATCGGTTTTGTCGTTGGATATTCTGTCCACGCTTCAGTCCTTACTGCGGTCATTGGACCAGCGACTACCCCAGGCAAGCCTGCCGCAATCACCCGTCGACGAGCCGGGCCCGTCCCGTCAACCGCCGCACCCACGCACGCCAATCTCAACACTGGCACAGGAGGAAGGTGAGCTGCCAGATTCAGAGTCTGACAGGGGAGCCATGTCGGATATCTCATTATCCCCCTCCAGGGATCCCACCTGGGAGTCAGAGGCGGAGTTGGAAAACCCCAGAAGCCCAGCTCACCCGTCCCCTCCGGACGACATTGCTTCATTCCATTCTATGATGGAGAAGGCATGCAAAGAATTTGGTCTGTCACAGGAAGAACAGAAAAAGGACTTTTTTTTGTTCGACCACATGGGCAAGAGAAGGAGGTTGGTTTTCTCGATACCAATACTAGACCATGTATGGAAAGAGGGGTTGCAGACAATGAGACACCCATTCTCAGAACCAGCAGTGAAAGGACGCCTAGAAAAAAAGTTTAACCCCCAAGTGTTTATCTTCCCAACCAACACCAGACTCGGTGGTGTCGGCGGCAGCAGCGAGGAAGGCAAAGGCACAGCACAAGTGCGCGACTCCTCCCGAGAACGAAGCGAGACGCCAAGATGCCTTTGGCAAGAAAGTGCTCTCCGTGGGAGCGACCACAGTAAAGGCCGCAAACTCGCTGGCAATTGTGGCCAGATACGATGGGGAGATGTGGCACAGACTAGCTCCGCTGCTTGATCATCTTCCAGAAGAACAGAGGAAGGCGGCGATGCTACTGGTCCGAGAGGGTGAGGAAGCCTCAAATCACGCAATAAACATCGCGGTGGATCTCGCTGGGTCAGGCTTCAAGCAAGTCAACAATGGGGTGGTATTGCGTCGACAGTCATGGCTTAAGTGTACCTACTTCAGGCCAGAAGTGCAATACAAGGTCTTAGATATGCCCTTTGAGGGAGACCTTCTTTTCGGTGAGAAGGTGGACGATGCCCTAAAAGGAATGAAAGAAGATTCAGACACGGCACGTTCATTGGGTGCCCTCCAGAGCGGCAGAAGTTACAAGTCTTTTCGTCCCTTTAGAGGGCCTTCAGGTAATTCAAGATTCTCTTCTGGAGACAGATCCTTTGCCAGATCGGCTTATCCCTCCCAGGGATACCGACGTGCCTCACAATCGGCTAACCGTCGACGAAACTTCCAGTCTTCCAGAAAACGACCATCATACCCATCGTCGTCGAGAGACAAGCAAAATAGAGATCAGCAGTGACATACCACAAACCGTTCTGGGGGGAAGAGTTTCAGCATATGTCGACGAATGGGAAAGGATAACGACGGACCAATGGGTGTTATGATATGGCATTTGTAACGCGCCTATACACAGGTGTTTCAAGGCGCGACGAAGCAGGGAGGGGAGGAAACAAGGGGAAACAGACAACGATCCTACTAGGCCAGGTGTCATTCAGATCGCGCAGGGAAAAGTGCAAGGGGAAGGGGAGGGGGGGAAGTGCAGTAAAGGTAAGTGGCGTAAAGTAATAAATAAATGGGGCCAACTGGTGGCAAGTGCAAGGTAAGTGCAGAACAAGTGCTGGAAAAGGGGGGGGCTGTAGGGATACAGAGACAGTCCCGCAGTGCAGTGGGGTTCCAGGGCATCCGTGCAAGTGGAGAGTGGCTGGGCCCAGGACCGAGGCCGTTAAGAGTGGTCCAGTTGCAGAATCAGTGAGGAATAATTGGATGTTCAGCAGGGGAGAGGGAGAGAGAAAGCAGAGGCAAAGAGGACGGTTTTGAGGTGCTTCCGGAACCGGAGATGGTTCTCCTCATGTTTCAGGGAGGCAGGAAGGCTGTTCCAGAGGGAGGCCCCTGCCGTGGAGAGAGATCTACCCCCAGCTTGTTGCTTCGAGAAGCGGCTGACCCTGAGGGAGTTGGAGGCGGATGAGTGAAGGGCTCGGGAAGGAAGATATTTGGGAAGAGAGAGTTGAAGGTATATAGGACCAAGGCCCCAGAAGGCCTTGTGGACAATGCAGAGGGTTTTGAACTTTATCCTCGCAGCCACTGGGAGCCAGTGTAGAGATTTCAGTCCTGGAGAGATACGGTCCCTGGGCTTGAGGCCAAGGACAAGTCTCGCAGTTCTGTTCTGTATGAGTTGCAGAGGGCGGAGAGTGGAGGCAGGCAGATTAAGGTAGAGGCTGTTACAGTAATCCAGCTTCGAGAGAACCAGGGCTCGGGAGACAGTGAGCTTCTGGGGGAAGGAGAGGAAGGGAAGAATACCTCTGAGGAGGTGCAGCTGGTAGTGTGACTTCTTAGCGACGTCAGAAATATGAGGAGAGAAGGAGAGTGTGGAGTTGAAGATGACCCCAAGGTTTTTTGCATTGCAGGTAGGAGCAGGGAGGGGGCCAAGGGAGGCAGGCCAGAGAGCTGCAGGGAAGGAGGGAGTGGGTGTACCGATGAGTAGGATCTCAGTCTTACTGGCATTAAGGCAGAGGTCATTTGCGGCACACCATTCCTGGATAGCAGACAGACAGTCAGTCAGAGATGAGGGAAGGAGAGGGGGTGGCTGAGGGTAGACTGAAAATGAGCTGGGTATCGTCCGCATAGCACTGGAAATTAGGGCAGAGAGCGGCGATGCGGTGGGCAAGGAGTGCCATATACTGGTTGAACAGCCAGGGAGAGAGATTTGATCCCTGGGGGACACCACAGGTGGAGAAAAAGATGTCGGAGAGGAAGGACCCCAGTTGGACCTGGGAGGGTCGATTTGAAAGGAAAGAGGTCAGCCACGCCAGAGCCTGACCAGTGATACCCAGGTTTTCACGGAGACGGTTGAGCAGGATGGCATGGTTGACCGTGTCAAAGGCAGAGGAGAGATCGAGCAGAATGAGAACACACAGAGTGTTGGAATCGAGGTTCAAGAGCAGGTCTTCACGGATGTTCAGGAGAGCAGTTTCCGTGCTTCTGGCAGCTCTGAAACCAGATTGATGGTCATGAAGACTACCAACAGATTCAGCATGGAGGTTTAGCTGGGAGATGGCCAGTTTCTCCAGGAGCTTGCCCAGGAAGGGAGTGATGGAGATAGGGCGATAGTTAGCTGGGCAGGAGGGGTCGGAAGAGGGTTTCTTGAGAAGAGGGTGCACAAGGGAGTGCTTGAGGGGGGAAGGGAAGACTCCAGAGGCGAAGGAGTGGTTGCAAAAGTCAGCCAGGGCAGAAGCCAGGGAGTCGATGTGGTCCTTGATAGTTTTGGAGGAACAGGGGTGAACCTGTTTAGACAAGACTTTCATAGATCGGACTTGTCTGGAAACCTCGTCAACAGAGAAAAGTGGAAAGGCAGAGAAAGAGGGAGGAGGGGTGACTGCAGAAGGGCCAGAGGAAGAGCCGGGAAGGGAGGGAGGGAGGTGAAAGGAGGAGAGCGAGGACAGGATGTCCTGAGTTTTAGAGATAAAGTGAGAGGCCAATGCAGTGCAGAGGGCCTGGGAGGGGACAGAAGAGGTAGAGACTGCAACAGGGTTGGCCAGCTCCTTGCAGATTTTAAAGAGTTCGGCGGAGTTGTTAGATGCCGCAGAGATGCGGGCTTGGATAAGGGCTCTCTTCTTGGTGAGAACGGAGAGCCGATACTGCCTTTGAGGCAGGCGGCAGGCCAGTTTGTCAGAGGATGAACATGAAGCACGCCATTTCCTCTCTGCAACCCGGCACTTGCGTTTTAGGGTGGCGAGATCGGAGTCATACCAGGAGTTACATTTGGCTTTGGGCTTCAGGCGGATTTTCATGACGGGGGCAAGGATATCAAGAGTAGCAGATATAGCAGAGTGGAGCATGGAGAGGGCTGTGTCAGGGTGGGAGTCAGCCGAAGGGGTGGGGGGGGGCGAGAAGGTAGCAGCGAAAGCCTCAACTGACACACGCTTCATGGGTCGGATGACCGAGAAGGTGGGTGGCAGTGAAGAGGGTGGCTTTGCCTGTGGGGTAGGGAGGGTGAGGTGGGAGGATAGGAGAAAGTGATCACTCCAGGAGAGAGGAGTGGAGAGAGGGACGGAGAGGGGAAGGTCAGAAGAGATCAGAGCATCAAGAGTGTGCCCAGCAGAGTGAGTAGGCCCAGACGGGAGAATAGAGAGTGAGAGAGAGTCGCAGAGGTCACGAAAGAGAGCAGTGGAGGGACTGGAGGCATCAAGGTGGAAGTTGAAGTCGCCAAGAAAGAGGAGTTGAGTGGTTGAGGACAGGAGTGAGGAGGAGAGGTCAGCCCACTCAGAGAGGAAGGAGGAAATTTGACAAGGTGGCCGATAGATAGTAGCCACGGTAAGGGAATGGCTAGGAGAGAGAGAGAGTCGGCAGACAAGACATTCAAAAGAGGAGTAGGTCTGCGTAGGAGTGACAGTGGCAGGAATCCACTCAGGGAAGATAAGGGCAACACCACCCCCTGCACGGTTAGACCTGGGCATGGAGAGGATCTTGTAACCGTCAGGTAGGAGTGTGTCAAAGCTGGTGGCAGAGCTGGCTGTGAACCATGTCTCAGTGAGACAGAGGACGTCGAGGTCCAGTTCCTCAAGAAGGTGACAGATATCAGAGGAGTGTTTGATGGCAGAGCGAGAATTTAGAGTGGCAATGTGGAGAAGGTTGCCCTCCTTGAAGAGCTTCCGGGGAGGGGTACAGATCAGAGGTACGCCCTGCGGAGGTGTTGAAGAAGGAGGTGAAGGAGCACGAGAGGGGGCAGGGAGGGAGGGTAGAGGCAAGGTAGCCAAGGATAGAGGAGGGGGGACAGCAGGAGAGGAGAGGAAGTTGATGAGGTGTGGGAAGCGTCTATCAAAGAGGGGAAGGTTGGCCTGAGGGCCTTGGACCAAGATGGTCCCATTAGCGTAGACATTAATGATGGCCTTAGAGGAGCGGAAGGGGGCCAAGAGGTCATCCCAACGGGTGCCACCATTAATGGGAGAGGAGGAGAAAGGAGAGAGCACAGAGACCATATGAAGGGTCCATAGGTCAGGCGAAGGCACGAAAAAGAGGATGTCAGTGAGAGTTTCCTTAGAGCAGGCACTAGTGTAGGTGTCAGCGATAGGGAGGCCTGGGTTGGAGACCAGGATGTCCTTTTTAAACTTTTTCCTACCAGATTTAGTGAGGAGAGCAGGATAGTCAATGGAGAAGCAGTTAGAGAAGATAGGCGAGACAGAGAGCACCATGGAGTAGGAGGGAGGGGGGGGAGACAGATGAAACGAGAGCACGCAGACAGGAAGTGAGCGGCAAGCACAAGTTACCACAATTAGAGCAAACAAACAGTAGAGCCTAGTGTTAGGCACTATAAGAAACGGACACTCTCTGCAATTCAAACACAAACCTCTGCAAATCCCACCTGCGTTCACCGCTCAGTCCCATATGAAGGTACTGCAACAAGAGGTTACACTCATGTTAGCGAAGGGCGTGATAGAATTAGTTCCAACATCACAGAGAGGTCAAGGAGTCTACTCAAGATACTTTGTCGTAAAAAAGCCGAACGGCAAATGGCGTCCCATTCTAGACTTACGCGATCTCAACAAGTCCTTAAAGAGCCTGAAATTCAAGATGCTCACTCTGCAGGAAGTGATCCGCGCAGTTCAAAAGGGAGATTTCCTGGCGTCCCTGGATTTACAGGACGCGTATTTCCATATTCCAATGTGTCGGAAACACAGGAAATTCCTACGTTTTGTAATAGGGCGAACTCACTACCAATTCACGGTTCTTCCTTTCGGGCTCAAGACCTCCCCCAGAACGTTCACAAAATGCCTGGCTCCAGTGGCTGCCTGGCTAAGGAAGCAAAGCCACCATGTATATCCATACCTCGACGACTGGCTGGTAAGGGGATCCTCACCAGCGTAGACCAACACAAGTCTGCAAGCCACCATGCAGCTTCTACAACGGCTAGGATTCGCCATAAACTTCGAGAAATCCTCTCTGCGGCCATCGAGAACGCTGGTATTCTTGGGGGCACAGTTCGAGACTCAGTTAGGGCTGGTGAAACCTTCTCTCGACAGGACCTCAAGACTCATTCAACAAGCGGACCGGCTACGGCGAAACACCAGGATCTCAGTGAGAAAGTATATTTCGGTCCTAGGGGCCATGGCATCCTGCATCCATCTGGTGAGAAACTGTTGACTATTCATGAGGCCAGTCCAAGAATTCCTCGCGGACCGATGGACACAGGCTCAGGGATCGTGGTCGGACAGGATAACCATCGACAACGACCAGCTACGTCGGACCCTTCAGTGGTGGCAGAGTTCCCACAATCTGAACAACGGTGTGCCCCTACAGGAGCCGGAGTTTCAGAGCACCATAGTGACGGATGCGTCCCTAACCGGATGGGGAGCGCACATGGGTGCTCTTCAAACGCAAGGTCGCTGGTCTCCAACGGAGTCACTCCTTGTCAGGAATAAGGGCAAGCATGTGTATACTGGGCTCGGAGGGCTAAAACATTGAAAAAACTACAATTCCCAGCAGTGCTTGGGAGGCTGGGTAGTTTACTGCCGTGCGCGCGTGGGGGCCAGCTGATCTTGATTGCTAACGGTTTATGAGCAGCTCACGGCGCACGGCATGTGTGGCTTATTTTGTTTGGAGGTCGAAGCTGCGTCGGTCGAAGCTGCATCGGAGAAGTCAGGAGCCGCCCGCTATGGAATTGGTATGAACGGAGAGGCGGCGGGCGTGAGCACTTTGCAGCGGGGAGAGGAGTGATCCCGACGGCTGCTACGGGCAACAGCATTCAACGTCCGGGTAGGCTCAGGAGCTTCCCGACACAAGATAAGTGCGGAAAGGGCTAATCTTTTCTTTGACGAAATGCACACGTGATTAGGAGCATGCTAACAGAAGTACCCAGTGTTTGTTAGGTGTATGCTTTGCAAAACGCAAAACTTGTTTGTCAAAACTATGGGCAGTACGCAGTGGTGCCTTTAGAATTGCATTGTCCCGCATTGTTCCAACCCAGCAGGGGTTACTACGGGGTATTTATGGAGACAACTACATACTGAGAGACTGTGCATATCTTTCAGTTATGCTGCAAGGAAGCACTTGACAAATCTTTATGTTCTATACGTTTATGTGCTTGTTAGTAACTATAAGTGTTGCATATACCAGCCCAGGGGGCCATGTGTCATGTCTTCATCTTGGGAGTATTCCCATTGTATGTTTCATCTGCTAACCATGCTTGTTTTGTTTCATGTCAATGACACACCACAGTGTGTGAGATACATGTATTAAGGTGTTCTCAAGATATAGGTTATCAGGTAACAGGCAGTACTACCACATATGATATCAAGTAATCAAAGTATTGCAGGTTATGGTGTTACAAGTATTACTAAGTGTAGGATTTTTCCCTGTACTTTCCCCAGTCCTATCCAAACTAGGTTTTCCTCTACCCTCTATCCAGTGTTCCTAAAACTCCTCACCCTGTCCACAACCTCTCCCTAACCCTCTTCCCCCCACTGGCTGCCACGTGGTGTCCTGTATATATATATATATATATATATCAGGTACCTGTGCCAACCACGGTGGGAGGGTCGACTTCATTCGGCTTCTGTGGTTCGGGGTAGAGTGTCGACCTCTCCTCCTATTATTGTGTATCTTGACACTCCTTCACATAAACATACTGGAACTCAGAGCGGTATGATGGGCTTTGAAGTGCGAATACTGACCGACAATACAACAGCCATGTTTTATCTGAGGAAACAAGGAGGGACACGATCAAGGACTCTTTCCATAGAAGCCCAGAAAACATGGCATTGGGCATCGAAGCACGAAATTTCCCTCGTGGCTCATCACCTTCCAGGAGTGAGGAACGGCCAAGCCGACTCCCTCAGCAGAAGCATGGCGCCGATACACGAGTGGGAAATGGACACGGGTCACTTGAGGGAAGTATTCGAGAAATGGGGTCACCCCCCTCTGGACGCCTTTGCGACCAAAGACAACAAGAAATGCGAGCAATTTGCAAGCAGATGGCCCCAAGAGGGTTCGTGGGGGAGGCGTTCTCCTTCCCATGGACGGACATGTTCCTCTACGCTTTTCCCCTCATACGGAAAACAATACAGTGGATACACAGATACAATTGCCGGGTGATTCTAGTGACACCATACTGGCCGAGGCAACCGTGGTTCTCAGACCTCCTCCATCTATCCCGGGACAGAGGCACGGTGTGGCATCACGACCCGGACAGTCTCAACCTTACAGCCTGGCTCCTGACTTTTCGGAGTTCGGCGCTTTAGACATTTCAGAGGATTGCCAAAAAATTCTACAGGCGGCTAGAGCCCCTTCTACTAACAAATCTTACTCCTATAAGTGGCGGAGATTCTGTGAATGGTGTAGAGGACAACGGGGCCTACAACCATTTTTGGTGACGCCGGAACAAGTTCTACCTTACCTGCTCCTCTTGGCAGAAAAGGGATTGTCCCCCTCATCGATAAAGGTACACCTGGCAGCCATCTCGAGGTTCACAAGGAAGAGGCAGTCGTCTCCTCTATTCAGTGACAGACTGGTAAAACACTTCATGCGGGGGTTATTTCGAGCTTTTCCCCCGGTGAAACGTTTTCCCCCCGACGTGGAGCCTCAACACAGTGTTGGCAGGCTTGATGAAACCGCCTTTCGAGCCTATGGCCACGTCCGACATTAAATTCATTTCGTGGAAGTTGGCATTCTTGATAGCTATCACATCAGCCAGACGTATCTCGGAACTACAAGCGCTGGTCGTGGACCCGCCCTACCTAAGATTCTTTAAGGACAAGGTAGTCCTGGCAACTAACCCTATGTTCGTCCCGAAGGTTCCGACGGTATATCACAAACACTCATCCGTGGTTCTGCCTACTTTCTTCGCCACTCCTTCATCGGCAGCAGAAAAAACCCTTCATACCCTGGACGTTAAGAGAGCTCTGAAATTCTATTTACATCGTACACAAGACATCAGGGCTACTCCGCAACTGTTCGTCGCATATGGTCCGTCGACGAGAGGAAAAGCAATCTCTAAACATGGATTGGCTAGATGGGTCTCGTCGACGATTGCCTTTTGTCACTCTAAGGCCGGAAGGCCACTGCAAGGACATCCTAGAGCCCATTCGACAAGATCGATGTCGTCCTCAACAGCTTCATGGGCAGGAATTCCGTTGACGGACATATGCCAAGCTGCGGCATGGTCAGTGCCCCACACGTTTACCCGCCACTACTGTCTTGCCAGGCAGCATGCGGACGAGGTACAGATGGGAAGAGCTGTCCTGTGCCATCTATTTCAGTAAGGTAAGCTCCGCGCTGTGGAGAATCTGTGGTCTACCTTTTTTAATGACAGTTTATTTTTATGTGGGTAAGGTTATATGGGGTAACTTATTCCTACTGTATATATGCATTGGATAGTATGTTGCGGGTATATTACATTACATTCTCACCGCCGTCTCAAGGGTTACTGCTATACAATCTATTCTAAGCATGTGAATCCATGAAAGATCCAATGCTGGAGAAGGGAATAGTTTCTTACCTGTAACTCCATTTCTCCAGCATTGGTATCTTTCATGGATTCACATGCGCCCGCCAACCTCCCCAGAATGCAATGTATTTGATTGATAAGTTTAACCCTTCCTACTTTGGAGGGGCCGAAATCTGAAGGGGAGCCGCGGGGGCGGGCCTCTTATACTGGGACGGCCTACGGAGCATGCGTAGGCGGGTTCTAAAAGGACGTAGATAGGACACAAAAGTGTCGGAAGTTTTCCTATAGGAAAAGGCTATATATGTGTACCGAGGGGTCCCAGTCTGACGACGGGGAATATTCCAAGCATGTGAATCCATGAAAGATACCAATGCTGGAGAAATGGAGTTACAGGTAAGAAACTATTCCCTTCCATCACATGCATACACGTACCCCAGGGAAGGTTGTCCATTTAAAACCTTATTGGATCCCAGTAGCCAGGAAAGAAGTCGTCTCTTGGCCCAGTCAGCTGTCAAGTACCTCGTTTTACTGTGGGTAAATGGCTGGTTCAAACCCAAAGTGGAAGCTGTTCAAAACACTCCGGTGCCCAAAACTAAGAAAGATTTAGGAGCTGTTTTGGGTCTTGTGGGGGGGTATTAAAGGCGATTCATCCCCAGTTATTCTTCCATCATATCCTGCCTCATTGATAAGCTTAAGGATGTACAACCCCAAAAGATAAAGTGGAGGGATCAAAAATGCTTTGATAAACTCGAGGGCATTTTGTGTAATGAACCAGTGTTAAAAGTGGCAGATTGTAACAAAGAGTTTATCTTAAAGACCAATGCTTCACATGTGGGGTTAGGGGCTGTACTTTCACAATACCAGAATGGCATAGAACGCCCAATTCTTTATATCAGTGGAAAGTTATACCACCAGGAGAACTATGTCATAGTTGAACTGGAGGCACTAACTATACAGCGGGTGGTTTCATACCTTAAGTATTACCTTGCTGGCAGGAAATTTAGATTGCTTGCTGATCATTCTCAATTAACATGGATGAGCTTCCTTAAGAACACCAATGCAAGGGTCATGTTCTGGTTCCTAGATATGCAGCCCTATTGCTTTACGGTAAGACCGAAAGGGAAGAGAACAGGGAAATGTAGAGTTCCTTTCCCGTTTCCTATGAGGGCTTGACCGAACCAGCAGTATTAGTGGAAGGGTATGTGATGAATCGGATGGTGTCATCACCCCCCACCCCTCCGTGGCCAGGGCAAGGCATCTGCCTCCTGACCCTGGGGGTGGCTATACGAGGGAAAACCACATGGGGGGAGTGGTAACCCCTCAGGGGAATCTCATTACATCATCGGATTCAGAACTACTGAAAATACTTCTTCAAACGCTGCATAGAAGTCATCAAACTTGCCATGTAAAATTACTGAGAACCCCTTCCTAGACTGTACAAGTTAACACAACCTTAAGGACTAATTTTTTTTAGCAGGATATGATGCCAATTATGATGACTCCAGTAGGATACTGAAGATAGAGGAATTGAGGTGGTTTCCTCCATTTCGACCACCATAACTCCCTGAAGACCTGTTTGTATAGGTCAAAACACATGTTGGCAGCAACTCAGTAAAGAAGAATATGTACTACAAAAGTGTTGAACATTGACTCTGCGTCTAATGATGTGTCCAAAGTATTAGGCGTAGTGCAAATGGTCAATACTTTTTATAAAACTTTTATTTTTGGCGGCAAAGGTTACGTGGTACATACATCAAGGCAACAAGCACAAGTAAGAAACATTAGGTGGAGCAGTGCATGAGCAGTTGTACAAAATCACAATAATGTCAGACAATAATCATACAAGATGCATATGAGTACGAGTTTATGTTGTAGCAGTGGACACTGAAGGGGTGGGGGACGATCCAGAGCCGGGTGTGTCTTCACTACGACAGTTAAGGTACGAATTGAATTCCATCCAGATATTCTTGGGTTGAGAAGTGACGAGGAGCATATGGAGCCATTGCTGGTGGACTGGGGGGATGGGACTTTTCCAGTTCTGAAGTATGCATTTTTTGGCTATCATGCACCCAATATTAAGAAACTTGGCCAAACGTCTGGTATCATCCGTTTTCCAGGCTCCAAAGAGGACGGCTAAAGGATCAGGGTCAATGACTGTGTCAGTGATAGCCGTGAGCGTTTCTAGGATGCTTTCCGAGAACCTCAGCAATTTATCACAAGACCATAACATGTGTAAGTGGTCAGCTGCCGTCGCTCCGCAGCGGGGGCAGGGGTGCGCCGTATCACGGGCGAACCTCGAGGTCCTGTGTGGAGTGTAGTAAAGTCTATTTAGAAGTTTGTACTGCATGGCGCGAAAATTGAGGGAGACTTTCCGAGTGTGTAGGCACATATCCCCCCTAACCCTATCTTATATTTCTAGATCTAGTTCGCCAGCCCATTCATCACGTGCCTTGAGAGTGGGAGTAGGGGTAGCCTCCTGTAGGATCTTGTAAAGTGATGAGACTACTCCATGGGCACCTCCAGAATTGGCAATATATGCAATGGCTGAGTTGTCTAGGGGCTCATCGGGGAATGTGGGCCATCTGGTGCGAAAGGCAGCTCGCAGTCTGTAGTATTGGAGGGTCTCCAAGGCGGACCCGGTATGCCCCGGTTTCCAAGTTTGGGGGTCGATGAACCTGCCCTCGGGGTAGAAGTCCGTAAGTGCTTGGTATCCCAACATCCCCCAGTGTCGGGCCAGTGCCGCATCGTGAGTGGGTTCCAAGCCGGGAAAGGCCCATACAAAAAGCCACTTGCAGTATGGAGAGGCTTCAGGTGTCTGAAATAGCAAGCGAGCCCAGGCTTGAAGGGTCGTGCTGATTGGGTCAATGGGAGAGTCTGGTGTGTAGGGCCGATGTAGTATGAGGGACATTAGATTGATACCAGCAGCTGCCATTCGTTCCAGTTTGATATGGGGACGCACCGGGGTGCCAGGGTACCAGTGGGTGGCATGTTGGGCCTGGGCCGCGGACCAATGAAGTGTCAGATCTGGAGCCGTGAATCCCCCTTGTTTATATGGGAGTGCTATGTCCGTCCACTTTGTGCGTACTGCGCCAGAGTGCCAGAGAAGCTGTGCACATAGTGTGTGTAGTCTAGTAAAATATCGCCTCCCGGGCCATATGGGTACGTTGCTAAACGTATATAACAGTTTGGGGAGTAGGATCATTTTTATGAGGGAGAGCCGTCCAGCAATGGATAGTGGGAGGGCACGCCACCGTAGGAGTTTAGTCTCGGCTATTTGTGATATCGCAGAATAGTTGTCGGCGATGAGGGTGGATTTGTCTAGCGATATTTGCACACCCAGATATCTTATACCATTCGGTGACCAGTGGAGGGGGTATTCAGTGGTGGGTTGTCGGGTGGACTTAGTGAGTGGGAAGATCTCTGATTTGGAGTAGTTAACAGTGAAACCGGAGTGGGTGCCAATGCGGGTGATGTCCCTTAGTATGGGGTCAAGGTGTGTTGCGGGGTCTCTGATGTATAGTAAAACATCATCCGCATATAAAGATATAATTTCAGGACTGTCTTTCAGTCTTATTCCCTTGCGGGCGTGATGAGCACGGACAAAGTCTGCCATCGGTTCTATTGCTAGGGCAAACAGAATAGGAGAGAAGGGGCATCCCTGTCGGGTGCCCCTGAAGAGTGTGAAAAGGTCAGATGTCAGTGTATTGGTCCTAACCCGCGCCACAGGAGAAGTGTACAGTAATTTGATGAACCTAATCAGGTTTGGGCCTATGCCCATGGTCTCCAGCACTAGCCATGTGTATTTCCAGGAGACCATATCCAAAGGCCTTCTGGGCATCAAGCGTAACCGCCACAGCCAGTACATCTTGATCAATGCGGGACATCACGTTAAACAGTCTCCTGATATTGTGGGAGGTAGACCTACCGGGTACAAAGCCGGCCTGGTCTTCATGGACTAAATACGTCATAATGGGCAGGAATCGGTTGGCTATAATTTTTGCAAAAATCTTTGTGTCGAGATTCATAAGGGAGAGGGGTCTATAGGACCCACATTCATTGTCAGGTTTGCCAGGCTTGAGCAGCACTGTAATGGCCGCTTAGCGCATGGAGAGGGGGAGGATAGAGGCACGGAGCAATTCGTCCCAGACCTCAAGCAGCCTGGGGGCGATTATGGCGACGTGCTCCTGGTAGAAATCGGTGGTTAGGCCGTCAGGTCCCGGGGCCTTGCCTTTGGGCAGGTCAGAAATGGCTGTTACAATTTCATCTAGTGTGATTGGGGAGTCCAATTCGTCACGAGTAGCGGAGGAGAATTCTGTGGTGGGGATCTGGTCGAGGAGTTCACGCATATGTTATTCTGTGTGTTCAGTGGGTTGAGAGTAGAGGGACCTGTAGAACTCAGGGAACGTATCTAGGATTTGTTGGTCGTCCCATTGTGCGTTGCCATGTTTATCTTTAATAGAGGTGATCTGCGTCCGGCCAGATTCCCATTTTAATAGCGTCGCTAATGTTCTCCCAGGCCTGTCTCCCTCTCCATATTTCCTGGCTGCCTGCGGGCGGGTAAAGTATTGTGTTTCACTGACGGCGAGCTTGTTGTATGCCTGGAGTTCATCGGCGACCTGAGCAAGTATGGCAGGGTCAGCCCTAGTGGCACATTGTAGTTCCAATTGCTTCAGTTTGGTTTCAGATCGATCCAGTGCGGCTCTGATCGATTTCAACACCCCAGCCTCCCGGGAGATGGACATACCCCTAATATACACTTTGAAGGCGTCCCACCTGACTGCAGCCGCGGTGTCCGAAAGAGTTGTATTCAAAGAAAGACAGAATATCAGCAAGTATGTCAGCCCTGAATACAACATCCCTAAGGGCCTCGGATTTGAAACGCCAGGTGGTGAACGTCGGGACAGGTATCCCCAGCCTCGCTGAGAGTGTAATTGGGGCATGATCAGACAGTGTGCGAGGTAAAATCTGGGATTCCACCACCCCACCCATGACTCCTTTTGATACAAGAAATAGGTCTATTCTAGAGGAGCTATCGTGCACTGATGAGTAGTAGGTGTAGTCTCTCCGTTGGGGGTGTAGCTTTCTCCAAGCGTCACAGATGTCAAGTGTCATAATGTGGGCTTGCAGTCTGCGTGCAGCACCGGACAAGGAACGAGGAGCAATTCCAGTTCTGTCCAGGACCGTGTCGAGGATAAGATTGAAGTCCCCACCCCACAGGATCGGTATGCCCACAAATCCCAGCAGTATGGTGGTGATATTGTCGAAATATTCGGGGGAATCCACATTAGGGCAGTAGGTATTAACAAGTAAATATTCTTTGTTAACCAGAGTGCAGTGCAGTATTACATAACGACCTTCGGGGTCGGTGTAGTTTTTGTGCAGTGTAAACTTAATGGATTTGTGAATCATCGTTAGAACACCCCTGGATTGAGTGGAATAGGAGGTGAAGAATCTCGCCGGTCCCCATGCAGGGGCCATGGTTCTTGGTATGAGGCCATTGGAGTGCGTCTCCTGTAGGAGCAGTAACTTGCAGTTGTGTCTGTTAGCATACGCTATGATTTTACGGGCCTTGGTGTGGTTGCTTAGCCCACGGACATTCCAGGACATTATGATGGTAGACATTGCAGTAGTAAATATCCTAACATACTGCACACATTTTTAGTGGACATCCCAGACCCGGCAGTGGTGTGTGCCCCAACGTTTGAAGTCGAACATGCATTCATGGGCCTTTAATGCTCGCACCATGCAACCTCGTGTGCCTTTTTTCGATAACACCCCATTACCACCCACCTCCCTCACCACTAACCCAAATTTAGTAGTGTAAGCGCCAACCCACCCTCCCTCTGCACCGCCGGATCGGTCCCAACCTGAGCCAGCTGGTGCAAGAGCCCAACAGGGGCTAACCCATAACAGTATAACAAACCGTGCAATCGCAATGGGGTGCGCTATTGCCGTGCGCTAGCACGCTTGGAGCCTGGTGGGATCCTTGAGAAAACAAGCAGTGTTTGCGGTATAAAAATGCATGTCGCTGCATCTATGCCGGGCCTGCGTGTGGAACAGAGGAACGTTACGCTAAACAACAATAGGAAGTCAACATGGACAAGATGAGAGGTTCAGTATTATGGTAATCTGACAGTGCGTTTTCAAGAGATTAGGTGCAGTGAGTACAGCCAGGGCTACTTAGGAAATGTAACTAGAACAACCAGATACTTGTATAGCCATAAGGACGCCCGGCCATAGGGCGATCAGAGGGAGCAAGCCTCAGATGGAGTTCAGTCATTCTGCATCATATCTTCAGCGGGTGGATGAGGGGGAATGTGTGCCTCTATGAATTTCACCGCCTCCGAAGGTACCGTAAAGAAGTAAAGTTGTTGAATGTGAATTTCAAACGTGCAGGGAATAGTATGGCATAAGGAATGTTCCTTTCCCTGAGCAGTTTCTTAACTCCAAGGAATTGGCGATGCTCCTGCTGGACTCCAGTCGAGAAGTCAGGGAAAATACGAATCACCTGCGAGTCCATTCTGAGCTCACCCTTCTCACGTGCGAGGCGGAGGATCTGGTCGCGATCTTTAAAACTCCGTATCTTCGCAATGATGGGTCTTGGAAAGTCCCCAGGCCTGGGACGTGGGGCCAGTGCCCTGTGGGCCCTCTCGATTGTGAAGAAAGGGGACAAAACCGGGTTGCCCAATAGATCCTTCAAGAGGTTCTCGACAGCCAGTTCGAGTCGGCCCTTCAGCGCGTTTTCCGGGACCCCAATAATGCGTATATTATTCCTCCTCGATCTGGATTCGAGGTCATCACACCTAGCCTTTACTGACTTCATGTCCGTGACAAGGGTGGCCACTGTACTCTGCAATGTGGCTACAGTGTCTTCGCTGGCACCAATTCTATTTTCAGCCTCAGTGAGTCGCGTCCCCTGTTGATCCAACTTGGCCCTAAGAGATGCCACATTCGCATTGATGTCGTCGAGCTTTTCATGAAATGCCGCAAAGTTTCTGGCCATAGTTTCCATCATGACCGTCAGGCCCGCCTGAGGCCCCTCCGCAGGGAGCGGTGTGTCGGTCTGATCGCATGAAGAATGGGCCGATTCAGATCTCGAGGTGGCTTTTGCAAATTTATCCATATGACCTGGGGCTATGTAGAGTGAAGGCCAAATGGAGGAACCCGCTCCCTTCTAAATGGTGTTGCAGTAACTCAGTCATCCGGAGCTATCAGGGGAGGCCGTGGCAGAGGAGATGCCTCAACAGGTCACAGGAGAGCGGGCTGGCGTCGCGATGCCCCAGGGGTGTATAACACAGGTGAGGGCGCGAGGGCCGCAAGCGGAGCGGAGGGATCACAGGGACGCCCGCGCACGGCAGCCACCCCGGTTCCTCACCTCAGGCCAGCGATAAATCCAGATGACAGGGTCCCCAGCGATTCCACTCGTCACCCGCGGGTGTCATACGCGTCCGGCGGCACAGCAGTGCACCGCAGAGCTCCCCGGCCGCAGGCCCAGCGGGGGAGATGTCCTCAGAGGTCCCACGGGAGGGAGGGAGCCAGGCAGCAGCGCCACGAGAGCGCAGAGAGGCAGCCGGCCACGGGAGATCCCAGGCGGTGAAGTTCGACGCGGGATCCACCCACGCGCAGCAGGGCGGTGAAGGCAGCCCCCGCGCTCCAGATCAGCCCCCGCCCCCAGGCGACGGTAGGCCAGCGTCCAAGCGAGGGAGGCGGGTAGTAGGATCACGTGAGCCGCAGGCAGCGGCGAGCCCGGCCCAGTCGGCCCACTACGGGGGGCAGCGCCGACGGACCAACCCAGGCTCAGAAGGACCGGTTCGGGTCGAAATTTCACAGGTTGGTAGCTCCAAATGTCTGGGAGGCAGGAGCCGGGTTTGAAGATGGGGCAAGATGTTAAACCGCAGATGGAAGCAGATATGAAGCGGCAGCACACAGAGCTGGAAAGCTAGGCAGCCATTTTGTCGGCTGCTCAACAGCACCCCCTCGCAAATGGTCAATACTTGATTTAATATCTCAATTCTTTATGATCCAGTGGCTAGTGTAATTTCTCTTGATCAATACATGTTGAACACCCCTGTACGCTTAATAATGGTCACAGTTAAAGTATATTAAACTTAAAGTAAGGTATTATGCTTGATGAGGTATTAGCCCAACCTGGTTATTCTTCCATGCATTTACAAGTCTGTATGTGGTGTACACTGGGGGCTAGTGTCATCCTAAAAGTCTGGTCTCGGGCCTGGCAGGAAAGGAATACTCTTCTGTGTGTGCTTGACTGAATAAGGAAAGTGGCCCGAGATGAAAGGGACTGCATCAGTTAGGTATGCGTATGGCTGGGCTATAGTAGACTTTGCCATCAATCAACCCCCAGATAAAGCTCTGGATTTTTGCTGCGCAGGATTTTACTCCTAATTACCTGCAAGTGCAAGTAGATGAGAAATGTGTAGCTAGAGGCGGCCTTCTCACTGTACCACCACCCCTTTCATTCACATACTTTGATTGCTAAGAGTGTAGGACCACTCACATGGGCATAACTAGCAGGGGTTGGGGTTAAGGGTGTCCACTCCTGACCCCTAACCCCGAATGTGGGACATTAACTTAAGTCCCCCCACTCCAAAAACAAATATTGCACCCAACCCTTTACCTCACATTGGTGGAACCCATTGACAAGTTTTAAATGGACGCCTGCTGCTCAAGCAGGAAAGGCCAAGCTTCACAACTGAAAGAAAAGGCTGTCCAAATGGGCCTATATGTCTCTTGGATAGCAGACATGTTACTGTTGGGGTGCAATTACCCCAGTGTGCATTATGTGCTCAGAAGGGTCTCGGCTTAAAGGACTGATTACAAACCTATTTGTCACATATAGGTGTGCTCATTCTTAGTTCCCAAAGTGCTCTTCAATGTATGCAAAGCAGCAAGTTGTTCCTTGACCTCTCCCCCTCACCATAGGTGATTTGTTATCAGAATGGGGTCATTTACTCACTCGGGCTCATTTTAAAAGCCACAGTATGGTAACCGTTTCAAAACGGTACTTATATAGCTTGCACAGTTTTGAAACGTTTTATTTATCTTCCAGGGCATTTTAAAAATCGTTTGCAGACGTAATGGGAGACCGGAGAGGGGGAAATAAGTTTCCTTCACCTCGTTCCTGTTCCGCCAGCAAAAGCATCTAGTTTTATGCCTGCTCATTGTGTGCCACTGATGGACTTCAACCTTAATTGGAACCCTGTGCCATGTGCTCATGCTAATGGGATTGATAGGGTTGCCCCTGTCTGACTTAATGTTGTAAAGACCAACGAACAGATGCCAAGAGTTACTGATTACATCTTTGCAGTAAGGTGATCCAGCCCAGTGTATTGGGAGCAAGATATACAGGGTACCATATGGAAGTTGGGAGTCAGCTTGGACCCAGATTGTGTAGCTTCTGATTTATTTAATAATACAAGACCACTTAGAGTGGCTCAAGCAAACACAATGTCCATACCGAGATTCAAACTCCATAACTCGGGAGGTGCCTGCTTCCCTGTACGGGCATTAAAGCTATGGAACACACTACCTGATTCCCTTAGATCAGAACCCTCCTTCCACTTATTCAAGTGCAACACTAAGCACTGGCTTCAGGATTCGGATACAATGACAGTTTAACCTCTTGATACTAGGCTTGTCGTCGATCCTACTGTACGTATTGTAAATACTATACTGTTTTATTTAACTGCATCTTCTTTTATTCTACTGTATGTAACTGTAACATGTTAACACTGTATGTAACTGTAACGTTCGGCAACCTGTTTTAAATGTATGCGCCCGTATGCCCCTGGGCCTGGCTGCGCTTTATAAATAAAATAAATACAAATACAAAATGAATAAAGAAATCTGGAGCCCAGGGCTCAAAGGCATTCTGCAGCTCGTATTCAGAGAGCTTGAAACAAGCAATTACGTTCCCAATAACGATATATTTTTTAAAAGGTGATGGGCTTGGTCCAAGCAGCTATAAGCAGTGCTCCAGATAAGATTTTGAGGTGGGAGTATTTTACGCATGATTTTTCAAATTCGAGCGTAAATGCAATTTCAAGAGAGTAAAAATTAGTTTTCTCCTCTGCAAGAGAGTAAAACTTATCTAACGCATACGTTATGGGTATGAACGCATTTTAAAAGGGTGCATGCATTGTGTTGCTCGCTCAGCTGTCACAGATTTGGTCTTTCAGTTGGAAATTCACCATCATGCATATGAAGGCTATGCTGCTGACAAACGAAATGCTACATTGCCATCTAGTGGTGGAAAGTGTGTTTTTTTAATGAATAAATCAAAGCGTACCCGGTACGCAGTACAAAATTAAATGGTCCGTATTTGCCATATTTACATGTGTAAAAGGGCAAGATACGCATGTTAACTGGTAGGGGGGCTATAAGCCTATATCATTGCCAGATAAAACCTTAAAAATGTTTGGCAAAGCTGCATTGGATAAACTAGAAAATTGGACCGATGAATAGGACATAATCTTGCTGATATAACTGGGGTTAGACCCAATCACGATCCAAACCTCTACTTACTTACTTTTAGATGTTGAGAAACAATGAAAGTTAGATGCTTCTGCCAGAAGCACTGGTTGTGGAAAACCATATCAGTCTTTGATTACCTTGGTGACCACTTCTCTGAGACACTTAATAACTTGGCCCATGTAGATAAGCAAACCGTAATTTGCTGCTAAATGCAAGATGCAACCGTTAACTTACACCTTGTGTTTACGTGTCAAAAGCTATGCCAGTTGTATTATACGGTGTGAAGTGCTGATAAAATGACAAAAACAGCAAAATAAATTCTGTAAACGGCTCCTGGGAATTCTTGCCTGAACTCCGACTTATGCATCTCAGAGAGATTGTATTGGCCCATATTGTGGATAAAATCTAATTCGCTTGTTTCATTGTTTTTAAGATCTATAATACACCCAAATGCCATACTTACAAAATTGCTCTTGAATAATGTATTACATTCCAATAAAAGGGCATTTGGTACCTTCAATGACTGCCATCTGTCTTCTCGATAAGATCATTAACTTTGCTACCAAGACTCTCTTTGAACTCCCACACTTCACATCTGCTTCCTGTACTGTCAACAGGCTGGAAGGCTGACGATGCAAAACAGGCCCACATTTAAATGTCTTCTCCTGGTTCTCTGATCTATCCATGGTAAGGCACATCTGTATCTATTCTCCTCTTGCCAACTCTACAAGCCTTCTCGTAATCTCTGCTCTGCCTCATGGACTACCCTTGGGGCTCCTGACCCTCCCTGTGCTTCCGCTCCTTCTCTCCTCTTGCTCCACTTGCATGGAATTATCTTCCCCAGACATCCGACAAACTGTCCAACTATTTGTCAAAGTAAAACTAAAAGCCTACTTCCTCGCCTTAGTTACCCTCTTAACCCACCTCTGATCTACCTTTCCCTCGCCTCTACCCTTCCTTTCTGACTCTTCTCTAGCTCTTCATCCATCATGATCACATCCCCAACACAGCTGTCCATACTGCCCAACTGTACCTAAATGTCTAATTTTGGTTGTATTTAATCTGTTTATTAAGTGGTGAATCGAGGGAATGTGTCCCTTCTGCCCCATGGAGAGGTTCCCCAACCCCCATGTGAGGCTAGGGAGGTGAGCCCACTCTGCAATACCCTCCAAGGAGTAGAGACAAGTGGGACCTCACTGGGGGAGACTCATTCGGACAAGGAACTCCCTAGAGAACCTAGCAACAATACCTCTTTAGATGTATCTTATAAAGATGTATGTGAATAAAATATCTATATGTGTTATCAACTGGCAACTGTGACTATTAATTTAACTTAGGAATTCTGGTTGATTGAGACAAAGAAGAGGCCCTGCGGAGGAGAAGAGGAGCCATACGAGATGGAGAGAAAGGAATACATCACTACACCAGGGAAGTACCGCGGCTATGTATTGTATAAAAGGGGAGGAACCTGGAGCAGTGGAAGAGAAACCTGTTAGTTACAAAATTGCTTGCATGGATCAGAGACTTGCTGCTCAATATCCTCAACGAGCAAGGTAACAGGAACCAGACTGAGAATCCTGAACGAGTAAGGGAACGTGTACATAGACCGAGCCACGTATCGCCTCACATTGACGCAAAGAAGAGAACTGAAGCTAGACGCGCCGCGTCCCAAAAAACAGAAAATAAATGAGAAGGAAAGTGGTGGCGTGACCACAGGAAACTTGTGTTGGACAAGCGGTCCTTTAAACAAAGCTGATGCTGCTTAAGCAGAACGGAACAAACTGGTGATTGAAAGACCGGAGAAACTGCAAGTCCAGAGGCATGGAGGAGGAGACGTGAAGGTTATCTCCATGGCCAACTTGATGAAGCAAAGAGAAGCGCAGAAGAGAACATAAACCTGTGTGATGTTTTCCCTAGAAGTAGCAGGTAATTGGGAACACGGGTGACTGTGGAGGGGCACAGAGATGCCTTATGGGAACACTCATACTCGTCACAGTACAGAAAAAGGAACTATAATATTAAAACGCAGTGAAACAAATGAGAATCCTTATGGGAATGTTGATACTCGTCCCAGCATAAATAAACATTAATTTTAAGAACCAGTGAAGCCAGTAAGAATCATTATTGAAATATTACTACTCGTCCCAGTAAAGAAAAGTATACAAAATGGATGGCTAGAAGGGTGAATGCAAATCATTACTATAAGGCTCATACATGTTCCAGCGAGAGAAAGTAAAGCCTCGCACTAGTACCCAGAAGAGGGCATCTTCATGCTCTGCTTATTCAAGAGAGACAAAGACAAGACAAGATATCGACAACCATGGAAATCATCAAAGGAAATGTGTAAATCCATAACAACCTTACCAGGGGAAAGGCCTATTAATAAAGGAAGTTACAAGGAAAACAAGAATCACATAACTATAATACAAGAAAAAAGAAATTCTGAATAAACTGTATGAATTGATAAAAGCAGTCACCAAAGACTGTTTGAAAATATCCTACTGAACTGAAGTTTACAAGAAGTGAACATACCAGGAGAAGGACTTCCTTCTCCTTGCCATAGGCTAGTGTAGGGTCAGATACGGTTAGTTTGGACCGTGGGCTGATTACTTTGGGCTTTCACTGACGACTGAGGAGCACCTTAGTTTGTTAGGTAGGAACGCCTCAGAGAGATAGAATATCATCTTTTTCTGTAAATAAACTTCTGTAAATGAATGATTCAAGTGTGTGGCCTTCTGACCCGCTACAACGTCCACCCATGAATTGCCCCCGAGGACTGTTCCCTTTGCTCACCTTCACAAAATGCTAAGAATGTCCCCCAAACTCGCCCGATTGTAAGAAGCTAACTGCTTATCAAATCTGATTTCTTATCTATTGTATGTTCTTTTGTGATTAAAAGAGCATTGTTCCTCCCTTCATATAAATAAATGTGTTATATCAACTGGAGGGAGTGCACTGAACTAAGGAAACCCAAGATGCTATATTTTTTTTTTTTAAACTTTGTTTATTGGCAGAAAGTTAAGACAGGCATACAACAGGGTACATTACAGTCATCTGGTACAATCGCACAACATCATGCAACACACAGAGGCAGGGCACCTCCTCATTAGGAAGAACATTCATCTTTTGGAGCAGCCCAGCTTGGGCAAGAAGAGACACGAGTTAGTGACATGGTGTGGCGGAGCGTGTTTGGGGAGGGGAGGCCATCCTCTCCGCATCGTCTCTATTATTCAGATAGCTGCGGAATTCTGTCCACACATTTCTGGGTCGTGATGTAGGAGGCAATGACCCAATGTATTCCTCTTCACACAATTGAGTCCAAGTAAGGGCTTTAAGCCATATCGAGAAGGTAGGGGGGCTGTGCCTCTTCCAGTTTCGCAAAATACACCTTTTAGCGACAATGGCTCCAACATTCAAGAACTTAGACATTTTCTTTGAACCTTCCCCCTCCCAAATTCCAAACAGTAGTGCAAGTGGGTTCATCTCCACTGGGGCTTCTAAAATATCGGAGAGTGCCTCCGCCAAAGCCACCCAGATAGCGTGAATCGCAGGGCATGCCCAGAACATGTGAATGTGGTCAGCGTCAGTAGATTTACACCTTGGGCATGTACAGGACAGGGCGCCAGCGAATTTCGCCACCCTAGACAGTGTGTAGTAAAGCCTGTTGAGGAATTTAAATTGAATGCAGTGGAATCTGCCGCTCAGAGAGACTATGCGTGTGTGTGTGCACACATCTTCCTCCACAGACCCTCAGGTATTTCTATTGCAAGTTCCCCAGCCCTCGCCTCCCGGGGCCTGAGAGACCCGAACACCTTCTTCCCAAGCTGCATTTTGTACAGAGTGGATAGTACCCCCTTGGATCCCGCAGAGTTCGCAATGTACTGGAGTTCGGGTGAGTCAGGGGGTTCGCTTGGATATGAGGGCCACATGGCCTGAACCGCAGCTCGGAGCCTGTAGTACTGAAGCATCTCAAGGAGGGAGTTAGTATGTTCAGGGCGCCATGTTTGGGGGGTGATAAACTTTCCCTCTGGGAAGAGGTCCGTCAGGCCCCGGTAACCAAGTTGTTCCCAGTATTGGGAGAGGTGCCGGTCGTGTGTGGGGGCGAGTCCTGGAAACCGCCACAAGGGGAGCCACTTATAGTACGGGGGCAGCTTCTGCTCGGTTTGTAAGATAGCAGTCCAAGCCCTTATCGTGGCAGTCACCGGGTCCGCTTGGGCTTCCGTTTGGAGCCCGTGTTGCAGCAATAAGATCATAATGTTAGTTCCCTCTCCGGCCATTTTTTCGAGTTTTACATGCGGAGGGGGTTTCTGAAGTACATACCAGTGGGAGGCATGCTGGGCCTGGGCCGCGTACCAGTACAGTTGTAGGCCAGGTGCCGTAAATCCCCCTTTATCATATGGAGCTGTCATGTGTTGCCACTTCATGCGGACGGACCCAGAGTGCCAGAGGAACTGGGCACACTCCGAGTGGAGCTCTTTGAAGTACTGCTTTCTGGGCCAGATCGGGACATTAGTAAAGACGTAAAGGAGCTTGGGGACCACTATCATCTTTATCAAGGACAGTTTGGTTGCCAAGGATAGTGGTAGGTGTCTCCACTTGGAGAACTTGGAAACGATGAGCTGAGCAGCAGCTTCATAATTGTCCTTTAGTAGAGCCTTTTTGGATAGCGACACCTGCACTCCCAGGTACTTGACCCCGTTCGGAGACCAGCGGAGGGGGTAATCACATGTCGGCTGTTGTGTCGCTGCAGTGAGGGGGAAAATTTCAGACTTCGAGTAGTTTATCTCAAACCCAGAGAAAGTGCCTATTTTGGTGACGTCTCTAATAATCTGGTTCAAGTGTGTGGAGGGATTTCTGATGTAGAGGAGGACGTCATCTGCGTATAGCAAGATTACTTCTGGATCATCAATTAACCGAATGCCTTTATTGGAGTGGCGCCCTCTAACATGGTCTGCCATGGGCTCGATGGCAAGCGCAAAAAGGAGGGGGGAGAATGGGCAGCCTAGGCGGGTCCCGCGGTGTAGTTTAAAGAAGGGGGAAGGAACAGAGTTTACAAGGACCCTGGCCACTGGATCGGTATATAAGAGCTTTATGTAGGAGAGCATGTTTGGGCCTACACCCATCTTCTGTAGCACCGCCCACAGGTATTGCCATGCGACCATGTCGAAGGCCTTCTGGGCATCGAGAGTTACAGCCACCGCATCAGCGCTCGGGTCAATCCTGGACATTACGTTAAATAGACGGCGGATGTTGAGTGCTGTGGACCTACCCGGGATGAACCCGCTCTGGTCCGGATGAACCATGTGGGTCATAAACGGGAGAAACCTATTTGCAATTATTTTGGCGAAGATTTTCATGTCCGTATTAATGAGGGATAGTGGTCTATAGGACCCACACTCTTCCGGGGGTTTACCCGGTTTGGGGATGACTGTTATTAAGGCTTCCCGTAAGGAGGGGGGGAGGATGTGTAACCCGAGTGCTTCGGTCCAGACCCTGTGTAGTGCCGGTGCTAAGACTGCCACATGTTCCTGGTAAAACTCAGAGGTGAGTCCATCCGGGCCGGGGGCCTTGTTCTTGGGAAGGTCTGATATTACCTTAACTATTTCTTCTAGGGTGAACGGGGCTTCAAGACACTCTCTGGTATCCCGGGAGATAACCGTCATAGGGATGCTCTCCAGGAGATCATCTATATCTTGATCTGAGTGTCCGGGCCGGGGGCCATATAGCTTGGCATAAAAGGTAGCGAATATGTCGAGGATGGAGCGGTCAGACCAGTGCTTAAGTCCCCTTTCATCTAAAATACAATCGATCCTGGTCCAGCCACCTTCCGCTCGCACCACTCTGGCCGGTGTTCTACCCGGCCTGTCCCCCTCTCCATATCTGCGGGCAGCAACCGGACGGGTGTGGTATTGCGCCTCCCTTATAGCATGTGACTCGAACTGTTCCAACTCAGATCTGATCTCTGCTAGTATCTCTGGGGACGGTGTAGCAAGGTGTTTCTGCTCAAGGGCCTTGAGCTTAGTTTCCGAAGTGTTTAGGGATTGCCTAATAGCCTTCAGGATGCCTGCTTCTTTAGAGATGCACATCCCCGTGATATATACCTTGAATGCCTCCCACCTGACCCCCTCCGATGTCTCCGACGTGCTGTTATTTTCGAAGAATCTGGCATTTTTTTTTTTTTTTTTTAGCAATCTGGTGAATGAATTTAAAATAAGAGAAGAACTAGAAAAGCCTTTAAACAGGGTAATCTCGACAGTTCCTGAAGATATAGGGCTGCAGTTGTATCTAGTGTGATTGCTAGACTACATTTGAACTGTTCCTGGACGAGGACCTGTTGGAGTAGAAAAGAGGAGCCATCCAATTTTTTGTGCCCATTATGTCCTAATATATTAGAAAGCTCCACCCATTAGTTATCTTTCTTTAAGCAATAAAACTGTTTGAGAACGAAATTAAAGAAAAGAAATTTAAGGCAGTGTCATCCACTTTCATCTGCTTGCTCTGGTCATATGATATAGATGTGTCATGGGCTGTAATTACATTTCGAGGGGATTGGGTCCTCCGACGTATTCCATATCTATGACATGTAATCACCACAGCTGTGCTGCTTCGGAAACTTGTCTGCGTCGATGACGTCGATGCGCCGTCGTCGAGGACCTCCTCCGACGTCATCCGATGTGATAAGTAGGACGCACGACGCCCATAGCCTCAGTTCTGTTTTTTCCGCGAACGTGTTGCTTCGTGTTTCTCGGTTTAAACGCCTCGACTCTTTGGAGTTCTGTTCTTCTCGGTTCTTCGAACCTGTTCGTTTGTGGAAATCCTTCTGAAGATGTCTACTTCGTCTTCGACCCCGCGTCCGGGTTTCAAGAAGTGCGGGGAGTGTGGGTCCAAGATGCCGGTGACGGACTCGCACGACGCCTGCCTCTGGTGCCTCGGGGAGGCCCACGACACGGATGACTGTATCGACTGCCAGTCGCTCACGTCCAAAGCCTTACGCGAACGTAAGAAGAAGTTGTCGGTAGGTCGGGTGTCCAAGCCCCGGAAGTCGAAGTCTGCGGGGCTTTCGACGGATGATTCGAGGGGTGACTCTCCGTGTCATCGTCGGAAGTCTCGTGGGTCTCCTTCTAGGAGTCGGTCTCGCCACTCCTCAGCCTCTTCGAAGCATTCTCGGAAGCGCCGACACCGGTCGTCTTCCAGGTCCTCTTCGGAGGGCTCTGCCCGGCACGTCGCTTACCCCTCCAGCCGTGCGACACCGGAGGAATGGGCTTCCTTCGGGAAGAAGATGCTGGCGATTCTTGAGTCACAGGGTACTCAGCCGTCCGCGCCCCCGAGTGGGGTCGGTCGTGTGAGGTCGAGAGACACCGCTCGCAAGAGTGGTCAGCACGAGTCACGGGAGAGGTCCCGTTCGGACAAGGGGACTCATTCTCGACATACCCGTTCCAGGTCCCGGTCCTCGACGCGTTCGAGACCGTGTGCACCTGTGAGGTCTTCGAAGAAGGCATCAACGTCTGTGGCGTCGACAGGCTTTCTCAAGGCTCTGGCTCCGAGGAAGTCGTCGATGCCGTTGACGCTCAGGTCGTCGAGGGACACGCTCGGGGCTCCGGCCTCGAGGGCTGTGTCGACGCCGCCGATTCTGGAGGCGCTGCATCTGACGTAGACGCCGATTTCCTCGACGCCGATCCTCTCGGCGCCGATGCCGGTTCTCTCGACGCTGGCGCCGATTAGCTCGACGCCATCGACGCCTTTCGTGTCGGAGGTACCCCAGGGCACGGGTGGACCCCCTAGGAAGGCTCTGGTTAAGAGCACGCACTCTCGAGTGCCTTCTTTTCGCCACCTGGACTATATTTCAGAGGCGGATGAGGATTCTGATGGCCTGGTTCCTAGTCAGGTTCCGGATGAAATTGTCTCGGGCCATAGTCAGTTTGACGAGTTGAGACAGTCACTGCATGATGCCAGTGGACTGGACACCTCTCCGGAGGTGGAGTTTTGTAGGCCTGAGCCTGGCTCTCATACTGATTCCTCGTACAGGCGCCTTATGGCTAGGGTTTCTGAGTACTTGGGATGGTCTGCTCCCCCAGGGGAATTTGTGCAGGATGATCTGACAGACATCCTTGATGTTGGTCCCCCAACTGACCCGGTTCTGCCGTTCCATTTGGCTTTACAGAGAAGGGTGGCGGCGGCTTGGACTGCTCCGGAGAGTCTCCCGGTGGTGGGCAGATCCTTGTCGCGAAAATACCGTCCAGCCAGTGGCGACCCCTGCTACTTGACCAGGCACCCCACTCCGGACAGTTTGGTGGTGCAGGCGGCCACGGCCCCGGCAAAGCAGGCGTCGTACCCTACCATCCCTCCTGATAGGGACGACAAACGTTTTGATGGCTGGGCGAAGAAAGTGTTTTCTTCTGGTGGTATGGCGCTTCAGGCGGCCAACTCCATTTGTGCCTTGTCGCGTTTCACGCACACTCTGTGGAACTGTGTTGCGTTAGCGGCTGAACATATTCCCGAAGGGGACGAACGGGATGGTTTCCTTGCTATGGTCCAGGATGGTAAGGATGCCATGTGTGAGTCCGTTCAGTCGGGTTTGGACTTAGCTGAATGCGTCAGTAGGTCCATGGCGGCGAGCACCGTGATACGCAGGTTTGCGTGGTTGCGGAAGTCGGGGTTTGCTCCTGATGTGCAGTCCCGGCTCCTCAACATGCCCTTTGACGGTGAACACCTTTTTGGCAGCAAGGCTGACGAGAGCCTTGAGAGGTTGCAGACCTCAAAAGCTGCAGCGAAGTCGTTGGGCGATGCAGTTCGCCAACCTCCGCCTTTTCGTCCTAGGGGACAGCAGTGGAGGGGTGGTTCCTTTCGCTATTACTCATCCTTCAGTAAAGCGAGAGGAGCTGGCAGTCAAAGAGGCCAACGCAGGGGTACCAGAGGTGGTCGACAGGGTACCCGTGGTGCCAAGGCCGCTCGGGCAGTTGCCTCTTTGCCCTCAGGTAACGCCGCAGCCGCTCCCACTCAGTCGTGAGGCCATGTCCCATGGTTCGCCGATTGGGGGAAGGCTGGCGCAGCATCTTGTAGAGTGGCAAGCCATTACTTCAGATGTGTGGGTTCTGGAGATCATAACCCACGGCTACTGTCTTCCCTTTCGGCACAGGCCTCGCGGCAATCCACCGGGGAACCTCTCTTTGCAGAGTCCGGATCCGCTCCTTGCGCAGGAAATTCAAGCCCTGCTGGAGAAAGGCGCCATAGAACTGGTGCCTGTAGCGGAGAGGAACAAGGGATGGTATTCCCCTTATTTTTTGGTTTCGAAGAAAGACGGGGGATTGAGACCCATCATGGACTTGCGCGGTTTGAACAAACTCCTCAGGAAGGACAAGTTCAAGATGGTTACTCTCTCTCAAGTCCTCCAGGCCCTTCAGCTTCAGGACTGGTTGGTGTCACTCGACCTCAAGGATGCTTACTTCCATGTGCCGATCCATCCCAAGCACAAGAAGTACCTGCGGTTCGCGGTTGGCGACTCGCACTTTCAATTTCGGGTCCTGCAGTTCGGATTGACCTCCGCCCCGAGGGTTTTCACCAAGCTCATGGTGGTGGTGGCAGCGCATCTCAGGCAAGGGGGGATTCACGTCTACCCCTACCTGGACGATTGGTTGATCAGGGGGAGCTCTCCCGAGCAAGTCCTGGATCATTTATCGGTCACCTGTCGCTCCCTTCACAGGCTGGGCTTCTCCCTCAATTTAAAGAAGTCCCATTTGACGCCAACACAGCGGCTCCAGTACATCGGAGCAGTGCTCGACACTTCCCTGGGGCTGTGTTTTCCTCCCCAGGTGAGGGCTCTTCACATTCAGCAGATGGTGCACAAGTTTCAGCATGCCCAGAAGCTCCCAGCGTTCGAGTTCTTGAGGTTGCTTGGCCTCATGGCATCCTGCATTCTTCTGGTGCCAGAGGCTCGCCTGCGGATGAGATCTTTGCAGTGGGCACTCAAGACGCAATGGTCGCAGTCCTCCGGCAGGATGTCGGACTCGATTCAGGTGCCGTCCTCGGTCGCCCGGGACCTTCTGTGGTGGGCCGTCGAAGGCAACTTGATGAGGGGGGCTCCATTTTGGCTTCCCTGGCCGGAGGTGACGATCGTGACGGATGCATCCCTCACGGGATGGGGAGCTCATGCCAACGGGCTGACAGTCAGCGGTCGTTGGTCTCCGTCGGAGTCCAGACTCCATATCAATCTGTTGAAGCTGAGGGCCGTCAGGCTAGCCCTGAAGGCTTTTCTGCCGTCTGTGCGAGGGAAGAATGTCCTGATCCTGACGGACAACACAGTGGCCATGCACTACCTCAACAAAAAGGGGGGGGGGCAGGGTCACTTCCTCTGTGCAGTGAGGCGATGCAGCTCGAGTTCTGGGCCATCCAGCAGGAAGTTTCGATCTCGGCAGTTCATCTGGCCGAAAACGTGACGGAGGACGCTCTGAGCAGGCAGAGCGCGATCTCTCACGAGTGGGAGTTGGCTCAGGAGATTCTCCTGGAGATATTCGCCCTTTGGGGGACCCCTCAAGTGGATCTCTTCGCCTCCAGTGTCAACCGGAAGTGCGAAAGGTTTTGCTCGCGGGAATTTCCTCCAAAAGGAGCCTTAGTAGACGCGTTCGTGGTGGAGTGGTCCTTCCCGCTGCTGTACGCGTTTCCTCCAGTCCCCGTCATCCCGCAAGTGCTGCGGAGGTTACGGAAGTTCGGTTCCCGGATGATCCTCATTGCCCCGGCGTGGGCTCGGAGGACATGGTACCCGGACCTTCTCGACTTATCCATCTGCCCTCCACGTCGTCTTCCCTACTGAGACGATCTGCTCTCACGGGAGGGGGGTCAGGTTCTCCATCCAGAGGTCAGATCCCTCAACCTTCACGCTTGGCTTCTGAAAGGTTGAGGTATAAGGATTGGGACCTCCCTGAGGACGTGATGGAGGTGTTGCTTTCGGCCCGAAGGCCAGCAACAAAGTCTCTGTACCGTTGCCGTTGGCGTAAGTTCTGCGACTGGTGCAGAGTTCAGAATGTGGATCCTTTTGCATGTGACATCCCCATGGTTCTGTCCTTTTTACT
The DNA here is from genome assembly GCF_040938575.1 of Ambystoma mexicanum. Lineage (NCBI taxonomy): Eukaryota > Metazoa > Chordata > Amphibia > Caudata > Ambystomatidae > Ambystoma > Ambystoma mexicanum. The sequence continues at coordinate 1,438,092,717 of NC_090924.1, forward strand.
TTCTTTGGCCCACAGGGGCTTGCAAGTGGGTACCGTAAGGGTTACCTGGCGGCGCTGTCCATCTTTAAGCGCTCGTCTGAAGAGTGTTCTTACTTTAAAATCCCTTTGATTTCACAGTTCCTGAAAGGGCTCACTAATGTGTTCCCTCCGTCACCTTTCCTGGTGCCCGGTTGGGATTTAAACCTTGTTCTTAAGTTTCTTATGGGTGCTCCGTTTGAGCCTTTACATTCTTGCCCGTTGAGGCTGTTAACTCTGAAAACTGTGTTTTTAGTTGCGGTTACTTCGCTCGCAGAGTGAGTGAGTTACAGGCACTTTCAGTTAAGCCTCCCTTCACTGTATTTCACAAGGACAGGGTTGTCCTTAGAGTTCGTCCTTCTTTTCTTCCGAAGGTAGTGACGGAATTTCATTTGGCCCAGAAGGTTGTTCTTCCGGCATTCTATCCTCTGCATCCTGGTAAGGAAGAGGAGAGGCTCCATAGGCTTGATCCTAGGAGAGCTTTAAGCTTTTATGTTTCACGCATGTCCCGGGTCAGAGTGGATGATCAACTCTTTATTGGTTACGCTGGAAAGCGTTTGGGGCAAGCTGTGACGAAACAGACTTTGTCTCGCTGGATTATTTTGGCCATCTCGGAGTGCTACCGCTTGGCGGGTAAGGACCCACCGGCTGGCTTGCGGGCCCATTCTACCAGGGGTATAGCTGCGTCTACTGCCCTGCAGAGGGGTGTTCCTATTCGCAACATCTGTGATGCAGCCACCTGGGCTTCAGTACATACATTTGTACGTCACTATTCCCTCGATTCCATCCGAGCACAGGATCTGGCCTTTGGCAAGGCGGTCCTTTGCTCTGCTATTTGATTGGCTATTCTAAATTTTGATTCTAAATTCTTTCCCTCCTCCTTGCTTTGGTACTGCTTTGGGAGTCTGTCATAGATATGGAATACGTCGGAGGACCCAATCCCCTCGAAGAACAAGTTACTTTCTTACCTGGTAACGTTCTTTCGATGGGATGGTCCGACGACGTATTCCATATCGCTCCCGCCCTGCCTTCCCCGCTGCAGAATTTCTTTTGCGATTGCAGCTTACGTTCCGCAAGGCTTTGTGTCTGACTGGCAGTTGACTTATGTCACACATTCTGGGGGAAAAAACTACAACTGAGGCTATGGGCGTCGTGCGTCCTACTTATCACATCGGATGACGTCGGACGAGGTCCTCGACGACGGCGCATCGAGGTCATCGACGCAGGACGCAGACAAGTTTCCGAAGCAGCACAGCTGTGGTGATTACATGCCATAGATATGGAATACGTCGTCGGACCATCCCATCGAAAGAACGTTACCAGGTAAGAAAGTAACTTGTTCTTCTTCAGCAATGCACAGGTGAAGCATTATGTGAGATCGTCCAGAGGTTACTTTGTTGGGATTACTAAGAAATTATAAAGTGGTGGTCTACTGTGTCGAAAGCAGCTGAGCAGTCAAGTAGAACCAAGAGGCAGGGGTGGCCGCCGTCAAGGATTTTCTGGGTGTTGTAGACCACCTGTATGGTTGCTGCCTCTGTGCTGCATCTGGGTCTGATTACAGATTGGTAGGTTTGGCGGAGATTGTTGGTGTCGATGTGTTGCTGCAGTTGTGCGGCTACTGCTTTCTCAATGATCTTACTTAGGATGGGAAGATGGGTGATAGTTACCTAGGTTGTCTGGATCCAAAGTGGGTTTCTTTGGTAGAGGGGGGGATTTGCCCTGTTTTTAGAGTTGATAAGAACGTGCCTTGAGTTAGGGAGCTGTTGATTATCTCGGGGTAGGGAAGGAGGACTTCTGCGGGCAGGGTCTTGAGGAGGGATGCTGGGAGGATGTCCTCTTTATACAATGTGGCTTTGAGGGAGGCCAGGATTTCTACCAGGTCCTCTGTCGAGAGCGTCTTGAATATTGTCCAGTGTGTGGAGATTTTGTGAGGGGTGTGAGGTAGGTCTGTGCATGCAGAGCTGGCGTCCATGTGCTGGCAATCTTGCTGATTTTGGCAATTAAGGTGTTGATAGTGGTGGATTTGTTTTGATGGGGTATGGTATAGCAGGTTTGGGTAGCGGGTTGAACTGCTTGACCACTTTGAAGAGGGTTCTGCTTTTGTTGTCCGCTTCTGATCTGGTATTCTGAGAGTAGGAAATCTTGGCTTTGTTGATTAGTTGTTGGCGGGTTGCTCTGAGCTGTGTCAGGTTTTCTCTTGTTAGCAGATGGCTTTTGCTGCGGTTGAGTTCTTGCATGTACCAGGGTGCTGACTGTTTTGGTTTGCAGGTGTGTTGTTTCAAAGGCGTGTGTTGGTCGATGGAGGCTGAGATGAGTGCTTCCAGTAGAGACGCAGTTCGGAGGGGGTGTTCGGTCCATGTAAGGTGTAGGTTGGTAAGGGCTTCCACTGGGGAAGTACTTGAAGGACCTGAAGGTTTGTCTGCTGAGAATGCTTGATTGGGGTGGTGTGCAGGATGTTGAAAGGCATGACTAGGTGGTCAGACTAATCAAGCGGGAGAGGAGAGCTGTAGTGGAGGGAAGACAGTGCAGTGATGATTAGGTCGAGGATGTTACCGTTCTTGTGTGTTGGGTCTTTCGTGTGCTGAGTGAGGCTGAGGGTGTCGAGAAGGATGAGGAAAGCTTCCTTCATCAGTTTGGTTGCTTTGAAGGTTGAAGTCTCCCAGGAAGATGTGTGCGTGCGTGAGGGACATGGTGGTGACCAGATCGGTGAAGTGTCTGATGAAGACGTTGTTGGGTGGTGTGTAGATGAGATGGAAGGTGACTTTGTCCATCAGGAAGAGCAGGAGTGGCACAAGAGGACTTCGAAGGAGCTAATGAATGTCAAGACTGGTGCAGGGCTGTGAAGTCTTGGGTATGACAGCAAGGCCTCTGCCAGTCTTGTTCGGCAGGTCTCTTGTGTTGGATGCTGTAGCTGTCGGGACTGTCGGGACAAGGACGTCTAGGATGTGGTTGGAGGTGGGTGGCAGTCAGGTCTCAGTGATGAAGATGGCATCAAGGCTGTGTGTAGCGTTGAGGTCAGCGATGTCTGCTGCATGGGTGATAGCTGAGCGGACATTGGCGAGCATCAATTTCTGTTTTATTGATGGTGAGGAGGTGTTGATCGGCCTGAGGCTGATGTGGGTGAGGCTTCTGCATTGCAGAGTCTGTGCCTCAGAGAGGGGCGATGTTGTTGCCTGCTGATTGCCTGTGGGGATGGAGAGAGAAAACACGTCAGTGCATGCTTACCTGTTGTTTTAGCAGGGATTTGGACCCTGGCTCCTCCCTGTCTGAACAGGTCCAAACAGGAATTGCCCTGTTCTTAGTCTGCCTTTCACTTCGGACGCTCGAGCGAGAGACGCCCTTGATTTAAGAGCAGAAAGGAAGAGGCAGGGCTAATAAGGTGGGATGGGCGTAGGCCAGGTGACCTAGATCCACTTATACATTGTGTTGAATGAGTGTCCTAGAGAGTGTAGCTTGGATAGGGCATACCTCTCAACCATTTGTGTTGCAAAGGCGGGTGAAATCACCCGATTTTTGTTTTTGGCGGTTGAGACGCCCATTGGAATGAATGGGCGTGCAGGAGGCGTGGTGGGTGAGTCAGCCCTTTACAAGACGGACAACACCCGCCAAAAGCGTGTGAGTTGAGAGCTATGATAGGAAGTTATAGGTTTGTGCGAACATGCAAGAGGGGAGTGGTCCATAAAAGATGGAGTCCGATGAAGGCTATTGAGATTGGTGCAGGAAGGCCATTGTGGGTCTACCCGGATGAAGAGGCAGGTGCGTGAATGTTATTGGTGGCTAGGAATGGACAGAGATGTTGATTGGATGGTGGTAAGCTTACCGGAAGCCTTGTTTCTGGGCTGTCACATTATTTGTCTGCATGCCGAGGCCAATGCGCCAGGCAGGGTCAGACCTGCCAGGCACAACGGCCCCTGCAGGCAGACTTTTCATGGAAGCACTGGCACTGTTATTAACAGTGGCGGTGCTTCCGTGAACCCATTCCGGGAATGGGGATAACATTTTCCAGCAGCTAGCTTCCCAGTTCGCTGGGACATTACACGTGCCGGTGGCACGGGGAAGCTAGGTGCCAGTAAAATGTTACGAGTCCAGCGGCAACCCGCTGGAAGCACGGGCAGGGTTAGCTCCGGAATTGTAATAAGGCCCAATGTCAGTTATCCTAGAAAGTTCAAAGATTGTGTTAAGATTAGAACTGTTTGTAAAGCTTAAGAATCTTAAAGTATTGGATTGTTAATGTGTTGAAAGAGAGATTGATAGATATTTTATTTCTATCGATCTCATACACAAGTGTTTCAGAGCGCGACAAGGCAAGGGAGGGGAAGAGGGGAGAACAAAATAGTGATCTTACTAGGGCCAGTGACATTGAGAATGCGCAAGTGCATGGGAGAGGGGCAGGGGAAAAGTGCATGGAAGGGGGAGAGGTGGAAAGTGCGAAGCAGAGGAGAAACAGATAAATAACAATAAATAAATAAATAATAAAGGCAACAAACAGTGGTAATGCAGCAAGCAATTTGCAAGTGCTAGGTTTAAGGCAGCAGACAGGGTAGGTCTGATAAGTGCAGGAAGAAAAAGGGGGGGCTGTATGGGTACAGATACAGACCCAAGTGCAAGGGGTGGCCCGGAGGCAGTGCGGGAGGGTGGCAGGATGAGCAGGTACCTGGGCCCAAAAGACAGAGGGATGGCCAGGTGTGCACGGTGCCAAGAGAGAACAGATCAGCAGGGGAGAGGGGGAGCGAAGGCAGAAGAAAAGAGGAAGGTCTTGAGGTGCTTCTGGAACTGGAGATGGTTCTCCTCAAGTTTTAGAGTGGCAGGGAGGCTGTTCGAAAGGGAGGCCCCAGCCGAAGACAGAGATCTACCCCAGCTCGTTTCTTTGAAAAACGACTGACCCTGAGGGAGTTAGAGGTAGAGGAGCGAAGAGCTCGAGAGGGGAGGTATTTGCTGAGGGATAGCTGAAGGTATTTTGGACCCAGGCCCCAGATGTGGAAGTGTGCACTTTTCCATGGCGCAAGGCACCTGCAGTGCTGCACGCCATAGAACGATGGGCGCGGGGAGAATGCCAGTAGGGAACACGCAGAGGTTGATGGCGGCGGCTGCCTGACGTGCTGATGAACGGCACCAAATAAAAGGAGTTACAACTCTTACAAAAGTGTGCTTGGTTTACCGCACACTAATGCCATGCATGATACCTCCTGTTCGTCCTAACTTTTTTGCCAAAAGTAGTTTTCAGTCTGTCGTGTATCTGTGGTATGCACGAAAATACAAGATCCAGGAGACTACTCCAAAAACTTGAGTAGTCTAGCTGCCCACTTCAAAAAAGAAATTATATTGGCCAAACAAACATCTTATAGTATGCAAATCTCACAAGCTAAATCTAACACTAGAGAGCTCTTCACAATACTCAAAGAGATTGAATCCCCGATCCAAGTGCCCGATTCATGTATCAAAGATAAAAACTGATGCACGGGCATACAAAATGCCCTAGCGAACAAACTCTCCTCTCTTAAGACTAAGATAAGCATCAAAAAAGAATCTCTGCTCTCCTCCACTAAGCCGAGCAACGTCACCCATAAAAAGGTTCACCCAACTCAATCATTCCCCCCCCCGCGCACAACCCCCCTTTTAATTTCCATAAAGTATCCACCAAAGAGGTAGAAAATACTATTCTCTCCCTCAAACCTTCAAACTGTCACGGAGACCTATGCCCTGCACAACTGATCAAGGACGCAGCCCGTGATCTCGCACCATTTATTACCAAACTAATAAATGCGTCTCTCACATCAGGCACAGTACCTAATAATTTAAAACGGTCCTGGGTCCTCCCCCTGCTTAAAAAAACAAATTTAGATCCATCCACTCCAACTAACTACCGCCCCATTACCACATTACCGTTCCTTCTTAAAATTCTCGACAAAATAGCATACCAACAGATCCAATACTACCTTGAGCACTTCCATCTCCTAGGCGTCAATCGGGCTTCAGGCCACAGCATGGAACCGAAACTGCACTTATAGATCTCAAGGCACAGATAGACGAACTGAGAAACCAGGGTAAGAGAGCACTACTGTTACTCCTTGATCTCTCGGCGGCCTTCGATCTGGTCGACCATGAGATCTTATGCAACTACCTTCAAACAGCTGCCCACTTCTCTCAAGAAGCAACCAACTGGATGCAATCCTTCCTTAACAACGGTACAATGAGAATCTTCTCACTGTCAGCATCAGCCGACCCTACACCTATTACTTGCGGCGTGCCTCAAGGATCTTGCATCTCCCCTACACTTTATAATATCTTCACAAAGCCCCTTGTCGATGATCTAGATGACCTGGGTATCACCTACACTAACTACGCCGATGATACCCAGATCCTCATCCCGTTGTCGGGGGATTATGACAAGGATTTGGCCTTCGTTAATAGAGTGTACGTCATCATCCAGGCATGGATGGCCTCACACGGTCTATGCCTGAATGATGACAAGACAGAACTCCTTATTCTAGGTTCTACACACTACCTCAACAAGCTGGACCAAAAATACTCAGCGTTCATAATTGACGATAACAAGATTAAGGTAGCTAAGGAGGTTAAAATCCTCGGCTTTTATCTAGATTCCACCCTTACCTTCAACAAACAAGTGAATGCAATGGCCTCTGCCACCTCTTACACTTGTAAACTCATTAGGGCAGCCAAACCCTTTCTTTCCACCACCAACTGTACTACCTTGGCCAGGGCACTGATCCTGTCCAAGTTGGACTATTGCAATGCTCTATATGTAGGCTGTAATAAATATCTCAAACAAAATCCAAATCCTCCAAAATAATGCCCTCAGAGCGGCCCTTAGTATCCCGAAGAAAGCCCATATCTCTGATTCCAGAAGATCGGTCAATTGGCTATCCACCAAGGACAAGATATTCCTTAAATCGGTGTCTCTGATTCATAAATGCCTCCACCAAGCAGCCCCTCAATACCTCATCTCCAGATTTACTAGACCCACCCTCTCTCGCTCCTCAAGAACGGCCAACTCCAACCTTCTTCTTGTACCCAGGTTCAAATGTACAATGTCAGGAGGTAACAGCTTTCCAGTAAAAGCAGCGCAATTCTGGAACTCCCTTCCACCTACCTGCAGGGACGACCTAACCTACCATCAGTTCAGAGCCAGGACTACCCAGTGGCTTAAAACTCTTGATTCATAACGACCTTGCCAATGCCCAGATGTGTTACATGGCTCCCTACCTCATTGCAAGTAAATATGTATTTAGCATTGCCTACAGTGTATATGCTCTATCATTCCTACTCGGCGTGATTTGTCCGGCACTGTAACCGCAGCTGGACCTCACCCTACTGTATGTATGTAACTAAGTTTTGCAACCCTCTTGCTGCCTCTGCGCCTGGCTACGCCCGGGTTAGGTGCGCATCATAAATAAAATACAAATACAAAATACAAAGTGCTTTAATCTCGTTTCGAAGTAGATCTTGCACTCTTACAAAAGTTAAAATGTTTGCATGTATGCAAAGGAGCGACAACAATGTAGTTTACTTAATCGGGACCGGCGGTATTAAATTATAAAGTCACCGTGCTAGGAGCGCGCGCCAGCGTCTGGTCCTGAAGTTGGCTGGGCAGCGATAGGGAATAATACATAAGGCGGGCCCATGACACCCACGCACCCCGCACAGAGCCTCGTCATCGAGCGGCCATGTTGAGGTCAGGTAGCGTGACAAGATTTGAGCCATCTCCTTTCCTCAAAGCCCGGCCGTTATCTCGCCCTGCCTGACGTCAACATGGCCGCGTCCGTTTAGCTGCGCATGCGCACTGCAGCGGTCCTGTCTGTCAGGCCGTGTCGCCGGTCTCCCGTTCAGTGGCCCTTCGAGCTCTTGCGATGGCGCTGTCCCGCCTCGACCGCTGCCTCGTGCTGTTGCTGCGCGCCGTCTCGCGCCTGATCCTGGCGCTCTTCGGGCTGGCCGCTCGCTTGTCGGCGGCATTCGGCGGTTGCGCAGGTGGACCGCTGTCTGTGGAGCCCCCGACTGAACCACTGCTTCTCGAGCCGGGGGTGCGCCTGGCCCGGCTGATCCGTCGCCGAGAGGTACGGGGAGGTCACGGAGGTTGCGGGGCGAGGTACCGCAACTTTACACAGAGACCCCCTAGTCACAGGTCACGTGGGCCCTACTGGCAACGTCACGTGACTCGCGGGGATTCTGGACATTGTAGTTCTAGCATCGAGTGACTTGCTCTGGGGTTAAAGGCAAGTGCATTGTCTAAAGACTGCGACATTGTTACAAGGCGTTCGGGTATTCCTTGAAGAAGAGGCTACTGTGCCTGTAACTTCCCAGAGCTTCTGGAGGTTTTTTGTTTTCCCATTTATAAATATGTACCTAATAATTGATCTTGTTGTTTTCCTATTTAGAAATACTTTAGTCCTGCTAATAAAGCTTGATTCAATTGGGATCTTCAACTTTTCGCTCCATGTGTTTTCTACTACAACTCCCAGCCTTTGCCAGCATAGTCGGTGAAGAAAAAACATGGGGAATTGTAGTCCAAAACACGGGGAGAGCTGCAGATTGGCGAGCATTCCATTTCCCCATGACTGTAATTCAGCTTGCATCCGCAGTAGTCCAACACACCGGGAGAGCTGCTGATTGGCGAGCATTCCATTTCCCCATTACAGTAATTCAGCTTGCATCCGCAGTAGTCCGGGAGAGCTGCTGATTGGCGAGCATTCCATTTCCCCATTACTGTAATTCAGCTTGCATCCGCAGTAGTCCGGGAGAGCTGCTGATTGGCGAGCATTCCATTTCCCCATTACTGTAATTCAGCTTGCATCCGCAGTCGTCCGGGAGAGCTGCTGATTGGCGAGCATTCCATTTGCCCATTACTGTAATTCAGCTTGCATCCGCAGTAGTCCAACACACCGGGAGAGCTGCTGATTGGCGAGCATTCCATTTCCCCATTACTGTAATTCAGCTTGCATCCGCAGTAGTCCGGGAGAGCTGCTGATTGGCGAGCATTCCATTTCCCCATTACTGTAATTCAGCTTGCATCCGCAGTAGTCCGGGAGAGCTGCTGATTGGCGAGCATTCCATTTCCCCATTACTGTAATTCAGCTTGCATCCGCAGTAGTCCGGGAGAGCTGCTGATTGGCGAGCATTCCATTTCCCCATTACTGTAATTCAGCTTGCATCCGCAGTAGTCCGGGAGAGCTGCTGATTGGCGAGCATTCCATTTCCCCATTACTGTAATTCAGCTTGCATCCGCAGTCGTCCGGGAGAGCTGCTGATTGGCGAGCATTCCATTTGCCCATTACTGTAATTCAGCTTGCATCCGCAGTAGTCCAACACACCGGGAGAGCTGCTGATTGGCGAGCATTCCATTTCCCCATTACTGTAATTCAGCTTGCATCCGCAGTAGTCCGGGAGAGCTGCTGATTGGCGAGCATTCCATTTCCCCATTACTGTAATTCAGCTTGCATCCGCAGTAGTCCGGGAGAGCTGCTGATTGGCGAGCATTCCATTTCCCCATTACTGTAATTCAGCTTGCATCCGCAGTAGTCCAACACACCGGGAGAGCTGCTGATTGGCGAGCATTCCATTTCCCCATGACTGTAATTCAGCTTGCATCCGCAGTAGTCCAACACACCGGGAGAGCTGCTGATTGGCGAGCATTCCATTTCCCCATGACTGTAATTCAGCTTGCATCCGCAGTAGTCCAACACACCGGGAGAGCTGCCGATTGGCGAGCATTCCATTTCCCCATTACTGTAATTCAGCTTGCATCCGCAGTAGTCCAACACACCGGGAGAGCTGCTGATTGGCGAGCATTCCATTTCCCCATTACTGTAATTCAGCTTGCATCCGCAGTAGTCCGGGAGAGCTGCTGATTGGCGAGCATTCCATTTCCCCATTACTGTAATTCAGCTTGCATCCGCAGTAGTCCGGGAGAGCTGCTGATTGGCGAGCATTCCATTTCCCCATTACTGTAATTCAGCTTGCATCCGCAGTCGTCCGGGAGAGCTGCTGATTGGCGAGCATTCCATTTGCCCATTACTGTAATTCAGCTTGCATCCGCAGTAGTCCAACACACCGGGAGAGCTGCTGATTGGCGAGCATTCCATTTCCCCATTACTGTAATTCAGCTTGCATCCGCAGTAGTCCGGGAGAGCTGCTGATTGGCGAGCATTCCATTTCCCCATTACTGTAATTCAGCTTGCATCCGCAGTAGTCCGGGAGAGCTGCTGATTGGCGAGCATTCCATTTCCCCATTACTGTAATTCAGCTTGCATCCGCAGTAGTCCGGGAGAGCTGCTGATTGGCGAGCATTCCATTTGCCCATTACTGTAATTCAGCTTGAATCCGCAGTAGTCCGGGAGAGCTGCTGATTGGCGAGCATTCCATTTCCCCATTACTGTAATTCAGCTTGAATCCGCAGTAGTCCGGGAGAGCTGCTGATTGGCGAGCATTCCATTTGCCCATTACTGTAATTCAGCTTGAATCCGCAGTAGTCCAACAAAGCAGGAGAGCTGCTGATTGGCGAGCATTCCATTTCCCCATGACTGTAATTCAGCTTGCATCCGCAGTAGTCCAACACACCGGGAGAGCTGCTGATTGACGAGCATTCCATTTCCCCATTACTGTAATTCAGCTTGCATCCGCAGTAGTCCAACAAAGCAGGAGAGCTGCTGATTGGCGAGCATTCCATTTCCCCATTACTGAAATTCAGCTTGCATCTGCAGTTGTCCAAAACACCGGGAGAGCTGCTGATTGGGGAGCATTCCATTTCCCCATTACTGTAATTCGGCTTGCATCCGCAGTAGTTCAACACACTGGGAGAGCTGCTGATTGGCGAGCATTCCATTTCCCCATTACTGTAATTCAGCTTGCATCCGTAGTAGTCCAACACACCGGGAGAGCTGCTGATTGGCAGCATTCCATTTCCCCATGACTGTAATTCAGCTTGCATCCGCAGTAGTCCAACACACCGGGAGAGCTGCTGATTGGCAGCATTCCATTTCCCCATTACTGTAATTCAGCTTGCATCCGCAATAGTCCAACACACTGGGAGAGCTGCTGATTGGCGAGCATTCAATTTCCCCATTACTGTAATTCTGCTTGCATCTGCAGTAGTCCAACACACCGGGAGAGCTGCTGATTGGCGAGCATTACATTTCCCGTTACTGTAATTCAGCTTGCATCCGCAGCAGTCCAACAAAGCAGGAGAGTTGCTTAGGCCTAGAGACCCAAGCTACTCCTCACTGATGAGCCCCAACAAGGGCGAAACATGTTTGGGGATGCTTGTGGTCTCGTGCAGAAGGGATGTGGCCTAGCAGTTAGTTCGGGCTTTTGGGGTGAGGCCAAGCCTGATTTGCATATGGTCTTTCCCCTTCTGTAATGGCTTGGCAGGCGAGGAACGGTGGTCTGGAGGGTTACCCAGAGCAATGCCAGTGGTTAAGATTCATTCTAAACCTTCCAGCCATCACCTCTTTGATTTTGCTTATTGGAGAGCTGCTGATTGGCGAGCATTGTATTTACATTACTATAATTCAGCTTGCATCTGCAGTAGTCCAACACACTGGGAGAGCTGCTGATCGGCGAGCATTCCATTTCCCCATTACTGTAATTCAGCTTGCATCCGCAGTAGTCCAACACACCCGGAGAGCTGCTGATTGGCGAGCATTGCATTTTTCCATTACTGTAATTCAGCTTGCATCCGCAGTAGTCCAACACACTTGAAGAGCTGCTGATTGGCGAGCATTCAATTTCCCCATTACTGTAATTCAGCTTGCATCCGCAGCATTCCAACAAAGCAGGAGAGCTGCTGATTGGAGAGCATTGTATTTACATTACTGTCATTCTGCTTGCATCCGCAGTAGTCCAACAAAGCAGGAGAGCTGCTGATTGGCGAGCGTTTCATTTTTCCATTACTGTAATTCAGCTTGCATCCACAGCTTGCATTACACTCTGTCATAGCCTACTGTTCTCGCTACATATGGCAGGTAGGTTTATTGAAAAGGAGGCAGGCGTATAAAATGCCATCTCTTCCCGATGCTCTTCTCGAGCGCTGGTCAATAGAATGGGGGTGTGCTTTATTAGTGGGCAATGAAGTGACAGCATCATTTTGTCTGCGCGTGTCGAGTTCAATTGGATCCGAATGAGATAAATCATCCATGGCACTGTTATCACTTGTCAGCCCTTCCAAAATTAGAATTGTTGTCATGTTGGGTGTTGTACTCTAAAATAAGCGTGATGGTTAACAGACTAGCTGTGAGCCTCTTTCTATAAAGGTCCATGTATGCATTTCCAATTCTCGAGGACCGGGATCCTGATGGGTTTTCAGGATAACCCTCATTAAAAATCATGAAGAAAAATATGCATACATTTGGAATCATTGTACGCACATTTATCTCATAAATATTAATGAGGGGTATCCTGAAAACCCAACATAGATCTGGCGTTGGACAGCCTTGCTAGAGTTAACACAGAAACCCCCCACGGCCATCGCTTCGGAGATCAGGCTGGGAATTTGAATGTACTTTATTATAATGAGAAGTGTTCTAAGAAAACAAGAAAGGGAATTGGCCAATAAGCTATTACTAAACGGTCACAGATCAAAGGTCCGGGTAAAGAAACATCTGGGTATAGTATGGAAGGTATGCTTTTGGCCTATAATCAAGGCATAGTCCCTGCAATTTTATGTGATCTTGAATCCAGTAAAGAGACTGAAACCGAATAGCTAAATCAGTTTGAGGGGAAATCATGGCACTCTTTGCTTGGTTTACTTCCATTGTCCTCTCTTCAAAGTATAAACGGAATGTGGATTAACGTTTCTGGTGATATTTGCTGCTATTAAAAGGAGCTCTTTGTATTTAAAAATCTGTAAAATGTGACCAATCAATAGTAGGAATTTTGGGTATTCTATTGAGAGAAAATAAGGCTCCCGATCTTAAAGAATTTGAGGACGGTAATTACATATTTTTAAAGCCGATTGGAAGGCCAGTGAATTGTCACTTTGAATATAATGAATTACAAAATCACTGTTAGCAAAAGAAAAAGCATGGGAATTTGAATGGTGTCAAAATATCATGTTTGTTGCAGAGCCAACAATCACTCATTGTTAAATCTGCTTCCGTCTTTGGCAGTTCTTGGTTTTCAGCATGGTACCTCCAGAATAAAGGAATTTGTAGGTTTTGTAAAGACCCTAAAATGCAAGCGAGCACTCTCCATCTGTTACCGCAGTGTGGACATTTACAACCATTACAATATACGTTCTTGTGAAAATTGGTACAAAATTGCAATCTGTTGCCATCAGATCAATTTTGTTTATGCTCCTAAGCAGGCCAACAGATTTTCTTTACTCTTGCACTGATAAATCTCTGGTTACAGATTGAAGATGTATTAAATTAATTGTAACGTTTTATCTGTAAATAGTGTTTTGTATGCAAATTACATGGATGTAAGGGACGTATAGCTGCGTTGAATGTTTATAAGGTTTTATATATACATTTTATAAGTAGTGTGGAAGGGCCTAATAACCGTGTACACTTGTTAAGAAAAATGAATGGATGCTCTGGTTCTGTCAATTCGGTTTTTGCTTGAAAAAATAGGATGAGTAGCAATGGCTTCTAGGATATGATAGGTTATTTATAACGTGCTTAATACCCATCGGTTTCTAAGCCGGACCCGGGGATAAGAATCAGTGGTGCTCCGTGACGTCTTGCTTCCAAGGCAAGCACGTTGCCCCTTAGCTGTCCTCCCGAGATGTACTGTATCCAAACTTGTACCACAACCTGGCTCAGGTTTTTCGGTCATGCAGGTAAAACCGATAATAGTGACTACATGCGATAGTTTGGAAAGATTTACTTTTTGCTGATTTCCTTCCATAGACTTCTATGGGACACCCTAGCTTGTACTTTTCTTGCTTTATCCTCACTTTAATGGGGAAACTGATCAGTCCCGCAGACTATCGGTACTCGAGGCCCCTGTCTCCTTTAAAGGAATTTATTTTTTATTTTTTTTAAAGCGGCACACATCACCTTAAAGTGAAGTGCAGTAAGGGTACTTTATATCCTTATAACTTTGCAATTGTAACTACAAAGTAAAAAAAGATAATGTTTCTAGAATTGGCTTGTTGCATCAGCTATTTTTCGACTGTTTTTCAGTTTTTACTTGTGCACGTTTGCATTTTACTGCATAATGCCATCAAGAGTGCCATCCATGTACTCTAAAATGGCCGTATCACAAGATCTTGTCCTGTCTTTTGGCCATTTTATACTTTGGACTTCGTCCTGGCCTCTATGGTTCAGAATTACTAAATATAGAGGGCCCTTTCCCGAGCAAAGTGGTGATCTTGCTGCTTGGCTGGATGTGAGAGCTGAGTCTGTCTGGACCAAGTCCACATCAGTGCCACAGTGTCTGTTGCTGGGCAGACTCTGTGGCCAGAGTGTCCCCCTGATTGGACAGCCGCTGTCTGTTTGAAGGGTGCAAATTCCTAGCATTGGTGAACCTGGTGGTGAATCCACTCCTAATCCTGGAATAAAGGGGACTCCTGCAGCCATTAAACAGACCATCGTTGGAGCCAACACCCCTAGGAAGAAGTGCAGCTTGCTGAAGACCTGCGGGCGACCGTTGCAACTGACCAACATTTCCTCTAGCCAGCTACCAGTGAAGTCTTTTCTCTGCTCTCCTGATCTCAAGATGGCCTTTGGCAGTGCTTCAACCCCAGGACTGATTGTCCCGACCCCTGCTTGAGGATCTGTGTCTGCAAAGCCTTCTCAAGTCTCCCTGAATGACCAGTTATCTCCTCGACTACCTGACTGTAGCCCTCACCGTTGCGAGTGCATCCTTGGAAGTTAGTGGGTGCTCAGCTTGTGTAACAAGACGCCTGCTCCTGCAGGTTCAGCCCTCCTGACCAAAGAGAAGCCATGCAGAACTTCCTACTTTGTTTGCACCGTGAGGATCACCTGACGTCGCCTGATCGTGGTGACTCCCACTACAAATGGTCTTCATCTAGCCCTGCAGGGTTACCTGGGGTCGCCTGTCCCGTGGAGGTTGCATCCTATTGTGGCAAGGGTGTCCAGTTTCCAGAACCAAATCACTGATGCCTGGACTGCGGAATAACTGTACCCAATCCTAATGCCAAAAGTGACCTCTAGACACGCGGCCTCTGGACCTCCCTCGACTGGACACGGTGCAGAAGTAAGTGGGCCTGTGTATTCTGAAACCCTTGAAGTGGTTGCTGAAGAAATTGGAGTAAGTGGGGTGAGTTTGCATAGATATTCCTACTCCCTCCTCCCACAGTGTTGTATGGGCATAAAGCCCTAACTGTATCTCTCCATTACCTGACTAAGTTCGCTGGTGGTCTGGTCCAGGATCACCATGGGACTTCCCCAGATTAGTTGGATTGGGAGAAAAATTTGTAAGAATGTTACTTAACTTTTAAAATCCTCTTCTCGAACATTTATTGTGGAACTTGTGACATTTGGGTACTAAGCCCCGATTTTTAACTGGCTGTACTTAATAAGGACTAAGGAACTTGTATTATGTTTTTCTGTGAGAGTTCTCTCGAATTTACTTACCTGTCTACGCTGGTTCCAAATTATTGTTCTACTTTTGCCGCTTGCTTTACCACACACAGTTATTTACATTTTTGATCTTGATTCTACCAATGACTATTGCATAACTGTTTCTAAAAGTAAAGTGTTTGTGTGCTTTTAGAAGAAGCCCACCCAACAGTGAATGTACATATGTATATCATAGTTGTGTATTACACTCCAAGCGATGGTAACCCAGGTACGTACCTTAAAGACCTAATAAATTATTGTGTGTTTTTTGGAAATCTGTGTCTTTCCTGTTCACCATTGACCTCTCTCCCAGGTTTGATACTGGAAACCCATCTTAACAGTGACACATAAAAGGAATTCTAGTTTTAGGTGATACATTAGCTTTATCGCAGTGGCGGAGGGACGGTTGCCCCCTCTTGCTCCGCCCTGGTGGCCTGTGCGCCCCCACAATTGGCTCCCACAGGGCTGGAGGGCTGCGGGTGATCCACTGACTCGCAGTGTCCAAAATTAATTATTACACAGACGTGCGGTGCATACTGAACTGGAACCTGGGCCGTGCGGGCATGATGGTTTTGTTTTGTGCATTCACTGCTTTGAATTTTCCAATGCATGATAAAAAAAGGAAAAAAAATGGGCGCACCACCCACCGATCTGTGCTGTGCCGTGGCACTCAGTGCCTGGGCTGGAGATGATGGTTTGATGTTTGGTGCTACAAATCGCACAGAACTACTATGTCAGTTTCGATTCCCCCAGCCGGGCCGGCCCCGGGCCCAGACTATATGGAATCTGACTGCCTGCCTCATTGCCCTGACAACAAGGCAACAGACCTGGGATGGGATAGGCTGCCCATGCACGGTCATCTCCTGCATGTCATTTCCTCCACAGAAACACAAGCAGCACAGGCCAAGGCACATTTGCTATTATGTAGTAAAGCATTATCTGCCCTAAAACAAGCAGCCACCTGGTTACTGATGGTGGTTGAGTGTGTCCGTCCGCAGTCCACGCACTTTTAAGCCAGACCAGTCAGAGCGGCAGAGCCACCCACGGCCACAGCAGCGCAAGCAGTTTATCCTTCTCCTCCTTCTCCCCTGGTTGCTGTCTGACCCTCCCAGGCCTGGACCTGCCAGTGCCTAGTGACCAGTTTCATGCCATGAAGAGAGTACTGAGCCCACTGAGCAGGTGAGCCGGGCCAGCCGAGCATGAGTGACTGACGACGTCCTGACCATGAGGTGAGTTCCCACTCCAGAGAGAGAGAACTCGTGTGATGAGCACTGAGCAGGTGACTGAGGCTGCCAAGCTGTGAGAGTGACTTGTGTGTGACCATGAGTGAGAGTTTCCCTGGTGTCTGGTTGTGGTGACCATAGTGTTGTATAAACCTGCTTAGCGCACTGTTGTGACAGAGTCTCGCGAGAGCCTGCGTCCAAAGGGGCGTCGCACGACTCGGCAAGCAAAGCTGGGTCATCAAGGAAAGCGCACGCAGACAAGCGGTGAGCAGAACAGGAGAGACAGTGCAAAAACATATACTGAGAGACTACTCTGAGTTCCTAGAACAGTGAAGCAAACTGTTCGCTGTAAATAGTTTGCTCTGCAAATAAACCCCAATTCAGTAACCATGCCTGAGTTTTAGCCTTAATTTACAACATATTTGGCAACAAAGTCCCAGAAGTGACTTCCACGCGTTCAAGATGCAAGGTGCAATGCCACCCTCTGCGTGTCTTCAGTCGCCAGGTAGATCTGCCATTCCATGGCTTCAATGGGAGCCTCAATTCACCATGCACATGAATGCCGTAGGGGGACTGAATACTCCCCCCGCCAGCAAAATAGCCTTGCTGCTGAATGCCATTGGGTGGAGGGGGCAGAGAATATTTTGCAGCCTAAATCCTAAAGCGGTTGAAGACGACGCCAATGATGTGTTTAAGGAGGCTATCGAGTGCATTGTAAAATGTTTTTCCAACAAGGAAAATGCTGTACTGCACCGGATTAGGTTTTATAGTAGGAAGCTAGAACCGTCAGGCGTATGAGAGTTAGAAGTGTTTTGTGACTTTGGCAACCACATGGAGTGCATGATCTGTGATAAGTTGGTGGTTCATACTTACTCAAGCAAGGTGCAGGATAAGTTTATTGTGGAGAAAGAATTGGTGCTCGAGAAAGCGATCCAGATCACTAGAGCTTTAGAGGAAACATCGAGCAGGCACAAGGAAATGGCGGGAAGTGCACCAGGCTCAGAGATGCATGCCATGCAGTACTAAAGAGAAACCAAGTATGGCAAGGATGACGGGACCGGTGGAAGAGAACCATTGAAGTGCTACAGGTGTGCCAGCGCCTGCCATCGAGCAATTGATGGAGAATGCCGAATGGGGAACAAGGAATTTTAGAAGAGTAGGTGGTTTGGACATGTAGCAGTTGCTTGCAAGTTGAGAGGAAAGAAAATCACATCGCTGGAAGTGAGCGGTGATACAAGAAGTGACTAATCTTCAGAGGAGGTCAAGCGTTCCACCGCAAGGAAGGAGAAGCCAGACTGTGTGATCAGAGTGGACGGGCATGAAACCAGAGTCATGGCCGACATGGTGTCAGGTTTAAACATCCTACCATTTCGCATATACAAAGAGATGGTGTGCCAGAGTAAGATCGAAGTCATGAAAACGGAACACAGACCCATTGTGTTCGGTGGCACATCTGTTAGTCTTTTAGGATACATCAACAGCACTGTGGAATTCAAAGGAAGGAAGGCACACACGAAGGAATACTTCGCTGAAGAAGGTCCAACAGTGCTAGGGTGAGATGACGAGGGAAAATCGGAAATAAAACTCGACCCGAGCACAGAAAATCAAGTTGTCTCCGTGGCAGTCGGAGGAGCTTCGGTATCGAGAGACTCGTTTCCAAGGTTGCTCTCCAATGACCTGGTTAGGATTAAAAACTTTGTGCACAAATTCGGGCCATGTCAAAATGCAATCCCAGTTAAACACATAGTAAGACCAGTGCCAGTCACAGCACAGCAAGCACTACAAGTCCAGTAGAGAAACTGGCCAACGATGGCACCTTGGAGCCTGAGGCGGGGTCGGAATGGCTGAGCCCGGTGGTGCTGATAAAAAAGCAAAGCTCGAATGATTTGAAAGCACGCATAGACTTACGCAGTATGAACCTGGAAGTCCTCACCGACAGCTACCCACTTCTCAGCATCAATGAGCTCATCTTAATGATGAAGGAGGCAAATGTTTTCACCAAATCGGACATGCAGAATGCGCACCACCAAATTGCAAAACATTAAGAATCCAGACCGCTGACAGCGTTTATCACTCCATTTGGCACCTTTCAGTATAACAGAATGGCGTTTGGGTCGTCCTCCGCGGCGCCAGCCTCCCTGCGCACAATGGACTCATTATTTAAGGACATTGGAAATGTATCACATTTTCAAGATGACATTCTGATATAGGCAGAGGATATAAAAACACATAATGGTGTGCTGAGAAAAGGGCTCCACAAACTACAAGATGCTGGGGTACGTTTGCGGTACAAGAAGTTCTTAATCGGGGCCATGGAGGTGGAGTACTTGGGGGACACCATATCCAGTGAGGGAATCAGTCCTAAGAAAAACTTACTGCAGGCCATAATGAAGGCTCCGTCAGCAACCGACAAGGAGGAATTCAGGTCCTTCATAGGCCTGGCAGAATACTATGCCAATGTTGTACCCAGGTTTTCTAAAGTGACAGCACCCCTGAAAGAACTGCTTAAGAAAGGGGCGGAATATGAGTGGCATCAGTCCCAGGAAGGAGCACTCAAGGAAGTGAAGGAGTGAATAATGGGTGCACCGGGTCTGTGACCTTAAAACCATCACAAAACTTCCTCCAGGTCATAAAAACAAGATTGGATTTGAAGGACTTAATCGAAGTGCCTGGAGTCGAATGAACTCTTGTAGTCCAAACGTCAAGACTCAGGCCACTTGTTTCACTGTGTACAGAACGGCGGTGAGAGAAATGGATTTTAAAAAGGACATGTGGTTGATTGAACGTGATTTGTCTGTCAAAAATATTTTTTAAAGGTTGAATAAACCGTATAAAAATAAAAAAAAAAAAAAAAAAAACCATCACAACTATGCCTGTGCATATGGGCTGGGTGCAACACTTAACCTAGAAGCAGGGTGAGACACAAACATGTTTTTGGCATTTGCATCAAAACCGGTGTCTGACACTGAAAAGAACTCTTAAAAAATTGAAAAGGAAATGCTGGCATGCGCCTTTGTCAGTGAATACTTCTGAACCTATGTGTGGGGCACCAGATTTAATCTCCTCACCGATCACAAACCACTTTTAAAAGACGAATGTGTGGTGGCATCCATTGGGTATTTAAGCAGCAAGGCGTTCGTGGAAATGGGTTAGAACCACTAGAGAGATGAGTTGGAGAAATATCTGCGATACAAAAGATGACAGACTGAGTCAGGAAAGGGTGGCCCGATGAGAGAATAGTCCAAGAGGGGCTCGGACCATTCTGGAAAGTAGCAGATGAGATATACGAAGTGGATGTGGATGGTCTAATCTTGTGAGGTGATCAAGTCCTACCACTAGCAGGCATGAGGAAATTAATCTGTGCAGAGTTCATTCGGGACACCTCGGGAGCAGCATGACACAGCGCCATGAAAGGGATGCTTTTTGGTGGCCATGCATGGATCACGACATCGTAATGATGATTTGAGCAATGCCACAAATGCTTAAACAGCGTCAAGCGTCTGAAGTTAGGCAGGCACCCCTGATTCCGACAGAGATGCCCGACAAGGTATTGCACATTTTGTGGTTAGACTTCATAGGCCCATTAGAAGCCATGGGGCCGCAGGACAGATGCAGGATAGTGATGATCGATTACTTTTTAAATGGGTGGAAGCTGAATTTGTGTCAGACATTTCCACAGTCATGGTAATTGTGGTACTGATTGCAGTGTTTCAAAGTGAAGGATTGCCCAAACAGATTGTCACAGACAAGGGCGTCCAGTTGGTTTCCAGGCAGATGGAGAAATTCTAAATAGGAAACACCATCAAGCAGATCAACTCTATCTCACCCCCAAGCTAATGGGTTGGCCGAGAGGACCAACAGATTTATAAACTGTACACTGCAACTGGCGGGGCCTCTGGCATGGACCCGTAAGAAACAGTCAAGGAGGCTATTGCGGCCCATCGCCTCACTGCCAATGGGACCACCAATGTGTCACCATTCCAAATGTTATGCGGCAGAAGCTTGGCATCTGCACTGGGACCCCCTTGGCTAAACGGAGTGAGGGAAGATGTGATTGGGGACATGGAAGAGGAGGTATGGAGAATAAAGAAGAGTAAGACTGCCATGAAGAGAAGTGACGTGAGGAGAGCTGTCCAGAAAACGGAAGTACAAGTGGGGCATACAGTCAAAATTCACCTGCCCCACAAGAACCAAACCACCGGCTTAAGATTCAGCAGACCGATCCAAGTGGTGCAGAAGGGATTGAACCATGTATACACCCATGTACAAAAGGACATCTGAAGGGTTGAGAGAATCCATATTAAGAGAACCCGTTGTACAGGAAAATAACAATGCCTTTGGATCAGGTACCAATGACCTGGAACGTTCGAGGAAATTGTGAGGAGTCAAACATGGGAGGACGGACACAAAGGTGGCATTTTCTCATAAATCGACATTTAGTAAATGATATAAGGTGAGACAAATGCCTATCTTTCACTAACCTGACAAGGAGTTCCCTACCTATCAAACTAATGCTAAAGGAAAATGACCTAATGTCCAAAAGAATATAACCCTCACAATAATACATACAACCAAATCATACAGGAATTATATGGCAGTTTCTACTTTGCAAAATAACATAAATTCAAACATAAACAAAATAGGAATTCTTGTGACCAGGGTTGGATCCCCTTCGACCAGAACAATTCATGATGTTTCAAAAGTAAAGTTCAATTGCAGGAAAGTTATTTTAACTAGCCAAGTCCCACTCCAAGTAGAATATACAGTTCATTTGATCCAGTATTTCCTTCACTTGGCAAAGTGACTATTTCAGTTTCAAAAAGGTTTCTCACTCTTAGGACAATTTGTTTAAGTTTTCACAACCTCCTGCTTTGCGAACCAAAAAGACGCTCTCGTCATATATCAATTTGAAAAGTGAAGGCAAGCGTCCCCAACCAGCACGATCCTCCCCGCAATGAAAGACAATGATGGACTCTCCCAGGATGGGAATAAGGCCAAGACAAAGTGCGGGTGAGCGTAAATGGGAGTTTATCAATCAGAATAGGGCATGCAAAGAACTATGCAAACTCCGAGAGCGCTCTGTCTGACAATAGCAAAGACCGGCGTATATATTTACAAAAAACGTCATCAGAACCTACATACTATAGGGGGCAAAAGTTCAGTGGGATTGGGTGGCGACGACTAGCTATAGGTGCTGCTGTGAGGCGGTGGCCGCGGCTGGAGGACGTCACTGGTCAGCCTCGTGGGTTGGGCTGGGCCTGGCAGGTCAGCTGAGTTCATCCGGGCGGTGTTGTTGTGCCACTGTGGCCAGTGTCGGAGATGAATGTCTTTTCCTGACTTATTTGCCCTAGGCTATGCACACCGCAGTCATTCAGTTATTGCAATATTATCTTCTTTAGTAAATCTTTCAATAGGTTATTCTACAGGTTAATGCAACACAGGAGGAATGCACCTTGCGATGGGTCTGATGGTCATTCATCAGTGCATGGTTACCAGTGTCCTGTTGACCGGTACCATAGGTCGAGGGGCTAAGTCTCAGGGCATGGGACGGGCGGTACATGCCTCTCTGTCTTGTTAGAAGTCGTTATGAATGGGCTGCTGTATGTTGCCACAGTATTGGGTATCCTAATTGCACAGGGCCATAAGTCTAAGGTGATCCGGTGGGTTGTGGGGTTTAAGAGGGGGCGCCTTTGGATTTGTGTATTCAGGCGGAGGTTTACTACTGGGCTGTAAATAATGCAGGTGGCGGGCCGTGGCCTTGGGTGCTGCAGAGGGAACTACAAATCTTTGAAGCGGCTCCAGCCGAGTTGGGGGAGGTGGAGGAGCGTGGCACAGGCCTCTGCTTTCTCGTCTGGCAGGCATTGCAGGGAGGGAGTGGGAATGGCCTTGCATATGCTCACAAAGGTATCTTCCTCGTGTGTTGCCGATTTTAGGTGAAAGTAGCATAAACATTCAAATAATATACAATACTAATTGGGTCATTCCAAAGCTCACGTTTTAACATTGCTAATGCCTCTCATATAGTCAATCCGAGCACATTACTTGTACACTATGTTTTTAACAACCACAACATTTTGTTATATGCTTATACATTCGTAGTAAGTGAGGTAGTAGTGAGGTTGGTGGAGCGCATAGAAACGACTCGCCACTACAACTGACGGCAGTGGCACATAAGGGGCTTGGACATACACACATGAAGGGTGCATTTTCGTGCACCCTTTACACAAGCCCTTAATATGGTTGCATTTGTCTTTCTTTGCACTCTAGCAGCATTAGTTCGGTTATGGCGCGGGACCGTGGGGTGTAATCTTTTCAATGATACGCATAACAAATAACCCCCGGGACGCTTTTACTATTTGTACATAACTGCAGTGATGTGGGTGCTTCATTCCTAATGCCATATGAGCACGCATTCTGCCACATCTATACATTTTACAGGTTTTTTAGTCAAAGAGGTTTTGGAGAGAATGCTTCCATCGCAGGTAGTTTTGTCATTAGTGTTTGGGAACTTTTGCTTTTATCAAAGGGCCATTTTACAGTTCTCTTTCCACCCAGGCTCTGCTGGCCGGGTCATGCTGGGAGCAGTGATTCACTGCGGAAGGTGAAATGTTACAGTGTTGGTATCTTACACTAGCTCATGTCCGTCTTGTTCGTGGGAACGGGCTCACAGCGGATCTGCCAGGGAGCTGTGGCCACAGGGATAATTGAAACTCTCCAAAGGTGTGGGCCGCGCTGCGGTGCGCCGAGCTCACACCATCTCCGTTAGACAAAATGGTTTCCGAGGCCTAGCTAAATTCAGCAGGTTTGGTCAATGTCTTTGGCAGGTGAGCCATCCACCACCTGGGCCCTGGTGGTAAGGAGGGGACCCCTGACAAGCCATGGCCCTCACCGGGGGAGGGGATGTAGGCGAGGGGGGTCTTTTGGACCAATCCTCCCCTACAAAAGTCAATGAAAAGAGCTATTTTCTCTGCCTCTTAAGACTGTGTCGCATCTAGATAGTGCACTCAAAGATTACTATGTCAGATTCTGCCCTCTTAGCCTCTCTCAAAACTAGATAGTGCGCTCAAAGATTACTGCGCTGTGTTCAGTATAGGTCAAAATGACTGCACCGAAAGTTACAACCTATACAAAAAGGTCCTAAATGCATGCCACCAAAGGTTCAAGCACCAAAAGTTCGAACCTTTGATGGCATGCATTTTAGGTAGGTAAAAAAAAAATGACTGCGTGGGTGTCCCCCTCAAACCCTGCTCACTATACTGCACAGTATAGTGAGCAGGGGTTGCGGGGGGAAACCCCTGCAGCTGCCCGGAAAATAAATAAATAAACAGTTCCCGATCACGGAAGTGAAAGGGAACTGGCGCTGCAGGGGCACAGCACGCCTTGAAAGGTAAGTAGGGTGTGCGTGGGGGTATGTTGGGGGTGCTGGTGGGGGTGTGTTGTGGATGGGGATGTGGGTTTGTAGGGGTTTTAGATGTATGTTCACATGGGAAATGTACGAACCTTTTGTGGTGCGTACATTTCTCATGCGAACCTTTCCGTCGCAGACGTTTCCGTGATGGAAAAATCACGCAGATCCTTGTGTTCTGCCCCCTTAAGACTGTCTCGCATCTCGATATTGTGCCCAAGAGACATTGTGTTGTATTCCTCCCTGTTAAGACTGCCTCGCATTTTGATAGTCCGCTGTAATATTACTGTGTTGTATTCCGCCTACTTAACCTGTCTCAAATCCAGATTGTGGGCTCAATGACTACTCTGGTGCCTATCCCACATCTTGATAGTGTTCCCAAGGGATTACTGTGATTGATTCTGCCTGTCTCACTCACTTAAGATCGCTGCGCCTTAGCTACCACTGTTGTATTATGCCTATTGTGCCTTAGCTACTACTGTGTTGTATTCTGCCAGTCCAAATTGCGTAGAAACTGTTCCTGTTAGCATCTCTTGTATCTAGTTATTGTACCCAAGAGATTACTGTGCTGTATTCCGCCTGTCTAAAAGGCTTACAATTGTTCAAACTAGCCTATCCCTCATTTGATTGGTGGATCTAAGGCCCACCTACCACCCCTAGCTCTCCAATCCCAGCTTCTCATCCACAGATGGAGATACCATATTGCAAGATTCCTCCTCTCGCATCCGTCCCGATTTCTGGACTCCTCCCTTCCTCACTCATCCCCCACTGCTCCTGGCCCGCACTCTAGCACCCTCCTTCTGAAACCCTCACACTATTCCCCCCTGATCACAACCATTGAAACCCACCCGTGCACTTTACTGCAGCCTAATGCCACTCGGCCACTCTCCTACCACCACCCTCCTTCCAACTCTAAAATCGGAGGTCCCCTCTGGCACGCCAACCGTATCCCTCCACAAAAACCTACTCCCGTCCTCCCTTCCCACCCAATCCCCAACCCCGTCCTCCCTCTGGCCGCTATTGAGAACTCCCTAATACCCCACACCATAACACCTTGCGCCCTATCAAACTCTCAAGCTAGAGGAGCCCTCTGGTGCTCCAAACAGCTCACACCCTCATCTTCCACTCTGTCATTGCACCCCCCTTCGACCCAGAATACCCCACCCCATCCCCCCTAACACTCAAGCCCCTCCAGCCCATGTTCCGATTACCTCCTCCATGACACACCCCACTCTGAAGTCAAATGCATCCTTTTTAATGCCCGCTCTGTTGCTAAAACAAGCCACAGCATCTTCGGCCTTCACTCCTCTGACAAACCTGACGTAGTCTTTATCACTGAAACCTGGCTCTCTGAAGACTTCGCCCCTGTTGCACACAAAGCACCCCCCACACCGCCTACTCGCTCATCCCACTCAACAGACAGTCCAGATGAGGCGGCGTGGCAGTCCTCTTCAAATCTCATTTCTCGGTCTCGCTCGTCGAATCTCAGACATGCATTCCATTATGCGAATCCCTCCTAGTTAATCTCTCACTAACCCAGACTCTCTCCCATAGCTTCCTACTAATCTATAGACCTCCTGGTTATGACAGACATTTCTGAAACAACCTCTGTGATTCTGTAGCCACCATTCACCTAAATCACCCCTCACCGACTCTCCTAGGAGACTTCAATATCTGGCTGGACAGTCCCACAAACCCCATGACCCATACACTGTTCGGCAGTCTTGATGCGCTCATTCCTCTCCCTTCATACAAACGGTCCAACCCACTCTAGGGGGCACACCCTTGATGTAATCTTCAGCGCCCATGACCTGATTCATATATTCCCCCCCCCACCCCTCATCTGGTCCGACCACTTTGTCGTCCCTTTCTCTATTCTAACCCCCAACCTCCCTGGCTGCAGCCCAAGACCTGAAATGCTGGAACAAAATAAAGATCCTTCCTGACCTTGCCGAAGCCCTACTTCGTAGATCCCCTCCAACCCCCCGCAGCCAGATCCCTAACCGTCGACTCCTTTGACTCTTGGCTCAATTAATCTCTAATCCCTCTTAGCCCCGCACGCCCCGCTTCATCGCGCAATGGACCATTTCCCAACTGATTAATGCCCGAACTGAGGAACAAGAAAAACAAAATAAATCTCTAGAACGCAAATGACGAGCATCAGAAACCGATCTCAGCTGATCCGCCTTCGCCTTGCACCATCGTAACTACATAGCCGAAATCCGGAAAGCCGAAAAAGCCTATTACAACAAATGAATTCTCAACTGTGGAAACCGCAGCAAAGAACTCAATAAAATAATTTCTGAATTCGTCACACCCACTTGCACCTCTACCCAATCTGCCCCATCACAATCACTCTGTGACTCTCTCCCTACACTTCTACACCACCGCTCTTGACAGGACGACCGTCCTTAACGACAAACTGTCCCCCTGCCCCCCATTGACCGAGCATCCCAACAACCACCCATCCCCCGACATACCCACTTTTGATTCCTTCAGACCCATCTCCAGCGATGAGTTTCTTGACCTACTATCTGCTAGCAAACCGTCTGGCTCGCCCCTTCTCTTTTAAAAAAAAAAATAATAATATTCTCATCCACCTGCGCTGGAGAACACGCGAGAACCATACTAAAGGACTCGCTCAGCTCTGGCACCTTCCCCGATGCCTTCAAAATCGCACATGTCAAGCCTCTTCTTAAAAAGCCATCCCTTGACCCTCTTAACCCCAAAAACTACAGACCCATCTCGAACACCAGATTTCTTGCAAAACTCATCGACCAGACCGTATACTCCCAGCTAAATGCCTTTGTTGAAACCAACAACCTCCTCGACCTGGCACAATCGGGCTTCAAACCTCGACGTGGTACCGAAATCACTCTAACCTCGATCTGGGATGACCTTAATGTCTCTGCTGACTCTGAAGGATGCACAGCATTAATTCTCCTCAACCTCTCTGCAGCCTTTGACACGATTAACCACTCAATCCTCCTTGACCGTCTCCACTCCCTTGGAATCCGTGGCACTGCTCTCAAGTGGATTGCTTCCTTCCTCAGCAACAGGAAACAAATAACCCTCCTCTCTCCTTATGTCTCAGCTGCTCACTTGGTTAATTAATACTGGACTACCGCAAGGCGCATGTCTATCTGCTCTCCTATTCAACCTCTATATGTCCACCCTCCCTGGAATCATCTGCCCGCAGAAAATCTGGTGCTACAACTACGCTGATACCCAAATCATCCTTAAATTCCACAATTCTGACATCAACCCCCAGCCCAACCTTGAAGCCTGTCTCCTAGATATTGACCGATGGATGACAATAAACCACCTCCTCTTAAACCCCACAAAAACCAAAATCATGGTGTGCAGCAACACATCACTTCTACCTCATCCTCTCCTTTGGCTCACTTCCCTAGGCTACCACCCTCAGCTCCCTCCGTCCCCTCCGACACAGTACAAAACCTAGGCTGCACTATGGACGCTGGCCTAACCCTCTTCCGACAGATCAACAATGTGTCTAAATGTTGTCACTACCATCTTAAACTTCTCAGGCGCATCTTTTCCTACCTCTCCTTCCCGAACAGACTTGCTGCTTTTATGTCCATTGTAATGTCGAGACTGGACCATGCCAACGCCCTATACCTAGGAGCGCTAGCATACCACCTTTAATAAACTCCAAAACGCTGCTGCTAAACTGCTCCTCGCCCTGGATCCTAGAGACCACACCTCCCCAGCTCTCCGAACCTTCCACTCTGTGGATGGACTATCTTATCGCACCACATCATATCACTATGCTTACTCTCTGCTCTACACCATCACACAATTAGAGTACAGCTATACCCCTCGATAAATTCGGCCTAGCTGCTCACATACAAACACTAACCCAAAAACACCTCATCACTCTAATAAAACGCAGCTATATCCCATGACAAACCAGCCAAGCTGCCCACATAAGCGTCCTACAGGTCTAATGCAGCCAGAACCCAGTCTGGGTGTCCACCCACCAGACTGCACACATTCAACTGACAACACCACCACACCTAAGGCTAGGATGCAGCTCCCATCAGGTTATTACATTATAACTGGTGCACCCATGCACCCTATGACACTAACCCTATCTACTGACCTGATCTATGGTCCCGAGGGCATTCAACCCACCAGCGCTTTGAGGTCATACCATGATATATAGAGCGCTATATGAATGCCAAATAACATAACCTAACATAACATAACAATAGACCAATTTCCATCACATTGCATTTCGTCTTCACAAGCAACACCTTAATCAGGATGGTTCATTGCGACAGTTATACTTTAATCAGGATGGTTATACAACAGTTCATCAAAACTTCTCCTTCATTAGCAACCTCGTAGTTGGGATGGTTATACAACAGTTCCACGAAGCACAGTAGTGGAATTGTCACTGCTTTGCCAACACAACCTTCTACCACAGTCGCAGTACTTTAAATTATCTTTGTGATCCACTCACCTGCCAGGACTAACCGCCACTTGTCCCTTTCCTGGTATACTCACCTGCCAGGATAAAGCTCCTACTGCTGTGGCTTGTATTCTGTGGTGAGGCTTGTATCAAACTTTCCAGACTTAACTCCTCAATGGGGAAAGTTGAATCGATAAGGGCTTCTTGGGTAAGTATTTTGACTTTCAACACTGTTGGGCAAATTCTTTCATAAACCTGATGTACAAAAGGACAATGATTCTCGCATTGATCTATTTGTCATAGGCAGTGCAGGTTACAGTTCTCTCCCCCTCGATTATTTTCTTCAAGAAGGGCTTTTCTCCCGCGGGCTACAATAGTCTTCTGTTTGGCATCTCCTTTTTGGGAGATCACATTTGCTTTGCTTAGTTATTGTCCCCTTTTGTCTTTGACAATGCGGGTTATAATATCCTCCTGTTTGCTTTAGTATTTAAAAGGTGTACTTGTGCACAACCGTTTACTTAGGAGCGTCCTGGGGTCACCTCTAATAGGCCAACTGACCAGTATTTCTTAGTATATACTTTCAGACTTGCTGCTTCTGCTCCTTCACACGCCGGGCCTCGCCGACGTTTGACAGCTCTGGATAGCCTTCCTTTGCTTGCGCTGGCTGTCAGTGGAGCACCTGCTGCTCCACACGCGCTCCGGTGAAAACCTCACACTGGAGTGAGATGCAGGACACCGAGAGCTTCTCTCTCATTTGGGACAGCCAGCCTCCACACCGCTTCCTGCTGTGCGTCCTCTGCATCTGCCTGGAGCTCCGACCTGCCCCACTTTATCTGCATGGCATCCCTCAATGGCACTGCCATGGCTCCAGCCTCAGCTTCCTCCTATTTCTCTCTCATGGCCAGCACCTGAATGGCATTTAAATGTTTAAAGGTCCTGCTCCGGTGTTGGTCATTAAAACCCCTAGGCACTAATTAGAGTTTCGCAACTCTGGATCCCTCTTGCTCGTCTCAGTACTAGGAACACTTGGAGTCCACAATGTTCTTAGCTGTTTTACAATCAACATCATCAATTTGACAACAAGCCTCAGGACTGTAGGAACACTAGGTACGTTATTCTGAGGTTTCTCCCATTCTCCTGACCTGAGTTCCCTCCCATGTGTTTCGCCCGCATAATACCATCCTCGGGGTCAGGATCAGGTAGTGGCTGCCTTTACCTGGCCACATGGGAGGGAGTCCAGGTCAGGGTTTTTGGGATGATCATCCCCGATTCATCACAGAATGCCCAGGAGAGCGAAGAGCACAGGTTCAGTATTGATGGTGAGAGTGAGGGTCAAGGTGCGCAGAGCAGTGGAGAGGTGGCGAGAGTAAGCAGAACATCAACTGCAGGGTCTCCTGTCAGAGAGACTCATGGTGGTCGCCCACACTGAGAGAAACAGACCAGCCAGGTATGAAGACTTGGTGATGGATGTGTACTAATTGACCTTTTCACAATTGACCTTGGGAGAATAGACCTCATTTAAAAGGTCAATTAGGACATATATGCGGGTGGAAACTCCCCTGCAACCCCCCACCCAATCCCTTTGTTATTTATGATCCAAAACCAACCCAATGCATATATTAAATAACTAAAATAATATTAAGGTCAATTGTGCAGAAGATCAATTAGGACCATTCTAATTAGGTCAATTAGGACAAAAGGTCAATTTGGGTAATACCTTTGTGATGGAGTGGGATCATGCTGCTCGACAAAAGGGGGTATGTGGTGAGCGAGTCTTGTGAGAGCCTGCGTCCAAGGGGGTGTTTCAAGACTCAACGAGAGAAGCATGGGCAGCAAGGAAAGTGCACGCAGACGAGAGACGAGCAGAGGGCCGGAGCAGCAGAGGCGTTCCGGGGCCCCCCCAATGAGGGACTACTCAGAGTTCTTGGAACAGTGAAGTAAGATGTTCCCTGTAAATAGTTTGCTGGGAAAATAAACCCCAATTCAGTAACCATGAAGCAGCATCATCTTTATAAACCTGGATGCGGATTTATAGCATCTTGCCCATGCCAGGTCTCTGTGGGTTCCTGTGCTTTGCAGTTACATTGGAATACTTCCTTTACATCTAGATACCGTGGCGTGCATGGAGGCAGGCACTTTATTTGGGGCAGGCAGATACGGTTCTGGAACAATCTGGATACCGTCGACAACTCCTTTCCTTTTCACGCGCTGTGCTAAACAGGGCTCCCGCATCCAATGGAAAAGGAGAAGCATTGATGTGTCACAGATTTCAGTTACTGCTTTACACATGGCCTTTCACACTGTTTGCCATCTGCATAGTGCTTCATACAAGGTGGTCTGCCTGTTTTGGAGGTTATTCAGGCGCTATCTGGGTCAGAGTGGTGCTGTTCTCTGACGACAACATTTGATTTTTCAACAATGGAGGAAATATGTATTGTTCCCTGTTACAGGGAAGAAGAGGTAGACCCTGCCGGTATGGGAGTCACGGTGTATTATCCGATAGCCAGATTGTTACAGCTCCTAGAGCCAGTCACAGTCACTTAGACATTTTGGAAGAGTCGAGTACTGTCGCGTAGTGTACAAATGCCAAGACAGAGTAAATATTTACACATAGTCTGTAGCTAAGCAAATATACCATGTTCCGTAAACTTGCTGACTATTTCTACTTTAAAATGTTCAAATTCTCCATGCATATGCCTGCGTTTACCAGCAGGGAATGCATTTTATGTATTAATATCAAATGTTATTCTATTTAAATGCCTAAATAAACCTGATTATGGGCTGTTTCTATGAGCTACTCTTGCCCCTCCTCTGGCAGCCATCTTCAGATTTTTACTGCACGCTTCAGTGTTGGGAGTCCTCGAGTTTTGCTCTGTGAGCTACTTCTAGGGTTTTTCATTTTTCGATGGAAAAAGATTCTATTTTTGTTCTACAAGAGCTGTGTGCTCTTCTCTACATCTGCCGACGGCGGAGATCTGTTGGTGAATTTCAGCACCCCTCAAGGGCGAAGATTATCAAAGTTTCTTTGAAGTTGCCAGAAGGCCATCACCTACTTTACACCCTGTGACAAAGACGACGGTGATGGCGCAGGGCCTGGTGTTTAGATCATGCCAGCTCAGCCGAGGGATGTATTGCTGGACATCCTGTTGATCCTGCACACTTTGGTGTCTGAGATCCAGAAGAGGATGCCGACCAGCCTCTGGCAAAGAAGAGGAAGCGTCATCCGAGGCCACCATTTTAGCCTCCACATTTGCGTAGGGCACCCTCTCCCCGGTGAACACCGGGACGGATATAGCCACGGCGACAACGACTAGGATATCGTTGCAGCGCGTGGCGGGTCTCCTCAGCCGAGGGCGTCCCCACCGGATGAGGTGGGGTCATTCCATTCCATGGTCGCCAAAGCCTCCAAACCTTTCCAGCTTGTGCCAGAGGAAACCAAGCAGGAGGGTTTCCTATACCAGAGGCGCAAGGCCAAGAGGAAGACCATCATGGCGGTACACCTTCTGGATGATGTGTGGGACGAGGGCCTGGAGAAGTACCGGGTGACGGAAACCGCACCCAAGTGTCTGCGGTCTCAACCATCACCGGATTCAGTGATTTTGGCAGTGCAGGGAAATGGTCGGCCTACCCGTCCTCGCCGTCCTCAGTTCCTCCAGACGGCGAGGGGAAGAAGATGGACGCCATGGCACGGAAGTTCATTTACACCGCAGCGTCCACCATCAAGGTGTCCAACGCACTAGCGATCCTAGCCAGGTACGAAGGGGAGCTGTGGTACAAGCTAGGCCCGATTCGGGAGTTCCTCCCCGACGACAAGAGCATGGAGGCGATCACCCTCTTCCAGGAGGGCGTCTGTTCACGCCATCACCATAGTGGCGTTGGACATTGCTAACACAGTGTTCCGGCAGATGGGGAACGGCGTCTGCTTTCGGCGTCAAGGCTTGAAGGGATTGAAGGCCACAAATTTCTGCCAGGAGGTTCCGGCAAGGGTACTGGACATGCCTTTTGACGGAGATTACTTTTTTGGGAAAGTCGTTAACGAGTCCCTACATGCCATCAAGGCGGATACAGAGACGCTATGCACGCTCCAACAGCACTGCACTTCCATTCGCTCCTCCAGAGGAAAGTCGAGCAGGTCATCAAAAGGATTTTCCTCATTGTACCCTCAACCTTCAAGAACCATGACTTAGGAGGCCTACAGAGGCTGCTCCAAGGCCTATGGTGGAGGAGGTCAATGCGGCTGCCATCTCCCGCAAGGTAGGATGCCAGAGCCAATGCAGGCCTGAACCGGCCTGGACATCGGGAACCCCCACCTGTGCACCCCAGTGGGCGGCCGGCTGACTGGATTCGTCAGCAAGTCGGAAAACATCACCACCGACAGATTGGTGCTGGACATACCCTGGAGTTTCAGCACAGGTGTCCAGGGATCCCTCCAGTGGCCCGCCAGGAGAAGCACATCCCTCAGCTCTTAGAGGAGGTACAAGCCATGCTACGAAAAGGGGTGATAGAGCTGGTTCCCTGACTCCGGGGCTCCAGAGTCTATTCCAGATACTTTTTAGTCAAAAAGAAGACCAGGGGCTTCAGACACATTTTGGAACTGCAACGTCTGAACAAGTACATCAAGTCCCAAAAATGCAGGATTGTCACCTTGCAGCACGTGCTCGGCCAATTGGAAAACTGACTTCTTGATGTCGCTGGACCTGGAGGATGCCAAATTCCACATCCCAATTCACAAGAACCACCGAAAGTTCCTACGCTTCGTTGTGCAGGGACGGCACTACCAGTTTAAGGCCCTTCCTTTTGGCTTGAAGTCAGCCCCCAGGGGGTGTTCACGAAGCGCCTGGCACCGGTGGTGGCGGCCCATCTGCGTCTGCGGGGTATACACGTATACCCGTACCTCCACGACTGGCTCATCTGGGCCAGCTCGCAAGAGTTAGCCATTGGACACGCAGAGACGACTGTCCAGCTACTGATGTATCTGGGATTCTACATAAATTATCCGAAGTCCTGCTTGACACCATCTTAGAACGCGCTGTTCCTAGGAGCCAGACTCAACACGGTATCCTGCCTAGTGTCATCCTCAGAGGAGTGGGTAGCAGCCTTTCAGGGGACGATGCAACGCCTGCTGTCAATGAACGCAACCATGGTGCGAACCACAAGTCACTGCTCGGCATGATCTGGCTCTCCAGGTTACAGATTCAACCTCTTTAGAAGTTCCTGAATGCTCGCTGGATCTTCGTGTACAAGATCTGCTCGATGAAGAGTTCCGTTGGGCGACAATGTGGTGGGGCGTTCACTCCAACATTGCCTGGGGCACAGGGTTCCAAAACCTCCCCATACCAGCAGACCGTCAACACGGATGCCTCCCTGGAAGGCTTGGCAGCCCACACCGGATGTCTGCCTGCCAGAGGCCTGTGGCTGCCGGAAGAGAAGGATCTCCATATCAATATCCTGGAACAATGGGCTGTGTTCTGGGCCCTCGTCATTCCTCCTTTCTCTGAAGGGCAAGGTGGTGAGGATCTTCACGGACAACACCACCACGATGTTCTACATTAGGAAGCAGGGGGTACTTGATCCCCAGCGCTCTCCAAAGAGGTGCAGGACTTGTGGCACTGGGCCGTTGGGCAAGGGATGTTCCTCTTCACCTAGCAGGAGTCGAGAACACCATTTCATTTTTTTGAGCATTTATATAGTGCTATGAACCCTCCGGCGTCTGAGCGCTGCTTATTACCCACAGTGTGTGGTGCTCATTTATGGACCTCAGAAGGATGGAAGGCGCTCTACTCGCTGTGCTATCTGACCATTGCAGACTCCGTCAGCAAGGAATTGTGCATCTGCCATGAGTGGGAACTTGGGCAGGACCAGGTGGACCACATCTTCGTCAAGTGGGGCAGGACCCAGATCGATCAGTTTGTGACAAAGGCGAACTCCAAATGCCAGAAGTTTGCCAGCAGATTCCACCAACCAGGGACCCTGGGGACACATTCTCCTTCCCGAGGAACGGCCTGTTTCTGTACACGTTTCCACAGTTGCGTCACCTGCTACGAGTCATCCACACACTCAAACAGTGCCAATGCAGGACGATATTACTCGCCCTGGCATGGCCGAGGCAGATTTGGTACCCGGACCTTCTCAGCCTGTCAGTGTCTCCTCCGGTCAAGCTGCCAGTGGATACGGATCAGGATCGCTGAACCTGAGGGCTTGGCTCCTGCAGCCCTAGAGTTCGGAGGATATGAGTTGCCTGTGGATTGTAGGGAGGTCCTTGCCAAGGCCAGGGCGTCGTCAACTTTGACGTGCTACGGTCACAAGTGGAAGCGTTTCGCTACTTGGTGCCGGTCTCGGAAGATTACCCCTTTGAGGGTCATGGCACACATATTCTTCCATACTTGCTCTCCGTGGCCAAGGCCAGACTGGTGCTCTCCTCTATCAAGGTGCATCTGGCGGCTATATCCCGCTACACCAGGTCTCCAGGAAGATCTTCACTTTGGTCGCACCGACTCAAATAGAGAAAAAATACTGCTAAATATTGATACCACAGGTGCTAACACATTGCAAAACATTTTTACGGGGTATCAATTCTGTGGGTCTTCGCAACATCAGATCCCACTATAAACATGTATTATGTGCCAAAGGAACACAGACACACCGCTTGGTTTGATGTAACAAAATTAGAGAAGTATTATTGTTTCACATCGGAATATTATTGTTTCACATTGGAATTGGGAAACTACAGACACACAAACACAAAACACAAAGTTCAACAAAATCTTTTTTCATGCGACAAGAAACGAGAAAAGAAACTATGTACAAATCATTTATAATTTTTTGTTTATGTTGATCTGACATTTAGACCATGTGGGTAAGTCCCACTTGTAGGTAAAAGTTTGTGTGTACTCTAGATCGATAAGACCCAGTGTGAGAAACGAAAATCGTGATTGATCCCTGTGGTGTTTGCATAGAATGCTCAAAAGAAAAAGAGAAAAGAGTTAAAACAGGTTGTAGAGACCTTTTTGTACCAGAGCAATTCTTTGTAATTATATCAAAACAAAACACTTTAAATCAATTTTTGCACCTCTGGCATTTTTGCTAAAAATATCAATTACAATTTCAAAATACATGAAGTTTTAGTCCAATTGGCTGTCTTCTGGTGTTGAGACAGATTTCTGAACTCTGATCTGGTGGGCAGATGTTCAGAAGGCCAGCCTAGTTTCATGGAACAGGATAACCTCTGGACAAGCCAGACCAATCAAGGTAGCTATTGCAGGCGGTCAAGACTAAGTCTCATGAGGCGTGAGGGCGACTGAAAGACCTCCGTGAGCACACAGAGCAAGGACACTTACAAATTACTCCCAGACAGGTATATATATCAAAAATATAAACACATTTATTACAAGGCCTTTGTGACTCAACACACAGTAAAAGAATCGCAGCAATCCTACTAAACCAACACAACGCAATCAATACAAGATATATACAAGACCATTGGGGTCTAAAGGGTTAAAGGCACGAAATATGTTCACAACGTAGGGAAGTAAAATAGGCAGTGCAGATAGTCTTTAGTCCCCTTCAACATCAAAACACACACCTAACTAAGAGGCAGTCCAAACCCTAAGAAGAGAGGAGCCTTATGCTCAATAGTACATGTAGTGCAGGCGCACGCGGTTGTTCCAATGGCCAAAACGGGGTCTCTTCGGGGGTCTCTAGCAGCTCAGGAAGGTGGGTGAGGCGATGAAGAATAGATTCCCACTCTTCTAGGAGGGCCTCCACGTGAAGGCAGAGGTGATTCCAAGGTTCGGGAATAGGTTGCTAGTTCGCACTAGCAATGAAAAGGAGAGGGACCTCTAGGGGCCACTCATGCGTAAAAACAGATGGAGGCGCTAGGGGCCACTTGTTAGGGTTACTCACAGGCCCCAGGCGCGCTCCGGACCAAACTTCACAAGTTGGGTCCACTGCGGTTGCAGGTTCACAATGCGACAAAAAGGACGTCTCTGCTGTTTTCAGTTCCGGCGATACAGTGATGATTCCCAAATTTCTCTGCTCCTGGTGGATGGTTTAGGCCAGTTTCACTGCAGCAGGTTTCAAGGGCAAGAGGGTCACAAATGCAGCGCACCTGCAAAGGTCGTTGCCACGGCTGGGCAACACGGTAACAGCGTTTACTCCGGTCCCGGGGCACTCGTCTCACTTCAGACCTGGGAATGCCAAGTGTTCAAAATTCGGTGTGAGGGTGCCGGAGACACAGAGCTACAAGTATACCAAGTTTCGAGGGCCTCCTCGAAACGGCGGCAGAGATGGAGCAAAGGTCCTGCGTAATCTGGTCATCCCACTGGTTGGCCCAGGGACACTTCCGAGAAGGCTTACTTGCAGGTTTTGTTGAAGGTGCCGAGAATAGTTGGTCTCACTATTCTAATGGGTCGAAGCGTCTTCGCAGACCTTCTAGGACGACCAGATGCAGAGGGGTGCCACGGGACGACAGCGGGCTTAGGGTGACAAACCTTCCAGCGGGTCCTCAACTCAGCTTCTTAGTTTCAGGATACTTGGATCCTATCCTAACTGCATGACCAAATAAGGACTGACCCGGGTCGGCTCGACCTGGGGAAGGCAAAGGGGCAAGATGGCCAAAGGACAGGACAAAGAACCTTGTGGCATGGCCATTTTGGAGCCAGGCCACCTATTCATGCCAAACGCGGTAAGCGCAGTTAAAATGGCAGGAAAGGGTTAACATTACATGAAAAGATGAGCTGCCACCAGCCCTGTCCATGACACATCTGCACATCTCACAAAAAGTGCATTGAGAGTATCTAGGGTCATTGTAATTGACTATGAAACCCAAGTGTACTGTACTGTAAAGTACTTTGTGCACTTGTTACATGTTGCCGAAAAGTTGCAACATTGGAAAAGGACTAAGGGAAACAAAGTCTCTCAGTACTGACTGTCTTAAGGGCATGTCAGTTTCCCCATAAAAAGTGAGAGAAAGCCCACAGGAGTGCAGCAGAAGGCAGTGCTTCTCTGGCAAAGTCAGACTAAGGTGTTTAAACAGCAGCAAAACGTTTGGGGGTGTACAACTGAAGGGACAATTGCATGTAAAATTAAACCTTTCCTAACACTGGGTGAGTGACTTACAGGCCATTCCAATTTCCTAATGTATGTGTTAAGGCCCTCAAGTTTTCATTAGTGAGATAGCTTATCAATGTTAAATGCATCAATTCTTGACTACGTAAATCCTTATTGGGTTTGCCAATGTTCCAGTAGCTTAATGGGAAACTCCCATTAGGTCTGCCAATGCGGACAGGGGAGACTCAACTAGAAGACCAGTATAATGCAAAAATGGCTAGTTCAGTAGTGGTGGCACCTAAAGGAACCACCTGCATTCCCTTGCACTCTGGCGTTTCGGTGGTGGATCAGTCAATTTGTACCACCTTCCTCCGGGCATGGGCATGGGTATGTGAACCGTGAGGGGAGAGAGACCAGGGATCCCTGAGTTCAGAATACTGGATTCCAATGCAGCAGTCTAGGCAGACACAATATCAGTAGATGTACTGTTGCTGTAGTATTTCTGATATGAAGTGTGCATGTGCTCTAGGCTCAGCAGACTCTCAAACTCAAGTCCGTGCATGTGGCATAGTGGGTCTGTGCGGAAGTCATCTTAAAATGAGTTGCGACATATGCCTGTGCTGCAGAAAGGTCTGTGGGGCTAGTATGAAAGAAAATTATCTTTTTGTTCAAACAGCTTGGTCCGTAATCTATGTGGAAGCTGATTAATAGGGATTATCCAGGTCGAGAGCTCTGCATTCCATAATGTTTGAAAGAACTGCATTGAACGCCGTGGATCACCGTGTTTGTGAAATTACGGCCTTTAAGTTTCCGGCGTGATTGGAGGTCCACTGGGCTCGGGCCATAGCGTGTCGTCTATCCTGCAAACAGCCATATCTGCCTTTCATCTAGTTGACGGTGGAGCCGCAGACCCACCCCTCTTTCATGCCGAAGGTTCTGGCACAATTCCACCTGAACAACCCCTTGGTGTCATCTGTGTTTTTCCCGAAGCCTTCATCACAGGTTGAAAGGGCCTTGCACTCGCTGGACCTAGCTCGTGCCCTGAAGTTCTACGTGACACGCACGAAGAGTTTTCGAAGACTTCTCAACTGTTCATGAACTTTGGTCCTGTGAACCATGGGAAGGCCTTTTCCAAGACTTCCATCTCAAGGTGGCTCTCTGGCTGCATCACGCACTGTCATCGGTTGTTGAACTGACTGCTGCACGGCCGCCTGAGAGCCCACTCCACCAGAGCCATGGATGCGACAACAGCGTTCCTCTCTGGTGTGCCCCTGCTGGACATCTGCAGGGCGGCTACGTGGAGGCCCACGCACATCTTCATGAGATTCTACTGCATCGACAGGGATTCCAGGGAAGAGTACAGAGTCGGCCAAGTAGATCTATGCAACCTGTTCGCTTGAGGTGAGTCTGTTCCAGAGGTAAGAGTTGATTGCTTCTGTTGAGCCCCAACCCCACCTCCTGTGGTTGTGTAATGTTGTACCGCTATGTTTTCGTTATTCAGGAGCATGTGAATCATGCTAGACCCCATGCTGGAGAAGGAACAAGTTACTTACCTGTATCTATTGTTCTCTAGCATGGGTCTGGCATGGATTCACATGGTGTATTAAAAAGGCTGATGGCCATAAGTAGCAGGCTAAGTCCCATCAACTTTTTTCCACACTGGTTTACTGCAGAGCAACAATGGCGGCCAAGGCAGGCAATTAATCGTGGTCATGTTTCGAGGAGCAAGTCTGGATGACCCTTTGGTAAGTACAGTGGGGAGGGGTTCAAGGATCTCCCCTTTTGTCCCTAGTGGTCTAGGGTTTCTCTGAGTTCTGGTGCGAACTTACTGGTATCCCCCTGGCAACTCTGAGAACCTTGTACTGTTGTGTCTGGACTCCACCTCCATGTACAGATCTTTCTTTCCTTGTCGGGCTTATCTAATGGTGCCGCACAAGACCGCTGTGGGTCCTCGAGCTTCTCTTCCTCCTTCTGGGCTTCTTGTTCTTTGCCTCTGATCCCTGCTTATTGATGGTGGTCGGTCATTGGGTGTTCTATTTCTTAAAGAAATAGAAAAACACTGGCAAACATTTTGTAATGGACGCATTGCTTGAGATGAAGGTGGATTGCACAGAAGCATGCTGGCACAAAGGGAGGTGGCACAAGAATTGGGGCACTCTCGACTGCCACCATCCACCTCTGGAGTAGAACTAGCTATGGATCTCTCCCTGGAAGTTCTCCCACCTTCAGCTGGGAGGGGATCCTGTCACTCTTGACAAGGCCAGTGCACTGGCCATGTCACAATATGAAAATGACCAGTCCCTAGGGGCAAAGGCAAAAGCAATGGGGTACAGGGTACATAGAATGTCTGGGAAAGGGTACCTAGTCCCCAAGTTTACTTTTTGTCAGAAGGCTAAGCAGCATTGAGGAGGAGCTCTTAGAGCTTTTCTGTAGGTTCGAGGACTAGAGCGGATATCGCAAAACTAAAAGGGTGCAATGGGTTATGCATACTGAAGTGTTGCCACTGCTCAACTATCTAGCCTTTAGATGCAGCAGAAGTAGATGGTCCGGTCCAGTGCTGAGCTGCTCAGAGAGAATCCATAGACAGCAACTGCTTTAGCAGTATCTTTGGACTTATCCGTCAGGGACCAAAGGGAGACTGAAATGGGGGTGCTCTGGGTCTTTTCCACTGGGCAAGGTGAAGGGAAAGGCTATAGTACTATTCCACCCTCCTTTTTAAATGTATGAATCGAATGAACAGCTTTTCAGCACGCAAGAGTTGATGTGCTTATGGCAGAAATGGCTGACCGGGCTATATCAATCACGAGGTGTAGAGGACCACTTCCTTGCAAGTGTTTCGTGACCAGCTTGAATCACAGAAATGGAGGAGCAACCTCCACAGATACCTTCCTTCATGGGTGGAGGTGGACGCTGCCAGGCATGACTTGCTCTATTGGCACCCCATTACTCATAGGGAGCCACAATCACTTACAACCTCTCTGCCAACTGTTTAGGACATGACTGACTTTTCTTTGTTAGGTTTCCTACCCACCTGTGCTGAAATCGGGAAGTCTGGGCCTTGCTCTTAGCACAGGACAGGTCCCCACACTTGCGATTTCAACAGTAGTGCTTTGGACTAGCCCATATGAAAGAACCAAGACCCAATATCTGGTCATTAAAAACCTGTTCATAGCAATGGCAGCTCCTGCTAGACACAAAGCTGGTTCAGATATTTAATCACTCGCCAGGGACTGACCTGGAACAGGATTTATGAAGAAAAGCCTTTAATGTGTACTTTTCTCTCCTGTGTTGTGGGGCCTCGGCTCTGATCTTTGGGGCCTTTGCACCAGGGAGCTCCTGCCTCTTGGAGATTCCCCTACCCAGTACAAGTCTCTAGGAGAGGCCTTTTTTCGGGGGGAGATTCGGTTCACCTTCTTCCTAGTTTAGAAAGGAATACGGCCACCAGCATGGTCTATGCCTGACCGCTCTAACAAGCTTTGATGGGGGCATCTCGACTGGCTTTCTGGGTGGCCTCGACAAGCATAGAAGAGCTCCAAACACTGAAGGCGGTGTGGTGGGTCGGAAAGAGGAGTCGGACACTTTAGAACATTTTAAGGGCTATTGTATTTAAACTATAAGAAAAAGGCCTATATTTCACTATAGCTATAGGGATTACCATGCCTATCTAAATGTGCTGGTCTGTTGTCAGGAAAGCTAAACATAACTACCTGACTATACCACTAATATGAAGAACTCCAGGTAGGCCAAAAGAATGTCTCTTCGCCCGGTCTTTTCTTGTCTCGTTTTCTCTTTATAGAAATGTTTCTTTCAAACATACATTTCTTAAGTCACTCTTCTTGGATATTCTCTTGATATCTCCTTCTGAACTCCTGTAGCTCTTCCAAAACATTCCTGGATCCTGTACTCTCTTTACTGATAACCTTATGACCGCTTTCCTTGGGACACACTCTGTCTTTACAACCAACCTCTCCTAGATTTGATATTAATTCATCCAATTTTAGTCTCCCCCCTCTCCTGGTTTCTCTGTATGGGATTATTACTTCCCCTATACTGTTCACATGACAGGCTTATCTCACAACACTTATTACATGTTTTTGTGTCATGTTCTCTGCACTCTTCCACCTTGTACGCATGGGGCCTTTTCCCTTCTTCCTAAGGTCTTAGTTTCCAGTCTCGTTTCCTCCCATGCAGGAATATTCATTACATTCTTTATTGACTTCTCACAACTCCAGTTAGGGACGTTTATTGTTTGTATATTGTCCTCAGAACAGGGACGAGTTTTTCCACTCATATACTGTTGCTGTGTCGGCCTCCCGCTTCTCTCGTTCGCCCTGGTACCTTCGTGTATGCAGGGGGAATCTTGCATGGCTGGGCACTCGCTCAGGTAGTTGACGTCGTGTCTGGTTTATCAGTCTATGGTCTCGCCTGCATTCCGTTCTCTGCTTTCGTGCAGGCTGCTGCCGTCTATGTACGCTGGCGGTAGGGAGCTGCTTACACTCCCGGTGGTCTCGGTATCCTTAGCCGTGCGTCTCACCCACCACATTACGGTCATGGTCACGCCACCTTCTTGCACTGGATCCCTCTTCTGCCAATGGCTTCCCCATTATTGGACCCCGCCCCCCCAAGCCTCTCAAGTTGGCGTTCTTTACCTTTCCGAAAGTTGCTGGCTCTGCGACTTGCTTATGTCAGGGGGCTATCCCTGTGCACTAGGCGCTCTCTATGTTAAATACAGGTGCACTCATCTTAGTTAAATACACGTGTCTTTTTAAAGAAACATCTTTTCCTTTGGATAACCGGTCCACTTCAGCATTGTCTGCAGACAAATGTAAGGAGGACATATTATTCTTTGCAGGCAGTCACAACTATGCTGATATTGTGCTTGGTCTAGGGAGTTCCGCATGGGAACAAGATTTCTTGTCCCCCAAGGGGAGCCATTCGCAGTAAGGCCCCAGTTGCCCAGACCCCTAGGGGGAGGGTCTTGCAAAGCGCTGTTCACCTCCCTAGCCTCAAAGGGTGTGGCTCCCCCTCGGGCAGAAGGGACGAATACCCTTGATTCGTCAAAGCAGGAAGATGTGTGAAGCATCATGTGTTTACAATGGGGACTTTTAAGGCGATTTGATGTGTCACAACGTAATGTGACGAATCCTGCAAAGTTCTTACTCATCCCCAGCCTAAACTCTCCTCTCAGGTGGTCAGGGGAAGGCAGCCGCTTCTTGATCCTATGCCTGGGGGTGCTATTGTCCACCTTGTGGGGGGTGCAGCATCCTTCCACTTCATCAATATGTCATGTTTCGCTATCGGGGAGCTCAAGTTGAGGAAGGACCTAAACCGTCTCTCTGGGACATCCACCTACACCCCAAATAGCACACTCATAGGGTTACGTGGCAATGGGTGGTTCGCCACTTTGGACAGTACTTCAAACACATACCTCCAGAAATCATACAGCTTGCTATACCTCCAAAACATATGTCAGTGGCAAGCATCATCATCTCGTCATAAAGGGCATCTGTCTTTAAGAATCTTGCACTGGATCAGTTTAAAACTGGTGCTCAGCTACACAGACTTAATCA
Organism: Ambystoma mexicanum; assembly: GCF_040938575.1. Taxonomy (NCBI): domain Eukaryota; kingdom Metazoa; phylum Chordata; class Amphibia; order Caudata; family Ambystomatidae; genus Ambystoma; species Ambystoma mexicanum. Next base: position 1,438,135,952 of record NC_090924.1, read on the forward strand.
AGGAACACGTTTTGGGCCACTGACGGTCTGAAATGTCTACCCCCATATCTAGTGCCCACTTGTTAGGTGCCTTTCAGTTCAGGGTCACTCCTTTGTTTATGATCATATTGTACAGTGAGGATACCAGCCTGCTACAGCCATATGAGTTGAGGATGTACTTAAGGAGCTCATCCTCCGAGGGCTCTAATGGGTACCCCACCCACCCTTGGTGGCCGTCGCCCCTATCCCTGTAGAACTGTAGGATCTCTGAGGTCGTACCCCTGTGGACCTGCTTCCAAGTCTGTAGTGTGAGGAATCTACCGTCAGGGCACAGGTCACCCAGTGTTCTGTATCCTAGCTTCTCCCAGTGCGTATGGAGATTGCTATCCCATGGGGGAGGGAGGCCAGGGATGTTCCAAAGAGGCAACCACTTATAGTATGGATGGCCCACTCGTACCTTCGAGAATATGGCTCGCCATGCATATAGTGCAGTCTGTAATGGGTGGAATGGGCAGTCATCTTTGTATGTTAAGCTGAGCAGCAGTGAGTTGTGTCAGCCGTATCCACCGCCAGGTGATCCAACCGGGCATGTGGTGGGGCGCCGTCATTACATACCAAAAGGATGCGAACTGCGCCTGTGATGCTAACAAGTAAATCTCGAATTGTGAACCCACCCTTAATGTAAGTTAGCGTCAGCTCTGTCCGTTTCTTCCGGAATGCTCCAGTGTACCATAGGAATTGGGACAGTGAACCATGGAGCCTGACAAAGTAGTCCCTTCCTGGCCACAAGTGTCACAAGTCTCTCCCCTTCTCATCTGCTTTTGTTTGCTTGCGACCTTCTCTGATGTCTTCTTTCTCACGGTCCGGGATTTATACAAACCCAAGCGCTGGTCCTTGGATTTCAGCATGAGGTTCGCTATCCAACTTCCGAAACGTTCAGAAGTCCAGGGTGGATACCAGGAAGGAATGATGTTCGCACTCTGAGGCACGGAACGCTGTGACACGAGCGCGGAAGAAAATCCAGGAAGATCGGAGGTAAGGTAGAGGAATGGGAGGAAGGAAGGGGGATTCTAGGAACCGGAAACCAGGAATCAGAAGAGAGACGACGGTTCATGACAACAAGGAGACATTCAGGAAGAGTTACAACAGTTTGCAGGGAAGAATCGTCTTCATCAGAGCTAGTCTCACCACCAAAGATAGGGGCAAGCCCTTCCAATTTTCCTTATTTTGATACTTTATGCACAGCATAGGTATTGGACAGGAGCGACCTGTTGCTCCTAGATACAACAACCCCCCCCCCCCCCTAGGTACTTAATTTTGTCAGGCACCCGCTTCAGGGAGACAAAAACACACAGCCTGGCTGCGTTGTCGGTGAGCAGAGAAATGACGGATTTGGTTTAGTTAACTGTGAAGCCTGTTTTGACTTTCATAGATCGGACTTGTCTCGAAACCTCCTCAGCAGAAAAAAGGGGAAAGGCAGAGAAGGAGGGAGGAGGGGTGGCTGCAGAAGGGCCAGAGGAAGAGCAGGGAATAGAGGGGGGAGAAGGAGGAGAGTTGATAGGAGGAGAGTGAGGACAGGATGTCTTGAGTTTTTGAAATGAAGCGAGAGGCCAGTACCGTGCAGAGGGCCTGGGAGGGGACAGGAGAGATAGAGACTGCAGCAGGGTTGGCCAGCTCCTTGCAGATTTTAAAGAGTTCGGCCGAATTGTTAGATGCCGCATAGATGCAGGCTTGGATACGGGCTCTCTTCTTGGTGAGAACGGAGAGCCGGTATTGCCTTTGGAGCAGGCGGCAGGCCAGTTTGTCAGAGGATGAACATGAAGCACGCCATTTCCTCTCTGCCACCCTGCACTTCCGTTTAAGGGTGACGAGATCCGAGTCATACCAGGAGTTACATTTGGCTTTGGGCTTCAGGCGGATTCTCATGACCGGGGCAAGGATATCAAGAGTATCAGATATAGCAGAGTGGAGAGTGGAGGGGGCTGTGTCAGGTTGGGAGTCAGTCGAAGAGGGATGGGTGGGGGGGTAAGAAGGTGGTAGTGAAAGCCTCAACTGACACGCGCTTCATGGGTCGGATGACTGCGAAGGTGGGTGGTAGTGATGAGGGTGGCTTTGCCTGTGGGGTAGGGAAGGAAGGATAGGAGAAAGTGATCACTCCAGGCGAGAGGAGTGGAGAGCGGGACAGAGAGGGGAAGGTCAGAAGAGATCAGAGCATCAAGAGTGTGCCCTGCAGAATGAGTCGGCCCAGACGGGAGAATAGAGAGTGAGTGAGAGAGAGTCGCAGAGGTCGCGAAAAAGTCCAGAGGGAAGACAGGAGGCATCAAGGTGGATGTTGAAGTCTCCAAGAAAGAGGAGTTGAGTGAGTAGGAGAGGACCGCCCACTCGGAGAGGAAGGAGGAAATTTGACCAGGTGGCCGATAGATAGTAGCCACGGTAAGGGAATGGCTAGGAGAGAGAGAGTCAGCAGAGAAGACATTCAAAGAAGGAGTAGGTCTGCGCAGGAGTGACAGTGGCAGGAATCCCCTCAGGGAAGATAAGGGCCACACCCCCCCCCCAGCACGGTTGGGCCTGGGCACGGAGAGGATCTTGTAACCGTCAGGTAGGAGTGTGTCAAAGCTGGTGACAGAGCTGGCCGTGAACCATGTCTCAGTGAGACCGAGGATGTCAAGGTCCAGTTCCTCAAGAAGGCGACAGATTGATGAGCGACAAGGGTCTGTAAGACCTGCACTCGTTGCTGGGTTTACCAGGTTTAAGCAGTATGGTGATAGTAGCTTCAGCAATGATTCCGAAAGCAGAGAGTTCTTTAGTGACTCCTCCCATACGCCCATACTCGCAAAAGGTGGGGGGGGGGCAGCAATGCATCATATGCCATGTAATATTTTGCGGTTAGCTCATCTGGGCCCGGTGCTTTACCCCTGCAGAGATCTTTAATAACCTGCACAATATCTTCAGTGGTGAACGATGTACAGTCTGGATATTGTAACATCTGCCAGTAGGGCGTGTATGGCCTGCTCACCCTCTAATGGTGATGCACTGTATAAAGTGTCATAGAAGTGGCGGAAGACTCAGAGTATCTCCCGGTCCATAGATGTACTACTTCCTTGTGTGTCTAGTATACAGTCGATTTGTGTTGAGCCCCGTTCAGCGCGCAATCTAGCAAGTGTCCTCCCCAGGTGGTCCCCATATCTCCTCACTGCTCCAGGTTTTGCAAAGTACCGGACTTCCCGTTCTGCATGCTCTCTGAATGAATCTAGGGCAATGCCCGTTTCAGTCAGGAGGGCAGGACTAGGTGCAGTGGCATACGTTTTCCAGGTCTTTAAGCTTGGCTTCACTAGCCTGTAGATCTCGCTGAATGGCTCCAAGGACCCCGAATTCTCTGGAGATCGCCATCCCTCAGACATATACTTTGAATGCTTGCCATAGGGTGCCATATGACCTGGCGTCAGGTGTGTTATGGGCAAAGTATGTGCGTATATCATTTTCTACATCCCCCTTGAATGCAATGGCCCAAAGCGCATCTTAAATCTCTAAGCCGTGCGAATTGGAGCCCAGCCCCTTAATGTGAGCGGTTGCGTTACGGGTGAATGGTCGGACAGTGTGCGCGGGAGTTACGCCCGCTGTCGTGACTTTACCAGTAACGGCCCCAATAGCAGGAACATGTCAATACAGGAAGCCATATCATGCACAGACGAGTACTCGCAGTCCCCAGGGTGAAGTGTCCTCCACATGTCTCGTAATTCTAGTCTAGCCAATTGACCGTCTAGGCTTCGGCCTGCCCTGTACTTGCAGCAGCACATCTCATGCTCCTGTCTATGAAGCGCAAAATGGGCTCGAACTGCAGCATGCCCCTGCAGTCCCTGATGCAAAGCACTAGACCAGACCCTGCAGCAACATGTCCTTGCACTCTGTGCTACACCACAGAACAAAGCTTTACTACAGCCTGCCCTACTGGACTAACGTTCTTCCAAGCAATGCCCCCAGTTCAGCTAATTTACTGCTGCTTTTGATCATAGATTATTAGACCTGGGTCTGTGTTTAAAATGGGATCATTACGACCACATGCCCCAGAATGCAAAGGGAAAAATAGGACTGAATGCACTTGTCACGCAATGCATGGGGAAGCTTGACGGCTCCGGGTGAACTGCACGTGACTGGTCTCTCCTCTGCTTTTAGGGGAGCTAGATAACCCCATGTAAAGCAGACACCATTTTTTCAGGTCTGCATTTTAATTTAACATGATTATCAGGTGTTGGGCCAAGTAGTGCACATGAATTGAACCAAAACTACCATTTCCAGAAGGCACTATCCTATTAAATAAAGCCTTGGAGAGGAATGTGGGTGTCTAAGTTTGCGCCTTTGCTGCATGCAGGAGACTGGGCCACATAGCCCCACACGCCTGGAATGCCCGCTGCATCAGACAGCAAGTCTCCTTCATGCATAATGAAAATGGGGGCCTTTGCTGTCATTGCATCAAAAGGGTGCCCACATATTCCAGATTCCTGCCCCCTGGACCCAGTGACATATAACACCGTATCATCTGCTCTGTAGAAGAGATGGAACTCCTACTATGAAGAATGGCATCTCGAGTAGGGAAGGGGGGGCAGAGGGGCTTGGGTGCGAGAAGCATGGGGGGGACTGATCCACCATGCAACTTATTTCAGACCATTTTTTAATATCGGAATGATGATGTTGTAGCTTAGTTTATTGCAGCAAGAGGTCGATGAAATGCTGTAACGGTAGTGTTCATTTGCAGCAAGCACATGATGAAATGCTGCGACCAAAACAACATTCTCAGCAACGGTATTGGTGGCATCCTGCATGGATCATTTTTGAGAGGGGGCTGAAAGAAACAAAATTAATTGAGCAACATCTAGTGTTTGAATTTTGCAGACATTAATGTCCTCATTTTGCTTTGTTACTTGAGCTGGTGGTTAGTCTTCAGAAAAGTCATGTGCAAGCAATCCAAGGAGCTTGATTAATCACTTTGTGCAATAAAGATCACCTAGAGTGATTCTTAAGCACTTTTCAGATGGTGCCACATGCAGTTGGCAGAGTGACCCCTAAACAGCCCAGGCACAAAGGTGCTGTGGTGTGAGGCTTGCTTCCGATTGCCACATGGTATATAATGTTTCTCAGTATTTTATTAAATAAAACCAATTGCATCCGGTTCATGGATGGGTGCATTTCTCTTGGATCAACAAGATCGTCTAAGTTGCTCGCTGATCTGCCAGGATTTAAAAGATGGACCACTGGACGGTGGTCTAATGCACAGCCTTCAGGATACTGCACCCATTCACTTAAAACTCAATGTCTGGCTTATATCGCCCAACTCACATTTGAATTCGGTAATACTTTGTCTAGGGTCATTGCTAAACTGTTGCTTTAAACCATCTACCTGGAGTTGCCCATCTGGGTCATAGACTTTAGCTCTTAATGGGCTCTTGGTTCCCCTTCTGGTCTGTGGCTCCTGTCCAGTGTCTGAGGCACATCCCTCAGCAGGCTTTCCCTTCTCTCTTCTCAACTTGGTCTCTGCTATTGTCTCTATAAAGCCCCCAGCAAGTCTGTATTTTCTCTCGCCCTGTCTTTCGTTCTCTGACGGCGACTCTCTTGCTTTGAGTCTCTCCCTCGTTCACACTGGGCTTGATCTTACCCAGAGTCAGTCTCCCTCTGTGGTCTGCTTCTCTCCCTTGATCCAACACTGTCTCTCTCCGAGTGCCTTCTTCCACCCCCTCCACCGTAAAGTCAGTTACTCAGGTCTTACTCAGCAAGTTATAGGATTACCCCTATGTGACGGGTCAGAAATACGAGACAGACCCATATGTGACATGTCCTCAAGCTTCGCCATTTATTAAATGAGAAGGGTGGGTTACATGCCTACCTTTCCTTATCCTAACAAGGAAGTCCCCACTTGGCAAACTAAAACCAATGAAAAATGACTTAATGTCCAAAACGTCTCTGACCCTCACACGAATATATACAATACAATGAAACGTGGGAACATACAGCTTTCTTTAAATTCAACAAAACAATTTTGACAGTTCGAAAGTAAGTGTTTTGTAAGCAAACCTTGTGATCAGGTGTGGATTCCTTTCCCCTAGATCAGTTCTGGAATATGGTGAGCTAAGTTTTGTCTCCACAAAGATAATTTTTTAAGGCAACACAAAACGTCTCTTCCATCCACTGTGTCTTTCCCCTTAATACCACAAATGTCTTTTTCACAAATGTTTGTTCGAAGACCCAAAGCAACAGTTCTCTTTAGAAAAATGTTCAACAATAATTAGCATATCACAACTTCTACAAGAGAAGCACTTTTGTCTGTTTGAACCACAACTTCTTTAAGTGAACCACTTTTGTCAGGATAGCACAGAAGTTCCAAAGCAATAGTAATTATTCTTAGTGATGCCACAGTTTGTCAAACCAAACATTTATCACAAGCATACTTCTTCAAATCATCTTCTTTCCTGGTCCACGTGCCTGCCAGGACAAATCACTATGATCCCTTACCTGGTGTACTCGCCTGCCAGGAAGAAAACTCCAACAACTACAATGTAACCTGAGTGCAATATTGATTCCAAGATTCTCTACATCAATATCTTTTGGAAGGGTAGCTGAACAATAATTGCCCTTTCTTACTGTCTCTTGACTCTTGGTAATGTGTGTTCCAGTTTTCCATAAACTGGAAATTCAGTATAAAAGCATTGGTTCCAAATTGTCGTTTAGATACTTCTTGACAGTCTCTTGACTGCTGGCAGTGTGGGTTACAAGTCTCCACCAGTTGATATTCCAAAAAGGGAGAGCTGTGCCTTTGTTGCCTCTGTATGGTTTCACAGTCTCTTGACTGTTGACAATGCTTTTTATAAGCTTTCCCCAATTGACATATCTTGTGCTGGGATATAAGCCCTGGTTGTTTTAGGGTGGTTGTCACAGAACCTCTTGGCTGTTGGTAGTGCTGGATATCAGCATTCCCCAATACTTGTTCCATAGACAGGGATTTACATTCTTGCCACTCTTGTTCTGCTTCTTTAATTATGCAGTGTTCACAGCGATATGAATTATGCTTAATTGTTTGGCATTCAACATTGTGTGCTTTTAGCACTTGCCTCATTCAGAGCAACTCGGGGCTAGTGTTAGGATTGGGCTGACTCACTGGCTTTGTTTGGCATCTCCTTCTCACTGTCAATGGTTGTAGCCGACCTTGGGCATCCTGTCGGCTCGCTAAGCAGCTTCCACGTCCCTCCGGTGAACCACGTCTCTCTCGCAGCTCCTCGCTCACCAACACGCCATGTGTTGTATCAGGGGCACATCATCTTCTCAGCTGGGCTTCTTCTATCCATGCCGCTTTCCGCTGCAAAGCCATTTGCCTGCAATCTTCGCAACGGCTTCCACTGGAGTTCTTCTGTTGGGGGCTGCTAGCACACTACGGACAGCCTCTCCTCCAGCAACGCCGTCCGCTCTGCCTTCCATGTCTCCTTCACTTTCTCCCTTTAGCTGGCTCATATGTCCCGCTCAAGTGCTCTGGTTTATAACAATTAGACCGCACCTTTTGGTAAATGGTAGTCTTAATCTTCAATGCCTCTGAGCACTTCTTCCTCGTTCCAGTAACTAAAGCATTATGGGTACTGAAGTCCACACAATCATTTTACATTCAGTTAAAGGTGACTGTTTAATGTTCTGAGTGTTCTCAGGGTGAGATGGGGTTGTGAGAAAGGTTGGTAGTCCCATATTAAAGTGAGGACTTCGACCCACAGCAGAATCATGCTCATTAAAGGATTTCACAATTGATTCTTGAACCCCTAGTTAGCATTGGGCTGACTCCCTCCCATATAACCGTTAGTTATATGGGAGGGATCTTGTATATTGATAACACGCTATTAGGTATCTGGGGATGGTATGACTCTCATCCTCAGAAGAAGATGAATACTGTGTCACTTCCCCTTGATAGCCGTCTCCTCCCATGTGATCCTCCCCCATTATGGTTTACAAAAGTGGGCTCCCAACATATTCATAAGATATTCTAGACTAGTGAAATATGTAGACAGAAAAAAAGACATGTACACATGTATGTGGAGAACCTGTGGTCATTGGGGAAGGGGGGATGTGCCTGAAAGTGGCATCCCCCCTTTATACGTTGTTGCTGAGGAGATATATAACCTTCTGCACTGGAGTTTGTATCAGAAAATATATGTACATTTATCCAGTGTATTTTACACATTGGTGCATGACATGAAACACAGCACAATAATGACAAATAGAGTGGAACAAAGAGGTACATGATCAAATCAAAAATGTTTTAGTAGGCACACTCTATATTAAGTACTAGTGTGGTTTTTCACAAGGTTGAGACTATGCAGGAAGTGGTTCCATCTTTGGACCACGGTCTGTCTAGTCCAACTGCAGATTCAATCATATTGCTGGTCTACGTCAAGAAAAATGTAAATTAAACATGTTCCATTGTTTGTGGTGTGATACTGTTGAATGCACGCCACTGGCACTGTGCGAGGGTTGCGGTCTGCCAGCCCGTCTATCCGGTTTGGCGTTTCGGCAGTTGTCTCTTGCTCGACTGTTGCCTTCTTCAGGACCCAAGTCAATTTCTTTGAGGGGACCCTGCATGCAAACATAAACTAGAATGGGTATGTTATTGAACAGGGTTATTGAACATCAGTCAGGATGGAGAGTGTATTAACCTCTACTTTTGTTGCAGAAGATGCGGTTGGATGGGCCTCTGGGGGGTATCTGTGTACAGTGGATGATGCACTGTACTACGGGGGTCCTCTATGTATACAGAAAAGAGAAACGAAAAGGGGAGTGGCTATTCAATAAGGGTGTCAAATAGGACTGATTTAGGACGCTGACTCTGTACCCTAATGCCAGGTATCCTGTATACAGAGCAACAGTACGGAATTCATCAAGTTCATCCGTGCTGGGTAAGTGGAGAGATTAAGGTGCTCTTGCTTGTTTTTTGTGAGATAGTGGTCTATTCCTTTGTGTTCTTTCCAGGCTGTAGGCTGCTACTGTAGGATGGCTGCCTGGTAAGTAGGATGTTCAGAGCTAGTCCTCAAGTGAAGAACACTGGCGTGAGATAGAGTGCGGGCCTTGCATAACGTCCCCCATGATACCACCCACAGGGTTAGGATCAGGTAGCAACTGTCTTCCCCTGGCCACGTAGCAGGAGACTTTAGGCTAGGGTTTAGTGATGATTCTGCAAGATTCATGTCGCCTCTCATTATATATGGGTTAAGGTGCCCTGGTCTCTGAAGTCGCTCCTCACTCATGATACTGAGTCTTCTCTGCTCTCCTAATTTTATCACTGGCAATGGCTTGATGAAACAGACCTGCCTGGGTCAGGTGTTTCATGTTTGATTGGTTGGGCTGGTCAGATGTTTACCTCTAGCAAGCTGATTGGAAGTGACCTTTTGTAGATCCAAACTTTTGGGGGGGGGGGCTTAAAAAAGGACTTTTGCCATTTTGAATTAACGTTATGTGCGTTGGCTGTTTGGTGAGCAGGCTGTTACCCCTTCTCCCTACTTTGTTGTTGCATTTGCTTGTAACATTGTTGACACATGGGGAAATGTAGGGCCATAGAAGTGTTGCTGCTGAATGGGTATTGGATGGTCATGGGGGTGGCAGAATGAGTTCCACTGAATTGGAGGTTCTAGAGGTCCTGTGAGGGAAGTGTTAGGTGTGTCCCTCTTCACCTGGCTTGGGTCTGGTGCACCTTGCCTCTTCCCTCAAAGAACTTGATATGATGGTTCAATTTAAAGCGTCAGAGTGGACCCCTGCTGGAAATGTGGGTTGTGGGGATGTTTAAAATGTATCCTGTTGTGGTCTTTGGGAGGTGTGGGTCATGTGGAGGGAATTTGGAGGATCCATCATATTCCACCTTAAGGTAGCTCCTCACTAAGCTTGCATGCATGGCCACACCCGCGTCCCCGCTTGCCCCTCTTGAAGGCCCAGGGGGGGGGAAGTAGGGGGGGAGGGGAGAGAGAGGGGAGAGGGGAGAGAGGGGAGGGGAGAGAGGGGAGAGGAGAGGAGAGGGAGAAAAAATGAGAAAGAGAATATATATATATGTCTCTGTGGGCCGAGGGTCACAGAAGGCTATCCATGCAAGAGCCACGTGCACAAGGCTATCTCTGGTAGTCTAGTGCTTCCCCTCCCTGTCACAAAACATGCTACACGCACAGCAAGAGAGCGGAAACGTGCAGATGGTAGCAAGAACTTCACTGGCATTTGGGAACAGGGGAGAGAAATAGATAGAGCGGTGCACCCCAGTGCTTCTCACCCTCTACCTGCCCCTCAGTTATTGCTCCCTTACTTTTTTCCATGATATTAATCAGTAGTAATCACCAGCACTATTACAGTGGGATTTGTGACTCCTTCGAGTTTAACAATATTCTTCTGACACTACACTATCCTCGCAAGGGCTGGGCAAGAGAGGCTACTCTTGCATGGGTCGGGCACGTTGAGTTGTCCTTGCAAATGCAGGGGGATCGGGAGTTGCCTGAAAGGTCAGAGTGCTATGCCTTAACAGCAATTGCTGCTTGACTTCGTTATTAGGTGCCAAATCCAGTGACTAGAGTGATATCACTATGCAGCAAAGTCCATAATGGATCATAGAAGCTCTGAGGAGCAGCACCAGGAGTGAGGTGGAGGCCATTCTATGGGAGAGGTATGTTTGGGTGATCGTATCCAATGTTAGGTTGCTCAGGGAGAGGTTTTACGTGAAGAGAAAAAAGGGGATTTTAAGGTGATAAAAAGCAACTCGCCAATGAGGCATCGCGTACTGTTCTGTCGATTAGTAAGAAGCTGCATCTTCGTCCTCTCCCAAAAGAATAAGGTTACGTGAGAAAGTTCAGATGGATGTTACTGACATGACAGGAGGAAGGCTGGGTACATGGGACTACTGGTGCAATAGCTTGGGGATCGGAAGTAAAAGCAAGCATATTGTGGCAGAGATGCGCTTCTACGAGTAGAGGCAATTAAGAGCTGTGTGTTGATGAGTCCAGGATCAAGGCTATCTCTTGATTCACTCAAGAATATTCCTCGTGAAAAGTCTAGGAAACAAATGGAACTTCTTCCAGTTAGTGGAACCAGAATTGTTGGAACATCTGTAGAGAAAGTCGTCCTAGAGTACTGCAATTGGTATTGCAAATGGCACACTAGATGAACAGGAAGTGATGATATACGTATTGCTCTCCGCCTGCGTTGTAGAAATGACAGCCTCCACATGTTGACCCCTGACAGCCTTTATCTGTGTTTCACCTTTGTCACTTGTTGTTTACTGTGGCCTTTCTGTATTTTCCATCTTGCACTGTATGTGACTGTATATTAGTTTCCCTGCCTATGAATCTACCCACTCGCCCCTGCCGAGAGTTTCTGTGCTGTTTTTGCTCATGGTTTATTCCTGCCAAGTGCTTGGGGGTTCTCCTGTGTTTGTATATTGTCCTGTATTTGGTTACTGCATTGACACTTCACTGCACTCAGTTTCAACATTCCCTGCTCACTGCATTTTGTACTTTACATTATGATCTCTATAGTTGCTTATTTTCAGGCATTGCCCACCGTTTACCCTGTGCTCCTGCACTGTATGTATAGCAGACATTGGGGCTCATGACAAGTTTGGGGGTGCAGGGAAAAAAGTGGTGGTAATTAGTTTATCCCCATTTTTTCCACACCGCCGAACTACAAGTTTGTCGGTATTACCGTTGGCGGTATTCAGGCTCAATTCAACTCTGTGTTCCCTGCACTTTGTGATGTGTGGGGTGGTTGTGCAACTCCAGCCATGCTCCTGCCCCAAGACTCCATTCCCTCCAGAAACCAGTTCCCCCTGTTGTTAAACCTGTTCCCAGCCAACCGATACCAGCATTTACAACCAGTGTAATCTACAGCCCAGGGCTGGCCCTTTACATCTCTTCCTGAGAACCACCTCCCCTCCCCAGTAACAGCAATATGGTCTGCCCTTTTCCTACCTGTCCAACACCCTGTAATTTTTTCTCCCCCTTCCAAGCCACCAAGCCATGGGAACAGCACAGAAATTAGTTCCCCCTGTGCATGTGGGTGGGCGGGCTCTGTAGGGTTACTTGTGCTATGCCCTGCAACCAGCCAGAAACGAGTTCCACCTGTTGTGCCCATCATCTTGGTGGGCTTGTCTTTGGAGTAGTGGAATGCCTTATAAGTTGTGAAGGGAGGACTTGGGTGCTCTTTCTTGCTGCTGGCAGTGGTTGGTGTGCAGACAGGAGGGGGCCCTTTCAGCAGGTTCCCTGCCTTCCCTTCTGAATTAGTCCCCTTTTTCTCCTCCATATCCCCATCCTGCTCTGTTTTTCCCCCAGTAGGCATCCCGGCCGCTCTGCCCCTGCTTCTCTCTCTCCCCCCAAACCCCACTCTTTCTTATCTCTCCCCCTTCCCAGCAGCTTTACCTCCCCTTCCCTTTATCTCTTGGGGTACCTTTTCCCACCCTGCATCCAAGGTACTCCCCGGGTCCCATGCAAGTGTGTATCTCTACTTCTTATGCCAGCCTTGTGCCCAGTGCATAACATCCTCCAGTGTGCCAATCGTACTCTGCTGGCAATAAGTCCACTTCTCTGCCTGTAATAAATCTGTTCTGCAAAGACTTTGTTGCATTAGTTGGTGTTCCCACTATTCAGTTCAGCCTGCCCCTTCTACACAACACACCCTCTGTTAATTCCCCGGCCGAAACCTGTGGCTCTACCTGGTGTCTCCCACACATCCTTCCCCTATTTTGGCCTGCCTCCCAAGTCCATAGTTTTCATGGACCCAGAAAAGGGTCGGGAAATTGCAGGGTATAGGACAAGTGCCCCTCCAGTCCAGAGTCTGCCTACGTCCACCCCCCCATGATGGACACAACAGGTGGAACTAGTTTCTGGCTGGTTGCAGGGCTCGGGGAGCTTGGTGATATGACATAGGAGAGGGAAATTACAGGGTGGTAGGATAAGTGCCCCTTTAGAGCCTCTCCCCCCCCTCCACCCTCACACACATACCCCACAACACAATACCTGCTATCCATACAGTGCAGGAGCACTGGGTAAATGGTGGGCAATGTCCAGTGTGCTCCAAAACAAGCAACTAGAGAGATCATAACGTAAAGTACAAAATGTATTGGGCAGGCAATGTTGGAACGAAGTACCGTGAAGCGTCAATGCAATAACCAAATACAGGACAAAATACAAACACAGGAGAACATGCAAGCACTTGGCTGAAATAAACCACAAAGCATAAATAGCGCAGGGACGAGTGGGTACATTCATAGGCAGTTAACAGTCACATACAGTGCAAGATGGAAAATACATTTGTGAAAAATAAGTCGCGCAATACATTGGTAAAATGGAAAATACATAGTCAACAGTAAACAGCGAGTGACGGATATGTGAAACACTGGTAAAGGCTGCCAGGGGTCAACATGTGGAGACTTCCATTTCCACACCGTTGCCCTGAGATCTTCATGCTATGCTGGCATTCACCTGATATGCTTTTTCTTTTCTCATAGGTGAAGTCTGTGGATGTGGTGCAGGCGTACATCGATCGTATCCAGGCGGTGAATCCTGTGATTAATGCCTTGGTCAAGGACAGGTGAGTACAAGGCACTGCACCCTGGATCTGTGGGATGGGGAAGAGTACTAAGGGGTACATGGTTCTTCAGTTGCATTTCTCTGTTGGTTGTGGTTGTGCAGATCAGACTCAATCAGACACTTCTGTGCTATTTTGATTTCTGGTACAAACCCCTGACCTTTGTGACAAGTGGCAGAGGATGTGGAAGTGCTTTTCAGATGTGCGTGGCATGCCAATCTCCATTCACCAGTATGTCAATGACACCCAGATCTATCTTCATTTGTCGTTGCAGGCTGATTTACTTCACCTGAGCGACTGCTTGGATGTGATTTGTTTCTCTTAAACTCAATCCCTCTGAAGCAGAGTTGCTCTTGGCTTCATCTGTCCCACGATTGGTTAACCCCACTCTTCTGTGGGCATCACTCCTACTTTGGTGTCCTCTGTTCAATCTATGGGCTGTGATCTTGATTATAAGCTTAACTTTAGCCCCTGTGTTTCTGCTATTTCATGTTCTTGTTTTGTTTCTCAGTTATCCTTACCAGGTATGACCAAATCCTGTTTTCCTCCCTCAGACTTTCACCCTGTGGTCCAGGCTTTGTTCTTCTCTAAACTGGTCTATGGTACTGCAGCATTATTTGACCTTTCGTCATTAATTCGACCCCTATGAAAACGGCTCTGCACTCGACAGCTCGTTTGATAACAGGCACGCAAATGTTTCAGTGCATTATCCCAATTTTGACTCTTCCTTGGCTTCCTGTGAACTTTGGAGCAGTTTTCATGGTCCACTGCATTACTTGTAAAGCAGGGTGCTGGGACAGCCACAGTATTTAGCACACACATCTGTATATTTGTGAAGGTCTCGGGTGCATGAGAAATAAGGCACTTTAAACATGCCAGTCTTTTGGCACAGGCTTTCATGGCATCAGCTCATCGAGCATGGAAGGCCTTACCTGTCCATATTTACTACCTCCTTGTTGGGGTTCAGAAAGGCTTTAAAATGTTTTAGCCCACCCGTAATTCTATTGGCAATGCCTTCTCATGTTTACTTGTTTAACCTTGTATTGGTTTTATGTATTATGTGCTCACTGTTAATTTTAAATGTATTTTATTATTTTAAATGTAATACTTTGGTACGTAACCTTGATTTAATTTTGTTAGGTTAGGCGGGTATTTTGTACAGTATTGTATTTGCCTTGTATGACATTACTCTGCCTTTGGGTTCGGACTATATAACGTTTATTAAATATAAGATGCAGTGATCTCAGCAGCCACCTTATTTGTTCGGCGATAACATTCCTTAACAGTGAGTGGTGATGGGTTGTCTATGATAGCTTTTCAAAGGCAATATTGTCTGGGAAAGGTTTTCAAATGTGTTTGTGCATGACCTGCATAGACGCTGCAAGGTAGTCATGGTGCATTGCATTGTTAGTTGTTTGCTCGTTTTATCCATCTTCTTCCTGACGGGACTTGCTAGGCTTCTGTGGTTGTGTAACGGTATGTGATTCGTGCATGGTTTCATTGTGTTGGCTCAGCCATGCTTCCTGGCACAGCCTCCTCTTGGGAGAGGCGATCCAGCGTTCCACCACCTGTGGGCCATTTCCCCTGATTTGAGTCCTTTGTTATCAAATAATTCAATAAATCAATTTGTCATAGATCCCTGGAGTGGGAGAGGGTGACTTGGATGGCATAGCTGGGCAAGGTAGAGGGGCACAATCTTGTGTAAAGGTCTTTGGGTTGGATGTTTGTGTTGCTAGCAAACCTAGGCTGTGCAAAGTTGGGAGTGTGTGGGGTTGGGGGAGGCGAGAGTCCAGTTAGTGGGGAATCTCTGGGCGGGGCATTACCCTTTCTCATGCTTTATCTGCCCACGCTCTCCCTCACCAGTAAAATACCAATTCAGTTTCTGTATTGTGACTACACTGCTCAGTAATGACACCCATTAGAAAACCTTAGAACAGGTTTTGGAAATTTGTAACAGAATTCGGAATCCAATAGGAGATTCTGTCAGTCTATGCAGTTTATATGTGAAATCCTCAAGGGAGACAAGCATCCCGCCAAGGAACATATCTCCCATTACCAGAAGGCCATCTTTATCCCATGTATCCCAAATGTGTCTGTCCAATGTTGGCTCAATATCGGGGAAATTCCAAAGGGGAACACCTCTACTATATGCATCCTTAAGGCACAACCTATGAAATTATCTGGATCATGCATTATAAGTGGTTCTAACTGGATTGAGTATGCTGGAGTTGTCATGTTTATTGCTGAATATAACAGACTTTAGATCATGGGGGCGGAGCACAAGATCGCCCAATCTAAATATGCACAATGGGCAGGGAAGGGGCATACCAGAGCAGGGGTCGACATTGGGATTTGTTGACTCAGAGCAAAAAGCAGCTCCTGGGTATCCGGCATAACGATTTAGGCAGGAGCTACCCCTGCGGAACCAAGAGCTAGTACAGAGTGCACAGCAATCTAACTTTGTGCAAGATTGCAACTCTAACTTTTTGTCCATTTCATGTTATCCAATATGCACTAAATGTCCCTCAAGTTTGTTCTTTATCATCCTTGGTATACATTCCCAAACATACATAGTTAAAATGATAAACCAAGGTTTGTAGGGCACCACTTGTGCCAGGAGTCAAAAGTTGCTTCTGGTAGCTGTTGGTTCAACCTAACCAGGCTCCACTTGGCTAGAACCAGGAGCTAAATAGCTCCCACCTCCTGGCAATTTCAAACCCTGCAAAGCATTGCAAATTGCGCCTGAGCTACCAAAAATGATAACTCAAAATAAAGAGCCACAAGACCCCCTTGCTCAAATGGTTTTACCAAGTTCTCCAGGCTCAACCTGGCTGACCCTGCCTTTATAGTAATCCAGATGCCAAAGACCGGAGCGTATTAAAGAATGATCTTCCAGTCCTTATCGGTATGTTTGTAAAGTAATATAACAATTTAGGGAGGACCGCCACCTTCAGTAATGTGAGGCAACTATACGTTGATACGGGGAGCATGGACAATGTATGGAGTTTTGTAGTGAGGTATAGGAGATACGTAGAATGATTATCCGTATACAAGGATTTAAAGTTTCTAGGCACCCGAATCTCCAGGTATGTAATTGTCAAAGGTACGCACTTAAACCGGAGCACCTCCAAAATGGTGTAGTAGCATCGGTCAGCGGAAACGGCTCCGATTTCAACCAGTTAACCTGATAACCTAAATATCTGGCAAATTTGTGGATGTCATCCATCATGGGCTTTAAGTTAGTCTCAGGATTTTGATGCATAGGAACGTGTCATCTGCGTACAATAAAATGATTTCAGGAGGCCCTGATATGCGGATACTTCGGTGTATATGTTTCGAACCTATGAGCACGGTCATTGGTTTGATAGAGTGAAAAACGAGGGTGACAAAGGGCACCCATGCCGTGTTCTTCTGCCAAGGATTGTATCTGGAGACAGAAAGACATTTGTGCAGACCTTCGCAGTGGGGGAAGTGTACAGCACTTGCACACACCTAGCGAAATAGGGGCCAGAATATCATGATTTCAGCACAAAAAATAGGTATTTCCAGGACCCCGAATCGAATGGCTTCTTGGCGTCAAGGGAAGTAGCTACGGCTGGGGCATTTGGATTTATCTGTGAAATGATACAAGACAACCACCTAAGATTCAAATCCATCGAGCAGGATGGGATAAAGCCTGATTAGTCAGGATGTATCTGTGAAGGCATCTGTGAAGGCATTTGTTGATGTATTCTACCTGCCAAGAATTTGGCACACATGTTAACGTCCACATCAATTAAGGACAGTGGCCGGTATGATGCAACTCTAGGTGGTTTGTTTGGTTTATGCAAAACTGTGATGATCGCTTCTCTGAGTGTTAATGGTAATTCCCCACACTCCAAAGCTTCTTCCTGGAGGGTACAAGGGGATGTAAAAACAATTGAATTACATAAAAATATTAAATATAGTGGGGGAGGTGGGGCGAACCTACTATGCCTTGTAATTGTTCAGAACGTGCAAGTGCAGAAGGGAGTGGGGGATGGGATAGGTGCTGTGGTGCTTTTGGGTGATCAACAAGTACATATCAACATTCGAGTACAGAGCCCTATAGACTGGTTGTGATTGTAATCCCTGATATAACCTGTGACCTTCCTTCTGCTCTAATCGCAAGGGTCAGTGACTTTCCCAGTCTATCCGCTTCACCATATCTACGTGCTAATAGCGGTTTAGACATTTAGTAAGTCTCCTTTCCACCAAGGAGTGGAATGTAAGCAGGTTGGTTTTCATCATGCTGAGCAGATCTTTAATTTTTGTGATCCCGTGTTTGTATTCGAGCGATCGAAATTGCTTTCTAATTTGGACACCTCTTAGTGAATCATTTCGAGTATCTCGACCACGGCAGACATTACCCTCCCTCAAGCATACCTTAAACCTCTCCCAGAGAGTGGAATGAAAGGAAACTGATCCCACATTATTAACCAAGAAAGTATCTATCTTATCTGTTAAGGAGTCTACCAGTATAGGGTCCAACAGCATTGAGGGTGACTGCCTCCAAAGTGGGCGTGGCCTGGAGGTGTTGCCTAGTCTGAACGACCGTACCAGCGGAGAAATATCCGAATATGTTCAGGGCAGCATAAAACAATTGACAATTGCTGCTGAAAAGGGTTCCAAATTAATCAGTAGTCAATTCAAGACATGGAGTTGTGCACTGTTGAATAATATGAATACTCCTTAGATGATGGATGTGCACTTCTCCAAGCATCCAGTAATGGTAATTGTCATTGCCTGTAATATAGTCAAGGCAACAGCTGAGAGGGCTCTGGGGCCCTAACTGAGCAATCCATGTCTATATCGAGAATAGTATTGAAGTCTCCACCACATGGTATAGGGATATTGGCCGATGGGTCCAATATTTGTGTCAGTTAGTAATAACAATATGGGTCATCAACATTTTGCCCATACATGTTGACCAGTGCCATATCAATGCCATCCAATCTGCACCAAACAATAACACACCTCCCCTGTGGGTCAATGTGTGATTGTAGATGCTGAAAGGGAATGGAATGGTGGATAAGGGTTGGTATGCCCCAAACCTGTGAGGAGTACACAGTGTAGTGTCTGCAATTCCCCCACTTTCGAAGAAAGGCTTCATGTACACGACCTACAGTATGTGTATTCTGAAGCACCAGTATTTTGAGTGCCGCTCTATGTATGCAAGTAGTTTTCTGGCCTTGACCGGATTATACAGTCCCCTGACGTGGCAGGTAAAGCGCGTGACTGGGTCAGTAGTTACCTTGGACAACATTCACAGCTCATGCCACAATTTAACTACCAGTACCTTCTATCAATACTACAACCACTTACAGCATAAAAACAGACATTTCTGCCGAACTACAACACCCCAAGAACAATACTTCACCCTCTATCCTCCCAAATGTGATAGTGATGGCTTCCCGCCCCTTAAACCCAACGTCTGAAAATTCAAAGGAGGCGTTACGAGCAGCAATGCAGCGTAAGGCAGTAGGCAACCTGACAGTCGCTGTTCTGTTAGTGCACAGGGCCCCTGAATTATGGCCCAATAGCTCTTGGTTGCCCTCTGACAGCCAGCCATTAATTTCACAGTACAACAGAAGACCTAGGTGGTTCTAGTGGTATTGATGCTTCAATATAGGATCTCGCTTCACTCTGAAACACGAAGAAATGTGGCAGAGTCCTGTGCTGTATACGCAGCCTGGAACGAAAGAGCATTGCATAAGGGATTTGGCGCTCATGCAGGAGGCGTTAAAGAGGATCAAAGGTCTTTCTGACCACTTGGACTACCTGATAAAAGTTGTGGTAAATAAGCACTTGGTTTCAAATTTTAGTACTCCTCGCTCCCTGGCCAACTTGAGGATCATGTCTCTGTCTCTGTTATTCAGTATGTACAACAACCTTTTATCGCGGGATATTTTTTCGCAGGGTTTTTTACCGCAAATTTTTTCATGGAAAAACCCATCACATTTTTTAGGTGTAGTTAGAAAATTATATATATTGGTTGTGGGTGTTTGGAAATAGATAAAAAATGAAAGGCAATCGGGGGTTTGGGGGGGGAAGCCCCACCAAAAATAATTAAAGAAACAATTCTATGGGTTTTTTTTTGCGGTTAAAAAACCCAGTGAAAAAACATCCGGTGATGAAATGACATTGTACCATTCAGTAACCTCGCAATTATAGTGTGAAGTGGTGCCCCTGGTTTAGGCATGGGCAGCAGCGCTCTGTGTGCTTTTTACACCAAGAACTCGCCTCTTTCAATATTGATGGTAACACAATTAAAGGAATGGTTTGGTCAAAAAATGTTATTGTCCCTACAGGTCGGACATGTGTTTTTAAGCCTAAATCGCTCGATTTTAGAAAAATTTCCTATGGATCTTTCCAGAGTTTTCATCCATTAAACGCATGCGAAAACAGGCACCAGGGCGCTGCCATTTTGTGATAATCCTATCACTTGCCCCATTGCCCTGGCTGACCTGCTTTTGCAACACTAAATCATATCCCCCGCCCCTGAGCCTGACATTATCAAAACATTCATATTCCCTGCCTCTCTCCGTGACGTTACTGTGCTGCCTAGGCAAATGCGCCCAGTCGTCTTCTACGCGACTTCACACAGAACCCGGAAACCAACACAGATCAACTCACAACACAGCACGCCACAATTCGGAATATGAAACTGTACTTTAAAATCAAACAGCAATACGGTACATTTGGTACAGTACATTTATTTGACATGAAATGTTTAGAGAATATTCAGCAATTGGCATATTAAATCGGAATGGAATTTCTTTTTCTTTTCTCTCGATCCGCAAATCGGGAAAAGTTTATCGTGCGTCACGCGCTGTTCCTTTATAGTACACAGGTTGTTGGTTTTCGTTAAAAGAAGCACATTGGACGCACAGTGAACCGCAAGGCCACCGTAAAGGTCAATATGTTGCTTCTAGCTGCTAGTACAGCGTAAGGGCAAATGGCCCCTTGGCGATCGTCCCATAAGATGGTCAATGTAGTGCAGTTGTTTACAAGAATCTGCAGCTGGCGGTTGAAAAATCCGTCTGCCGGGGTCTGAAATAGGTGGCAGTGGCAGTACGGTAGGATGTACCTGTTTAGAAAACATAAAAATTGAAATTAGTCTCACCAGCTGATCTTTATTACTTTTATTCATTTTATTTTTTACGGGCGAGCTGAAACTATTTGCTTGCGAGGATAGTGCAATGGAGTATATTCAGCTCTAAAAGCAATGCGAAAAGCAATGCGAAAACGAACTAAATAAATAGAGGGAAACTAATGATTTTTTTTACCGTTGAACCACTGAGAAACGACTGTCTACATGCGTGTCGAATGGGCACATGCATGCCCATGTGCCCGGTAGAAAGACGATCCCACAAATGTTGTACTTGCTCTTCATTCATTCATTCATTCATTCATTCCAGTATAAAAGCGTCTAAAGAGTTACTTACATTATATTTGCCATTTCCATTGTTTCTCTGCGTAATGCAGTCCGTAAATCCCACTGTGTTCGTGCCAACGATTTTTCATATACTGAACTAACATGAAACTCGGTCTAGTTTCAGAATTTTCAGCCTTATCGTCTCCTACGTTATTGCCCCCCCTCCTTCAAATGAAGTCCTTTTGGCATGGTCCCTATCTCTCAAGGTCAAAAAACAATAGAACCTTATACTGCCAGTGTGATTCGCGGGCCTCTTCAGCCCGCAAGCAAAAAATCTAAGCCGCTGACCTTCACTCTGCATGAGCGTACATTCTTACTTTGCAACATCCCGTCTAAAGCCATCTGAGAGAACTTGAATTTTCGACTCCATGTTTGTACTAGGCCTCAATGTGCAAATGCGAACTGGCTTCTCTCCCGTCTGCAACGCCTCGCTTGGCGCGTTGTAAGGCCCCCAATTTTGTCCTCGTTGTCCGCGAGCTTTGCAGCCCTAGAGAACCATAACCATGGAGACATTGACTTTTTGGGGGAAGGTCAGGGAAAGTATAAAGTACCCGAGGAGTTGAGTTGAAAGTGAGATTTATTGTTTATTTGTTTTATTATTTGCAATACTCAAGCCTCCCCTCGGTTAACAGTGCGCAGCATTTACATGAGATTGCGAAATTTAGTTACAGCAACAAAAATATATACATACACATATTCACAAGGTCAGCGATATGAGGTGAATAGAGAGAGAAGTCAAAGATGACACCCATGTTGTTCGCCACCCAGGATGGTGAATGGAGGGTTTAGGGTTAGCATACTTTGTATGCACACTGTACAATAACATTATTTTCAAAAAGACAATCGTATTACAATGATTTATTTAAACCGGGATTTGAACTTCTCAACGAGCTCTACTTTGGGTGGACATGGCACAGTGGCAATGTTTGGTGGCAATGCATCGGTGCTCTGCACAGAAACGCTCAAAATTCCATATCTGTGCTTCTCTAGTACACTAACAATAAGGCCTTTAACAAAGTCATACTCCATTTCCTCATATACTGGTTTTACCCCCCATTTCTTAGTTCTTTTTCCAAAGGTCGCAGTGTAGCGAGGCATCTCTACATTTCCCGTAGTCCTAGACTGTTCACGGCCCACATTCTCGTTATGGGCCAAGACCGCTAGTAGAGTCCTATGTTTCATGCCCTGTTAGCTGAAATGCAATCCCTTTGGCCTGTACTTTAGGCACATATTGTGGAACACCTCCAATTCTCCCGTGTGACAGAATTCTGTCAGTTCCCTCAAATCTCTTGATAGAGTTTTATCGAAAACAATCTTCTCAATGGCTTTGTGTGTTGGTGAAGATGCAATCAACCACTTCTTCTTCCGTGCCTCCTCTGTGGGCAAAGGGCCGTGTTTACATTGGTGGAAATGTTGGTTTTCTGTCCAGCGGTGAACGTTGGTACAGTGGTGCATCAGTGACCGCCATTTTTCAAGTAGGATTTCCACTGACCCTTCACGTTTTGGAGCTCCACCAAAGATGGTTGCTGATAGACTGGGACCACTGTGAAATACTTTCAAAACCGTTTTTTTTCCCTGCAGCCAAGATTTTCTTATTGATTGATTTAGCAAGATGCCATACGTCAAATTGATGTTTAATATGTGGGAACTGCTCTCTCATTGTCTTGGCAATTGAAACGTGTCTGTCCGTGGCTATGAGGTCGATGTGCATTCCCCTTGATTGTAGATATTGCAATGATTTTATAAATCCTAGTTTCTCCATGGCCACTGAGGCTTTACATTGGGACACCTGCACGACCACCAAACTCACAATTTTCTTACTATCCATGTCCTGAAAGTGGTAGGTGCAGTACTTGGCAGAAAATCCAGGGCTGTCGCACTGTCCATCGCCCGCTAGCCTGAATCGTCTGCCTTCGAATGTACTTGCTAGAGACAATTGTTCAATTTTCCAAGCATCACTAATGGCCGGAAACAGATAATCATGTTGGTATTTGTAGTACTGCGTTTTAGAAATGAAATGGAGTCCCACAAACTGAAAGAAAGACTCTAACTTTCTAAAACTGGACACACTAAAAAGTGAGGCAGCTGCACACAGTAGATTGCCTGCTGGCAGCTGCTGGCAGCTTCCCCAGCATCGGTTGTGCACACCATGAGAACGCATGATTTAATCTACAGGCGGCATGTATTTTGACGTTACTGCCTTGTTTTTGACGAGTCACATGAATCAATGGCTCCCCACATACTTCCCCTCTAACTGAATGCCCACATTTCAGCATACTTATAATATCCATCAAACAACTGTCGAATACTATTTATTTGCCCTCTTTAGGCCGTCATCCGACGTGAAAGTTGTTTCGGACTGTGCCATTGAGGACATATCAACAAATTTGAAAGAAATATTGCTGATATCAAGTTCTGATGCGTCGTTGGGTGCTGCTGCTGGTTCATTCTCTGTCATTTCAACATCTGTTCATCATTGATGGGAGAACACAACAATGTCGACAGCTTTTTGGGTGGCATATTTTTGGCGGGTGTAGATTGTGTGAATTGATCTGCGACTACTTCAGAGCGATCTTCAATACATTCAGTATCATCTTCTTTTGGTGGTGCAGTTGAACTGTAGGAATGGTCCAATACAACTTTACTGAATTCTCCGGACACATTCAATTCATGTTCTGGCCATTGGACATGAGCATCTCGAGTCTCAACATGCCGCGTCTGAATTAATAGTTCCTCCATAGTGTAAATGGTCTGGCAAGCAACATCTCTCATTTGCTTCACTGTCTGTGTATGTATAGTTCGTACACCCACGGGTAACTAGAGGACAGATTGGAAAAGGGATGTTCATTTTAAACACAATATAAAGTATAGTACAATTGACAGGAAAAAAACATAATATAGTCCTAAACACAAAACAATTCCTAAAATTATGAACTGTTTGTAACTAACCTTATTTTTGTTTCTTTTCTTTGCAACTTTCTTGACTCAAACTTCAACATCTGCACGCTGTTGCTCCAATTCGTTTCCGCATGTCTTCCCTTCCTATTGCGCTTCAACGACTATATTTTCTGGATCCGCATAGACAGCACTGAATGACGCTCCATCGACTCCCTGAAACGTACTTTCATTACTATGTATCACAATATTGAAAACATAAAACACACGCGAGGACGCTCACACAGGTACATCTCAATAGCTAAACACGAATTAAACATTCTCTAGAACAATCAAACAACAAGTATTCAAGCTCTGATGATCTAGTTCGATGGAACTGTCAGTATCCATACCTCTGGCTCTGCATGGACTGCCATGAATGGTTGTATTGGAGAGGAAGCTCTGTCGTCTCCCTGAAACACAGTACTTGCATTAGTATGGTTTTCAATATTGGAAACATAACACACACTTGGGGTCGACGGCACAGGTACATATAAAGAGATAACCACAAATGATGCATTGTCTAAAAGAATCAAGGAATATCTAAATATGATCAGATTTCATCAACTTATTTCTCCGATTTATTTACATCTGCATCATCTAAATGGGATGTTGTTATTGTAGTGGAAGCTCCGTCGTCTCCATGATACACAGTACTTGCGTTAATACGGAAGAAAGTATAGCAAATGGAATCACGTTATGATGACGCTTGATGGAGCTGTCAGTATCCATACCTCATGCTGTCGAAGAATATGTAGGGATGTTGTAAATGTAGTGCGCACTTCCGAAAGCTGTTGCGCCGATTCGTATACGCAAGGTCCCGCTTCCACTTCCCCTGGAATTACTTGAATGTCAGGCTCTGCATCAAGTGCAGGGGTTGACGCTCCATCAACTGCCTGAAAGATAGTACTTGCATTAGTAACGATTACAATATTGAAAACATAACACACACTTTGGGTCGACTGCACAGGTACATATCAATGGCTAACCACGAATGAAACATTGTGTAAAACAATCAAACGACAAGTATTCCAGGTCTGATGATCTAGTTTGATGGAGCTGTCAGTATCCATACCTCGTGCTGTTGAAGAACATCTAGGGATGTTGTCAATGTGGTGGACGCTTCAGCATCTCCCTGAAAGACAGTACTTGCATTACTATGGATAACTCTAATCATAACTGGAAAAAACACCAGTGGACGATAACTAAGGTGTATATCAATTGGAAAGCACTAACCAAACATTCGGTAAAATAATTACACAATACAATAAAAATATTACCTGACATGCATAAAACAAGTCTGTAGCAGAATAGCCAAGTAAGGTTACCTGATGCGCTAGAAGTGGTTGATAACTGCGAGCACACCACGGATGTAGGATGTTCTTGCTTCAGATTCAAGGGATAGTCAAGCAGTTGTAAAGGTAAATTATTGATTGATAATGAAATGCCAATGTTAAAAATTGCCATGTAAGGAGACTGAATACTTGAGAGTAATTCTATTGAAAATGCGCAATATAGCACAGTTGCCTGTGCCCATATATAGATTTCGTTTGTGGGTTATGAAATTGAAAAATAATATATTGATAAATGTCATTATTCAAAAAGCTATACACTCATATCAATGTCGAAAGTATTACAAGGGACACAACACCTAAAATATCAATGAATCCATTCGGCTACCTACACACTACTGTAAGGCCTAAAGCTAAATCCGGACACTTGACTCACCAGTGGCGGAATGTGGACGAATAGAGTGGGAATAGCGTTCGCGAGCAATTTTCGTGTCGTTCGCCGTGTATTTTTCTTTGTTACCCAAGATGTTGTGTACATGTTCGATGAAAAGTGCCGGCTGCAGATGCGGTATCGATCACCCCTCTTGTCCTCTAAGACTTGTTGGACTCTACTTTCCAGCTCATCCAGTGGATATCCGCAATGTCTGACCCATTCTCTTATTCGATCAACAGTTTTCTGGAATACATGCATTGTAGTGCCTTCAGATTTAGCATGTGTCTTCGAAGGGCAACCGCTAATCGAACAGGCAGGCATTGTTGAAAATTCAGAAAAGTAAATATCGACATTATTATACAATCTTGATGAATAAAAATGTGATACAAAAGTAAATGAACCATACAATGTTCAATGCAAGGTATGTTTTGGTCGCAGGAACTATACCAGTTCATCATGTGCGGCTTAGTAATTGCATAAATTGCAGAAATTTCTAAATGATGTGACTAAACTCTGAACATGTGACTCATCCCTTGGATGTTCTGTCTTGCACGAGAAGGAAACATGCTTACATTATAGACTGGACCCCCGAAGGATGCAATTCGATGACAATTGACACAGATGAAAATAAATAGATCTATTGATAGCATAACAAAGGAAACTCAAGTCGATATCAATGAGACCAATGAACATAGCACTATTGAGTACTCTACTTGCAAATAGATAGAAATTTAAAAATCAACGAAATATGACTAGGATACATGGCCTTACCTTGACCAACAAACAGTTGGATTCAGCAAGCAGAGCAGTATGTTGCAGGAGAACAGGTAGATGGCCACAGGTAGCACACTGACGAGTTTGCTCGAAGCGGTCACAGAAGTTCACGTATAGCACGACGACGAGCAGATTAGCATAGATCGCAGTGGTTCTCAGGTAGCACGTTCAGGAGTTGACTTGCAAAGCACAAAGATGTTCTCATGAGACATATCAAGTGGTTTATAAAGTATTACAAACAGGGGTGTGTTTGTGAATGAATGACGTGTGTATGTCGTGGTATTATGTGGTTTGCCGGGGGCTGGCCAGCGTGAGGGGAGTGGGTACTAGCCAGACACACTGGGTCTGAGGAGGCCATGTTAGCGTTGGCCCTTGGCATGGGATACCTTTTGAAGTGTACATGCTGTTTGGCACCTTGGCCGTTCGCGCCCCTGACAGCCCCCCATGGCAGCGCGCAGTCACTGGCGCGAACCGCCTTTGATAGAGGGGGGTGGGATGGATGGGTCTGGGATGTGCAGATCAGGCACAGGAAGACTGCTGAATGGAGACACACTTATGTGGATTGCAGGGGGGCGGCCTGCTTCAAGGGGGAGCCCTGCCTGGAGACACAAGGCCATGTGAGCGATGAGCCCTTGGCGTGGGATACCTTTTGAAGTGTTCATGCGGTTTGGCACCTTGGCCGTTCGGGCCCCTGACAGCCCCCCATGGCAGCGCGCACCCACTGGACTTGTTATGGACTTTTGTTTTTGTTACACTAACCACCTTTTTATACTTTATATAGTTATACTTCACCTTTGATAGGGGAGGAGGGTGGATGGATGGATGGGCCGGTGGGCGTGCAGACAAGGCACAGGAAGACTGCTGAATGGAGACACACTTGATTAATTTAAAAAATGTAAACAACCGTTGTTAAAATATATGTGGTGTTTTATTTTGTTTCTTTTTTTGATGGCACAAAAATACAAAACTTTACACATTGTACAGGTCAGGTTGCAGCACAGCGAGGGGAAATCCCCTGTACTGACCGCTGTCACTTGGGAAAGTTTCTCTTATGGCACGAACGGCACAGGCGTTTATTACTCTTAGAACGCGGTGTCCAAGCCTCCCGTGAAGCCACCATGTAAATGAACGATAGGCCACCAGCCGGTACCACCTGTGAAAAATAATGATACAAACTGTTTTTAAATGACCAAGATAAGTTGATTAAACGTTTGTTGTCAATGACAATTCTTGTAACTAATGGCATTCTGCTTGGACAAATGCTATCTAGACACTGCACACTATTGAACGACATTCATGCGTTACAATGATATGTAGATGTAATTTTGGATATAGGAGACGACCATGAAATAGGAGTGGCATGACAAGCAGATTATACTTACTTGTTACTCGGATTACGAGGACGAACAGGTGCGCGAAGTTCGTGCATAAGCACCATCATTATCCTCAACACGGACCGTGTGAGGCAGGCTGCCTTGAAGTCTGGCAGCTCGGTGATGCATTGCGGTCGTGGCTCGCCTTCCGAAATGTAGGCCACGCATCCCGAGTTTTCACAGCAGCAGCAGTTCTCCTCCTCGGTTGGCATTAGCTCGCACCGATTGCATGTGCACCAGGTGGAAACACTGAACATGCGACTAGGTCCAGTGTCTTCATCCGTTGATTCATCCTGCCAAATGCCGTCCGAAGCCCCATCGTTTTCGCGTATTTCCCTTTCCAGTAGTTCCTCCTCGGTATACTCGGGCTCGTACATATAGGGCACTATTGTAGCCATTGTGTGGTAAACAAACTAAAATAATTTATAGCGATGGTACAGGTGTTCACACGGGGGCTACAAGCGGCAAAGGTAGCTGACCAGAGCAAAGAAACGAGTCACAGAATACTCAAAGTAACACAGAGAGAGGAATGAAATCGAAAATCTGCTGCTGTGTGTTGTGAAACGGTCTGTTTATACTTATTGAGGAAAGAGGCGTCTTGCCATTTCCATGGCGACACGTCATTAGCTGACGCGCAGCGATTGTTGACTCGAGACGTGCTTTGGCGTTGTGAAATGGGCGGTACGCGTCTGCTGATGACAGGCTCAGAGGCGGGGGATATGATTTAGTGCCGCAAAAGCGGGTCAGCCAAGGCGATGAGGCAAATGACAGGAAGGACTATCACAAAAAGGTAGCGCCCTGGTGCCTGTTTTCGCGTGCGTTTAATGGACGAAAACCTGGGTAAGGTCCATAGGAAATTTTTCTAAAATCGAGCGACTTAGGCTTAAAAACACATGGCCGACCCGTAGGGGCAATAACATTTTTTGACCGAACCATTCCTTTAAGGTGATGCCTGTAGTAAAATCCCTAGGCTTTTACCTGGACTCCACCTTAACATTGAAAAAACAGGTCAACTCCCTAGCCTCCTCAATGACTTATACCTGTAAACTCATTAGAGCCTGTCGACCATTTCTCTCTGAAACCAGCTGCATCACACTTGCCAATGCTCTAATAATGTCCAAACTAGACTATTGTAACGCTTTGTACGTGGGTGCCAATAAATTCATTTTAGACAAAATTCAAAGACTACAAAATAACGCCCTTAGAGCAGCCCTAAACATTCCTAACAGAGAACACATCTCCAACTTCAGAAGAAATGCCTGCTGGCTAAAAATAAATAACAGGATTCTCCTCAAAACAGTATCACTCACATCCAAATGCCTTAACAATATAGCACCCCAATACCTTACAGATAGAATAAAGCGGAGAACTTCAACACATCCAACAAGATCAGCCAATGCCCACCTTCTCGAGATACCGAGATTCAAACGAACCAAAGCAGGCAGATCTAGCTTCCCGGTCAAAGTGGCTACATCTTCAAATGCACTTCCCTCTAACCTGAGATCTGAACAACCTTACCGAAAATTCAGACGCAACATGCTAAATTGGCTACGTACTAATGACCACTAAGACCAGTCCACCCCAGACCCATCTCTGTCCCACGGTATATGACGTTCTCTAATACTCTTATCCCTGTCTAACCTTTGTATCACTGTACCTACTGCATCTTTTGTAACCTAGCCATTAGTCCCACTGCACTTTGTCCTTAGTACCCTTGCACTTCTGTAACCCGCAGGTGGTGACTAAGGCCCCTGTTTTATGTTGTACCGATTGTATTTGCTGCAACTAAGCTTAAAGTATACTTATCGATGTTGCGCCCAGCTACCCAAGGATTCGAAGCACATTACCAAATAAATAAACAAACAAACTGTGGAGATAACTGAGGGTCTCCAAGCAGTGGCTTTAACAGGCTCTCCACAACTGCTCTGTAGGGCACCTGGAAGTACTTTTGGGAATGCCCACTATTTGCATGTTACGCCGCAACCTCAACACCCGTTTGTCAAATTTCAACTGGACTGCTGCTAAATCCTTCTTAATGGTAACAATACTGTTAATATGCTGCGCCACCTTGTCTTCCAAATCACCAATCCTTGTATCAGCGATTTGGGAACACACTTGTGAAGCTTTGGACATTTTCTTTTTCTCAACACCATGCCTACTCCGTCTAAGGCCTCTGGTTCTCTGGTTTCAAACCGTGCGTAGACTGTGTCTGGCAGATTACGGTCTCGGATTCACACTGGATTTGTCTTTATTGCTTGAGAGAGAGCATGACACCCAAGATTGCGTGTCGTGCCAGTCAATGAATCCGTAGGCTTGCCAGCAAATGGCAGCAAAGATCTTCACTTTCACTCACAATTCGAAGGGTGAGGCTCCACGGTCTCCTTCGAGGTCACAGGCATGGAACGGTGTTCCAAAGACAG
This sequence comes from Ambystoma mexicanum, assembly GCF_040938575.1. Classification (NCBI taxonomy): domain Eukaryota; kingdom Metazoa; phylum Chordata; class Amphibia; order Caudata; family Ambystomatidae; genus Ambystoma; species Ambystoma mexicanum. Next base: position 1,438,166,194 of record NC_090924.1, read on the forward strand.
GCCAGCTCCACTCAAAGAGAAGAAAAAGGACAAGGACAATACAAGGATAAGCATCGGAAGAGGTCCTGCTCCCTGAGTGAGTCCTTGCTCCAGCACTCTTCTTCCTCCTCAAAAAAGAAGAGCCATCACTTCAAGGAGTCTCCAGAACGGCCGGCTCAGGTACCTTTCTTCCTGCCAGTTGTTGCAATCAGGACTGAGCAATGCGGGTGTGTGCTCATGTCCATGGCCACGATTTAGGGTGGTCAGATGCCACTCATGGTTGAGGACATCAGGATTTGTGGCCGATTTCCAGGCCAAGTTGTTGGAATGACCTTTTAATGGCCAGAATCTTTTTGCAGGCAAGACTGATGATGCCCTCCAAAGGATCTGGACATGGAAGGTGATTGTGAAGTCCTTGTTACTATCCATACAACAGCCCTTTGTCGTCTAGTGGGAGGGGTGTTCTTGCCTCCCCACCCTATGTCCCAAGAGGTTGTGGTCAGTCTGCCCCAGGAAGACTGCAGGACTGGCACTTTCTGATTGGTAGAGGTGCCCAGAGGGACGCCACAGCCATGGTCACCATCTCTGCTGGGCCTCTGGACGCAAAGCCTCAGTAATGCCCTTTGCCACTTTACGCCTGTGGAAGGGAGGCTTTCCCTGTTCAGCTCGAAATGGTTAAGGACCATATTCAACGCTTTGGCCTTGCAGGTGAAGGGAAGCGCCCCCAATTCAGCACGATCCTCCCCGCAATGAGAGACAATAAGGGACTCTCCCGTAGTGGGAATAAGACCAAGACAGAGTGCGGGTGAGCGTAAGTGGGAGTTTATCCAAGGATAAGGCATGCAAAGAACTCTGCAACCTACGAGAGCGCTCTGTCTGACAATAGCAAAGACAGGCGTATTTCTAATACAAAAAACGTCATCAACACCTAAACACTATAGGGGGCACAAGTCGATTGGGATTGGGTGGCGTCGACTAACTATAGGTGTTGCTGCCGCGGGGTTGGTCCTGGCGTGACGACGTCACTGGTCAGCCTCGTGGGTTGGGTTGGGCCTGGCAGGCCGGCTTGAGGTCATCTGTACGGTGTTGATGTGCTGGGGCAGCCTGTGACAATGACGAATACCTTTCCTGTCTTATTTGCCCTAGGCCATGCATACTGCAGTTATTCAGAAAATGACATTTAAGTTCATTAATAAATCGCTTCAACAGCTTATCTTATAAAATAAACACAACACATGAGGAATGCACCTCGTGAGAGGTCTGGTGGTTGTCGGTTGGGGTGAGATTTACCTGTGTCTTATTGACCGGTATTTTAGGTCACGGGACGGGGCTCTGGGGCCTGGGCCGAGTGATACATGCGTGTCTGCTGCGTTAGAAGTTATTATATAGATGGGTCTCTGTGTCTTGTCCCAATGATGGGGGTCGTCCTTACACGGGGTCAGGATTCTTGGGGGGTTCGTGGGATTTATGAGAGGGTGCTGGTAGATCAGTGGGTTCAACCGTGGGTTTATTACCGTGCTGTAAATAACACAGGTGGCGGGCTGTGGCCTTGGTTGCGGTGCCGGGGCCTCTGACTCTCTGAAGTAACGCCAGCTTGGTTGGGGGAGGTGAGGGAGCGCGGCACAAGTCTTAGCTTTTTTATCTGGCAGGCTTGGTGGGGTGGGAGAGGGAATGGCCTTGCATATATCCACAAAGGTATTTTCCTCGTGCGTTGCTGATCAGTGAATGCAGAAGTTCTATACTGTTCTGCCTTATTTTGACGTTATTTAGACACACATATATATTTCAATTTCGTTACACATTTCTTTAATACAGTCGGTTCCAGTACCTTTTCATTACCTAACATTATATTCACTACATTGTGTGCGTATTGTATGTACATTAGACGTTATACGAGGGATATCTAGGTTATGGCCTACAGAGATTGATGCTCGCCGCTTTGGGTGATTCAAAAACATATATGAGTTCAAGTTTCTACATACTATTGAAAAACACTTTTACAAAATAGAGGTTACACGTTTAGTCAACATCTTTCTCCGTGGTTATAGCAGCATTAGTCCAGACCTGGAGGGATATCATATAACGTTACATTTTTATGGTTTATTCACATTTTAAACAGAGGTAGTTCATTAATACCAATACTTGAATTATTTTCCACCTTCTTCAGATAGTGATGCTTCAGCTTTTTCCCCGTTACCCCGGCCTTGCGGTCCGGGTCATACGGGGTGCAATATCACATTGTTACTAATATAATGTTGCCGTGTTGGCATCTCGGGTTTAGCTCATCTCCGACTTTCTCATGGGAACGCGCTTGCAACGGATCTGCCAGGGCTGCTGAGGCGGCAGAGATGCATGAAAGGCCCTCCAAAGGTGGGGGCCTCGTTACAGTGTGCTGAACTCACACCATGTTTGCTATGCAAGATGGCGTCTAGGCCTAACTTAATTTTTGGTAACTGCAAAGACAGGGTGCGTGTGGGCAATGTCGTCGGCGGGTGAACCCTCCTCCACCTGGGCCCGGGTGGCATGAGGGTGCGCCCACCGAGCCATGGTCCTCACCTGGGGAGGGAGCTGTAGGTGAGGAGGGCCTCGTGGCCATTCCTCCCCTACATTTCCCCCCTTTCGTTACTTAAAGTAACGAATTTCTTTAGCTCTTCTAATCTTCTACATTCTTGTTCCTCTAACACTGCACCATCCCATGCAGGGGTTCCTTTTATAGGCATCCATGCTCTGCACACCCCCCTTAAGCTCTCACCTCTCCTAGCATACTCGTCTGGTGTACATGTTAAATATATACAGTCGCCAGTTTCTTCCAGATCTACCCAGACCTCCTCATACCATTCCAGTTCTACGTCTCGTGGTTCTTTGATAGTGGTGTGCCATAGTTTATCTACTATGTACTTATCACGGCACATAGGCACTAACTGGTACCTGGGGGTGTTATCTGCTCCTGTCTGCACATGTACTTCTTGTGTTGCTTTAATTGTACCACCGGAGTTGCCCATTGTCACCATCATCATTGCACCGTTAGGAACTGCGTTAGCACAACATCGGAGGCCCACCTGGCACAGGCAGAACATCACAAGGATGATCACCACTATTGGTATCAGGAACTTCATTGTCACTCCAAGCCATGAGGGAACCCAAGAGAAGATATTGTCGAACCACGAGCTATCCTCAGCTCCACCTTCAATTTTCATCTTCTCGCCCAGGTTATGTACTGCTTCAATAACGTGGGACAGGGACCCATTTTCTGCGTCTTCAGAAGGTACGAACGTGCAGCACGCACTTCCTATTTTTCGGCAAACACCTCCATCGATAGCTGTTAACAGGTCTAGAACATACCTGTTCTGCATGGTCATTAATCGCAGAGCTCGTAGTTCCACCTTTATTATGTTAAATCCTTCTTCAGTGTCATTGGCCAACTGGATCAGTTCCCACCGTGTGATCTGGAGCCATTTTGCATTTGCTCTTGCTTGGACACTTGATACTAGCGAAGCAAAGAATGTTTCCACGGAGCTGAACAGGCGATACTTGTCTGGGATCTGTGCCAATAAATCAGATGATGCTTGTGATATATAATTCGAGGCTCGCTTGTTCCTTGAGAGCTCTTCTCCTTTCCCTCCGGAGGACAGGACATAAAGGTGCGCTTGTGTAGTTGGAGACGCTGCATTCTGGTTCAAGCCTCCGTTCATCATGTTACTTATGTCAATATGGCTTTCGGGAATCACCATTAGTGTTGAATGCAAAGTGGCCATTGAGCAGCTACCACTCCATGATTGGGGAAGGTGCAGGTACGCCTTGTTTCCGCATACCCAGTAGGTGTCCATTAGTGCTGCTGTTCCTTTTTTCATATCTGGGATGGTGAGAGTTTTGTTACAGTTCTTGTTCGTTCCTATTGCCATTTTTCCTTCTCCCTTGAAACATAGTTCGTTTTGTATTTCACTTTGTAGCTTGAAGGGTTTCTCCATCGCTGTTACCCATGTTAATTTAGGGATGTGTTCTTTCCATATTGGCAAGCACGTTCTTTCCATCCACCGCAGCTTTTCCGGTTGGACACCCTTCAGTGCTTCTGCCTTGCACAGCACTTCTTCGTCTTTCCATTTGTTTTCGGAAAACAGTGTCCCTTGTATTGCAAAGAAAGGTTCTTTAAGGCAGACTACTCCAGACGCTTGCGAATAGCACGTTTTGTTGTTCTGTAACATTCTGAAAGAGACATCGTGTGCTTGGAAAGTGTTCTTTATTCTACACAGCGTGAGATGAAGGAGACATTGGGCATCCACAATGGGCAATTCTCGTGGCAACAATACTTTAGGTGTGCCTGATGCATGGGGGATAAGTGAGCAGACATAACAGCTCTCATTGGTTGTTTGCTTGGCTGTTGTGCTCATGTCTGCATACCATTTATTTGCTTGGTGAGGGTGTCGTGGGTCTTCCATTTTGTCTAACCCTAGCCCATAATACTCATCATACCCTTTTCCACCAGTCTCTCTCCTCCGCCTACTTTTCTCCCTTCTTCTGTACCTTCTCGTTATAGGAGGTGAAGAACCAGGCCCCCCTTCCTCCCTCCCACCCCCCTTTTCTAATCCTTCATATAGGGACTTGTGTTCTGTCATCATAATCACTTTTCCATCCTCCTTAATAAACAAGAGATCGCTGTTTGGAATTGGGGCGGGAGGGATCGTGTGGTTGTTGTATGTTCCAGGTTGGGACATTGTGTCATTATCTACATTTTTGGTTCTCCATTGTGAGAGGACAGCAGTGGGTGGTGTAGTATAGTATCCCCACACAAAGTGTGATCCATCCCAGATCAAGAAATCACCTTCTTTGATACCTACAGTCGGAATTGTTTTCGCTCCAGAAGCAAGGGTGGTGTTGTTCCCCCCTCCCCCCTCGTTCATCTCGGTAGAGATGAACGCTATAATCCAGTGTAACACCAGACAAAACATTGAGATGAAGAACACGATAGCACATATTGATAAACCACATTCAAATGAATATGTTAACCTAGCCACTAACATTTCTCTAAATCTAACATATCTATTAGTTGCAGGCTGCCCATTCGATGCCATGATAAATCCTGTTTGAGACACAAAAGTTCATTAAATACAAACATGTAAGCATTTCCACGTTGTAACGTTTCGGTGATAAAATATAGGGTTGGGTGAGGGAGGGGGTTTGTTGACAGACAAGGTAGCTTTCAGTCATCATTATTCGTACCTTACTATATATATATATAAATAATAATAATAAAAAAAAACATCACATTTTAAAAACAACAATAATAATAAAAAACATCTTAAAGAGCACAGGAGGGGAAAAAAAAAAGAACCCCACGCAAAACTTTCAAAAATTGTAAGAAAAAAAGAAAATTTACATATACATGTGTACGTGTTTTAGTCCAGGACATTTGTTGCGCGCTGATTGTGTTCACCGTTCATTTCATGAAGCACACAAAATTCCAATCATTCATTCCGCACAACTTCATCGTCCGCTGTTGCCTGTGCCTCATCCTGCACCTCACTCTCCGCAGCGCTGTAAGCTTTACGTACATCTGTCAAATGCACCCAATATCGCAGGCCCTTAACATTTACTGCTGTAGGCGTGCAAAACACTACCTCATAGGGGCCATGGAAGCGTGGTGCGTTCCACCTCCGCACAAAACTTCTAACATATATAAGGTCACCAGGCATTAGCTGTAGTGGTTTTTCAGGCAAACCGGTTTGTTCAGTCGCGTTCCCCTCCTCTCTTGTCGAGGGGGGGGCTAGTTGCTTTGAAATTACGCGCGCTGCCCGTGTCAATTTTCGCAGGTATTCTGTGAACTCCTCCCCCAATATAGCTGCGCTTCTGTGTGCATCAGAACGTTCACGGAGAGGCGAATGCGCTGTATGCATTCTTCTTCCCGTGACGATCTCGTGCGGGGACAAATGGTGATCCTTACTGGGCTGGTTTCGTAGTTCAAACAAGGCCAAAGGCAGGCAGTACATCCAAGTCTTTTTAAGGGAAAAACAAAGTTTTGATAATCTGCTTTTTAACAGGCCATTTATCTTTTCCACGACGCCATTACTTTGAGGATGATAAATCGAACATAATTTGTGCTTTATTCCCAATAATGTAGTCACTTCTTTAAATAATTCATTAACAAAATGCGTCCCGTTATCTGAGCGAATAACGTCGCAAATTCCCCAGCGCGGAAACACTTCCCGCACTAGGAACTTCGCGGCGCCCTTCGCGTCAGGGCGGGCACATGGGCCTGCCTCCACCCACCTCGAAAATGGACATACAACCACAATCATGTATCGAGCCCCGTTACACCTTTCTCCCATATCTACATAATCAATGTGGAGCTCTCTGAATGGGCCACTTGGTTTTGGTATCGTACCCCTTAGTGTACGCAATGTCATACCTGAGTTGTAAATTTGACATGTCGTGCATTCTAGAGCTAACCTTGTGACGTGTTCCTGGAGGCAAGGTGCAAACCAATCTTCTTGTATCTCTGCCATTATGTGTTTCTTTGTGTTGTGTGCGGGAAAGTGTAGTTGTTGAAATGCTATTTCTAGCAGCGTAATTGGCATTACCACTTTTCCTGAACTCTCTTGTCGCCACAATAAATCAGTCGGTGATTTGCTGCATCCTCTCTTAGTCCACAGCAATTTTTCCTCTGCACTAGCTCCCTCTTGCAGCTCTATTATCTCCTGTGTGGACATCACGTTGTATCCTGTGGGGACCTCTTGGCTTGCTGTGTGGTGCAACATGTACTCTCCTATTTCACCTTTCTGTAAATATGAAGCTGCTTTGGCAGCGGCGTCTGCTGCCGCGTTCCCCAAAGATATAAAATCTGTATTTGCGGTATGAGCTTGACATTTTACGATGGCCACTGCCGTGGGGTCTTGCAGGGCCTCAATCAGTTCTTTCAATAATTCTGCATGCTGGACTGGCGTTCCGTCTGCTCGCCGAAACCCCCTTCGCCCCCACCGGGCCAACCCACCGTGAACTGTTGTTGTCATGTATGCTGAGTCTGTATATATGGTCACTGCGCACCCCTTGGCGGCATGCAATGCTTCTATTAGCGCTATTAGTTCTGCTGCTTGCGCTGAATAGTGTGATGGGAGGCGGTGTTGTACTAGTATCTCATATTCATCTTCCTCTAATCGTACCACTGCCATACCCACATGCTTTTCTCCTGTCTCCATGTCTATTGATGCTGACCCGTCCACAAAATACACCTCACCCTCGGTCAGGGCATTTTCAAAAATCACTGGATCCTTACTTTCGTCACCTGTGTACGTGGCGCAGTTGTGGTTTTGCATGTCCTCTACGGTGCATGCCTCTGTGATGAATGTGGCTGGGTTCACTGTTTTACATCTTACTATATGGATGTTAGCGCTGGACAGTATTATCTCATATGCTGTGGCGCGTTGTGTTGTCAATGTGCTCTTTGTTCGCTCTAATATTGCAAAAAGTGAGTGTTCCACAAACAGTGTCACCGGGCAGCCCATCACTATCGTGGCACTTTTTTCAATTGCGAACGCGGCTGCAGCTAGGGATTGCTCGCACGCGAAATGACCTTGCATTACTGCGTCTAGGGTGCCGCTATAGTAAGCAAGTGGTTTGTGCCCTAAAGATGTTTTCTGCGTCAATACTGCTGTCATCAGTGTTCCTTTGCAATGTGAAAATAAGAAAAATTCGCGCCCATAATCTGGATTTGCTAGTACTGGAGCGCTTGATATCAGCTCTTTTAGTGAGTTAAATGCTGTGTTCATCTCCTCTGTCCATTCTATGTGTTTGTGTTCTTGTTGTGCTTCTTTCAGTGCCTGTAACAAGGGCCTTGTGTACGCCGCATAGTCCAATATCCATGCTCGGCAATAGTTACACATACCCAGAAATTTCTGCATCTCTTTTACTGTTTTGGGCTCTCCAATTGTTCTAATCGCCTGTGCCCTGTCTGGTATAATTCGCTTGCCATCCTTCGATATCAGCTGACCCAAGTATAGGACCTCTGTCAGACAGTACTGTAACTTCCCCTTGTCCACCTTGTATCCTTTATTGGCCAATAAAGTCAAAAGTGTTATTGAGTCCTGTCGGCACTCTTCCTCCGCCTGTGCACAAACCAATAAATCATCAACATACTGAATCACTGTGCTTTCTACAGACAAATTCCCCAGATCTTCATGTAGTACCCTGTTAAATATGCTTGGGCTCTCGCAATATCCTTGTGGTAGTCTGCAATGTTCGAACCTCCTTCCTCCCAATGTAAATGCTGTCAAGTACCTGCTCTCTTCCGCTAAGGGAATCGAGAAAAATGCATTTTTTAAGTCAATTACTGTGAAGTGTGATGCTACTTTTGGAATGTTGCACAGTATTGTCGCCGGGTTCGGGACTAAAGGGAACTCCTTCATTACCACATCGTTCAGTGGGCGTAAATCTTGTATCATCCTCCACGAACCCCCCTTCGCCTTTTTGATTGGGTAAATGCATGTGTTGCATGGGGAGTTTGAGGGCACTATTATACCCTGTGCTAGCAGTGCATCGATTATCTCTCTGATCCCTTCTTCTGCTTTTCGCGACAGTGGATATTGTTTCACCCGGGGTAGTATTGCTCCCTGTTTTACTTTTATCACCACAGGCTGAACTTCATGCAGCAACCCTACATCGTGGGGGCCATTAGTCCATAAGTTAGTGGGTACTGAACTCATGTCCTCATCAAAAAATGTGTGCGGTGCTCCTACTACCGCCATTAGTTCAACCTTAGTTTGTCTGGCTGTAACTACAATGTCGCAGGGCATTGCCAGTTCCATCACTATTTCACCATCTCCCTCAGTGTCAGAAAATAGCTCCTCGTCCGAGAGCTCTCTCAGCGGGATATTTACATTTGTACACAATACTGTCCGCCACTCACATCCTTCCATGTCAATACCAATCACACATATTCTGTTCGTTGATACATGTATTGCATGCAAATCCAACGATAGTACTGCCCCAAGAGCAGTGTCAGGGCTTGCTATGGGACGAAAAAGGAATTCTGCTGGGATCCTCCACTCCACCCTTTTTAGTTCTGGTACGATGTGAGCCAATGTTCTCATGCCTTCGACAAACATCTCCTCATTTCTTGGTACCCCTCTGATCTCTTTTATTATTGTGTGGCCGTGTATTACTGCTAATATACGGAGGGGGCATATGCCTGGCGTTGAACATACGATGCCGCTCCCTGTGAATGATATGGTCATGTTTAGTTTGCTCAAGAGATCTCTCCCCAGTAAGTTGATGGGAGAGTTTTCGTAGTACAGTAAGGGTGCTTTCACAGTTTTACCCCCCACTGTCACATCCAATACCTCTGTGTAAGGAACTTCAATTACAGCCCCAGAGAACCCCTGCGTCTCTAACGTTCTATTAGATAACGGGAACCGGCCCTCTCTAATGCATGATTTCTCCGCTCCCGAATCCACCATGAATATGAATTGCTTGTCTCCTATCTGCGCTCCTATCAATGGTTCCTCTGATGCATTGTGGGTCGTAGACAGTACTGGACACGCAAGTGCTCTCTGTGGGCTGTCCTATGCGGGGTGTCTCATTGCCCCCCCTTGATCGAAAATGTTCCCCGAAACTACTGACACTCCACTGTAAGGTGCGGGGGCGGGTGCCCCATTAGCTACTGTGGCGAAAGTGTTACCAGGCGTGTAGTGCACATTGTCATTATTCTGTGGGTTGGTTTGTGTTCGGTACTGATGTCCGTGTAGTTGTGCGTTACTCCTTTGTACTACATTGTCTGGTTGCTGGTATTGTCCCATAGGGAGGCCGTAGGGGCTTCCTGGATGGGGGTGTCCATACTGTTCTATCTCTTGGAAACCGTTGTTTTGTCTGCTCCTGCATTCTCTTGAGTAATGCCCCCATCTCCCACAATTCCAACAGCTCCCCTGTGGACCTCTGGGACCCTGCCACCCATTTCCTCCCATTCCTCCATACCCTTGTCCTCCTCTTCGACCCCTGTACCCACCTCTTCCTCCTCTTGGGGCCCACTCTTGCCACGTTGGACCTCCGTTCTGCTCCTGCTCTGTCCACTGTCGTTGCCCTTGTCCTGCCCAATTCGCTGCTATTCTTCCTTGTTTTGCTATTTGCCCCTCCTCTCCTTCCTCTCCCTCCCGTATGAGTGGGAGTCCCGCTACCGCGGCTGCGACCTTCACCAATTTTGATTGCACCAACTTCGCCTCGTCCGCCAACCTTTTCTGTGCTACTTCCCTCTCTCTTTCTTTGATCCGTTTACAATGGTGTACTATTATGCTTTGGATCTCCGGCCAGCCTTTTGCCTCGACACCTGCTATTTTATCTAGTGCCTTTTGCACTTCCTTTGGGAGCCCTCTCTTAATAATGAAGTAAAATAGAGACGTGGATTGGTGCCAGGGCGTACCCGTTTCCGCTCTCCACATCTCCTGCACCCGGAGAATGTAATCCATAGCGTCCTCCCCGTCATTCATGGTACATTGCATTACTGACTGCAAATCAGGGGTATCTGGGAAGGTTTCCCGCAGTGCGTCCCACACCCTTGCTCGCACGGTGTTAAAAGAAGCCCCATCATGGCGATCACACTCTAAAGTTACAGCTGGAAAACCCGCTTTAGCCCATACTCTGTCTGCCTGATCCCCTACTGCGGACACTAGTAGGCTTTTCACATCGCCTACTGCCAGCGGTATACCAGCGGTATGTTTCTCAAATGCATATATCCACTTGCTTGCCCCTCCCGACAGCTGTGGTAGTAATTTCATTAAATTAGCCTTGTCCATCTGAGCCCACGGTATATAGTTTGGCCTCCCGCCCCCCCTGTGGAGTAATGGGAGTTGTAATTTCCCTTTTGCCGTTGCAGCTTCCTTTTCCTTAGTCACTGCTGACTCTAATGACGCCATCTTCCCCACCCTATTTCTTAGTCGTCCCATCCATTCATCTTCTATAGTCCCCAGTGAACATGCACCATCTAGTTCCTCGCCTTCTCCTCCTATTGCCATGCTCAATCTATCACTCTCATCCCCCCCCCCTCTGACATCACATAACAAATCCTCTCTGATCCCTCTCTCTCGCGAGACGTCACCAATGCTTCCTTCTGCTGCTCCCACTTCTATTATCCTGGTCGGTTCTTCCTCAATTCTGAACAGTATTTCCCCCTTTTTCCATCCCTCCTCAATTTGTCTACTTTCGCTCGACGCTCTAGACGTGCGTCCAGATTGTGTGGGGGCGCATGCTGTGCGTTCACATATGTCTTTTATTCTTGAGAGTTCATCTCTTGCCACTGTAAGCCTCGATTCTAAGTCACTCGTTAACTTCTCTATGTCCACCCTCTGTGTGCCTCCCTGGGCGCGCTCTCTGGTGTTTTCGTATGGTGGGGGTGCAGTTGGTCTTTGTGGTGTGCTGGTCGAGGGGGGAGGCACATAAATCGGGTCGCTATATCCTGCTGCAGGGGCTGGTTTAGGTAATATTGGGTACAACTTAATCACCTCCACCGGTTGTTCTGTACTTAGCTGTTCCTTTTCCTCCCGCGGGATCATCAGTGGATTATCTGTGGTGGAAGGTAAATCAATATTTGGTGTTGGAGCTTTGGGTGGGGGTACTTCCTCAAACAATCTCCATAGATCTAATATCTCCTTCCTATTCTGCCATTGTTTCCCCTTATACTTGAGGCGAATACATGTACATACCATATCAAGAACGCTTTTGTCAAAAGACCCTCCTTCTGGCCAAATCTGGGGCAACCCCTCCCCTTTCAATTCTGTTAACCATTGATCATGGTATTTATTTATGCGTTCAGCATATCCCGGCAAGCTCTTACAAATGTGTGACAAGGGAGTTTCAGCCCCCATCCTCTAAATCGCTAGCGCTACCGCGTTCGCCTTCGTTACTTTTGATTAGGTGTAGATATGCGTATGTATACCTTTACGGCACAGACAAGAGCGGACCTCTCAAAATTATCACCCACTGTTATTCACTGTGCAAATCTTTTCTCACTCACCATATCTCATCTCCTTCCCATTCCCAGGCACTCTTACGTAATCTCACTTGCAATTGATCAAGTAATGGTTATGGCCACACTCTCTGGCACCACCTCGCGGCCACCCGTTCGTCTCCAACACTCGTACGGTGCGCGCACCCTTCACAATACTTTCCACTCACACTTTTGTCTTTTTTCCTCCCTTTCCTCCCTGGCCAGCTGTCCCTGTTTCCCTGCTAAGGTTACTGTGTTCACGTCTGTACGTGCCACTACTGAGTCCCCACTTTTTAAGATGTTCTAACTACTTTATACCCTTCTCATTTTCCCCCCCCCTGCCCCGTGGAAATGGAAAAAAAGAAATAGAGAGAGAGAGCACAATCACTAAAAATATTCCCGGTGTCTCCTTTTGCTAGACACCAATAACTTATTTCTCACTTCTTCATATATTCCCAGTACTAGTTTAGATAGCACTATGCGGCGCCGCCTTCCACCCCCTTTCGGAGCTAGGTTTCCGTCACTTCTACCACGTCACTTATTTCTTACTCCTAATGGCCATATGCAAAGAAATAATAAAGAAAGTTTCAAGACCCGTCTCTAGTAGACCCCCGATATTCTTCTCCTCTACCTGTCCCCGTTCTTTTATTCCCAATTCCCCTTCTTCTCCCCTTGACGATCACTCGCACTCGGTACTCACGTGCCCGTCTTGAACCGATACTCTCCGAAACTGGGTCCGTCCAGGCGGCGTTACCGGTAACTCAACGGTCAGCCCCTGGCTCCGGCGAGCGGCACTCAAAGGGGATTTTTTTCCAATCGGGATCCCGTACCCTTTCTCATTGAGTGCGCACTTCTTATTGTGCCGGTCGCCGTTGGCGGGCGGCCTCCCGGAGACGGCTCACCGTGCGTATCCCTTCTCAACCGGAGATTCTCGTGCCACAAGGGGGTCGTTTAAGAAGGAGTTAGGAAAAATAGTTTGGAGATATCACGCTATCGGGGTCACCACTGAAGGGAAGCGCCCCCAATTCAGCACGATCCTCCCCGCAATGAGAGACAATAAGGGACTCTCCCGTAGTGGGAATAAGACCAAGACAGAGTGCGGGTGAGCGTAAGTGGGAGTTTATCCAAGGATAAGGCATGCAAAGAACTCTGCAACCTACGAGAGCGCTCTGTCTGACAATAGCAAAGACAGGCGTATTTCTAATACAAAAAACGTCATCAACACCTAAACACTATAGGGGGCACAAGTCGATTGGGATTGGGTGGCGTCGACTAACTATAGGTGTTGCTGCCGCGGGGTTGGTCCTGGCGTGACGACGTCACTGGTCAGCCTCGTGGGTTGGGTTGGGCCTGGCAGGCCGGCTTGAGGTCATCTGTACGGTGTTGATGTGCTGGGGCAGCCTGTGACAATGACGAATACCTTTCCTGTCTTATTTGCCCTAGGCCATGCATACTGCAGTTATTCAGAAAATGACATTTAAGTTCATTAATAAATCGCTTCAACAGCTTATCTTATAAAATAAACACAACACATGAGGAATGCACCTCGTGAGAGGTCTGGTGGTTGTCGGTTGGGGTGAGATTTACCTGTGTCTTATTGACCGGTATTTTAGGTCACGGGACGGGGCTCTGGGGCCTGGGCCGAGTGATACATGCGTGTCTGCTGCGTTAGAAGTTATTATATAGATGGGTCTCTGTGTCTTGTCCCAATGATGGGGGTCGTCCTTACACGGGGTCAGGATTCTTGGGGGGTTCGTGGGATTTATGAGAGGGTGCTGGTAGATCAGTGGGTTCAACCGTGGGTTTATTACCGTGCTGTAAATAACACAGGTGGCGGGCTGTGGCCTTGGTTGCGGTGCCGGGGCCTCTGACTCTCTGAAGTAACGCCAGCTTGGTTGGGGGAGGTGAGGGAGCGCGGCACAAGTCTTAGCTTTTTTATCTGGCAGGCTTGGTGGGGTGGGAGAGGGAATGGCCTTGCATATATCCACAAAGGTATTTTCCTCGTGCGTTGCTGATCAGTGAATGCAGAAGTTCTATACTGTTCTGCCTTATTTTGACGTTATTTAGACACACATATATATTTCAATTTCGTTACACATTTCTTTAATACAGTCGGTTCCAGTACCTTTTCATTACCTAACATTATATTCACTACATTGTGTGCGTATTGTATGTACATTAGACGTTATACGAGGGATATCTAGGTTATGGCCTACAGAGATTGATGCTCGCCGCTTTGGGTGATTCAAAAACATATATGAGTTCAAGTTTCTACATACTATTGAAAAACACTTTTACAAAATAGAGGTTACACGTTTAGTCAACATCTTTCTCCGTGGTTATAGCAGCATTAGTCCAGACCTGGAGGGATATCATATAACGTTACATTTTTATGGTTTATTCACATTTTAAACAGAGGTAGTTCATTAATACCAATACTTGAATTATTTTCCACCTTCTTCAGATAGTGATGCTTCAGCTTTTTCCCCGTTACCCCGGCCTTGCGGTCCGGGTCATACGGGGTGCAATATCACATTGTTACTAATATAATGTTGCCGTGTTGGCATCTCGGGTTTAGCTCATCTCCGACTTTCTCATGGGAACGCGCTTGCAACGGATCTGCCAGGGCTGCTGAGGCGGCAGAGATGCATGAAAGGCCCTCCAAAGGTGGGGGCCTCGTTACAGTGTGCTGAACTCACACCATGTTTGCTATGCAAGATGGCGTCTAGGCCTAACTTAATTTTTGGTAACTGCAAAGACAGGGTGCGTGTGGGCAATGTCGTCGGCGGGTGAACCCTCCTCCACCTGGGCCCGGGTGGCATGAGGGTGCGCCCACCGAGCCATGGTCCTCACCTGGGGAGGGAGCTGTAGGTGAGGAGGGCCTCGTGGCCATTCCTCCCCTACACAGGTCATTTGACAGGGATATTGTCTCCCGTTCCTACAGCGTCCTCTGGACTACAGTCCACTGGTTACCACAATGGTCCCATCCTCCAGGAGGAAGTCCGTCGGCTTCTTTTAATGTGTGCGATCAAGCTGGTACCGTGCATCCGAATGAGGCAGGGAGTGGTATTCCATGTATCTTCTGGTGCTGAAGAAGGATAGAGGCTTGCGTTGCATTCTGGATCTGAGGCTATTGTACTTGGTCCTGCGAAAGGACACGTTCAAGATGGTTACACTGACTCGGATCCTGCAAGGCCTCTATCTGCAGGACTGGTTGGTATCACTGGACCTTCAGGATGCCTACTTCCACTTGCCGATCCATCTGAATCACAGGAAGTACCTAGGGTTTGGGGTGGACCAACATCACTACCAGTTGAAAGACTGCCATTCAGTCTTTATTCAGCTCTCAGGGTTTTGCTCTCATGGTTTTCACCAAGCTGCTAGAAGTGGCAGCGGCTTGCTTCAGGAGGGAGGGTATTCATGTCTTTCCCTACCTGGATGAATGGCTTGTCCAAGCTCATGCCCCAGATCTAGTGTTGGGGCATCTATGCACATGCACGCTTTTGTTCAGCCTGGGCTTTTCCTGAACTTTGAAAAGTCTCAGGTTTTGCGGTCTCCGTCCCTCTGATTTTTTGGAGCGGTCCTGGACACTCGGCCGGGGCATGCCATTGCCTCCCAAGGACCGAGTGGCAAACATATTTCCGATGGTCAATGTCCTTCAATCCCAAGAACAGATCCTGGCCTCAGCTTTCCTACATCTTCTGGGTCTCATCGTCTCCTGCATCGTAGTGGTGCCAGAGGCGCGGATGCGCATGAGATCGTTTCTGTGGCTTCTCCATTGCAAATGGTCGCAGTTTCAGGGCCACATATCGGACCTTTTACAGGTCTCAGACCAGGTGGCTCAGGATCCTCTGTGGTGGGCCGTGCGAGGCGACTTGCTGAGATGTTCTTTATTTAATGTTCACCCCCAGGTAATGATGGTCACAGACGTACCTGACTGGTTGGGTTTCTCACCTGTCAGACTTAACTGAGTGGACTGTGATCTCACACAGAGTATTGAGAACACATCAACTTGCTCGAGCTGAGTGCGATCAGGCTGGCGCTGGTCGCTTTCCTCCCCGTCTTTAAAATGCAAGACTGCGCTGATCCTGACAACAACACATTGACCATGCACTATATCAGCAAACAAGGTGGTGTGGGGTCCTTGCCTCGGTGCAGAGAAGCATGCGACTGTGGTTCTGGGCTCTTCAGAACTCTGGCAACTACTCATCTGGCCGGAAGAGAGAATGTCACGGCGGATGCCTTAAGCAGACAGACCTCAGCCTCCTACAAATGGGAGCTCTGCCAGTAGGTTCTGAAGGAGTTCTTCTTCTTTTGAGGAACTTCTCAGGTAGACCTCTTCACTTCCAGTGTGAACAGGAAGTGTGAGTTGTTCTGCTCTAGGAAATTTCCTCATCAGGGGGCTCTGGGGGACACACTGACAGTCGAATGAATGTTTGACCTCCTTCATGCTCTCCTGGCGATCCCCGTCATTCTGCTGGTTCTCAGGAGATTGCACCTGTTCGAAACCGCGTTGATCTAGATTGTTTCGGACTGGGCCCGGCGGATGTGGTATCTGGAGTTGCTGGGCATGTCCATCTGCCCTCACTGACGCCTTTCAAGGAGGATGGACTCTCCCAATCGGTGGGGCCGTTCTTCCACCCAAATGTCCGCAGCCTGAACCTTCTTGCTTGGCTACTGAGTCGCTGAGATGCAAGGACTTATCAGACAATGACCTCAATGTGCTCCTTTCGGCTAGGAGGTCCGCTGCGAAGTCCATTTATACCTGCAGGTGACATACATTTTTGGTTCGGTGCCGGGAGAGAGACCTGGATCCTTTTATCCTGTTCGCTAACCCCTGTTTTGGTTTTTATGCTATCCATGGCCCGCAGATTGGCACTATATTTTTATCAATGTGTTTTTTATTGAAACTTCAAAAATGAAATTCATTGCATAATACACCACACGAATAAAGCATTAATCATCTCTGCGAATCAACCTTTCAAATTTTTTCTCATTTTAACTTAATTACAGTTTATCAGCTATTTATAAATTCATCATAACGCTCCATCAAATCTGATAAACCGGTTAACACAATGTCAAGTTTCAAGGCGGGAGGGGTGAGCGGGTCGGGGGACGTCCAGAACTGGAGAAGGAACGGGGGAGGGAGAAAAAATTAAATATAATACATTTTAAAAAAACACACCAATCACAATTGACATCATTAACATCTGTACAGACATATTCCACATAGTTCCAAGGCTTTGGTGTTCGGTGTGCTTGAGTCTAAATCTTGTCACGGCTTAAGGAGGAGTTTAACCAGTCTAGGCTGAAAAAACATGTGTTCTTTTTCAGCTACATATTACAGAAATGGCCCCCAGATCCGAGCGAACTTGGCTGTCTTCCACTCAATCGTAGCCGATAGCTTTTCCATTCCCAGCAGTTCCCAAATCTTCACCCACCAGTAGGCTATCTGAAGACCATCTGTCTCTTTCCAGAAGCGGGCTCGTGTGAGGCGTGCTGCCATAAGTAATTGTGTAATCAATTCAGCTCTTGGGCCCGCCAGAGGGTAAGACGCACCTTCTGGTGCATCGCCCAGCAGCATTATTTGTGGCTCCACAGGTAAAAGGACCCTACATATGTCCTTGATCCTCGCTCTGATTTCAACCAAAAGGATTGTATGATAGGGCAATACCACCATAGGTGGCTCAGGTCCCCTTTCTCTCCACATCAGTGCCAACACGTGTCTGGATAGTCTGGGTTTATTGTATGTAGCCTTTGCAGCGAGAAGTATCGGTGAACACGGAGCTTACGAATTCCTTCCCTTACTGCAGTACATCTTGAAGATTTATGGGCCCAGATTGGCACTATTAAGGGACACCTCAATGCTATTTCAGGGTTCATGAGGTCCATGGAACAGGGCTCCTTCTTCACAATCTCCACAGTTATGCAGTTCTTGCGGGGCTTGTGTGACATGTTTCCTCCCGCCAGTTTGTGGTTCTGGCGTGGGATTTCAATTTGGTTTTGGTATTTCTTATGGGTGCTCCGTTTGAGCCCCTTTGTGCCTGTTCTATTAGACTGCTCACCCTTAAGGTGATGTTCCTGGTAGCCATCTCTTCGGCGAGATGGGCGAGTGATCTTCAGGCATTGTCGGTTTTACCTCCTTAGTTGTTTTTTTCCAAAGAGAAGGTGACTTTGAGAGTGAGGCCTTCCTTTCTGTCAAAGTGGTGTGGCGAACCAGAAGGAGTCAGATTCAAGGACATTACTTTAACTTAAAAGGAAAATGCCTATTGGTCCCTGTTGCTAAGGGGGGTTTCACTTCCTATCAACTAAACTAGTGAGGCCTTCCTTTCTGTCAAAGTGGTGTGGCGAACCAGAAGGAGTCAGATTCAAGAGTGCTTGTCTGTAGTCCAAAATAAAAGTAGTCCTCAGTCCAAAACCTATTAACTATCTGGCCATACCGCTTTAAGAAAAGACCGAAAATATAAGGCGCCGTACTATGCCCTCTGCTCAGGCTTCTCCATACCAGTCTTAATATGATGTTTTATGATTTCTTCCATTTCTTCCCGAGTTTGTCACAATCTCAAGGATCGTGTTTAGTTGATTAAAGAAAAGTTCCTCAGTTTTTCCAGGGAAAATTAAGCTTTTCAATAAACCAAATGTCTCACGTTCTTTAAATAGAGAGATGAATCCTTTAATCCATCTCCACCACTTGGGTCTCTTGTTTTCTTATTCTGATTGTATACAAAGGGAGACTCCCCATTTCCATTAGCTTCTCCTCTTGCCTGACTGAATCCTCCAGCTTCCCTTTTACTTAAAGCTTGCAACGTTCTGCTTATCTCGATAGGGACCTCTAGCTCCCTCTGTTCCTCCGACTTTCTTTGCTCTTGAGGCTGTCTCTTGATTCTCCGCCAATAACCAATATTGGGTTGCTCATTTTCTAGTTCTAATTGTATACAAAGGGAGTTCCCCTTGTTTCATCTCTTGCCTTGGCTGACTGAACTCTCCAGGTTCCCTTGCAACATTACACTTATCTCGATGGGGCTTTCAGGACCGCTGTGGTCTCTGGCCTCTACCAATGTCCATTACTCTGGTTTCTAGGGTTTCCGCAACCCTCTGAGATGTTCCGCTTCGGTAGGTTGAACTGACCCATACCCAGTTTTACTCCACTGGATCTTCTTTACCCTTTTTGGTTTTGTTCGTCTCGCCTCCCTCCGCCTTGGGCTTCACTGTCTGCAGGTGTGCTCCACCGGAGTGGCATCTCTTAGGGAGCGTTGCTGTTCCTTGCTCTCCTCCGTGGCTTCGTCAAGTGAGCGGTCAGCTTCCTTGGTCCGCCTGCTTCGGTGCCTTCTTCAGTTCTCGCATCGCTCTCTGGTCTCTGCGCATGATCATTGTTCCCAGACCCACAACTTCTGCAGCAGGTCATGTCACCAGGCATCACAAGGTTTTTCCTTTCTCTACAATATTGTACTTCTTGCTGCCGGCCTTCCGCGTCTCTCTTCCGCATCTTGGTCTCTCCATGCCACTGCTAGCTCCGTGGTGCAGTGCAATCTGCCACTACAGGGCATTGTGCCTTCAGAATATCACATCTGTGTAAGATTTCTCACTCTCCATTCATGATTGATCTTTCCTTGTTACTGCTTCTCATCAGCTGTTGCGTTTCAGGGGGAAAGTTCACCATTACTCTGAGCTAAAGGTACAGAAGCAATGTCAGTATGTTTTGAGTTTTTATCAGTGGAAGCATCAGTCTCCACTACTCCCTATAGGTAGACCAGGTGTTTCGTATAAGGAGTTCCTGATAGGAATTGGAGTCCTTGTACCTAGAGGGGAGTCCCTCCCAGTGAGGTTCTGCTTTCCCAAACCCCTAGGGAGGGTTTTTCATGGCAGGATCACCTCCCTAGCCACAAACGGGATGGCTCCTGTCTGGAAAAACAGGACGACTATCCTGGATTTGTCACAGTGGTCTCAGATTTACATTGCTTTCAGAAGATCCATTTTTCTGTGTTTATTCCTCTTCCTCACTCTTCCAATCCATAGGAATGATTCCATCGGCTGGACTCGGTGCGGGCCCTTAAGTCCTACTTCTCTCTAGCGATAGATGCTAGGAAAGATGGCTTACTTTTTGTGGGATATGCAGGTGCTCGTGCTGGTACGGATGTGAACAAACAGACCCAGTTAACGTAGGTCATTTTCTGCATTTTGGAATGCTATGATCTGTCTTGAAAGGATGTGCCCAAGGGTATCAGGGCTCATTTTACCGTAGGAGTGGCTGCCAACTCTTCCCTGCAGAGGGGGAGTCCCAATCCTGGACATCTGCCAGGCTGCGACGTGGGCTTTCCTGCTCACCTTGGCTAAGCATTACTGTTTAAATTCCCTTGCGGACCATGCTACCAGATTTGGTTGGGCAGTCCTCCAGAGTTTTCTGGTCTAGGTGGTATCCTTGCTTCCTCCCTCCTACAGATGTACGTACTGCTTTGGGAGTCTATCACAGATGAGGAATCGGTGGGAGCAATGAATCCATTAGCCGAGCAAAGGGATGTTCCTTCCATGGATGCCTCATCACCATCTCTACCTGCCCCTCGTGGCTGTTTAGCCAGTACAGCACTTGGGGAGTGCTAGTGAAAAAGGGTGGAACTGAGATCACAGGGTGCAGCACCTTACTATATATTGGCTCTGTCTTGCGGGATGCGTTGAGGCGTCTGGCGGAGCCGCGCTGCGCCCCCTGGTGGCAGAAAAGTTTCCAAAGATCAGCTGCGCTGGGAAAGGGATATCAGAGATGAGGAATCCGTGTGAGTAACATAACGTCCCTTTCAGTAATTTGTACTTTGAATCTATTACCTACGCTAACATTGTCTATTGTCTTTGTATTTAAACTGGAAGGTTGACTGGGGCAGACCTAACCTGAGGGCTATGATGGGGATAACCAGGGAAGTCGTGTTTTTTGACATATGCTGTTGACTCGACTGCTCTGTAACTTTACATTGTTACTTTACCCCTTGGCTTTGTCACTTTGATTTCCCTGTTTTATGCTGGGAAGGGCCTTGTTACCTGCAGGAGGTTGGGGGTGGGCAGGCATGGGAGCTGGGGAGAGAATGTCTGTCTTCTCTCATGTTATCTCTCTTATCACTTGTGTTTGTCAGCTGCATGGTTTGGAGTCCAAGTTGAGGAAACTATATGACCTTCTGGATGCAAAGTTCGTTTGCTTTAATAGACCCAAAGTGCATGAATGCAGCATGCACCGCATGGCACGTTGCCTGTTTCAGGGTGTGCCCATGCCAAGCTCACTGTCTGCTCATGGGTTTTCTATAGGGTCCTGCTGCGTAAGCTGGGGTCCTTGTCTTTAGCAGTTCAGAAGCTATAAATCATCAACAGAATAGGACATGTATAAAGTTCCTATTCTTACAAATCCTCGTTTACAACACAGGATGATGGCACCCTGGCCCCTCCCAGTGTGGCACGCTTTCCCTTCTATATCTAGAATTTCCCTTTGCACACAGTGCAGCACTCTGCCCCCTTCGGACTAGGATTTTACCTTATGCACAGGCTCGCTGCATCTCACCATGGCTCCATATAACAAAGCATCCCAGTGTGGCAGCCTGGAGTCAAGGTGCAGTGGCACAGGTGCATTTTGAAAGTGAAGGGAGTGCATATTGACTTGGTGAAAACAAGCTAGCAATCCTGAGCCAGCTAGGTGGAAGCCCCCCACAAAATGTTTTCAAATCTGTTCAAATAGCCCATTTGACAGCATATTTCTGGAAAAAACAGATTCGCTTAACGAGCCATACAATTCTGCTGCTCTGTAAAGGGCTTGAGGGTGTGGGTCACACATTGCCGAAAGGTTTGCATCAGCAATAGTACACGAATAGATGTCGATGTGATCTATCCTGTTCTGGGGAAGGGATGTCAAACTCCCCATCTTCTGATTCATTCCCTGTTGCTGGCAGTAGAGAAAGTTTCAAGAACCCCCCCTCTCCCACGCCCCCCACTCCATTTTCTCCACACTGTGCCGCTGTGCTGTAGCAATGGTGGCACACACTGCAGTGTGTCCAAGTTTGTGTCTGGGGGATGGAGTTTCGGTTCTCCTTAAGATAAGTTCAGTTCTTAGCGGTTGTGGCTTTGTTCCCCGGTGGTCAAAAGTGGCTGCAGCGGTGTCACTACTGCATGGCCCACCGCGCTGGATCACATCCTCCTCATTTGCTTGCTCTCTCTCCCTCTCTCCTGGTGGCGGTGATATGCAGAACGCTTAGGAGGCATAGGAGCTCTGACTCTCGCTCTTCTGTTGGCTGTTGGCATTGGCTTGCATGGGGCGCCGATTGCCTGTTATCCTGTAGGTGGTCTCAACTCTTGATTGTGGTTGCTCTGCCATTTCTGGAAAACAAAGGCAGAACTTGGCCAGGACTTTTGTTATCAGACATAAGGTGATACAAATTGCTACTGCACGTATAAAGGCTGGCTCTTCCGGAGGTTACAGTAAATGGGGCGCTACCAACTGCCCCAGTGCTCCTCTGGGATAGGACTGGATTCCTCCCGAACAGGCCTGCCTGTGTGAAAAGGGCTCCCCTCCCCTCTTTACAAGGCCAAGTTGCTGGCACAGTTAGTGTTTGATGTAAAGTCACATGAAATGTACATGATGTATACGCCTCTTATACGTATGAAAACTCACATTAAAGTGACGTCTGACCTTGATGTGAGTTTTGATATGTATAGGAGACACATAGGAGTTTCACATGTCATACATTTGCACAATTTACATCAGCTTTACATCTCGTATACATAAGGAATGTCACATCGAAGTCAGACTTTCCTGGGAGTTTTTTTTATACGTGTAGTAGTGTACATGTTCACAATGTACATCTCTTACCCATAAATGTACAGAAGATGTTAATTCATTGTGTGCATTCACGAAATGTAGCCAAATATGAAAACTTAAATATCTCAGAATTGGCAAGCTCGATTTTCAAAATGCGTTTAGGACACCAGATCCTTTTAAGTTATTGGTGCATGCCAAAAATAGAAGCACAATATATTTTGAGATTTTTGTGTTGATGTTTTTCAACACAATGAAAACCCATGTTGAAAGTAGTTGAAAACGCAATTAACATTTTGAAATGAAATGCTGCCCATGAACAATTCGGAATTGTTCCATGTAGGGGTGGATGCTCCAACATTTACCATGGCAATTTTTCCAAATTTTCCATTGAAGGGTTCAAAAAATGATATGTAAATTTGTTATTTTCTGAAAATCCCATAAACAATTTAAAGTAACCTTCGCATTGCTGTGTCCTAGCCTGTTAGCATAATTTATTAGTACATTTTTACAGTTGCTCAATCCACTATAACCAACTTTTTCGAAGCCCAAACTCAACAACTTGTGTTACCATTACATGTGTGTTCCACTCCCAGTAAAAGAGTACATGTTTTATTGTGGCCTATAGATGTGATGTCCATCTTCTGCTCCACCATGAGCTGAATGCATCTTCAGGGTGGCAATTCTCCACGGGAGCCAGCGGTCAAGTTCACTGCACATCCGTCCTGCAATTCTCAAATCGCCATGCTGATGCGCCACAACAATTTAAAAATTAGCAAACTGTACTCCCCAGTGGAATAAGTTAGAGCCACATTGTTCATTTCCATTGCAGGCATACATCTCCTTTGCAGTCTGTTTTGCAATGTCTGGAAATGGAGTACATTTGCCACAGTGTCCCTTCTTAGACACTTTTTGTGCGTCCCGCTATTCCTCTTCTCAGCCTTGGAGATGAGCCTCGCTGCAGTCTCCCGAAACCCTGCGCCAGTTTTCCAGGATTCGATGCAGCCTACTCAGTCGCCTGGTTCTCCCTCTGGTTGTATCACATCTTCCAGCATGCCAGAACCACACAGGACATTTTCAGGATGAGTCAGAGGATGAATAAGAACACAGTCCTTCTGGGGGCATGATTAGCTGGAGACACCAGCAGATGCTGCTCCGCTGAGGTCCTGACCCTTGATTCTGTCCCGACCGACTAAGACCTCATTAAAATGTGAGCCGCACCCCTGAAAAGGAAGGAAGTGGCCGCATGAGTTGCAGAGCAATCAGAGGCGAGAATCTGCAGAAATGGCTCCCTGAAGGTGTTGGCCGGCATTAAGCAAAATGGCAGGTGGCCCCGAAATGGTGGATTGGAGGCTCGGCTCCTGGCAGTGAGACGAACTCCCTGTGGTGGCAGCGAAGGAACTGGAAAGGAGGCCCGGTAGCTCCCCGCACTGGTGGTGAGTGCATTGCAGGTGCCAGCGGGGGACGGAGGCTGCGTCGAGTGGAAGGTACAGCAACTGTTGAAGCAGAGCTCCAGGCGTAGTGGCTGGCTCAGTGCAATAGCGAGTGGCGACAGCGCATGGGATAACGTGTGAAGGCCTGGGACTGCAGAGGGGCCCAGAGGCACTGGTGGGGCAACTGGAAATTGCCCCACGGCGATGCCCCCCAAGTGGTGGTACAGTGTGAGCGGGGACTAAAAAGAGGAAGAGGAAGCGGAAGAGAAGAGCACGCACTCAAGCAACCAGAGCTGCAGGGCAATGGGAGAGAAGCCCTGACTCATACGGAGGTGCAAAGGGGAGCAGGTGGACAGTGAAAGAGCCCATCGCTCTGGTAGGGAAAGAAGGAGCCGCGCTCATAAGTGCAGTAATCCAAGACGCGGAGGAAGGAGAAATAGAGCGTGGGGACCTCCAGCCCACCCTGAGCACGCCACGGCAGGAGAGTAGAGGCGAGCAAGAGACACTCTTGCGGAAAGGGACACATAAGCCGAACAACCCGGGACCGGGTCGCACCCCCATTTTAACTAGGGAAACGGTCCCCCATTGAGGCAGGAGGAGGGTTTGGAGGCTGCCACACAGGAGTGAAGCATCTAAAAGAGGCGGATTTGCTGCAGCGGGCAGGGGAGTCGCAACCCCACAGACCTAGAAGCTTTCTGGTACGAGGGAGTGGGACAAGAGAGCAACCAATACCCCAACATGGTGACAAAACAGCCATGGAAGCAGAAGGGCTCACAATCGGGGTGCATTAAGGCGCATATGCAGGGCACAGAACAACAAAAGCATGCCCAACGGCAAACCAACGTGCAAATCACTCGCCATCATCCACACACCTGGAAGAGGATGACCCTCCGATCAGGAGTTCAGATCTGCAAGCAATGTTGGAGCTAAGGAAGGACATAAGGGAGAGCACGGCGGACATAACAAAGGCCATTTCAAACATTAACAAGAATGTTTTGGCAGTAGAGAGGCGAGTGGACGAGCTTGAGACAGCAGCCTGTGAGCAGGGATATGCACATGATGAACTGGCGCAGTGGGTGGACAGCACCCACAAAGGAATGTCCACACACTAGGTTAGTGAAAACAGTTCTTTAGGCTCAAGTTATGTACACAAACACAATAACACACTTTGTGCTCAAGTTAATCTAAATATACACAGTTTCTACATGGTACCACAATTGGTTCTTAGATTCCATTAAAATGCATCAACTGTACTCAGTTTTTAAATGTCATACAAATCAGTTAATAAAGTGATCCAACAATAGACATAGGAGGAAAGCAGGTTGGTTAAAACAATAGGCAGAATAGTACATCAGCTACTAAGTCACAGTTCTCTGTGAGGATCACTCACCTGGGCAACCTGTAAATAAAGATATTAAACAAGCCCAGTCCATATATTGTCTATTAGAGTCTTATTACCTGCTATAAATGTTCTAATTCCCCAATGTACCTGGTTTAGCAGAGTTTGAGGACGGGTCGTCGATTGATCCTACTTGAGTGGATCCTGCAAAGAAAAGGTGAACAAAGGTGGCGAGGCAGCAGCTTCGGTCCTGGCGGTGCTCGTCGACGATCTGTCATGGACGTCCTGCGAAGATGAGGCGTGTGGTGCACCTTGACGACAATAGTTTGTTGTCGCAAAGTGTCGAAGAACTTTGGCCCAGCGAGGGCGCTGGGTCGACGGCGTCTGGCTTCGGCGAACGGGACGTGACCACGGCTGGCTTCTGGAGCTTCGTCGGCGTCAGTGAGGTCTTCGGGTGGTGGGAAACCCACCGGCGGATTCTCCTTGGTTCGTCAGCGGCATTGACTTTCTCTGGCAGGACAAAGCGGTCGTCTGTGATGAGCGAGTGAGTCCTTGATTCAAAGTGTCCTTAGGCAATGGAGTGTTGCGGCTCCGGTCGAAGATGATCGTCGTCAACGGTGATGGACTTCAATGTACGGGCGCTTCGCTTCGTGATTCTGCGGCGGTCCCCGTCTCCGGTCGGCAGCCTTTCGAGGACTGACTTCCAGGGCACTTCGGCAAAAGTTAGCTGGTGCACAAGGGTCCTTCCTAGCTCGGGGAGAGGTCTTCTAGCCAGGTCCTCTCTTGGATCAGTTCCTTGAAGGCACGGCAGCTTTCAGATTGGCCAAGGACAGCAGCAGCAATTCTTCTTCCAGCGGGCTTCAAGAATAAGCATCAAGTTTCGACTTCAGCTTCTGCACGATTTCTAGCAGTGAGAGGCCCCCAGGTATACTGTTCTGTCTCTCATTCACTATGCTGGGTCACACTCAGGCAACCAATCACTCAGAAGGGCATTCATGCAGGCAGGCAGCCAATCAGGCTCAGAGTGCATTCAGGCCATTCTCCTCCCTCTCAGACACTCACAACAAGGAATATGTATTGGGACAAGTACCCAGCCATTCAGCAATCCACACTGCATTCATACCAGTTTCGGGCAGGGCTGTCTCAATTCATTGTGTTTCATACCATAAACCAGACCGCCATAGCATGAAGTGCATATTGGTCACATACTCTGTTCACCCAGGTCCCACCCAAGGGTACCCACATCATACAGTCATTGAGAAGGCTCCAGCTAGTCTGGCCTGGACTTCCCCACAATACCATATATGGAACTTCCACCCAGCAGCCAGTCAGGGGAAAGGGATAGAGTCAGAGCTTCCCGGGACTTCGGGAGAACACAGTAACAGGCGATAAAAAGCAATAGGTCACAAGGGCCATCTTGTCTCCCTATCAGGAACCAACTGGTTCCAATGGCAGGGCCTGGGTATCCCCAAATGGAGCACCTGTCAAATTGAGCATGGAGCTGCCACCAGCCCTTACCCTGCTCTGTGGGTCACACACAGGTGCCCAGAAACATAGACTAGGAGTACAGGGTTGTACTCCCACCCACGGGTGCAATAAGGGTATCCCAAAGGTCTGTTCACCAAACCAAAAAGAGGAAGAGCTGCACCGCCAGGGAGGCCCACATGAACTCCTCAGCGGAAAACAATACAGAACATAAATTATAAAGGCATAAAGGACAAGGACTTGGAGGCCCTGTCCCTCCAATGCATTTCCAGCATCACAAGGAGCGAGCGAGAAATAGTGCTAGAACGCACCCTTTGAGTGTACTAGTCCTTTTAAATTAGCAGGAACCTCACAACGGATGTCTTGACCAGGGTCTATCTGTACCAAGTAAAGGAAGACATAATGAAGGAGGCACGTAAACATCAACCAGTGAGATTTTGAGACACCCCACTAGGCCTCTTTCATGACTTGGCACAGGTGACGCTCAACAAAGAAAAGGGTCTGCGAGTGGTAACATGCTGCCTTTGCACAAATAAGAACAGATACTATTGGACGTTTCCATGTGCCCTGCAATTCGAGTGGCAAGGACAGCAGTACTCGATATCCAAAGAAGTAGAGATGGCCGAATTGATGGAAGAAGGAGAAGAGGGGCAACCCTCGGGCTTGAAAGAAAGCCAGGAGGACAAGGTGGCTACCCAGCCGACTGAGAGGAAAGAACGATGGAGATCGACCAGACTGCACCCAAAGGGGAGAAATAGAAATGAAGTTGAAGATTGGGTCCCACCATGAAAGAAACAGCAAACAGAAGCCTGAAGCTTTCTGGTTGGAATCTTGCACGAAGATGATTGGCACTGCAGTAGGAGGGGCGAGGCATTAGGACAATCAGAAGTTAATGTGAACGGGGGCTGAAAGGGAGGGACTGGAGAGAAAGACTGGACAAGCCCTCATCGTCCTGGGTGGTGCAAAAACCCAGCGGAAGATGTACAAGTTGTTATGGGATAATGGAAGGGGGTAGGGGGAAAAAGGCGGGCCACAGTTGATCTGTTTGGGTTTGTGGAGAGGGAGGGAAGGGTGGTGCAAGAAGTCCTAATAGGCCCTCAAAGGAGAGTGTCAAAGAGAGATCTTACTGAGGGGATTAGCAAGGGGTAAGATGATGAACGACCTACATATGGCATCTCCAAATGTCCAAGGCCTAAATTCCCCAGTTAAAAGCCGCTCCATACTAAGGCGCCTGACAGAGCTGCATACTACGAGCCTGGCTTCAGGAAACATATCTGCTTCAGAAAGATGAGGCGAGCCTCAGGCATAAGAAATCCCCAAAGCAATTCTTCGCTTCTAGTGGGGCTAAAAAAAAAAGGGGAACTGGCGATTCTGATCGCGAGAGAGGCAGAATTCACCAAACATTTCTCACACAAAGACCCAGAGGGTAGATACCTGGTGGTAGGGGGATTATTAAGGGGTCAAATTGTGACGCTGGTGGCGATCTATGGCCCCAAAGATAAACGGGAGCATTTCCTCACCAGGGTGTGGGGGAAAATCTCAAGGTGGTGTGTAGGACAGATACTAGTAGGGGGGGACTTAAACTGCGTGATGGACCCACCCATGTATAAGACTCTCCCCCAACACAGGCAGATGGCAGACACAGGCAGCGCTGGCACAATTTCTCAGGGAACTACACCTTAATGAGACTTGGCGATTTTTTTCAACCCCAAACAAGTACATACACTCGCTACTCGGCAGTCCATAGGGGATTCTCCTGCATAGACATGGTTTTAGTCTGACACACTCATACCGCAGGTGACAGACATAGAAATTGGGACAAGGTTCCTTTAGGATCATGCTCTGGTGATTCTGCATCTGGAACTCTGCATCTGGAACTCCTAACCGCGGCACCAGAGGAGCGGAAACCGTGGCGCCTGAATCCCTTTATACTAAGAGAGCCAGTATTGAGGACCTACATGGAAGACACCTTAAGACATTATTTTAGGGAGAGTGATACAGAGGAAGCAAACTGGGGTGTAGTATGGTACGTGAGCAAATCTGTCACGAGGGGAGAGTTCATAGCCCTGATGGCTGTCTACATACGAAAGAAAGAGCCGGTGAGAGTAGCTCTCGAAAAGGCGGTTAAAGAAGCTGAGGGTGAGCATAAGGACACTTGATCCAAGAGGGCTTGGTGGGCTCTGATGAAGGCGAAGGACAAATTGGAAGCACATCTGGCAGACAGGCTCTTTGACTAGACTATTCAATCATATAAGGGATACCGTGAAAGTGTCCGGGGACTACTATTAAACCAGGGAAAGTCCCTACCTTATGTTCCACCTACCGTCCCATCTCGCTACTGAATGGTGACGCTAAACTATACGCAAAGATCATCTCCCTTATATTAATGCCTATCCTACCCAAAATTATCCATCCGGACCAGGCAGGGTTTATATTGGGTAGACATATACAAGATAACACTCCTAGGGCAGTAAATGTGTCAGAATGGGGCAGGAGAAAGGGACAGAAATACTCAATGTTGGCATTAGACACCACAAGAGCATTCGATAGCATGGACTGGCTCTACCTAACGCTAGAGGGATTAGGTTGTGAGGAGATCTTTATGCGAATGATCCTGGCCAATTTTAAGATTCCATCTATGAAACTACAAGTGAACGGGAGAAGTTCGGATCCTATACCCATCCGGAGGGGCACCAGACAAGGGTGTCCACTCTCACCACTGGTCTTTGCCATGGAGCCCCTGGCACGAGCAATCGGGGCAGAACCAGCAATAAAGGGAGTAGTAATAAAAGGGACAGAACATAAAATGGCATTGTACGCCAACGACATACTGATTGTTCTGGGAAATACAGGGAATACTTTCCCGAAGGTGTTGGCCCTCCTGGGGGAGTTTGCAAGGGTCTCAGGCTGCAGCATTAATTTTGCGAAATAAAAGGCACTTAATATCACGGAGGACCAGGTAAATGTAGCAAAATGGCGTGGTGTCCTACCCACTGATGTGGGAACAGGAATCTCTAGAATACCTTGGGGTAAAACTGACTCCCACACACATAGGGGTCTTTGCCGCCAACGTCCCAAGCCCCAAGAGAAACCTTTGGGGGGACCTAAAGAGGTGAGAATTGCAGGAGTTCTGGTTTGCAGGAATCACAGCTGACGAAATGACACTGCTCCCCAGATTTCACAAGCGCTCTTCCAATATGGATTCCACTCAAGATGGTCGCTCGCTTACAGAACGAGATATCCCAGTTCATCTGGGGAGGTAAGAAGCCACGAGTGGCCAAGAGAATACTGTTTAGGGGTCTGGGAATGGAGGGGTTGGGGGTCCCGGAAATGTCCCGATATCTCACGGCAGCGCAACTGGCACTGGTCCTCGCAGGGTATGGAACGGGCGGTGGTGTGAGCTAGAACAGGCTACTGACATTCCATTGGGGTGCATAGGGTTCCTGCAGGCTAACTCAAGAGAAGCGGGGGGTCATCTGCTAGAATCCACAAGAGCCACTTTCGCTACTGGTACAAATCGCTCCGGGCGAAAAATCTCAGACCAGGGTGGGGCCCCTTTACGCCAATGGGATACAACAGCGACTTCACTGTGACCCTAGGGAGGGCACTAGGTTTTTGGGCGAATTGGGAAGGGCAGACCACCCTGACCCTAAAACACTTCTTTCAAGTTGGTTCCCCTATGCAACTCGAAGAATTCAAAACTAAATGTTCCCTGCCCGAACAAGAAAGATTCTACTATATGCAAATCAGACATTGGATCACAACCAAAGAGTGTAGAGAAGCGGCCACTAGATCCCCAGTGGGCCTGGAACTCACAATGAAGGAAGGGGCTTGCGTGAAAGGCATCTCGATGCTGTATCTCCTATTAGATGGGGCAGATATGGGGGATATATTGCCATACACGGGTAAATGGGAACGTGACCTGGGGGGGATCTATTAAGAGGAAGAATGGGGGCAGATATAGGGGTGGGCGCAGAAAAGTTCTTGTTGCTGCATGATAAATGAGTCAACATACAAGATATATATGCAAAGGTATATGACCCCTCATAGTCTGCACACTATGGATCTGGACATTT
Organism: Ambystoma mexicanum; assembly: GCF_040938575.1. NCBI lineage: Eukaryota > Metazoa > Chordata > Amphibia > Caudata > Ambystomatidae > Ambystoma > Ambystoma mexicanum. Next base: position 1,438,197,257 of record NC_090924.1, read on the forward strand.
CGAGGGAATGTTGGAGGGGGTGCGACCAGCTGGGGGACATGGGACACATGAGGTTATGCCCAAAGGCAAAAATGTTCTGGAAAGAAATTCCGAGCCACATACGAGAGATATTGGGGTGCAGCTAGCTATGTGTCCGAAAGTGATGCTCTTGGGAGTGGTGACAGAGGGTTTGTAAAAAAGTATGTGTACTGGGGAAATACCAGCGTTTTGTAAATACGTGGCTCCCATTTCATGAGTTTGTAGCTGAAAGAGACGAACAGTTTCACAAACCTGCCATACTTAGGAACTTTTGAGTGCTGGGAGTTAAAAATAGGCCGGATTGGACACAAGAATGGGAAACCACAGTGAGACAGGCGAAGGACTACTCCTAATCCCCAGAGTGCAAAGATACGATTAATTGTATGCAAAGAATTGTTGGGGGTGGGAGAAGGGGAGGGTTGGGTCCGGGGGAGTAGGGGGGTAGAAAATTGTACACCAATAAACTGGCCATCAATCGAGTTGCATCATATGCAGGAATATACAGGCTGAAGGTGTTCACTTAGAAAATAAAAAATAAAGAACGCAGTCTTTCTTTGCTGTTCACTTTAAAGTAGGTAACGTCCTTCCAATTGACAGCTGCTGTTCTAGCTTTCGTCCCACTCAATATAGCATTTTTGAGCGCTTATTCGTCTCAGTACTTTTTTCATCAGATGGGTTTGATAGTTCACAATAAAACATGGTTTTCAGAGGTGACCTTATTTTGCTAAGATTTGGGCGTTATCAGCCTACTTGGTGGGATTTTACAGAAGTAAAGACTCCCAATTACATCCTTCTCAGCAGGAGGATGGACTATTTTCCTATCTGGTGGTACTCTACCTTTTGACCGAAACATGCCGTGTGAAGATTGTTATAACGATTTGGACATGGAATACTTTTCTCTTCCTTGTATTTCTGCCCAGAATCAGATTTCGTCATGAATGGGTTTCTTTAGCCCAGATCATGTTTTTATTGCGCGTGGTAGTTTTTGCCTCGGGTATAAAGCTGCAGTTGCTAGGTAAATTGCATCTTGAATTTCAAAGGCCTGTGTTTTGCATGTTCAGCTTCTTGGGAGACTTAATGGCACCACCAGATCCAAGACAAGGAATTTGCCCATCACAGACCCCTGTACGGTGTCGTATGGGCTACACCAAGTGTATTCTACAGATGAGATGTTTCTTTTGGCTAGCCGTCTTTCACTTGAAGCCTGTTGGCATTTGTTCTATGTACTCTTTCCCAAAAAGTTAAAGATGGTGTAAACCTTAAGACTAATGAAATATTATCATCATGGTAATTCTCAAATCCTGTAACGCCAAGCACATAGATCTCGCTCTTGGTGCTGCCATCTATATTGGAGGTGCAGCTATGGCCCGGGGTGGGGGGGTCCTGTATAGGAGTCTAAAGCTGCAGTTCATAAAGATTAATACTTATTTGTCATCATGTTCTCCTGCAGGCGCAGGGTTTCTAACAGGTTATGAAGGAGGGAGAGCTATGGACCAATAGTACCCGAATCACCCTGGAGATAATATTATAGTCCATAATGGTAGGCAGTAACCTGCTCTCAGGACTGCTTTGGAAGAGCGGTCTAGTGCTTGGTTACTTTGCGGTTGGTTTGAGACCGGGTTAGAGATGGTAGAGGATGGTTACTGTGGGTCCTAAGTTGCAGGTGGTTCTTTGTGTGGAAGGAGCAGCTGAAGGTCACAGTGGATAGCCTGTTGCTCTGGTTGGATGGAAGTACAGTGGGATGCGAGGTTACTCTAGCAACAGTGACCGGGTAACGAGAGACTCGTCTGAAAATATAGCTCGACTCTTCATCTGGGTAAAGACAGGCTTTCAGAGGGTGCAACGGGTGAGCACCACTGTGGTGTTACCTGGATATCGGGGAGCTTGGTTTGCTGTGGGGAGGATCTTGTTAGATTTGCATGGCTTTCAAGTCCAACATTCGCCTGAAAGCCTTTTGGCACTATGGGAGGAGATGTGGTGGCGCTTATCAAGGAATTTATATCAAAAGCCAAGTTTTCATATTTTTACTAATCTGTGAATGATTGTTGATGAATAAGCAATTCATTCCAAATGCGACCGGCGCCTCGAGAGAAAGATCAGCCTCCAAGATTCTGTTGTGGAAAATGAGGCGTAGTAAGAAGTTGATCCGATAAATGTAGTTTCCTGGTGTGGGAATAATAAACAAACATTGGCAAAGCCAACAATTTTGGCGTGTGTATAGGTTCTATGCATTTGCCAGACACTGCTATTAGATGCCCAGGTAACCTGCACCAATTTGCACCTACTACCATCAATGGCCAGTTAATACCACTACGGCTGTGCCTGACAAGTGCCTTTCCCATGCAAAGACAAAAGCCCAAACTCTTGGCATTGCCAATGTTTATTTCTACTTTGTGTTACTGAACTGGTAAATCTGTAGAGCGTGCATGACTAAAGTGTGTTGTGTGCCCAGCTACCTATAAGAAAATCAATTTAAGTTAGCGCATTGAGACTTACAAGGGTCAGCAGCACAGAAATGAGACTGACAAGAAAAAGGGATACAACACAAAGTGCACCTTGGTAGGATACAAATTTACAAATTAAATGGATTAAGCAAGAGAAGATAACAGGAAATGAGTGTTAATTGTAGTCTTGTTGGTGTCAACAAGAGGAAGCATAAGACAGAGAATATTATGCAGAGAACATGCACAGACCACTTACTGAGAAACGTTGACTTAGAGGCTTCCTCCGACTAAAACTACACATCAGAAACACAGCTGTGCCAGAAAAGATAAGAAAAAGGACTATTGAGGGATAGAAAAGCTGTCTCGCCTCCCAGATATAGTACAGAGATGTGCATTTGATATGATTTCATAGTGCTGTGCCCTTGCCTGAAAGAGTAGACACTGCACACCTCAAGGTTCCTTTACAGGGGGCTGTGCATATTACAAGCCACCTCACAGCACTGAGGGCGAGGGGCAGGGAGGGAGTCTTTAATGCTGCATGGTCATTTCTGGGGGACCATGAACGCAGTTCCATGTAAGGGTGGCCTTCAGTATGTAGGCTCTGTGCTGAGAATATAGCCCTGCCACTGTAGCTAGAGTTGTCAGTCGGCCCTGCCAACCAATCTCTGGGATTATTCAGGCATGGTGGCAACTGGTTCCTCTTACAGTTTCTGGGTTCCTTAGGGAATAACCAGCATTACCACCCAGGGTGGGGGAGCAGCCAATCTGTTCCATGAAACATGGGCTGAAACCACTAATCTCAGTCTCCGTTCCAAGGGCTGGAACGGGGGAGGGAGGTAACTACCCAGGCCCCACGTGAACCGCCCTTGCTTCGTTCAGGCCATTAACTTGGGCTGCCGGGCCATTACTCCCCAGCCCCCTTCCACCCTTTGCAACAGGAGGCTAACGCCACATAAATACCACCCATTTCCATCCACTTATATTTGCTTCACTTGCCCGTCTACATTAACGGGCGGCATCAGTGTGAATGCAGATAACCTTGGGAAACCGCTGAGCTTAAGGGACAACCAGTTCTTTGTACATCACTGAACTGGACACACACAATTGCTGAATTGCTAGGGCAAGCCAATATTGTATAACTATAGAAGTGTGCGCCTGTTAGGGAGAATTCTCTCTTTAGGCTGAATTTCCTAACCTAGTGAGTCCCCCAGCAGCTTTGCTGGATTTCTGGAGTTTGTTTTTTCCTCCTGCCAAGAGTGAGACTCTCTTTCTCCCACTCTTGGATATGATTTATGGTGTTCCTTTGACTGTTAATGTGTTTTATGGGCTCTGGGGCCCTTTACTCCATAGGGTCTCATATGTTTTTATTATGTGTTACATAGCACCCTCCGTGCAGTAACACAGGGTTGTAATAGTGACCCCCCACCATAGACTCTATACCCTGGGACTGACTACTGTCTCCCAGGCCATGTAAAGTCACCATTGGCTTTACTAGTCCCAAATTATTAACAGAAACCAGTACAAACCATCATATTGTGGACGTACTGGTCGGGCCAATTCGATTGCCCCGGGGTCTGTTAGTCGAGGGGGCACGTCTCCGTCCCCCCTGATCGAGTTTTGGCTGGTGGCAGTGAAAACTACTTTTTATATTCGACCGCAAATATTTTTCTATGGGATTTTCCCATTGTTCGAGGCTACCAACTTTAATTATTTAATTATCATAGCCTCGAACATACCGCCGGTTTATTTAATTAATATTAATTCGCCGGTTGGTATTTTTTGCCAGGACTCTATTCTAAAATGGCATCTGTGTTCTCTTCTGTGACTCCAACCCAAGTTGAGCCCTTTGTTCCACTTTTTGGCGGGCTTCTCCACAGAAGCCTCCAAAAGTGGTGCCACTCTGTCTGGGTACCACAGGGGGTGCGGGAGGGGGTTTAGGCACCCTGGACTGAGTTACCTTGGTAACTCAAGTCGCACTCTTGTGTGATTGGCCCAAGTGGCTCACCACTTAGCATGTTTGATTGACAGCTAGGCTGAGTGAATGGGGGTATGCTGCATAAAAGCAGGGCTTTGGGGAATGGAACTTCAGAAGTCGTCACAGGACCTGAGAATCCGACGAGAGAGAAGCTGAGCCGACCTACCACGACGACACCACCGGTGGAGCCCTGCGGATCTGACTCACCACTTCCCGACGACAGAGAAGATCTCCCGGCTGGAGAGGCTTCTTCCCCTGACTGGTGGGCAAAACCAGTTTTTACCTTCTTTCTTCGCACCCCAGACCGGTTTTTGGTCGAACCACCTGTGCCAAGCACCCCGGCAGCCGGATAGCTACTCACCACTGAACCGCGAATCAACGGACCGCTCCCTGTACCTGAGAAACTACCTGAGAAACTCCGCGGCTGGTTTCTTCCCTGGCAGTGCAACGGACTCCTGTCTTCCTCCACGACGAGATCCTCTCTTCCCCCGGACGAAGCACCCACTTGCATCCGCTGCCAGGAACAACTGCCCCCGCTGGAGTGTTCTCACCACTTTAAAGTACCGTGTCCGCCAGGCCTCCTTTTCTAAAGATTGCTACAAGGTAATAATAACTCCTTAACCTTCTGGACTGGGCTGGCCGCCTTGACCCTCTAACTGGTCCCTTTCTTTGGTCCAACTCCTTTTTGAACCGTTACAAGACTTTTGTGCATTGCAACCATGTGACCTTGGACACATTTCGTTTGATCCTCGTAAAGTGGATCCGGCCTATTGAACTCTAACTTCATGGTTTTACTTTGCCTTACTCTCTTGTTATGTTCTTGTAAAAGTGTTAGGATCTGTTTCAACTTGTTCTCTGCTTTTCTCTCCCGTTTAAAAACAAACTATTAGAGTGCCATCTACGTTAAGCGCTCACCGCTGTCTGAAAATAAGTGGGGCTTTACTTAAGACTTGTCTAATATTCTTTTAAGGGAGTGTATATCTTTTAGTGACCGTGTTTTTGAATTGCTTACTATTAGTGCCTGTGTGTTTTTCTAGATGTGGTTTTAAATAAATAATTATATCTCTTTTACCCCAAGCCCTGGTCAGTGTTTACTTGTTCTATTGTGTTCTCTTGACCTATTGTGAATACTCTATATACTGCCTAACTCTTCTTGAGGGAAGTCTGACTGCTCAGCCACAGCTACCAAGTGAATCTGTGCAGTACATACTGCTACCAAGTGGGTTTACTGCCAAACACCTGTAGTCTTAAATCTTTTGCAGTGGTCCCAGAGGGAACTGCACAGGTTTCTGCCTAACACATAGTATGCACGGTTGTTTTTGGGTCTGTAGGGCTGACTGTGGGAGGGTGTAAAGCATATGTACCTTTAATGTAAGTAGTATTTTATACTGTGCCAGTGGTCTTCTAGCACCAAGGCATGTCTGTAGGTTGGGCATCCAGATTGCATCATGAAAAGGATGGGGGGGTGCAGTAAGGGGTGAAAGCAGGAACAGACAGAGAACTCAGCAACAATAATTGATTCATCATAAAATACACAGGAAGTTGCAGTGATTGTATAAGGTTTAAAGCATGTAGACTGACATGCGCTGTATTTAGCCAAGTGGAGTGAAGAAAAATAAGCAGATAACAGGGTACAAATTGCCAGATGTTTCTAAGGCTGTGTGGCAGAATATTGGTACTCAAGTAGCAACCCGTGTTAATTTGTGGGGTTGAGTGATGGGTTTGAAATGTGTATAAGTGTTCCCTTGAACGATGGAGGCTTGTTTGGGTTCAGCAATGGATATTGCCCCAAACGTATCCTCTGTTGGTTAATTCTGGGCTGCTTAGACTTTGACTGTCAGCAAGGACAGTGACTAGGTGTGGGAGAGTAAAAAGGGGAGTGCAGGAAGGCGAGATAGAAAGTGGAAAGGAAAAGTATGAGTAGGTTGGCAGGGCTACAAATCCACAACCTGGCCACTGCAAACAAGTTTGACTGAAACATTGCAACGTGGATGCTCTTTGGTGGTCCAACAAGCTGCCCACCTAGATCCTGAAAGAACCCGGGATTCCCCAGACACGTATCCTCGAACTCACAAGGGCCCACGGGCTGGTTGAGGTGCAGTCGACCCAAATGGAGGTGTCCATGAAGGGGGTGCAGTTGAAGGAGGTGGAAGCCATCGGAGCACAGGGAAAGAAATCCACTCCAGCGACTGGGGCGGGGCACACACCAAGAAGGAAAAAGGAGGAGGTGCCCCCAAGACTGCGCGAGTTCTGTGGAGGGTGTCTGCCGCATGCAGGGATGTGCACAACGGTCGGGCAGCAGTGTGGTCGATGCCACAAGTTATGACGCTACCCCAAGTGCTGCCAAGCCTCCTGGGCATCAATCACCAGAGAGCTGGAGCCATGGAGAAACCGGCGGACTGATGCAGCCATGGCACTCCTGGTGGAAGAACCCAACAGGGAGGAGGAGGAGGAGGAGGAGGCAGAGGAGGCAGAGGAGCACAGAGACCAAGATGAAGCAGTAGCCCATCTGGAATGGGACTATGACACAGAAGAGGTGTTCGACCTGTCAGTGCAGGAACTGGAAACACCAACAAGCAACCAAAAGCAGGAGCTGAGGCCCCCAGCAGGAGACTCAGGGCTGGCCGAGCATAAGAGGCATAAAAATAAGGCCCCAAAGGTCCGGGCCCGCCAGTGCATGAGTGTTTGTGGCCAAGGCTAGAACTCTAGACCTGGTCTACGCTGTTGCAAATAAAGTTTGTTATTGTGTTCATGTTTATACCCTTGGCATGGGATGTTAGGACTGCAGCACGTTAAGGTGTAGTCACATTTTGTTGGTTTCTGACCACAGCACGTTTGGTGTTACGTCTCGGCAGGCCCGCAGGAAGATTATTGCCCTCCGTAAGGCTCACTCCGCAGCAAGTTTGGACTACAATTCCCAGCTTTCCGCCTCCCGCTGTCAGCTGAGCGGCGATGATGCGTGAGCCTCGGTTTCGTCCAGTTCCGCCTTCTCCTTTCCGATTTAAACCTCAGAACCGGGCGAAACGCTGCTTCTGATTAAAGTTGCATCCCGGTATTTAGAAGTTTCGTCTTCAATCCTACCTTACTTACCCGTGTACCAGACCTGTTTCCTCTGTCAAGGACTGCTTTTTGCCTGCCGCTTTTTGGAAAACTACTTTCCCGTGTACCAGACCTGTTTCCTCCTCCACGGACTGCTTTTGCCTGCCGCGTTTTGGAAAACTACTTACCCGTGTACCAGACCTGGTATCTCATTCACGGACGGCTTGTGCCTGCCGCTTTTGGAACCTTGTGATCACGGCAACGGTAAGACTCTTCTTTTCACCACTTGCTAACAAGCATATCTCCTGTACTCATTGTACCTTGCCGCTGAACTATATCACCTGCAATACTCCAGCTCAATTGTGTCCTTTATTGTTGCTGTTACCATCCTTTCCACAATCAGACTTCCATTGGACATTCTTCAGTAGTGCACAGGGACGCTTTGTGGATAGTGCACCTACCCGACTCTAGTGCGGCCCTCGTTCCGCCCGGGTTCAGTTTCCCTAACTAACCTACCCATTTGTTATTTTGCACTTCCGTTTTCATGAACTCTTTGGGACAACACAGACTCAACAGCACATCAGTGGTAAGGGTTTTCTTTTGTATGATTCTCCATTCTCCTTAGCTAATTCACAACTATAGTCAGGATAGGTTACATTCCTTGAAACAAGGGGAGGGCATAGTTCAGGTACTACTAGAAAGAAGTATCGAGGGAAAGGGATCTTTCTTAAATTCCCAATTGCTCACCTCTTGTTTTTCCTTTACAGCTGGGTTCTTGGCGGCGTGTCCTCCCCGCCCTTTTGAGCGATCAGTCCCTCTGCCTGGTCCTACCCAGCAGAGAGTCATATCGTTAAAAAGGTCTTGTGCCCTCACAGAGAGGAGGCCCCGACCTAGCTCTTCAATCAATAGTTCAGTCCTGTACCTTCCGGCCACCGATTTGGTATACTTCCCGTCCGGTGAGTAACATTTGGTGTGGTCACGTGTGTTCCCGCTCACCGGTTAGTGCAAAGCAAGTCCAGACTCGGTGTCTGTCACGTTGACGTTTCCATAGCAACACAGGGGCGGGAGGAAGGGAGGAAAGGGAAGTGACGGAACGGGGGCGGGTTCGGGGAGTTCAGGGGAAGTTGTGAAATAAAGCAGACGCGAGTTTCTACGGCTGTGTGTCCCGCGTAACATTTTACTGCGCCACCAGCCCGCGAAGCGCTCGCCACAGAACAATGGCGACGAAGGTGGGATCGGGGGAAGGGCCACGCTCCTAGGAGCCCCGCTGCCCCCCCAGGAGAATGCGTGACGACGCTCACGGAAGCGGCCCACCAGCTGGACTAATATCACGCGGCCCGGGCCGCTGCGGTGAGCGCGCACCGGCAGACAGCCGCGACGCCATGAGCGAGGCCCGACACGCCGTGAGGGAGAGCAAACTCACGCGCCAGCCAAGCGGAACAGAGGCCCACGTGTCCTGCGCCAGCCAAGCGAAGCACCGGCTCGGCAGGAGCCACAAAACACTGCAGGCACGTGAGTGCAGGCCCAGCAGGTGGCCAAAGGAGACCACGGATCGCAGTGCCCAGTATCAAGGGGCTACAGGGAGATTTGAAACAGGGAGCCACCACCCTGGATGGTGCTTGTGCCCCGAGGGGCGGCCATCCAAATCCCCTCAGAGGGCAGGGTCACGCCCCAACGCGAGGCAAACAACAACTTTCCCAAGGGCAATCCGCATAACCACGGGGCAAGGCTCGTAGCACCCAATGAAGTAAGCACATCAACGTCGTCATGTCAGAGCAAGATGACGGCCAAGGGGGGCAGGCGCAAGGAAACACGCCCCCAGTCCCAGGAGCACCTGCACCAGACCACGTGCCCTATCATCTACCGGACACCCTGGCAGCTCAAATGCCAGGAGCTTTTGATGTGACGGACACAAGCAACATGGGTCCCCGTTGGACCAAATGGATCAGGGATTTCGACCTTTATATGGGAGCCACAGGCCCAGTTGCCGACGCATGACAGGTATGTCTGCTAAAGCTAGCTCTGGGTCCGGCGACCCAAGATATAATAGATGAGATGCCCCAGGACTCCATAGACTCGATCAAAGATCTTAAGGAAGCGTTGGCTGCGTATTTCGCGCCCCATACCAATGTAGACTATGAAAGACATTTATTTCACAGCACCAAGCTTAAAGGGGAATCCATGGATGCCTATGTGTTCGATTACGCACCAAACAAAAGCACTGTGACTTTGCCAACTATTCAAACACCGAAGCACTAAGATTGCAAATTATCTCGGGGTGCGCCTTAGGAAACCCCACAGCAACCGCCCACAGTCCAACGCCCATCATCAAACTGTAAGAGAGGCCCACGGAATTCCTCATAGATACGGGAGCCACTGTTAAAGTGGTGAGCGAGAAAATCTACAACGATCTCCCACAAAAACCCAAGTTACAGGCAGCATCCGTAAACATATATGCGTATGGAGCCAAGACACCCTTAAAGTGCCTGGGACAGTTCAACGGTCTCTGCAGATACAAGGGACATGAAACGAAGGTACTGATACATGTCTTGGCCACCGAGACAGATAGTGGCTGCGTACTCAGTTTTAAGGCAGCCGCGGGCATGGGTCTGATTCACATCCTGTACAACATCATGGTTCACAAATACATAGACCCAGTGGAAATGGTGAACAACCTCTACCCCAGAATCTTCAAAGGGATAGGGAAGCTCCGCAACAGACAAATACGGCTCCATGTGGACGAATCAATCCGCCCCGTAGCCCAGCCATACCGCGGGATTCCAGTCAATGTTCAAAGAAAAGTGGAGGATGAACTCCAAAAGTTACTCGAACAAGATATCATTGAGAGGGCCACAGGTCCCACCACATGGGTCTCGCCGATCGTTCGGTTCCCAAGAAAGGCTCTGAGGCCATAAGACTATGTGTAGACATGCAACGCCTGAATCAGGCCATCAAAAGGGAAAGACACCCTGCCCCGAGAATCACGGACATGATACACTTGCTGAATGGAGCCAAGGTGTTTTCTAAACTGGACCTGCAAAAGGGATATCAACTGGTCTTGCACCCTTACAGCAGAAATATCACGATGTTTGTCACGCATGTTGGTCTCTTCAGATACAAGAGACTTAGCTTTGGGGTGTCCTCGGCTGCCGAAACATTTCAGGCTGAGGTTCACAACATTATAAAGCACATTCCGAACTGCCTAAACTATTCCGATGACATCCTGGTCTTCGGAACAGACGCAAGCAAACACGATGAAACCCTGATGTTGGTGTGCAAAGCAATACATGACGCCAACCTCACGCTCAACAAAGACAAATGTGAATTCCGGAAAACCACGCTGAAATTCTTCAGGCATATCTTCTCTGAAACGGGCATGACTCCGGACCCAGACAAAGTGGCAGCCCTGAATGACACGGCAGCCCCAGCCAATGTATCAGAACTACGATCGTTCTTGGGCCTAGCCAGTTACTGCAACCGGTACATTCGAGACTTCGCATCAGTCAGCGAACCACTCAGACAGCTAACGCACCAAGACACAAAATTCGAGTGGACCCCGGAGTGTCAAAAAGCCTTCGAACTGATAAGAGAAAGGATGGCAAAAGCAGAAAATATGTCATATTATGACCCGAACAGACAGACTGAACTCACGGTTGACGCCAGCCCAGTTGGCCTGGGTGCAATTCTGGCTCAAAAGGACCCGAAAGATCCCTCACGGAAGCACATAGTAGCCTATGCCAGCCGTAGCCTATCTGCCACAGAAACCGCATACTCGCAGGCGCAAAAGGAAGGACTTGCTGTCGTATGGGCGTGTGAACACTTCCACCTATTCTTATATGGGATACCCCTTCAAGTTGTCACCGACCATCAGGCCTTACTGTTCTTATATGGCAACCCTCAAGCCAAAATGCCCCCAAAAATCACACGATGGGGTCTGAGACTTCAAGATTATGCGTTCGAAATCATTCACAGACCAGGGAAAGGCGAAAACACAGCTGATTTTCTATCCAGGAGGCCAATGGAGGAAAACACACCAGAACCTTCAGTGGCCGACAGGTATTTACGGTACCTTGTTCATCAGGCTGCACCGGAGGGAATTAATATGGAGACGCTAGCCAGAGAAACGGAAAATGACACAGCCTGCCACATCATCCGTGAAGGGCTGGAGACAGGTCAGTGGCGAAGAGCAAAAGAAAAGGGGAGAGCTGCGGGAGTAAAAGTGCAGGAAGACGTGGAGCGACTACTGCAGGTGAAGGACGCACTCGCAGTGTCAGAAGATCACCTGATTCTAAAAGACTACAAGCTATTCATCCCCGAGGCAATGAGGGCCAAGGTCGTGGAACTCGCACACGAGACACACCGAGGCATGGTGTCCACCAAGCGCATGCTTCGACAGAAGATGTGGTTTCCCCACATGGACGCACTAGTAGAGGCAGCACTGAAAACATGCCCCACATGCTGCCTCATCACACCAAACCGACACCCAGAACCCCTAGTCATGTCGGAGCTCCCGCAGAAAATATGGGAGGCCGTTGCAGCGGACTTCTTCGGGCCCATCGAAGGAGGGAAATACGTTCTAGCAGTGATGGATGAGTACTCATGGTATCCCGACGTGCGGCTCATATCTTCCACAGCAGCGCATCACGTCATCCCAGTTCTGGACCACATGTTCTCGGCCTATGGGGTACAGAAAGTGCTCAAGACGGACAACAGAGCCCCATTCTGTGGACATCAGTTCACCCAGTTCGCAGACTACCTGGGATTTCATCATAGGAAAGTCACTCCACTATGGCCCCAGGCTAATGGGATGATAGAGATTCATGCATGGCCAACCTGAAGAGAGCCCTCCAGATCGCCAGGCTCACTGGTCAGCCCTATGAGCAAGTATTGAATCAATTAATGAGAGACTATAGGGGAACCCCTCACAGCACCACGGGGAGAACCCCTGCTGAGTTGATGTTCGGACGTAATACCCAGACACGCATACCACAAGCAGAAGGCATCACACCATCGCCCAGTTTGGATCAAGAGGTGCGAGAAAGAGACGAAGCAGCCAAAACTCGGATGAAAGAGTATGCTGACGCTCGCAGGCGAGCTCAGACCTCCACAATAGGCGTAGGGGATGTAGTGGCTGTCCGACAACCAGTGACTCACAAGCACTCGGCCCCCTTTCGCGAAGAACCTCTGATTGTCACTCAGAAGAAGGGGTCTATGATCACGGCCCAAGGATCAGAGGGATCCATCACGAGGAACTCGTCCCACTTCAAAGAGCTGCCACCCAGTGGAGCCAGCAGGCTAAGTGGCAGGGTATAGGCACCCGTGGACTATGAGTCGGATGACTCGTACCAAGCTGATCAGTGGGACTCTGAGGATGCTGAACCGGAAAGAGAGGGCACCAGGGTGGAGGACAGGCCCTCGCTCGGATCAACTCAGGCCCGTCCGCAGAGGGCTCGGAACAGACCTCGCCTATGGATCGAGGAAATGGACTAGAAGCCCACCGGACCCTCGCCAGTTGCGAAGAGCCTGGTAACTGTTTAAAAAGGGGGGAGATGTCACGTTGATGTTTCCATAGCAACGCAGGGGAGGAAAGGGAAGTGATGGAACGGGGGGCGGGTTCGGGGAGTTCAGGGTAAGTTGTGAAATAAAGCAGACGTGAGTTTCTACGGCTTCGTGTCCCGCGTATCATTTCACTGCGCCACCAGCCCGCGAAGCGCTCGCCAAAGAACAGTGTCCATTATTGAAGTGCGATCTTAGTAGGCCCTGCCTCCCCAATCCCTACAACACACTGTTCACGTGCTTTGTCCAAGTAAACCGACACAATGTGACAACTTCATACGTTTTAATTCATGATGACACTCTTCTTTTTTTTTTAATAGAGAAAGCGGCTAATCTTTCCAGAAATGTAAAGATTTATGAATCCCTTGATACAACCAAAAGGCTAGCTATCCCTCAGTCCCAACAGTCCCGACATTAGTGTAGACCCGGATGTTTTCCAGACCTAGCAACACCCCTGCCTGCAGCCATAGAACTAAACATACAATAGTCTTGGAGCAGATCCAACATGCACCATTTCTGGCGCTGTTGTCAGGCACGCATATGCGCTTTGTTGGATTATTTCCAAGCTATGCATTAAGGGTGCAGAACAAAATGCCCCAAATGTTCGAGATCCCGTTGTTTAAATACAGCAGATTCAATAAGGTAGTATAGGAATGTCTCAACTGTAAAACTTTGCGTCACACAATTAAACAAGTAGCAAAAGGCCAGTAACAACAGAGAAAACTAACAGCTTGCTTCTCTCTTCCGATCTCCGAACAAAATGGCTAGCTTGTGGAAACCAGCATTGCCACGCCAGGTTGGAAAGAAAAAATAAGCTGAATGCCCTTCCAAAACAAGCTGACTCCCATTAAAACAAGTGCACACTTAAAACACTGTGGATAGGTCTCAAAAGCAAGAAACATAACAAAATAGCATAAATATACATAGAGAGAACACAGACATAGTGTTAGAACAAAAATATGTTATTATAATTACATTTTATGGACATTTAGTATCTCTTGTTTTCATTTCTTGTATATATGTTTTTTTAAAATATATTCTTGGCTTCACTGGTCTGTCGCCCAACTGGCCCTTGGTGAGTCTCTCTCCTTTGGTCCTCGCCTTCTTGAGTCCTTCACCCCTCTGGTCCTTGGCTCCCTTACATAGTTGCCAGGTAGCCCCACGTCACGTGTCACAATGTGGGCAAGTCTGGACATCTCTCATTGAAAGCTGCACTGACATTTTTGTGCTTGCCCTGATGGGTATGGCCATCAAGTACCAGCATGCAAGTGAAAATCAAGGAGTGGCTCATATCCTCATGCATGAAACGGGCCAACTGGGCAACTATTCCCTTGTGAACTGTGTGTTGCTCCTCTGGTCTGTCATACTCCTGGTCTTTGACTCCATCGTTAGTCATTCTCCTCTGGTCAGTCATCCTTCTGGTCCTCACCCTACCATCCTTGCAAGCTCTTACTTTGAAAAGCCTTTCTTCTGCATTACATGTTTTTGAAACTGGTAAGTAATCCAAACATACATAATGTGGCTGCACGTTTTAAGGATGGTAAGGGCAGGGATTGGACCTGGGCCAGACATGGCAAAGTGCTTTGTCTGCAGGATAGTGCAATCGTAAAGCCTATTTACCGGAAAGGTACTGAGGCACTCATAGTAAGCAATTCTGCAGGTCTTCAAATGTCATCAATGGCGCTCAAGTCCAGAAAAAAGTGTGGGGGAAAATTAACATACACACAGACACTGAACGTATCCTAAAGTGGAATACACACATTTAATTCAAATGGCCTTTTTTAATAGAAGAAAATTCAAAATAGAAATGAGCATTGCCTTTCACAAAATAATACCTGGAAAAAAACAGCTAGAGGAGATTTTCCTAGAACACTGCTGGCAAAGTATAAAAGGTGTGCACCTTTTAAGCCAAAATCTATATTGCAATAGTCTATGGAAAGCAAAATACCAATACAAGGCGTGTGCTTTGAAGAAACTTTCATGTGGTTTTGTGGGTTCAAATCTTGGTGGGCGAAAACTGAGCAAACAAGCTTTTTTGCATACTGGCCTCAAAAATACCCAAAGGAGATGGAGCCACTGTGAAAAAAGTGGGCGGACGCTGTCAACCACTTGTACTCTCAACTTGTACTCTGAAAATCAGCACATGGCCAAGTAGAACATCTTCACTCTAGCAACCTCTTTTCCAACATCCATGGAACTGGAAAATGATCTCAACAAATTTGCCCTCTAAACCTTTATGCGCCTCACCAAGATGTTTGGCTTTTAACAATACTGTTTTATAAATCAGACTTGAAAAGTACACTCATCATAATTAAAGTACTGCAGCAATGTAGAAATCCTTATAGAAATAGGTTAAGCAAAAAGAATAGAAATAGGTTAAGCAAAAAGAGTACAAATTATTTTCACCCCATCTTCAAGCAACAAATACCAGAATGCAATTCCACAAATTTGTATTTCAAGACTTAATCAACAAAAGATAATGTGAAATGGTAACCTTTTACATTGTTTAATAAAGGCATTCTTTATATGATGCGATTGAAAGTTGATATTCTCCCCCCCAAAAAAAACAAATTCATTTTGTACACCAAATTCAGACATATGCATGCTATCGAGTGCACAACTCGTTTTACTATTGTCAACATATTTTATTGTCTTCAAAGAAGACAGATTTGGGTGGAAACCAGTTTTTCTGTAGGTGCTTTCAGTATAAAATGTGCCTTTTCAAGTCCAAAACAAAGATTCAAGAGTTGATACTTTAAATAGAGAGGTGAACTCTGATGCTCTGTTTAAGCCCCTGGCAGCAGTGCGATCAGGGTCTCCCCAGTGCTGCTTCCTCCTGCCGCGTCAGTGATGGGAATTGGAGCATAAATGAACTGGAGTTAACTTCCTCGGGCCGTCGCTATCAGTGGGAAATGACCACTCTTGACACAGTTTAAGAAGAACTGGGTTTAACTTTTATTAAGTTTAAAATTCAGGAACAAACGGTCTTTCTAATGAGTGGTGCCAGATACTGTTTTCTTCTGCAGCCCGCGTACTCTGGTTTCTTCCTGAGAGATGTTCAGCCTCTGCAAACTATAGCCCCTTTTGCCAGCTGGCCTTCGTGACAGAACCCCCCGCACCCCCACCCAGGGCTTAGTCCTCTTGCCAATTCAGGGCGTGAGACCTTGATCATGTCCACCAGAGTTGAAGACAGTTTTACTACTTTAGTGAGGAGCAACAGTCTGTCTACTTAGTCTTATACCCCTTTCATTGGGGTTTAGCAGGGACTTCCACTCTCATTCTTCATGTCCCAATTCACACGTACCAGTTTATTTCCTGGTCTGAAATTGCCACTCTATAATCTTCAATCGTCCTGGCATGCTCGTGCTCTCTCCCTTCTCACCTCTATCTCTCTCACTGGCGTACCTCTCGGAGAGGCTCTGGTGCTCTCTCCCAGATTGGCACCTCGCGACAGCCTTGTAATAGAGAGAGCCGCGTCGGCCCTCCGTGCTCCCAGGATCCTTCCGCGGCTTCGGGCTCCGGACAGCTGAGAGCCCAACTGACGCTTGGCAGACCGCGGCTCTCCCTCTCTGGAGCCGCGGCGCGTCAGCTGTTTACAGAGCCTCTGGCGGTCAGACAGATCAGGCTCCTCCCCCACAACGGTGGGGGCCGGTGCAGGGAGCGAGTTCTTTGCAGCTCCCTTAGAGGCGAAACTGGCCGTTGATCGGGATAAAGCAGCGCTGTGCCAGCATGGAAGAGGTTCACCTCCGTATGTTCGCTATTCTGGGATCTGCAGCCTCTCAACTTGGGGGAAAAAGTCTTGGAACCCTCGTGGTTCATTTAACTTTGGTAAAACTCTCAAAACGTTGCTCAACGGGAGCACTGTAGCTTGTCTTTGTTACTCTCTTCTTCTAGTAAACCCACTCATATACGGCCTCTTCTTCTTGGGAAACCGCTTCTTCCTCCTCTTCCAACAGCTGCTGCCAAACCGAACAAATCATAAAAACAAACAGAGAGGAATTCCAGTATTAGAGCAAAGCACCTATTAAGGCATTTTCTTTTCCTTCATTGGGCCAATGACATGACCTTCTTACAGAGTCCCTCCCCGCATAATCATCATAATTCCATTCAACATTCATGCCTTACTGAACAGTTGTCCAATTGGCTCTGCATAGTGCTCTGATCTGGCTCTTCTTCTCCCACTTTCTCACACCATGCTATTGAGTGCACAACTCTGTTCTCTATTGTCAACATATTTTATTGTCTTCAAAGAAGACAGATTTGGGTGGAAACCAGTTTTTCTGTAGGTGCTTTCAGTATAAAATGTGCCTTTTCAAGTCCAGAACAAAGGTTCAAGAGTGTGATACTTTAAATAGAGAGGTGAACTCTGATGCACTGCTTAAGCCCCTGGCAGCGGTGCGATCAGGGTCTCCCCAGTGCTGCTTCCTCCTGCCGCGTCTGTGGTGGGAATTGGAGCATAGATGAACTGGAGTTAACTTCCTCGGGCCGTCACTATCAGCTTCTTTATCTTCACTTCAATGACACCTGCTGCTAATGAAACTTAGCAGCAGAGGTCGGACTTGGCACTGCAGCAGTGATTGAAGTGAAGATAAGAAAGTTGATGGTGACGGCCCGGGGAAGTTAAGAGTTCATTCCTGTAAATGAATCAGGGCTGCGGTGGTGAAGTAATTCTAGTTGTTGCAGTTATTGTCTGCTTAGTGACCCTATTAACCCTTATCAGTGATTCAGTGAATTGAACAAGCACAACAATAAGTGCTTAATAGGGTGAATAAGCAGACAAAAACCGCAAAAGGCGACCTCAAAATATTATAAGCGACTTCGGCCAAAAAGAAACCCAAAGTCGCTTATAATATGCATACCTGACAACACTGGTGGAAACATGAACAAACTCCAGAGCAAATGAAATCATACTGACATCACTAAGACAGTATAGATCCAATCAGATACTGCATACATCACATAAGACTAGACCAACACCTATAGGTAAGTACATGGACATTTTCGATCAAAACATATCTATACTGCTTTTTAATGTTAAGTTGTTCATTTTTGTTACAAAATAAATATTTATTACATATTTATTACATAACCTACAAGCGCTAATATATATATTTTGTAAAGCAAAAACAAGTAAAATGACTATTTAGGAGCATTAACATATAGCTGCTGCCATTTTGAAAGTAAAAAAAAGAGTGCAGGAGTGGTGTGGTTTTGGGTGGGAATAGGTAGGAATGGGTGAAAAATCGCACAGATTACATTACTAATGGGTGTTAAAAGGGCAGACACATAACCGAACACCTCCATCCTCATAGGTCATAACATTACAGGCCCTCATCCGAGCTCCACTTTAAAGCTCTTATTTTAATGACAATAGTTTTGGCTTAAAGGTAGTGCCTTCAGCACCACCTAATAGCTAAAACTAAAAATGGTGCTGCAAAATGAGTGACAAGGATTCTTGAAGTTTACTTCATTGACAAACATTGGGTTGGATACTATTTAAAGATGTCACCCTTCATAAAAAAGGAATCACTCATGACGTCATTTCCGGTCGCACTTGCGTTTTCGCGGGCTCAACCTTTACATTAGCCAGACGATAGTAATGCACAGGCATTTGCTCGTCTGAACGAATTACCACTAAAAAGCACTACTTTTAGTGTTCTTCTTTAAACACATTGAGGTGTGCATTTTCTGATGGTTTAAATGGGCTCTTGTATGATTTGGGGAGTTAGGATTTGACCTCAGTGTTGTGTTAACTCCCAACAGGATTCCTTGAATACAGGGGACTACCTTTTGACTGACTGGCAGGCACATTATTCACAGTGTATTTTGTAGAGAAAGGTTGTGACTTGTATATTATTTTCCAATAATTACATTCAAACATTTTTTATACCGTGACATGGATTTAATTTGTGTACAAATAAAGTGGAAATATGCAATGAGAATTAACTCATCTGTGATATTTTTGATTTATTCTTCTTCTTGAGGTTAGTGATTTTTTGATGAAGTTATTTTAAAAAATATAAAAGCAATAAACTGAAAAACAATACAACACTCCCCACCCTCTTCCCCCATCACCTCTAACCCTCTATTTATTTGACCAATTCTCTTATGACCCCTGTAGCAACTCCTCCCTGTCTCCCCTTCTCCAACCTCTCCCCACCTCCCTTGAATAACGGGCCCTGCTCTTGAATACGTTGCACTGAGGTTCACTCCATGAAATCTCCCCGCCCGCCTCCCCCCCTACCTCCTTTTCCTATTGTTTGTTTATTTATTTATAGTGCGAGCCAGACCTGAAGGTATCCGGGCGCAAATGCAAGAATACTCTAAACTTACAAGTTACAGTTACACATTTCAGGTAAATACAAAATACGTTGACAGCAAGAAGCATGGTTACCCTAAGAAGTTTGTACACAGGGCAATATGCAGGGTTATATTCACAGATATTTGTACATAGATATGTATACACAGTATACATTGAGAAACAAAGGCAAGGTGGAATAGGCTAGTGAGGGAGCATGTTAGTAAACGTTCATTTACAGATTAGTTGATGGAGTAGTCCTGGTGTCGGTCATTTACAGGTCGTTATCGTTGAGCCATTTGATGAAGTTAAGTCTGAAGTGTGAATAAGATTGGTCAGACCTTAGCGAAGTCGGGAGGGAGTTCCACCACTCGGCTGCTTTGACAGGGAAGCTGTTCACTCCGACAGTGCTCAGTTTGAATGGGGGCACAACTAGCTGGTTAGTATGTTTCTCTAGTGGGTCTAATGGACGCTCTTCTTTTGAACCTTTCTGTTAGGTATTTGGGGGCTAAATTGTTAATACTTTTGAATGTTAGCGATACTGTTTTAAGTTTAATTTTGTCCGCTGTAGAGAGCCAATTAGATTGTCTTCTAATGTCTGAGATATGCTCTCTTTTTTATATTCCTAGTGCGGCTCTAAGGGCGTTATTCTGTAAGGTTTGGATTTTTTGCGACGTATGTTTATTAGACCCTATATAAAGTGCGTTGCAATAGTCCAATTTGGATAATACAAGAGCTCTTGCTAGGGCAGCTAGGTAGTGGACAGGAATGGTTTTGCTGCTCTAATCAGTTTACAGTTATATGCAGTACTAGAGGCCATCACACTCACCTGCTTTGTTAGAGAGAGGCCGGAGTCGAGGTAAAAACCTAGAGTTTTTACCTCTTTTGCTACTTTATTGGTATTGCCGTCTATAATGAATGATGAATAGTCACCGTTCAGTTTTTTGATGTTTTGTGCATTCCCCAAATTGATGAGTTCCTTTTTGTCATCATTCAGACATAGACCGTGATGGGCCATCCATGCCTGAATGATGAGGTATATCTTGTTCACCGAGGCCAAATCCGGTTCATAATCTCCCAAAAGTGGGATGAGGATCTGAGTGTCATCTGCGTAGTTCGTGTAGGTGACACCCAGAAAGTCCAGATCATCGAACAGGGGCTTCGTGAAGATAATACATGGTCGGGGGACGCAGGAGCCCGGGGGAACGCTGCATGTGATAGGTATCGGGTCAGCCGCTGCGGTGGCAGAGAAAACCCTCATAGTTCTACCACTTAAGAACGACTTTATCCATGCAATGGCATGTGTGGAGAAGTGGGCTGCAGATTCCAAGGGGGTATAGAGCACATTATGATCTACCAAGCCAAAAGCCGCTGAGAGATCCAGTAGGAGGAGTAATGCTGTTTTTCCAAGGTCTCTCAGCTCATCGACCTGGGTTTTGAGATAGATGAGCGCGGTTTCTGTACCGCGCTGAGGCCTGAAACCTGACTGTCTGGTACCTAGTAGTTGATGCAGCTCCAGGTGATTTTGGATCTTTAAGTAAGCCACTATGTCTAGTATTTTTAGCAGAAATGGTACCGTAGTAATTGGCCTATAGTTAGTCGGGACAGATGGGTCCAGGGTTTGCTTTTAAAGAAGGGGGAGGACCCATGATTGTTTGAGGTTGTCTGGTATTGTGCCTGATGCATAGGAAGCATTAATGAGTTTAGAAATGAATGGGGATAGGTCTCTGGCCGCATCTTTTATCAGTTGGGCTGGGCAGATGTCGCCTCGACAGTTGGAGGGTTTGAGGGAAAGTATTATCTTTTCAATCTCTAGAATAGTCACTTTATGGAATTTACATTTTTGTTCTGGCTTGATAGGTTTTCGGTGGTTTATCTCTGAGTTGTTGAGGGAGGAATATTTAGTTTATTTTTCTCAATTTTGGATTGAAGTGTAGCTATTTTGTCATTTAGTGCTTTTTGGATGTTGGAGCACCACATTTTATTTTTGTCGCAGTTATCCGGGGCAGGGATGGGGTTTTCCAGTTCCTTTAGTATAGTGAACAGCTCTTTGGTTCCGGATTTAGCCTGCAGTATTCTATTGTTAAAGTTGTCTTTCTTTATTTCATTTTTGTAAGTCCTAGAGGCGTTGGTGAGCGCCTCTTTGTTAGTCTCAGATGGAGTTAATCGCCAGGCAGATTCACATTTACGTTTTTCAATCCTTAGGGATTTGAGGCGGGGGGTGCACCATGTGTTTAAGTGTGCTCTAGGCTTACTTTTCCTCATTTTCAGCAGGGCGTTAGTGTCCAAGGCTATGGTCATGGTTGAGTTGTATTCATTCACTAGAGCTGACGGGCTTAGTGATTCGGGTAGGGCGTTTAGAACTGGGAGGATAAGTGGTAGTAGATTGTCCGTGGTTATGTTTTTTGTATTTCTGGCTGGTAAGGGGGGGGGGGGGGGGGCTAGTATATTTTCGTTAGGTTGGGTAGTATTTTCATTTATTAGGAAGGTTATAAGCGCATGGTCGGTCCAGATTTGTGGACTGACATCAGTAATAGTTACGTTACAGTTGTGGTTGGCTTCCCAGTCGAGTGTTCGACCTTTTATGTGGGTAGGTTGAGATATTCTTTGGGTAAATCCTAATTCTGTGATGACATTGGCGATATTGGTGGCATGCAAGTCTTTGTGGTCATTAAAGCCTATGTTCAGGTCTCCCAGAAGGATGGCTTGTGATGAGTTTTTAAGTTATTTGATAGGATCGTGGAGATGTCATCCTCAAAAGGTTCCGATGGGACCTGGTGGTCTATAGATGAGGTGTATATTAATAGATTGAGAGGAGGAGATTAGGAGTTTGGCGGTTAAGGATTCGCAGAATTTAGTGATTGAAGGCGTTTCTATTTTTATAGTGAGATTATTTTTTACGATGATGGCTAGACCGCCTCCTCGAGAATTGGTTCTGTCTTCTCTAAGAAGGTTGTAATTCGGGAGCACGGCTAGCATCAGAGCGGATCTTGCTGCTTGGTGAAGCCAGGTTTCTGTTATGGCTAGGAGGTCATAGTCACCTGTTTGGATAAGATCTGCAATTTCAGTGGCATGTGCTATAAGTGATCTAGCATTGATAAGGGCCCCCTTCAGAGGGGTGGTTGGTTTAGGTGTCGCTGAGGTGGCATGACTCTTCTTTTTGGATGTCCTATTACTAAGTTTGTAGTGAGGGTTTATGGGATAGTTAGTTGGGGGGATGTTTAGTTTAGTGGCATTCCATTGGGCATCACTTCTAGTACTAGGATTGGTGACTAGTCTGGCTAGAGATTCGTAGATTTTAGGTAATCTTGATCGTAATTTGGCATTTCTACTTAAGGTGTTGCATGATACGTTTGTTAAGGAGTAGAAGAGGATAGGTAATTTTGTAGGCTGAAGGTCAGTGCCTGGTGTGATGGTCAGTAGACGCTCATCAGAGTTTGACATTGCAGTGGGCATAAATTGCGTAAGGAGGTTCACTATTATCAGTGTGAACCAGAGAGTGGTCAAATAGAGGAGGGTGGAAGTTATCATATACAAGAGCAGGCTAAATGCAGCTATCAATGGCAATACAAGGATCAGGCTAAATGCAGCCATCAATGGCAATACAGGATCAGGCTAAATGCAGCTATCAAATGGCACTTCAACTATCAGATGGCAATGCAAGAACAGGCTAAATTCAGCTATCAATGGCGATACAGGATCAGGCTAAATGCAGTTATCAGATGGCAGTACAAGAACACGCTAAATGCAACTATCCGATGGCAGTACAAGAATAGGTTAAATGCAGCTATCAAATGGAACTTCAACTATCAGATGGCAATGCAAGAACAGGCTAAATGCAGCTATCAATGGCGATACAGGATCAGGCTAAATGCAGTTATCAGATGGCAGTACAAGAACACGCTAAATGCAACTATCCGATGGCCGTACAAGAATAGGCAGTATAAAGCATGTGCAACTATTGAAGGCAATACAATGGGTGCAGCTGTCAGATGTTGATGCATCTAGAGGCTGGGTGCAAATATCATATGGCAATGCATGAACGCGAGTACGACTATCAAATGGTATTCCTATTGCCCCACCTCCTTCTCCTCCCAGGGCTCATGGTGGTTTCAGATCTTTAGATATGGACATGTTATTCAGCAGCTGACCCCAATCCGCTGTTATCTCTTTTCCTCTGTGTGGATACGGTTAGCCTGTAATACCTCCAGTTCGGCCATCCTCCACCTGTGGACATCCACCTGGCACAACTTTGAAGGGCCTTGTGGATGTTTCCAGGCAATTGCAATTTAGCGTTTAGCCAAGATCAATAGGAACCTCGCCATCTTGTTCAGTGACTTGGGTTATTTTCCAACCTTGTCCCCAACAAATCGTTTACCCCTTTGACCACCTTATCCCAGTAAGTTGCTGTCATCCCACATTCCCAAACCATGTGCCAGTATCCCGCTGGGCCCCTCCCGCCCCTCTGACAATCATCACTCAGGGTCTCAGTCATCGCTCACAGCCTAGTTGGGGGTCACGTATACCCTGTGCAGCAAGTTAAACTGGACCAGTTGAAATCTACGACTCTGTGACACCTTCTGCTCCCAAATCTTTGTACATTCCTTCTCAGATATCTGTATTCCGACATCCTCCTCCCATTTACCCTTCACCTTCAATTCCCCCCAGGGTGCCTCCTTGTATATGCATGAGATCTGTGCCTTCCCCCGCCTGTTTCAGTAATACCTGCTGTAGAGGGCTGACCTTTATCTCCTCAGGTATTCCCTTCCATAACTCTGCTAACCTCTTAACTACTGCCCCGAACACAGGAGACCATATTTTGCGCACCATTCTAAGAACGTCAGTAACGTCCCTCCCTCGAACGGGTCCCCCACCACGCAGCAGCCCTTCATCCAGAGCCTCTGTACCCCCGCCCTCCCGATGGCCTGCCTTAACTTCGGGTCCACACTCCAGGGTAAGATCCCACAGTATAACTGTTTAGGCCACCTCCTTTGAATGTACTTTCTCTATACCTCTCAAACTGCTTTAAATACAATTGTCGTTCCCTTGTTCCCCACTGGATTCCATAACAGTTCCACCCGCTGTCAGTGAGACGGTAGACTCCTCCACAGTCCTCTCAGGACTTCCCCATTTGCCTGCCCCCACTCAGTACCATTTGCAATTGGGCCGCTATACAGTACCTCTCATAGTCTAGCAAACCCAGACCACCTTCCGATATTGTCCGCCGTTAGTGCTTAATTTGTGCCGGTGTTAGTCGGTGGGCAACACTGACACTCTTTTTTGGACACCAGAACATTGCACGTGTAATTGCTTTGTTGTTTGTTCCAACTCTTTACTGTAGAAAATCTTCCTGTATTACTTTGGCACATCGCAATACTTAAATGTCCTCACCTCTTTTTATGCCCCTTTGTAAGTCAGAATCATGATATGATAGTTTAATTATATAGTGCCTATACACAATGTGTTTCAAAGCGCTTCAAGGCAAGGGAGGGAACAAGGGAAAATACAATGACATTCTTACAGGCAATGAACAGTAAGGATTTGAAATTATCTATCATACTCGGCCTGATGACATTTCAGATAGTGCAAGAGCTAAGACATAGATAAGGAAGGGAGGGGGAGAATGGGAAGGAAATGGAAACCGACAGGTGACTACCGTACAAGGCCTGATGACATTTCATAAGACGGACAACTCATTGTGTTTCATAACATTGGCTTTATTGAAGTACCAAAACCATACCTTGTCCCTACAGCGCAAATCCCTATGATAAAGGAAAAGAAAGAGTACAAAAGAGTGCTGGTCAAAATGTCTGTCCACCTTCTAGAAACCTGTCCTAGCCTCATGTCTGGCCAATCCACCACGAAGGAAAAGAAACTACCTAATTCAAACAAAAGGATACCATAAGGGTCTACCCAAATGACAAAAGGGTGGTTGGGTCTGACCCCCACTTTAGTCTCTGTAGTAGAAGGGGCTTTTCAGGTGATGATCGGGTCTGGTCACAAGCAAATGTTTGAGCTTCTTGCCCGGTTCACAGTTCAAAATGAAGTGTCTACAAAATGTCTTTAGGGCTTCCTACCTGGTATACAATTTGAATCAAGATGCCACAAAAGTTCAGTACCAGGCCTTTTTACGAATGAAAGTCCTGTAAATACGACAGCTTTATTTTTTTGCTGCATTCATTTACACACAGGTTTAGAGCAAAGGGACGTGCAGTGGTCCGGTTACTTGACAGAAACCAGAACGCTTCTTTTGATTTGTATCTACATGGATGTAATTGCAAGCCATGAAGAAAAGCCTCTGAAACAGAATTTCTTTCTCTGAAGCCTTCAGAAAACTAACCGCATACTGCGATGTAAGGAATGGTTTCTTTCTGTTCAGCTTATGCTGTGTTCTGTGTAGATTTGTATTTGTATTGTATTTGTATTTTATTATTTATATAGCGCTTTACAGCATAACAACCAAAATACATGAAAAATGGAACATAGAAGCAATAAAATAAACATGATTCAAACCAGAAAAACAGCATGTAGAACAATTTGCATTTGGGAAGGAAGAGAAGAGAAGAGGAGAGGTATAGGAAGGAAGAAGGGGAAAGGGGGAGGGAGTAGAAGGGAGGGTGGAAGACAAAGGGAGGGAGACAGGAAGAGATAAAGGAACAGGAAGGAGGAGTGGGGAGGAGAAAGGGGAGAGAAGTCAGGGAGGAGGGTGAAGGAGTGGTTTTAAGGAAGAACGGAAGGAGGAATAGGTGGAGATGGAGCGGATAGAGAAAGGGAGTGAGTTCCAATGTAAGGGGGCAAGGAGTTGGAAGGAGCGGAAACGAGGAGGCACAGGGTGGGGGCGGATGTTCATGGAGCAAACAGTAGCACTGTGCATATTTATTTTCCTAGCATTTTAGTATTGTATAATTAATAAGAAGGAAAACTAAGTTCCAATTGAGAATGAATCTTTTGTAACCAATTATGCTACATTTTTCCAGGAAAAACAAACCAGTATTGCACATTTTCTCAGAGTTCTTGTGCTGTGTGCATAATCCTGCGGACTGCGGAGGCAGATAATAGTTACACTCCTAATTTAATTTACAGTCTAATTATAAAAACAATGTAAAATGAGGAGTATGCATGGTCTAGTTTACATCCCTTCAAGCTTGCAGTCAATAGGGTACATTACTGTAGACTGTCAGTGAGTCTTTGCTCAAGGGTGAGTGATAATCGATCACTGCTGTTTATAGCCTCTCAAATCTTCAAGACTACAATTAAAACCTCCAAAACCTGATTCTCCAGGAAGTGCAATCGCTGTTCAAAAGCAAACAAATGAAAGGTATATTTGTAATTGAAATAGAAACTCAACAAAGCCTGTACCTGTGATAATCCAGATGGGTTTTCCACTTTATATAGTGCTTCATGCATGGTTCGTCCAACATCGAGCACTGTGATTATAATACTTCACTCGATACTCAGTTTACCAACCTCTGAAGGATGCTAGCCAATAAGGTAGCTCAGCCGTTTAAGCACTCATTGCTGCGATGTGTGCGTGATCTGTAGGTTGCAGGTTTGAATCCTGGCAAGGCAAACTCCTTTCATCTTTTCGAGGTCGATAAAGGAGTACCAACTTCGGTTTGGTGATAATTGTGATGAATATGTTCAATATACAGCGCTTTGCAAAAAGCGCTATATAAATAATTTGACCATGAGATTAGGTATGGAATATAGCATGGAGTCCTTGCCTCTTTGCACGTTGTATCATAACATTGGCATACCATAAGATAGTAATATTTGCTGGAGATGAAGACTTTCATCAAACATCAAAAGACAATTTTGCTATTGAACCTCAAAACACACAAACAATTGAGGTTTGCTTTACTATGTTTTTGGATAGTTTTTTGTGTTTTCAACATTTAAATATATACAGGAGAGATGAAATGGCCAGACTTTATAGTTGAAGATACTGCAACGTTATGCAGTCCATCATCTGGGCTGTGCCACACTTGGTTTAAAGTCCTGGGCTCTGATTGCATATATGATTCCCTATTGGGAAATCCTAATGCTCGATGCTCCGAGCTGCCGTCTGCTTCTCATGGCTCAGTACCTTCAACTATAAGAGGACCCCAGGACAGTGGAAACCACTCACCTGAATTTAAGAACCACAGAAATGTGTTAATTCAAGAACTTCAATAGCTGAAGACCAACAAACAATGTTTACGAATTGTTAATGAAAGATTTATTTGTATTATGCAAACAATTGGAATGTATCTATGAATCATATTTGATGCGCTAAACCAATGTATTAGTGCCTTGACAAAGCCCTAGTAAGGGCGAACCTCACTTAAAATATGGTTGGCAAGGTTAAAGTAGACGTATCACTCCTACGACAGGACTTGCAGAATCTTGCTGAGTGAGTAGGTGCCAACCACAATTTAGCAAATCGGGGCATTCAATATAGATCTGGCAAACAGTATTGCAGACCTAGACAACTCTGTAGTGGCTGGGTTGACGCACATTAATGGTGGCCATCTTTAGAGGATCTCATTACAAAGAATACACATGTAACAAGCCAAGACAGCCGATAGAAGCCTGCGGTGAACAGTCTGCAACCCACAGTATGACCCAGCTGCGTTAGTATGGAGGTATCTGGAAGGTGAACTTCAGCAATTGCACCCCAGTCCAAGGGCCTGTCTGTGACAGCA
This sequence comes from Ambystoma mexicanum, assembly GCF_040938575.1. Classification (NCBI taxonomy): domain Eukaryota; kingdom Metazoa; phylum Chordata; class Amphibia; order Caudata; family Ambystomatidae; genus Ambystoma; species Ambystoma mexicanum. Next base: position 1,438,225,271 of record NC_090924.1, read on the forward strand.
GGAGTGTAGCTGCAGCAGATCTGACCTTGTAGCCATCAGTGCAGATGCACTGAGAAGTACAGCAATATGTTTATTAGGAAGTACAGATGGAAGAAATAACTGTTTGACCTTCAGTGCAGAAAGTGTGTAGAAAGTTTGAGGGAGCAGGAGTGAGACTGTCGTACCAATTTGGACAGTATCACAGATGCCGTTCAACACATAGAAAAAGATTGAGAAGGCAGACCGATAAAGTGTTGATCAAGCTGATCAAGTGAGCAACATCTTTTAGCCTCTTTGCCGAGCTCGCCCTCCGCCTGCCACAGGACTCACTGGTCTAGACTTCTTTCTATTGCACCTGATTGTCTGTGCCTGTCTTGCTGCTATGCCACCTGATGACTTTGTTGTGCATTGCGCAGCTTCACCGTCCCTCTCTTTCTCCCCCTTCCATCTCTCTGCTCTCACTCCATGGGGCTTTCCATCTCCCCCATCTACTCTAACTGCTACTCTATTAACTATCCTATTTCAAATGGATTGTGTCCTCCAACATATTCCTCATCTTAGTTATATTTGTCCAGCTTAAGCTGCTTTGGAAATGTTTTTTCGGCAGAGTGCGCCGTGCGTCGATGTCGTCGAGTCAAAGTCCCTCAAAGGCCTCCGTCGAGGGCGATATCATCGGGTATACAAGTAAAACGTGTGGCGTCCGTTGGCCTTATTTCCGTTTTTCCACAGTGCGGGTTACTTGGGAGACTCGGCTCGCCTTAATAATTATGTGACGCAGTTATTGTGAAGAAGATATTCGAGATGTCCTCATTGTCGACCCCAACTACCCCGCGTTCGGGGTTCAAGAAATGTAAAACCTGCGGTTCCAAAATGTCGATCACGGATCCGTACCGAGAATGTCTGTGGTGCCTTGGCGAAAACCACAACATGGAGGCCTGTACGAAGTGTCAGGCAATGACTGGCAAGGCCTTGCGAGAGAGGAAGGGAAAACTACAGGTAGGCCGAAAAGCCTCAATCGTCGAGTCGAGATCCCATGAGGAGAAATCTCCTCGACGCGAAAGGCGGAAACATAGTTCTAGGTCCCGAAGTGGTTTACACCACTCTTCGTCTTTTGATGAAAAAGTCGAAAAAGAGACGCCAGCGGTCCCCTTCCACCTCGCCTTCGGACGAATCCCCAATAAAATGAAATGCCCCACAAAACATTCTTCCTCCGGAGAATGGGAAGCATTTAGAGTTAAAATGATGGAGGTTTTTGAAAAGGCTAAGCCATGGTCCGCCCCTTCCTCGGAAGCCGGCCGAGAGCGTTACCGTTCCGACACTCACGCGCCCTCGAGTACGGGTGATCGAAGGAGAAAAGATAGGGATCCTTCCCGGACCCCGAGTGATAAAGATCGCTCAAGTCGAGTCGACCGCTCAGGGTCATCGATGCCGTCCGGAACCCAACACACCTCGAAGGACAAGCCTTCAAAGAGCGTTTCGACGCCCTCGAAGCTAGCTCTGTCGACAACTATTTCTTCGACATCAACCCCGAAGCCTTCGGTGCCAAAAGTTTCAAAGATTCCAGTTCAGCCAGAAACTGACAAAATAGCAGCAAAAGAAAAAGCTTTAAAGACTACAAAACCTTCAGCTTCCACTGTAACTGCTCCTCCAGAAAAAATGTATAAACCTCTACCAAGGAAGGAATATTTGACATCGTTGACTTCAATTTTTGAAGAACAAGAAAGTTATGAGGAGGCGGATGTTCCTTTTGGCCTAGAGTATGGTACCCCTAATGTCTAATATCTGAGGAAAGCAGAATGAGGGATTTAGTGGAAACCTTGCATAACGCAAGTGGAATTGACACATCACTAGAGACAGATTTTGGCAAACCAGAACAGGGGAACATGCCAGCCCCTCATACAGACAACTGATGACAAAGGTGGTGGATTATTAAGGATGCGCTAGACCACCAACTCAGTTCATCCAGGATGACCTGACATATTGGATCATGGCGCCACAGAAGATCCGATTTTACCCTTCCATGTAGCCTTACAGAATAGAGTGGCCAAAAATTGGGAGACCCCGGACTCCATTCCTCCTGTGAATAAGTTCCTTACTTCAAAATACCACCCTTCCAGTAGCGACCCCGGCTATCTGTCCAAACACCCCACTCCTGAGAGTTTGGCGGTCCAGGCAGCCACAGCTTCGAATAAGGTGGCGTACCCTTCCCTCCCTCCCCATAGGGACGACAAGCGTTTGGATGATTGGGCACGCAAGGTATTTTTCAGCTCGGAGTATGGCACTAAAATCGGCCAACTCCACATGTGCCTTGGCAAGGTTTTCGTACACTCTGTGTCATGACCCATAGAACGCTCCCCTTCTGGACTTCCTGGTCCTTATCGCGGCGGGGCTTGTATTCATTATTACTTCCAACATGGCCGTATCACGTGACTCGCCTCGCACCAGCCTTTACGTCGGACACAGCACGTTCCATAAATATGCCACGCCCCCCGGCTGTCAACACTATCAACAGGTAGTGACCAGACGTGTACTTTGCTGCTTGGCGAATCCTCTATTTCCCAGTTCTTGGTCCCTTATTCTTACTCCTTCCACCTTTCCCTTGCTCCTGGAATCCTCGTACATTAGCGAACGCTGCTTCCTTCCTGGACTTCCTGTACACGCGAGTATCCTGGAACTCTGAACGCAAGCTGGAGTCGGAAGAGACTCGTGCGAGCCTATAAAAGACCCGATCCGCCCGCAAGAAGAATCTTCCCGCGGAACTGAGCAAGCGATCTCAGGTGAAGCGGGGGGAGATTCTCGACAGTTTGAGACGCCAAACGACCGACACTGATACCGTTATGGAGAAAGCCGTCCAGGATCTCATGCGTGGCATGCAAGAACTAACAACTGAGGTGCAAAACTTAAAAGCGGAGAATGCCGCATTAAGGCAACTTGTTTTGTCTCGCGACTCTGCTAACAAGGAGAGTGTTTTACTGGGTGGAGTCGTAGACAAGTAGGATGGCTCTGCAAAATCCCTTCGTGGATTCCTGGAATCTGCTTGGTGCATTTTACCTTTAAGCCCAATTATTTTTCAACTTCCAGGGCAAAGGTGGGCTTCATAATCTCGCACCTCGCAGGGAATGCATTGACCTGGTTACTCCTCTAGTCAACTCTGGAGATGCCCTCCTGGATGATTATGATGGATTTATACAGGCTCTCAAAACCATGTTCGACTGCCCAGAACAGGTTTATAGTGCCCAGGAACGGCTACTTGATTTTCAGCAAGGATCCCAGGATATGCTCACGTATTTTACTAGATTCAAACAGTTGGCCAAGGAAGCAGATTGGTCCTCATAAGCAAGTTTCACTCTCTTCCTTAGGGGTCTAAACGAGGAGATGAAGGATGAATTAGCCAGAGTGGCTCGTCCTAGCTCATTCCAGGCTCTTATGGATCTAGCCATGAAGATAGACTTCCGAATCCAGGAAAGAAAGGCTGAGAGAAGAAAAACCAAGATGCCCTTCCAAAGGAATCTCCTAGAGGCTTCAGTAAAAACTGATCCTGCTCCGACCCCTGACGCTGACCCGGAACCCATGCAAATAGGAGCATTCCGTGGACCCACTGTTACGCTCACCTGGCTCCCACAGAGGCGTCGATCCGAACTGGACAGCTGCGGACGCGTAGGGCCGAGATGACGGACTGGACTGGCCCACCTAGCTTCGTTTGCTTGGCCCGTAGGAATATTCTTCTGCAAATGGAGAAAGGGAATTAACCACCCGTGGAGCTGAGTGTAAATCCGCCTATCCCCCGCTGTTCTCCCCACAGATCACCTTTGATGTCCCCTCTTATAGTCTCACCTGATGGTTTGAAAAGATGAGCTCTCCATCCTGCAATGAGCGCAGGGGCGCGTTGATAACCAGTTGCTTCACTGACTCGAAGGAATTGGTGAGTTACAGAACAATATTGACTCTGAAAAGTATGTAGTTCGTAAGAGTTCAAATGCCTGACTTTCACTCTTGTCCGATTCCTTGCAGGTTGCAGCTTGACCCTAGTGAAGAGTTCCTCGTGGCAACCGGTAATATTCTGGTAAGGATTTGTATTTTCCGACACAGTTCGATAAAATAATGTCAATATGTAACTTGTTGCTTTCTCCCTTATTCAGGCGCTGAAAGGAAGTATGAAGTCTCGGGGAATAATACCTCCGGTGGTAAAATCAGGTAAGTCTACTGCGGTGAGGAGGGTTCCCCTTGATAGTCCCTTTGTTTCACCTTGCTGTCCTTTGTTTCCCCTTAGGGGCCGGGGTTCAGCGAAGATGCAGTGGAAGCTGCGCCGACCTGTGAAGAGGAATAGTACCCCCGGTGGTAAAATCAGGTAAGTCTATGGGAGGGTAACTAATATTCCTCTGTGTATTCCCTTGGCTCACCTTGCTGTTCTCGTCTTCTCCTTAGGTGCCGGAATGCGGCGGGAACATGCAGAAGGATGCGGTGGAATGTGAAGATGCTGCGAAGGCCGGTGAGTTCAGCGCGGCGCTGCAGCAGGCGAGGCGACACACATAAAATAACTTCTTTCTTGGATCGGGAATTCAGGTAAGGATCAAAGGTATTGCTCTTGTTCTAACCTTGTCTCCTTCTTTCTCCTTTTTCTAGAAGCTCCAAACTCAAGGCGGGCGTGGCCTATGGCGCCAGGACTGACCCTCCATATGAGCCTGGCGCCAAAGGCGCCAGGACCGCACCCAAACAGCCCCTAGCAAGGGTTTTTGGGCTTGCTCAAAATAACATGATGCCTGCTTCCGGGGTTGCTGGACCTGGTCTGGGTCCCCGGGGGTAGGCATCATGACAGCACACCCCTAACACCCCCCCCCCCCCCCAAGGACCCTCCTAAAGTCGTTCTTCCCCGTGGTTTTGGTTTGTCTGGGAAATTTCTGTGGAATCTTTTCACCAATCGAGGTGCATGCACGTGGTCACTAGGTTCCCAAGACCTTTCCTGTGGTCCGTAACCCTTCCAGTCGATTAAATAAAAAAGTTTTGACTTCACCATCTTGGAGTCCAGGATGTTCTTAACTTCAAATTCTGGTTCCCCGTCCATAAGGATGGGGTCTGGTGGCTTGGTTAGTCTTGTCCCTGGTTGCACTGGCTTCAAAAGTGACACATGAAAGACGGGGTGAATTCGCATATTGGCAGGTAAGTCCAACTTGACGGCCACCGGGTTGATAATGGCCTTAATAGAGTAAGGTCCCAAATATCTAGGGTTAAAGGTCCGCGTTCCCTTGAGAGGTATGTGTTTTGTGGCCAACCATACTTGGTCCCCTATCTGGTACTGTGGAGTATCACTTCTATGCCGATCAGCATCTTTCTTATATTTCTCCTTCGCCTGTTTCAAATGTGCAGTTGCCTCCTTAAAGGCTTGTGTAATCGTAGCGTGTAGATGGTCCACTGCGGGCATTTCTAAGTGTTGGGGTGAGTCAAGGTCTGAGGTTCGAGGATGGTGCCCATATAGGGTATAGAAGGGGCTTTGTCCAGTTTCAAATGTACTGAATTATTGTATGCATATTCGGCGATCCAAAAGATGTCCTTCCAATTACTCTGTCTGATGTAACATACAATGCAGGTATTGTTCAAGAGTCTGGTTGGTCCTCTCTGTTTGACCATCGGGCTGGGGGTTGTGACTGGTCGATAATCTCACGTCGATTTGCGCCAATTGACATTTCTTCCAAAAATGTGAAATGAATTGACTGCCCCGGTCAGAGACCAACACGGACGGAAATCCATGTATGCGAACAATGTTTTCGAGGAATTCTTTGGCCAGGATTGAGGCTGAAGGTAGTCCTTTTAAAGGAATAAAGTGAGCCATCTTGGAAAAAAGATCCACAATAACTAGAATGGTGTTAAATCCATTACAAGGAGGTACATCAGTAATAAAGTCTAATGATAAGGTGTGCCATGGTGTAGGTGGAATGTCTAAAGGTTGTAAGAGTCCAGCTGGTTTTTTCTTTTGACTTTTGTTTTGGGCGCAAATGCCACAAGACATCACAAATGATTTAATATCCTTTCGCCAGGTGGGCCAAGAGAATTTTCTTTAAATTTTAGCTTCAGTTTTTGCAATACCTGGGTGCCCCTCCATTAGGGTATCATGTTAACGGGAAATGACTAGCTCTTGTAGTTCCTTGTGTGGCAGAAATAGCCGCCCTTGGTAATAAGGCAGATCATTGGTGACAGAGTAGTGCAGGCCTTTCTTTACCTAGTCCTGCAGGGCTGTAGGATCAAAGAGTTGCTGGATCTTTACCTGAATGTCCTCTACCGTCTGTAGAGTAGTCATGCCAAGAATCCTTTGTTCAGAAATTATGGTTCTGGGTTCACTTCTGCCTCTCCCATCCCTATTCGGGATAAGGCGTCTGCATTCTTACAACCTGGTTGATAGGTTATCACGAAATCGAACTCGGCAAAGAACAATGCCGTTCGGAGTTGACGTGACGATTGAGCCTTAGGTGTTTTTAAATACTGTAAGTTCCGGTGATCACAGTAATGGTATGCCTGCCATCGAGAATATAGTGCCGCCAAGCCTTGAAGGTGGATTTAATGGCTAATAACTCCTTGTCGGTAACCGCATAGTTTAACTCGGGTGCCGAGAACTTTCTGGACCAAAATGCTACTGGGTGAAGCTGGCCAGTTTCAGGGTCCTTTTGAGACAGGACAGCTCCCATGGCTAGACCGGATGCATCAGTTTCCACTATGTATGGAAGGTCAGTGCGCGGGTGCTTTAATACAGGTGCAGACGTGAATTTCGCTTTCAGCTCTTGGAAGGCATTTTCAGCTTCTTCAGTCCACATAAAGCGTTTATTTTTACGCAAGAGTGCTGTGATGGGATGTACGACATGTGAAAAATCTGGGATGAATCTGCGGTAGAAATTGGCAAAGCCAAGCATGCTTTGTACTCCTTTAACTGAACTTGGTGATGGCCACTTAAGGATTGCGTCCACCTTTCGTTAGTCCATTCGGACTCCCTTTGGGGTCAGGATAAACCCAAGGAATTCAACTTCTGTGGCATGAAAAACGCATTTTTCTAGTTTTGCATATAGTTTGTGCTGGCCCAGTTTCTCAAGGACTGCTCGGACATGCTTCACATGGTCAGATTCTAAAGAGGAGTATACTAGAATATCATCGATATATACGACAACACAAACGTCAATGAGTTCACGAAGAACATCGTTCATGAAGTATTGAAAGGCTGCTGGTGCATTGCACAACCTGAAAGGCATCACCTGGTATTCGAATAACCCATACTTAGTGCGAAAAGCAGTCTTCCATTCGTCGCCCTCTTTTACACGTACCAGATGGTACGCCCCCGGAGATCTAATTTAGTGTATATACAAGCGTCCTTCACTTGGTCTAGTAGTTCAGGGATCAGAGGCAATGGATATCGATTCTTAACGGTTATCTGGTTCAATGCGCGGTAGTCTATGCACGTTCTGAGGTCACCTTCCTTTTTGGGCACGAAGAACAAAGCTGAAGATGCAGGGGACTTGGATGGGCGAATAAAGCCATTGGCAAGGTACTGGTCTAAGTATTGTCGTAGGTGAAGGTTCTCAGGTTCCGTAAGGGCATAGATCCTGCTACAAGGGGGTTGTGCACAGGGTATGAGATCGATTTGACAATCGTACGATCTGTGAGGAGGTAAGGTGTTTGCCTCTTCTTTTTGGAAGACATCCTGGAATTCTTGGTATTCTGGAGGTAGTTGCATGACTGCTGTGGTTACTGTGGCCTGGCCTGCGTTCTGATTTTTCTTTGGGTAACAGGTTTGTGCACAATCCGGGAAGGTAATTCTCTTCTCTCGCCAATCAATAGAAGGATTATGTGTTTCCAACCAAGGTATCCCCAGTATTATTTGGAACTGTGGGGCTTTGATTAGATCAAACACAATAGTCTCTCGATGCCCATCCTGACCCAATAGTGTCATCTCTGCGGTGGAATGAGTTACAGGCCCAGAGGCAATTTCAGTTCCATCGACTGTGGTGATGACATCTGAGGTGGTTTTTCGGCAGAGAGGTAGATTCATCCTGGAAGCCAATTCATAGTCCACATAGTTTCCTATGGCCCCGCTATCAATGTATGCCCTTACTGCGTGCATACGCGATGGCTGCCCTGGATCTACGAGGACCATTGGTATGATGAAATGCAAGGTCTGAGTATCCTTCAAGCTCGGCAAGCGGTCCTCTTCGCTTGTCGGGCACGGTCGTTTCCCCAAGTCTGACTCCATATGGCTTTTATCAGCAGCTCCTACTACCTTCTTGGGTGGTTTTACAGGGCAATCCCATAGAAAATGCCCAGAAGTTCCACAATATAAACACAATTGCATTTGCCGTCTCCTTTCTTTTTCATTCTGGGTTAAGGGTCCTTTAACCCCTTGCATACGTTCTGAAGCATTAGCGTGGGTTTTGACTAACACCCGATTCTCAAACTTGGCTCGATCAGCCTTTCTGTTCTGAAGTCTGTGATCTAACTGGACCACTAAGTCTATATATTCAGCGCAGTCTTGTGGTGGGTTCACGACTTGAGCCAAGCCATCCTTGAGTTCTCCTCGAAGCCCTCGATGAAATAACGTGATTTGTTTTATCTCAGGCCATCCAGTTTCCACTATCAACCTATTAAATGTGGCGATGTAGGATAGAAGGTCCTGGTTACCCTGTCGTAGGGACAAAAGTTTGTTATCCAGGGCCTGTCCTTGGGAGTGCCGGGCAAATAGTCTTTCCATGCTCGTTTGAAAGCCCTGAAAATCCAGAAGAATTGGGTCATCCTGAGTAACTAGTGGGATTGGCCAATCAGCTGCACTGCCGCTGAGATATGACAATACAAAGGCTACCTTGGCTTGATCGTTTGGGAAGGCTCCAGGTCTGCATAAAAAGTGCAAGCGGCATTGGTTCACAAACACGGCAAACCTTTTGGGATCTCCGGCAAAGCGTTTGGGTGGAGCTAATGGAATATTTCCTGGTAGGTTTATTTGCACAGGGTTACTCAAACACAGGAGCTGGATTTCCCCTGGAACCAGGTAGGGGTGCTTGTCCAGCCTGGCTTTGTAATAGTTGCCTAGCAAGGTCATCAGTTTGCTCCTTTGACAAAATCAGTTCTCTCCTAAGAGCATTGGTTTCTTGGCGGGCGGAATGCACTTCAGCCCTCAGTTCCCCTAGTAATTGGGCCAATTGGTCAGTCTCTGAGGTATCCATAACGCCCTGGTGGGAATTTGTGGGTAGGCTTCGTGTTCTGTTACGCTCAACTGGCTCCCACAGAGGCGTCGATCGAACTGGACTGCTGCGGTCTCCACCAATGTGACGCGTAGGGCCGAGATGACGGACTGGACTGGCCCACCTAGCTTAATTTGCTTGGCCCGTAGGAATATTCTTCTGCAAATGGAGAAAGGGAATTAACCACCGGTGGAGCTGAGTGTAAATCCCCCCACTCCCCACTGTTCTCCCCACAGATTATCTTTGATGTCCCCTCTTATAGTCTCACCTGATGGTTTGAAAAGATGAGCTCTCCATCCTGCATTGAGCGCAGGGGCACGTTGATAACCAGTTGCTTCACTGGCTCGAAGGAATTGGTGAGTTCCAGAACAATATTGTCTTTGAAAAGTATGTAGTTCGTAAGAGTTCAAATGCCTGACTTTCACTCTTGTCCGATTCCTTGCAGGTTGCAGCTTGACCCTAGTGAAGAGTTCCTCGTGGCAACCGTAATATTCTGGTAAGGATTGTATTTTCCGACACAGTTCGATAAAATAATGTCATTATGTAACTTGTTGCTTTCTCCCTTATTCAGGCGCTGAAAGAAAGTATGAAGTCTCGGGGAATAATACCTCCGGCGGTAAAATCAGGTAAGTCTATTGCGGTGAGGAGGGTTCCCCTTGATAGTCCCTTTGTTTCACCTTGCTGCCCTTTTGTTTCCCCTTAGGGGCCGGGGTTCGGCGAAGATGCAGTGGAAGCTGCGCCGACCCGTGAAGAGGAATAGTACCCCCGGTGGTAAAATTAGGTAAGTCTATGGGGGGGTAACTAATATTCCTCTGTGTATTCCCTTGGCTCACCCTGCTGTTCTTGTCTTCTCCTTAGGTGCCGGAATGCGGCGGGAACATGCAGGAGGATGCAGTGGATTGTGAAGATGCTGCGAAGGCCGGTGAGTTCAGCGCGGCGCTGCAGCAGGCGAGGCGACGCGCATAAAATAATTTCTTTCTTCCAGCTTGAAGGCGCGATGGATCGGGAATTCAGGTAAGGATCAAAGGTATTGCTCTTGTTCTAACCTTTTCTCCTTCTTTCTCCTTTTTCTAGAAGCTCCAAACTCGAGGCGGGCGTGGCAGAAGACTGGATGCAGACTTGCAGGCACGGTGAGCGTTACGCTGCTGGATGCAGAATAACACGAAGCGTGTGCTGCTCTTCGGGCGTGGTTTAAATAGCCTCTAAAGTAGTCCCAGGTAAGTATTCCTCCCCAGCCCCACCCGAGTAAAAAAATAGTCCCTAGGTAAAATAGTCCCTTCCAAGTCTCATTTGGCTTGGAGCTCTTGCAGCATGGTCTGCATTAGGTAAGCTTGCAGCATGGTCAGCATCAGGTAGGTTCTGCTGTATGAGCCTGGCGCCAGGACTGACCCTCCATATGAGCCTGGCGCCAAAGGCGCCAGGACCGCACCCAAACAGCCCCTAGCAGGGGTTTTTGGGCTTTCTCAAAATAACTTGATGCCTGCTTCCGGGGTTGCTGGACCTGGTATGGGTCCCCGGGGGTAGGCATCATGACACCCATTTCCCCACAAGAAAGGATGAGAAGGATCCACACAGGCTTGTGCATGTATTGTGCATCGGATAAACATCTGGTTAGAGAATGCCCTCTTGCCCCTCCACGGCGTTCGGGAAACGCCAGCTCCCGATCCTAGATGGATCAAGGTGTCGGGAGAGAGATGTTTGCTCCACATCCATTCCATCCTTGAACTCTCCTGGACAGAACAACCTAGTGGTTCTCCAAGCCTTATTATCGTTAACAAAGAAGGAGACCTACCCCATTCTGGCCCTGGTGGATTGTGGGGCTATGGGAGTATTCATTGATCAAGATTGGGTCTTTAAGTACTGTATTCCATATGAAGCCAGGGGTATAATGCATCCTGTGGAGGCAATTGGTGGTAGACCCCTCAGTTTAAGACCCATATCCTTACAAACCAAGGAAATACAACTTTCAATAAACCATCACCAGGAATTGATCAAGTTTGATATCAAGTCAGCACACTACCCCATGGTACTAGGCATGCCCTGGTTGCAGAAGCACAATCCATACATCAATTGGACAGCAGGATCCTTATTTTTGGGAGTAGAGTATTGTCTGTCTCATTGTTTGTCCCCGGGTCCTTCCTTGATATCGTCCAATGGTATTCCAACAGATCAACAAGAGGCACTCATGGTTTCCAACATCATTCAGGTCCCAAAGGCCTATCAGGATTATGCTGATGTGTTTTCAAATGCCATAGTACAGGCTCTACCCCCCCTCACAGACCCGAAGACTCTGCCATAGACACAGAGCCTTCAGCAGTGATTCCCTTTGGAAGAATGTTCATCCTATCCGAACCGGAAAAAAAGGCCCTCCGGGAATACTTGGATACCAACCATGAAAACGGCACCATAAGACCATCGAAATCCCCAGCCGGACCCTCGCTGTTCTTTGTCCCCAAGAAGGACACCAAGGAACTTTGACCTTGTCTCCATTATCGTGGATTAAATCAATGTACCCTCAAGGACTGTTACCCCTTACCATTAATCTCGGATATCCTGGAAGCAGTGAGAGGAGGTGTAATCTTCACGAACTGGATCTCAGAGGTGCCTATCATCTGATTCGTATCAAGGAAGGAGACGAATGGAAAACGGCCTTTAGAACACCCTTTGGACATTACGAGTACCTGGTCATGCCCTTTGAACTTGCTAATGCCCCCGCATTCTTCCAACGCTTCATGGATAGAGTGTTCTCTGACATGCTGTTTCTCTTCGTCATTGTCTACCTGGACGATATCTTGATTTATTCCAAAGACACTTTAAAGCATGAAGAACACGTGAGAGCAGTCTTACAATGACTACGAGAACACTTACTCCTGGCCAAACCTGAGAAATGCCTGTTTCACGTGACTTCTGTTCATTACCTAGGATTTGTCCTTAGTCCAGAAGGAATTAGTATGGATCATTCGAAGGTAAAGGCCATACTCTCTTGGCTGACTCCCACTTCCGTGAAACAAGTTCAATCCTTCCTGGGGCTTGTCAATTTTTACTGGAAATGTATACCCACCTTTTCTGAGATTGTTCAACCGATCATCGCTCTCTTGATGAAAGACACTCCCTTCCTCTGGTCTGCACCTCAAGACAAAGCATTTCAACGTCTAAAAACAGAATTTACTCAAGCCCCCATCCTCGCTCAGCCCGACATTATTTCGGCCGTTCCTAGTGGAGACGGATGCCTCTAACTACGCCATAGGAGCAGTCTTCAAACAAGAATTTGAAGACAAGTTGGAACACCCCATCGCATATCTTTCACAAACTCTGACCCCCAGTGAGACACATTCCGTTTTGGAAAAGGAACTATTAGCCATCCGCCAAGCCTTCACAGAGTGGCGACATCTTCTCCTGGGAGCTAGACAATCGGTCCAGGTTCGTACAGACCATCAAAACCTTCAAGTTCTACAATCCTTGGAGTGTAGGAATATCCATCAAGCCCGTTGGGACTTCTTCTTTGCCCAGTACCAGTTCCATATGACTCATGTTCTTGGAACACAAAATATAATCGCTGACGCCTTATCTCGGCGCCCGGACTACGACACTACTGAAGATCGGGCCTATCCCAAGATGTTTCCCCACTTGATTTTTGTAGCCCAAGCAGTCAGTCTTTTGGAAGAAGTACGGATGCAAACCCAATCCTCAGGGCTCTGGAAGGACATTACCAAGAAAAATCTGTGGAATCTGAGATCCAAGGACAGATATTTGTTCAAGGATAACGCCCTGGTCATCCACACACAGAAATTACAACAAAGGATAATAAACCTCTGCCACGATACCCTCCACTCCGGACATCGTGGTATCACCAATACCCTCCGTCTTATACAAAGACAATTTTGGTGGCCTAAAATGAAGACTGACGTACGACTGTACGTCCAAACCTACTCTATATGCAGTCAAAACAAGCACGATAACAAGAGACTGGTGGGCCTCCTATTGCAACCTCCAGTACCGACAAGTCCATGGAAAATCGTCGCTACAGACTTTATTGTGGAATTACCACCTTCCAGGGGCTACACGACGATCATGGTCACCATTGACTTGTTCACTCACATGGCTCATTTTACACCTCTTTATAAACTACCATCCTCTTCAGATTTTACCACCTTCCAAGATCATATCGGACTGAGGACCTCAATACGTCTCTCAGTTCTGGAAACATCTCTGTCGCATTCTAGGGACCCAACATGCTCTCTCATCAGGTTATCACCCACAAACCAACGGAGCCACGGAACGTGTAAATCGGACCCTAGAACAGTACCTTCGTCGTTTTGCCACCAAGGTTCAGGATGATTGGTCACTCCTTATACCCGTGGCTGAGTTTGCCTACAACAACTCTGATCACTCGGCAGTCAAGACCAGCCCTTTCTATTGTAATCCAGGATTTCACCCGTCAGTTTTACCTTCTATTCTTCCACATCCCACACCAGTACCTACTGTCGACTCATGGATTGAAACACTCATCAACATACACAAGGAAGCCAAGGAACATTTGGAAAAGACCCAGACACGCACTAAGCGTTATGCGGACTCCAAAAGAAGACCAGGGCCTTCTTATTCCGTTGGTGATCAAGTCTGGTTGTCCTCGAAACTACTACCACGGCATCTATGGCCAAACAAGTTAGCCCCCCGGTACTGTGGGCCATTTTCCATAAAGGAAATCATCAATTCAGTCTCATTTCGGCTCAAGCTACTAGACTCCTGGAAGAAAATTCACCCAGTTTTTCACACTTTTTTATTAAAACCCTACGTCCAATCCACCCGGAATTCCTGCAGACCCAGTCCCGTGATTGTGGACGACCAACTGGAATATGAGGTATCCAGAATATGCGATTCCAGGTATAATCGGGGTCAAGTTCAATACCTGGTCGAGTGGAAACGATATCCTCCTAGCGAAAGAACCTGGGAACCAGTTTCTAACCTGAATACCCCTTGATTGCTTAGAAGATTCCATCTCATACACCCGGGCAAACCTGGTGGAACAGGTTTTCGGAGGAGGCATGCTGTCATGACCCATAGAACGTGCCCCTTCTGGACTTCCTGGTCCTTATCGCGGCGGGGCTTGTATTCATTATTACTTCCAACATGGCCGTATCACGTGACTCGCCTCGCACCAGCCTTTACGTCGGACACAGCACGTTCCATAAATATGCCACGCCCCCTCGGCCCTGCACGTCTCAACGCTATCAACAGGTAGTGACTAGACGTGTACTTTGCTGCTTGGCGAATCCTCTATTTCCTAGTTCTTGGTCCCTTATTCTTACTCCTTCCACCTTTCCCTTCTAATTTGCTCCTGGAATCCTCGTACATTAGCGAACGCTGCTTCCCTCCTGGACTTCCTCTACACGCGAGTATCCTGGAACTCTGAACGCATGTTGGAGTCTGAAGAGACTCGTGCGAGCCTATACAAGACCCGATCCGCCCGCAAGAAGAATCTTCCCGCGGAACTGAGCAAGAAGCGATCTCAGGTGAGATGGGGGGGGAGATTCTTGCCATTCTGTGGGAGTGCATTGCAATGGCGGCGGAGCACATACCAGAAGGGGAAGAACGGGAAGGGTTCCTAGCCATCGTTAGAGATGGCAAGGAAGCCATGCAGGAATCCCTTGGCCTCAAGCACAGTAATACGCAGATTTGCTTGGTTGCGAAAGTCAGGTTTCGCACCAGACGTGCAAAACCGTCTTTTGAATATGCCTTTTGACGGGTCCCTCCTTTTCGGCAACAAGGCTGACGAGAGCCTTGAGAGGTTGCAGACCTCAAAAGCAGCAGCCAAATCTTTAGGAGCTGCTATTAGGCAACCTCAGCCTTTTCCTGCATCAGGACAATCTTGGAGGGGACTATCCTATCATTATTACTCCTCATATGGAAAGGCGAGAGGAATGGCCAGTCAAAGAGGCCAGAGAAAAAACACTCGTGGTGGACGAGGTAAACGTGCTAAGCCAGCCACAGCTGCAGCCTCTTTGCCATCAACAGCTGCAGCAACCGTCACAAAACCACTTTGAGGACTTGCATCACAAGACACCTGTAGGAGGCAGGCTGTCACAGCATCTGCAAGAATGGCGAGCCATTACTTCGGATGTTTGGGCTCTAGAAATAATAGCTCAAGGTGACTGCCTTCCTTTTCTAACGCAATCCACCGGGGAGACGCTCTTTGAAGCTTCCAGACCCGCTCCTAGAGCAGTAAGTTTTAACCCTGCTAGAGAAAGGTGCTATAGAACCAGTGCCTGTAGCGTAGAGGAACAAGGGATGGTACTCGCTATATTTTTTGATCCTCAAAAAGGACGGAGGACTGAGATCCATCTTGGACTTAAGAGGCTTGAACAAGCTCCTCAGCAAAGACAAGTTCAAGATGGTTACTCTTCCTCAGACCCTTCAGGCCCTTTAACTTCAGGATTGGTTGGTGTCATTGGACCTTCAGGATGCTTATTTTCATGTGCCAATCCATCTCAAGCACAGAAAATACCTGAGATACGTGGTTGGCGACTCGAATTATCAGTTTCGAGTCCTACCATTCGGGTTGACCTCCGCCCCGAGGGTCTTCACCAAGTTGATGGCAGTGGTGGTAGCGCACCTCAGGAGAGGGGGGATTCACGTCTATCCCTACCTGGACAATTGGTTGATCAGAGCTCGTTCTGCTGAGCAAGCCCTGAATCATCTGAAAATCACCTGCCCCTTCCTCCACAGACTGGGCTTCTCCCTCAATTTCAAGAAGTCACAAATGACACCTTCCCAATAGCTTCAGTACATAGGAGCTGTATTGGACACATCCTTGGGGAAAGAGCTCGCCTCCCAAGTCGAGGGCTTAAGACATTCTTCAGATGGTTTCCAAATTCCAAAATACTCAAAATCTCCAGGCCTACGACTTCTTGAGGTTGCTTGGCGTCATGGCATCCTGCATTTTCCTAGTGCCAGAAGCACGCCTGAGGATGAGATCCCTTCAATGGGCTCTAAAGACACAATGGTCCCAATTCTCAGGATCTCCTTCAGATTCCGAACAAGGTTCGGCAGGATCTTCTGTGGTGGACTTGCACAGAGACCATCCTAAAAGGAGAACATTTTTGGCAACCATGGCCAGAGATATCAGTAGTTACAGATGCCTCACTCAAAGGGTGGGGAGCCCATACCAACGATTTGACCATCAGCCGTCGTTGGTCTCCATCGGAGTCCAAACTACATATCAACCTTTTAGAGCTGAGGGCAATCAGGCTGAAGGCCTTCCTGCCATCTGTACGGGGAAAGAATGTCCTGATAATGACGGACAACACAGTGGCCATGTACTACCTCAACAAAAGAGGAGGTGTAGAGTTAATACCACGGTGCAGAGAGGCAATGCAGCTCTGGTTTTGGGCAGTACAAGAAGGAATCCCTCTCTCGGCAGTTCACCTAGCTAGTGAGAAGAACACAACGGCGGACACTCTGAGAAGGCAGAGCACAGTCTCCCATGAGTCGGAACTAGCTCAGGAATTTCTTCAAGAGATCTTCACCTTGGGGAACCCCTCAAGTGGATCTGTCAAAAGGAGGTGCGAACTGTACTGCTCAAGGGAATTTCCCCCAAGGGGAGCTTTAGGAGACTAGTTCGTGGTGGAATGGGAATGTCCACTCCTGTACGCGTGTCCTCCAGTTCCCGTGATTCCTCACGTAATCGGGAGGTTGAGAATCCATGGCGATCCATGATCCTAATTGCCCCGGACTGGGCCAGGAGGACATGGTACCCGGACCTTCTGGACCTCCTCATACTGTTTTTCATAAAGACAGAGTGGTACTTAAGGTGAAGCCTACCTTTCTCCCCAAGGTTGTTTCGGAGTTTCATATTACTCAGAAAATAATATTACCATCTTTTTATCCTCCCACACATCCGGGCAAAGAGGAAGAAAGACTTCAGACTCGACCCTAGACATGCACTTAGTTTTTACATTTCCAGATTGGCAAAACTGCGGCAGAATGACCATTTGTGGGCTATTCAGGTCACAAATTGGGTCTAGCCATCACCAAACAAACTATCTCCAGATTGATTATTTTAACTTTATCGGAATGTTAGACTGGCCGGTAAAAACCCTCCAGAACATTTAACAGCTTATTCGACTAGGGGTGTTGCAACTTCGTCTGCTTTGCAGAGGGCAGTGCCGATAATGGATATATGTGCAGCTGCCACATGGTCGTCTGTGCACACCTTTACTAAATACTACAGTCTAGACTCCTCCACGAGCCAAGATTCTGCTTTTGGAAAAGCAGTATTGCACTCTGTACATACATGATCACATTACATTTTACTCCCTCCTCCAAATTATGTAAACTGCTTTGGGAGTGTAACAAAGATAAGGAATACGTGGGAGGACGCATTCCATTCGAAGAACAAGTTACTTACACATGGTAACATTCTTTTGACTGGATGTTGTCCCACGTATTCCTTATCGCCCATCCCAACCTACCCTTCAGTAAAACTTCCCTTGCGGGTTGCAGTCTACGCTCTCTCAAGGGGAATAAACGTCGAACACAAGACAGTGCTCCACTCGTCAAAACGGAACTGAGGTCAAAGGGCGCTGCGCATGCTACTTACACCTGCAGTGACGTTGACGTCAAGACGGAGGCCTCCAAAGCACATCGACTCGACCAGGCAAGGACACACACCGCCCTTACTGGAAAAAAGATTCTGAGACAGCAAGCTGGATATTGGGGAAATAGCAAAGATAATGAATACGTGGGAGGAACATCCAGTCGAAAGAACGTTACCATGGGTAAGTAACTTGTTCTTCTCATTAATTTCTGATCTGAACTTGCAGCAAAAGGTACGTCATCACTTCCTTCTGCCCAGTGTTCTTTTACACTCCCCTTGAAGGTCAATAACAAACGTTTAGAAAAAGTTTTGTGTCCATGCATCGTTTGTTTTACTTCTTTTTAGATTTCTTTGTTCCTGCTCCTCCATTTGTTGTTCCTTTGTTCTTTTAGTGTAATACACAAATTGATTGTGGCACAGCATTTAATGTGGAAGTCTATCCTTGGTTTATAGTTTTAGGAGTAAATCCTTCTACTTTACTTCTCACTTCTACTTCCATGCTATTCGGAATTGGTGGGGGAGGAGTTGTTTTTTTTTTTTGTTTTTAGTCAAATCATCCACCCTTGCACTGATTTTCACCAGCATGATGGAGTGTACCCGTACTTCATCCCGGATGTTATCGTACAGAGTCACGTACAAACTTAATACCATATTTAAAGCAGACCGGGTTGGTGATGTCAATCTAATTTGTTCGTCCACTTCCCTGAGGTTATGATGCATATTGCTGACATCTTCTATTTCTATTTCTTGATTGGATTGTTCTTGTCTATTTTCTGCCGCCCCACCTCTATTTTCTATGAAATCAATATGGTCTGATGGAGAGTCTTGAATTGACGGGTCACAGCTTTGGTTTACTATAGTTATTCTACAGTTTTTTTGGCAATTCGCCTGGTAATGATTGCAAGCTTAAGTTCTGCACTTCATTCATGTGTGTTCTGTCCAGGCAGGCCGTAGTTGTGATTCCCACCACTTTTCCTACAACTGGAACTGCATTGGAAAATTCTCATGGGGTTTGGGGGGGAGATCCGGGGAAGAGCTTTGTGCACGGCACCCTCCTGCAGACATCAGTAATTCTTTCCTAAATTTGGGGAGGCTCCAAGTCTTTCATTTTCTGTTTGGGCTGTTGCCATCATTCTTAATGAGTTGGGTGGAGCCTCTCTGAGTAATGCTGTGTGTGGCCATTACATGCAATGTTCGATTAGTCTACTGGTAGATGAGTAGGTAGATCATCTTTCTTTGGTTTTCTCTGTTAATTTGCAAATCTGATTCGGCCTGACTTTCTATTTGATGTGATATTTGTTCACAAGGCCCTCCTGTTTGGCTATGCAGTCCAGTGTGTGCTGCCATTCTGGATAGACAACTCTGTCAGTATTGCTTACAAACAGAGTAAAGAAAGTGAACAGCGCAACACGCACCAGTACAAGTTGTGAATGTGGCATCGGTACAATTAGGCACAATTTCCGTACTGCACTTTTCCGGTGGCGGCTCAAGAGTGACAATAGCAGTTTATGTGCGTTTGAACTTGTGTTGTGAACTTCAAGGATGTGGGGAGGTCTGGGGGAGGCTGTGTGGCTGAAACCAGAGGATCTTGTGCTTGTTTGCAGTATGGACGGCTCAATGGGCTCAGCCCCACAGACGCCCTTGTGGTGTAACACATACCGGTGCTTGTTACTTTATAATGCTTTGTAATAGATATGTGGCTTATTTGCTGTGGGTCATACGCGTAGTCACAAGCTTTACAACCTAACAGTTTCTCAGTAGAGAGCTCCAAGGGCCAAGCCCCGCAGTCGCTCTCATGCTGAGGTGCATACCAGTAATTGCTGCTTTGAAAAATGTAGTCACATTCACACTATACGAAGGGTCCAAGCCACTCCATTCCCAACTTGGCCAACTGGCACACACACACACCATACACCACTCACCCAATTGATGTTAAACCAGTGATAGTCAGCTTTGAACACCACGTAGCAACCCCCCTGGACGTCTCCTCCTTGGATCCTGGAGACAGGGAACACTAGAAACACTCTGTCTCACTCCGCGACGCTCTGCATGCGGGGTGAGTATTTGGCTTTATTGCTCCGCCTCCTCCAGGAAGCAATAGTAAAAAACGGTATCAGCTGGCTACCGAGTGTCGAACAACAGGAACACTCCAAAATGTTGTTTTATATCTGCATGGCAAAGACTGTTTTGAAGAATAAGAAGTAGCCTAGAAGCCCGAAGCGGATTCTTTTGTAGCTGCAAGGCAGGCAAAGAGGCTGCCCTTTCTTAAGATATAGAAAGAAGAGTGCCTTGCCAACTTGTAGAGGTATAAATGTCTTGTAAATCTGCCCATCATTGAAGTTGCCATTGTAGCAGCACATTACAAACCATTAGAAGTTGTAGTAGCAGCAGCAAGACTGCAGATGTCAATATTTGTCAACACTGTTGAAGCTAACTGTGGGGCAAAGGAATCTTTTCTCAGTTATATTGCAGAGGAAGGGAGAAGATACCTTTGTCAACTTCATCTTTTCTTTCTTGGAACAAAGCCGTCCAAGAAACTCCATTGGTGCTGTTAATTCTTTGTGGATCTGTAATGATGGAAGTCTTTCACCAAACAAGGAAGAGACTTTGTCCAATGCATTTTATTTGTGTGAACTTTGTTTCTTTGGAACGTTTCAAGACTTTCGTTAAGACCTTTTTGTTCCTTGGAGAAAACTGACTTTCTTGGGGGAGCAGGATCTGCCCAGCAACACAAGAGGTCATCCAAGACACTGGGTGTTTGGTAACCATTTTTATGTTGCATATGTGTTGTTTGAATGTTTATATTGTTTAATGTGAGGGTTAGTTTTGTGAATGCTAGGTTTTCCCATAGATCTTAAAATGGGTATGGAATCCGCTGGTCGAGTAGGTTTAGTTAGGACTTCTGTTATTATTTTTTGTGTAATAAAATGGCAAATCCTGAGAACCCAATACAGTTGTGAGTCTCATATTACTGACCCCTCACGCTCCCCTCTGGACTTATCACAGCCGATAGACCCTTTGGATATTTGTGTGAACAAGAACACTCTTTCCTGTTTTCTTACCAACATTCCGTAATTCCAGATTTGACGCAGCCTTGCAGGAAGCACAGAAATATTGCTTAATTTGTACAAAAGCTTCAGTCATCGGATAGGCTCTTAGTCACAAATGGCGGCCTTTACTCTGGCAATGGGTATCAAATGCTGATGTCACATGCTGGGTGCTCTTTTTATCATTCACTGCCAATACAGCTTCTACTCTGGACAGCATAATGCAATGATGCCTAAGTCGGCATCTTTTTAGTGTTCACTCCACTTTACATTGTTTGAAAAATAGCACATTGGCTACACATGTTTGGTTTGCCCAGCACTACACCTGGAGGATGGATCCTGATCTGGTGCTCAGTTTGGCCTGACCATGGTAAAAACAAAAACATTTGTGGATAGCTAGCTTGAGTTTATTGACTTGTTCTCCTCCTCCACCTAAATTTCTGGTTGTATTACAATTTCAATATGTGTCTGGAGAAAAGAAGACTGAGCATAGAAGTAAGTCCACATTACTTGTCCCGCGAGCTCTTAACGTTGCTCAGTACATATGACGCATCCACCGTCTCTAGTCTCTTCCTTGTCAATATGGACCTCATGTGTCTGGTGGAAACTGCCTCCTTCCATTATCCCCTTCGCCCTCCTTCATTTTGAGATACAAAATCAGCTTGTCTGTTTGTCTCTCTCCCTCTCCCCACCCCCTGTCCATGTTGTATCTTGTCAACCTCTGTGCAGCAGGTTCACAGTGACATCTATTCTCATATCATCACCTGTCATTCTCTCTGTCTTGTGCTCTGTGGGATAAATTATACCCCTCCATATCCGGCTCACATGCTTTCTATCTCCTTCTTTGCAGATTTGATGCAGCCCTCCAGGAAGCTTTGCAAGTAGACTGCATGCTCTCAGAGGGGCAGGAGGATGAAAAAACCCTTCAGGAGAAGTTCCCTTTCCTGGGAGTGCCGATGACTGTTAAAGAGGCATTTTCACTACATGGTAAGTGGTTTAGGGGACATTCTCGTTTGGCACTTCTCCCCAGGTGGGAGCCCTTGCCTGGGAGGTGAGGCTGCTACCCGATATTTCCCCTACGGGTGGTAAAGAGCAGGAGGACCTCACAGGGTGAGACTCTCCTCAATGGGATGGGGTTTCCCGTTCCATGGTGCAACTCCCTAACCCTCTTGCCTTTGAGTCGCTGAAATCCCTATGATCTGTAAGAAAAACCTCTGACAATACCACTATAAGACCCAACTCATTGTGTTATGAAAATACTGTGAAGAAGAAGATTACAGGAGTCAAACAAACTACTCCTTCATGTGATATCAAAAGTATGGGGAAGAGGTGGCCCTGAGGAGGCTTGAAGAGTGCATCATATATACAGACAAGGGACTATACAATTATGCTCGGGAGGACCCAGCTATCTACCATTAAAACAAAGGACTGTCTGAAAGAAAACCAGGGAAACCAGAGAGAAGCCAGCGCAAAGACCCACCTGCCTGGGAAGTTCAAACCTGGCGGCCAAGACATGGTACGGAGAAGCTGGTCCTCGGACGAGAGGATGTGGCGGGGAAGGTCGGAGGAAAGCTTGAGAGGCAGGAGGAGGCCAGACCAACGCTGAAGTTACAGAATCCATTGACAGTGACGTGACCTCAGCAAGGTGGACCGGCAAGTCCCTTAAAAACACTGATACTGAAGATCCAGAGCACTCCAGAACCGAAGATCCAGAAGCACTGCAGAACCGAAGTGGGGTAGTGAGAAGCAATGAAAAAGTGGCGACGAACAGCCTAAGCAGCAGAAAGGCCCCAATGTCCCAGGACGATCCGACAAAGTGGTCACAGGAAGAAAGAGGTAACGGGAACCAAGGTAGAGCAGGCAGGGGTTTGGGGGAGAATAACATATGCATCGAGAGATATCTCCTTCGTCTCAGTAATTGTTGTAAAGCCTACCAAAGCTTCGGGAGTGATCTTCCTCATCACAATACTTATTGTAACAGTAAACAAAGTGAAATGAGCCTTGGTAACAATCTTCCTTATCTTAGAAATTCTCACAAAATGGATCCAAATTCCATTGAACCACGGAAAGTAGATTATTGGGGGATATTTAAATGAACTATGGAAGAAGACTGGAGAGAAGTACAAAGTGTAATAAGAACTGTTAAGAAACACTATCGCCAAAAGCCAAGTGAACCAGGAGAAGGGAGCCATTCTCCTGGTTTCCCAGTACAGCTTTGTTGATTCAGAAACGAGGGCAACATTTGCCAAACATATCGTCAAGAAGCCTAACCAATGGAACAGGAGACCGAGTCACTCTTCTGGTATTCTACATCTTACATCTTTGTGGACCATGAACTCTTAGTTATGACTTTTAGAGCACATACACTAAAGTGTATATCAGTTAACCAGGAGACAGGGCTCATTCTATGGGTGTTCTTTGTTGTGTGTATGGTGGCAGGGCTAGAGTTAGGTTAATTTGGACAGGACTTTTCCATTTGGATAAGCACCCTCACGACGATCACCTGCGTTTTCTTTAGTTGGGTAGGGAATAGCCTTTAGAATAGGGAGAGTTAAGCCTTTTTTCTCATTTTTTTTAATGAAGTGTTGATTCCATGCCACTCCTTCTCCAGTACGCCACACATTTGAACATATGTCTGACCCTTACCATGTGACAGTGCCCAATCGGGGTGGCCAGCAGATTCTCTGTGTAACATGACAGCCGACAGCCAAAGCTGTATTCTAGAGGGCAGGTATCAAATGAGGAAACTATTAAAATACTACATAACACTAAAAATAATTACATTCCCAAGTCTCCAGCAAATGTTATAAAGGTTAACGGTATCAGAAAAAGTACATTACAGAATATTGAATACAAAACATTGACAATTATGACATTGACCCCAACCTGTGTGCAACCCCACCATGATGACAATCTTCATTCGTGTGGGGAGCCCATCTAAATGATTTGCCCATTCACAACTTAGTGAATTTGCAGGACGTCATCCTGCATATATATGTTCTGGAACTTAAGGCAGTTTGCCTGGTTCTCAAGCCTCTTTCCCTTGGTCAAGAACAAGTGGTTACTGATCCTGATGGACACTATTTCAGCGGGAGGGGGACTATGTAAAAAAAGAAAGAGTGGAGCACCAAATCTCCTCAATTAGGTCAACTAGCTATTTCACTCTGAGTGTGGACTGTCGCAGATTTTCTTAATAAATTGCGGAGTCTCCAGGAAGATTCTAGGGTTTTATTAAAAGAAAATGCATTTTAACGTACGATGCGTCAACTGCTCTTTTAATCAATGGGTAAGCTTTCAGTATACTCTCCTCAACTAGCAAGTGGAGGACTGCCTCCTCCACTTCTGCCATGTATATTGTAATACAACACAAATGTAATATAACTATATTGTAACCTGTAAATATACTGCTAATGACTATGTAACTATATTGCAACCTGTGTGTGTGTATATATATATATATATATATATATATATATATCTAATGACCATGTAACTAAGCTTTGTATTGTAACAAGTGCCACGATGTCCTTGGGCTGTTGTGCGCTATATAAATACGAATAAAACAGAACAAAACAAACAATATAATGACCGACAGATTTTTCAATAGAATGCACCAGGCTAGAAAAAGAGGTTTGGGGGTCTTGCTATGGGATGCCCCTTTCACTCATCGAGAAAGCACTTCCTCCCTAATCCAAGCACCCCTACCCCCAGGTTAGTGGATAGTGCTTATTTCTGCATCGTTATGCTAATGTTTTCATTCTCTATGATGAGGGCCAACGTCAAACACCTTATCTGTCTAACCTCCCTTAGGCGCTTCCTAGACTGGCCCTACACGATCAATGATGTTCATTCCAGAGGGATTCTAGAGTTGTGCCATACAGACACTGAAGCCCCAGTTGGTCTTCTCCCTTAGCCAGGAGCATAGCTCGGGTGCAACATGCTCGTCTTGGAAGCAAGACAACACTGAGAAGCATGTGCTCAATACCCGGTCCATCGCTTAGAGGCTTGATATAAAAGTCCAATTTAATGTCTTTTTTCCTCTCACGCTCAGATGTGCCTCTCCTGATGACTATTGTCCACTCAATACTCTTGCGTTCAAACTCCACCTTTCATCTGCTCCCTCTGCCTCTGTATTCTGTCCCCCTAATGCATCTTACTCCTATCACCTGCCTCCACCCTTCGATCTTATTACTCCAACCAATATGCTACTACTCCCTCCTCTACACTACTACTTCCTCATTCGCACTGCTACTAATCTCTGCACTGTATAAGAGTGCAGAAGCAAGATTCTTGACAGACAGGGGTCATGGTGCTTGCTATAAACTTATTAAAGTGAAAAAAATGAAAAGAAAACCCTTTATTGCCCTAACACTAAGAGGGAATTCCCTGCCTCAACCAAAAGTAACTAGTGTCAGCGTCAAAGTCCAAAAGCAAAGGTCCCAATGTCAGAATCCTAACTCTGTCCCTCGCACTCAGTTTCAACTAAATAAAAAGGTCTTTCGAATGGATTGTGTCCTCCAACGCATTCCACATCTTTGACATGTAATGTCCAAATCTGTGGACTTTGGAAAGTTTTTTGGCAGAGGGCGTCCTGCGTCGATGGCATCGGGTCCATGCCCCTCGAGGGCCTCCGTCGAGGACGACGTCAAGGGATGTTATAAATGGGATGCACGGCGCCCGTAGCCTCAGTTCTGTTTTTTCAGCGAACGTGTTAACTTCATGATACTCGGCGCGCCTCGTGTGTTTTCTTCATTGAAGATGTCTTTCTCTTCGACCCCTCTGACTCCGCGGTCCAGTTTCAAGACCTGCCGGGACTGCAAGTCTAAAATGTCGCTCACCGCCCCCCCCACCGTATTTGTTTGTGGTGCCTCGGTGAGTCGCACAACACAGAAAACTGCTCGAAATGCCAGTCGCTGACTGCAAAGGCCTTGCAGGAGCGGAAGAGGAAGCTCCAGGTAGGTAGGGACTCGAAGTCTGTTCAGTCTCAGACTTCCAAGTCCAAGGGTGTTTCCACAGATGACTTGAGGGGCGACTCTCTGCGTCGGAAGGAATCCCGGGGATCATGGTCCTGGAGTGGTTCCCGTCACTCGTCTTCCTCGTTGCGGCACTCTCGGAAGCGCCATCACCGGTCGCCTTCCCCGTCCTCCTCCTCGGATGGTGACTCGAGGAAGGTTACGTGCCCTAGAAAGTCCTCGACTCCGGAGGAATGGACAGCGTTCAAGAAATCTATGATGGCAATTTTTCAATCGCAGGACACGGGCCCGGTCGCGCCTCCTGACGAAGCCGGCCTGGATCAGTCTCGTTCCACGGCTTGCACGCCTTCGGGATCGGGTTCTCGACGCGACACACATCGGGAGCCTTCGAGGTCCCGTACGTACAAGGAATCGAAGGGTCGCAAGAGACGTGTCTCTAGGTCTCGGTCCTTGTCCCCAGCGAGACCGCAGCTACCTATGGAAGGCTCGATGCTGGCGTCGACTCGGTCGGCCCTGTGTCCGTCCGACTCAGACGTCGACGCTTTGCCGTCCTACCAGCCCACGGTGCCGTTGGCACCTGTGTCGACGTTGAAGCCTTCGTCTCTCCCGACGTCGATGTTGTCGACGCTCTCGACGTCGAAGCCTTCGACGCTTTCGGCGCCTTCGGGGATTTTTTCTCTGAGTGTGCCTTTGGAGTTCCCAGACATCGTCGGACATTTTAGATCGGGGTCCGTCCTCTGACCCTGTTTTGCATTTTCATCCTTCTTTACAAAAAGGGTGGCAGCTGCTTGGCAGTCCCCGGATTCTCTTCCGTCTGTGAATACAAATTTAACTATGAAATACCGCCCTTCCGTTAGTGACTCCAGCTATTTGTCTTCTCACCCCACTCCTGAGGGTTTGGTGGTTCAGGCGGCTACGGCCTCTTTGAGGCAGACGGCGTACCCTTCCATCCCTCCAGATAGGGACGACAAGCGCTTCGACGGTTGGGCACGGAAGTTGTTTTCTGCTGGGAGCATGGCCTTGAAATCAGCCAACTCCATGTGTGCCTTGGCAAAGTTTACACACACTCTGTGGAGTTGTATAGCTTTTGCGGCTGAGTGTATTCCCAAGCCCTTCAGTCGGGTTTGGATACGGCTGACTGTGTGAGCCGGTCTATGGCTGCGAGCACCGTTATACGCAGATTCGCGTAATTGCGGAAGTCAGGGTTTGCTCCGGATGTGCAAGCCCGTCTTCTGACCATGCCCTTTGATGGCGCACATTTATTTGGCAGCAAGGCTGACGAGAGCCTTGAGAGGTTGCAGACCTCAAAAGCTCCGGCGAAATCTTTAAGCGCGGCAGTGCGTCAACCTCCGCCTTTTCGTCCTAGGGGACAGCAGTGGAGGGGAGGTTCCTTCCTTTCTACTCCTCCTTTGGTAGAACGAAAGGGGCCACCAGTCAAAGGGGCCAGCGGAAAAGTAACCGTGGTGGTCGGGGAAATCGTGGTGCCAAAGCCCCTCAGGCAGCTGTCTCTTTGCCTTCAGGCACTGCCGCAGCCGCTTTCAAACAGTCGTGAGGCCATGTCCCATGGTTCGCCAGTTGGGGGCAGACTGTCTCAGCATTTCGAAGAATGGCGTGCCATTACTTCAGATGCGTGGGTTCTGGATACCATAGCCCACAGCTACTTCCTTCCCTTCCTTCAGCGGCTTCACAACAAACCACCGGGAAACGCTCTTTGACGAGACCGGATCCGCTCCTTGCGCAGGAAATCTTGTCCCTGCTGGAGAAAGGCACCATAGAACTGGTGCTTGTAGCGGAGACGAGCAAGGGATGGTATTCCCCTTATTTTTTTATCCCAGAGAAAGACGGGGGATTGAGACCCATCATGGACTTGCGTTGGTTGAACAAACTTCTCAGCAAGGACAAGTTCAAGATGGTCACTCTTTCTCAAGTCCTCCAGGCACTTCCACTTCAGGATTGGTTGGTGTCTCTGGACCTCAAGGATGCATACTTCCATGTGCCGATCCATCCCGCGCACAGGAAGTACCTGAGGTTTCCGGCTGGCGACTCGCATTTTCAGTATCAGGTCCTGCCGTTCGGATTGACCTCCGCCTCGAGGGTCTTCACCAAGCTCATGGTAGTGGTGGCAGCGTACCTCAGGCGAGGGGGGGATTCACCCCTACCTGGACGACTGGCTGACCCGGGCGCGCTCTCCCAAGCTACCTTTGGATCATCTGTGTCACCTGCCGCACCCTCCACAGGTTGGGCTTCTCCCTGAATTTCAAGAAGTCACACCTGACTCCTTCCCAACAGCTCCAGTACATCGGGGCTGTGTTGGACACATCCTTGGGGAAGTGTTCGCCTCCCAAGGTAAGGGCTCATCACATTGGGCAGATGGACAAGTTTCAACATGCCCAGAGTCTCCCGGCGTTCTAATTCTTAAGGTTGCTCGGCCTCATAGCTTCCTGCATTTTTCTGGTGCCAGAGGCCAGGCTGCGGATGAGATCCCTGCAATGGGTCCTCAAGATGCAGTGGCTGCAGTTATCCGGCAAGATGACGGATCCTGTTCAGATCCCCCGCTCAGTCTCCCAGGACCTTCTGTGATGGGTGAACGAGGGGAACCTGATGAAGGGGAAACCGTTTTGGCAACCGTGGCCGAAGGTGACTGTAGTGACGGACGCTTCCTCGCTGGATGGGGCGCTCATGCCAACATCTTGACCACCAGCGGTCGTTTATCTCCATCGGAATCCAGACTCCACATCAATCTGTTGGAGCCGAGAGCCATCAGGCTAGCCCTGAAGGCTTTTCTGCCCTCAGTAACGGGGAAGAGTGTCCTGGTCATGACGGACAACACATTGCCCATGAATTACCTCAACAAAAAAGGGGGTGCAGGGTCACTCCCATTGTGCAGACAGTCAATGCAGCTCTGGTTCTGGGCCATCCAGTCGGAAATTTCAGTCTCAGTAGTTCATCTGGCTGGCGACGAAAATGCGTTGGCGGACACTCTGAGCAGGCAGAGCACAGTCTCTCATGAGTGGGAGTTGGCTCAGGAAGTCCTTCATGAGATCCTCTCCCTTTGGGGAACCCCGCAAGTGGATATCTTTGCCACCAGTGTCAACCGGAAGTGCGAGAGATTCTGCTCAATGGACGAAGCCTTAGGAGACACGTTTGTGGTGGATTGGTCATTCCAACTGCTGTACGTGTTTCCTCCAGTCCCCGTCATTCCTCAAGTGTTGCAGAGGTTATGGAGGTTCGATTTACACATGATCCTCATTGTTCCGGATTGGGCCAGGAGAGCGTGGTACCCGGACCTTCTGGAAATGTCAATCTGCCCTCCACGCCATTTAACCCACCGAGAGGATGTGCTCTTGCGCGAGTCGGGGTGGAGGTCTAATCAGGTTCTCCATCCAGAGCTCAAGACACTCAACCTTCAAACTTGGTATCTGAAAAGTTGAGGTATAAGGATTGGGACTTCCCGGATGATGTGATGGAGGTGTTGCTTTCGGCCAGGCGGCCTGCAACAAAATCCCTGTACCGTTGGCATAAGTTCTGTGACTGGTGCAGAGATCACAATGTTGATCCTTTTCAGTGCTCCATTCCTCTGGTTTTGTCTTTCTTGCTTTCTTTGGCCCACAGGGGGTACCATTAAAGGTTACCTGGCGGCGCTGTCCATCTTTAAGCGCTCGTCTGAAGAATGTTCTTACTTTTAAGATTCTTTTGATTTCTCAGTTTCTTAAGGAACTGACTAATGTATTCCCGCCGTTCCATTTCCAGGTGCCGGTTTGGGATTTGAATTTGGTTTTGAGATTTCTCATGGTTGCTCCGTTTGAACCTTTGCACTCTTGTCCTTTGAGATTACTTTTCCTTCAAGACTGTGTTCTTGGTTGCGGTTACTTCCGCTCGCAGAGTGATTGAATTGCAGGCACTTTCCGCTAAGCTACCCTTTATTGTGTTTCACAAGGACAGGGTTGTACTGCAAGTTCATCCTCCTTTTCTACCTAAGGTTGTCTCTGAATACCATTTGAGTCAAAAGGTGGTTCTTCCATCTTTCTACCCTCTTTCTATCCTCCTCCTTATCCTGGTAAGGAAGAGGAACGTCTCCATAGATCCTAGAAGAGCTCTTAGCTTTCACATTTCTAGGATGTCCAGGGTCAGAGTGGACGATCAACTCTTTGTAGGAAATGCTGGACACCGATTGGGCTAGGCTCTTACCAAACAATTACCCTTACCATTACGGAGTGTTACCGGTTGGCGGGTAAAGGCCCTCCTGAAGGGTTGAGAGCTCATTCCACTAGTGGCATGACTACTTCCACCGCCCTACAGCGGGGTGTTCCTATTAGGAATATTTGTGATGCCGCTACTTGGGCTTCAATCCATACATTTGTAAAACATTATTCCCTGGATACAATCCATGGTCAGGATATGGCCTTTGGGAAGGCGGTTCTTTATTCCGCAATCTAATTGGGTACTCTAAATTCTTTTCCCTCCTCCATTTACTGGTACTGCTTTGGGAGTCTGTCAAAGATGTGGAATGTGTTGGAGGACGCAATCCATTCGAAGAACAAGTTACTTACCAACTGGTAACATTCTTTCACTCATCGCCCTCCCAGCCTGCCCCTCAGGAGAATTTCCTATGCGATTGCACCTTCCGTTTCCGCAAGGCTAAGTGCAGTCCAGCAGGAATCAGAATGGTGTCACACGTTCTGGGGGAAGAAACTTAAAATGAGG
The DNA here is from genome assembly GCF_040938575.1 of Ambystoma mexicanum. Taxonomy (NCBI): domain Eukaryota; kingdom Metazoa; phylum Chordata; class Amphibia; order Caudata; family Ambystomatidae; genus Ambystoma; species Ambystoma mexicanum. The sequence goes on from NC_090924.1 coordinate 1,438,255,782, forward strand.
CTACAGGCGCCGTGCGTCCTATTTATAACATCCTGTGACGTCGTCCTCGACGGAGGCCCTCGAAGGACATGGACCCAACGCCATCGACGCAGGACGCCCTCTGCCGAAAAAGTTCCTGAAGTGCACAGCTGTGGACATTACATGTCAAAGATGTGGAATGCGTTGGAGGAACATCCAGTCGAAAGAACGTTACCAGTAAGTAACTTGTTCTTGTAGCCCAAAATGAGTGACTTCCTTCCCTTGGACAAAAAGACAGTTTTGGAATGTTCAGTTCCTCAAGTGTTGGGGGAATGTCTCCCTTCCACAGCCTTCCTCTGGCTTTTCGTAAAAAGCATCAACTGCTGGGGGAAGTGCCCCTGCCCCAGGCTTGTAACACAGTTCAGCAATTGGTGGGGAAATATCTCTGTTCCCCAATTGGCCCTTCTCAGGCTACGTCTCTGTCTCTGGGTCCGTGACCCTGGTTGGCATACCCGATTCCTTTTTACCAGGCACTGCCACGAAGAAGAGTAGCTTGGATGCTCCTCTAAGCTGTGGTGGATCCCCGACCCCGGCTGGCAGACTTGGCTTCCTTCTTTATCAGGTCTCTTAGTCCCAAACACAGACTTGGCTAACCCGCCTGCCAAGCTCTGTGTTCCTCAGTGTGAAAAACCTGAAGGTGTTTCAGGACTCAGTCCCCAGGGATCCCTAATTCAGGTGGGCAGGAAAGGGCCATCGCTATTGGATCCCGACCCTTGGGGCGGACAAGCAAGGGAGGATCACCTGGGTAGGGGGTCCTCTGGGCCTGGGGAGGAGACACCGGAAGGTGAGGCATGGTATCCCCCATTTCCTGACGGTTATTCACCCCATATTCCCTCTACCTTTATGGGATACTACAACTCCCATAATTTCCCTCCTTTCCTAATCAACCCAACTACAGAGACAAAGAAGAGGGGACTGAGACTATGAAGGTTACCACTTGAAACATGTGCTGGCCTTGTCCCACTAATAAGGTCAGGCAGGGGCAGGCACTCGGTTACAATCACACACGCCTAAAACTCATGGACCGTTTTCTAAACTATAAAAGGTGCAGTACAGAAAGACACGGAGAGCGAGACGGGCCATGAAGGAAGGCAAGCTCGATGGCGAGACAAAGGAGCAGCTGAGAGACAGCTGCTGAGAACCAGGCAAGGGAGAATGGGATGCTGAGAGGCTGCGAGTTGAGGCAGGGGAAAGCTTGGTGAGGGAGCTGTGTCTCTAAGAAGCCAGGAGAATTCAGAGAAGGGAGCTGAGGGGCTGACTAGTTTCTTTCCTCCATGCACCAGCAAACTGCTCGTTTCCTCCCCTATGCTGCAAAGCAGCCTGGGAGTGTCTGAGGGGCAGGTGGGCAAGACCCTGACCTCGATGAGCTGAAAACAGAAGGATGCGAGAAAGTAATCACAGCCGGTGAGTTCAAAGAAAGGGGGAGCCCTGTTTGTGATGCGTGCAATTGTAACAGGCTACAGTGTTACACACAAGGCTGCACGTTGAAGGATAAAGACATTGAACGGAAAGCTTGAATGTATTTGGCTGGCGAGAGTGCCTGTGAGAAAAACAGTAACGTAGCGGTGCCCTGTGAGAAGGCTCATTGTTATCCGCTTTGTGAAACATATCAGAACAGTGGATAATGAAAGCGAAATGTGTTGCAAGCCAATGAAAGGAAGCGCACGAGGGAAAGAGAGCTTGCAGAGATCCTGATAAGCTAATGTGAAGTGAATGGATATTTATGTGAAACGGGGAACTGAGTGGTCACACATAGGGGTGAGAATACTGTGTGGTTGCGAAGATCTCTGGTAAAGTGATAATAAGGACCCTGCTGTCGGAGTAGTCGCGCATAGAGGTGATAATACTATGCATTTGCGAAGGTCTCTGACAGGTGAACGTTGTGAAAGAGAAGTACTAAGGTTGGGGAAGGGAGTTCTCCCCGAGCTCTGTGACGTGGAGCTGTTAGCTAGAAAGTGTTTCAGCAATTGAACATTGTGAAACAGAAATACAAAGGTAGGGGAAGGGAGATTTCCCCGAGCTCTATGAAGTGAGCTGTTTAGCTGTAAGTGTTTCAACAATGTTTAAGTGTTTGAAGACAGGCAAGGGCCGCCTGTGTAAATAAATGATGGACATTTGTGAATATCTGTGTGAAACTGGGTGAGGGAAGCCCGAATGAATCCATTGAAGAGAACTGTGATGCATATTGAACTGACATTGAAATAGGCGATGGAAGCCTAACCGATTTATGGGAAATCTTTGAACTGTGCATACTACCCACCTTGAAGAAACATTGTAATACCCCCATTGAACTAAACTTGGGGAAGGGAGTGATGTGCCACTTTCATTGCCATTCTGACATTCTCTTGATGCACTCTTTTATTTTCATACGTTTTCCCACACTTAGTTATTGCGAAATGTGAGGGCAAGTATAGGTTTCTGTCACAGGCGTTTTCCTTTGTTTGACTGATTGACTTGGACTACTTTTACTTTGATGGTCGAAACTACTCCCATTATAGAATTAGGACCAGCTAGGAAGTCTCCAAGCCCAGTCAAACTTAATAAAAGCGTTGAAACTCGTCACTTTTGTGTCTGTGTCCTTACTTGTGATACCATTCCTGTCAGGGGTGGGATGCGGTTCATCTGAAACAAGTTGGGGAACCTTGAAGTTTCAGATATTGAGTAACGGAGCCTCAGACCCAACAGCAGCTACAAAGGGCGCTGCTGGGTTCGATATATGCAGTAATAGGGTAGGAGTCCATCCCTCTGGGAGAAAGGGGAATGATACCTACTGATTTGGTCCTAATACCTCCCCCCTGGTGTTAAGCTCACCTGGTATCCACAGGGACGCCACCCAGCCGGATTACTCGCTGGTATGCTTCTCAGCTTTGCCCTGATGTGGTCTGCGGGTAAGGTTCTGCCTGAAAATACAGGAGGACTGTGTTCAAGACTGACCGACTGGGGTAAGTATCCTCCCTCCACCCCCGTATGATTTCAGTCCCTCTGGCACCCTCTCCTCACCTTGTGGTAGAATTAGGTGTGCTCTCCGTCCTGCCTTCTTTGCAGGGGCGCGTTGTCTTTCATGGCGAGTGCGGTCCAGTTACTTCATTGACGCCGGGCTGTTTGATATTGTTCAGGTAGGTCTTATTGCTGTTCTTTAGTTTTGATGCTATCCTGCATGCCTTTCTTTGTTTAAAATGTCTTTTTTCTCCCTTAGGTATGCAGAGCTTCAGCGCAGCAAACTGGCTTGGTTGCGCCCCGCTGGTAAATGTTGGCGCATTAAGAGTGCTATGATGCGGTAAGTAAGCGCTATGCGCAGCGCTGCAAAGTCTTGCCTTTGCTAACCTGTGTTTTCCTTCCTTTTAGGTCGCAGTGTTCTTCAGCGCAAGTGGAATGTCCGGAGTGGTGCCAGCCGAGAGGCGACCAGCCAGGTAAGCCTTTTGAGCAGTTCGTAATTTGTAAATGTCTCTACTGCTTTCTTTAATGTTGCCTCTATCTTCCTCTTTCAGGTCGTTCTGTCCGGGAGGCGTGCAGATTCGAGGAAGCTGTTCTCAGTAGCTGCGAGTGTTTAAAGATGAAGACTGCAGGTGAGATGATGCTGCTACTAATTATCCTTTTGTCTCATTGCAGGTTCTGTTTCTCCGAGGTTCGAGGGAATAGCTGGACACGGTGAGCGTCACGTTGCAAGCTGCACAGTAACGCGAAGCGTGTTGTCTTGCTCGGGTGTGGTTGAAATAGCCCCAATAAAATAGTCCAGGAAAAGTAGTCCCTAGGCTACCACACCCAAAACACTAGACCGCATAGCTTGGTTATTACGACCCAAGCTATGTGGATGCCTCCATGTTGGCTGACAATAATTAAGTAGTTCCCAAGCACATTGTTTATTCATGGTGTATGAGCCTGGCGCCATAGGCGCCAGGACTGGCCCCATGAGGGCTTTTGAAGAGGATGCCAGGCTCGAGGCCCGAGTCCTGACTCCACCTGGCCAATGGGTTTGCCAGAGGGGGTTTTGGACGAGGGTCGTGACACCTGGATGTAACGTCAGACTAGCTCCCAAGTCAGAACTAGCCTGGAAGTTTGTATTGGACATACTAGCAGGAGTCATTAATCCCAATTTCACGGGGAAAAGTAAAGGTTCTCTTTCAGGCCCATGGGGAGACAGCATTTGAAATCCAACCCGGGGATAAGATAGCTCAAGGGATACTTGAAAGAACTTTGTTCCCCCTGTTAAAGGAAGAAATAGAACATGAGACTACAGATTGATGTGGATTGGGTTTTGGAGAGGCTGATAAAAGACCCCAACCTGTAACGCTCACCTGGTTCCCACGGGGGCGCTGGTCTAGTCTGGATTGCTGTGGCCTCTTCTAGCGTGATGCGCAGGACCCGGAACACCGATTGGACAGGACCTCCAAATCGTGCTTGCCTGGCCCGTAGGAATATCCTTCTGCAGATGAGAAAGGGGATTAACAGTCTGCAGAATAGTGTGCTAGCTCCCCCCTTTCTCCCTTCGTTCCTCTCTAACTTCCTCCAAACCCCGGTTTAAGCTCACCTTATGGTTTGGAAGGATGAACTCTCCATCCTGCTTCTGGTGCAGGGGCGCGCGTTCGTCCAGTTACTTCACTGGTTTTCAGAATGGCGCTGGCAAAATCCACTTGACTTTCCTGAGCTATGCGCCGTAAGTATGAAAGTTCAAAGTTCAAGTGAGGCCCCCTTTATGTTGTCTTTCTAACCTGTGATCTGTCCTTTATTTCAGGTGCAGAATGAAGGCGATGCGTCGAGGGGTTAAACTGCCGAGTTGAGTAGTGATGAGGGCGATCCCTCTAAATGTCCTTATCATTCCCCAGAAATGTCTCTCGTCCTTTCGCCATAGGGGCTGGGGTACGGTACCTGCCAACTGGGCGGCGCCGACCCGAAATGTGTAACAAAAGCCGGTAAGTATTATGGCTGTTAATCAGGCTTTCCTTCTGTGTTCCTTCTGCTCACCTTTTTGTTTCTTCCTCTCTCCCCTAGGTGCAGAGATGTGGCGTCCGATGCTGACAGCCGCGATGGAGCTGGGAGATGTCTCGAGGACAGGTGAGTGAAGCGTGGCGCTGCAGTGAGCAACGGGATGCTTTTAAATGGAAGTCTTTCTTCAGGGATGCTGGCGCGAAGATTCCGGATGCAGGTAAGAAGTTTGAAATAGTCCTTGGTTTTCACCTTTCTCTTCTGTTCCTTCCTTGCAGGTCTTCCAGGTTCGAGGCGGGAGTGGCTGGAGTCCAGGAGCAGACACGGTGAGCGTTAAGCTGCAGGAAGCAGAACAACGCGAAGCATGAGCTGCTGTCTGGGCGTGGCTTAAATAGCCTCCAAAGAAGTCCCAGGTATGTATCCTTTCCCAACTAGGTATGTATCCTTCCCTGGCCACGCCCGAGTGAAAAAATAGTCCCTATGAAAAAATAGTCCCTTTCAGGTCTCAGGGAGGCCTGAAGCGTGCAGCATGGTCTGCATCAGGTAAGTGCACAAAACACCTCCCTTTATGAGCCTGGCACCTATGGCGCCAGGACTGATGTCCAACATGAGCCTGGCGCCAAAGGCGCCTGGACTGAGTCCAAAGAGCCCCTATAAGGGGCCGCTGGGCTTTTACCCGAGGGCATGATGCCTGCTTCCGGGGGTGCTGGGCCTGGCCTGGTGCTCCAGGGGTAGGCATCATAACACAACCCATTTTACCATCTGATATTAGTGAAGAGGAACCATACGTTCTCCCTGATTTAGCCTTTGCACAAATGAATGATCCCTTATCTGAAGCATTTCTGCAGGTGATACCAGAAGTAGAGGATAGGGGAAAAGGAGGTCCTTTCTTTTTCCTGAAGCAGATTGTTATATAGAGGAGAAATCCCAAGCAAAGGTCTGTCTAAAACTCAATTGGTACTACCTCAAAGTCACTGAAGGACTGTGCTTGAAATTGCCCATTCACATCTAACAGGGGGCATTTAGGACAAGTAAAAACTGAAGCCCAGGTAAAAAAAATTGTATTGGGCAGGTATACATGCAGAAATCAAAAATTCTGTTCAGAACGTGAGTTCTGTCAGAAGACCATACATATATCCCTCCTCCAGCCCAGATAAATCCGTTGCCAATAATTGAAGTCCCTTTTTCCATGATTGGAATGGATATAATTGTTCCACTTGAAACCTCTAAGTTAGGTAATAAATCTATCCTGGTAATTGTTATATGATATGGCATTTGTAACGCGCCTAAACACAAGTGTTTCAAGGCGCGACGAGGCAGGGAGGGGGGGGACAAGGGGAGACAGACAAAGATCCTACTAGGCCAGGTGTCATTCAGATCGCGCAAGTGCATGGGTGGGGGGGGGTTGTGAAAAGTGCAAGGGGGAAGGGAGAGGGGAAAGTGCAGTACAGGGTTAGTGATGAACAAGATAAATAATGAGGGCCAGCTGGTGGCAAGTGCAAGATAAGTGCATACAAGTGCTGGGAAGGGGGACTGTAGGGATACAGAGACAGTCCCGCAGTGCAGGGGTTGCAAGGAAGGCAGTGCAGGGGAAAGTGGCTGGGCCAAGCACCGGGATTGGTGAGTGGCCCGGTTGCTGATTCAGTACAGTTTCAGTGATTTAGCAGGGGAGAGGGGGAGAGAAAGCAGAAGCAGAGAGGAAGGTTTTGAGGTGCTTCCGGAACCGGAGATGGTTTTCCTCAAGTTTCAGGGAGGCAGGAAGGCTGTTCCAGAGGGAGGCCCCTGCTGCGGAGAGAGATCTCCCCCCAACTCGTTGCTTGGAGAAGCGGCTGACCCTGAGGGAGTTGGAGGCGGAAGAGCGAAGTGCTCGAGAAGGAAGATATTTAGGAAGGGAGAGTTGAAGGTATTTTGGCCCCAGGCCCCAGAAGGCCTTGTGGACAATGCAGAGGGTTTTGAACTTAATCCTCGCAGCCACAGGGAGCCAGTGTAGTGATTTCAGTCCTGGAGAGATACGGTCCCTGGGCTTGAGGCCAAGGACAAGTCTCGCAGTCCTGTTCTGGATGAGTTGCAGAGGGAGGAGAGTAGAGGCAGGAAGATTTAGATAGAGGCTGTTACAGTAGTCCAGCTTCGAGAGAACCAGGGCTCTGGAGACAGTGAGCTTCTGGGGGAAGGAGAGGAAAGGAAGAATACCTCTGAGGAGGTGCAGCTGGTAGTGTGACTTCTTAGAAACGTCAGAAATGTGAGGAGAGAAGGAGAGTGTGGAGTCGAAGATGACCCCGAGGTTTTTTGCCTTGCAGGTAGGAGCAGGAAGAGGGCCAAGAGAGGCCGGCCAGAGAGCTGCAGGGAAGGAGGGAGTGGGTGTGCCGATGAGTAGAATCTCGGTCTTACTGGGATTAAGGCAGAGGTCGTTGGCGGTACACCATTCCTGGATAGCAGAAAGACAGTCAGAGATGAGGGAAGGAGAAGAGGAGGCCGAGGGTAGCCTGAAAATTAGCTGGGTATCATCCGCATAGCACTGAAAGTTAGGGCAGAGAGCAGCGATGCGGTGGGCGAGAAGTGCCAGATACTGGGATTGATTATGCCACAAGATAAGCTAAGGCTTTTCCTATGAGAAATAACACCACGCAGCAAATATTGAAACATCTGCTTCAATTTTTTTCTCGGGTCGGATTACCAAATGAAATCCTAACAGACCAAGTTACAAACTTTATCAGTAAGCTTATGGGAGAGGTGAAAGAGGTGTTGCATATTGCCACCCTGAAAACCTCAGTTTATCACACTCAAACGGATGGGTTTGTGGAGCGATTTAATCAGACCCTCAAAACAATTCTGAGAAAACTGGTTGATAAAGATGGAAAGGATTGTGGCCGTATGATTCCTTGGGCTGTGTTCGCTGTAAAAAAAAAACCACAAGCTTCCACCAGTTTTCCCCTGTTTGAGCTATTGAATAGCCGAGAGCCTAGGGACTCCCTAGACATGCTCTGGGAAACGTGGGAGGAACTAGAAGAGGCCCCAATGCCACTCTCTCAAACCAACACAAGATTACGAGAACATACGGCGTTAGTTAGAAACTTAGTCCATACCCATATGAAGAAAGCCCAATGCCAGCAAAATCTTTCTTATGATAAAAAGGTCAATCTGATATCTCTCTTTCTGGGAACGAAAGTTCCAGTCATCCTGCCTACTTCAGAAAACAAGTTGGTTTCGAAGTGGCATGGACCCTATGAAATAACTGAACAGACAAGGACATGTAATTACCGAGTATCACAACCTGATAGACGCCAGAAAGCTAATATTTACCACGTAGATCTTTTAAAAGAGTGGAAAGAAAACCCTTCAGCCTCTCACTCTACCATCTTATCTTGCTTAGTACACCAAGAGATGGATAACCTAAACCTAATTCCCCATGAATTTATAAACAATAAGAAGGAAGATCTAACCAATCTTGTACAGTTTCCTGATGCCTTTAGTCAAGGGAACCTACCATTACATGCGTACTCCTGTAGGTAAAGTGGTGCATTTGAAACCATACCAACTACCAGATGCCCGCAAAAGGATTGTCATCGAAGAGGTGGAAAATATGTTAAAAGCTAACATCATTGAACCCTCTTGCAGTCCCTGGTCCTCTTCCATAGTACTGGTGACAAAACCAGACCAGAGCTGGAGATTCTGCATAGACTTCAGAAGGATAAATTCCATTTCCTCCTTCGATGCCTATTCCATACCCTGTATTGACGACTTAATAGACAAATTGGGAGATGCAGTCTATTTGTCGACCTTAGACCTTACGAAAGGGTACAGGCATATCCTGCTACACAGGCCTGCTTTTTCTACTCCTACCGGACTGTTTCTTTAAAGGCTTGCCCTTTGGACTCCATGGTGCCTGTGTGACATTCCAAAGATTAATGGATAGAATTTAACAACCTTATTCTAGTTTCAGCAGGGCATACATTGATGACATTGTAGTATATAGCAAGACATGGGAAGAACTACTCCATCACCTATATACCATCATAAGGGCTCTACGTGAAGCGGGGCTCACAGCCAGCCCGAAAAAGTGTAAATTGGCCCAGTCAGCCATACAATACCCAGGCTTCTTCACAAGGAACGGTAATGTTGAACCCCAAATGGAGAAAGTAAAAGCTGACCTTGAAGCACCAACGCTTAAAACCAAAATGGATCTAAGATCCTTCTTGAGATTGATGGGGTGCTATCGTAGGTTCATCCTAAAGTTTTCTGATAAAACCTCCAGACTGACTGATAAACTTAGAAATGCAGAACCACAAAGACTCCAGTAGAAAGATGAGGATGAGGTTTGTTATAACAACTTAAAGGAAACCCTATGCCAAAACCCATTTTAAAGTGGCTGGCTTTTCCAAAGATGTAATTCTTCAAATTGATGCTTCCCTGACTGGATTAGGTGCCGATTTATCAAAGAGTCATGATGGCTTAGAACACCCTATACTATTTGCCAGTAGAAAACTCTTTTCCAGGGAGAACAATTACTCAGTTTTGGAGTTAGAAGCTCTCGCTATAAAATGGGCCATCCTACATCTGAAGTATCTTTGAGGAAGAAAATTCAAATTATTTACTGATCACTCTCCCCTTGTGCTGCGCTGCTGGAGCTTCTCGCAGCCAGCCTCCCTGTTTTCTCAGCGGATCTGGTCCAGACCACCTCTTAAGCGTCTCCGCGCCAGGGTCTGCTCCCGCTGCCTTCGACTGCGAGTCTCACTCCCTCTCAGGTTTCCTCGCCAGAGCATTTGACATTCAGGTAAGTCCGTGGTCGGTTTTTATGTCCGTTCTGACCAAGGTCTGCAGTTGAAAGCTAGACAGTTCAGGTAAGTTTCTTGGAGTGATACCTGCGGATCTGCACCTCTTCCTCGTCCCAGTCTTTTCTTGTTTTGGATCTTGATGTTCTTCCCTATTCTTCCGTGTCTCAGTCATTTCTACTTCTGGCCTTCTACAGAAGTACATGGTCTAGGAGGGTAGGGGTGAAGAGAGAGAGAGAGAGGGGGTGAAGTAGAGGTGGTGGATTTGTGTTCTCCCACAATAGTAGTCACCAGTCGCCTACAGGGTTTTACGTCCAAGTGAGATCCCCTTGCTGAGTGCCAGCCCATGGGGACTATTGGGTAGTAGGGATGTAACGGTATAACGGTATACCGTTAAAGATACCGTGAACCACTTAATTGAACAATATTAACCGTCACATTGTTTATACCGTTATACCGTTCATACCGTTCAGTGTGCTTTTCAATCTGATTTGGAAAGGCTGCAATAAGCAATTGCTGCGCAGTCTTGGTTTTGCACTGTTGGATGTGCCTCTGCCAAGTAGTTTCAGTTGGAGCAGTTTTTAATGCCATTCCATAAACCACACAAAATCAATATGTTAGCAATAGGAAGAATATATACAGTGCCAAGAAGGAAAAGGGTTTACTTTGGGGTGGCGGCTTTGGGGTTTATATATTTATAATGGATGATGTTCTCTAAACATATGGCGATGGGGGATTTCCCTGGTTCTATCATTGAATTTACATATAATAAGTCACACTGCGAAATTCACTCATCTATGTGGGTATTCCCTGCTGCCATACCAAAGGGTAACATGTCAGTGATTACTGAACTAATATACAAAAGATGGCACCAGGAGATGAGGAAACTCTAAAAAGGGAGGACGAAAGGATGCCAGTTCACATTATCATTTTCATTTTATTTTGTATAATACATGATACTTAGAAAACATTTAATTCATTTTACTACTCATGCATTCAAAAAACATTCATTCAAATTGTTTGCACAAAATATATATCATAGACCTAAATTGTTAATCATAGTTCATTCCAGAAAAAATGTATATCTAGATTTTTTCTGGAATGAACTATGATCAACAATTTTGGTCTATAATGAAATGCACCATTGAAATGAATAAACCTTTTTTTAGCACTTTATTACATTTATATAACTTTTAGATGTGCAAACAATTTGAATGAATGTTTTTTGAATGCATGAGTAGTAAAATGAATTAAATGTTTTCTAAGTATCATGTATTATACAAAATAAAATGAAAATGATAATGTGAACTGGCATCCTTTCGTCCTCCCTTTTTAGAGTTTCCTCATCTCCTGGTGCCATCTTTTGTATATTAGTATATGTTCTTACCTCAAGGCACCAGTGATTGTTGAGGCTCCCACTTCTTTTGGGTTTTGTTTAGTGATTACTGAACACCTTCTGGCCCGCAAGTAAACTAAAGGCTGTAACGTAAAGAGAGAGTGCGTGTGTGTGTGTGTGTGTGTGTGTGTGTGTCTAATCAGGACATTCCATCAGAACTTCCCAACCAAACCTGGGCCAGACAGAAGGAACACCATGGGAGGGGCCTTAGGGGGGGAGTGCTGTCACGACCCTTGCCCAAAACCCCCTCTGGCAAACCCATTGGCCAGGTGGAGTCAGGACTCGGGCCTCTAGAGCCTGGCATCCTCTTCAAAAGCCCTCATGGTGCCAGTCCTGGCGCCTATCGCCAGGTTCATACACCATGAAAAACAATGTGTGTGTGTATGCGCACAAGCATATACTACCATCAGCCTCCATTGATCTGTGGCATGCAGGTTATCAAGATGGCAACATGTTCATCTTCACCAGTAGCCAGTGGGGAAGCAAAAAGCCTAAATGACCACTTAAGAAAAGCTATTCAGTTTGCTTTGGCAGTTGCAGCAGGCCTCCACCCCACCCCCTCCACTCCACACGTGTGTTTGTGTTTGTTGGAAGCAAGGCATTTCAGTGGAAAGTATGTTGAAAAGCCCAATTCTGGCCCTGGGTGCCTGGTTTTGTTTGTGATGATACATCTGTCAATTTATGACCTTTTAGAAAATATTTGTTAAGATCAGTTAAGTCCACCTGCTTTACCGCGATAACCATGATATACCGTCATTTGGCAAGAAGGTTATCGTACCGTCATAAAACGAATACCGTGACACCCCTATTGGGTAGTGGCCTTACTTCCCTTGCCTCATGGGAAGGAGCTCCCCCCCCCCTACGGAAGCAGGGGCGACATCCTGGGTTTTGTCACAACTCCTACTCTCTCAGCATTGCCTCTACTCTCTCTGTGCTCCTTGCTTCAGCTTGTACTCTGGGATACGGTGTGGTGCTCACTCTGCCAATAATCTCACTCTCACTATTCTTATCCCCCTACTTCTTTTCGCAACCCTCTCCTACACCACTCTCTACTATCCTTACTCTCTCCCAGAACCCATGACCTCTCTCACTTTACCTACTACCCTTTGACTTCACCCTACAGGTGAGAGCCTTTAAAAACACCTCTAAGCAAGCTCCTGTCCCCTTTTCCAGCATGGTTTTGGAAACCGTGTCATGGGGATGCCCTGCTTCTTCTCCGTCATGCTTTGGGTGTAATAGTTAATTTTTCTGCTGTCACACAGTGAATTATTAGCTTTTTTTATGAGCGTTGGTCGATGTCTGATTGTGGTGTCAGAACACAGTTCATATTAGTTGCAGCATTTTTGGTTTTTCAGCTTGTTTGGTTTCGGTCTGGGTTTTCCTGTTTGCTACCAGGTGCCTTCTGGTGTTGTGGTCCTGAAGTGGAAAAGAGAGAACCCTAGCCAGAAAAAGTGCTTAGAGGCATTTTGTGACACTGGGCAGCACCATTATCCACATGCATGGCACATGTGCTGAGCGTGCTGCTCTGGGAGGTTGGCCAGGACCTGGTTGGAGTAAACATAGGGAGTGGCCGGGCCTGTTCTTGAGGGAGTGTGGGTGGGGTTAGGGGCCTCACTGGGTCCAACATTGTAGTGCACAGTGGTTCAGCTTGGACAGATAAGTGTAGAAGCACAGTTATTTGTTCAGGGCCTTCTGCACACACTGAAGGATGAGGCTGACGGGTGATATTATTGCACAATACTCAATAATAAACATATCTTCCCTCAACCCATTCCCTGGACCCACCACCATCTACTGCGAACACAGTAAAAAATGTGCAGGTGCCTTATTGACTCTAACCTAACAATCGTATCACATCAACTCAGTGGTAAAAAGCTGTTTCCTCCACATCCGTATCCTTTGCCACTTTTTTCCTTTCCTGACCTTTCCACACAGAGTTACAGCAATAATCACAATCATACTATCACGCCTAGACTATGCCAACGCACTACACTCAGGAGCTCCTGCCTTGCTTCTGAGAAAACTTAGAGTGCAAAATCCCACCACGAGACTCATCCCTAGCCCTTGGGTCCTAGAGAACACATCTCTCTTTCCCTCCGAGTTCTCCATTGGCTTCGATTGGTCGGCGTGCTACCTTCAAAGCTATGTGAATCACTCATCGAACCTTCTACAATAAAGCACCTGAATACCTGCAGCAAACGTTTACATGCTACAGACCAAACGGAAGCCTCAGATCCGGATCAGCGCTTCTACTCGTAATGCCAGGGCCCAGATCAACTTGTACTGGGGGCACCTCCTTCTCAGTACAAGCACCCACAATTTGGAACTCACTCCATGTAAGCATTGGCCGCATAGAGGACCACCTTGCCTTCATGAAAGCACTCAAAGAATGGCTCTTTCTCTCTCCCACCCCGCCCTTGCATACGTAATCTGATCCACTTGCCCAAGCATGATAAACCCCCTCGTTTATCTCAAACCACCCACCAAAGCTCAGCACCCCCAACCCCATCTCTCACAACCTAAATGACCCATCCATCAGCCTCCCGATTTAATCAATTCACATCTGGCTGCTGTGCCAAGAGCCAGGGAATGACATTGAATGGAACCAGACACTCCTAATATAAGCTATTCCAGCCCCTACCAGCACCCACCTGTTAATCGAATTTCAATTAATCTAGACTCTTTTAACGTAAGCTGTTCGAGCACCTCACAGAGCCCACTTGTTCAAGTGCCCACTGGTTACTGAAGCCTTCTGCGACTTTTCACTCCCAAGTCATCACCCGTAGGAATTTAGCCTCTGCCTCATGTGCCTTTACCACGCTAAGCAGAAAGGATCAGGCAGTCAGATCTCATCCAGGCAGGAAATAGACATTCAGGGGCCTCGCAGATGGATCCATCGTCGTTGAATGCCATGCAATCCCTGTGGATACAAGAAATGCTCCCGGGGTTCCAGGCCTAGGTGCTGTATGGAAATAAAGGTTCTGGGCATATGATGTTGTGAGTGCTGTCCAAGTTTAGCCATGCCTGAACTGCCAGCCAATGGATCTTGACTGGCACTAGGAAAGTCTCTTCCAGTAGGTCACCCCGGGCGTACAGCCGTCGGTGAAGGGGGTGCTCTTTGGCAGTTCTTCTCTTGCCACTCCCCTGTAAAACTGGTTTAACTACAGGGGCAAAGTCTGACTCCTGGTTATCTGGGGTGCAGGCATAGATGTTCAATGCGCCTCCTCTTCCCACAGGCCAGGCAAAACATTTTGTCTGCCTTCCCTTCAATTTCCTGCGTGGGGATCTGCATCCTCTTCTTCGGGCCATTGCTGTAAGAGGAAACTAGGTGATATGTTCCAGACCAGGCTCTACCGATAGGTCAGTGGAGACGGGGCAAGCCCTCCTGCTCTTCATTCTATGGCTCAATCTCGGGTACTCACCATGGATATAGGGCTTGCTGGGGGTATCACTGGTGTTGTGGCTCATCCATGTCGCTGCAGCAGCCCACCGTCATTGTCACTTCCTTGATTTCTCCTAATGGCGTGTACTGCACCAAGCTCTCAGTGGAATATTCTAGGTCTCTGTGCTGGGAAGGTGTAGCATCCTCGTCTTTGGAGGTGCTTTCCTTGTCTGGGTCCTGCTTGGTGAATTACAGGATATCCCACCAGACTTGGCTGACTATTTCCCCCCTCAGCAGCTGGATATGGGTGGGGTAGATGTTGACCAGCAAGGCCCGGATACTGCTGTGGTGCTTGACTCAGTTGGCATCACCAGATAAATGGTATGTTGACCCAGTCAGGTTTCTTACGGCTGGTGTCAAGTTGTTCATGGCGGAAACAGATAGAAGGGTGGACGTGCCGATCATCTTTTTCAATCACTGGGACCAAATATTTGTCTGTGCTGTGGACCTTGTACGCATTTTCACTGGGGGATCTTCAAATGGGTGAGAGTGGGCATGCCTGAAAGTTTAATGCATGGAATATTGGACCCGGGACTTGGTTCTGTACTGAGTGGGGTTAGTCTTTAGGTCTGCAACTGTTTTTTTGCCTTCATCTTCTCTGATCCCCTCACAAGCTGGTATCACTCTCCCTCACAAATACCTCCCTGCATTCTGCCTTAGTAATCTGGCTCCACGCTCTCCGCTACACTGTCTTTCCTCCACTCAGTCTATAGGTATGCCTCTGCCTCCTCTGACCTCACCCAAACAAATCCACACTCTGCCTTTCCTTCTGTCTTCTTTTATATTGTGGTCCCGCGGTTTCTGTCTCCGCCTCTCGCCTACCATTGGCTGCATCGCTCACCTGACTCTATGCACCATTCAGGGCCTATCCTGTTTCCAGCAGCTGGATCACGCAGGCGAGAAGTTTTAAAAACCCCTGTAAGCCCCTACCCATTTTCCAGCAGGGTTTTGAAAAAAGTCTCTAATGGCTGCTCTGCTGTTTCTCTGGCATGCTGTTGGTGTGAAAATAATTTACTGCTGCCACAGTGAGGGCGCTGGCTGATGTCTGATTTTGGTGTGGGTTCATAGCTAATATTAGTGGCAGTGCTTCAGGTTTTCTGCTCATTTAGTTTCAGTCTGGGTTTTCCTGTTCGCTCGCAGGTGCCTCTTGGGAATTATGCTTCTGAAATAGAAAAGAGACCACTGGCCAGAAAAAGTGCTAGGAGACATTTTCCGATAGACTCTGGAAACAGTATCCATATGCATGGCACAATAGAGTGTTTTAGGGTCTGGGTCTCCTTATATTCTCCCAGATAGGTTCATGACCCTGTCACAGGGTGCTGCAGAATGCCATCTCCCAGCACAAAATACATTTGCCAGAGGAAATCAATATCCAGGTCAAAGAGCACAGCTACTTTCACCCGTAGACTCAAGTGGGAGCAGTCTTACGCAATGCTGCTCCCAGCCTGCAGTCACTGGGTTCTCATATGCCTTACCTTTTTGTGACACACCACAACTCCAAATGACTGTTGTACGCCTTACAAATGACTAGGGCCCCACTCTCACTAGGAGATGTGATATTGGCTTGGGACCACATGAGTCTATGCGTTCCCAAGAATCCTTCTTGTATGGAAGGTCTTTAGGAGTTTAAGGGGATCCTGGAGCTGCATCATCATAATCTTAATTTATTTTCATTGGCTGAAGTTCTGGTCCTCATTACGTCCAGCGCTGGTCTCGGATCCTTCAATACTGCGGTCCATTTTGCGCCTTTCAGACAGGTAGGAAGTGTGACAAATCGAGGGAATTCGTCCCTTCTTCCCAATAGGTGAGCCCCTCCCCTGTAAGGCTAGAGAGGTGAGCCCACCCCGCAACACCCTCCCTAGGTGTCGAGGAAAGTGGGACACTGGGACAGACTCCCCCTCATGGCAAGGACTCTCGTTCCTGTGAGGAACTCCTGAAACCATTACACATAATGGCATACATGGGACTCTCTAAAATACCAAGGACTTAAAAGTCCCAAAACTTGGGTGAAGAAAATGTCAATCTATACCAATTTCAAGAAGAAAGAGAACCTGTTGCTTTAAATACAAGTCTCCAATCAACTGAGATGTGTACATTGAATAATGAGTACATGCCGAGCAATGGAGAGAAAGAGGAACATAGACACAGGCAAGGGAGGCCCCCTTCCTGCGTAGCACCTGAAGGAGGCAGAGCAGAAGTGAGCTGCGAAGCCTGCAACATTCAAGCTTGCGCTGAACTGAAGGAGATGCCAGAGACACTGCGTATCCCAGATGCAAGAAGCAGAGAGGCTAGATGCCCAAATGAGGTGGTGGCATGGCCACGAAGGATACATGGTGGGCAGGAGGCTCACAAATCAATGCTGATACCATCCTGAGAACAAAGCAACAATCCAACCGGTTACCTGAAGAAACACTGGGACGCCGGGGGAGCGAGAGAGCATCCCAGGAAGAGGACGCTGGCGACAGCGACCCAGCGGCAACGAGAACCGAGAGAGAAGCTCCCAGACAGGCACGGACCCTGGAGACGTTTCCCTACATTGTTGAAGGTAACTAGGAGAACAGGGAGACCGGAAGGCCAAAAGGGAATCGCAGTACAGTTCAAGAGACTAGTCCCAATACAAGTAAAGAGTAAAGAAAAGTTGAAAACAAAGCTGATGAACTTAAATGGCTTTTATGTAAGAAAGAGAATCATTGAAGTCCCTGAGAAGCAGAGAAATCAACCTTGTATATCACTACCTTGGGAAAATGGAAAAGTACCCAAGCCTTCAACACAGAACAAAGCAAACATAAGAGAATTATCTTCAAAGCAAATTTTGGAGATTTTACCTAGGGGTTTCCAACTGCGCTATTGTGTCACTTGTTAGGTGTGACTTGGGATTTGTCTCTTTCAATACTGAGGTCCAGATTAGAAGGAGCACATTTTTCCTAAAAATGATGTGCTCTGATATGCCAACTATCACTGAAATGCTTATGCTGTCCATTTTGCTGTTAATCCATAGAGGAATAGCTTTAGAAATTGCATTGAATTGTATTTTCAAAGCACTAGATTTCACTCCGAATGTTAAGGGGCCACCTTCTGCACAGATCGTCAATCTTAAATGTAAAGCAAAACTGTAGGACAGGTATCACATTGAAAATATAGGGAACTTGCAAATGACTCCAGAATATTGCAGATTCTTGCTGCCATATTGGTTGAAGCAGCCCTATGTCAGACATTCTCCAGATGGAGATTCTAGGCGCATTTGTAATACAATTTAGATTCATCCTTTTAGAGACAGTGTACGTGATTAAGATCCATAAAGAACTTCCGTTTTGGAGAAGTGGCTTCGAACTTGAAACTTTAAAACATTTGTACATTAAATGTCCAATATGGGACGAGAAATCAATGTTCTTTTTTGGAAAATGACATTATGTCTGAATCATTTTGGGACCATGGCATGGAATAGTAATGCCTTAGCCTGAATATTGCTGTAATAACTTTCTGGCAGGAGATGGCAAGAGCCTTAGGGAATTTAATTTTTTTTTAATATTATGGTCTTGGTCTTGCAAGCCTTCATGATTTTTATATATTAACTCTGAATCACATTGGTTGATTAAAGGAAGACACTTGATGGGGAAATACATTTTCATAATTATGGATTTAAAAAAAGAATTGTGTTTTGTATACTGTATTGTTATATAAAATAACGGGTTATTTGTATTGTAACCATATGGGCATGTTTTAATGGTTTATGTTGTAAACCATGAATGCACATTAAAAATAAAATAAATACATTTAAAAAAATTAAGGAAATGAATATACTTATGGCTTTGTGCAGTTGTCATCCCTGGCCGTTCACTACTGCTAGCTTGCTCAGAATTGTCTTGTTTTTTCTCCTACTTAGGTATGCCCAACTCCTCCGGCCTTCTGTCACGCCGCAACATCATCTCCAGCACAGATGCCGTGGTGGTGTCACGGTTAAAGCAGGCGGGTGCCATACCCTTGGGTGTCACTAACTGTAGTGAGCTGTGCATGTGGTATGAGTCCAGCAATAACTTGTACGGGAGAACCAGGAACCCCTACAACACCCAGAGAATTGTGGGAGGCAGCTCAGGTGAGTATGTGCTCTAGATTTCAGAAAACCACGCAACACCTGTGAGAGTGCAGTAGTGGGAGATCGACACACAGGTGGCATTCTTGTTGCTACAGACTTTTATTAAAGGAAAAATGGGGTTGGGTAAAGGCCTCGCTAGCCCTGCCCCAACATAAATCTTAAAGGGTTCTGCGAGGATGTAAAAAAAAAAAGATGAGTTCACCATTGTGTCAAAACCCTAACTCGTCCTCACACTTATAACTAAATACAAGACTCAAAGGGTTGTCTTCTCAGCAGGATGCTCTTCTCAGAGTTCAAAACACGAAGTTCCAAATGGTGCAAAAATAAACAAAGTTCCACAGGGGTCAAGAGAATGTTCCCCTTCTCTTGACTTCTCACTGTATTTCACATGTTCCAAGAGGAAGTGCCTTCTTTCCCTTGGTTCCACATCCTTAAACTAAGAGGATATTCCCCTTCTTGCAGCTTTATCACAAGGTTCATAAACCCAGGGGTCCTCTTACTTCTCCAGGTTTCTCTTCCTTTTACACAACCAACTGGGTTCACCCTTCTCCCCAGAACTGTGATCAAGTAGAGGAGTTTACAACTGTTCTTCTTATATGGGTGTGAGTCCCAGACTCGGCTAACAAATACAATTCTTCTTCTAGGTAGACTTGGTTTACTCTCCTGCCAGGGGCTACCTCTGGCACAGCCATCCTAGTGCACCTTTCTCCCAGGTACTATGACTATGAAGATTTTATTGTATTTTATTTATATAGCGCTCTTTCCCCACTTTTGTGGCCTCAATGCACTTTTTTCCTTGGTTGGAACGCCCCTGGTGACCGTAGTCGATGTGGTTGGAAATTCTAGGGAGTATAGCTTAAGAGATGCATGTGCGCATGTTACCGTTCTAAGACTTGGGTGGCTGGCAAGGCTCAACTAAGCAACCCAGGAGAGGTCAGACACACGGGTGGAAGCTGTTGGAGATTCGAGGTAGATTGCTATTGTTGAGCGAGTCTATGTGAGGCCAGCTATACCGGGTTCCTTTCTGGTGGTGGTCGCTGCATGCTGGGGGCAGAGGTGTTGAGGTACGTCAGGTGTTTCAAGCTGGATGGCTTTGTTTGAACTAGACTGCATGTGCTTAGCCGTATTCTATCGTGCATGTATGCTTGTCGTGCCTTCCGCCTGTGTCCACACTAGTGGTGTGAGATATACATACCATAGGCTGCGAGATTGATCGGCTGGGGCAATATTTGTCCAGGTCTATAATAAAGTCCTGTTCCAATGGGCCTTAGTTTCATATTGTAACGGGTATCTGCATATATTAAACAAAGATGGAGGCTACATCTAGATTTGAGGATCTTTTATAATGGGAGAAAGTCCTATGTTTCACAGGCAGTAGGTTTGAGCAAACAGTACAGAAAGGCCTACGTTTCACAGTGCAGTAGGTTTGAGCATATGGTAAACAGAGACGGAGGCTCGCCTAGATTTGAGAATCCTGTATAGTGGGAGAGAGGCCTAGGTATCGTAATGCTGTAGGTTTATTCATATAGTATACAGTGATGGAGGCTACACCTATATTTGAGAGTTCTGTAGAGTGGGCGGGAGGCCTAGGTTTCAGAGTGTAGCAGACCTCATCCTGCAGAAACAAGGAGGAGGCTACACCTGGATTCAAGAATCCTGCATGGTGGATGGTGGATGGGGGGGCCTAGGCTTCTCAGGCCATAGGCTTCGGTGATGTAACGGTCATCGATGGTTTGTTGTACCAAGATTTAGTAATACATTTGTAGTGGGAGATTGGTAGTGTTTGGGGTTTCCCTAAGTGAGCGATGCAGGTTAACAGTGGCAGTGATTATTAGTGATGGGCGTGTGCTACCCTGAGCTACTTATCTGATTGTTCATGGTCTCTCGTGTATGGGTGGGGGCGCCGTGTGAATGTTGCAAGTGTGCCACAGCGAAAGCTGCTGGTTTACCTGGAGTGCTTGTCGGGTGGGAGTGTTGTTGTGGGTGGGTTGATAGTGGATCGGGTGTGCCACAATGAAAGCTGCTGGCTTACCTGGAGTACTAGTTGGCTGGCAGTGTTGTTGAGCAAATATGTGGTGCTGTGTCAGGTGAGAACCACTGCGAGAGCTGCTGGCCCCTGAGTTGTGAATGTCGGGTGGCAATGTTATTATGGGTGGGTTTAAAGTGGATCAGGTGTACCACAACGAAAGCTACTGGCTTACCTGGAGTGCTAGTCGGCTTTCAGTGTTGTTGAGCAATGTGTGGTGGTGTGTCAGGTGAAACCACTGCGAGAGCTTCCGGCTCCTGAGTTGTGATTGATGCAGGGGAGTTTATTAGTGGTATGTTCTCAGGGTGCAATGGATTAGGGGATTATTGGGAAGAGCCAGGTTTTAAGGGCCTTCCTGAATTTCAGGTGGTTTTCAGTGTTGCAGATGTGTAAGGGAAGGGAATTCCAGATGATTGGCGCTTGGACGGAGGAGGAGGAACCACCAAGCCTTGTGGAGGTGTGGGGTGGGATCACTAGGCGAAATGCAGTGCGAGATCTGAGGTTCCTGTAAGGTTGGTAGGGGACAATTTTGTCTCTGAGGAATTCAGGGCTGGTGTTGGGGATTGCGTGATGGGTGATGCACCACCTTCAAAGCCATGTGTATCGGGCAATAGGGAGCCACTGGAGGACTCCGGGTAGGGCTGATGTTTTCTCTGGCAGGCAGGTTAATGAGCAAGCGTGCTGCCGCATTTTGGATTCTTTGGAGTTTCCTTAGTTGGCATGCAGGGGCTCCTAGGTAGAGGCAGTTCGCGTAGTCTATGCAGGACAGGATGATGGAGTTGATGGCTGAGAAACGGTGGGGATAGGAAAGGTAGGGGAAAATCCACCTGAGGATACGTAGGTGGAAGAAACAGGTTTTAAATACGCTGTCTGATGGTGTGTTGATTGAGGGATACATCTGAGTCAAATTCGCATCCAAGGTTTGTAACCATGTTTGAGGGTGCCGGTTCTTGTCCTAGTGTTTCAGGCCATGGGATTGGTTTGGGGATGAGTGATGTTTACCCGCAGACTAGGATTTTGGTTTTCCCAGGATTGAGGATGTGGTGGTTGGTCGTCATCTAGTGATTGATGTCAGAGAGGCACGGTGACGGGTCAGTGCTGCCAGAGCTTTTCGGGGTTTGGGTTTTTGAGAATTATCTGGGTGTCATCTGCATAGTTGTAGCAGGTAAGGTTGTACGAGCGGATGATTGCAGGATGGGTTGTGTTTAGAAGTTGAAGATTAGCGGTGATGAGGACGCTCCTTGGGGGACACATTTTCAAACTGGACGAGATAAGGATGTGAACTGGTTGAGGTGCATGATTTGCGACCGGTTAGAGATAAAGGAAGAGACCCACGAAAGGGCTTTGCTTTTGATTCCTAGTGCTTGTAGTCTGACTAGGATAATCGCGTGATTGATGGTATCGAAGGCTGCGGAAAGGTCTAGCAGGATGAGTACTGTGCAGGCGTCTGCGTCATCTGCTCTTTTTAGGTCGTCCCAGATGGAGACTAGGGAGGATTCTGTTCCCCTTAATGGTCTGAAACCTGATTGTGCTGGGTCTAGGAGGTTGTTGGCTTCGGCAAATTGACCAAGCTTATTTTAGGCCGCGCGGTCAATGTGTTTGGTGATGTAACACGCATTGGAGATAGGTCGGTAGTTTTGGGGGAGGAGTGGGTCAAGAGTTGGTTTTTTCAGAATGGGTTTGGTGTAGCATGCTTTTAGGGCTTTGGGGAAGGCTTTGGGGAAGGATCCAGATGTGAGTGAGTGATTAACGATTGCATGTGCGACGTTACCTGCACAGGTGGAGGTTAGTATTTTTTGAGCACTGCTACCTGCGAGAGGAATTCTTGGTGTGTGATGGGAGAGAAAGAATCAAAAGAAGGTTATGATTTATGGGTGGTGGGCTGCGGGTGGGCGTTGGCGGTAGGATTTTTTGTTTTGCGATGATGGTGTTGTATCTTTCGTTGGCGGCATTGTAGAAGTCCAGCAAGAGTGTTTTGCATAAGGCTTGGAAGCTAGGAGTGGGCAGGCGGGCGCATGTCGGGGATTTCAATTCTGATATGATTTTATGTAGTTCCCTACTTGGGTTGCAAGCATTTTGGATTCGGTTCCCATAGAATTATTTCTTGCTTTTTCTGATTTCCAATCTATAAATTCTGTTGTCCTTGTTAGGGCGGTTTTGTTTTGGGCTGAAGGGTCAGCTCTCCAGTCCCATTCCAGACGGTGCTTGCGAGTTTTGAGAGGTTTCAGGTTGAGGGTGAGCCACCACGGTGTTGGTCCTTTTTGACGGGGTCAGAGGTTTGCGGGCATTGGTAAGCCAGAGGTCGAAGGAATCTATTGCGGGGGATCTTTCTGCGTGGAGGAGTGAGTTGAGGGAGTTGCGGAGTGAGAATTCAAGATCTGGGGTGATTACGACTTTGATCCATAGTGGGAAAGTGGAGGAGGTGGTTGGTGGTGGTTGTGTGGGGCGTTGTCCGCTGACCAGTGTTGAGTGCTATGGTGAAACGGAGTGCTGAGTGATCCACCCATGACAGGAGGCGCCGGGGCTGGGTTGATATGCTTACGGTGTTACAGTGCTGAACATTGCGTTGAGCGTGTGGCTTGTCGTGGAGGTGGGAGTGGAGGTGTAGTGTTTCAGATTGAGTGTGTCTAATCTGTCTTTGAGTGACCTGGTCATAGGTTTAAAGGGGAGTCGAACCATATGTTGAAATCTCCTAGGGTGGTGAGGGTTTGGTGTAGGGTGAGGTTGGCGGCCAGTGCTTCACCAAATGTGTCTGCAAAGTTTTTGTTATAGCCGAGGGGTCTGTAGATTAGTAGGAAGCTGTGTGAGGCGGATGTTGCGAGTTTGAGTTTTACCAGGAGGGATTTGTAGTCTGTGATACTGTGGAGGTGTCCTTGACCATTAGCTATTAAGATGAGTAACTGATGTATTTTCTCCAGTGCTGCTCTTCCTTCTGGGTAGGCTTGGTTCACTCCTCTGCCAAGCAATACCAAATATAATCAGCGTTGCAACGGATGCTTCGCTGCTACTTTCAGGGTCCCAGACCCCTTGTTCGTAGTATGCTTTCCCGTCTCTTCTCGCCACCACCTCTTCTGATGAACAGGGTCCCAGACCCTAGGTTTAGGGTGTTCGCCTCCCTTTTCTACAAACCACCACCTCTTTTTCTTTTTCTTTTGGACCCAGACCCTTGGCTTGGGGTATTCTTCCCCCTTCTTTATCTGCCACCTCTTTTTTACATTTTTAGAGGCCCAGACTCTAGGCTTGGGGTATTCTGCCCCTTCCTCTGCTACCTCCACTGCCTCAGGTTCCCCGCGTCCTCTAGCCCTCTCGCGTACCAGTGGCTCCGGTCCGCGAGGGCCTCCACCTTCTCCCAGCTACCACCTTTCGCTGCAGGACTTGTGCGGCTTGCAGCGGCTTGGCAAGGCTTGCGGCACCTCTGCAGACCCGGCTTTGATTCTGCGAGTTGTAACGCTTTCCACACCTTGGGATCGCCTGCCATTGTTGTCTGCCAGCCTGCCATCCAGCCAGAACTTCAGGGCAGGCTCTGGAGCACTCGGCCTCTTTTCGGGCATCCTGGCGTTCACAGGTGCTGTGAACACAGTAATTTGTAATTTACGGTACAATCAAATGTAAAATCACCAGCTGTACATAATTTTCCTTAAGACTGAAGAAGATAGTTTTTGAGAGATGTACGAAATAAAGATTAAGAAGTAATAGAATGAAGAGCATGAGGATTACAGTTTCAGTGATACAGGGCAAGCAAAGAGAAGGAACAAAATCGTGACTGGGCACAGGGGAGGTTAGAAACTAATAAGAATCGAGACTGAGAACGTAGTGCATGAAAGGGATCATTAAAAGAAACAAGAGATGAAAGATACGAAGGCACAAGACCATAAAGAGATTTAAAGACAATACAAAGAAAATTAAATTTAAGATGTGAGTGAAAAGATAACCAACCAAGAGAGGATAGTGACCGCGAAATAGTCTCAAAGAAATAGTAAATATAACAGAGGAACAGAAGCATTAAAAACCTACTTTAAAGGAGCCAGACGAGAAACAGGGAAACCATAGTGTAGAGGAGAGCAATAAAATAAACATGAAAAAATAAGTGAAGTAATCAAACTTTTAGTGGCATTAAAAGTAAGGAAGGAACAAGCTTTATGAATATTGAAAATGTGATAATGACAAGAGCGTGATATAGTCCAAATATGATAGGAGAAAGTTAAACCAGTATCAAGATACAAACCAAGTTTACAAGCAGAACTAGAGATAGGAAGAAAAGAAGGTGTAAAGAACCAGAAGGAGGAGGAGAAAAAAGAACTTCAGTTTTGACTACATTTAAAATGAGAAAATCTTCAGATATCCAAGTTTTGATGGCTGAAAGACAGGAAGTAAGATTATCGTGGATAGATGACGGGAAAGAGCAAAGGGGCATAAAACGTTGGGTATCATCCTCATAAAAGTGATGGGAGATGTCGAAAGACAAAATAATAGCCGCAACGGGAGATCTGTAGAGGGAAAAGAATAAAGGTCCATGGACAGAGCCTTTGGAAACACCATGGAAAAAGAGGTAAAGTATCGAAAGAGGTCCCAGCCAAAGTTACCGAATATGTGTGGTTCGATAGATAAGAACGAAACCAAGATAGAACAGAGTCAGAAAAGCCAAAAGAGGAGAGAGAGGAGTTAAAAGTAAAGTATGATCCAACAAGTCGATAGCAGCCGACAAAACCAATTAAATAAGAAGAGGAGTGTTTTGAATAGCAAGCAGGAAGGCGTGAAACACAAACAGAAGAGCAGATTAAGTAGAATGAAGATGACGAAAACCTGACTGGAAACAAGGTAGAGTAGAGTTCTCATCAACAAAAACAGAAACCTGAGAATAGACGAGACATTCAAGCAGCTAAGAAAGGAAGGGAAGAAGAGAAATTGGGTGAAGGTTTGCATGAAAAGAAGGGTCTGAGGAAGGTTTCTTCAAGATAGGAAGAATTGAGGCATGCTTAAAGGAGGAAGGAAAAGTTGAAGAAAGAAGAGAACTATTAAAAAGAAAAGTAAGATAAGAAACCAGCGAGGGATACACTTTCGACATAAGTAATTAAGGAATAGGATCAGAAGGAGAGTCTGTGGAATGGGCACACTCTAGATTAGAAGAAATGTTCAAATTTGAAATAGGCAAAAACAATGAGATAATTGAAGTAGAAGAAAATTTAGACCGGGAAGAAAACGAAGATGAAACAATGGCAGCAAAGGCAAATGATCCGAAGTAGACAGAGTTTTATGCCTTCGTCTCTCAAGGCGACAAAGAACTCGCCCCATTGAGGGGAGATGAGAGGTAAGCCAAGGCTGGGGTGGCTTCCGGGAAAGAGAAAAAAGTCTGTTATAAAGAATCGAAAGATGAAGAAAGCGAGGAGGATAGAATAAAGGAAGTATTAAAGGCACCAAAATCACGGAGTATAGGTACATCAGAACATAAAGATTTAGTTGGAGAAGAACAGAGAATGGAACGAAATAGGAGATGATGATCAGAAGATTAAATAGGGTGGACAGAAACAGAAGAAGTAGATGATGGTGACATAAAGATAACATCCAAACAAGACCCAGATACATAAAAAGGAGGGGTAGGAAAAGCAAAAAGATAAGAATCAAGAATAGCAATCAACGGAAGGGAAGAATGAGTGGAAAAAAGATGTAAATTGAAATCGGCCAAAAGTATAAATGGGTTGATCACAGTAAAATAATTGAAAGTAAAGCATCAATATAACAAAATATGGCCACAGGGCCAGGAGGACGGTAAAGTCACAGCAAGGTTTAGAAAAAGTAGTTAAGTAATATTCAAAGGAAAATCCACGACTGAATGATATTCATTACAGAGTGAGTAAGCATTCCAAAGATCCAGATTAATGGGGGACAAATAAGAAGGATGAATAAGATTAGAGTGATTACGAGTTGATAAATGAGCAGGACCATGAAAAGTATGACGAGTAGGCATTGGGATGGTCATAGCAGCAATAATAACTATAGGGACACTGATGACTAGATGGAGCACGAGTGTAGCAAACTCAGAGTTGGTTAATAATTGAAAACCAGCTAGTAAGTAGGCTGGGTACGCCACATTAAAGGAAGCCGGAAAAGTGGGGTAAAGTCGATTTGGGTCAGAAGAGGAAGAAGTAGACAGAAACACAACAATGAATTAAAGATTTGAGCAAAAGAGTATTGGATAAAAGCGACCATCAGTGGACAGTTGCAAACAGCAGCACCTGACTTTTCCCGACTTTGGCTAGCCTTCGCCCAGGAAGTGATGTAAATATAGTCTGGAGGCTGGTTGAAGGGCCAGAGGAGGCGTGGCCAATATTTGGGGGTCAGTGAGCAATGTAGATGGAAAATACACAGCCGAGCCGACCAAGATCACAGGAGCGACAGCAGAGCCAGGAGGAGCAGGCAGGCAGCTGAGTGGACTGGCACCCACAGGGAACAGAAGCTGTAATCATCCGGGGCCTTCACAACCAGGCTAACACTCATAGGCAGGGTGCCACTCGCAGCACACAGCAGATGGAACATGAGCAGATCCGCACATTGAGACCACAGTGCAGTTGTCACACACAGTCAGAGCTGCAGACAACAGCACCCAATTTTGCCAGACTTGGCTAGACTTTGCCTGGGCTCTGCCCAGGGAGTGATGTAAATATAGTCTGGAGCCGGTAGAAGGGCCAAAGGGGGCGTGGCCAAAGTCCATGGGTCAGTGAGCAATGCATATAGAAAAGACCCAGCTTGAGCGGAACAAGGTCACAGGAGCGAAAACAGAGCCAGGAGGAGTAGGCAGGCAGGTGAGTGGTCTGTTCCCCACAACCAGATTAACACCGTTAGGCAGTCCTTTTCCTTGGTGCTCCTCCAGGGAGGACTGGTCCCTGCTGTAAGTCCTTCTTCACTTTTTATTCATTCCTCAAGCTCAGCCAGATTGAAAAGGCTGGCCGGCTCACTGCGCTTCTGTGGGATGCTCTTCTACATTCTGCGCATCTTCTTCGTTGCAGCACTATTCTTCAGGATGCCATAATCATTCTACCTTGTTTGCATGTATAGAAGTGCTCAGGATCTTAACGCTTTTAAGAGGGTAAGAGGGTGAAGGAGTTGGAATAGTGGTATTGGTATACCGCGTCTCTCCTATGGTGCCCTCCCGTATCCCATGAGGGTGTTCCCCTCCCCAAGTGATCCTCCCACGGTGCACTACCCCCATGGTGATTATGGGCTGTGCCTGCACCGGTCCTAGCCACATGAGAAGGCTTCTCTCCCATGGGAGAAGGGATGCCATCCAAGTCAAACACCCTGAGAATCGTGGCATGCATGAAAGGCGAGTATGCATCAATTGGTTCAGGGTCTATTCAGAGGATTGTTGGTGCAGCTCAAATGCTTAGGTATTCACAAAACCATACAACACAAAGAAAAACGTAGAGAGCAGCACAATTGGCGTTGTGCTAAAGTGTACAGGATCGCACGCAGCACATTGTGGATGTCTTACATGTGGGTAGGTGCTTAGACCTGAAAACGGTCAACTACTCACAGGACTGTAGAAGGTTTGTTTTATTTATTTATTTATATATAGGAGGAACAATGTTCTTTTGATCTCAAAATCAATGTACATTAGATAAGAAATCAGATTTGACGGGAAGCAGTGAACAAGGCAACAGTATGAGTTCTTATCAGTAATTTATGCAATAACCAAAGAATTGTGGCAGAAAACAGTGGAATGGAAGGTATGTCCGATAGTAAAAGATATGGTTAAAGAGCAGTACGAGGAAATGGTAGGGAATAAGGAAAGGAATGGAGTTGAGGAGAAAATGGTGTGTGATTGATTAATAGTGAAAGCTGTGTAGTAGGCAGTATTTCAAAATATGTGGGAAGGAATAGTCACTGAGTCTGCTTCACCCTTCTAGAGAAAGGGACACAATGCTTTTATTTCTTTATGATGTGTACCTTGGTTAGTGTCAGTGTATGTGTCTCGCTCATTACTGGTGTCCCGCTACGTACAGTGGAGTGTCTCCTGCACTAGATATTGGATGCGATTGCCTCTCACCATGTATATTCCCATCTTGTCCTGCAGGTGGTGAGGGCTGCATCTTGGGAGCTGCTGGCTCCGTCATCGGGATTGGGGCCGATATCGGGGGAAGTATTCGGATGCCAGCCTTCTTCAATGGAATCTTCGGTCACAAGCCCACCACAGGTACAAGTGGGATTGGGGTGAAGAGTTGTGAAACAATTGGGCGGTACCCCTAATATGTCGCAATGGCAAAACAACCGGCAGTGACTCTGACCTAACTGCATGAAGGGACAGAAACCAACTGCATGTAGACCCCAGGCACTGAAGTGCAGAAGGGCGCAAACCAGCTCTTCCCTTTAACTCTACATCCTTCACTCTGCTCAGTCATCCACCCAAGCATCACGCATAAAAGACCCTGTACACATAGCGACACTAATAGGAATGTCATACCAGCCATTACCTACTTTATATTTCACCTACAAACAACACAACATAAACACAGTGCACAGTGGATAGCACATGGGCAACGTGCTGGTCTTGGAAGAGCCACAGAGGATTGAATCCGAGACCCACGCTTAGAAACCAAACTTTGGTATTAAGCGTGTTATAAAAAAGCAATTAAATTAATTAAAACCTTGCAACCACCCAGGAAACTAAACTCTTTAGCCACAAGGCTACTGGTTCAACACTTACACATCTCAAGCATTTCTCAAAGCCACCACACACTCGTTAACAACTCCACACAATGATTTATTGGCAAAGGTCACAAGATTTGGCCCACCTACATCTAGTCGACAAACAGCAGACCATATCCAGCCAAGTCAATACACTTTGCAACTTTGCCCATGGACTACCCTACCTCAAACACTTTACATACAGCCTTATCAAAACCACAATCACATGCAATCTCCATATATGACATAACATGTTCTGACACGATTGGGGTGGTCTTCACATGATGTCATGCAGACACACATGGACAATCTTATCGACTGATTGCAAATAATTACATGATGGATAGTCAGACCGTTGACTCTCGGCTCTCCAACAAGTTACTCCTCTTTCGAGATCCTGCCCATAACCAACAAGCAGACATACCAAGTCATCAAACACTCTGCTAAAATCCTTGTAAACAGCGTCCAATAAGCAGTTCTTCCCACGTAGCTACATGCAGGTCCTCCAGTCCACATGTACACATCTGCACCACACAAGCATCTGAGAATGGGGGTCTTCACACAGTGAAATGCACACACCAATGGGAAGGACAAGCAAGTGCACACAAGCGCACCGGGGACAGAGGACCACAAATGCTGGGACCCTCTAATAGATCATTCCTCAGACCAGACACAGCAAAGAACCAACATACAAGCACTCGCTCATAACCAACATTTAACAGTTAAGATTCCCACATACAGCTGTCAGTAAACACCCATACACATCCATTAGAACACAACACCCAACCTAACTGTGAACCCAATTAGGTGTTGGAAAATATCATCAAACATGACCCTCCCACCCCTGCTGAAGAGGGCTTATTTTGGTGTAACTCACAGGTAGCAGACTACAATGTGCGAATGAAGCTTTGTAAATGGTTGACAATTCTTTTTACATTGTGACAGGAGTTTGATGGGGAGCAAATTGACTGCATATACCACTGCAACTAGGTTGTGGAGACTTCCTTTTCCTGTCAGTGTTCATTCATGTGCATATATAACATGTAGTTAAGAGGCTAGTCCTTTGAATAGGATGGAACGTTTGGATCAGTTCAGCACATGAAACCCAAATATATTTAGCGTGTGAGTGGCTTGCAAGGTGCACACTGAATCTTGAATGCCTGGTTTACTCATTCAGCTGAAAACAAAGTTCCCTGGATAGCGTGGAATGACTGCTTCTACTTCCTGCTGCTAGTGTTCGCGAACTGATCTTGCAGCATTGCTTGTAGGCATGAGACAGATTTATGTTGGTGCCGTTCAGTTCTGACTGATATACGTCACTGCCCATAGAACTGTGAGATCAGTCCACTTTCCTGCAGAGAGGAGGCTGAACATGGTTTGTAAAGTATCACCAGGAGGCCATGTATCCTCGTTTTAGTTTTTCTTCTGTGTTTTTTCCAAACTCTTAATTGGTAACCTATCCCATGGCTTCCTCACGAGAGTTCACAGCTCTCGGTTTATGCTGCAGTTTTCTGGATGCAAGGATTCTGTTTGCAGGAACTGGTACATGGAAGGTTCCTGTCTTTAGATGCTGCGTTAGCACCATTCAGCAATTCTGGATTATCAAACTTTCACCATATGGCTATTTCTTACACTTACGATCTAGCAGACTCTTCAGCAGGTTCAGAACGTACTGTCAAGAAAACAGACCCTATAAAAACGCAAGCGGTGATGGCTGGAAGATTTAGAATTAAACTTAACCTCTGGCATTGTTCTGGGCAACCCTCCAGACCATCGTTATTCGTCTGCCAAGCAATTACACAAAGGGGAAAGACCATATGCAAATCAGGCTTGCTCCCACCCCACAAATGGGTAGTGCAGCCCGAACTGCTATGTCGCATCCCTTCTGCACGAGACCACAAGCATCCCCAGACATATTTCGGCCTTGTTGGGGCCTCATCAGTGGGCAGTAGCTTGGGTCTCTAGGCCCAGCAGGCACGAGACCCACGTCTGGGCATACCCGTCCCACTTGGGGTGGCTAAAGCAAAACACAAGACGTGATGGCTGGAAGGTTTAGAATTAATCTTAACCCATGTCATTGCTCTGGGTAACCCTCCAGACCATCGTTATGGCCTGCTAAGCCATTACAAACGGGGAAAGACCATATGCAAATCAGGCTTTGTCCCAACCAAAAGGGGCAGTCCAGCCTGAACTGCTTGGTCACATCCGTTCTGCACAAGACCACAAGCATCGCTACAGGTCGGAACATGTTTGTCACACATTTACGAGAATACTGGGATCCATATTCACATGGGTTTCATAGCAGCTCCCAGGAGACAACCAAGTGCAAGGAATCCGGATTCGACATCAACTACATGGTCCATAGTTTGGCTGTGTGTAAACTGGCTGAACATGGGACACAGGAAGCCCTCGGGACCACCTATCGGTGGCAAGATATCCACACAATTACCTCCTCATGTACGTTCCTTTTAAATGATTCAGTTGCTTCCAGCCTGTTCCAGATGAGTCTACATTGTGTTCCTGCACAATGTCAGCCTTTCTTGAGTTTGGCAAAGGGCCCTGTGGGTTCATCTTTAGCACTCCGGGAAAATAAATCTAAGTTTAGCGAAGCCAAAGGCAAATCTTTGCCATATTGACTGAAACGGGCAAGCACTGTGGCTGTCATCATGGATGCAAACTCCAAGTTTCAGGAGATACTGTTTATTTGAAGACTGGATGCAGCCTCCGGAGCGTGGGCCCGAATGCCACAGTGCAAAGATGGAATTAGCTGAAGCCCTTCCTCCTCCAGACTCTACTTTTTTTAGATTGGAAAGGAATGTAGCGACTCTCCCCTTTTGATGAGAATTCTCTCTTTTCTATGTCGTTATGCAAAGCTGAAGTGCTAATCCTTGCCAATTATCTCAGCACAACACCCTGCTATAGACCACAGCCTTCTTCTGTTTGTTCTGATGGGACCAGTGCAACACATGGTATAGTTTTACTTATACCAGACACTGTTTCACATCTGACCATTGCTCCAGGGAACAGTGGAGAAATATGAAAAATCCTCCCGGAATTTAATGTTGAGGAAAAAAAACCTATTGCATTTGGCTCTCAATCGGAAGACAGTCCCCTCCAGTAGAAAGAGCACCGGCCTGGCTTGGAGGTCAATCACCAGGACAAGAGTTGAGACTCCCTTAACCACCTGGTCCGTCATCATGTCCATTTTAGCAGCACCTGGACACAAAGTGTTGAATTTTTGTATTCATTTTTTGTCTGATATATACAACCTTACAATCATTTTACAAAATACATTAACAAATTCCATTAAAACCTTGATCATTTAGAAAAAGTAGAAACAATTTTCACTTTAAAATCTATATTTCCGTAAAAGCCAGACCACAAGATAAAAATGTTGCATCCTTCAGAAAGATTTATTTCAATAAAATATCAATCTCAAGTAAAAATCTAATGACATCTAGAATTAAAGTACACTGTTGACCACTAAAAATAACCGCCCACACTTCCTCCTCTGTTAATGTCCTGGAGACATTAAAATGTTTCGTCAAATATATATTCCTTTGCCCGGCCAAAGCAGCACACGACACAAAAATGTGTCTCAAAGTTTTGATCTCGGTTTGGCTGTTAAAAAAACGACAATTCCTCATAGAAGCCGGACAATTATCCCTTGAACCCAACAACTCTTGTGTCGGCCATAAATTAAAATGAAGTCTCAGCAACCAATTCCGATAGTTTACATTTTGCTCTGTCCGGTGTAAGAATAAGAGTGCCCATTGAAAGACCTGCTGCCTCCATCACCGTATGGCAGTCATCCTTCCAGTTCTGCACCAGCCAGTCTGAATCTGCCCTAAAAAGGCTCCCAAAAGTGGACAAAATCGCATTCGAATGGTCCAGCATACATTTCATGTCAGGACACGCCATCTTACCATCGCAAATAATGAAAGGAGGACCAGCTCATATAGAATAATCTGAACTGGGACCCCTTTGGGTAGCCAGCACCTTCTTCCAGTTTATACCTTCTAATCAGTCCAATTAACCCCAGTAAGCATTAATTTAGATTCAGCACAATATAGTAGAGTCAGAACTACTTTTTGTTTGTAGTACATAATCGCTGGTAGACATGAACATTTTTCCAAATCTCCCATGTAAGATTTGAACTTGGGCGGCTGCTGTCCTCGCCTTCAATTTGAATTCCTCAAAGAAAGGCACTTCCCTTAAATTATCATTGGTGCAGACCCCAAATATCTGTACTCGTGTACCAATTGCAGGGAGGACTTATTTAAATACCAAGTAAATGGACATGTTTTCCTCCCATTCTTTCTAGATAGAATCATAATATTAGATTTGTTTACGTTTACTGTAAGGCCATTTTCCACTGTATACAGTTCTAGCCTTGTAAGTTGACGCTGTATACCCACCAGGGTCTGATCCAATAATATTAAATTGTCGGCATATAAAAGCCATGCCACAGTAAGGCCCCACAACCTAAGAGTAAAAGAGCGAGCTAAATTCAAGTGAGGACCTAAATCAGCAATAAAGAGATTGAACAAAGCAGGGACCAGGATACTCCCCTGCTTTAATCCTCTATGTGTAGGTATAGGCCTCGATAAAAGACCTTGCTGGCTCCGCCTCACCTGAATTGAAGTTTCCGAGTACAGTGTGCGCATTATCGCTAGAAGGACTGGAGGGCAGCCTCAAATATAAAGTTTTACAAACAACAATGCTCGATCCACCGAGTCGAAGGTCAATTTAAAATCTATGAATGCTAAATAAACCGGTTGGGCTGAAAGCAAAACACATTTCTTTATCCACGAGAGGGCTGTCCGATTAATAGAAGTCCCTAGACCTGCAACAAAACCTGATTGATGGGAATCAAAGCATTTAGCCTCCTTGACCCACCTGAGCAGATATCTCAACACTAGTCTAGCGAAGTGCTTACCCGTGGCATCAAAGTGGGCTATCGGTCGATAACTCAAAGGGTCCTCTCTCCTCCCTTTTTTAAAAATCGGGACAATTATCGACTTTTTCCAGGAAAGTGACACTTTAGTCATTACTAGTATCCTGGACAACATGACAGCCAAGATGTCCACTCATGCCTCCGGGTCGGCCTTGATATGATATGATAGGTTATTTATAACGTGCTTAATACCCAGAGATTTCGAAGCGCAGAAATTATGGGACATCGAACATTATGTTCGATAGCCCATCCAAGGACTGGGGCTCTCAAATTGCTGGACTTCTTGATGAAAATCATCAAATCATCCTAATCAAAGGGTAGATCCCACCCTGCCAAAGCCGTCCCCCTGGTTGCTTCCAGGACAAATGTCCCCATACCAGAAACCTTTGTAAAATGAGAAACCCAACCTTCTTTATCAATCGGGTTTGTTTGTTATGCTAGACTCTTAACATCTTATTGAGCGCAACGCGCCCGAGGGCCTTGCTGCACTAAGATGTTAGGGCAGTTGTTGGCCAAACTTGCGTACATTCAATATGGCCCAGATGTTTCAATAACATTCGGCGTCTGACCTAATCAATTAAAATTGATAATGTTTTCTTTGCTCTCGTTTCATAAATCCGCAAATGTTTATCGTGAGTCACGTGCTGTTCCCTTTGGGTACACAGGGTGTTCGTTTTGTCTAAATGAAGCACTTCGGTCGCTCGGTGATTAGAAATGCTGGTGCATGAACTTGACAATAGACCACCGTAAAGGTTGTTATGTTGCTCCTAATCGCCGGTCCCGCGTATGGACATATTGGACCTTGTCTGTTGTCCCAAAAGACGGTTAAGTAGATCCAGTGATTGACATGTAGCTGCAGCTGGCGGTTGAAGAAGCCATCGGTCGGGGTCTGGAATAGATGACAATCGCAGAACAGCACGATATACCTGTTTGCAAAAGATAAAAATCGAAAAGTGTCTCAGTAGCCGATCTTTATTACAATTAATCATTTCCTTTATTAGCGCAGAGGTGACACAATGTGAACTGAGAGAATACAACGTGGAATTTCAAAGTACTCTGCTATTTGCTTCCGAGGATAGTGCGATCGAGAATGTTGAGCTCTAAACATAATGTGTAAACTGGGGCAAGAATTCGAGGTGCAAAAACAATGTAATGATTTATTAGCGTAGAGCCAGGGAGAAACGAGTGATGGTCTACATGCGTCTCGATGCTGGCCTGCCCACCCATGTGCCCGGCAGATAGCCCAGCACACAAAGGTTGTACTCGCACTTCATTGCAATATGCCAAACAGAACAAACAAGTACAATGTCACCCAGCAGTAACGGTCAGCTATTCGTATTACGATTAGTTCTGGTATGAAATCGTCTAAAGAGAAACTTACATTATATTTTGGCATTTCCATTCTCTAGGCGTAATGCAGACTCCTCCATTCGTGGCAACGATTTCTCATAAACTGAACTTATATGTAACTAGGTGCAGTTTCGTAATGGGCAACCTTATCATATCATACGTTATTACACCCCCCCTTCAATTCAATCCCTTTCCGAATGTTCGCTGCCTCTCAAGGTAAAAAAAAAGTAGAACCTTATACTGTGCGCGGGAAGCGTGGGCCTCCCAGCTCCCAAGCAAAAATGAAAAGCTGGTGACCCTCACTCAAAATGAACATACATTCTTACTTTGCAACATCCCGTGTCAACTCATCCATGAGAACATGAATTTTGAAGCACGGGCACAGGGAATTGGGGGCTGTCACTGCTTGTTTTTCGTGGCACTGCTGAGCTGTAGGGGAAAAATCGGCCCACCTCTGCTTATCTCATGCCCTCCTACCCCTTGGCATGTTTTCACAGTCAGTACTTCTTGCGTGCCTAGAATTTTTTGTGGCCTAGGTCTAATCCCTTTTGTAAGACGAGCAGATATTCAGCTTTTTGCGGAACTTTATTGCAAGGCAACTGCCAAAACCCATATATTCTTACACACTGTTACCCATTGGTCATTAACACGAAAAATGAAGGTCCCACAGTATCTCGACTAAAATGTGAAATGTGAAAGCAATCGTAATAAATGTAATATATATTTAAGAAAAGGATTGAGAGGATAGATTTCAAAAGACAAATTGCATACTTTATTTGTACAGTTTCTATAAACATTTTCTGCAAAAATAAAAACAGACGGTAATCATTTGAACCAGGTTTTGAACGATTTAACAAGCTCTGCTTTGGGTGGACATGGCAAGCTGGCAATGTTTTGTGGCAATGTATGTGTGCTCTGAACAGATTTTTGCTCGATTCCATGAGTATGCATCTCAACGACATTAACAATAAGATTTTTCACAAAATCGAATTCCATTTTCTCATATACTGGTTTGACAATCCATTTTTTGCTTCTTTTCGTAAAGGCCATAGTGTAGCGAAGCATCCCTAAGTTTCCTGCAGTCCTAGATTGTTTCCGGCCTACATTCTCGTTATGCGCTAATACCGCAAGTAAAGTCCTACATTTCATCCCTTGGATGGCAAAATGCAATCTCTTTGGCCTGTACTTTAGGCACATATTGTGGAACACCTCCAAATCTCCTGTGTGACAGAATTCTGTGAGTCCCTTAAGATCTCTTGATAGAGTTTTATCAAACACAATCTTCTCAAGGGCTTTGTGTGGAGGTGAAGATGAGATCAACCACTTCTTCTTCCGTGCCTGCTCTGGGGACAAAGGGCCATGTTCACATTGGTGTGAAATGTTGGTTTTCTGTCCAGTGGTGAACGTTGGAACAGTGGTGCATTAGTGACCGCCATTTTTCCAGTAGAATTTCCACAGACCCATCACATGTTTTGGAGCTCCACCAAAGATGGTTGCTGAAAGACTGGGACCATTGTGAAATACTTTCAAAATCTTTTTTTTTTCCCCTGCAGTCGAGATTTTTTTATGAATTGATTTGGCAACATGCCATACATCAAATTGATGTTTAATATTTGGTTACTGCTCTCTCTTTGTCTTGGCTATTGAAACGTGTCTGTCCGTGGCTATGAGGTCGATTTGCATTCCCCTCGATTGTAGATATTCCAGTGATTTTATAAAACCAAATTTCTCCATGGCCACCAAGGATTTACATTGGGACACCTGCACGACCACCAAACTCACAATTTTACTTACTTTCCATGTCCTGAAGATGGTAGTTGCAGTACTTATCAGAAAATCTGGGGCTGTCACACTGTCCATCGCCGGCTAGCCTGCACCTTTTGTTGGGGAATGTACTTTGAATAGCCAATTGTTCAATTTTCCAAGCTTCACTAATGGCAGGGAATAGATGATCACGTTGGTGTTTGTAGTATTACGTTTTAGAAATGAAATGGAGTCCCACAAACTGAAAGAAACTGGATAACTTCGTGAAACTGGATCCACTGAAAAGTAATGCTGCTGCACACAGTAGATTGCCAGCTTTTAGTTTCCCCAGCATCGGTTGAGTGGACCATGAAAATGCTTTGTGACTTTTCACAGGTGGCATGTATTTTCAGGTTACTGCCTTGTGTTAGACGAGTCACGCTCACCAATGGCTTTCCACGTACTTCCCCTCCCACTGAATGCACACATTTCAGCATCTTCATAATCTCCATCAAGCTGCTGTCGAATACTATGTATTTGGCCTCTTTTATTATACTGTCATCTGGCAACACTGTTGTTTCGGACTGAACCATTGTGGACATCACAGCCAAACCGGGCATACTATAGTCGATATCTTTGTTTCGATGGTCAGTAGTGTTGATGCTTCAGTTTCTGTCATTTCAACATCTGTTACTTGACGATGGATAGGAGAAAACATCAATGTGGGCTGTTTTTTGGGGGGCATTGTTTTGGCGGGTGTCGATTGTGTCAAGTGCCCTTCTAGT
Organism: Ambystoma mexicanum; assembly: GCF_040938575.1. Lineage (NCBI taxonomy): Eukaryota > Metazoa > Chordata > Amphibia > Caudata > Ambystomatidae > Ambystoma > Ambystoma mexicanum. The sequence goes on from NC_090924.1 coordinate 1,438,293,966, forward strand.
AATGTTAAACTATCATCTATAAATTCAATTTCACCTTCCTCTGGCGGAGCGGGCGCATTGTAGCAATGGTCCAAGAACACTTTGCTAGAATCGCCGGTCTTATTAAATTCATTTTCTGGCCATTGGACATAGGCATCTCGAGTGTGAACACGATGCGCCTCAATGAATAGTTCCTCCATGGTGAAAACAGTTTGGCAAGCAGCATCTGTCATTTGTATCGCCGTCTGTGTCTGCATAGTCTGTACTCCATCGGGCAACTACAGGACAGCGAGGAAAAGAGATGTTCAGTGTAAATCCAACATATAGTGTTGTACAATTGACATTAAAAAAAGCATATAGTGAAGGCCTTAGCACAAAACTATTGCCAACAATAGAAAGTGTTTATAACTAACCTTATTTTTATTTCTTTTCTTTGAAACCTTCTTTACTCTAACATCAGCAAACTGGCGCACCGACTCAGATACACGTTCCTCCGGTTTAATATATGGAACTTGTATACATCCCTACAAAAAATTGTATCCCTTTAAAATAAGTCATTGGCATTACATATCTAATTAGACTGATTTTCTTTCATTAGATGGTACTGTCGGTACGCTTACCTCTGGCTCCGGATCAACTGTATGGTCTGTTTCCGGAACAACCGCAATGGATAATGTAATTGTATTGGGCGTTGCAGCATCTCCCTGAAACACAGTACTTGCATTAGTAAGGACGAAAAGATTGGAAACGGGACACACAATTTGGAAAGACGACAAAGGTACACATCAATAGTAAAGTAGGAATGAAACATTGCATAAAACAATTGCACGATATGAAAATATGATCAGATTATCTCGTCCTATTGAGCTATGACGACCCATATCTCTGACACCGGATCTACTACGAGGGGTGTTCTGATTGTAGTGGACGCTTCAGAAGCTCCCTGAAACACAGTACTTGCATTAGTAAGGTCGAAAAGATTGGAAACGGGACACACAATTTGGAAAGACGACAAAGGTACATATCAAGAGTAAAGTTGGAAAGAAACATTGTGTAATGCAATGATACGTTGCAAAAATATGATCACATTATCTAGAATTTCGTGCATAAAACCAGTCTGGAACAGAATAGCTAGGTAAGATTACCTGATACGCGCTCGAAGTGGCGGTTGACTCCAGTCAAGACATGGATGTTGAATCTTGTTCCTTCCTATTCGGTGGATAGTAATGGAGTGGTAAAGGGAAAGTATTTTTCGATTTAGAAATTCCAACATTACAAAATGGCATTTAAGGAGACTGAATACAAGAAAATTACACTTATTGAAATGCATAATATAGCATAGCTATCCGTCCCCATAAATCATTTTTCTATGTGGTTTCTACAAAACAAGGACCAATGTTTAGCAAAAAAGTCATTATTTCAACAGCTATTCAATCACATAAATATGGAAAATACTATAAGTGGCATTTACACCAAAAATACAGGCGTAAAGGTAAACCCGGAAGCGTGACTCACCTGTGGTGGCATTTTCACGAATAAAGTAGGAATAGCGTTTGGGAGCAATTTCCGAGTTGTTGCCAGTTGATTCCTCTTTGTGTACAAGGATGTGTCGTACATATCCGGTGAGAAGTGCAGGCTGCAGATGCGGTATCAATGACCCCTCTTGTCCTCCAAGACTTGTTTGACTCTACTTTCAAGCTCTTACGCTGGATATCCGCAACGTCTGACCCATTCACTTATTCGATCAAGAGTCTTAGGGAATACATGCATTGTAATGCCTTTGGATTTGCCATGGGTCTTCGAAGGGCAACCGAAAATAGAACACGCAGGCATTGTTGTAAATTCTGCAAAATAAAGGTCAACATTATCAGAAAATTATTTTGCATAAACATGTGAGAGAGAATGAATTGGACCATACATTGTTAATTGCACGCTCTCTTTTGGGCACCACAGCAAAACCAGTGCAGCGTGTGCGGCTGTATTATGGGATAAATTGCAGAAACGATTAATTGTTGTGTTGAAAATCAGAACATGTTACTTGTCCCTTGAATGTACTATCGTGCATGAAAAGGAAACATGCTTATATTATAGACACGGTCAGCGAAGGATGCAATACGATACCAATTAAAAATTGATATATCGATAACATAACAAAAGAAACTCAAGTCAATAGCAATGATACAAATTAACATAGCACTACGGAGTTAGATACTTCGGAATAGATATAAATTTACAAATTAAGGAGATATGATTAGGAGACATGCCCTTACCTTGACCAACAAACAGTTGGATTCAGCAAGCAGAGTAATTAGTGGCAGGAGAGCAGGGAGATGTTCACAGGTAGCACACCGACGAGTTCACTCGAAGCGGTCACAGAGTAGCACGTTCACGAGTTGACTTGCAGTGCTCAAAGATGTTCTCATGGTAAATCCAGTGGTTTATAAAGAATAACAAAAGGGGTGTGTTTGTGAATGAATGACGTGTATATTTCGTGGTATTATGTACATTGCAGGGGCACAGGCCGCTTCAGGGGAGGCCTGCCTGGAGACACAGGGTCTGAGGAGGCCATGTGAAGAATGGCCCCTGGGCGTGGGATACCATTTGAAGTGTACATGTTGTTTGGCACCTTGGCCGTTCGCGCCCCTGACAGCACCCCATGGCAGCGCACATCTACTGGTGCGAACTGCCTTTATATTGGGGGGGGGGTTGTATAGGCCGGGAGGAGTGCAAACAAGGCACCGGAACAGTGCTGAATGGAGACACACTTGATTCACTTAAAAATCTGAAACAACCATTAATAAAAAATATGTTGTGTTTTATTTGGTTTCTTATTTTGATGGTACAAAAATACTAGACATTGTAAAGGTCTGGTTGCAGCTCAGCGAGGGAATATCCCCTGTACTGACCACTGTTGCTGGGGAAAGTTTGTCTAATGGCGCCAACGACACAGGCGGATATTACTCGTCGAACGCGGTGTCCAAGCCTCCCTTGAAGCCACCATGTGTACGAACGATAGGCCACCAGCCGGTACCACCTATGAAAGAGAAAGATACAATCTGTTTTTAAATGACCAAGATAAGTGTATTAAACCTTTGTTGTCAATGACAATTCTTGTATGCAATGGCATTTTTGCAAGGACAAATGCGAACTAGACACTGCATAATATTGAACGACTTTTAAGCGACTATTACTAGAGAATTGCAAGACTAAACGATATGCAAGACTAAACGATATGACAATGATATCTGGAAGTTACGAGAATATAGGGGACAACCAAGAAATAGTAGTGGCCTAACTGACATCACAACCAGACTACACTTGGATTACGAGGGTGAACTGCTGCGCGAAGTTCGTGCATAAGCACCATCAAAATCCTCAACACGGACCGTGTGAGACAGACTGCCGTGAAGTCTGGCAGCTCGGTAACGCATTGCGGCTGTGGATCGCCTTGCGATATGTAGGACAAGCATCCAGAGTTTTCTCGGCAGCAGCAGTTCTCCACCTCGGGTGGCATTAGCACGCACCGATTGCAGGTACACCAGGTGGAAACACCGTCCATGCGACTAGGCCCAGGCTCTTCATCTGTTAAAACGTCGGCCCAACTGTTGTCCAAATCCCCATCATTTGCAGAGCTTACTCTTTCCAGTAACTCCTCCTTGGAATACTCAGGCTCGTACAGGTAGGGCATTATTGTTGCCATTGTGTGGTAAAGAAACGAAAATAATTTATAGCGGTCGTACTGATATCTGTTCACACGGGCTACAAGCAACAAAGGTAGCTGAGAAGCAGAAGCACAGAAACGAGTCACAGAATACTCAAAGAAATACAGCAAGAAGAATGGAAAAGAAAATCTGCTGTTGCGTGTTGTGAAATGCTCTGTTTATACTTGTTTATACTTGTCGAGGAAAGATGCTTCCTGCCGTTTCCATGGCGACACGTCATTAGCTGAGGCGCAGAGAATGTTGACACGAGACGTGCTTTGTTGTGAAATGGGTGGTACGCATCTAGTGATGTCAGGCTCAGGGGCGGGGGATATGATTTAGTGCCACAAACGCAGGTCACCCAGGGCGATGCGGAAAGTGCTAAGATTATCACAAGATGGCCGCACCCTGCTGCCTGATTTTGCTTGTGTTCAAGAGGCGAAAACTCGGGTAAGGTGCATAGGAAATGTTTGTACGATCGTTCGAATTATGGTTAAAAGCACATGGCCGAACCATAGGGAGAATAATATTTTCTGACTGAACCATTCCTTTAACAAGGAGGCTCGATGCCCTCTACACCAATTCTTATACCTCAATTTCAATGCTCTCAGTTTAATTGAGATCAAATCACTAGATCTCACCAAGAAGCCCCTAATACTTTTCTTGTGTTGCACTTCCGGATCGAAAGCATGTTTATTAAAATATTGCCTTTGCGCAAACTGAATCTTGTTAGCTGCAAGGAGATTGACACATGAGGTGTTATCTATTCCATTATCAATCTTCTCTTGTTGCACCCATCCAAATGTATGCATCTTACAAGGAATATAAGGCTGACAAAGAGTTCTGAGTCCACTTAAAGCGATTTCTCCCTGATGTGACTTGCAAAGTCTGCCGGTAATAATCCCTTATTTGAATAGGGGACAAATTGACCAAAGTTAAGACCAAAAGATTGTGATACTTTTTGTCTGGGGAGTTATACCAAAAGACTCAACCCTAGGCAGAATCTCCCTTGAAACAAAAAAGTTGTCCATAATTGAGGAACCCACCGCCGCCTGCCAAGTTGGGTAAGCCGGGACATCTCCCTTAATGTTCGCACCCAGCCTGCTGTTTTCCATTAGCGCCAGCCACCTGACTGTTCTTGGATGTAACTTAGAATGGTCATCCGGGATACAACATACGTTTAAATCCCCAGCTATAATCACTGCCAACACTTCTCTATCTGCTGTGCATAAATTCACAATTTTTATAACTGCCTCAAAAAAATATCACACGTAATGCCCAGAGGGTTCCAGTAAACATTTAAAAGAGCATAGTACTCCACTGATTTCCCATAATTATTAAAACAAGATCATATTGACATTTGAAGGAATGGATCCGGGCTGCCCAGGCACTCGAGGAAAACCCCCCTACCCAACCTGCAAGCCGTCGAAAGATCCGGTGTTGGCCGATCGGATACCCTCTTTCAAGCAGGATTAACGTATAACTGTTGCAGCATGGGATTTCCCTCAACCAAGTCTCCTGTCGAAGTACTATATCAAAATTCATCAAAGAGTTGTTATTCTTATCCAGGAGATGCTTGAACCCCCATGTGTTCCAGGAGCTAAATGTAAGATACTTAGGTGGAGGAATGGTCGTTGGCTATTGATACACTGACCTCAACATTAGCGCCTCCGGCAAACAGGACCAATCACCCCCTACATCCAACCGGGATGTCACGGGGTGATAGCCTTGTCGTACGATTTTGTGTCAGCAACTTGAGAACAAGTCACTCTAAGGGCCAAATGGAGGTCTGGCTCTCCTTTAACAGAGCTGAAGGACCTGAAAATCTACCTTGAGAGGGCCTATAAGTTATAGGAACCTCTCTCAGAGTATATCCCTGAGATTCTAATTGCTTACCTACGGCTAGCAAAACTTCAGTAACTAGATTAGAAGAGATATACAGTTTAATCCAACCCAATTCAGATAACGAAGGGAACTGAACATGAGCAAGGTCCCTTGTTTGAATGGCCCTTAAAGATTGAATTGCATCAAAGAGCCTTAGTATGTTTGTTCTGTTTAAGTCAAACGAATCATAACCGTCACTAACCGTTTCCAGCATAGGAATAGGAGCGACTCCCAAGCGCATGCTATTAGACCCCCGTCTGTACATCCAACAATTTAGATGTGACGTTGATTCAGCCTCTATTGCCTGAAGGGCCCTGGGGGTCCACCGGGGGGATTTATTTACCACCCCTTACAGCATGGGCACCACCCCCTGGGAAACAATTCTTATCCACTGTCATATTTTGGGAAGACTGGACATCTGGCAGATAAGTGGTCCCTGGATCCCGAGAATTATTGCACGGCAGTCTCTTCTGCTCAAGAGCCTTAAACTCAGGGACCCGCTGATTATTCGTATTCCCCATTATTCTGCATCATAAAATATTGCCTACCTTGCACAGGAAGCTCCTTTACCACCTATGGGAATGGCCTTGCTAGAATTGGGTGTTACTGACATCATCCCATCCTTTGCCCTACCCCATTTCTACTATCCACTCCTCCTTTCTTGCCTATTCAGGACCATACAAGTACTCTAAGTTCCACAAGGCTCATGAACAACTTGGAGCTTATATCCATTACCCCCACAACAGCCTTAGACCTTGCTTTTACCAATAGGGAATCACTTGGCACCAACTCTATTATGGGCAACATCAGACTAAGCAGATTAAGATCACAGACCAAATACTCTCACTTAAATCTTCTAAGAGTAACTACAGAACAGCCGCTTCTATTGTCTAATCCGGCCCCAGGCAGGGAAAAGCATGTTAACCACAATCCTCTCCTAAACACCCAACAACACAAGCTACCACCTAAAACCTCTGCTAAACAACCCTCTAGTACCAAAAGACATCAGATACTGGCAACAACCCCTCTGCCTTCGGCAGAACCCCCAATTAATCTCAAAGGTGCACTACCTTCCGCAAAACACTGAAAACTACCCTCTTCACATAAGGACCGACACATCAACACAAATACTTATCATTTATGTTTGTAATATACGCCCAAATGCAATATTTGTAACAACAGTATGATTTCTTGTACTATTCATAATGTGTCAACAATCGCTATCATATGTACCATGTAACTAAGTTATTGCAAGTAACAGCGCCTCAATGCCCCTGGGCTGCTTCCGCGCTATATAAATTTAAACAAATAAATAAATAAATTAATGCCCGTTCACTTTGAGCCCACGCTATCGAGATCCATGATCTCATCATTGACCAACAACTGGACCTATTAGTGGTAACAGAAACCTGGTTGAACCAAGCACCTGGCCCCCTACTAGCCCTTGCCATCTCTCAAGACTTTAACATTCTCAGGACGGATAGATCCAATGCACAGGGAGGTGGTGTGGCCATAATAGCTAAAACTAACATGCAAATTAGACCCTGCCCCCTCGAAGAAATAGAAGGCTACGAACTTCTCCTAGCCAAACTCACATCTAACCCGAAAACAACAATCAATATCCTGGTCATATATAGATCACCAAATAATAACACCCATCCAGACATGGATATCCCTCTCCTATTAGCTCCTCACATTAAACCTAATACCAGATGCATCATCCAGGGTGGCATCAACCTAGTATTCGATGATAAGCAGTATCGTAAAGCAGACGCCCTCTATGTTGCCCTCAAAGACAAGAATTTTACACATTTAGTCAAGGATCCCTCCCATAATATGGGTAGAATCCTTGATTGGATACTCTCGCTCAACTCCCAAGTATCCATCGATTCAATTGTACCCCTTGGCTGGACTGACCACTATAGTGTTAACTTCACGTTAAGCAATAACGAGAAATGCCCCCCTAAGTCAAAGATAGTAGACACGTACGAAACAAGAAATATCAGGAACCTAACAGCAGAGAACCTATCCCCCCATCCTAAACGAAGCCCTCTCTTCCAACAGTGTTACAAGCGACAACCCTTATCTCCCCGCAGACATCTACTACAAGTGTCTCACTATCACCATTGGCTCAGTACCACCTATTACAACTAAAACACGACTTGCTAATAAACGAACAAGCTTCTAGTTCAACAATGAATTAGTCGCACTTAGGCGCACTAAAAGATCCCTGGAACACATCCACAAAAAACTCTCAACTTAGACTCAGACAATACTTTCATAGAAGCCAATAAAATCTATAAAGCAGCCATCATAACCTATAAAACCAACTCATACAACACACGCATAAGTAATGCCTCCTCAAACGCTAAGGAGCTTTTCACCATCCTTGGAGAGTTGGAAATTCCTACCCCAGACGCCACGCCAGTTGACTTTAGCAAAGGGTGGTGTACCACTATCCAAAATGCGTTAGCCTCCAAAATTATCTACAAAAAAAACATCACTAAAAGAAAGATCTTAGCTGATAAAAACACTCCTCTCTCAACTCTGACAACAGTGCCAATATGCTATTCCACTTCACTCTAGTGACTCAAAATATAGTATTAGAAACCATATCCAAATTAAAAGCCTCTAACTGGGACACCTTCCCACCTAGTCAAACTCTGTGCTCCCATTCTCACCCCCATTATTACTAACTCGTTAATGCTTCGTTTAACACGAATACGATCCCAGCCAGCATAAAAGAAGCATGGGTGAAACCACCCTTGGACTCAACAGTCCCCACGAACTATCGATTCATAACTAAGGTCCCGTTCTTGCTTAAGATCATAGATAAAATAGCGTACACCCAAATTCAAGCCTATCTTGAACAAAACCAGCTCCTGGGAGCTAGACAATCAGTATTTCGGCCTAACCAAAGCACCGAAACAGCACTCCTAGACTTGAACATTCAGATGGACACCATTAGGGACACTGGCAAACTCTTCATATTACTGCTGTTAGATCTATCTGCAGCAATCGATTTAGGGTCGGAGAAACGCCCTGAGGGGCTTCCATCCTGAGGAGACAATGGGCCTCATTCCAAGTCCGGCGGTATGCAATTATAATGCAGACACTGCAGAGAATGCTTTGATTCTCACCTTTCTTGTTTGGCGACCACTTGAGTGTAGCAGACTGTTTCCGGTAATTATGTGCTCCTAAAGGAATTCAGAACCGGCTGTTTTTTACTGCTTATTGTAGTTCTGGTAATCTTAGTAAAATCTATGTGGTGTGCGGACACCAAAGGGCTGTTTGGCAATGTATCTAACCTAATTCGAGAAGAGCTAGCCTTGACATCCTTTTCTTTATAGCGATTTTGATGGCCTGTTCCACTTTCACCCTGTTGCTCAGAGCCTATCTCATTTGGAATGTTGGGTTTTATCCATTTGTAATTATTCTGATCCAATGACATCTATGTTCTGAAATTGGTGACATGGAAGAGACGTTTCAGTGATCTCTTCATTTCAGTGATCCTAGTAATGTGCCAAAGTAGGACACCTATTATTGGTGATCCCTCATTTTTATTGAATCACTTCTCAGACTTGAATCAGAACGTCTCTTAACTAACTAGTGTCTAAATCCTTTGCAAACTAAGAGAATCCGCCACAAATTTAACTTCGGAGGATTTCTATTTCTATATATTTTTTTAGTTCACCAAACTGGCATTTGTATATTTATTTTTTCCCTAAGCAGACTCTTGCACTTCCATCCTCCCTTAGACTGGCTCCAGAATGTAGGAGGTCTACTCTTCTACTCTGTTCCTGGGATACTGTCCCCTTGAGGGCATATACCCACCTGTAATTGGGCATAATATGGCCCTGTTGTCTGCCCATTCGCCTGTGTATTCTTGTTTCTCTTCAAAGCAGTAACCTTGGTCACACCACCAGCTTTTTGCTGACAGTATGCAGATGCCGTTTTCACAGCTCAGTTTGTTAAAGTCGTGCAGAGAAATGCTTTGTCTAAGAAATTTGCATATTTGGCTCCTGACTCCCCTTGTAGGTATTTTATTGACCTCGTCCCACCAGGCTAGAGGAGGTCGGGCTGGGGATGTTGGAGTACAGTTAGTACAAGTTATGGACAGTGGCAACACTTGAGCTCCGAGTCCTAAAGCCCTGTTCTTCTCGACATTCCGCCGGCCATCCCCACTATTTAATGTATGTGTGAGCCTCATTCGTAACGACTGAGGAACGTTGATGAAAATACAAACTGAGTGGGTATGTGAGGGGATAGGGCTACATATATGCTCCGACTTGTGAGATTTTATTCCTTACTGTGCTAAATTCTCTAGTCTTCTCCCTCTGCCAGATGAGGGGTGGGGAGTTACATGCATCCAGCCTTGAGGAAGTGGTTCTGCAAGACTAATATTCCAAGTGCAAGAAGAATGAGTGTGATTGACGCAGAGTATCCTGAACTGTGTGGGTTTAGATCATTGCTTGTAGCACCCTGGAACTGATCCAGAGTGCTGCATTTAGCACCATGGTATTGATTTGCATTCTACACATTATATCATGGCACCCCTTCTACTTTGCGCAAAGAGTTTGTAGTCAGGAATGTTCATTTATGTCGTGGGATCTTTTCCCTGACAGGTGTGGTCCCAAATGACGGTCAGTTCCCCAATGCTGCTGGGCCTCAGGCTGAATTCCAGTGCACAGGACCCATGTGCCGCTATGCCGAAGACCTGGACCCTCTACTTAGGGTCATGGCTGGAACCGGGATCAACAAGTGAGTGGTGCAAGAGCCTAATCCGTCCTGCACTTTATTTTGGGTCTAATCTGTATAGTGCAATGTGTAGGGCTCAATATGATGCTATATTGTTCACCGTCTGTATCGTGCTACGTTCTGCATTTGGTGTTTTAAATAGCCCCACTATCGCCAGAAATCCAGTTTCACAGCGCTTGGTAATTGATGTTACTTCTAATGATGCTCACTTTATTACATGGGGGTTTGGGGAACTGAAGGGACTGAGCATGCCCGACCCGTGTAACGGACCCATGCTACATATATATATTTCATTTTAAACATTTGTAGAGCGCCCTAAACCCAGAGGAATCAGAGTGCTGGTTACATGAATAGGGCACAGAGAGATAAAAGTACATAGCATTATCCTGTTGAGCTATCCTGCTTCATCATAAGGGTAAGAGCAGTGTTTTTCTGTGTCACGCAGTAGCTCCATAGTGATCTGATTTGTTGTCCTGAATTTTATTTACGCGCCCTGATTGCTGTTTTAGAAAATAGGAGCGTTCGAAACATCTCGGGCTTTATAATTAACTTCAATGGGCTTTGAGACATTAGTACTGGCATAATAATAAACTGTAGCACATGCCTTCTCTTATCTGGCATATATAATGTTGCCACAAGTTTGGTGATTCAGTTAAAAATCACTTTTTTATGTTTCCAAATTTATGGTTCATGCCATTACCTATCCGAGTGTTTACCCCCTGAACTGCTCCATTTCAGACCGCAGAGCTGTTCTCCTAGCATAGGTTTGATTTTTCAAGCAGTTAAACCATATGAAGTGTGAGGAGCCAGGTATGAGACGCGGACACAGGGAAGTTATATTTGTGGTTATAGACTTTTATTAAATGATAAAATGGTTGGGAAATGCCTCACTGTCCCTACTTCTAAGAGTTATTTCCCTACCTCAACCAAAACTAACGGTCTGTCCAATGTCAGTATGTCCAAAGCAAAAACTGTCCTGTGTCCGAACTCCTGTCCTTGCCTCACATTGTAAAGTAACTCTAATGTGCAAGGGGATAATGTATCAAGTATTGAAAGGTGCACACATGTTCAAGCTCAACAGAAATATAAATGTACACCAGCACAAATGTTCCCAATGGATAAGGCTCACAGTTCCAGGGGATGGCTCTCTTCACAACGTTGCTAATCGAGATTTCTCTTCAAAAAGGCACACAAGCTTCCTTGGAGGTTTCTGGTCAAAACAATTTTTATTCCAAAGCAGTTTTCGATGCATGTTCCAGTTATGTAGGATACCTGGTGTACTCCCTCCCTAACGCCCCAGTCAGGTTCTTTTCCACTTCAATTTAGCTTCATTCACAGTCTTGGCTTTATCTGGCACCACTTTGCGTGGTCTATTTTCTACAGTTACAAACTTTAGCTTTGGTCTGATATACTCTCCTGCCAGGACTTTCAATGTGATTTTCTTTACACACACTTGCAGACTTGTGGTTTTGAATGGATTGTGTCCTCCCAAAGTATTCCTCATCTTTGACATGTAATTGCCAGCTTCGGTTGCTTTGGAAATCTTTTTCAGCAGAGGGCGCCCCCCGTCGAGTCGACGTCATCGGATGTTATATGTAGCACGCATGGCGCCTGTTTGCCTCAGTTCTGTTTTTTTTCTGCAAACGTGTTTGCTTCGTGAAACTCGGCATGCTTCATACTTGTGAAGTATTTGCTGTTGTCCTTATCGACATGTCTTTGTCTTCCACTCCGATGACCCCTCGATCCGGGTTCAAGAAATGCAAGGACTGCGGTTCCAAAATGTCTATTACGGACCTGCATCGAGTCTGTCTGTGGTGCCTGGGTGAGGGCCACCTCACGGATACGTGCTCCAAGTGTCAATCCATGACCGGAAAGGCCTTGCGCGAACGAAAGGGGAAGCTTCAGGTAGGCAAGGTGTCCAAACCACATAAATCTCGACCTGCTAGGCCTTTGACCGACGAGTCGAGAGGCGACTCTCCTCAGCGGAAGGAGACCAAGCATTCAAGGTCTCGTAGTGGTTCCCGCCACTCTTCATCGAAGCGCTTGAGGAGAAGGCACTACCCATCACCTTCCTCGTTGTCTTCGTCAGGCGGCTCCCCGAGAGGGTGACGTGCCCATCCAAGAAGTCGACACCAGAAGACTAGGAAGCTTTCTGTGTGGAGATGCTTAAGATCTTTGACAAACAGGGAAGGGCTCCGTCCGCGCCTTCGGTGGATGCCAGCAAGGAGCGGCCTCTGCCGGAAACTCGGACGACCTCGAGCCCGAGTAAACGGGGTGATCCCCATCGAGGGCCCTTGAGGCCTCTATCGGACAAGGTGTCCAAGGATCACTCGCAAGGTCAAGGTCGTTGATGCCTTTGAAGCCCTCGCCAAAGCCGTTGATGGAACCCATCGGGTCATTGACCCCTGTCAGGCCTTCGGTGCCTTCAACACCATTATCAACGTTGACGCCGAAACCATTGACGCAGAAACCGTTGATGCCGGCTGGGCCGATTTTGTCAGTTTAGCCCACAGGGCCTGGGAAGCCTCCAAAAAAGGCACTGGCTAAGTTAAAGTCGACGCCTCGACTGTTTCAAAGCCTCTGGGTTCCGCAATGTTTGCCACTCTACCGAAAAAGGATTTATTTAAGTCCCTCACTTCCATTTTTGAGGAGGAGGAGCATTCGGATGAAGAAGATGCCCCTTTTGCTCTCCAGTATGGGACCCCTAATGTGCCTGAATGCCTCATTTCAGAGGCGAGTAGGATGCAAGATCTTTGTGACACTTTGCATAATGCTAGTGGTATTGTCACCTCTCCTGAGCTGGAGTTCGGCGAGCCGGAGCCAGGGGAGCATGCTGATTCCTCCTACCGGCAACTTATGTCTAGAGTTGTTGAATATTTGGGCTGGTCTGGACCTCCAGTGCATTTTGATCAGCATAATCTCACTGACATTTTGGACCACGGTCCGCCCACGGATCCTGTTACCTTTCCATGTGCCTCTTCAAAAGAGGGTGGCCAGGAATTGGGAGATCCCAGAGACTAATCTGGCGGTGGACAAATCTTTTACAAGAAAATACTGCCCTTCCAGTAGCGACCCTGGCTACCTGTGCGAACACCCCCCAACAAGGCAGCGTACCCTACCATCCCTCATAATAGGGACGATAAGCGTGTGGATGGATGGGCGCGTAAGGTATTTTTGACAGTGAGTATGGGGCTGAAGTCGGCCAACTACACCTGTGCCTTGGCAACATTTTTGTACATTCTATGGGAGTGCATATCTTTGGCGGCGGAGCATATTCCGTAAGGGGATGAAAGGAACGGCTTCCTGGCTATTGTTAAGGACGGCAAGGAAGCCATGTGTGAGTCCCTTCAGTCTGGGTTTGATACTGCAGATAGCATCAGCAGGTCCATGGCTACGAGCACCGTGATGTACAGGTTTGCGTGGTTGCAGAAGTCGGGTTTTTTACCTGATGTGCAGGCTCGTCTTCTCAACATGCCATTTGTCGGGTCTCATCTTTTTGCTTTTGCTGACGGGAGCTTTGAGAAGTTGCAGATCTCTAAGGCGGCAGCCAAGTATTTAGGTGCCGCTTTTGGGCAACCTCAGCCTTTTCGTCCTAGCGGACGACCTTGGAGGGGTCGATCTTTTTGTTACTACTCCTCATTTAGAAGGGCTAGAGGAATGGCCCGTCAAAGAGGACAACAAAAATGTCCTTCTGGTGGACAAGGTAGAGGTGCCAAGCCAGCTTCAGCTGCAGCTTCCTTGCCATCGGCGTCTGCAGCAGCCGCTTCAAAACCACTTTGAAGGTTTGTGTCACGATTCACCAGTTGGGGTGGGCAGACTCTCACAGCATCTCGACGAATGGCGAGCCATTACTTCAGATGCTTGGGCTCTGGAAACAATAGCCCACGGTTACTGCCTTCCTTTTTATAAAGAAACCTCAGACCAATCCACCAGGGAAACACTCTTTGAGGATTCCAGATCTGCTTCTTGTGCAGGAAATCTTAACTCTGCTGGAGAAAGGTGCTAGAGAACCAGTGCCCGTAGCGGAGAGGAACAAGGGGTTAGTATTTCCCATATTTCTTTATCCCCAAGAAAAACGGAGGACTGAGACCCATCTTGGACTTGAGATACTTGAACAAGTTCCTCAGGAAGGTCAAATTCAAGATGGTCACTCTTTCGCAGATCCCTCACACCCTCCAATTGCAGGATTATTTGGTGTCATTGGACCTTCAGGAGGCTTATTTTCATGTGCCGATCCATCTCGAGCACAGGAAATAACTGAGGCGTTGGCGGCTCGCACTACCAGTTTAGAGTGCTGCCATTCGGGTTGGCCTCCTCACCGAGGGTGTTCAAACTGATGGTGGTAGTTGCAGCGCATCTCAGGAGAGGAGGGATTTGCGTCTACCCCTACCTGGACGATTGGCTGATCAGGGCGCGTTCTCCCGAACTAGCCTTGGATCCTCTTTACGTTACCTGCCTCTCCCTTCACAGACTGGGCTTCCCCCTCAATTTCAAGAAATCCCAGATGGCACCTTCCCAACAACTCCAGTACATCGGGCTATCTTAGACACGTCCTTGGGAAAGTGCTCACCACCCAAGGTGAGGGCTCCAGACATTCTCCAGATGGTAACAAAATTCCAGAATGCCCACAGTCTCCCGGCTTTCGAATTCTTGAGGTTGCTCGACCTCATGGCATCCTGCATTTCTCTGGTGCCAGAGGCCTGCCTGTGGATGAGGTCCCTTCAGTGGGCTCTCAGAACGCAATGGTCCCAGTTCTCGGGACAGATGTCAGACCAACTTCAGATCCCGACCAGAGTCTCACAGGATCATCTGTGGTGGGCCGGTGCGGGAAATATTCTGAAGGAAGAACGTTTTTGGCAACCATGGCGGGAGAAAACTGTAGTGACGGACGCCTCACTCACGGGGTGGGGAGCTCATGCCAACGATTCGACGGTCGGAGTCCAAACTACACTACACATCAATCTTTTGGAGCTGAGAGCAATCAGACTACCGCTGAAGGCTTTTCTGCCATCTGTGCGGGGAAGGTATGTCCTGATAACGACAGACAATATGGTGGCTATGCACTACCTCAACATGAGAGGAGGCGTAGGGTCACTACCACTGTGCAGAGAGGCAATGCAGCTCTGGTATTGAGCTATCCAAGTAGGAATCACCCTGTCGGCAGTTCAGTCTCCCACGTGTGGGAGTTAGCTCAGGAAGAAACCCTCAAGTGGATCTGTTTGTGACTGGGGTGAACTACTGCTCAAGGGAATTTCCCCCGAGAGGAGCTCTAGGAGACGTGTTCATGGTGGATTGGGAATTCCCACTGCTGTATGCGTTTCCTCCAGTCCCCGTCATTCCTCAAGTAATCAGGCGGTTGAGACGGTTCGGGAGCCACATGATCCTCATTGCCCCGGATTGGGCCAGGAGAACATGGTACTCGGACCTTCTGGACATGTCCATCTGTCCCCGATACGTCTTCCACAAAGAGAGGATCTTCTCTCGCAAGAGGAGGGTCGGGTTCTCCAGCCAGAGGTCCACACTCTCAACCATCACGCTTGGTTTCTGAAAGGTTGAGATACAAGGATTGGGACCTCTGGGATGACGTGATGGAGGTGTTGCTTTCGGCAAGAAGGCCAGCAACTAAGTCTCTGTACCCCTGCCGTTGGAATGCGTTTTGCGACTGGTGCAGGGAAAAGAATGTTGATCCTTTTCAATGAGAGACTCTGGGTGTTTTATCCTTTCTGCTTTCATTAGCACACAAAGGTCTTCAGGTTCGGACCATTAAAGGTTACCTGGCAGCGCAAGCGCTCATCTGAGCAATGCTCCTATTTCAAAATCCCACTGGTGACTCAATTTCTAAAAGGGCTCACAAATGTTTTCCCCCCTTCTGCTTTTCAGGTTCCGGTTTGGGACCTCAACCTGGTATTAAAATTACTAATGTGTGCGTCATTTGAACCCTTGCACACATGTCTGTTGAGGTTGTTGACCTTTAAGATAATACTATTGGTTGTTCCAACATCTGCACGTAGAGTGAGCGAGTTGCAGGCACTTTCTTCCAAGCCACCCTTTACTATTATCCAATCCATTCGAAGAACAAGTTACTTACCAACTGGTGATGTTCTTTCGACTGGATATTCCTCCAACCTATTCCTCATCGCCCTCCCAACCGACCCCTCGGTAGAATTTCCCGTGTTGTTACAGATTTCGTTCCAACAAGGCTGAGTACTGTCCTACTTGCCAACGGGCCCCGTGTGTGCTACTTGTAACATCCGATGACGTCACCCTCAATGGAGGCCGTCGATGGACATCGACGCAGGGCGCCCTCATCCGAAAAAGTTTTCCGAAGCAGCTGAAGCTGGACATTGCATGTCAAATATGAGGAATACGTTGGAGGAACATCCAGTCGAAACCACATTACCAGTTGGTAAGTAACTTGTTCTTTGCAAATGTTCACGAGGTGAAGGGCCCTCTTTCTCTCCCCTTAACCGCTCTCTGGCTTTGCTCACCTTGTCTATGGTCCCTAGACTCACAACTATTATGGTTTGCAGATGTTGACGAGATGAGGGGTTTTCTTCTCCCCCCTTGACCTCTCTAGGGCTTTGTCTCCCAATATGATTGTCCTTCATTCCATTCACAGCTGTTTAGCGTTCCGGTGCCTCTCTCTCGCTCTCTCGCTCTCTCTTTCTCTCTCTCTCTCTCTCTCTCTCTCTCTCTCTCTCTCTCTCTCTCTCTCTCTCTCGCTGTCTGCAGCACTCTTTTGCTTCCTCGCAGTAAGCGTGGAACAGCGTTTCAGTGCCTTGCCTCAGCTCACGGGTTCACTGTCTTCCTTCGCTGTCTTCCACGTCCTTCGCGGCTCACACCTGGTGTTTGAGCCTCTCTCTGTGTTCCTGTGACTGAGGTGCTGTTCTCCGGTTCCCGCTGCCGCCAACCAGGCCTGCCTTCTTGCTCTAGTGCGGTCCCAGCCTGGGCGACTATTTGCTGCAGCCTTCCTCCTTCTACCTTGAACCGGCTGGCTCCACGGATTTCTCCACGGCGGCACAGCAGTTCCCCGATTGACCTTGAGTGTCTGTGGCTTTCCCAGGTTGGTCTCACTGTGTTCAATCAGGCGCTGCCTTTTAAATCTTCCGGCACTGTTGATTCGCTCAGAACTGCTAGAGCGCATTCTGTAGTTCTCTGCACCATGGATCTGCATTGCTCCGTTCAGCCTCCGCAACTCAGTAATCTTATATATATATATATGGAAATATTGGGCCTTAGTAGGTTTTCTTTCTACATTATATTGGAAGTGGTCTTTAGCTGGTTTTGTGGTGTGGTAGCCAAGGCGGGCCCTTACGGATAAACTAAGCTTCGTGTATTAGATAGAAAATAAACCGCATACAGAGAAATTATCAGCTGGTAAGCCGGAAAATACAGCCGGACAAGTGGCGGGCAATTGGCACTCGGAGCTCTGAATGGACAGCCCTTAGAGCACATATTATATCCTAAGCAAATCACTAATATATTATAGCATTTTCACAATGGGGTTGTTACTTGGCATGATATTGCAGACATTTGGCAATAACGGTCAACATCTGACTTGCAACCTTGTGACGAAGCCTTGCGGGTACATTGCGTTGGAATATGGATAAGCAGCATTCGCAGAAACACCAGTTATCTACCATATATGGTACTGATGCTACACCTGTAGAGAGCAATTGGAAGAGAAGGTCTGATGTGTCTGTTTGCCTTGCTACAGAGTCTTGGTCTAATCTGCTCCAGGCAGGGTTTAGGCATGTCAGAGGAGCTGAGTGCAGACGGAGGCCTCAGGCAAAGGGCAAAATGGAGAATCTGAGGCCTAAATGTATGAGAGCATAATGTAGCTGACCATAGCACAGCATAAAACTCCTGCCACATCAACCTCTTTTTGATCGTCCCTGAGTCAGGGTGTAGACCAATGGAGCAGAATCGGTGCATAGCCTCAATCAAAGATACCCATGTACATGGGTGACACAGAGATATAGGGAGTGTCACAGAAAGGCTGTTGCTTTAGAGACCGAGATCTTGGGCCAATAAGGTCCCAATTCAAAAGTCATACAATTCAGCATTGGATATTTGTCCTAACACATCTACCATTTTCTGGTAATTAGAGATGTCATTGGAGGCTTCTTCCTTAATTAGAGGTGACTCTATTTCAAGTGGCAGCAGCTTGGCTTCGGCCGGCCAGAGAGACACCTGTTTAGCACAGCGTGACAGAAGGCAGTGAATAAGAAAAACTATCATTGCAAAGGCAACAATTATAACAACAATTATTAAAATACCATGCAAAATGGAAGAGACCAGTGAACAAAAGTGTTTTGAATCCAAATTAATAGTGAGCCGGCATAACCTTTGTTTCTGTCGTGCAAGGTACCAACCTCTTGGAGGTGTTTTATGACATCCTCAACCAGAGAGGAGTTATCCGGTACCCAAGTGCAGCATTCTTGTCCTATAATTCTACATGTTCCCCCTTTGGCAGCTAGTAAAAAACGAGTGCAATTCTATTCTGGAGGACTATAGTTCTGAGTCCAACTTGTTCGCTTTTAAGTATCTTTATTCCTTTTTCAGTGTCGTTTGCTACCAGTTCGATGAGGAGTGATAGGGAATGAAGGTCAACCCTGTTGACTGCAGTGCCAATGTTCGGGACCAGGAACCCTAGGAGGCCTTTCAACCATGTAAGGCGTTGCGCCCAGAACTCTAGGTGTTTAGCGATCTATAAACTTTGTTGGGTGTGTCTGGGTCGTCGATGTCTGTAAGTGGGTCTGTGTCTAAACCTATGCTTGCCCTCACTCTTACAAAAAAATTTGATATGGGGTTTACTTAAAGAAAAATGGTGGCTCAAAGAGGAATATAAACCCAGATTAGTTTCAGGTTGTTTTACCGTCCGGTATAGTTCTGCCAGTTTCAAAACTAGTTCAACTCAAAAGGGGTTGCCCTTGGGACCTTCACGTAGGGCTCTTCCAGTCCGTCAATAAAAAGGCCCCAATGTCTTTGGGGATCCTTTCCCCAAACTTAAATCCTTCAGTTTCAGCAAACAATAAAATACACATTTCGTGTCAGACATCTTAGAGCACCCTTCCCCAAGTCTAGGCCTCTCTTTACCAGGTTCAACAATGTCTTTTGTAAAGTTCTTGTTAGGCCTCTCAGGGTTCCCTTCCCCAAGTTTAGACCTCTCTTCACAAAGTTTGAGAATGGCTCTTGTGAGCCTCTTTGGGTTCCGTTCCCCAAGCCTAGGCCCCTTTAGTTTCAAACAAAAGTTCACCTTGTATTGATGCACAGTTTTAACACACAGTTCTTTCTATGGGGTAGTGTCAGAGACTTTTGAAAAATGCTGGGCTTGGGCTCCTCCCCTGCGCGACAATTCTGACCTCTGACCCCTCTTTGTACTCTGTGTCTTTCTTCTGGCACCTTTCCCTCCTGTGCTGTTTCCGCTCAGGTATTTCCTCTTTCATCTTTCTTTCCTTTTACTGTGCACACCTGCACCCTCTTCTTACTTTACTGTTCCTCTTGAACACTCCTCTTGTCTGTATCGTGCCCCTGGCACACTGGTCCTTTAGTTGTGTACTCTTGAACTTTCCTTTCTCTTTGTTGTGCCTCTTGACTTTCCCTTTTTAGCCTTTGGGTCGCTTGCATCGTTTGTCCTGCTTTCGGGTTGCTTGCTCCATTTTTACTGCGTTTGGGTCGCTTGCACCCTTTTTCCTGTTACGAGTTGCTTGCACCCTTTTTCCTGTTACGAGTTGCTTGCACCCTTTTTGTTTTCTCTCGATTCACGCTGCTTGCCCATTCTGCTCTTCCTTGCTTTCCTTTGCTTTCCGCGCCACTTTCTGCTTTCATGTCTCCGGTCCTGCTCCAGCCATCCACACGCCACTGTGTTCCGCTCACTCGTGTTACAAAACTCACCCAGACAGTATGGCGCTGGCAAGCAGATTCCAGGGATTTAGGGGTTTGAGATCAGAGTCTCACCACCTGCCCCTCAGACACTCCTGGGACAGGCACACGTCTCAGGGGAACGGGCACTGTCCTGGACACAGCCAGCAATCAGCAACGCGCCTTCTTTCAGCTTCATGGAGACACGGCTACCTCGCCACGCCTTGACCTCTATGGTACACCGGGTCAGCGTCTTGGCGTCCCGTACTCCTCCGGTCCTCCCAGGAGTCTCTTGCTGCGCTATCACGTTCCAACCAGCAGTACCAGCTTGCTCGTACTCTTTGGCAGAACCACACCTTTTATACCTGAAGTAAAGGTCAAGTGGAGTCAGGTGTGAATAGTTAGGGTAGATTGCCTGACCTTGTCTGACTATTAGTTTGGCAGCCTAGTGGTGAAATGTGGTAGGCCTCCCTCTGTTTCTTACTATTTTGTCTATGGGTAATCTTCACTGCTCGTGTTCGCCTCTTCCTCGTCCCAGTACTGGTTGGTAATGGGGAGGGAGAGATGGAATGGGATTGGAAATATCCCCTAAAAGCTGAGGGAGAGGGTTTTAAGGTGTAATGGTGTTCTCCTCCCAATCCCTTGTGACCCTCCACTCCGGCCATCCTCCCTTGCTTGTCCATTCCCATGAAAGTACTAGTCTTTATAGTACTTCCTAGGGCCTGAACTAGCGGTAGACAAATAGGTGTTGGGAATAGAGTTATGTCTTTGTCTTATCTTGCCCTCACCCTTGCCGGGTTTTGTTTTGGTGTGATCTGTTCACCTCCCTCTTGGATCAGGGACAATGGGGCCTGCATACCTCACAAAGGCCTCTGGGGCCTCCTCTTCCTCGCCTCCCGCCCCCTCAAGATACCGCGTTTCACCTGGGGTACTCCCATGGCCCCAACCTCGGACCCAGGTGATCCTCCCTCACTCGTCCACCCCCAGGGTTGGGATCCAAGAGCGCTGGCCCCCACCCTGGCAACCTAAATAGAGGACTCTCGGGGTCTACGTATGAGAATACCCCAAGGTGTTGGTATCTGGGTGTAGGATGGCGGATATGTAGCATGAGGCAGATCCAATACCATGGTAAGGAACAGCAACATGTTTGAAATAATTCAGACAGTGAATGGTGAATGCATCAATACTGCAATAGCAGCGTTATTACTACCTTTATCAGTCCAATCCTATGGAGATAGGGGCCTTGTGCCCAAATGTTCCAAAGAGTGTCAGTCGTCACAGAGCCCGGTAGATAGAGAGGATGAGTCAAAGGTTCAGGACCCCAGCAAGAATAACGATGACAGAAGCGTAGAGTTGGAAGAAATCAGGCCGTTGTCCTAGTATTCTACCCTGGTGAGCAGCGAGGAGGAGACCCAGGTGCTACACAAGCGTTTGGCACGGATGCCATATGCAGCGATCAATAACTGCAAAACAAATCCTACAGCTCAGGTGCTGTGTACATTCAGCTGGCCCCCAAACAGTTGGGCTGGAGGACTGGTGCACCTATACACCAGGTGCACAGAGTTATTGTAGCTGCTTGGTGACAAAAGCTTTAAGAGCGCTGGGTAACCCATAGGAAACGGGTGTAGAAAAGTATTGAGAGCGTTGGGCCACCTGTAGGAGACAGGTGTAGCAGCGGCCTGCTTCTGGTGTGCGTGTTGTTCACCTTCTGTCCGGTGAGGTGGTAACAGCACTCTGCAAGTTATACCTCAGGACAGGTAATGGAGCTTTGTCATTCAGTGTGGGATGTGGAGTCAGCGGGCTGCCTTTATCCTGGACCCCTTTCTGTTCTTCGTCATTGATCAGAGGTGCTGTATTCGCACACTGGCTGGCGTGGACCCAGGAGTCCTGGCCTTTACAACGGACTGCAGAGTGGGTTGTCAGCAGGACCTGGAAAGGACCCTTCCAGAGAGAATGCAGGAATGATTTTCATTGGTGCACTTTCAGAACTACCGAGTCCGCAGGCAGGAGACTGTGGTACAGTGTTTCTGGCGGTCGAGGCAGAGCTGCTTGGATTTGCTAGAAGTGAGACCTGACAAGGAGCATAAGTCTTTTGCAATCGGAAACAATAAGGTCATCATTCAGTTGTAAATCACAAAGTTCAGGAGCATGTGGTGGGTAACTGGCATACGAATGGGCCTCCCCATGAGTTTCCTGTGTGGACAGAGACTGTGTACTATATTAACAGTGTTTCTGATGTCATGTGTAGAAGAGGGAGGACATCAGGCCAACCTAGCCACACTTAGCAAGGCAGATCTTCACATCAAAATTTCAGCGGTTCCAGATGATATGAGTATTGAACATTCTGTAGGATGCCTAGGGCCTTGCAAATGTTCAGTACAATTTGTCCTGTGAAATGGGTACCCATATCAGAGTTTATAGAAACTTGAGTAGTTTCTTGGCCACTGTAATCGAATCAGCATTTTTATAGGGGTAGTCCTCAGACCATCCCGAAAATGTATCATTGACCACAAGGACATACTCGAAGGAAGCACACTTGGTCATGCTAAGGAAATCTATTTGGAGATTTAGAAAGGGAAATTAAGGGACTCCAGCAGATAGGTGTTGTGTTTTACCCTTGAGGAGGAGTGCTAATACAGAGTGTGGTACTGCTATGTTTATGTGGTGTTCTAGGGCGATGTTGACAGCATTTTTAAGGAGAAGGGCAGTGCCAGCTACCGCTTTGAGACATTTTGAGAAAGTGCGGGCAACAATAGCTAAAATAAGCTACAGGGCATTGTTAGGTCCCTGTGCTTCTGTGTGGGTACGCCTAAGGCATACCCCTCTTTTTCATCACAGAATAGGGTGAATGATATGGCGTAATCAGGAAGGGCAGGGGCAATGGAAAGGGCAATCTTGAGAAGGCTTTGGAAGCGTCAGGAGACCATGTGTGTTTGTCAGGTTGGTAGTCTAGTAGCATCTTATGCATCAGGGCTACAGTAGAGGCATAATCAAGGTTCCACAGGCAGCATAAATTGCTCATACCCAAGAAGGAGTGGAGCTGCCTTTTAGTGGTTGGCATGGGACATTGGTGACACAAGCGGTGGAAAGGTTGTGTCCCAGGTTGCGGACTGTGGGTAGGGAGAGCTGCAATTTTGCCTTGTTGACTTTGTGACCTTTCGCTGCTAGGGCAGTGAGGAGCACCTCGGAGTCAGCGAGAGAGACCTGAAAGGATGGTGATGCTAAGAGTAGATCCTCCACGTACTGGATCGTAGTGGAGCCACCCGGGAAGGTGAGATCCTGGAGGTATTCCTGAAGAATCTGGGAGAAGAGAGATGGGGAGTCAATAAAGCCCATTGGAAGGGGCCTGTAGGCGAGCTGACATCCCTTCTATGTAAATGCAAAGAGATACTAAGAGTCAGGGTGGATGTGGACAGAGAAGAAGGCAGAGGCAATATCAATGCAAGTGAAAATTGGGCAAGATATAGGAGAGAATGGTGAAGGGGACCAGAACAACCGGATTTGAGGGTATGACAGCTTTATTCAGGGCCTACAATTCATGAGCAAAACAGAATTTGTCCCCTTCTTGGCCACCAGGAGTATCAGAGTATTGCAGGGGCTAGTGGTGTAGAGGTTGCCCTGATCAATGGGGGAAGAGATGACAGGCCTGATAATTTCCTCTGATTGAGGGAATATTCTGTACTTGGGCACAGATGGGAGAGGTATCTCAGGATTAAGGGTGAGAGCAACAGGTAATAAGTCCATAAATTGTTGTACCTATGCTGCTTGTGTGGGTGTGTGGTGAGTTGGAGGCTGTGTAGGAGGCTCTGGGTGAGTGGGTTGTTGGAGGAGAAACAAACATTCAGCTTGTCTAGATTGTGCAACCTCTAGATAAATACCATCAGGCGAACAGTAAATGGTACAATGCAGTTTTGAGAGGAGATCAATATCCAGCAAATGTTCAGGTGAGCAAGGGCTGAATAGAAAAGCATGATGTCCAGTAATGGGACCAATATAAACAGACAATTGATTGGACACCGGATGTGTGGACGTTCTGCAGCTCGCAGCATTGAGCGCCTCGCACCTGTGTCAATTAAACATTTTGTCTTTGAATGTTACATTTGAGATAGGGATCAGACTAGTTCAGCGGGAACAAAGCAACAGACAGCACAGCAGGGTCCCCCTTCCAATGCCATTGTGGGCCATAGGAGATATGCATATCCTGGTAGCCCCCGTTAGGAGGAGGTGGGGGTGGAGGTGGCAGTGGTGGAGGGTAGAAATTCGAATTGTCGGGAGTAATGAAATCATTGCGTAGTAGGACCATATTGCTGTGGCCTGGCAGGTTTGGTAGGACATTGCTGTATGAGATGGCCTGTCTGCTTACAATATCTAGAGAAAAGTTGGCCTGGCTGGGGCCGCTGCGCTGGCAAAAATGGGGGAACAAAAGTTTGTTGTGGTATGTTGCCCTGGAGGCTGTTGGGCATAAGGTTGATGTGTTACCCGGCTGGAGGCACTCTTTTATTGAGCATTCTGTATTTGTAATGCCATAAGGCGGGTAACCCCCTCTTGCCTTTTTATTTTGTCATAAGTTTTGAACAGCCTGCAGTTCTTTTTCGATAGATTCAGCTTTCCACTCAATTTGAACGTTTTTAATATTATTCAAAATCTCAGGAAGGAGACCAGTCACGAAGATTTAGCTTGTTCCCCAGCGTTTGCAATACTAGAGTATTTAGTGAAACAGTCATTCAATCTAGATGGGTAGTCAAAGGGAGATTCCGACTGGTTCTGTTTGCAAACAGCGATTTTGGTCCAGTCAGTTTTGACCGGGTGTTTATCCTTAATGACGGCGGCAAGTGCTTCAATGCTAGCAGTAATAGTAACATTGGGCCTCATTACAAGTCAGCCGCTCCGGAAACAACGGTGGCGGTAAATCCACCGTTGTTTCCGGACCGGCTGATTCCGAGGCCTGCAGGTGGGAAGTGTCACTCCAGGCAGACATGGAAACACCGGCTCTGTCATAGACGGAACCAGTGTTTCCATGGTCCCCATTCCCATGGAGTCCTATGGGACTCCATGGGAATGGGGATTTACTGAATTCTGCCTCCAGAATTACCGGGTCACCGGGGTTGTAATGCCCCGGTGATTCTGGCAATCACGGAGGCGGAATGGTATTACCGGTCCAGCGGCAGCCTGCTGGTTTTTCCGTAATGAAGCCCACTATATCCCAGCGTGTCTGGCCATTGCAATTTGTCCATAATCTGTTTGTATAGAGTGTTTTTGACCACCACCCGCAGTAGTTTCTTAAGGTTCTCAATGGTGGGATCATAAAAGGCAATGAGTGTTTCCAATGTTCCATGAAAGCTGAGGGATTGTCAGGCAAAGTGGGGAATCGTCGTGCCATATGGTATAAGTCAGTGGAGGGCCAAGGAGTATTAATTTTCATAGGGTCAGCATTGATATTGGCCTAAGGGTAGGTGCGCATAGGCATAAGGTGGTTGACAGTAGATGGGGATGAGTTACCATAGTGTGCAGTGCCGGGGGTGTATACATGGAAGCATGTGACAATTGGAGTTCTTGTTTAGTTAGTTCTTGCAATGCATTGTAGAGCCTGGGTCTGCTGCAGCAAGAGATTTTTGTAAATAGTCAGTGGTCCACCTGTGTTCCAGGCTGTAACAGCGGTGATGTTGAGAGGGAGCATTGGGGGTGGAGGAAGCTAGAAGTTGGGCACTGACGATAGACTGTTAGAAGTGAGGTGGTGATTGGCGGCACAGGCGGTGGCGTGGGAGCCAGCGGAGGGCTCCAGGGGGTGGGCTCAGGTGGCATGGCAGCTCGCTGTCGGGGTTGGTGGGTCGATCTGACGCAGAGAAGGTGGTGTGCGCGCTACCAGAAAAGGCGGATATTGCAGTAGTTTGTCTAAAAGGTCAACAGGTGGGTGCTGTAGGTGCTTTTGAAGGAGAGTCTTTAACAGTGTCTGCAGAAACACTTAGGTAGAGGCCTGTGGTTGCTAGTGTGTTTACTGTTTGGCTGGCTGGCCAGCCGGCCTTGGAGGTTTGCTAGTATTGTTCCAATTCCTTCTCTAGTTTAGAGTTCCTAAGTGATCTAGTCTGACTGTCATGTAATCTGTTTGTGGATTCTTTGTACCAGCCGAAATAGGCTGCCCAATGACCGTCGGACACTTTCGACTTTCTTTGTTCCAAAGCCTAGCACAAGACAACAAGATGATCTGCATTAAACAAGCCCTGAAGTAGCCACTGAAACTCCTTTTGAACCCCATTATAGCAAATGCCAATCTTTCAAATATTTACAGGTCAACACCCCATATGTTCAAAACATGAAGAAGGCATTGGTTCCTACTGCAGGTGTAAGTGGTGTTTTGGGTAGCTCAGAGACCCTAGCTAAATCGAGGAATTAAAAGAGCAGGGAGACGCAAAGGGAGATGGGCCTGCAGTTAGTGCAGGTCACGACGGGTGGTGCAAACAACCTAACGATAGCTGGTATTTACTGTTGGTGATAGCGGAAAGACAAACAAGTGAGGTCGCACAGAAGGTGAGACGAGAGCGAGCAAGGTTTGATATAGGTTACTGAATATAGTGATAAAGTAATACACAAGATGGACTAGAGGAACCGCTTCAGGTTTACCCCAGCAATCGCATTCAGCACTAAACTCCCGAATGGCCGAGCGCCATCAGCATCACCTCTTTAGCTGAAACAAGAACACAGATATAGACCACAAGGCTCTGAGTGTTGTAGTAGATAAAGTAAGAGCATCCAATCACGAAAATGTAGTTATAATTATCTTTTTTCTTTCATCAATCACGGCCGTACCCGACCATTGTAGCAATGCACGTAGGTATGTCTGTGCACTAATTTGCAGCATGGAAAGGGTGCTGGTGAATAGTAGCACAAAATCTTGTCAATGCCCAGAATAATACAAGAAATAAAAAACAAACCACAAGGGACTATGGAAATTCCATAAACAAAGCAGGCCTGCAGGCAGTAATTGAATGACGTCTAGCCTAGGCCCTGGATATGTGTGGTAATGGCATACCACGGTTACCCTCTGATTGAGTAGCAAAGACAAGCCACGGTGTGGAGAAAGTCAAAATTAACTCGGCGACAGAGAATAATCACAGGGTCACCCACCGAGCTGTGACCATAAATATGACAGCCTGCAGAATGCACTATAATTCTAAAGCGGTGGCATGCTGATACAGAACTCTTAGTAACCAGCGATGGACTTATGCATCGAAATATGCTCACAATCCTGGCCATCGGAGAAAACACATGCACTCCTAATGATACTACTAACCTAGGTCTAAAATGGTGGCACCTGTTGGCAGTCATGAACTACCAACTCACTCAATCTGGGGGCAGCCACATGTCCCCTGTATTTGTAAACACTAGAACTAGACTGTGATCCCAGGGACGTCACACGGTGGCCCCAGGCATCGATCACAAGAAAAACGCAATGAGGATCAAAACCTCATCTTCAAGCAGTGTGAGAAGCAAAACGAACAGCAACATAAACTGTTAAACCTAACCTGACAAACAAAAATCAAAACATCACCAGCAAAAGTATGAAATAAAATGAACAGCAGAAGCAATTTCAACAGAACATGACAACTAGACAGTAACTCCATGTACAAGTGCTACGCATGGTTTGCAAGAAAGCCCCTTTAAAATGTGCAGATCTTCATTGAAGGAAGAGAGGCAGTCAGTGAACTACGATACACAGATTAAAACTACTGAATAGAGCTACAGAAGGGCTGTAATCTGTAGTTCAATGTTAGCCTTTATCTTTGTTTTATGTTTGGCAACAATGTTGGCTCAGACGTGGGCTGTGGTGGGCACCCTGCTAGTCTTCAGCATCTGCAGAGTGCTGCTGTGATAACACCATGGGAATTCTGTTTGTTTTTAAGTTGTCTGCAAAGACCGCTGTGCACACACTTGTAACCATATGGTTCTCAACGGTGGCACCAACAATGCCCATACACAGGACAGCCTGCAGCACGAAATCACTCGTGGGGACTCAATTTGAGCCTATACCTCTACACTGGAGCCAGCAAAACAGTGCATATGGCAATAACCATTAGAACACGATGAATGCAACAGACCGAGCTCAAAATATCTGTGGCGCAGCTATCTTCTTAGATACAGACGAAAGCAAAATATACCTGGGGGTAAATGCAAAGGCAAATCCATGTTTAGTCACAGAAAATAAAAGGAAGTAAAGTTGGTTTTACTGATCAGCTAGAGGGGAATAAATTCACAGCCGTGCACTGCGCTGGAGATCCTCTGTGGCCCGCCTCTCGAACCACACTGTAGATTTTTGGCAACTTTGCAGTCAACATGTGTGCCAGGCTTATAGAAGCTACCTCTGGTATGGTGAGGACCTTGTGTATTTTGGCTTTGCGGTCGTGGTCGAGGGCAGCCCGCAGTGTTCTCCCACGCAGTTAGGCCAGAGTCTCAGGCATCATTGTGTGGTAGCCATGACAGGCCCTTCCCAAGGGTCGCCTCAGCTTGCAGCAATAAGGAGACTAGACACCAGGCGAATAAACCAAGCTTCTTGTGTTAGATAGAAAATAAACAGCATACAGAGAAATGATCAGCTGGTAAACCGGTAAAAATACAGCAGGACAACTGGCTGGCAGTTGGCACTCAGTGCTCTGAAGGGACAGCCCTTAGAGCACAGGTTCTAAAGCATATCATAAGAATATCACAAATATATTATAGCATTTTCAAAATGGAGGTTTTTACTTTGCATCATATTGCAGACATTTGGCAATAACTGTCACCATCTCACTTGTGACGAAGCCTTGCGGGTACATTGCGTTGTAATATGGATAAGCAGCATTCGCGGAAACTCTATGGTTATCTACCATATATGGTGCTGATGCTAAACCTGTAGAGAGCAAACGGAAGAGAAGGTCTGACGTGTTCCTTTGCCCTGTTAAGGGTTCTTGGTCTAATCTGCTCCAGGTGGGCCTGTCATAGGAGTGCAGCGGGAAGCCTCGTGAAAAGGCAAAATGAAGGATATGAGGCATAAATGTACGAGAGAGCATAATGTAGTTTACCATAGCATAGCATATAAATCCTGCCACATCAGTGGGTAGTGGGAGGGAACTTTTACAATGAGCCATAAAAGCTTGGGGCACAGTGGGAGCATCCCTAAAAGGGAAAGGGGGGTATGTGCCTTCATCCGATGATGCCATGTTATCCCCGTGGGGGTCACCTCCCCCCATGCAGTCCTCCCTCATATAACCACCCCCAGAGACAAAATCGGGTAGCAGCTGCCGTTCACTGGACACATGGGTAGAGACTACCAAAGGAAAAAGAGTTACGACACCTTCAGATTCATCACATACCCTTCCTTGAATACTTCTAGTTCTCTCCATCTGTTAGGAAACGGGAAAGAAAGTCTACATTTCCCTGTTCTCTTCCTTTTTTGTGTTCTACTGTAAAACAGGGCTGCATATCAAAGAACCAGCACATGACTCGTGCATTGGTGTCTTTACGGAAGCTCATCCATGTTAATGGAGAATGATCAGTGACCAATTTAAATCTTCTACCAGTGAGGTAACATTTCAAATAGGTGATGGCTCACTTTAAAGCTAATGCCTCAAGCTCAATTGTAGCATAGTTCTTTTCCCTGGGATTTAACTTTCGGCTGATATAAAGCATCAGACGTTTGATGCCATCGTAATCCCGGGAAAGAATAGCCCCCAACCCAGCATGTGAAAAGTTGGTTTGCAAGATAAACCCTTTATTAGGCGGCTTTCAACACCTGTTCACAGCACAAAATGTCCTTAGATTTATCAAAGCAATTTTGATCTTCAATGCTCCATTTTATCTTTTGGGGTTCAAAAGTTTTGAGCTTGTTTGTGATATAGGTGATGGAAGAGTAACTAGGAATGAAGTCAGTAGTATCCTACTAAGCCTAAGAATGCTCTCAAATCTTTCTTAGTTTTGGGCACTGGAGTTTCCATAACAGCTCTCACATTTTCATCTTGAGGCTGGACATGTCCATTCCCTACAAAATATCTCTGATTGTTGATTGTGACAAGGTGCATTTATTCGGGTTTGCAGCGAGACCGGTCTTCTTTAAAGCTCTGACGACTAAATAAAGATGGCGTACATGCTCCGCCCATGTTCGACTGTGTATGATTATATCATCAATATAGGCCCCACAGAAAGAGGAGTAAGGTCAAAGGACCTGGTCCATCAGCCTTTGAACTATGTCTGGTACCTGTGAAGCCCAAAAGCTATGGTTTAGAATTTTACCCGGTAAAAATTATTCCGTATTTAAAAATACTGGAAGCACTTATGTGGAAAAAAGTATTGTACTTCATACCAAAATGCACGCATTCGGCCTGGGTTCGTTTGAAATTATAGTGGAATGTAAAAGAGTTATGTTGTATAGAAAATGCATTCTGGCAGGGTCGATTTCACTGTACAACATATTAAGGGAAGCTGATGAAAGGGGCCCCTAGGGGACCCTGACGTCTATGGAAACAAGGCGTGTCACCACACACGATGGAGACGCCAGACACGAGGTTGTATTCCCAAAGCTAGGGTTTTATTGCAAAGCAAAAGTCTCAGTTGGCCAACTCGGTCTCTCGCCCCGCGACGTGTATCTCTAGACCTCGAGGAATGCAAGAGACTGAATTACGTACATCAGTTACATATATACAAAATGCATATCAAACAATCAGCTATGACATGTTTAACACCCCCCCTTTATTGGGTTTCTTTGAACTTGGTGTGATGATGGACATCGCCGACCACTATGACACCTTCAAACATCTATTCTAGTAACAATTTGTGAGTGCGAAGGCATCTTTTGGTTATTGAATAGAACACGGCGTTTCTGTTCTTGGAAGCGAACTACATACGGGGGGGAGTTGCGTTCCGGACCTTGCTATCTATCAGGTGCTATTCGTGTCCTGGGAGCCGACATGCTCTAGCAGGCTCAGCAAAGGGGGGCCGTTAGAAAAGCATAATTCAAGCCGTTAGCAGTATTATTCTAACATATTCTTCCATATAACGAGACTGGCTGGCAGCTGTGAAATGATTAAATGCCCTGCAGCTCTGCTTCAAGGCTACATTCGGGAGGGAGCCGGGCATTCTTCCTAGCGCTGCCTACGTTTGTGTTTCAGCGAACTCTTGTTATCCTCACGGCCCTGCGGCCTTGTCCTTTTCACATACAGACAACAATGTTCCACAGTCGAGCAGTGTAAGCGGAAAATATACTGCGAAGCAATAGGAACAGAAAGCAATGAGCAATGGTTAGAAAACAAAATGGCGATTCTTGCTACATCAAAATGGCCGTTCATTGGCAAACTCGAAAACCTATATTCTGTCGTATCGTGCATGAGACGGTTGGTCCACGGCCACCAAAATTGCGTTTGCGGTCTCAAAGTAGAGGTATCTGTATTTCTAGACTGACAGTGATACTGTGAAAAATATGACTGACTTACAATCTGATGTAGAAAAAACTTTGGTAAAGATTGGAGGTTCAAAGCAGTGTCTATTAGAGAAACCAGCTAAAATTAAAATATTGATAAAGGCATTTGATTGGCAGCTAATAACGAGGCGATCATGAATTAAAAACTATATAATCAAGTTGTCTCTGTGTGGAAGTGGTTTCCTATACTTGAAGCTTATCTGACAAAATATCCGTCAAGGAAATTTCGTAATAGTGTGATGCGATTCAGGTCCAATGTTTTAAATACTAATGAAATTAGCCATATAAGAAAATTAAACATTGAGAATAAGAAATCATGCAGATTCTGTGAACAGCCTGAAGTGGTGGAAACGTTGATACATTTGTTATTAGTTTGCCCCATGTTGTTAAGCGAAAGATGTGTTTTTTTTCTGAATTTGTGTATGATACTGCAAACTTTTCCAGGGAGCGCTTGTGGTTTGAAATGATGCATGGTACCAATATTGCTCTGAAGTGTAAAGTGGTTGATTTTTTTAATGATTGTCTGTAAGATACACTAAATTAGGCCCTTTTCTGACCAATTGATGACAGATTCTGTCCATAGAAAGCTGGTACTCGTAATTACAAAGAAGGCTGACCTTGCAACATAGTCGGGTTATTTTTGTGTGAAATGTAGTCCGTAGTGAGTCCATGACTAGACTGCAATATATTATGTTGTTAGAGACTACCGAAAGGGGACTTTTGTTTGGATATTAAAACATTTTTTTTTGCAAAGTATGTTCTGAAGGAAATGTTCAAGGATGTAATTAGAAGTGTAAATGTGATGAAATGATTTTATGTTTGTTTTAAGATTTTTTATTGATGTAATGTTTTGTAAAGGTTTAAATAAACCAAATGCAAATAAAAAAAATATATATTTTAAATTGGAATATTCCAATAGGGGTAGAGAAAGCTATTCGTTCTTTGTCCCCTGAGTTAATGAGTACTTGACAGTATCCTTTTGTCAGATCACTCGGGGAGAGGTAAACAGCGGCTCCCAATCGATCAATCAGATCATCTATCCTAGGCATAGGGTAACCGCATTTACCTTCCTGAAACCAAAACAGAACCTCCACGATGTATCTGGTTTCGCAACGAGTACTATCGGAGAGGACCAAGGTCTCAGGGACAGCGCAATAATATCTGAGCTTAACATTTTCTCCACCTATTCTATGACTATATTCCTCTTTGGGAATCAGGGATACAATAAGGTCTTCAATGGACCACCTTCCCTGGAGGTGGGGGGGTTGGATGTAGTGAAAGTTGCTATTAACCTTTCCTGGCTCATTCTTGAAGACATCTGGAAACTGTTCCAATCCTTCTAGATATTGTTTTTGAGCCTCTGGCAGATGGGACGGGATCAGTGTATTTTGTCCCAGCTCCTCTGTTAATAGACTAGTCAACACCACTGTTGTGGTTTCCATGGGGTCTTCCTTCCATTTCTTAAGAAGATTTATATATTGGATATGGGTCTTTATTCGTCTAGCAGACTGTGAGAATTGAAAGTTATTAGGCCCTGTTAGTTCAATCACCTCATAAAGTCCATGCCATTTGGACATTTGGATAACATCTTGTTTTCAGATGTTGGCAGGAGACCAAGAACCTTCTCTCTAATAGAAAAAGACCTCAGCAAGGCGTTCTTATCATGGGAGGCCTTTTGGCTCTCCTGTGCTTTAACCATATGGGTCTGAACTATCGCTCTCACTGTGGCCATGTGTATTAACCATTGGGCTGTTTGTGAGAGTTGGCAAAAGGGCCTCCTCCCTTTCCTCCGAGGTCGCCCTCACCATGTCAAGGACATCTTGTGGTTCCCTGCCATATAATAACTAAAATGGTGAAATCCCTGTTGTGGACTGTGTTTTTTTTCGGATGGCAAAAAGGGCCAAGGTTTCATAATATTCCAATTTTTGCCGTCAGCCTCGACCATTTTCTGGATGGCATTCTTAAGGGTTTTATTGAAACGCTCCACCAAGACAGAGGTCTTGGGCGGTTGGATTTGTAAGATCTCCTTAACCTCTGCCATTATCCAACTCATAAAAGTTGTTCCTTGGTCTGTTAGAATTTCCTTCGGGAAAACAACCTCTGTAAAAATGGGAGCCAGGGTTTCAAGATTTGCTGAGTTGCAATATTGCATAACGGCAAGGCCTCAGGGTATCGAGTGGCATAATCCACAATCACAATATATAACAATTCCCCAATTTGGATGGTTAAGGGAGTCCAACCATGTCCATTCCTATGCAGGAGAAGGGCCCATCGATGATGGGAAAGGGATGTAGTGGAGCCGCAGGAGGTATTTGAGAACTAGTCTTTTGACACAGGGCACAAGTAGGTACAAAGTTTTTCACGTCGGCATAGTTGCTAGGTCAGTAGAAATGGCTGATTATCTGCGCTTGTGTCTTGGGTATTTCTAAATGACTGCCTGTTAAAATGGGAATAGTCAATTTCTATCACCATACTTTTGTGACTCTTGGGTATCATGAGTTGTGATCTGGGAGTACCATTGGGGTTAAGGTCGCATCTATAAAGCAACCCATGCTTTAAGAAGAAAAATGGTCCCCCTTTTGTCTGTCCCTCCTCTTCAGCTACTACATGTAAAAAAGCTTCTGCTAACAAGGGATCATTCATTTGGGCAAAGGCTAAATTGGGAATAATTCAGTTTCCTCGCCGAGGGTTGTTCGGTTTCAGGTGTTGGGGGTGATTTTTTTATCTGCCTCCTTAAAGCCCTTTTCTCCTCTTCCTGTTTGAACAGCCTCTTTGATTTCTTGTACTGTGGACCCCTTTCCAGGATTCCCGGTGCCACCTTTTCTTCTGCCTTGATTTGATATGCCTCTTTCCAACTATTCTATATCAGGATTTTTACATCGCCTCTATATTCGGGGTCTATGACCCTTGCTAATACATCCAAGCCATATCGCCAGGCCTGACTTAGAAGCTAACTATATGTAAGTACCTCTAGGGGGTATTAATCACAGGTCAGTGGGTACCAGCATTCTATCTCTGGGTTGCACCAATTCTCCCCTACTACTGCACAAGTCAAACTTGATAGATCCCTCTGTTGCTACTGATGGATCAGAGGCTCGGTTGCTACGTTTGTCAAATCTGAGGGTTCCCCAGTTTGTATCAACGGAGCCCGATCCCATTCCTGCGACCATATTTGAGGAGCCAGGAATGAGACGCGGACACACAGTCATATTTGTGGTTATAGACTTTTATTAAATGATAAAGGGGTTGGAACATGCATCACTGTCCCTACTTCTAAGAGGTATTTCTCTATCTCAACCAAAACTAAAGGTCTGTCCAGTGTCAAGTTGTCCAAAGCAAAAACTGTCCTGTGTCCGAAATCCTATCCTTGCCTTCACATTCTAAAGTAACTTTTTTTATATTTAAAAAAAAGAGATTTCTATTAATTTTCAACAAAATAACTTCTAGACTTTGCAAATAACATCAAGTTATTCATGCTTTTCTTTACGTCTGTTGAAACCTGCCCACCACCCCTCCCACCCAGCCTATTCCACTTGGAATGTCTACCTATACTGTGCATCAGACTGCATTGAACTAATCATCATATCTCTACCCTGTGGATTATGTTGGTGCGTGTGCCTGAGTCTGGGTATCCGCTTATTCAGAGGCTATCAGTTCTTGTATCATATGTTTCCAGGCCCCTAAGTCTATATTTTGTTCCTCTTGACCCCGACTGGATGCTTCCTGCCACACAGCAGTCTCCGCCAATGACCATTTCTGGAGGTCCCACAACCACACGCTTATCGCTGGACTATTGCGTGCTTTCCATCCCATTGCTACCTTACACTTCGCTAAAATGTACGCTAGGTCTCTCAATTTGCTAACGTGTCTCGCATGTTTTGGTCTAGGAAAGATTCCTAGCAAGCATGCCCTGGGGGAAACTGTATCTGTTGTCAAGCCTTAGTCTGGGTCTGGTCCACTTCCTCCCAATACTGAAGTATCATAGGGCAGGTCCAGAACATATGCACCAGGTCTGCATCGATCAAGCCACATTTCGGACAAGATTGTTCTGCTGCTTTGCTGAAATTAGCAATTGTCTTCGGAGTTAAGTATGCTCTGCGAGTGACGTATAATTGAATAAGCTGTAGTTTTGCATTTCTGGACACTTTCTTGTGATACCCCATACCCTTTCCCCAAACCGCGTTGGCCAGCTGTTCTTGCAAGTCTGCTTCCCAACTATGCCTAAACTGTATTAGGTTGTCCTCTGGCCTTGTTGTTAGTAACTCGTATAGTCTGGGTACTGCGTGTCCCCCTTCAGAGATGTCGTAGAGTGTTTCTATCGTTTCATCTTATAGCAGTACTCAATCCGATCCCGGCCATTTTAACTTCATACTATTGAGAAGTGAGGCGTATATTATGTGTTGCCCTTCCTGTTCCTAATTCTGAAGCGACTGCACCAAAAGTCATTGGTCGCCTCTCTCTTAGTATATCGCCTAATGTCACCACTCCTCTGGGTTCCCAATATTTCCAGACATTCAACCTAAGTTGTGCATCCTCACACTTTAGTGTCACCAGTGGGATCTGGGGTGAGTAAGGTGATCTCTTTGCCCAGAAAGCGGCAGGCTCTTTGCCACATCGTCTTGCCTAGCCTCAGCAACAGTGGGATACCTTGGTCTACACCATTTCTTTCAAAAAGAATGGAGTACATGCCGGGTTGTAGTAACTCGGTATCTTAGGTCTGGTCATCTGACAACCAATACGTGACAAATTGGAGCTGGCACGCTACAAAGTACCCTTCGAAATCTGGCACTTTTATCCCTCCCTGTTCGTAGGGTCTCTGCAATTTCTCCAACAACATACTACATCTCGAGTTGTGCCATAGGAATCTCCAGCAGGTAGTGTTCAGTGTCCTAAAGAAGGCTTTAAGTATATTATATGAAACATTCGTAAGATAATGGAGCAACCTTGGAAACACCACCATCTTCAACAACACAGCTCTTCCCATCAATGAAAGCGGCAGTTTGCCCCAGAATTTCATGGACATTTCTATTTTATTCGCCGCCTGTACCGTGTTTTGTACATGTTCTGCTTTCGGGTCATGGAAAATGTCTACTCCCAGGTATCTAAATGTGTCCATTTCCCATTTAATCGGTAACTCCAGCAACGCGCTTCAAGGTCTTCCTTTGTACCCTGCTAGGGGGAATTAACATGACTTCTGCGCATTTATTGTAATACCAGAAAGGTCAGCGCAGCGCTCAAACACATGCAGTATGTATTGTAAGTTGGTCTCTGGCTGTTGTAGGTAAAGAAGCATATCATCTGCGTATAGACCAAGTGTGTGTTGCCCTGTATGCTGACGCCTGCCTCATGGTATTCTTTCCGTAAATATACTGCTGGCAGCTCTAAGGCCAATATAAAAAGCAGAGGGGACCATGGACAGCCCTGCCTAGTGCCTTTGCTTAACCCCCATTGTTCCGATATAGTGGTGCCTGTCTTCACTGTTACCAGTGGGTTGCTGTATAGCTGTTTCACCCATTTAATAGATGTAGGAATAGATAGATTTAATAGATACCGAAACCTCTGAACACCGCCAGTAAACATGCCCATCGGACCGAGTCTAATGCCTTGACGGCGTCTAGCAAGGTTACTGCCATGAGCCGGGTGCTTTCCTGTGTGATCAATGACGTGGTGCAATCGTCTTAAGTTACATGTGATATTCCTATTTGGGACATAACCTGACTGATCCGGGTGTATGAGTTTATGAATTGCTGGCTTCAGCCTTTCAGCCGTCAGAGCTGTTAGTATCTTCCCATCTTGCTTGAGCAGAGAGAGGAGTGTGTAAGAACCACATTCAGTTTTGGGTTTGTTAGGCTTCAATAATTGACTCCCTTAACGACATCGGCAAAATGCCCTTATCTAGCGATTTATTCAACATTGCCAATAACAATGGCGTGTCCTCGGTTATGATTTCTTTATAGAACTCACTGGGTAGTTTGTACGCGCTAGGAGCCTTACCCGTTGGCAACCCTCTTATAGTGTGTTCCATCTCTTATATGGTTATAGGAGCTTCGCGCCTGACTAACTCTTCTGCATCTAGCTTTGGAAGGTCTATCAACGCTAAGTCTTCTTCTATATCCAACTCTTGGATTTCTGACTTCTCCTCATATAACATTTTATAAAAATCGTAAAAGCATTCGTTTATGTCCGGTTGTGTCTCGCATTCCTCACCATTCCTCGCTATGATTGCTTGAATCATGCTTCGCTCAGTTTCACTTTTGTACAACTAGGCTAGAAAGCGTCCCGGTTTGTCCCCTTTGGCGTGCTGTCGCTCCACATTTTTCCTATAACTCAACTTGCCCAACCCATCCCAGTGTTCTAAGCACTCCTGCTTCAGGGCGATAGCCTCTCGAGCCTTCATGCTGGGTAGACTCCTCTGACCGTTTGTGGCCTCTTAATTTAGTTTCCTCATTACGTAAGTCACTCTCTATTGCCGCTTGCACCCCATTCGCCATGGTGATTGTGGTCCCCCTGATCACTAAAAGTTCCAGCGGATGCCACACTACCTGTATTATGTGTAAAGTAATCCCGCACAACCTCTCTCAGAAGTTCCTGGAATGCCTTGTCCCTTAGAAACTCACTTCTAAGTCTCCATGTCGGGATGTATGCTCTTGGGGGGAAGCCCGCCATGTAACCACTAGCGGAGTATGATCTGACACACCCTTCCTTTATATTCCACCCTTTCGAATTCACCCAGGGTGTCTTCAACCGCAGATATAATCCAATCTCGTGTACAGATATTGGCGAGCAGTGTAATGCGAAAATCCACGGATCAGCAGGTGTAGAGTCCGCCATATATCAGAGAGTTTAAATGCTTGCAACAATGTGTTCAGGGCCTTGGCAGAGGGGGCGGGGTGGGTGAACTTGCCGTCAGATCTGTTCAGTGTGGGGTTGAGTGGACAATTAAAGTCATCCCACCAAATACTAGTGTGCCATCTATATGTGGACTTATTAGTGGGTATAACGTGCATAAGTAGGCCGCAGTCTCCTGGTTAGGTGCATATGTGTTGATGATGCAAACTTCTCTGTGTTCCAGCCGACCCCACATTACAAACATCCTGCCTTCTTTATCCTGGAAAGTCTCAAGCCCCCTCAGAGGTACCGACGGCGCCACCCATATTAATACTGCCCTAGCATATGCAGAGTATGCCGAGCCTAGCGTTGTGCCTCTCTATTTTTTTATCCACGGCAATATATTTCTCTTTAGTGAGATGCGTTTCTTGCAGGAGTGCAATGTTCATTTTCTGATGCCTTAAGTAAGTCATAATTTGGTTACTTTTAATATAACTGTTAAGGCCACTGACATTCCAGGATGCTATTCTAAGTTCCCACATTGCACTTAAAAATTCTAAAATGCACAAGCAGACTAGCGTACAAGTTCAGCATATTCCTTTTGGACTTATAGGCTAACTCCCAACTAACTACCCCAACTTTCCTAACCCTCCCTCCCCCTCCAACAATTGCCCAGCTCAATACCTCGTGCTCAGGCTTCCCTACTTCTCGCCTCAGCCCCAGGTTCTTGTCCTGGTGCGTGTGGCGCAGTAGGCGGATAAGTAACTGCAAAAGTATCCGCAAAAACAAATCCAGTCTGAGGTGCAGGACGTTCTGCGCAGTGCGATCTTGAATGGGCACCTCGTTGGCTCCTGTAGTAGTGAATCTAATTCCTGAGGCATCCCTCGGTATGCAGTTATCCTGGCAGACGCTCGTTGGATCGTCCTACCTTTGCGAAAGTGCTCTAGGATCTTTTCCCGATCTTGGTAGTTCAGTATCCGAGCTGTTATTGGCCTCAGCGGGGCTCCAGGCAGTGGTTTCCTCATCAATCTATTCACCCTTTCGACTATGAAGCCTTGAGTGAGGCCCCTTGGACCTATTTCCTGTAGCAGCAGAGTCTCTATTTTGATCCTTCTTCTGGTAGCCCAATAATTCTTACGTTTTTTGCGTCTGGCTCTTCCTTCTGCTTCTTCGGTTCTTTCTTCCAGATTACGCACCTGTTGTTGCAGTACCCTGACTTTTTCTGAAGTGTCCTTCTAGCTACTCGTGTTCTCCGCCGTCTCCCTTTCAAGTGTTCCCATGCATTCAGCAAGTGACCTCACGTCCTGCCTCAACAAGTTCACTCCTATGCTGATGGCATCCATTTTTGACTTGAGAGCCTCTTTCAGAGATGCTATGGTCTCCATGATCTGCTGATCTCCTTTCTCTAGGGACTGTTCCCCTTGAGGTGTTGAGGTTGCTTGGGCAGTGTTCTCCGCTGGGTGCGTGGTTTTGGTACACGCCTCTAACGTAAGTTGCTTCCCCTTGCTTCTCTGGGTTTTGGATGCCATGGCTTGGCCCTGCCTTGCTACTCTGCACGCCTTCTTACGATTGTGTCGCCCAGATGTAACGATTCCACTGCTTAGCGTTCCGGTTTTGCAGACGGCTTCACCCCTTTTCTCGCCCCCTGTGCGCTTGAGCGTTCTAGCGTATCTGATAGGTACTCCTTACAACCTCTCAGACTGTATCGTCAGTGATCAGTATTCTGACCATATCCAGCTTTAGGCCGTTTTCACCAGGTCTGCTGTGGTGTTTAATGGTTGTATATTACTATGGGATGTTTGGCTATGGTTTGCTTGTCCCGGAATGCTGGTGCGTGTTGTGGACTACATGCCCTTTGCAGGGCCTTCAGTATGCCAGAGGTTAACAGCTTTGGGCCTTCAGTATTTAGCCTGACAGTTTACCTCGGTGAACCTATTGCCCAGCCTTACTCCATAATGTTATGCACCCTCAGATGGGAGGGAATCCGTATGCACCCACGTTCCTGCAAGCTTGGGTGTCATGTACATCTGCACAGGTTTGTGGATGGCATTCCACGTGTAGTCCCTGCTGCCGTGCCTACGCCAAGTCTTGCATATATTCCTGTGTTAGGAGATCGTGTTATGACTGTGTGCTATTATTCCCAGTTTCCAGCCTTTACCATAGCATTACTTGAGCCCTTTGCCGTGTACATGTTAAGTAACCTCACTTCTGAATTATTCTGCACCGTGTTTGCTTGCCCCCTCTTTTGCTCTGGCACTGCGGGTGCTCCCACAGACAGTATATTATGCCTAGCCAGTTGCTACCTTCCTGCGCCGTCCAAGCTACTGTTGTATAAGCGTCCACCGGCACTTATTCGATTCCTACCTTCGATTTGAAGTTTCCCAGGCACTTGATACTTGTGAACCTTTCGTGGCACTAGCGCTACTCTGTGCGTGCGCTGTGCCGGCGTGGGGCTGTACTGGTCGTTACACTTCTGTTGCAAGTGGCTTCTGCTCATGTAGCTGTGTTGTCCCTCATTCGGAGTATTTCGTTCTGGGTCGGATCGCAGCACGTTTCAGAGCTCTAAACTGCTACCTGGCCACTGTGCTGGGGGCTAGTTTTTGTATCTTCCTGCTTGCTCCTCGATTCCCCCCCAAAGTCTCCGCAACAGCCGGTTGCAGCGCAGAACTCGTATCCGATGGTGCAAAGTTCCATTAGCTGAGGATTTGCTCTCATCACCTGTCCCTCCGGTCTTCCATGGTCTGGCCTGTGCCAAGGCTGTATCAAAAGCATGAGCAGCTTGCAGTACGCCGGGTTGGCTTCCTCCTACTAGACACTACTCGGATTGATTCACCCCGGCATCTTTTTCCTTTGTGACGTCTCCTCCCGGGCTCCGGCCGGGCTGCTGCCGTTCCTGTTCTGCTCTGCAGTCACCGCCGTATCCTGCTGTCACACAACCTCACAGGCTATCCGTCTTAATGCGCTCTAATCCATCCGGTTAGCAGCCTCCGGTATGCACATCCACAATAGTAACCACTCCTACGACCATGTATATAAGTCCTGCTATTAATGCCTTGGATGTCTTATGCAAGTTTGAATTTGCAAACTCGCATGTGCGTTGTGGATTTAGTGCTTACTGAGCCAGACTGTAGCGTGATGCACCCTGCTGTTGTTTGTGCAGCTCCATTGATGAGAGCCACACTCTTGTTGCCTGTGCTGGCGCCTCCCCGCAGCACTTCCAGGATCCCTGCACTAGCGAGTGCTCGAACCACCCGTGCGACTTATGGTGAGGGCCGCTGTTCCAGGCACCTTGATGCCCGACTGTCCTGCAGTGCTTCAGCTCTTATTACCAGTCTCATGCTGATCTTGCTGAGCTGTTGTCTCTTTGAGTCCTCGTCCGTTAGGGCTTGGTTATGCCATAGATCTCCGGTTCCACTTCCAATACGCTGTTGCTAGGGCACCTAGAGTTCCTTTTCAGTGCCCAACTGTACCCGCCTATTTCCTCTACACAGTGCTGCAACCACAGGCACAAAGGCTTGCATAAACCTTTTTTCTCAGGATAGAATCATGAACGGATCTCAGGGGCCACAGGTGTCACGTCCTCCTGTATGGCTGCTTAGGCACGTCCCGCCCCATTCTAAAATAACTCTAATGTGCAAAGGAATAATATCTCTAGTCTTGAAAGGTGCACAAATGTTCAAGCTCAACAGAAACATAAATGTACTCCCAACACAAAATTTCCCAATGGATACGGCTCACAGTTCCAGGAGATGGCTTCCTTCTCCAGGTTGCTATTCGAGATTTTTCAAGACTCCAAAATGGCACAAAAATTCCTTGGAGGTTTCTGGTCAAAACACGTATTCCAAAACAGTTTTAGGTATAAGTTCCAATTATCCTGGATACCTGGTGTATTCCCCTGCCAGGTTATTTTCCACTACAATTTAGCTTCATTCACCATCTTGGCTTTAACCGGCATATTCATGTACCAAGTCTTTTTTGCATGGTCTTTTTTCTACAGTTACATACTTTAGCTTTGGCCTGGTGTACTTGCCTGCCAGGACTTTCTACGTGATTCTCTTTACACACTTGCAGACTTGTGTTTTCCTGGTATACTCTCCTGCCAGAATTTTCAAAGTGGTTCACTTTACACACACTTGCAGACTTGTGTTTGCCTGGTATACTCTCGTTCCAGGGCTTTCAGCGTGGTTCACTTCACACACACTTGCATACTTGTGGTTTTGCAAAAATTCATGAGGTGAAGGTCCCTCTTTCTCTCCCTTAACCTCTCTTGGGCTTTGCTCCCCTCAGGTACGGGTCCCAGACTCGCAACTATTATGGTTTTGCAAAAGTTTGCGAGGTGAGGGATTTTATTCTCCCCTCTTGAACTCCCTCTGGCTTTGCCTCCCAATATAATTCTCTTTCATTACATTCACAACTATTTAGCGTTCTTTCGTATGGTCCCCGAAGCACCCCGGTGTCCCAATCTCTCTCTCCAGGACTCACCGGCTGTCTGCAGCACTCTTCGGCTTCCTTG
Source organism: Ambystoma mexicanum (assembly GCF_040938575.1). NCBI lineage: Eukaryota > Metazoa > Chordata > Amphibia > Caudata > Ambystomatidae > Ambystoma > Ambystoma mexicanum. The sequence continues at coordinate 1,438,336,936 of NC_090924.1, forward strand.
CACTAAACGGGGAGCAGCGCTTCGGTGCTCCGCCTCCAGCTTGCGGGTTCACTGTCCTCCTTCCCAGGCTTCCAGGTCCTTCACAGCTCTCGCCTGGTGGTTGAGCTTCTCTCTGTGTTCCTGTGGCTGTGGTGCTGTACTCCGGTTCCCGCGCCCATCCATCAGACCTGCCTTCTTACTCTTGTGTGGTCCCAGCACGGTAGATCATTCGCTGCTGCTGCCATCCTCCTTCTGCCTTCAGCCGACTAGCTCTATGGATTCTGCCATGGCGGCGCAGCAGTCCATCGATCGACATTGAGGGGACACTACTTTCCCAGGTAACTCTCACTGCGTTCATTCATGTGCCGCCTTTTAAATCTCCCGGGAACCGGTGAAACGCTCATATCTACTAGAGCGCGTTCTGTAGTTCTCGGCACCGTTGATCTGCATTGCTCCCTTCAACCTCTTCGTCTCAATATTCTTATATATATGGAAATGCGGGGCCTTCCTAGGTTTTCTTTCTACAGGACACTGGAAGAGGTCTTTAGCTGGTTTTGTGGGTAATGGGCGGGAACTTTTACAATAAGCCATAAAAGCTTGGGGCACAGAGGGAGCATCCCCAAAAGGGAAAGGGGGGTGTGTGCCTTCATCCAATGATGCCATATTATCCCCCTGAGGGTCACCTCCCCCATGTGGTCCTCCCTCATGCAGCTGCCCCCAGAGTCAGGATCAGGTAGCATCTGCCATCCCCTGGCCACATTGGGAGAGGCTACCAAAGGAAAATGAGTGATTCTCCCAATCGATTCATCACAGTAGCCAAACTGGTCTGCCTTGTTTTTTAATTTAGCATTTGCCTCCTCAGCCTGGAAGCTAAATCCCTCAAAGTGAGCACTGGCATGCCACCACCAAAATTAAGAGTGTTTATAAACAAGCCCTTGGTCGAACAGCAATAGCAAGCAACTTCAGCAAGTGAGTCACCTCTTTCCAGAGACGCAGTGGGTTTCTGAAGGTCTGGAACCTGCAAGAAAAGTGCTGTTCATTTTAAAACAAGTTGCCAAATGCACTAACTCAAAACGTAATTATTCCTTTGACACAGGCAATTATCCCTCTCAAAACTGTGTGCCGAGTTAAATTTCCGGATGCACAGCAAGGAAATGTTTGTGCAGTGGGAGAAATTGTGCCTGCTACATTTTGATCCACTGGAAAAAAAATGGAAACCATGAATTGTGTGCCAGAAAAACTCCCATAGGTGAAATACTCTACCATGAGATCTCATGTTTATTGCTGTTCCTGTCAATTCACATCTGGGTCTTGTTTCAATACTCCACACTCCTGCTAATACTAAAATGCTACCTATTATAAGAGTGCCACTCGGTGGTGACCGGGTAATGCCAATAATAAATGTTTGGACTTAGATACACGTTCTGTGTATCGCCAAACATCTCGCCTTGTGGCCACTTCAGAACTACTTGTTATGCATTTGATCAACTGGTTTGAAGCGTGTCAGTGAGCTACACAGTAACACCTGTAGAATACTGCACATGGAGTGGACCCTATCAGACAAACAGTTAGGGAATAAACCCTTCTACTAGATTTTACTAGTTATGCAAGACTGCGAGAGAGAGAGTGTGTTATGTACCGCTTCTCCCTGTTCCGATGCTGAGCTTGACGATTGCGTTGCGGCGTCCACGTTTTGTCTCATTCCAAGATGGCTACAGCTGTCTCCATGATGGCCCCTTCCAAAATGGCGACGGGTCATAAGGTTCTGGTTCATGGCGTTCTCCGCATTTGATGGCAGATATTTCATTCTGGCATCCTGCAGGAACGGTGAACCTTATTGTCTTAGTGTTCTTTGCACATGTTGGACTCTTAGTTCTTGTCAAGCTCCACAGTTTTCTTTCCTCCCGTTTCCTTATTGTCTTGATCCCTGTGCCTTCGTTCCTGCTAGTTTCTCCTCCTAATGTGCCACTGCTCCTCGACTCTCTCCACTAGTCTTTTCAGTTTTGTCCATATTTTGGATTCCGTGGATTCCTTGGATGCTGCCTCTTCTTACTCCAGTATTGCTACCCTATGGATTCTTTTTTTTGTTTTTACATTCTTTTCAAATATTTTATTTTTTATTATTTGTAAAACAATCAAACAATATAATTACATAACACAAGATCATAGAAAGTTCTCAGTACAGGTAGTCAATTCATCTGAGATGATCCATGAAAAATTGTGAGTTTATCAATAGGTTGCAGAATCCCATAAAAGATTATTTGACGCACACAAACAAAACAGACAATATACAAAGACTTACACACATATGCACAGCACAGATCTGTTCATGTCAAGCGTAACCATGGCTTTAATAAAGTCACAATTCTACTCATGCTCTAAATTCTTAACCATATAATTCATTAAAAGGCAGCCTCATTTCTAAATACAAATCTTCTCGGTCCTGTCTCGTATACATCACTTTTTTATAACTAGATTATATTTGCAAATAATGTACCCAATTTTTAACCTGTGGCTTTTTCCTGGTCTTCCAAACTTTTAGAATCTGCTCCTCAGCGACCACCAAAGCTCTGTCACGCCATCGTCCATGACCATAGGTTATCTTACACCCATCTGTTTTTGACAATAATATAACCGGAGTAGGATCTGTAGGGAAGTTTACATTATATATCATATGCAGTCTATCCAACACCTCGGGCAAAAGTCCACGATTCTTGAATAATCCCCATAACAAATGTTCTAGTGTTCCTTTCTCTTTACCACATCCCCAACAGATGTCGTTATCCAATAAACCAAGCTTATGCATTCTAACTGGAGTCCAATATAGTTGTGCCAATATCTTTTGTCTTATAAGTCACAAGTTTAGATCTAACTTTGCATTAAATGCATCTACCGAAATATCACTTTCCAGCTCTTTTGACCAAAATGACCGCAGCCTTTCCCATTGTTCAACATGTTCATTTATCATAGGCATCATCTTTGGGTACATTGAAACCATTTGAGGGAGGGGCATCAAATATTCGACAAATTTCTGTTCTCTCCATGAACAGGGTGGTCAACGTTTCCAGTATGGGGGTGAAAAGTAGTTTAAGAGCCGTATAACTCCTCAATTCATGCTTCCCTAAATAGTATTAATTGCGTAGAGTAGTAAAGCTTACTGCTTGTTCATTCTCTAACACATCAGCAAGCTTCATCACTCAATGTGTGACCCAGCTCCTCCAATACAGTGTTATATTTCCAACTTGGCGTGCCGGAATATGCCATATAGATGCATTGCTATGTAACCAAATATTACCCTTTGGATTCTTACTGCGATTGCACTGATGGGAATTCTTCTGGGGGTTTCCCTCCCCAGGAAAGGATTTTCTTTTCCCTATCCGTTGGCCCTTTTCGTTGAGGGACATCACGTTGGTGGTTTTAACAAAGCAACAAAAAAAATTGTGCCACAAGACCCCATAGTGAGACATAGTGAGAACACACCGAATTTTGGGGATCTACAATAGAGACCCTTTCCGCTATTTCACAAAAACAATAGTTTTTCAAAGTATCTTTATACATCATGCGATTTTTATAAGTGTTGTACAATCATTTGACTGACCCACAAAAACACACATCAACAGGTAATGAATATACTATGAAAATCTTTACAGTTTTACAAAAAGGTTATGAGACTAAAAAGATGTAGTATATGAGTGACGTGGCGTAAAATCCCAAGTCCTTTTCAAATATAAGTTGACATGTTTTTACCCTTGAATGCATCTCTCTGGGAACACTGTGCTTGCGCTTTTGTTGCAATCAGAAAAGTCCTGAAGTAATCAGATTGTGATATTTATCCAGCCTCATTATAGGTAGTGTGAGGGTCTAGGAGTAAGAGGCAGAAACAAGGGTTGCATGTTGATTGGCAAAGACTTTTAACAGCAAAAATAGGGACGGGGGTTAGATGAAATCCTAACAAACTCTACCTATAAGAGGGGTTTCCCCGCCTAAACAAAACTACCTAATGAAACTGTCTGTGCCAGAATTTCCAATTTCACCATCCTGTATCCAAATCCCAACCTATCCCTCACAAGCTAAACTTAATATAATGGGACAAGGGAAATGTCTTCTGGCTGCCAACCTGCAGTCCAGCTTTGCAGTTCAAAACAAAAGTTCCAAAAAAGTGTAGAAAAGCAAACAAAAGTTCCACAAGTGTCAAGCAGTCGATTCCCTTTCACCAGAGACGTTCCAGCTTTATCCAAAGTGTTTTCTGCCTTTTCAATGCCAAGAATATGTCCTTATCTATGTTTGGCAGACTGCCATCCAGGTCCTTCGACAAGGAAGAATGGCCTGGGCACCTTTTCCAAGCTGTCCTTTGTGAGCAGACCTGTCTCCCAGGGTACCGGGATGAGGAAGAATAGCCTGGCTCCCTCTCCCAGACTGTGTTGAGGGTCCTTAACACTGTTCTCTCAATACCCCCTTATTGGTCCACTCTTCTGCCAAGTAGGGTATTCAATGATCTTGTTCTCACCGTCCCTCTCTCTGGTTTTGCTTCCACCCACAACCTTGGTTTACTCTCCCGCCTAGGTCTCAGAGTGTCACTTGTGCATGTAAGGTTGATATTTCGAATGGATTGTGTCCTCTCACGTATTCCTGACCTTTGATTTTCGATATCCCGTGTGAGCTGCTTTGGATTTTTTCTTTTTTTTCCGGCACTGAGCGCTGTGCGCCTATGGTGTCGGATCGATGTCCCTCGAAGGCCTCCGTCTCGAGGATGATTACATCGAAGGCACATATAGCATGCTCAGCACCCGTTGGCTTCAGTTCTGTTTTTTCCGCTATTGCTATCGCTTTGAGAACTACGGCGCGCTTCTTTACTTAGTAACGACTTCATTACTTTGAGAAATCGAGACTGTCTTCTTTGTCGACACCGACAACCCCAAAGACCAGGTTCAAAAAGTGTTGTGATTGTGAGTCGAAAATGTTATTGACCGATCCTCATCAGATATGTTTATGGTGCCTCGGAGTAGACCAGACCATAACACCTCAGACTGCTCCAAGTGTCAGTCGATGACAGGAAAGGTCTTGAAGGAATGAAAGGGGAAATTGATGGTAGGTCAAAACCCCTAATCATCTACCCTGACCAAGAAACCTTTGACCGACGAGTCGAGAGGTGATGCCTCAGAGGAAGAAGGTTAAGAGGTTGGCTCCCACCACTCCTCAACATCGTCGGAGAAGTCCAAGAGGAGGCAGCAAAGGTCGCCTTCTTCCACTTCATCGTCGGACTATTCCCTGGAGGGGGTATCGTGCCCAACTAAAAGATCCACTCCAGCCGAGTGGGAGGCTTTCAGGGCAAAGATGCTAAAGATATTTGAAAAACAAAAGCCTCCATACCCTTCTCATACTGCGCCTTCGAAAGAAGCTGAGAAAGAAAGGGCTCAACCTAAATCTCCCATGCTCTCGATCCCAGGACAAATGCCTGATCCTCACTGAGGGCAGTCGAGGCCTCCAGTCGATGACATATCATCGAAGGATCAGTCGAGCCGAAAGCATACGCATAAGTCGAGGTTGTCGACGCCGGCTAAGCCTTCGACGCCAGCCAAACCGCATCGTCGTCAGCTGCACCATCATTGCCAGCTGTACTATCGACGCAGAGCGCCCCATTAAAGCATATGGCGCCAGTGAAAAAAGTTTCCATGGCTCCTCCAGCGTCTAATCCATTGTTCATTAAACCCTTGATACCTGAGAAGACCAATGTGCCTTTACCAAGAAAGGACTATTTTAAGTCCCTTAACTCTATATATGAGGAGAATGAGCCCTCAGATAACGAGGCACCATTTGGCCTCCAATATGGTACGCCAAATGTACCAGAAAGTTTTATCTCAGAGGAGTCAAGGTTGAGAGACCTTTATGACAACCTGCAGATGGCCAGTGGGGTGGACACCTCACCTGAGCTGGAGTTTGGGAGGCCAGAGGCGTGGCATGCTGATGCGTCATACAGACAGCTCATGTCCAAGGTAGTGAACTTCATGGGGTGGAGTAGGCCTCCATTACCATTCAAACGGGATGATCTGACAGACATCCTGGATAAGGGTCCTCAGTCAAATCCTATATTACCTTTTCACATTGCTCTACAGAAAAGGGTGTCGACAAATTGCGAAACACCACAAACCAATCCGGCTGTGGATAAAAACATGACCAAGAAGTACCGTCCTTCCAGTAGTGACCCTGACTACCTGTCAAAACACCCCACTCCAGAGAGTCTGGCGGTACAGGCAGCTACTGCAACTTCTAAGCGAGCGGCTTACCCTACCATCCCTCTAGATAGGGATGACAAAAGAGTAGGTGGATGGGCAAGGAAGGTATTTTCTGCAGGGAGTATGCGCTCAAATCGGCCAACTCCACATGTGCCCTTGCAAAATGTACACTCACTCCATGGGACTGCATTTCCATGGCGGCAGAGCACATTCCCGGAGGGGATGAAAGAGACGGGTTCTTAGCCATAGTTGGAGACGGCAAAGAAGCCATGTGTGCGTCTCTTCATTCACGTCTGGATTCTGTAGAGTCATGGCTATTGGCACCGTTATGCACAGATTTACATGGTTGAGGAAGTCGGGTTTTGCACCGGATGTGCAACCCTTACTCCTCAACATGCCCTTTGATGGGTCTCATCTTTTTGGCAACAAGGCTGATGAGAGCCTTGAGAAGTTTAAGACCTCAAAGGCTGCAGCCAAATCTTTAGGTGCTGCTATTAGCCAACTTCAGCCTATTCAACCTATTGTACAGCCTTGGAGGGGTAGATCTTTTTGCTACTACTCCTCAGTTGGAAGGACGAGAGGAATGGCTGGTTAAAGGGGGCAAAGAAGATTCCCTCGTGGTGGATGAGGGAGATGTGCGAAGCCAGCTCAAGCTGGGGTACCTTTACTACCTGCCACTGCATCAGCCACCTCAAAACCTCTGAGGTCTTGAGTCACAGTTCACCAGTGGGGGGCAGACTGTCTCAGCATCTAGAAGAATGGCGAGACATTACTTGGGATGCTTGGGCCTTGGAAACCATAGCCCACGGTTACTGCCATTCTTTCATACAGAGACCTCAGAGTAATCCACCGGGGAACGACTCTTTGAGGATTCCAGATCCGCTCCTTGGGCAGGAAATTTTAACCCTGCTAGAGAAAAGCGCTATAGAGACGGTGTCTGTAGCGGAGAGGAACAAGGGATGGTATTCCCCTTATTTCTTAATCCCCAAAAAGGACTGAGGAATGAGACCCATCTTGGACTTGAGATACTTGAACAAGTTCCTCACGAAGGACAAGTTCAAGATGGTCACACTTTCTCAGATCCTTCAGGCCCTCCAACTCCAGGATTGCATAGTGTCATTGGATCGTAAGGATGCTTATTTTCATGTGCCAATACATCTGAATCACAGAAAATACCTGAGGTACGCAGTTGGTGGTTCCCATTATCCATTTCGAGTTCTGGCATTCGGGCTGACCTCTGACCCATTGGTTTTCACCAAACTGATGGCGTAGTGGCAGCAAGTCTCAGGAGGGGGGGGTGGATTCACGTCTACCCCTACCTGGACGATTGGCTGATCTGGGCGGGTTCTCCCGAACAAGTCCTGGATAATCTCAACATCACCTGCCACTCTCTTCACAGACTGGGCTTCTCCCTCAATTACAATAAGTGCCATATGACACCTTCTCAGACGCTCCAGTTCATCAGAGCTGTACTTGATACATTCTTGTGAAAGAGCTCGCCACCCGAGGTGAGGGCTCTAGACATTCTACAGGTGGTCACCAAATTTCAGAGTGCCTTAACGTCTCCCGGCCTTCGATTTTGTTCGAGGTTGTTCAGCCTCATGGTATCTCATGGCATTTCTTTGGTGCCAGAGGCCTGCGTGAGAATGAGATGCCTTCAGTAGGCTCTCAGAACTCAATCGTTCCAGTTCTCAGGAAGGATGTCGGACCTACTTTAGGTTCCAAGCAGGGTCGCACAGGATCTTCTGTGGTGGGCCTGCAAGGACAACATTCTGAAGGGAGAACCTTTTTGGCAACCATGGCTGGAGATAACAGTAGTGACGGACACCTCCCTCACAGGGTGGTGAGCCCATGCCAACGATCTGACGCCGGGGTCTCCATCAGAGTCCAAACTACACATCAATCTTCTGGAGCTGAGTGCAATCAGACTCAGGCTGAAGGCTTTCCCGCCCTCTGTGCCAGGGAAGAATGTCCTGATAATGACAGACATTACTTTAGCCATGTATTACCTCAACAAGAAAAGTGTAGGGTCACTACCACTGTGCAGAGAGGCAATGCAGCTCTGGAATTGGGCTATTCAAGAAGTAATCTGCCTATCGACAGTTCACCTAGCCGGAGAGGAGAACACAGTGGCGAACTCTCTGAGCAGGCAGCACACAGTGTCCAACGAGTGGGAACTAGCTCAGGAAGTCCTTCAAGGGATCTTCCTTTTGAGGAACCCCTCAGGTGGATCTGTTTGCGAACAGTGTCAACCGGAAGTGCAAACTGTACTGCTCCAGTGAATTTACCCCGAGGAGAGCTCTAGGGGACACGTTTGTAGTGGTCTGGGAATTTCCACTCCTGTACGCATTTCCTCTAGTCCCTGTCATTCCTCACATGATCAGGAGGTTGAGAAAGTTCGGGAAACACATGATCCTAATTGCCACGAATTGGGCCCAGAGGACGTGGTACCCAGACCTTCTGGACATGTCCATCAGTCCACCAATGCGTCTTCCACAAAGCGAGGACCTTCTTTCGCAAGAGGAAGGTTGTAGTCTCCATCCAGAGGTCAAGACACTCAACCGTCACGCTTGGTTTCTGACAGGCTGAGATACAAGGATTGGGACCTCCCGGATGATGTAATGGGGATTTTGCTTTCGGCCAGAAGGCCAGCAACAAAGCCTTTGTACTGCTGCTGTTGGAACAAATTCTGCAACTGGTGCAAAGACAAGAATGTAGATCCTTTTCTGTGTAAAACACTGGATGTTTTATCCTTTCTACTATTTTTAGCCGATCTGGGCCTCCAGATTGGTACTCTTAAAGGCTATTTTTGCTGCACTGTCCATCTTTAAGTGTTTGTCAGAGAAATGTTCATATTTCAAAATTCCACTGGTCACACAATTTCTAAAGGGGCTCACCAATGTGTTTGCCCATCTCCTTTCCAGGTTCCATCTTTGGACCTTCATCTGGTATTAAAATGTCTTATGTGTGCACCCTTTGAACCTTTACACTCATGTCCTTTGAGGTTGTTAACCTTTAAAACAATTATCTTGGTAGCCTTGACTTCAGCCCGTAGAGTGAGGGATTTGTAGGCACTTTCATCGAAGCCACCCTTCACTATCTTCCATAAAGATAGGGTTGTTTTGAGGGTGAAGCCTTCATTCTTACCCATGAACATTTCTGACTTTCACGTAGGACAGAAGATTGTTTTACCTTCTTTCTATCCCCACCTCATCCTGGAAAGAAGGAGTAGAGATTACACAGGTTTGACCCTCGCAGAGCCTTGAGCTTTTATATATCTATGCTGTCAAATCTTTGCATTGATGATCAGCTTCTCATTGTCTATACATCCCACAAACTGGGTCAGGTGGTTATGAAACAGACCTTATCCAGTTGGATCATTCTAGCTATTTCAGAGGGTAACAGACGGGCAGGCAAGGATCCTCCTGAAGGGTTACAAGCCTATTCCACCAGGGCAATGGCTACCTCTACAGCCCTGCAAAGGTGTGTACCGATAAAAAGTATTTGTGAGACAGCAACGCGGTCTACTATTCATATGTTCACAAAACATTATTACCTAGACTCTTCCCTCAGTCAGGATGGGAGCTTTGGAAAAGCAATCTTGCATTCGGTTCATGAAAACCTATAAGAATCTTAAATTCTTACTCCCTCCACCAAATCTAATACAGCTTTGGAAGTCTGTCAAAGATGAGGAATACGTGGGAGGACACAATCCGTTCGAAGAACAAGTTACTTACCCCTGGTAATGTTCTTTCGACTGGATGTTCCTCCCACGTATTCCTCATCGTCCTCCAAACCTACCCCACAGTAGAATTTCCTATGCTATTACAGCTTTCGAGGCTAAGTACGGTCATTCCCGTGGTTGTGTGGGCATTTCTACTGTAAGAAAAAACAGAACTGAAGCCAATGGGCGCTGCACGTGCTATATATGTCTTCAATGACATCATTGTGGAGACAGAGGCCTTCGAGGGACATCGAGTCGACGCCATCGGTGCACAGCGCCCTCTGCTGAAAATAAAATTCTGAAGCTGGGTATCGAATATCAAAGATGAGGAATATTTGGGAGAAACATTGAATCAAAAGAACTTTACCAGGGGTAAGTAACTTGTTCTTCTTTCTCACTGGGCAGGTTTCATCTCCCTGGCACGGGTCCCGGAACCCCTTTGCTTGGTCGAACTCACTGTTTTCTTTATCCGATGTTTCTTCATGCCACAGCCTTGGTTTACTCCCCTGCCAAGGTCTGTGAGTGTTCACTGTAAATGCAAAGTGAGGGTATTTCCCTTTAATGCTCTTTGGGATATGTTTTCCCCATGTGGGTCCCAGACCCCCTTTACTATGCTTCTGTACATCGGCAAATGTTTGCATATGTTAGTCCTAGTTTCATTTAGCATTTCTCACATTTCTCTGGGTCTCTCCAAACACACCCTACTCCGTTGGCCTCTCTGGTCTGATCTCCTTCGTGCAGCCTGCCGAGCTCCCAGTCCGTGCAGACAGGTAGAAGACGCCATTGTTCCATTCCCTCGCCTGTTTTGAATGACAGCGGGCCAATCGGTGTATTCGAGCGACTAGACCGTGTGTCTTGGTTCTCAGCATTGATCTTCATTGATCTTGTCCTCTTTCTGGTCTCAGTGCTAGCATTGAATACCTTATGGCTATTTCCCTTGCCAGTGGTCACCACCTGAGATGTGTAGCAAAAGTGCATTGGGGCACTTGGTGGGGGTGTCAGAAGGTTTTTGAGAGAAGGTGGGAGGGTCAAAGGTATATTGCGTTCTCCCAAAGTGGTCACTACTCTTAATGGGGTCCTCTCTCCCCATGAGATACTCCTGCTGAGTACCACCCCCAGGGAGACTATCTGGTAGCGGCCTCACCTACTTAGCCTCATGGAAAGGGGCTTCCCCATCTAAAGCAGTGACAATACCTCATGATTCTTGACAGTAGTGTGACAAATCCCTCAATGTCTCTTCTCCCTGGGAGTCGGACCCTTTCCATGGGGCCAAGGAGGTGAGGCCGCTACCAGATAGTCCCCCTGGGGGTGGGAGGATCCTATGGGTGGTGACCCCCTCTCTGGGAGAAGTGAGGACTGTTGAGGGAGAACGCGGTATACACACCATCATGCTGTTAACCATGAAGCATCCAGCCCTATATTTTGGACTCCGATACCCCCGTCCTCTCTATCTCTCCTCTTGCTTCCACTAATTTACTTATACACAGTAATTGGGTTTATCAGGCAAATAACACTATGGCAAAGAAGAGTGAGGGCAGAGCAAATATGGATAACTTCAAAAAGCAGGGCAATGTAGAGCCCTGTTGCGTAACAGATACAAATATGCTAGCTATTAGAAGCTAGAAAGCAGTCCGGACATAGAAACTGAGACTCCCCTCAGAGTGTGTCCTGCACCAGAGTAGCTTGCTGCTGGGGAGTGGAACGCTGAGGGGAGGTTCTGCTGCAGACCCGAACACCTGGAACAGAGAGGCAGAGAACGGCAAAGCAGGAAAACACCATGACTTACCCGGTTGTCGGATCTGGCGTCCGGTGGCAGAAGCAAAGCCGCAGAGGGGTCCAGGTGAGATCAGACGCTCAGAGACAAACCAGCATGGTACAATCGCCAAAGACGTGAGGGGCCCAGGGGAAGCTGCAGAAGCTGTCTGGTTTTGCCGAGAAATAGAACCCTCGCTGACCAAGTACAAAGGTACACGGAGGGGAACCGAGAAGGCACAGGGATACCTCGGAGGCTGGGGTTGGGTGGAAGTGCAGCGCCATCTTCCTCGTCCCAATGGGATTGAAGAGAGACGCAAGTTGAGAACGGAGGGGGATGAAAGAGTGCCCCAGAGGGTTCGAAAGAGAGGATTGGCAGGTTAGTGAACCAGACCTAGTTAAGAGACATTGCAGAGTTAAACAAGGGGTCTGGAACCCACAGAATGAGACGAGAAGTCCAGGGGAAGAGAACCTTTGGCATAAAGCATGAGAAGAAGTCCAGGGTGAAGAAAACCTTTGGCATAGATTACGAGAACTTTGGCACAAGTTGTGAGAAGTCCAAGGGGAGAGACCCTTTGGCACAAGTTACCGAAAGCCCACGGAGGAAAGAAAGACCCTTTTGGGACGAATCACGAGAAGACCCAGAGCAAGGGAGTAACATCTTTTGGCAGAAGACAAAACAGTGACAAAGAAACTATTAATAAAGAGCACCTGTGGAACGATTGGGGAATGAAGACGCCTTCCTAATATTGTTTTGGAACTTGGAACATTGAACTGCCTAAAGCATCCCGAAGAAGGGAGTCATCCTGTTCGAAGCAGGGTGTAGTTTAGTTATAGATTTTCGTTTGAATTGTAAGGGATGGTAATAGGTTTATGACACAGGACACTGGACTATATACTTTTGACTGACATTCTGACATTGTCCTTAGTTTTGGTTGAGGCAGGGAGATACCTCTTAGTCATATGGACAGGTAGGGTTCTTGCTTATTTTCAGTCCTATACCAACAAGCATGCCACCTTTGTGTCCCGAGTCTATTTCTGCACCCTTACAGTAGTGTTAAAATGTCTTTCCAAAATCAACCTCGGGAGGCCAGCCTATTATGGTGAACAGGGAGGTCACTGAAGTCTAGCCAAACCCAATCAAGGTAGTTAGCAGAGCGGCACGACTTAGAATAAGGAGGGGTGTGAGAGCTGTCTAGGGCTACAATGAGTCCACACAGAACACCACCAGTTATTCCAGTTAGACAGGCAAGAACAAAAATATACAATCATTTATTAGGCCTTTAAAATACACACTAAACAAATGAAACCTTTAGGCAAATATTGCCACACACCTGCTATAAAAGGGATACAAACCTTCACCTTTAGGAGACGTTCGAAAGCATTTGATTCAGTAACCAGTATAAAACATGTAAGTACTCAGATGCATAACGCTGTAGGCATCCCGAGGGAAGGGAGGGTTTGTTGCCTGTGCGGGTCTCGGGCGGAAACTATTTGCCACATACTCACGCAGTATGCTGCACTGCGTGAGAACTATGAGAAAGGTTATTCCAAAGTCAGATTTTATAGCACAGACCATTTCTGGAGCATGATGTTTGGAGCAGAATCTCTGGTTGTTACAGGTGCAGCTTTTCACATATGGCAAAATCCAAAATTAGGTTAGAAGCTTTTATGTTGTGAATGGATCCTTTTGGTTTTAAATCATGAAATGATAATTGTGTCTTAAAGTATCTTTGTGTACGTTTTTAGCTTCTAATTGTGATTTCATGTTGTATATAACGTGTAGTTTACTATAAAGAACTGATGGTGGCAACAGTAAAGACAGACACAAGTGATCACAGTTCAAGGGTGTTTATTAAACTGTATAAACGGGTGAGAAAAACACCTAATCTAAACCAAAATCTAAAATGGGAGCAAGCTACAACCATCAAATAATAATAAGGCAGTCCTAGTGGCGTTTTGCCAAATAAAATGGCCTATACTAAAAAAGAAATGATTGCCAATCCTTACCGCTAAGTTACAAAATAGTGTGGGATAATGTTCACCAGAAAAGAAAGAAGTACTTACAAAATGATAAGTCAGGATGATATAGCTGGGGTCTCCCTTCCCCAAATTTTTAGCACGGGACAAGGCGGGACTCCTGAGCACAACACACAAATGGGCTTCTCCAGCACAAGGTTACAGTTCTTTTCAGCGATATTGGGCCCTTCTGTGGCCAAGTCTCTTTCACACAAAGTCTCTTGCCTCTGAGGGCCGGATGTGTCAACAATAACAAAAGAAAAGTTCCTTTCCATAATCTCTTACGTTGGGCAATGACTCTTCACCCCTGGATCCCCCTCAACCGGGCTCCTATCCTTCTTTAATGTTAGCCTCCCTCAGTCGGGTTCACTACGGCCAGAGACAGTTCTCTTTGCTTCATCAAAATGCGGGATTCACTTGCAGTAGCTTTCCACTTGATTATGTGTCAAAGACTTTTGAATGTACAAGGGGTTTTACTCGACCCTTGAATGACCACTTTGACCTCTAACGTCGGGTTCTCCTAGGGCCTTCTGGTATCTGTACTTCAACAAAAGGGAACCAGCCAGAGTCTTCAGAATGAGTGCCAACGTGGCGCTGGACCACTCTTAAGCTGGTCTTTCCCTGGGCTTTCTTAAAAGTTCAGTAACACACAAGTTCTTTGTTCACAATTTCCTTCAATTCATATCATGTTGCCGTTTGCCACCTTCGCTCAACACAGTTCGCTTTACTATTGGTTCTCCCTCCGACTCACCGGCTGTGTTGAACTCCTTGGCGTTTTTTGTCTCTGGAGTCAAGGACGGTACCACGGTAGCAAGCATTATCAGCGCGGGAGGGTACTGTGCACTATTGCCATCTGTTACACCACACATTAGCTGTAGTTCCTGGAATGATGTGAGCTTAGGGCAGTTTCACCAAATGTACAGATACATCCCTGCACCTCAGCAACCCCTTCAATAATGGCCTAAGTTATCTTTTGAAAAATAGTTTGTGTCCCCCACGGTGAGATGGCAACATAATAGCAGCTTAATGGCTTGTTTGGCACACTGTACACCAGGCAAAGCTCTCTTTGCTCTTGCACAAAGTTTTCTTCCATGTCTCATGGTCAAGCTCTGTACTTGGGTTTTAGTGTTGTTCTAGAGTATGTGATGAGCTACCTGAATTAAGAGGTTTCATAAAAAATGTATAGGTAATAGGAAATCTGTCCCTTTGCTTCTGGTGAGAAGACTCATTTTTTCCCAAGGCTTCAACTGCCTCTCCTTCACTCTAGTGGAGAGGTCCCAGTGTCGAAGTTGTAAATAGCGTATGCGTTCCTATTCCGATACTCAGAATAATACTTTATAGTTACCAAAAGGCCTCATGTGTCATACGCCGCGGCGCATTGGCAGCTGCTTCGCAGAATACAGCTCCATTAGATCTGTCACGTTTCTCTCAAACGTAACGTGCCGGTCTAGCTGCCTCCCATCATGGCCGCCGCTGGGAGGTACTTATTCTCGCTTCTCCCAGCGGGCATTGCGTTGCAACCCCTCTGGCGTGTCTTTTTCTCTTTTGGGCGTAAATGCTAGTTTTCTGTTGTTCTGCTTCCTTTTGAAGCTCTTTTCTCTCTCTGCTTTGCTCTGTCAAGATTCCGCCTGCCTGTTCGAATCTCTTTTCACCACTCGGTCCCCCGCTTCTGCGGCGGCCCTTCCTTTTCCGGGTCTCCCGCTCCTCCGGCGGCCCGGCTTCCCAGCTCTCTGCCTCCACTCACCTTCCTTCGCCCTTTTCTGTATTTCTCCGTTACTGTCTTCCGCTTCGCTGTGGTTGGATACGGCGCTGCTGGGCTTCCGCCTTTTCCACTCTGGGGTTCCGTACTCCGCTGGCTCTCTTCAGGGTTTGGTGCAGCCCCCATTCCTAACCTCTGTTGGATCCTCCACACGCTTCCGAACTCCGCAGGATACACCTCACCGATTCTGTCTCTGGAACTTGGACTCCTCCTCTTCAGCTACAGAAAGGTTTTTTTATGCCTTCAGGCTTTTTCCCTTGTCTTGACCTTTCACGGGAAAGCAGCCACAGGACTGCTGTGCTTTAGGCATTCACTGTGGCTTCCTCCCGTGGCAGGTATCTTCCACAAAGAAAGGAGAAGGATTACTTGACCCGGCGCCATCTACAATCCAGAGACTCTGAAGAAATCAACTCAGGTGGGGAGAGCGGGGAGGAGAGGGGGTTGGCGAAAGAACACAAATTGGACATTGTGTTCTCCTAGAAAATAAGTCTAGGTAAACTCGCATTCAAGCTGTCTCCAACCCTCAAAACATTTGTGTGTACTGACAAAGACAAATGCCTTACCTGTGTGTATATAGTGAAAGAAATGAGCACTCCTCAATTAGACAGCACTGCACACAGACAAAAGGCCCTATCACCTTGTAGGAACAGGAACTCACTGCAGATCCGAGAAACAAGACAGTGACAACTGAGGATCCATACCGAAAATAATCACCTAAGAAGTGATCCCCAACCATGTGGTATCCAACAGGGGCATAGGTGCAGAAATCTTTGTGAATCGCCATTGTGACTCATGGCACAAGAATCTTAAACGTGTTTAGGTCTTGAAGAAAGTGGGAACAAAGGGATCGATATCCCACTGAAACCGCTCGACCATATATTTACGAAATATCTACACTAACCAGACATCCTGCTGAAACTACTTATGTTGTTTTTAAACTCCATATGTGAGCAGACAAGTAGGGAGTAATACATTGGATTTCACTTCCTTCTGTGCTCCTTGTTCCTGAATCTCTGGATTTTAGCATAGTGTGGGATCCCCTACCTATTTCGATGCACCCTTTCGAGACTATGGTCTATAACTAGTTAGGGCCAGTCTCTCCTATCTGTCCCCTAGCCCTAGATGGGCGTGCACCAGCTCCTAGTAGGGCTAGTCACCCCACGAGGGACATCTAGCAGTGGCTGGAGGGCAAGTTCAGCTAAATTGGATAGCTTTAAAAAGCATTCTAAGCAAAGTCGAATTATCTCTGGTCCATGGCTAGTGGTCCTATTTTGGATTTTGTGAGTTTTTTGCTGCCAGAAATTGAGTCGGGATTTCTTGGAGACTCCAGATGGCCCCCCACATCTGCTGGGTTTAGACCCCACTTTGGGCCTGTTTCTGGGCTGTTTACTGCCAGGTTCTTCTGCTTGGCTGTGGTTTGCTGCAGGAGTCCAGAGAGGTGCTGCCAGTTCATAGCTGTTGTGCTGGATCTTCATTTTGGGACGTCTGAGGGTACCACCAGCCAATGTCTCTATCCTGAGACTGTTTTCTGCGGTGCTGCTGCTTTTAGTTGTTTGCCCTACTTCTGGGAACCATCTCTCCAGGTTCTCCCTTCCACCTGAAATCTTCTTCATGGGATCTTCCACTGCTGGATTGAAGGCTGATGGCCTTGGAAGAGCATCTGTCGTTCACCTGTGTTTCGGGGATCAACGTTGGTTCAGGGTGCCTAGTCCTGGGAAACGGACCCTGAAAACCGCACCTGTGAAAAAGATCTGTTTGCTTGCCAGGTTGTTTTGGATCACTAGAGCTGTTTCTCCCCAAACTATAGACGGAGTACCTGTGGGTCCTAGGAAGAGTGATTGACAATATTCATTCCTGGGTATCACCCTGATATGTGGTAATGATCCCTCAGAGATTAATCCTAACCGAGATTCCCCATAGACTTGCATTGTGGCGTCCTCCTGTTCTGCAACTTCTTCTCCTGGGGTCCATCTTTGATCATTGTAACATCTGCAACTGTGGGGTAGAACAGTACTTACAGTACTTACCTCAAGTAGTGTGGATGGGCCTTTAACGTCTCCCATTATATCCTATGGAAATTTGAATTGATACTGGAACTCTCCTTTAAGTCACTCTGTGCTGCTTACCTGTGCTGGACATTTTGCCTGAGTCCCCTAGGTGTTCAGTGAGATCTGCACTGAGATTCACAATTTATGTACTTTCCTGTGATTTTTCGTATCCATTTTTAAAATCTTCCCTCTCATTTCTGCAATGGTGAATGTTCTTGAAACACTAACTGCAACTCGTAACAATGTGAATAGTTTGCCATGAAATGTATCAAGAAGGTAACCGTGCTTGAATGTTCATTGATTCTTGGAAGCCTTTTGCTAAGGTTCACCATGGTGTCATCCTCTTTGTAGCTTTAATGTATTGTTCTGGGCATTAATACTGTGATAAGGTCTTAAGAGGTCTAAATGTATTGGTGAATTGTGCCTTGGGGATAGTAAATCTATTTTTCCTCACTATAAAATTGTGTGTCCCTTTTTAATCCCACAACCTGCCAGATGTGTTGGCTGTTGGCCAATGGAATTTCACTTATACTGCGGTTGGTTCTATCACTAGGACATTGTGCTTAGTTGTGCAGGCTACTTGCCCACTGGTTCGGATGTCTGGTATCCTGGATCTCTGCACTCCCGTTATTTTATGATGGGTGCTTGCCCTTGTTTACTATTGTAATCTCTGCACTTATTAGCCACCCCTTGGCTGCACTCTTGTTACCTGCACTTCTACCTCTCCCCTCCCTTTTGCACTTCTCCATCCTCCCTCCCCCTTTGCACTTCTCCCCTCCCCCTCTCTGTGCTTGCACGATCTGAATGACACAAGGCCCGGTAAGATCGTTGTTTTGTCCTCTTTGTTTCCCTCGTCTTGTCGCGCCTAGAAACACTTGTGTACAGGCGCGTTATAAATGCCATATCATATCATTCTAATACTGTCTATTATTCAATAATTTGCTAAAGTACTTATTTGACGTGATAGTTCTAGAGGTGTGACCTTATTAAAGTATAGATTTTTCAGTAGATCAGTGTGGTGTGTGTTTTTTGACCGATTGTGCCTCTGTGTTGACCTACTACCTCTACCTGGGAGTTAGGTCCTGTTGCTCTAGCCACATCAGAGAGGTTTGGCTTCCCTTTCTTGTCAGGTGATGGTGTTTTAGCTTTCCCCTAGGGTTAGTGTTTGTAGCATCCTCAACAGAGGGTGGTCCAAGAACTGCCTTAACAAAGGGAGAGCAGAGAGAGGAAGAGGTAGAGAAGAGAATGGGAGGAGAAACCGGGGGCAGTAGGTAGTAGGTAGTTGGTGGAGAAGGTAGGTGAATAGGAAGGGGGGAACATGAGAGGGGAAAAATGGGATAGAGAGTAAGGAGGCATATGATCGGGGAAAAGGAGTGTAAGGGAGGGAGAGTAATAATGAGATTGTCTGAGAGAACACAGGTGCCATCTTGAGACCATCAGTGTGGGGACAATAGGAGAGGCCACCCTTAGAAAGGCCAGGAGGGAGTAAGAGTAATGAGGCCTTTACATTTAGGCCCTCCTATGCTAGAAATGAAATGATATTTTATTTATATTGCGCTCATACACAAGTGTTTCAGAGCTTACAGTAGATGGGAGATGTTACCGATCACTGGTGGTCCTGCCGACCTTGTGTGACAGGGAAGCTTGGGTTAGGGTGGAGGGTCCAGTAGATGTTTAGTAGTTTTATGTACCTATTCTTTTCATTTCTAAGTGTTGGTTTCAAGGCTTATGTATATTCCACAGCACTCCCATTGGGATGAGGGGGTTTCATCGCAGGAGATTTGGTCGAGGCCAAATACATCACGTTTTTTCTGAGGAACTTGGCCTCAAATATATATGGGGGGGGGGTGGGTAATAGTAAGGATGTAGCAGTGGGGGTGGGATCGTTCCACTGCATATATATGCAGCCAAATGGCTTAAAAGAAGAAAAAAAGAATCCATGGATTTAGATTTGTCCAAATCTCCTCAATGAAATCCCATAGAACCCTCCTATTAATTTGTGTTAGACAGAATGTACAAAAATGCAGTGTGTGTCTTCCTGAGCCCTTCACCGCCCCACACTTAAGTCTACCCCTTACTACTCAGTGACACTATCTTGATCGAGTTTAGCTAGACATTAGTCTCTCTAACTGTTTGCCATAAATGGTGACCTCTAGGAATCTTCCCAAAGTGTTGATTCTGAAAATCCATCTTAATAGAAAGCGAAGAGACTGCGTTATGGAAGCCAGCAAAATAGCTGGTGGTCCTGCTTTTGGTCTGACTGTGCTATCGGCTGTTGCTGTGTGCATTTTCTGTCAGGGCCCCTATCAGTGTCGCTTTCTCTGTGCTATTTCTCGAAGGCCTTCTGTGTAGTATGTTTGTTGGGGCCTTCCCTCTGTACTAGTTTCTGAGAGCCCTGCCATTTTTACTGCTTGGTGGGAGCCTTCTCATAGCATTGCATGTTGCTTTCCATTCTCTTAGATTAAAGCTTGATCAAGAGGTGCAGCTGGAGAACATCAAATTTTACTCGATGGAACATGATGGAGGATCAGTTTTTGTGTCTCCCGTAGATCAGGAGCTCCTTGACACTCAGAGGAGGGTAAGTGAATATTTGTCATTCTAGGTGAGTGTGTGTTAGTCACAGCGTGTTGACAGCCAAGAAAATGCAGACTAATCTGAAGTTTCATTCCAGTCCGATGGTGTTCCGATGGTGTTCATTTAAAGGTGAAGGCTAGCACAAAACGCAGCAAGTCAGGGCTAGTGCCACAGACACTTATATGGTGATATTGATCCCATACTGTTCCTTCGGAGGAGCAAGTTCTGTGTACCCAGTGGGGTTGGTATGCAGTGATTTTACCAAATTTAAAATAACGAACAACGTTTTTACAAAAAAAAACACCAAATGTTTGTTTGAAAAAAAAAAAATATATATATATATATATATGGGAGTGGGATAAGGTGTTAAAACGGGTGGTGATGGACTTGGGGTGGGTTTATAAACTAAGGAAAACACGGGGCTTGGGAGGGGATATCCCTCCCAAAAAAAAAAAAACACATGTAACCGTGGGATGAATGCTTTGTTCCTTGTCACTTGTGTGCCTCTTCAGGACACAGTATCAAAAAAGAGCGCCACAACAATGGCCTGTTATTTTTTATTATATTTGGGTCCTGTGTACAGGTGGGCCAACTTACAATGCAAAACTGGGATCTTCCCACAAAAACAATATTCTGGATGTTCTTCTCCCATAATGTGACTCACCTGCCAGATGTGGCGTGTTGGCCCTTCGGGGGCTTGCAACACATGTCCTAGTCCGTTGTTGGTTGCTTCCCCTCCCTTGCCCTCCTCTGGCATTGCACGCCAAAGGGCAATCCAAACCCTTCTTCAGCCTAATCCAGGTGCAGTCTTTCCAGGGGTCCCATACCTCAAAAAACAGTTTAGCACAGTGTCTTAAATGCAGATGGGACAGTGGCTGTAGCCGGCAAAGATAGCCAGGGAGTGGTCTCTGGGTCGACTGATTGTACCCTGAATTCTTAGCTGACAGTAAACTCCCTGTTCCAGTTTGTTTTACCACCTAACGGCTCGCACTAACCTAGGGCCAACATGAACTTTGCGTACTGGTAATCTTCCCAGCCTTCTATCCTAGGAGGCTAGCCTGGACTTCAGAATGTCAGTGAATTCTGGCTTTGATACTTACTCTTCTGGACTTCATCCTGAGGTGCAGCTGAAATAAGCAGAGCCTGTACTTATTCTAGATTGTTATTCCTGGCACTGATGATGCCTTTTCAGGATATTACGATTGTAAGGGCAATGGATTTTGAAACTAACACACAGCCCTGTACCATCCTGTTCAACGGTGTGCAGACATAATTTTGGATGCATAATTTCGAATGCATTAATGTCGCAAATAAAAATGTCGATTTTTATTTTTTTATTTTTTATTTATTTTTTTAATTTTTTTAAATTTTATTTTCTCTAATGTTTTTAATTTTATAGGTTTTTTTTGGGGTCTAGTTAGTTAAAAAAAGCGTTAATAAACAAAAAAACGGGGGGCTGGGGAGAAACCCTCCATTAAAAATAAAAACATTTAAAAAATCAACATTTTTTTCCGACATTGAGGCATTCGAAATTATTGCCTTTGACTTATTGACTATAAACCCTGTTCAACGTAGTACATTACATGCCAGTCCCATTTGATGGACCTTGGACACTGACTGAATTAATTGTGCAGGGCAGTCCTTTTCCTAATCCTGACTACGATTACAGGAATGCCTACTTTTCACCTTGCAAATCTAAGCACAGAAAGAGGCAAGACTACGAAAGAGGAAGGCCAGAGAAGAGTAAGATATTAAGGAGCTGTGTACCACATACTCCCCGAGACAGACCAGGAAGATTCAGAAGACCATAACCCAGGATAACCCCAGACACTCCCCAAGACAGGTCAAGAAGCTTCAGAAGACCATAACCCAGGATAACCCCAGACACTCCCATAGATAGACCAAGAAGCTCAGAAGACCATAACCCAGGATAACCCCAGACACTCCCATAGATAGACCAAGAAGCTCAGAAGACCATAACCCAGGATAACACCAGACACTTCCCGAGACAAAGCAGCTCCTTAAAACCATAACCCAGGATAACCTCAGATACTCCCATGGATAGACCAAGAAGCTCCAGAAGACCATAACCCAGGATAACCCCAGCCACTCCCCGAGACAGACCAAGAAGCTTCAGAAGTCCATAACCCAGACACTCCCCGAGACAGACCAAGAAGCTTCAAAAGGCCATAACCCAAGATAACCCCAGACACTCCCTGAGACAGAACAAGAAGCTTCAGAAGACGATAACCAAGGATAACCCCTAAATTACGGGGAAGAAATGCTTGGTTGTAGGAGTTTGTTGTTGGCCCACAGTGTGACACGCAGCTAAAGGGTGAACATATCTAGAACTACCGTACACACTAAGCAATTGGAGAGAAATACTTACTTGGTAGCAGACTGCCAAGAATTGGCACTATATATAGACTGTATGTCTGAAGCAAGAATCATACTGGGCTTTATAACTCTGTGACTGTATGCTAGATTGGGGGAGAGAGGGTGAATTTTGGGTCGATCAGTATTCCCTAGTAAAACCCAGAGACACTTAGTGTTAACCCATCCTGACAGCTTTTTTTTTTGTTTTCTCAGCAAGAAATATGCTGTTTAAATTTGCAGTGCAGATTTCTACCGTTTCAGCAAAGCTGTTACCATGCCACATCTTCCAGTTCAAGAGATTATCATGTATTCCTACATGGACTATTGGCTTCATTAAGTCCCATGGAGATCATACCGGCTGTACAGACAACACTGGACAAGCTGTTTTGATAGATTGTGTTTGCAACTTGGACTCATGCTCATTTGGAATCGTTTAGACCCGTTGAAAGGGAAGGCTGTTGCACCAGACTAGAAAATGACAGTAATTCATGACGTTTGTCATTATGTTATCAGCAGGTCACACATGCCAGATAATAATAATGACACTCTGGGTTGCGGTACTTCCTCATGCCAATGATGGTGCAGACTTTCACATCTGGCAAATTGTGCCATGAATCCCAACCTTAATTAGCCATAGTTTCAATCACAGATCAACTAAAAGAGACCGACCAGGAGATAATGAGCAAATGGCTAGGGTCAATGCTGGGTTCCCAATCTCTGGCTGCTCTAGATAGAATATTTCATGTCTGTGTAGTGAATCTGAAGGCCATCTTGGCAGCCTTCCTTCCCGGCTGAGACACTAGAAGTAGCTGACCTGTATTCGGTGCCCTCCCTATTCTCAGCTTTGAACCCACACTGAGCCTACATCCCATGTCTGGGCAATCTGCACCCGGTGTAGCCCTGTACACCCTGTGAAAATACCACATCTATCCCCACAAAGCTGACTCCAGCAAAAGGAAGCTAAACGAAAAGGACTGGTTCCTGTGCAGGGGTGTGTCCAGGGAGGGGTCTGGGGTGGCACGTGCTACCCCTGGAATCTGATTGGCCACCCCAGGTGCCACCATATTATCCTACACTATGATCATTATGTGTGTGTGTGTGTGCGCTCCTACTTCATGCCACTGATCTGGAGCAGACTGTAGACTTCAGCCGTAACAGTCAAAATTCACTCTGACTTAAGCAGAAGCTAGTATTAAGCTCTTAGAGGATTTTTAACCTTTTGAGGGCTGTGGGTTCCAGCCCCTTTGGCATGCAAGTGCCCCTTACACCTACTGATGTGCAGGGTGTAAACACTGGCCTGGTAACAGGTTCCTTTTTCCAGTCAGTAAGGTCAATACAGTGCTGAAGAGGGGCTCAGACACTTCGGCCTTGCTCCATACAGTTCTCACCCCCTCTTGGTTTGATCAGGTTGTGACCTGATATCCCTAAAATGCTAGATTGCGACTTAAGGCCTTGCTTTTCTATCTGAGACTGACTGCTTCTTATGGCTCCAAAATGACCTAGAGGATGTAAACATGAAGCATGATTCCAAGCATAGGACCAAAGGTAGTGCCACCAATGCCATTTTCACTTCTCCTCTTCCTTCTCTCTCCCTCTACCCTGCTAACCTCTCTCTCCGCTCTATCCCTCTCACCCTCCTTTTCAACACTGCATGCCGACTGGCCACCGGGAGTACCTCAGAGTCTCACAGGTCCCTGGCACCCTCGCCAGTTCTCCAGCACTTGCCTCATTGCTACTGCTCTTGGTCAATTACCCATTGAGAATAGCATCTCTCAGCACTTACCCAGTTTCTGACCAACTGGGTGCAACTGGATTCTCCTGTACCGTCTGTGCAATTGCACGATCTGAACGTACCATGCCTTGAAGATCGTCTATCTTTTTACTCCCTGTCTTCAACTTCTGCATGGCGTTGCCTCTATGCTCTTGGAAAAACTGCAGAATTGTCGTCAGACCTATTAGTTGTTGCTTACACTGTTAATTTTATTTTATGCCCTTACTCTGCCTGGGTAGACTGGTTATCGTTCAGAAATTCAAGCGCTCTGAATGACTGTTGTTTTTCTCCCCTGTTCCCTCCCTCCTTGAGCATTTGAAACACTTGCCTTGTGTATAGGCTTTTTACAAATAAACATTAGCATACCATACCAAGACAGAATTCCTATTGTTGGGGCCACCTTTTTCCCTTTGTTGTAGGTCACTGACTTTTTTTGGTAGTCAGAGGGACTTCTCCTGAAGTCCTACTGCCATTGCAACCTTTTTTACCTTGCTTAACGTATATAGTATTGTGTTGCCCCTCGAGGTGAAAGGGGAGCGACATCTGATCTCCCTATACGCAGACGACATGTTACTGTACTTGCGATACCCTGAAGAAAATCTCCAGTACATTCTAGAAGTTATGGAGAGATATGCTGAGTTGTCCAGTATAGCGGTGAACCCCCAGAAGTCCAGCATGTTCCCATTAGGGGGGTATATAGGGATTCCAGCGCAGCGATTGCACGTATTGCAAGTGCCATGGGCGGTCAGCACGTTTCGGTACTTGGGGGTAAACATATACCACACAGTGGAGGAGGAGCATAGGTGCAACACAGAAAAAGCCATTAAAAACATTGAGAAGTGCATGCAATTCTGGGCAAAGTTACCCTTAACAATGATGGGGCGGGGAGCAATGCTAAAGATGGTGGTTCTGCCAAGGCTTCTACACTACTTTGGAAATATACTGTACCTGATTCCTAAGAAGTTCTTCACCAAACTGAATAGCATGTGTAGGGATTTCTTGTGGCATGGCACGCGGAAAAGAGTGGCGTTATGGAGTGTGCAACTTTTAGAAGAGCTTCCCCTTACCCCATGGTCCCACAGCCTTTTTAGACTGTGCATTTCCATTTTTTGAACTCCAGTATCTCCAACTTTCTGTGACCTACGGGAATGATTAAAAATTCACACATGAAACGGAATACGAACAGTTGACCTAGCCCAGGTCTTTCCAATCACAACAAGACAGCTACAGAATCTAATCCCCAGTTCTGGATAGCTCTGTATCAACAAAAATGGATCTGCCACCCTCCCTCCACCCCTTGCACTTGAGTCTAAGGAACTGTATTATGTGGCAAGCCAGTTGCAATGTTTCTAAATGGCTCTCTGATGAGGAGACCTCCGAATCCAGGCTGTTTGGGCACGATTGTGCACCATTTTATTTGAAAGAGATGTGGGTACCCAAGGCGGAAATTATGGGGCACCCTAAGATGATGCTACTAGGGTGGAAGATGTGGCGTAGGGCATGCCAGATGATGGAGAACCCGTCCCCATGCTCTCCGCAGGTAGCACTGGTTGCATTGACAGGGGCAGATGTACAGCTAAGAATGATGATCAGAAATCACTGGGAACCAGTTGGGGTAGCAACAATGGGTGACATTTGGCGGGAGGGATCTAGTATTACTTTTGAGGGGCTGCGGGAAGAAACTGGGTTGCACGAGGGCCAGTATATTACATATTACAGAATGGTGCAGAGAATCAAGGGAATATGGCCCGAAACTGTGCTGGAGGAGGAACCAGATGCCACCATATATATTATATACGACATAGCGGAAGGGGGCCATGAGATATCCAGAATATATGAAATGTTGATGTTCAAAGTGGGGAAGGAGGTCACGCAGTTGAGACTAGATTGGGAAACGGAAGTTGGAGCCCCGATGGAGGACAGGATGTGGGAACAGGTATCTAGAAATGCGAGACTGAAACAGATACAACTGTATATCACGCATAGGGCATATATGACACCTCAGAGGATATCGAGGTTTGAGAATGCAGGACAGCAAGCATACCCCAAGTGTGATGAGGAGAACGCGGGCATGGTGCATATGTTCTGGTCATGCCCGGTCATAGAACGCTTCTGGAGTGAAGTGAAAGGGAAACTGGGGAAAAAGGGGATCAAGATTGTAGTGGACACAGTGTGGGCCTGTCTGTTGGGGCGGTTCCCAAGATCACAGAAGCTCAAGCATGTGAGTAAACTGAAGGATCTGGCTTATGTGCTTGCAAAGAGGAGAATTGCCATGGGGTGGAAGACATGCCATAAACCAAGTGTGGAAGTGTGGTGGAGAGATTTGCAGAAATGGGCGGAAGCAGAAACCATGGTATGGCAAGAAACGAGCAATGCAGGAGGGGAGGAGGAGACTGAGTCCCTGATGGCCTGGAAATCATTGATAGCCGAGCTGGTTGGGTCAATAAGAGACCCGGCAGAACCTGTAGAAGGGGAGACTGTACCACAGGATGCAGACACGGAATGTGTAAAGTAATAGACTCGTAAGGGGGGGTGGGATAAGGGAAGCAGTGGTTAGAAGTCAAGGAAGTATAATGAAACTGTTGATATATGCACTGCCTGTTTGGTTTGTATTGTTTGGTTGAGCTATTTAATCAATAAAATATTTTTTAAAACCTTTAAAAAAAAAGTATTGTGTTGCCCCTAATTCGCCGAACCCCAGCACAAAGATATGGAAATGTTGGGAGCCCATTTGAGGGTGTTAAAAAATAAAATAGTGGGACATCAACCAGGGAAAAACAAAACATGCAGAAAATAAATTATCAGAAACTGGTTAGTTGCAAAAGTAGCATTAACCTAAGGTCGGAGGTGCTTCAAACTAAACACGAGTACTGTAGAAATATACAAGCTGACATTATTAAGCACCACTGGAGTGAGTGGTGGGGTCCGAACACTACTTTTGATTTTCAAGGTATTAAGTGCAAGCAATTATGACTTGTACTGTTGTAGCACCTCATCTGTCTTTGGGGTGAATAATGTTTTTCAATGAAATCAGATGCGAAGCCTTAAGGTGGGCATGACCTTTCTTAGCAATGGCCTGAGACATTGCCCGTGCCACTGCCAGTCAGGCCGTGTCAGAGGAAAGGGGCTGGAGAGCCGCTTCCTGAGCCAGACCATACAAATAAAAGTCATCAGTTACATCTAGTGCAAGACTTTCTGTACATTTCCCAAGTTCTTCCAGTACTTGCCCAGAGTAACTTGACATAATTGAGGTAAGTTAAGAGCAAGGAATTCTTGCTCTGGAATACTTTCTTTCCAGCCGCGTCACATGTCTCACTCCCCTTATCAAGAGAATGCTCTATCCAGGTGTTGGCAATCTTGCCCTTCTCTAGGGCTGCCATTAGTGGCTTGTTATTAGAATTTTTATATTTACGATCAGAAGTCTTCGCAAAAGGGGTTTCTGAAAAGGCTTCTTCACTGTTGAAAAAAAACGAGGTTTACATCGGAAAAACAGTAGTTGCCCTCTCTTGGATTTTGTCGGAGACCAGTGTTATTTTCTGGTCATGCCACACCTAAAGCCTCCACCGGTTTAGTCACATCTCCACTCGAACCTGTTTTGAGGAGGCTCCTGCGCCTTGGAGAAAGTGGTAGTTAAAGAAACAGGCACCTTAATAGGAGCTCTGGGCTCCTCTACGGAAGGCACTTTGTACAGTCAAACCAAAGGGCTTTCATGAGCACAGGTTCTACAACAATTTCTCATGAGCAAGAGTAAGGAATAACCTATGCTTATCCGCCAGCAAATCCAAAAGCTATCCGACGACAGAGTGCCTCATTACGAGTTGGGCGGGAAGTGCCAAATTCTAACTTACAGAAATGTTGGCGGTAATACCTCTAGCGGAATTTCATCCTGCAGTAACTCAGTCAAGAATTGGTGGAATCAGAGCCAGAGGTAATTCCGAGGGCAGAATTGCCTCCAAAAAACAAAAACTAATTTCCGCCATATTGCAAGTAAAATAATTGCGGTATTACCTCCAAAAATGAAGGTAATAATGCAAAAACACATCACAATTATCTCCACTAAAAAGGTGGAGGTAAATGCATACAGGTGTCACAACTCAAGGCCCAGGTGAACCTGATCCACTCAGGTGGAGTATAAAAGGCCCACACCCACCCCAACACAAATCCAAGCAACATGCAGCCACAACCAGACGTAGTTTACGGACTCCCCAACCTGCTACTCTACATTGAGTTACAGCAGCATGCCAGACCACAGCAGGGAATGAAACGGGCGCAACCAAGGCGTAGGAGGCGCATGCTGCGGAGGGCACCAATACCACGTGTCCGACCATCCCCATGGACACTCACAGAGGCAATTAGTCACCTTATACAGATTGGATCGTCCAACCATGGTCGGTCTGCTCACCCTGACAAAGGCACAACTGCAGAGTTCCATTTCCATCTGAACAGCCATCCTCCACCCTTCTGCTAAAGCTTCAGTCCGTCTTATATTTCTGTGGCACAGGTGCATGCAGCAAAGGCAAGCTTCTACAGCATAGCACATTTGCCCAACACAATTGCTGCATTGGACTGCACCCATGTGTATTGGTACCACCCCAGGCAATTGAAAAGGCATACCGCAACCAGAAACAATATCACTCTATGAACATGCAGATGACTTGTGTTGCTGATCTCATCAGTGACTGCTGTACTCGATATCCTGGGGTGACACATGATGCACAGATTCTGCGCAACAGAACCCTGCCTGCACACATGGAGAGGCACGTGGGTAAGTATAACTCAGACCTGACTGCCAAAATCACTTGCATGAACCTGCGGCACGTAAGTAGTGTGAAGTGAATGAACCACAAGTACCATGGTGCAACAACAATGATACCCAGAATAGGCCAGGCACCCTGACTCACCCACCCCACCCCAGCACACAGACTTGATACGTGATGAATCTGTGCATACAGCCATGCAAGGCAGCACCATGCAATCAGGTCAACGTACAACCCATGTAAGCATATCCATGTACCCTACATGGCACAGTGCCACACCATAACTGACCAGTGCATTGCCAATATCAAATCATTGACAGACTACACGTGACTGCCGACTCCCACAATGCATATGACTGCAAGGTATCCGTGTTCACCCTTTCCCAACAACACTGATGCATACAAGGTGCCATGTGCCCATCCACTGAGACATGCACACAAGGAGTATGCACGTCCGGACCATGACTTGTACCACGGACAACACACCGCCATGTCTCACACAGTCCATTCATGTCTTGCAGGTGATGCTGGATACCCGCAGTTGCCATGGATAATGGCCCCCGTGCAATACCCTGCTACACCACAGGAGATGGCCTATAATGATGCAGAGAGGAGAACAAGATCATGCATTGAGAGGACATTTGGCCTTCTGAAATCCCGCTTCAGGTGCCTACATCACACAGGCGGTGCACTGATGTTCAGCTCAGCGAACGCAGGGAAAATGATAGTGGTCTGAGCCATCCTGCACAACATGTGCACACGCAGGAATGTAGCAATGCCCGCAGATGAGGACAATGACCCCTCTAGCTCTGATGAGGAAGAGGCTGGAGGAGTGGAATGGGAACCCCAGGCCCTAAGTGGGGAAGCAAGGGAAGATCGGATTGGCTGCCATGAGCTCATAGAAAATTATTTTTGACTCCAGAGACATGACACCCATACATGCAATATGGGCAGGGTGCTCTGTGCTGACTCCTCAGTAGGGGTAGCGGACTGTGAGCTCCTCTGCATGCTCCCCCATAAATGTTCCAGGCTCAGATGTATAGCTCTGGCCATGGTCTCATGTGACGAGGACATTTATTCAGCCAGCTCCCAGACCCTCTGGCTGATGAGAGACAGGCTTGCATTGTATGTGACTGTGCTCCTGCATAGATGGTCGATTGATTGCGACAACCCTCTCAAGGCCCCCTGGATGCAGTTACGAATGGCTCGGCATGCCCCAAGAGTCCTGTGCAATGGTGTGCATTTCTGTCTGCCTCTGTTCCTTCCGGTCCAGATGCCCCCAGATGGCCTGGAGCGTGGGGGCACTGGTGGTGGTGTTAGCATTTGGACATGTTCCTCGTGCTGGGCATGACGCTGAGCATACCTAGCCTGATCATCTGATGAGACCTCGGCATAGCGCAGGGCACAGTGGACATCATGCTAGGATGGTGGTGTGTGCAGTGGTGAGAGGTTGCGCAGGGGGGAGGTCTCCGGTGAAAAAATGTCGATTGGGGGAATGTAGGTGGCTGGATGTAGGGGAGAGAGACCCTCATACTGGTCTACATCCGTGCCAGGAGTGGCCTGCTGTGATTGGTGGCTGTCACCCTCAGCCTGACCCATCTGTGCGTCCGCAGTCAGGCCCCATGTGGCACTGTCTTGGCATCATCTTGGTGGCACAGATTACACACGTGGGGTCTGTGTTGGCCCCGTGGGCTTGTACGCGTGGTCAGCAGAATTCTCTGTCCGTAGCCTGGTTGACAGGTGCCTCTTTTTGGGTGGCACACTCACACTCCCTGAACAGCCTTGGCCTGGGTGCTTGCTGCCAGTGGTTGTAGCTGGTGTCATGGATGGACCAGCCATCTATGACATTTCCTGGGTGTCTTGAGTTCCTTTTAGGACAAATTGACATGGGCGTTACCACATTGTTGATGATGTGCTTTGGAATACAACATTCACATCACTTGTGCCATGTCGTCACTGTGTGTTGGGCCTCCTGAGCCTCTTCACCAGGTATCTGGTGGTGCAGTCAGGTGGGTGGAGTGCATTTGGTTGTGTGTTGGTCAGTTGGGCATTTGTACTCCTCAATGTGTCTGTCGATGGGCCATGATAGCCGAGGGATTTGTGGCTGCGACGCAACTATTAACTGTGCATCCATGGACAGGGACAAGTTGAATGGTTGCAAGGTGGCTATATTGGCTGTGCATGGCTGTCATGTGAGGGGGGTCCTGTGGTCACTGGTTGCTGTCAATGGGGCCTGGAGCCTCACATGGATGGTGATTGCTTTCTGCCTGCAGGGTTGTGCAGTCGTCATTGCATGTGTCACTGTGGTACTATCCAGATTTAGCTTGGCTGCTGGTTCCTAGCTTTGGCGTGCCCACGCTCTTGATCCCGACAATGTGCAGTATCCCACTGACCATCTCCTCCCATGGTGTCAGTAGCAGAGGTACTACTGTTCGACCTCCAGTGGCAGCAGTCTCCCAACAGTGATTGGAGATGAGGGTCCTGACCCTGGCCTTGAGGTCAAGGTCATTTCACCTCTTCATATCCTCTACATCACGTTGGACATGCCCTACAACCACCACCTTGTCCCTCATTTCAGACCATTTGTTGTTCTTGTGCTGTTGGCTGGTCTTCGTGCGCGATGGCCCATATAGCTCATCAGAATTGGCAACCACTTGCTCTGCCAACACTGTGAGCTCCTGGTTGCTGAATTTGGGCTTCGGTTGCCTCATATCGGGCACCCTGCCTTTGCCCTTTCCTGTGGACATGTTTGGCCTTAGATGGGTGTTGGGGAGAATTCTCATTCTATGGCTAATTTCCCTTAGCTATAGAGTCCCCCAGCAGCTTTGCTGGATTTGAAGGGTTTGTTTCTTTTTACCTGCTAAGAGTGAGACTCTTTTTCCCACTCTTTGGCATTTCTGCTATGTGTGTTCTAGGCTATTTTTGTGTTTAATGGCTATGGGATTTTCTCTCCCCTATAGGAACCATCTTTATTCACATGTGTCACACAGCACCCTCCGTGTCGTGACACGGGTGTCGTAGCGATCCCCAAACATAGACTCCATACCCTGGGACTGACTACCGTCTCCCAGGGCATGTAAAGTCCCCATTGACTTTACTAGTCGATTTTTATTAACTTAACCAGTACAACCCATCTTACTATGGAGGTACTGGAAGGGGTTAATAGTTTTTCCCCTATGTTAATTTTCGAGGGGGTACCTTAAAGTCCCTCTCTCTAAAGTTTCTGGCTGGTGGCAGTGGTTACTAACGTAAATATTCGACCACGAATATTTCCCTATGGGATTTTCCCATTGTTCGAGGCTAACACTTTTTCTGACGGCCTCTAACATACCGCCGGTGCATTTTAATATTAACTTTGCTCCGGTAGGTTTTATTTGCCAGAACTTTAATAGAACTGCTTTCTCGTGTCTTTCTCTACGATCCTAACCCAGGTCGGGGATCCTTTGTTTGTCCGTTTGGCGGGCTTCTGCCCAGAAGCCCTCCTTCCGGCGCCACTGAGTCTGGGGTGGGTCCATTGTGTGGGAGGGGGAGTAGGACCCCTGGACAGAGTTGCACAGCAACTCAAGTCGCACTCTAACCTGATAGGCTGGAAGGTCTCCCGCCAAGAAGACCACTCCACTGTGTGAGTGACGGCTAGGCTGTATGAATGGGTCTCTTTCTGCATAAAAGCAGGGTCCTGAGGACTGGAGGAGCAAGACGTTGCCACTGGAACTACGGAATCAAAGGGGAGAGAAGCCACAGACATCTTCAGCATCTACACCACCGGTGAAGCCCTGCCGGATCGTCTCACCACTTTTCTTCCACACGACGAGAGGAGATCTTCATCGAAAGAGCCTTCTTCCCTTGAGCTGCTGGGAACAACCAGTTCGCCCATCGCTTCTCCGGACCTGCCTTGGTCGAATCGACAGTGCCCAGCACTTGGAGACCAGGTAGCCAGGCAGCTATCGACCCGGACCGCGATTAAAAGGAGCGTACCTTATAAACTTCGTTTGGCAGCACCGCGGCTGGTTTCATCCCTGGGTAGTGCAGTGACTCGAACCTTCCTCCACGACGAGAGCCTCTCCTCCTCTGCTGGATCCCTCGAACTGCAGGAACTACCAGGAACAACCGCCACCGCAGGAGCCACTTCTTCACGTTTAAGGTACATTGTTCCGCCAGGCCTCCCTTTCCCCGTGGTAGCCCTAAATGTGTTTTAAATCCTTGATCTACTTGTTGGGTTGGCCGCCCTCGCTCTTAATATTGTCTTTCACCTCGCATCTGCCTTTTCAATATTCGTTTACCAAAGACTTGACTGCAGCTACAAGAACATTTTTGCTCCTAAGCTCTTGGTCCTGTACCACTGACTCTGGCTCAGGCCCCTTGACTCTGGCTGATTCGTTAGATCTGCTCTCACTAGATTGATTTTCAATAAGAAATGTGTTGATAAACCTGAATCTTCTAAACCCCTCTTCCTTCCTACTGTTTTAACTTGTGGAGTGCCATTTTGCTCAGTTTTCATTCACTTATATTTCTGCTAAAGTGTCACTGTGCATTACTTGTTCACAAAACTTCAGGGAAGTGTTGCTAGGGAGTGTCTGAAGATATTTCGGTTTACCCTGTGCTTTCCCTCCCTTTCGTTAAATTGATAGAGTGCCATTTGTAGTTGGTTTTCACTGTGACGTTTTGCTCAGTTTTCATTCTACCGCAAACTTGTCTACAATTGAATAGGGAGTAGTATATACTTTTTCCTTGACTGAATTTAACTTACTTTATCAACTGTGATTTATGTGTTGAACTAGATGTGTATAAAATAAATATATTCTCTTTTTGATACACAGCTTTGGTCAGTGTTTCCTTGTTCCATAGTACTGTGATAACTATTGTGTAAACCCTGAATACTGCTCATCTCCCTCTTGAGATAAGTCTGACTGCTCAGCCACAGCTACCAACTAAATCTTTGTGGTACAGACTGATACCAAAGGGGATTTATTGCTCTCACCTGTAGTCCTAATCTGGTGTAGTGCTCCCTAAGGGAACTACACTGGATTCTGCCTAACACTGGGTGTCTGGATGGCACTACTTTCTTGAGATATTGGATGGATTGTATTTTCAAAATGACCGCCGTGGAGCTTCTTTTTATAGCGATAATTAATTTTCACCCATAGAATTTCCACGGACCGCCATGGTGGTAATGGTATTTATTTCTGCCATTTTTGGGAAGATTTTCTTCGTACCACAGAGTTTTCAGTGGTAACTCCGCTAGGTGGATTTACCGTTACCGCCATTTGGGTGTGCACACACCCACCAGGTTGTAATTCGGCGGTGAATCTGTGGCAATCCATGGCAGTAACGCAACATCCGCTACAGTTGATTTTCTGCAGATTTACTGCATAACTCGTAATGAGGCCGAGAGTGTCTAGTAGCCTATACACATTTGAAATGGTTGTACGTAACCTACTCTCCTCCTCTGAAGAAAGAAATGGTAAACTAGCAGAGTCTTCAAATTAAACTTCGGTGCGTGTCGACTTTGAAAGCGGTATTGATGGAGTGGTTATCGTGTCTGTAGACAACAAGTGTATATTTTTGAAATAACAGATCTTGGATATTGACCACTTGACAAACATAATTGTCAGTTTGCCACGGAGGAGAAAGCTCCAGAATATGAAAATAACTCAGAGTGAAATTTAGAGTTAAAGGAACACCAGTTAATAGTTGTGACACATCCATGATAGCACTGTCAGAATTTGTAGGAAATGCACCTGAAGTTAATGTTTTGTTACTTATATAGCGCTTACTTATTTATTCCATTTGTTACACGCCCAGACCCTTCGGTATCACGGCGAGGTTACTGACAGTTTTTTAGTATATAATTCAGT
This sequence comes from Ambystoma mexicanum, assembly GCF_040938575.1. Lineage (NCBI taxonomy): Eukaryota > Metazoa > Chordata > Amphibia > Caudata > Ambystomatidae > Ambystoma > Ambystoma mexicanum. The sequence continues at coordinate 1,438,371,783 of NC_090924.1, forward strand.
GGGGAACATTTGCAGAAAAATTACAGTCAGAATAGTCATAGCAAAGTGTTTACATACAATGAAAAATAGAAGCGTCACAGAGTATTTACAGGTGCTGAGGTAGTTGCATTATTCGTATTGGTTGAATAGCCAGGTTTTGAGTGACTTTTTGAAGCCCAGGAGGGATTCCTCTTTTTTAATGCTGAGTGGAAGGGAGTTCCAGTGTTTTGGAGCTAGGCATTGGAAGCTGCTGCCCCCCGCTCTAGATTTTCTGAAGCGAGGTGTGGCAAGAAGTAATAGATTATTGGATCTTAGAGATCTGGTGACTTCTATTTTTTGCAAGAACTTTGTTGAGGTAGGATGGACCTTTGTATTGATTACATTTAAATGTGATGCATAGTGTTTTGAAGATGATTCTGGCTGCTATGGGCAGCCAATGGTGATCTCTTCTGGTTTTGGAAATGTGATCTGATTTTCTAATTCCTAGGGCAGCCCGTAAGGCTTTATTTTGTATCAATTGGAGTTTTTTTAGATTGGTGCTGGAAGTGCGTAGCAGAAGGACATTGCAATAGTCTAATCGAGATAGTATCAGGGCTCTGGCCAATGTGATTCAGTTAGCAGGGGAGAGGAATTGCCTGCTAAGGGTGATTAGTTTAGCTGTGTAGGCGGTGGATGATGAGAGGTTACTGATGTGTTTAGTCATCGTGAGATTTGCGTCCAAGTAGAATCCTAGAGTTTTGACTTGCCTCAGTACTGGTATCATGGAGCCGTCAATGTTAATGGAGGCGTAGTCAGGATGTAGGGCTCCTATTTTAGATTTTGACCCGCCGATGAGAATCTCTGTCTTCTCATCGTTAATGCATAGACTATTTAGTGCCATCCAGTTTTGGATAATGGCGTAGATTTTGTTACGTTTCTGTGTTTTGGAGATAGTTCCCTGAGAGTGGAATGAGGATCTGGGTGTCATCTGCAAAATTTGTGTAAATGACACCCATATCATCTAGGGTAGAGAATAGAATTTTAGTGTAGGCATTATAGAGGGTAGGGGATAGGCAAGAGCCTTGAGGTACTCCAATAGGGACTGGAATGGGGTCAGTGGCTTCTTTGCCTATAGCGACTCTAGAGGTTTGTTCATCTAGAAACGATTTGATCCACAGGGTGGCGTTGGTGGAGAAGTTAAATCTTTAGCTAGGGTGGAGCAGAGTTTGTCGTGGTCAACGAGGGCGAACGCTGCAGACAGGTCTAATAGTAGGTGTATGCAACGTTGACCTGAATCACTGATGGAGTCCATCTGAATTTTAAGGTCCAGTAGGGCGGTTTCCTTGCTATGGTTAGGCCTGAAGCCAGATTGTCTAGACACTAGGAGTTGATATTGTTCCAGGTGTGTTTGGACTTGATTGTATGCTATTTTATCGAGGATTTTCAGAAGGAAGGAAACTGTTGCTATTGGACGGTAATTGGTGGGTATTGTGGGATCTAGAGTGTTTTTTTTTTAGAAGGGGAGTGACCCAGGCTTCTTTAATGTTGGCTGGGACCCGATTGGTGTTGAAGGAGGCATTAACAAAATTGGTAATAATGGGTGTGAGAGAGTGGACACATGATTTGACTATTTGGGCTAGGGCGGTATCTCCTTTGCAATTAGATGCTTTGAGTTTGGAGATGGTGTCCAAGACTTGGTCTTGGGAGACTGGAGTGAACGAGAAGATGGGGCTGGTATTCAAAATGGGATTAAGGATGAGGTTGTCATTGGAGTTTGGTGGCTAGTAGTTGCTTTTCTATTGATATTTTGGTTTGTAGGAGATTAATTTTGGCGGCTAGCGCATCTTGAATAGTGGTGCACTATTCTTTACTGGTATTTATGGCAGATGAGGTTGGTATGGGGTTTTCCAGTTCTCTCAAAATTGAGAAGAACTCTTTGGAGTCGGAGGTAGCGTTACTGATTCAGGCGTTATAAGCATTGTCTTTGCCGCTGATGATAGCTGTTTTGTAGTTTTTGTTTGCTAATTGAAAAGTGCTTTCAGTCTATATGGTGGGGTGTTTTCTGTGTGCATGTTGGAGGGCACGTTTCCTTCTCCTGAGTGCAACTAGTTCTTCGTTAAACCAGAAACATGACCGCTTCTCCGAGCGTTTGGTTTTGGTGGTTAGAGGGGCCACCGCATTAATGGTAGAGAGGCATTTTTGGTAAGTGTCTGCTAGAAGACATGGGTTGTTACTGGTAATAGACAAGGTGTCTTATGTTTTACTAATAATAGGGTTGAGATATTCCGGGGTGAGCTTGCGAAGATTTCTAGCTTCGTATGTGTTTGGGGCATTGAGTTTAGTGCATGTGGGTGTGTCAGAGATAATGGTGAATTGGACATTGTAGTGATCTGTCCAATCTAATGGACAGATGGAGTCAATAGTGACTGTGGTATTGAGAGTGAGGATCCAATCTAGGGTTCTTCCCTTAATATGGGTGGGAGTGTTCACTAGCTGAACAAAGATCATGTCCTTAAGGGCAGAGTCTAGGGCTTCAGCTTTGTAGTCTAGGCTGTCATTAAATCCTAAGTTAACATCACCGAGGATGATACATTTGGTGTTGGGTTTGAGGAGTGGGGTTAACACTAGAGGTATTTTTTTTTTAAATAATTATTTATTTGTTAACAACACTCCAAACATTACAAACGTTGAGGACATCCTCAATTAAGCTTCACATCATTAAATTACATGTTAAACATTTCGGTCCTCCCCTCTCCCACCCCCTTAACTCCTCGAGCCCCTGCTTCCATGTCACTGACATTGCTAATCTTCAGGCGTGTCTATTTCGGTTATCTCACCTGTGTCATCTCCACTATGGTCGGCCTGGGCGGGTCCCACCATCGAGGATACCAGTTGTCTCCATGCTATCAGGGGTCCCGTCTCCCCCCCCCCCTGCTGATTGCTTCGTACCAAGCGGCCGTTTCTGCCTCTGCCCACTTCATGAGGTCCGCCCACCACATCTCAATTCTAGGACGTTGGGCTGCCTTCCAGCACATTGCAATTCTCTGTTTGGCCAGGATGTAGGCCAGATCTTTCATCTTACTAATGTGCTTCAGGTTGCGTGGTCTGGTAAAACCCTCCAGCATGCATGCCCAAGCTGATTCTACATCCAACGTGATCCCTTTTTCCACTAGGCGTGTCTTCAGTTCTGTCCAAAATCTACCCACCTCCGGGCAAGCCCAAAACATGTGCAGCATCCCCGTGTCCTCCTCCCCGCACCGTGGCCATTTCTGTACCACCGGGCCTCCAAACCTGGCGATTTTTCTGGGGGTCATATATGCCCTATGAGTGACATATTACTGAATCTGCTGCAACCTCGCGTTTCGGGACACCTTGTGATACCTTTGAACTCTATCCCATTGCCCATCTGACATGGGTTCTCCCACCTCCTCTTCCCAGTCTCGCCTCAATTGAAGTAGCTCCTTGCCTACCTTAGTCCCTAGTAGCTCATATAATCGGGATATTTCGTGCCCACCCTCCGAAATATCATACATCGTCTCAATGGTTGCATCAGGTTGTTCCGCTAGCACTGCCTCAGGCCATTTCTCTCGCACCCGTCTGATAATTCTGGTATAAGTAATATGTTGGCCCTTATGCACCCCAGTGTCCTCCATTAATCTTGGAAAGTCCAGTGCCACCCCCTCCTGCCATAAATCGCAGAGGGTTGCCAGGCTCATTGGTTCCCAATATCTGCGGATCCCTTTGATCATTTGTGTTTCCTCCCCGCAAAGCGCCACTAACGGGACCTGCAGGGAGAATGGGGTCGGGTTTCCCAACATTTGCCCTGTTTTGCGCCATATCTCCCATCCCAGCACCAGCAGTCTCGCCATTCCCAGCACCTTGGATTTAGGCAACCGCACCGTCTCTCTCAGAAAGAAAGAGGAGGGTCCTTGTACAATAGCCTGGCTTCAGCCGTTTCTTCTTCGGACAACCACCTGGCCACATATTGAAGCTGTTGCGCCAAATAGTATAAATCAAAGTTTGGTAGGTTTATAGCCCCCCTATCACACAAGTTTTGTAGTTTCCACAGGGCCACCCTGTTTCTGGAGTTGTGCCATATGAAACCCCTATATAGGCTGTGGAGTTTCACAAAAAAGCGTTTGGGGATCGCGTACAGGATATTTACAAAAAATGTAACAATCTGGGGAGTACCATCATCTTGATCAAAGCCGCCCTGTCCATCATGGCCAGGGGTAGCCTGGACCAAAACCCCATGCTATTCTTGATACCTTCAACTGCCTTTTCCGTATTGGGTTTGTGTTCCTTTTCCGTTGTGTGGTAAATATCAATTCCCAAATATCGGAACGTCTCGGTCTGCCAGGGTATCAGCAGGACCGGTAGGCTCCGCGGCAGGGTCCGTCGATATCTCCCCAGGGGGAACATGCTTGATTTCTTTGGGTTTACTGCTATGCCAGAGAGGGTGGCGTAATGCTCCATCACCTCTAGGACATATTGCAAATTCTCCTCTGGGAAGCGCAAATATAGGAGTATATCATCGGCGTACAATAATATGAGATGCGAACCCTCCGCAGTATGGATCCCTATCTGCCCGTACTGCTGTCTAAGGCAGACCACCAGTGGTTCCAACGCGAGGATATACAGCATGGGCAACCAGGGCAAGCCCTGTCTGGTACCCCTGCTGAGTTGCCATTTGTCTGAAATTGTTGCACTCGTTTTGACCCTAGCAATTGGCGTACTAGATAACATTTTGACCCACCTCAGATATGCCAGCCCCATCCCATAGTCCCTCAGGACCGCCAGCAACCAAGGCCATCTCACTGAGTCGAAGGCCTTTATAGCATCCAGCGAGACTATTGCCAATTCGCCGGGGTCCTTTTCAGTTTGATCAATAATGTGGTGGAGTCTCCTATGATTGTCGGTTATGTTCCTGCCAGGAACGTAGCCTGTTTGATCGGGATGTATCAATTTACCGATGACTCACTTGAGCCTGTTTGCCAGCGCCGCTGTGAGGATTTTGCCATCTTGATTGAGCATCGATGGGGATCTATATGACCCACAATCTGCGCTTGGTTTACCCGGTTTAAGGAGCGGGATGACCACCGCCTCCCGTAGGGACTCCGGCAGCCTACCATGCTCAAACGCCTCATTAAGCATGGCCAGCAGCGGGGGAGCACCTCTTGCTTGTATGTTTTATAATATTTTCTGGGGAGCCCGTCCGACCCCGGGGCTTTGCACGTGGGTAGGTGCTGGATCACTATCTCTAATTCTTCTAGTGTGATTGGGACGTCCAGGTCCTCCCGCTCATCCAATTTAGGCAAGCCTATATCTTCTAGTGTTTCCTGTAGCTCTAGATCCATCTTTTCCCCTGCGTCCCCGTAAAGACATTTGTAGTATCTAAGGAACCCTTCATTCACTCCCTCTTGGGTATCCCAGATCTGCCCTTCATCCTCTTTGACCTCCTGATCACTGGTCGTGGTGTTTCATTTTTGTATAAGCAAGCCAGTAGCCTGCCCGGCTTGTCTCCCCCTGCATGTTGTCTTTCGACGTATTTTTTATAACTCGGCTTACATAATCTGTCCCAATGCTCCCTGCTAGCTTGTTGTAGCTGCTTCACCCATTCCTCCTCCTCCTGTGAGGTGCCTCCCTTACGCATTATGCCTTCCAGCTCCTTCTTGTTTTATCTATACGTTTTCGGATTTTCCTTTTCTTTTCTATTCTGCTTTTAATGTGTGTAAAACGTTTTAGGGGAACCCATAACCCCTAGAGCCTCACTAGCAGACTTACCTTCCCTTTACAGCAGGATATCCTCCACACAAGCAGCCTGTTCAGCTTCTCCCTGGACACCGTTTCAAAATGGCCACCAGGGCTCCTATAGGTTTAACCCAGCCCCTTCATCCTCATTCTGACTATCAGAAAGTGAGAGAGCCCAGTCAATGCAGACCATCAGCCCTAGGAAGGGCCCTGTTGCTATATAAGCCAGGCGGCCCATTTCAGAGTGCTTACTGGCAGGAGCAGGGGACTCCTGTTTAGAGAAGTTTGGAGAGGGACGGTTGCTGGAGAGGAGAGATGCTGCAGAGACTTTGCAGGACACGCCTAGGTCAAGTCTCCAGAGGGAAGCTGGAGAAGTGGCAGAAGAGAGGAGGATGTGATCTTTACAGAAGTAAGGACAGCGGTAAGAGGGGAGAGAGAAAAAGTGGGAAAGAGCGATGAAGTAAATTAAAGAGCAGAGTGAATGTCTGTAGTAGTAGCAGGGGAAAGTATTGAGAAGGCAACATGTGGCGTGCAGTAGTATGAACAGTGGAAAAGAAGGTGAAAGTAAAACCAGGAGTGTAGTGGCAGGAGGAGATGAGAGGAAATGGAAGAAGGGGGGGGATAAAACCCAGAGTGGGGTTGATGGAAGGAGTGAAATTAGAAGGATGGATAGGGGAAGTAAACCCACAATGGAGCGGAATGTAGAAACAGGCCAAAGTGGTAGTAAGGCGACAGTAACAGATCAGCAGGGGGTAAGCGGGAGTGAGGAGACTGAGGATGACACATCTTCAGAGGAGGAGAGTGAAGATGATGGGGCAAGGATTAACTAGTATTGGAAGAGAAAGAATAAAGCAATAAAGAGAAGAGGTGGGATTTTATAAATATATTGAAAAAAGGAGACAGAAGCAAGATAGTAAGCTAGAGGTTTGAGGATCCGGAGGGCCTGGACATGTCCGATAGGTGGCAGGAGGTTCCAGCTAGGATTAGGGAGCCTAGAGACAGATCAGAGAGGAGCTAGGAAGAAAAGAGTCAGGAAGGAGGGTTAGTAGGGATTGGTTCTTCTGTCTCTCTCCTGGCTGAACCCATCAATATCTGGAAGAGAACCTAGAGGGTCTTGCAGTATATCGAGGACTGGCTTAGTCTTGAGGTACGGTACTTCGAAAAAGCCAGCACCTAGGCTCAAAAGAGCAGAAGAGGAGCTTGGTACAATCTGGAGTGTGTATTAATACGGAGGAATGAGATAACTCCTCTGGGACTTTGGAACAGTGACGGCTGAGACTCGAAAACCTGAACCACTCAGACGGAGATTGATAAAGACTCAGTGAGAGTCATTAGTGAAAGAAGGCCATCCTACGTTTTGTTATTTCTTCTGTTTATATTTTAAGTTGGCCCAACCTTCTATTATACAGTCCCTAATGGCATACTTATTGGCCCCAAAATGTCCAATCTGTGACTGCATATATAATTTTCTCCTAGTCTGTAGTCCCCCATTTACACTTAAAACTGCCCTTTCCAACTACATACCCACTCTCTAAATGTCTTCCGAAGTACCCACCTAGTGCCATAGAATTGGGGACTTGAAGCCTGTAATCTAGTGAAGAGTGCGGGGCAGGCACTAGTATACTTTTTAACTTTCTTTTTAACATTCACTAGTCTGTGCTAAAGGGTTTTCTGTTTCTGATACCGGCATCCCAAGAGTGAAGGGATGGAAGGAATAGGAGAATGTTGGTCACTAATAACATTTGCTTTACCTGTGAAGTAGTGTCTTGCAAACTCAAGGCAATTGTTTGCCCCATACGCTATCTTGTGAAGCACATGCAGGCTCAGAGTGAGTGAAAACTTGTAACTCCATGGTATCCTTGCAGTGGAAGGACCCAGCAGTCCCAAGCCCTTGTTTTGATCTGGATTTTCATTGCAAAAGTGACGCAGCTTTTAGCTGTGTCACTTTTACGCTCCACATGTATTTTGGTATAGCATTTGACGACCTTTGACAGCAAAAGGCTGTGATGTTCTTAACTACCCGAAGGTGTGCAGGTCAGCACGCAAAGAGCCATGCCCTACTTTCAAACGGACTCTTATAATGTTGTTCCTACAAATGCCACATAGTATCCTCATACTTTACTTTGCTGACAGGAGTCACGAAAGGTTGAGTGTTTTTTGTATGACTATTGTCAATGCATTTGTTCTAGCTTGACAATAAACCTAAATCCTCTTCTATTTTACTGTTGCTACTGGATCGGTCTCAGCCCTCACGTTGATATGCTTTTTTCTAGGTTGTGGACTACCTGCAGACAGACCTTGGTGTAGAGGTACAGAGCGTGGAAATAAAAAAAATGAGATACTCTTTCCAGATCTGGTCTGCCATGATGAACTCAAAGGATGCTAATGGTCAGGTGCGTTCATAGTGGCCTTTGGGTGAGTTTTTGTGTGGCTGTTTCGGGCAGTGTTTGTGGCTTTCTCGGGAGCTACCGGGCTTATGAACTCAGAGAAGAAATAAACAACTTGCAATTGAGACATTACATGCTGGAAATTAAATATAGGTGTAATAACCTGGTTGTGGCTTTCTCTTGAACATATTACACCATCTATGAGCTTCCAAAGACAAGACATTGGAAATAGATTGGATAATCAACTTGGGCAACTCCCTAAGGGATGCCGATAATAACGTTGGAGGCAGACGGTCAGTCTGTTAATGGCCTGTCGTCTCGAGCTATTGACTCGAGCAACAATAGCCCAAGTTCCCTGCAAGGTGATAGGTTAATGAGAATTGACAGCAGGATGACCACTAAAGCCAGTAGAACTTGCCTTAAAACGAACAGAATCTTGAACATGCAAAACACCATTATCTGCATGTTGGGTATTTCTGAGCTCAAGAGGTGTAGAAACCTTTCGAATCACATAACGGAAAAGAGCCTGGAGGGACTCTTGGGGATTCATAACAGATGTCGAGCGTGCGTAGCTTCACCAGTCTCCTGGATAAGCCATGACTGCCAAAGAGTGAGCTAGAAATGGCGAGTGGGAATCTTAGGAATGGATAAAAGAGTACCCAAATTGCTGTGGAAAGTAACATTGCCAAAAATTAGTACTGCATAGAGAAGCTGCAAGCAAAGTGTTGAAAATCAATTCATAAGCAGACAATTGAGAAGATGTGTCATTGCAGGCCAACATTATCATATCATTTTTCCGGCAGAATCCGCTTTTACCTTGCGCCTCCAGAATTTTAAACTGTCTCTTGTATTTCATTTGCAGGCAGCACGGGCATTTACAGATCTGATGGCTGATCATGGGAAGGAGGTGTGGCCGATGTGGGAACTGCTAAAATGGCCGCTCGGACTGTCGGTGCACACCATACCGGCCATTGGTACGTGACAATGAACTCACTGGGTAGGGCCCTGCTCTTCATTTTTTTGAGTAGAGGAAAATGGCGAAAAAAATGGTGTTTAAGGAAGATGGCTGCCAAAGGAAGATGGCTGCCATTTATGATGTTGCTTGTTGCCTTTTGCCAGAGTTAGGAAGGAGTTGCCTGTGAGTTGTCGTGCCAGTCACATGATGTGAATCGTCAAGGCATCATCGGTGTCTTGCAACAGAAGGAAAATGCAGATTCTATTGAGCAGAGTTGTCTGGTACATGTAGTGACAAGTCTGATCTGAGTCAGGCAGGATTTCCCTCCTCACTAAGTGGAAGAAAAGGCGGACGATAGAGGATGACCCCACGGTCAGTGGGAGGCCCCTTCACTTACAGAGGTGTGCGGGCGTCCTTACAGTAGAAGTAGCAGTGGACCTCCCCTGAGTGAGAGATGGAGGCCATCACATCTAGCAGCCGCCCTGCTGAGTTGTAAGCCAGGCAAACTTTTTTTTTTTTTTTAATAACGCTGTTTATTTGAATTTAAACAGCACAACAGCAACATGGATATAAACATAGGCATTCATCAGAGAAACAAGGCAATATTGACAACGGCAAAGGCGATGTGGGGTCTAGGGGCCATGACACAACCGCAAGACGGGTAGTTGCTGGCAATACTCGTAACGTTTTGTGTTCTCAAGTCATGGGGAGGGTGGAGGGGAAGAGTAGAAAAGGTGGGGAGGGGGGAGGGAAATAGGAAGGGGTGGAATTCAGGGAGCATCGAGCCATTCACCCCATATCTTTTCAAATTTACGGGGGTAACACCGCGCATTATAGATTTGGCGCTCCAAAGCTGCACATCTGTTTAGTTAACGGTTCAGGTTTAATAGGTCTGCGGAGCCCCAGTTAGCAGCCACAAGCCTTTTTTCCACCCTCAGCGCAACCGCCAAAAACATTTTTTTATACTTTGTCAAATCCACCTCTGCCCAAATTCCCAGCAGTGTCATTTTGGGGTCTTTAGGAATTGGCGTCGCCAGGACGGTAGAGATCGTATTAATGCAGTCCCCCCAGAAAACTTGTAATACTTGACAGTCCCAGATCATGTGGTAGAAGGTGGCCGGCTCTCGCTTGCATCTAATGCATGTCCCATCCTCGGCCCCCCCATCTGACCATGGCTGTGCGAGAGTAGTAAGAGCGGTGGAGGATTCTAAGCTGTAGTAGGCTGAGCTTGGCTTCTATCCCAATCTCTCGGGGGGACATTAATGCGTCTATCCAGTCTTCTGGTTCCAGTTCACCTAAGTCTCTTTCCCACCTTTCCTTGAGCCGATCTAATTGTTTAGCCCCGAAGGAGTTGAGGGCCTGATAAAGGGTGGAGGTGACCTTGGAGAAAATTCGGAGGCAAACTTTTTATCTGAATGGGATGTGAAGAGCCCAACTTGATCGCTCTGGGAGGGGTCTCCCGGCTGATGTAGAAAGAACCTACTTCTGATTGGGACGCTGAGAGCACTTTGGGTCTGTGTTGAAGCCCAAGAGACCCCTTGCTCAGAGAAAAGTAGGTAGGCCCTCTCACCGAGTTGGAGGTCCACGTGCCTGATCAGTACATTTGGCATTCCCTCCCCTAGTAGGAGACCTATTGGGAGTGGTCTGGCACCCCTTGATGAATGGGTGACTGAGTTATGAGAGTTCTTCTTTAGGTCTTTGTGACATTGAGACCAATGTCCCCCATCTTTTGTCGCCTCTATAATCCTTTATATCCTTTAACCGTCCTGAACAGAGACTGCCACCTAGGCATGTATGCTGTTCATGCACCTAGTCAAATCATGTATATGGACCTAGGCAAATCCTATACAAACTCCAAGGCATATATGCTGTAAATACACATGGTTCTATTGTTACGCTCACCTGGTATCCACAGGGACGCCACCCAGCCGGGTTACTCGCTGGTATGCTTCTCAGCTTTGCCCTGATGTGGTCTGCGGGGAAGGTTCTGCCTGAAAATACAGGAGGACTGTGTTCAAGACGGACCGACTGAGGTAAGTATCCTCTCTCCACCCCCGTATGATTTCAGTCCCTCTGGCGCCCTCTCCTCACCTTGTGGTAGAATTAGGCATGCTCTCCGTCCTGCCTTCTTTGCAGGGGCACGTTGTCTTTCATAGGCGAGTGCGGTCCATTTACTTCACTGATGCCGGCCCGTTTGATATTGTTCAGGTAGGTCTTATTGCTGTTCTTTAGTTTTGTTGCTATACTGTATGCCTTTCTTTGTTTAAAATGTGTCTTTTTTCTCCCTTAGGTATGCAGAGCTTCAGCGCGGCGAACTGGCTTGGCTGAGCCCCGCTGGCAAATGATGGCTCATTAAGAGCGCTATGATGCGGTAAGTAAGCGCTATGCGCAGCGCTGCGTAAATCTTGCCTTTGCTAACCTGTGTTTTCCTTCCTTGTAGGTCGCAGTGTTCTTCAGCACAAGTGGAATGTCCGGAGTGGTGCCAGCCTAGAGGCGCCCAGCCAGGTAAGCCTTTTGAGCAGTTCGTAATTTGTAAATGTCTCTAATGCTTTCTTTAATGTTACCTCTATCTTCCTCTTTCAGGTCGTTCTGTCCGGGAGGCGTGCAGATTCGAGGAAGCTGTTTTCAGTAGCTGTGAGTGTTTAAAGATGAAGACTGCAGGTAAGATGCTGCTGCTAATGATGTTCCTTTTGTTTCCTTGCAGGTTCTGCTTCTCCGAGGTTCGAGGGAATAGCTGGACACGGTCAGCGTCACGTTGCAAGCTGCACAGGAACGTGAAGCGTGCTGTCTTGCTCGGGTGTGGTTTAAATAGCCCCAACAAAATAGTCCAGGTAAAGTAGTCCCAGGCTACCACACCCAAAACACTAGACCGCATAGCTTGGTTCTTATGAGCCAAGCTATGTGGATGCCTCCATGTTGGCTGACAATACAATAAAGTAGTTCCCAAGTACATTGTTTATTCATGGTGTATGAGCCTGGCGCCATAGGTGCCAGGACTGGCCCCATGAGGGCTTTTGAAGAGGATGCCAGGCTCTAGAGGCCCGAGTCCTGACTCCACCTGGCCAATGGACTAGCCAGAGGGGGTTTTGGGAGAGGGTCGTGACATCTATCCTGTAAAGGCATATGTTGTTTTCTCTGCAGCATACTCGTACTCGTTTTGGCTGACTACTTTACCACACAAGCACCAGAGACTTGATAATACAAGCCGGTAAGATACCTCAGCGGGTTGGGTGCTCCATACTGCGATTTATTTGTGTTCTGCAGGTCGCTGGTTCGAATCCTAGGAAGGCCAACTGAGCCTTTTATCTTTCCAGAGGTCAATAAATGAGTACCAACTCCGGTTGGGTGATATTGTATGTCTATATGTTCTATTTGAAGCGCTTAGGTGTAAGCGCTTTATAAATACCACACCATTATCATTACAATCCAAAACTTCACAATGATCAAAACATTCTTATTTTCTCAAATCCAGATAGAATTAAAAAGGCATTTCAAAATAGGATTTAATTGTTTACAATGACCACAGTATAATAGGTATTAAAATGTAATTGTGTTTGGTATTACTAGTAGTTTAAAAAAATAATTAGGCTTTGTGAGGGGTCAGCAATGCGAGACGGACACTTCGGTATAGTTTTCTCACAAGTAACCATTTTATTAAATGAAAAGGGGTGAGACAAACGCCTATCTTTCCCTAACCTAACAAGGATTTCCCTGCCTAACAAACTAAGGCTGAAATAAAATGACCTAATGTCCCAAAGTATCTGTCCCTCACACTTATACAGATACATTTAAAACTCGTTCACGGTGTTGCGCTTATCCTACAAGTAATTTACCACACACATTGGTTAGTAATCATTAACATAGAAAATTGATCTTCAGTCTGAATGTATTAGTTGCTAAATACTTATTTCTAGCCAACACGTGTTTTGACCTTTGGTCGTCTTCAAGGCATTACTCTATACATTCAAGCTTGTATTCCTCATCTAGTGTCCTATGACTGGACTCTCAATTTCCCTTAGTTCAATGTTCGATATTAGTTCTTCATTCGTTGTAAAGACTACTCTTTACATAGTCATCAAGTTTGTGAATGATTGATATTAGCATCTATTTAAATTCCAATTCTCGCGATCGGAGCGTTATCCTGGTCGGATACAGCGTTCCGCGTGGCAATCTTTCAAAAGATTCGAAAGGTTGACTCATGTGTTGGCAAGTTCTAAGAATTTAGCAACTAATACATTCAGATTGAAGATGAATTTTCTATGTTAATGATTATTAACCAAAGTTTGTGGTAAATTACTTGTAGGATAAGTGCAAATCCGTGAAAGTGTTTTGGATTTAGTTGTATGTTAAGAGATCGACTCTTCACTGGTCTGCAGCTATCTTTTCAGCCATATGAATTAGCAACTTAAGCACTTCCGCTGACCAGTTTGCCCCAAAATATTTACCTCACACTAATACATGAAACAAAATTATACAGGTATTATTTGGCTGTTCAAACTTGTCAAAATAACATATAGATTCAAACGCAAAAAAGGTTATCAACAGAAATCCTTGTGACCAGTGTTGGATCCCCTTACCCTGGATGAATTCAGGATTTTCCAAATCAAAGTTCAGTTTTGGAAAGATTCTGTTCGCTAGCCAAGTTCCACTCATACTATGATACAAAGTTCTTTTCATTCAATATGTCTTCTACTTGTAAAAGTGTCTCTCTTGGTCCCAAAGGTTTGATCAAACTTAAATTCTCATTTATGGAGGATTAGGCCTTTGAATAGACTGGATTGGGAAGATATTTTACCAGACCACTTTGAGGTTGGAATTCCCAAACATCTACAGCTGTGGCAAGAGGCTCTTGTGATTTTTGCTTTTTCCCTAGGCCTCATCAGGGATGCAAATATGATAGATGTACAGATATACTCCTGAGAGATTGGAAGCCTATTGGGGTCTGGGTAAATACACAAAGTACCTGGTTATGTCCTGTGTGAGTTTTCCCGCAAAGCCGCAGGAATAACAGAGGAATTGAAGCCATTTTTCACATTCTAAGGGTTTATTTAGTAAACATAAGCCCTTAGGCTTTATGGAAAGTTGGGGTTAAAGCACAGCAAATGAAGCTAAACAATCTTTCTTATCGGACGGCAGTCCTTCTCTCTCTTACTTCGTGTCTGCTTCCTTGGTGCATGTCACAATGTTACCCAGTGTCTTTGGGGTTGTAAGTGCCCAGCACTTCTTTCTTGGATACTATGTTTTCCTTGTCAGGAAGCTGTACATCTGCCTCTTGTCTTGCGTGTCTGAGTGCGGGCCGACACCAAACATCTTATGTCTGGTCACCTGACTAACCTTCCTATTGATCCCCAGACTTGAGAAGTGGACCTTGTAACAGCTTCTATTAGCAAGTATTTCTTCTCACTTCCTTGGGTTTTTTGTCAGGCTATGATATTGTTACTTACCAGCCACAGGCCGCCCTCCTCGGCCAAAGTCTCCTATTCAGTGGTTGGAGTTGTTTGTAAAACTCTTCAGCTCTTGCTGACTCCCAGGTCTCTCCCATTGTCTTAGATGTAGCCATCAGCAGGCTTTCAGCTGCCTCCTCTTCTCTACATCTAGTCTCCCTGTGTGTGGGTTCCAACTCTCCACAAGCTTATAAGGACCTCTTCTTTGTCCTGTCTCTTCCAAGGTCTAGAGTACAGCTCTATGGCCTCCTTTTCAATCTGGTCTCCCGCAATGTCTGGCGTATTGCTGGCAGGAAGCTATCAGATCACTATTCTCAGTCTGGTCTCCCAGCGTTTGTGGCATAGCTGCACGCAGGTTCTGCCTCTCACTCTCAGCTCTGTTGCACAGTCTCTCATCCTCCCTCCAGGGACTTATTCTGTTTTGCTGCTGATTGCCTTGCTCATTCAATAATGATTGGTTTTTCCCTATCTTATTTGATCGTGATTGGGCAGTTCATCTTTTTCGAATTCTTCCCCATGTGTTTTCCGTCCATTCCCGATCCTCCCCAGGTGGTCCCAATTACTCTTTTCAAGTTGAGTATTCATTACAATTGGTGTTGCTGCTGCAATCCCTGAGATTTGAAAGCCTCAGATGAAACTTTAAAGTCGGCAGTAAGCATGGTTTGGGCAGCACAGCCCCACTGTGTGGCTTAGTAGCCTCCTGGTACCACCCTTGTATTTTTCATGGTGGCTCAAGGAATCGATAAGTGATGCGTTCAGTGCGGTACCACTGTGTGGAGCAGTAGCCTCCTGGTTTTCATGGTTGCTCGGGGAATCAGTGAGTGGTGCGTGCTTCACGGTGCCACTGTGTCGAGTAGTAGCCTCCTGCTGTCTCCCTTGGGTTTTTCATGGTTGCTTGGGGAATCAGCGATAGGTGCTGGCCTTCCTCCACAGGATCACAGAGGAAAAACCCTTATTCCTGCAGATGTGTTCTTTAGCTTCTCCATTAGCCACGGCAGCAGCTCTCAGACCTTTCTTTGAGAGAGGGTAACTTTGGGCAGTGAGTCATGGGCAGTTATTTCAGTCCCGTATCCATGAGAACTAACGTAGTATAAACAATCCTTTTCACAGTATTCCTCTCAAATCACAGAGGGCAGGATGGTCTGGGATTTAGACAGTTCCTTCTGGTGGCCTGGTAGTGTACAGAAACAGTGGCGTGGTGTTTGGGCAAGATGTACCTGGCCAACTCCAATGGGACCGCAACCTCTGTATCTATGGCTTGTGTATCTTGACAGAACGTCTGCACATTTCTTTCAGAGGCACCCATGTCAGACAAAGTGCTGAGAAGGGACTCTTGGTAAGACCCCATCTACTGTCTCCAGTAAACGCTTCTCTCTGAACGAGAGTACCATCAGCAACCCAAGACATGTGTTTTGGCCTTGCTGGGCCTCCTCAGTGAGGAGAGGCTGAGCCTCTCTAAGGCACAGGGTACAAGGGGTTCATGCCTGGATTACCTTTTGGTTACTTAGGGTGAAACCCCACGTTTTGCAAAATTAACAGTGTGTGGATGGCGTGCAGCTGGTTTAACAGCATTAGTATTCCAGTGTGGTAGCCGTTGTCATACTGATGCATTTCTCTAAAGGCTTACTCTCAACCAATTTCCTTTGGGCCCCTGTCTGTTGTAAGGCAGACTTAAAATAGCTGGTGTGCTCACTCTGGGCCCATTCCTGAATGCTCTGTATCATTTTAGACAAGTTAAGGCTGGAGCATGCCTCAGATAGCCCCACTACACAAACTGTGTGGGTGGACCTGAGTGTTGGGTGGTTTTTGGAGATGCCTGATTGCATGGCTGCCAACACTTTTATGTCTCTGCCTTATGTGATTGGAGGGATGAGTTAGGCTACAGAGTGTTTGGATATATCTGGGGTAGACAGCAAACCTTGCTCAAGTTGGCTAGGCTTACTGTATCACTTCAATCCCGTAGGTGATTTTGGGTACCACTTTGCCTTCATAACATTTTAGCAAAGAGGTCAATGAATATCTACAGCACTTCATTTTTATCCTAATCATCTGTGAGGCCAAATGGCTGTATGCATTAACCAGTCAAAGTGTTTACTCCTGCTTTGTTCCCCGAGGATAGGAAACCACAGGTATACAATGCTCTCAACTGCCTCCAGAACTTCCAAATTTAAATGACAAGAAAAGATCTCTCCACTACGTCGCTTGGCTATTGTTAATATCTTAGTCTTAGAGAAGTTGATTTTTAGGGAATTTGTAGCTGCGTAATCTGCAAATGCCAAGATTAGTCTCTGCAGACCTATAGGTGTCGGATCAGAAAGTAAGACATCGTCTGCGCATGACAAATAGAATATATGAGCGGGATCTGTCTGTGGAGAGGCCAATGATTTACCATTAAGATGCTCTTTTACATCTGACATATATAAATTAAAGTGGCACTTTAGTAATGTGTAAGGGTTGTAAGGTAAGTGTTGTAAAGTGACTTCCAGGCTTCTTGGGATTACTTATATGTTTATTACAAGTACTTAAGTCACAGTTACATGAAGTTATATACATAAGTATACAGGACATAACACTGGCTCCCATCACCCAGGCTGGGGAGCTCTAACTGGCTGGGTGTGGAATCCTTGGGTAAACATTCCGACATTCACAAGGCAACACTCCAACATGACATCACCAGCTTTCACATGCAGAGACAAGCACATCACAACACATCTCCTTCCTTTACTGATAAACATTACAAACACACTCAGGCACGATATAACACATCTCCTTCCTTTACTGATTCACAATGCACCCACACAGATACATCAAATAGACACAACATATCTCCCTTCTTCTCAAACATCAACACACACGGACAAGCACACCACAGCATATTCCCCTCCTTTCCACATCCATCACCAGCAAGGGGAATATCAATTCTTAGGGACACTCTCCCTACTTCTGTAGGCCACTAACCCTACACACCCACCTACACCTTCAAGCATCTGGGGTGATATCTCCAATCACACTGGTGGATATGCTACCTCCAAATACTCTAGCAGATTCTCTACACGCTACCTCAAAATACTCTTGCGGAAGCGCTACCTCCAATCACACTGGCGGAGGCGCTACCTCCAATTACTCAGGCAGAGGCGCTACCTCCAAATACTCTGGCAGGGCGCTACCAAATGACACAAGCAGAAGCGCTACCTCCAAATACTCTGGCGGAGACGCTACCTCCAATCACACAGGCGGAGGTGCTACCTCCAACTACTCTGGTGGAGGCGCTACCTCCTATTACACTGGCGGAGGCGCTACCTCCAACTACACTGTCGGAGGCACCACTTCCAATTACACTGGCGGAGGCACTATCTCCAAATACTCTGGCGGAGGCACTACCTCCAATCACACTGGCGGAGGCGCTACCTCCAACTACTCTGGCGAAGGCGCTACCTCCTATTACTCTGGCAGAGGCGCTACCTCCTATTACTCTGGCAGAGGCGCTACCTCCAATTTCTCTGGCGGAGGCGTTACCTCAAAAAATACTTTCATGCTCCTCATGTGGGAGGCGCTACCTCCACTGTACTCGCGGAAGTGCTACCTCCACTATAGTCACAGAGGCGCTACCTCCTCACTTAATTGTAGCACATCCACAGGCTACACACACTATGGGTGCTGCCCCATTTCACATCTTCTCTGACTCACTCTCGCTCTCACCTCACTTCACCCATTACACTATTTCATAACATTCCAAACCTCGCATCTCTCAAAAACCTGCCTTTTAATGGAGAATGGTACTCCGTATTAATCTCCTAATCTACACACATAAAGTCACACTGGAACAATGAGGGAACATGAATGCATCTTATTATGGAGTGATGAAAACTCACATAAATCCTCACTGTATGCTTGGAAATGCTACCTCCCAACTCACATACATTCTCACTGCTATGCTTGAAAGGGAAGTAGAGTATGCTTGGAGGCGCTACCTCCCAGCAACATCTGTGGTATTCCGCAACTCCTGTGGTATTCCTAACCACACACACCTCTAACATACCCAAATGGTCACGCAGGCTCTCCACCTTTACCCTGCACAACTGGATGTACTACCGTCCAGACCGCTGTGGCACACTCACCACATTTCTCTAGTGTAATGGCGGCGCTACCACCCATACAACTGTGGTTTCACTTAACCACACTCATACTTACATATACACTGGAGTCGCTACCTCCAAACCCGTGCGGCACTTTCACCCACATACAATACATATTCTGGGTGCTACCCAACACTCAACCTCTTTGACTCTTAGCAAAACACATGTTTTACCCATGTGCACCCATTTCATACATGAGTCACATAAAACAACATTTTGCATTACCATTTTGCAAAAATTAAAATCCTAATAATTCATGTTGCACAATACATGTACTTCTTTTCTCACCATTAAAGCAATAGCAAACTATATAATTACATTTCCTAAAATCCATGGCCAGTTTATGTACCACCCTGCATCTTTGTGGCACTCACCCACAATCACTCTGATACACTATGTTCTTGCACCTCTGTGGCACTCACCCACCCATACACTTGTGTGTACACTGCCTAACAACTCAACTTCATAGTGACATTTGCGTACACAGCCCTTATGGCGTAACCAAGAAATATGCGCATTTATTCCTACATGTCTATGTTGGCTGCAGCCTACCCTGCAATCCCTCAATGGTTACTCTAACCTCTCTCACACCCTGCTACTGACTTGCACACATCTAGGCATATTGTGCATGTTCAGAATGTCCAAATGAGTCCTTTTGAACCTGAAATTCCTCAAATGTGTTAAATCTAATAAATGTAACTTTTAACCTCATTCCTGCACGCATATATCCACACAAAAACTTCTCATGCACCTCCCATGCTTGTCAATCCTTAACCTGTTACAAAACTCTGTTGGTACCACAAACTTAATGCATACGCATATTGTGCATGTTCAGAATGTCCAAATGAGTCCTTTTGAACCTAAAATTCTTCAAATGTGTTAAATCCAATACATTTTAGATCTGAACCTCAATTCCTGCACGCATATATCTGCACACAAACTTCTCGTGCACCTCCCATGCTTGTCAATCCTTAATCTGTCACAAAACTAGGTTGGTAACACAAACTTAATGCAAAAACAGTTAAAGGATACACGTTGCTGCTCCTGAATGTTCAACGTTATCTTCTGAAAGACCAGATTCGTGACCATCATAATAACTTAAACATAAAATGATACACTGCAGCCATTACTTCAAATGCGGTCCTTGTGCCTCCTCTGCAGTCGCAGCACCTTGATGCACCATAACCCAAATTTGCCGCATTCCTTCACCAGGAACGACATTCATGACAACAATAATGACATCCTTGGCAAATCCTATAGTGGAATTCGGATTTCCTACTGCGCTCTTATTTCTGTCTGATTTTCCGACTCACCGACGTGCTCAGCAGTGCTCTACATCTCTCAGCCGGATAATACCAATAAAATCGTAGGCACACTGTGAAGATGATTCGTAAGGGGGTCTCTCCTCTCACCCCACAACGCACTTAGGCTTATTCACTCATTTTACGGCCCAATGCCTTCAGCTCTCCTCTTCCTGTGCGCGGCAATGCAAGTTGCAGGGTTCTTTCCTCATAACATTGTTTATTTTATTCTTCATCCTGCCTCGGTTAATGGCTTCGGCTACCGGCTGGAATCTGGCATGGTAAGTGCATTCTAATATGAACATAATGCTTGAATCTGGCGTTCTATGGCATCGCCGACTCCCTTAAACCAGCTGTGATGTCACCAGTCACACTTCTGCCTCGGGGCAATGCTGATCTTCATAAGCCAAACATCACTCATACCACGTACTTCGACCCAGCATATGTCATCCTTCAACTTCAATATTTTAAAACGGTTCACTGCTTCCAAAACACGATCCGCTTTTGATCCTTGAAAACAAAGTGGCACGCAGGCAGTTTTCCCTGCATCCCTTTCCCTGAGCATACGCTACCAGACTAGCGCTGCCTGGGTCTAACCTTTAGTTCACATTGCGCTTGGGACATGCAGAGCCAGTACTCGCTGCTCACTCGAGACTGTCACTTCAAAATCTTCCCTAACATGCTAGTGGCTCATTGGGGAACCCCTCAGCTCACTGTCCGCAGTCTCACATCCTTCTCCAAGTCCCACTTATGAACTCAAAGCAGACTTACACTCCTACATGGGAGGAAGCTTACTGGGCTTCATACTTTCCCCAAAGCTTACTTTTGGTTTCATATGAGGGTAAACAGCATCACATCCCTGCGCTGCTTGACTGGGGAATGATACTTTGACTGGTGAATGGAAACATCAGTGCAGAGCTTTCTTCTTCACCCCTCAGTACTTCACACTTGCAATGCAACCTCTGACAGGCGACAGCTTCACCCAGCACGCCATACTCCAGGAACACCTTCCTACCACAAAGAGTTGCTGCTGGTCATGGCATCAGCTGTCTTCTCTTGCCCGCAGCTCCTTAGCTCCTCCCTCTCTCATGGGAGTCATCTTCACTACAAGCTTTGTTTAATCTACAGGTTTCTTAAACTAATGGGGTGGGATTCCTTCTTCAGTTTAAGGGACCAGGTGTCATTTTAAGCTTCCTTTTATCTTCACTTAACAGACAACACTTCTGGTTTTACTTTAACAGGCTTCACTTCTTCACACAGATTTCTCAATCTTAAAGGCCTAGCTCCCTTCTTGAGCTTCCCTTCAAGGCCCTGCTCCTCTCTTCAGCCCCAGGACCCAGCTCTCCCTCCATTTTATGGGCAGCTTATCCTTCCTATATAGGGCTTCCTTCCTCCCTTTTGGTGCCCTGGGTGATGGGTCTTACTTGTGTTTTGGGGCAGTGTTGTCCTTCTTTTCCATCTTCTTCCTGCACCCCCAGCAGCAGGCTTCTTTCACTTTCTTCAGTTTCTTACTCGCATGTTCTTCTTTTTAATCCCATCCTCGTCGCCAATGTTGTAAAGTGACTTCCAGGCTTCTTGGGATTACTTATATGTTTATTACAAGTACTTAAGTCACAGTTACATGAAGTTATATACATAAGTATACAGGACATAACACTGGCTCCCATCACCCAGGCTGGGGAGCTCTAACTGGCTGGGTGTGGAATCCTTGGGTAAACATTCCGACATTCACAAGGCAACACTCCAACATGACATCACCAGCTTTCACATGCAGAGACAAGCACATCACAACAGTAAGTAACTTTGTTGTTCTTGTTCAATTCGTTACGCATTGTAATCTGTCTTTATGATTGCCTTGATATGTGCGCAGAATTCGGAGACCTTTGAAAACGTGCTTTCATCTGCACACGATCACTCGGTAACAAAGTATTCACTCTGCTTTGAGATAACAAGTCTTAACGTACGCTGATACATAAGAATTCTGATCAGAGTATTCGAAAATGTGCCTTTCATTCACACAACCACTATGATACAAAATGTCCTTACTCGTAGCTTCAAACACTTGCATACCAGGTTTCTGTTTGTCTTAGAAACTCACCAGTTGCTTTGATGCAAGTTCCTGCAGCGCAGATCTTCCAGCCTTCGGGTCTTTGCTTCAGGGCTCCATCTCTTGTCCCTCAGGCACTCCTGGGTCGGCTTCTGACCCCAGGAGAATGAGCACCTTGAGCAATAGAAAAAGTGGCAGCTCTCCAGTATGGCTCCCTTTTCACGCTTACCTCAATTCCACAGAGCCCCAGCTACTGGGCCATTTTTCCATGAATCATAAGTGTGATGCACACAGACAGCTTCTTGCTGTTCTTCTTGGCCTCTTTGCTTCTGCAAATTCACTGCCATGGCTCCTGTCACCATTCCCTCCTCTGCACTCATTTGGTGGGGCTTTTTATACACCTGCATCCGTTTAACAGGCTGCAGTTGCGAGTTCACAATTAGCCCTGCCTGACCATCATTAAGGGGCATGCCTGACCTCCACTGCTCTCAGCAGGTCTCTTCCTCGTCCCAGTACCTAAGTGGTGAAAGCAACTAGTCTTCATTGTTCCCGGTTGCCTCTTCCTCGTCTCAGTACTGAAGACGGGGAAAGGGTTGGTTTGGTCATTGTTAGGGAAAGGCGGGTACCATGTCTCTCCCAAGGGCATCCCAATCCCAGTCCGCACAGACTCTCCACCGAGGTGATCTTCCCTCGCTTGTCCACACCCAGGGTCAGGATCCAAGAGCGATGGCCTTTCCTGGCTACCTGCGCAGAGGATCCATTGGAAATAGGAGGGAGAATATCCTCAGGTTTCTCACAATTCCTCCCATCAGTCTTTAGGAGACATGGTTGAACTTCTAAGTTACGCCAACGACACGAAATTGCTCCTGCGACTGGCACCCAACAACAGCATCTATCCAACTGAAAAGCTGTCGTCTTGCCATAAACATCTGAAAGAGCACAAATCGGTTAAAACCGAATAACAAAAAGTCTGCAATTCTAGTAGTAGGGGAACAACTGAACATCTGCCCTTCCTCGTTTTGGCCATCAGAACTTAACCTGTGTCTGACATCTGGTGCATAGTTTAGGAATTTGTGAATGCTTCTCAACAAGAACTTGCCTTAATCCCTAAAGTTACAGCAACTTTCCATCCAGGTTTCCTGCACTCTGGAACCTGAGATTGATCCTACCTTATCTGTACCCAAAGTAAAACGTACTTTGGCACTAGTCCACTCCAGGATTGACTATGCCGCCTCTACCTTGGGCTTCCATTATACTTTCTTTCATGCCTGCGGCGGCTACAGAATGTAGCAGTACCAGCTATAGCTAGGATTAGGGATTGAGATCACATCATCCCCAATACTCCTGTGTCCTGTACCTGGCTGCACCACGCCAGTGCTATTTTTGCTGCGCAGTTGCTCCTTGTGCTTTTTAAAATTCTATTTGTAATCATGGCTCGCGGTGCCCCGGTCCCTCCTTTGCCTGTCTGGTCCGAGTGGTTTTTCTAAGTGTGCGTCCTGCGAGTGTCTAGACACCAGTGAGATTCCTGCACAGTTTGCAACACTTTAACACCTAGATTTTTCACTCGGGCGGTCTGGTCACCCTTGGATGTTCTTTTGTGCACCCATACCATTCAATTTAGCTTGTTTCGGTACTGCAAGGTTTGGGCGTATTAAAAAAGCCAGGTTTTGTGGGTGCCCGCTACAGCCACCTGGACACAGACCTCAGCAGCACAGTGTCCTGTCACACAAACATCGGCAGCATAAGAGAACTACCACTGGTTGCTTTCTGTGGTGTCTGCCCATTCGTTCTCCTCCTGCTCAAGGAAGTAGCACTCTTGTTGGAATCCTGAGCAGTGGAAGCAGTTCCTCTGTTGGACAGGGGCAAGGGATTCTACTCAAATCTTCACAGTTCCAAATACGAACCAGGTGGTCCTGCAAGTTGTGCTCAGTCTATCCTATCTCCACCTACTTTTACCCCTAGAAAGATTCAACATGGTGACCGCCTACCCAGATTGCAGACGTCCTTTGTGCAGCGGATTGACTCTTTGTCCCTGACACGAAAGATGCTTTTCTACGTGTTCCGATTTGGCAACCTCATCTTCAGTTCTGCACTTTTGAGTCATGGGGAATCACTTTTAGTGCAAAGTCCAACCATTCGGGCTCAATTTAACACAAATGGTGTTTAAAATGTTTATGAATGCCATAGTGGCCTTACTACAGACCAGTGAATGGAATGTTAAACCGCACATGTAAGACTAACAGATCAGAACCAGGTCGCCAGAAGAAGCGACTCATGCTCTTCAAATTCTAATGGTCATCGTGGGGGTTTCAGTCAACCTGAAGAAGTCTGAATCGACCACGAAGCAGATGTTCAATTCAATAAGGTTCAAATGGGATAGATTGCAGGATGAATATTTCCGACCCTAGAAAGGCAGAGACAGAGAATGTGGGCAATTCATCACTTCTTGTGCAGGGATTCCACATTAGCGTGGTGGTACCGGCATCTGCTTGAACCACTAGCGACGTGCATACTGTAAAGGCATTGGAAAGCAGGCACAGACAACTGAGTACAGTTTGAGCTACACACTTTTATTCAAATCAAAAAGAGGGCTGGAAAAAAGCCTAACTTGCCCTATGCTCAGGTGGGATTTACCCTACCTAACTGAAACTAAGGATAGTCTGCGTCCAAAGTAAATGTCTGTCTGTTTGTGCTTGCCCTCATATCTACTTGTACATAAAGTGTAGGGCTGTCAGCGTCAAACTGAGAAGTGTTCATATCCGAGTTCAGAGCTTCTTACAGCTCTCAGTTGGAAAGGGATTCTCCGTTCACCACGATTCAACATAGTTGACTTTATAAATAGGAGGGGTTCCCTTCCACATGCTTTCAAGTCTCAATGTTCAGAAAAACCATCACAATTCCTTGGTGCAATCCTTCCCAGCTTTTCAGGCTTTGATGTCTTTCACCAGTTTCCGTACCATCACAAAGTTCAGTTCAAAACACACAGGTTCTCCTTCACTTTCAATTACAAAGGTATAGTGGCATTGAGTGTCTTTTGCTTTTAGATGGATGTACTCGGTCTAGGCGCAGTTGTTAGACCACACGGTCAACCCATTACAGGTTACGCAACTGACACACTTTCCTTGCTTCTTCACAATTACACTGCCACTATTTCTGCTTCACAGTGGAATTGGCCTTATCCTCTTGCAGCTTTCTCAATACTTGTTTTGCCACTATTCACTTGTAACCTTTATCAAATCTTCTCAAACCTTTTACCCAGCCATCTAGATAAGGTGCGTATCGTGCTTATTTACGCATCTAATTATGGGAAATACGGATGATTTTTGTTTCTACTGCGTACCATGTACGCTGTGTTTATTAATTAAAAAGAGCATACTTTCCACCACTAGATGGCACGGTAGCAAGCTCCTGCCTTGAGGCAGGCAGGCCCTTCCCTTGCCAGTCTCTCGGAGACATGTATCCTAATCCAGGACTCAACCCACCCCCTCGGCCCTGGAAGACCTTTCCAGAAACGCACGTGTCCTTCTGCTACGTTTTTTCATTTGTAGAGTAAGCTGAGAGAGGAGGCCACAAACGCGGTGACACCAGCCAGGTAAGCAACCCGCCCTTCTGCTGCAGGCGCTTTTCAATTTCATTTTTATTTTCTGTCTGACAGCCCGGACCGCTATCTGATCGAATCTCGCATGGTCCGGGCTGTCAGAGAGAAATAAAACCGCAATTGAAACCAGTTCAAAGTATTTTGTTTCTTCCAAAGCAAATCCATCTGCTCGGGTCGGATGATCAACCAACTGCCCGTTTCCCAGAGTCACAGTGTCCCTGATGAACTCCACCACAGTGTTGTCAACGCAGCCTGTGTTTCTCGGGGGGGGGGGGGCTGTGACTCTGGGAAACACGTTTCCTTTGCCATCAGCAGCATAAACGGCCCCCCCACCCTGTGACTCTCTGTTGCCCCCATGCCCCCCATTACCGTGTCATGCCTCCTCTCCCTCGTGACTGTCTCTGTGCACCCATGCCCCCCGTTACGTGTCATGCCTCCCTCCCTCCCCCCCGCGACTGTCTCTGTGCCCCTTTGCCCCCCCGTTATGTGTCATGCCTGCCCTCCCTCCCCCCACCCCCGTGACTGTCTCTGTGCCCCCTTGCCCCTGTTACCGTGTCATGCCTCCCCTCCCTCCCCCCACCCCCGTGACTGTCTCTGTGCCCCCTTGCCCCCCGTTACGTGTCATGCCTCCCCTCCCTCCCCCGTGACTGTCTCTGTGCCCCCTTGCCCCCGTCACGTGTCATGCCTCCCCTCCCTCCCCCGTGACTGTCTCTGTGGCCCCTTGCCCCGTTAAGTGTCATGCCTCCCCTCCCTCCCCCGTGACTGTCTTTGTGCCCCCATACCCCCCGTTACCGTGTCATGCCTCCCCTCCCTCCCCACCCCCCGTGACTGTCTCTGTGCCCCCTTGCCCCCATTACGTGTCATGCCTGCCTTCCCCCACCCCGTGACTGTCTCTGCCCCCATGCCCCCGTTACCGTGTCATGCACCCCCCGACCCCCGTGACTGTCTCTGTGTCCTCTTGCCCTCCCCCCGTTACGTGTCATGGCTGCCCTCACCCGCGACTGTCTCTGCCCCCATGCCCCCGTTACCGTGTCATGTCCCCCCCGCCCCCCTTGACTGTCTCTGTGTCCCCATGCCCCCCGTTACCGTGTGTCATGCGCACAACTTATTTTTTGGTGTGTTTTTATAGCGCTGAAAATAAAGTGGCTAAATCAGGATATTTTTCTTTTGCATCATATCGTTTTCCATTCAGGATGTGGAAAATAAAGGTACAGTGATATTATTTTGCCCCAGCATGCTGCTATAAGGATTTACATGTTGTCATGATCCTTTACTATGCAATTTGGGTATTTTGCAAGTAAACTCTATAGGACAGTATTTTTGTAGGTCTTGACATCCAAAACTTAAATATTTGTAAGTATGGAATGGAAGAAAGTGGCCATGCCCAAATTGAAAGAGTGGGTTAAAATCCCTGCTTCGCTGTTTAGCGTAAGTGTGTGATCCTGGGCAAATATTGTAATCTCACCCTAACTTCAACTGCAAAAAATGGAGTGCTTATGAATGATTACATGTACACCCTTACTACAATAGGACAGTTTTAATAAGTGTAAGGCCACATTGGTGTACGCGGGTGCTGCTCTGCTAGTAGCTCCAATACTGCCGCATGGAAATGCATTATTTTAAAGGTTTTTATAAGCTAATAAAAAAAAAAAAAGAAATGCATTATTGCTGCACTGGCCCGCCTCCAATCTCGTAACACTGGATTTGACAGGCAGACAGTCCCACCAGCCAGTCAGTGCACCAGAAATTCTAGTATAGCAGACTGTGGTAGAACCAACATTACATTTTCTCCCCTGTTGCTCCCAGCAACTGAAGTGGTTTGGGCCGTCCAGAGTACTGCTCCCCACTCTGCAATGTCCCCGTTATGCTATGATATTGAGTCTTTCATTGCACACCATCTGCCATTTGGACACTTTCTAGGACCTTCAGGATCTGCAAGAAGTGGGTGTTTCAGACTTAAAAGTGAGAGTTAACTGATTGTAACATTGAAGCTGCACTAGAATAGTCTCATTACAAGTAAGAAGTTAAATGCCCTTACACAAGTAAGTTTGCCACCCCTCCACCGTTTCTGAAGTTAGTGCTTCTCCCAACATTTGAAGGGTTAGCCCTGTCTAAATTGTACCCCAGGTGCACCCCTGGATGTGTGCACTTGTACTTACAAGTTATTTCATGGCAGAATATTTTCCGCAAGTGTAATAAAATGGTTAAAGGCAAGCCAGACAACTTTGAGCTACAACTCTTTTTGTCTACAGGTCTGATTTTACATATGCACTGGGTGTATATGTTGGATACGTTTTACTCTCTTGCAGAGGAGAAAACTAATTTTTACTCTCTTGAAATTGCATTTACTCTCTAATTTCAAAAATCATGCGTAAAATACTCCCACCTCAAAATCTTATCTGGAGCACTGCTTTTACCACTGTTTATTCTTTCCAGTTACACAATTCCTTTTATTCTCATGGCTCTTGCCAATGCTTGTTCATTTCAGCTTAAACAGTTTATCGGGGAACTCGCCAATTGCTTTCAATTCAGACATACATGCTTTCTTTCAGTTTGGTATTCAAAAATAGTAGAGCAACCTCAAATTCCCAGTTTACTCTCCTGCTAGGAATTTGCACCCTGCTCACTGGCTTATTCATGCTTTCCAAGTTCTGTTTCTCTAGCCCTTCCTTGGCCTTATTAGTTTCATTTAATTCACTGTTGAGTATTCACCAAAATCCTTTCATCTCTTTCCGCTTTGAGATTAGCGTATGCATCAATCATCTGTATTTTAAGCTAGACCGGTATTCCGGACGTCTTACCCGACCCGACGCTCACTCGAGAGCGATCCAGCCTGCATAAAAAACGTGGCTCGCACCACAGCATCCCGAGGTCATACAACCTGCCTTGACTCACTGGGTACGTTGCCTCTGAGTGCTGCTATCCGCATCGGCAGACTCTGTGGCTGTCACTGCTCTTGGCTTGGCACACCTCTCTTCCAGGGTCTCTGCCGTCTCGGGTTAACAGAGAGGGAGTCTCCCTGACTCCAGGAGGTAGGCAGGCCAGCCCTGCCACCGGAGTCCTTCCAAAAGCTCCCGCCACAATCTGCTTCCTCTACACCGACTCTGCAGCTCCTTGGCGCTTCAGAAACGTGTCTCCCTTCCTTCACCTCCAGCTTCTCATGCAGGTGTTCCACAGGCGATCTCATTTTCCTCACCTGAGCGGGCCATTTATACTGCCCTCTAGGCCACAGGTGCAGGCAATATTCCTCTACTGCATAACAGTCGGGGTTCTCCGCATTCCTCTTCCTCGTCCCAGTACCAGAGTGGTGTTTGTGTATGTCTAAGTTGATAAAGGAAGGATTTATAACTCTGTGTTCTCTTCCTCGTCTGAGTACCTGACTGATGCGTGTTGTGAGTATTTACTGGATAAATAGGGACAGGATTGGTAATACCCTATAAAGGAATGGGTAATATGTGACTCCCTATGAAAAAGAAATGGGGGGGGGGGATACCGCGTCTCACCCAAGTCTCTTCTCAAGTCTCCTCCACCCAGGTTATCCTCCCTCGCAAATCCACCCCCAGGGTCAGGATCCAAGAGCGATGGCCTTTCAGTGGCCCCCTGGGAGGAGGATATTTTCGGGAAAAGAAGTGAGGACACCATCAGATTCCTCACAATACTCACAGTCCCATTAGCAAAGCTCAAGATGCGACGTTTGCAACTGCTCTTGGCGGCTTGTTGGGACAAACAAAAGGGGTCTCAATCTGACAGTGTGTTGGAAGGTCTGGAAGGTGGTCGTGGCTTCCATATTGGGTGGTTAGAGGGTAAGTGGAAGAGAGAGTTGAGCGAAGGGTGCTCTAGGGGGTCATTCATACCCACCTGAAGGCTTGAACCTTATAATCCAATAAAGGCAAGTGGAGCCGCCTTACTGTGTCTGTGGTTGCAGAAAGGTTTCCTTTGCCCATCATAGGTGAGATGGTGAGTCTGGTGGGGGTGCCTGGTGTTTTTGCATCCTGGATCCAGGGAGCTGGGCACTTTAATAACGCCAGAGGGGATATTCAAGGTTCGCATGATGCCATGTGGCTCTATCTCAGCAGCAGTATTCTTTCAAAGAATGATGCAGGTTTGCTTCAAGGGAGTGAGGAGTGTTTTGCTTTCAAGGTGATATTCTGGTGCCGGAAGTCACATCAGAGAAGCATGATGAGAGGCTGGGGAGTGTTCTCAAGGTAATGAGGGAGGCTGGTCTTACTTTGAGGAAAGATAACTGTAGGCTCAGGAGGGCATCAGTTGATTATCCTTACATACCCTGAGTGGGGCAGGTGTAGAGCCCAACGGGGAGTTGGTTGCAGCAATCAAGAGTGTGAGCAAGCAAGGTAGGTGTGATGTCTTTCCTGGTTTTGGTTGAACACTATGCTAAGTTTGTTTCCAAGTCTTGCGGATAAGTGTAAGGAAATTCGAGGTTTGTGCAAGCGAGGCGCGGATTTTGAGTGGAGGGAGGAGTGGCAACATGAGTTTGATTATGTCAGGAGAGCTATAATCAAAGCTCCTGCCCTTGCCAGGTGTGATACAGGTTGCTGCATCTGGGTGCTGACGGATGTTAGTGACATGGGACTTTGGCGCCGTTGCTGCAGATGCAATAGTGTTTGGACAGAGTTGTGGCTTTTGCTTTGAGGGCGCTACAAGAGGTAGAGAGTAGGCATTCTGCCGTAGAGATGAAGCCCCCCCGCCCCAAAGCACTCTGCTCTCTCTACCACTGTCCTTCCAGCCGCCCAGTATGCAACCCACCACCTTCCAGAGCTGAGGACCACTCCAAGATCAGAGGGTTCCACACTGATCAACCTGGGCAGCACAGAATATTGACGCATGAAGAACACGCTCTGCTCTGGCCCTCCAGGATTTCATTTTCTGACTTGACTCAGATGGCAATTCAGGGGCTTGTGGTTCTGGAAACGACCAGATGCATGCTGCCTTAATGGGAGGGAAGGCAGTCCTCCATCCAAATTCACAAGCTCTATCGCTAGCAGTGCAATTCATGGAAAGCTGACTATAGCACAGGACCATGTACAATTAATCCATAGAGTTTCAAAAGACTCCAGTCGTGCTCAGCAAAAGACCAAGCAGACTAGATGTTGCTTTCGGGTGGGGCAGAATGGTGTTTCTTTTCTCTTGTCCGTCTCTCTTGACAATGTTCTATCATTTTTAGCTTATCTAGCTCGGTCAGGGGTTGAGGTGGGTACCTGTTGAACCGATGGTGCGTACAGGAACTCTGAGGCAGTAGTGAAAAGACACCTTGAAGGACTAGGCATACTCTTTCCTCTTGTCAGAAGGCCTCACCCTGTCTGGGATCTCAAAGTGGTGTTGGTGGCCTTGCGTTGTATGCGTTTTGAGCTTATAGCCTTACTGGACATCAGACTGGTTACTTGGAAGGCTGCCCTGCAGGTAGCTCTCGCTTCAGCCAGGAGTGTAAGTGAGAGTCATGCCCTAGCATTCGTATACAATAGTTCATAAAAACACGGTAGTCTTACGTACACACACTGCATTTCTGCTGAAACGCTTTGGCTTTTCACATAAACCAGGAAATAGTTTTGCCTACATTTTTCCTGGATCCGCAGTTGGAGACGGATACAGTATTGCACTGTGTGGATGTGAGGAGGGATTTAAAGTTCTACTTGGCCCATAAAAAAGTCTTTATTTTCAGGTGCTCTGTGTCACATTTGGTGCTTCATTCCCAGTTGGACAAGCATCCAAAGCTTGTATTGCCAGGTGGATGGTTGCATGCATTGGTGGGGGTTCCTGAGGGTATTCATGAACACTCTGTAAGGGCTAAGGCTACTGTGGTGGCTTTTTCAAAGGCACGTTTCGCGGGATATTATCAGCGAGGCTGTCACTTGGGCTTCTCCTTTGTCCTTCTGTCGTTATTACTGTCTGGATGTCTGTTCCAGATCTGACACCGCCTTTGAGCAGGTGGCTCTTAAAATCCTCTTTGCATGATAAATCAGTTAGGTTTCCTCCTCCCATTGGTGGTTGGTGCGTTGTAATCGCCCATACGTTAAAACAGGACGGTGGGTAGGAGTAAGGAAAGGTTACTCGCCATAGTGACAACTCATCTCCTAGCAACAGTTTCCATTTCCACCATACACACCCAACGTCCACTCCCTGAAATTTAGTTAAAGTCGTGTCCATCATTCCCATCACAAAAAAGGGAGAATGAGGTGTGTCACTGGAGGGAGGGGCTAGAGGTGCAGTGTGATACCCATTGACCTGCCTGAGGGTGCCTGAAATGTATTTAAAGGTGCAGTTTCTGCTGTGCCAAAGGCTTGGCTCTGGTTCCCTACCCGGGACACCTATATGGTATGGAAGGAAGAGGACTATGGACTATGAGTACAGTAGTTTGTATGGTGAGTAACATTTCCTTTTTTGCACTTCGGTGTCTTCATAGATCCAGTTTAAGATGCTCTGCATTTTGCACCATTATGAGTGTGGACCAAGGTTTGTAGCAGAAAAGGTACAACTGTATATCCCACTAGGACCTTGAAAATCATCTTCCGCCCTTCGACTCGTGACTTCAACCTGTAGGAAATCCTGTACTGGTTGGTAGATCCTTTCATTTCTAGGCCCCTCTGCTATGGAACTCGCTACCTCTCCTTAGAGTAATGCCCAATTTCATATTCTTAAAGTACAAACTCTAAACTCGCGCCTACTCTACTCAACTCTTCAATGCATGATTTTGTTTCCAACTTTGTAGTTATCACTCAATTTCAACCAAGGGATTTTTACTGGCATCGGTGCTACAGAGGCAACTAGCAGTGATACTGCCCTTAACAGATTTCAGAAGATACCCAAACATAACTTTTTATAGCCCATTGAGTCCCCTGCTCCTCATATTTAACAGTGTTAAAAGACAAAGAGAGCTCACAGTGGTTGCTCATGCACCGCACATTGTCTGCAGGAAGGAAGTTGTGGGAAATGTACAGGCTTGGGATAGGAAGATGCTGGTAGTGGAGAGGTGCGTAAACTTGGAAGAGGGGCAATGGGTAATAGTTTAACGTCTGAAAAGGAGGGAAATAGAGGAACAACAATGGAGGTGGATTTTGGGGCACCATAAAGTGTGTTAGGTGGGGTAAGTGAAGGTGTGAAGTGGTGAGTTTGCCTGTAAGAAGGGGATAGAGGGTCGAGCACAGTAGACAGTCTGCATTTTCATTTGACGTTGCAAGGCTTCATCTCCTCTCACCGTTTTCTCCACAGGCTTGGCTGTGATAGAGAGTTTTACCACGCGGAATGAAAGCGGGAATGAAAAAATGAGGAGCATGGCGCAGAACCTGCGGCTGGAGCTTTCAAACCTGCTGGGCTCAGATGGGGTCCTTCTCTATCCCTCTCATCCTAGGGTTGCCCCCAAACACAACCTACCTCTAGGGGTACCCTTTGACTTTGCATATACAGGTGAGTGCTCTTGTGCCTACAGGGGCAGGTGAGGTAAAGAGCCTTTAGTACAAGTCTGTGCATACAGAAGCTTCAAGTGGGATTCCTAATTACAGGTCTAGTTGACAGAAAAGGAGACTAGGGGGTCCTCATTAATGGCCTGTGCACAGAGCGACAGGAAGGAGGCAGCATAATGGATTTTTATTAGAGGAGATGGGATGGAAGTAGGGGATACTTCTGGGAAAGATGCTGGCACTATCTAGGTGGCAGAAACACCGTGCTTGAATGGCAGTTCTTTAGTCTTCCTCATGCAAGAAAGGATGAAAGTCTTGATTTTGCAGAAGAGTGAAACCTGCTACTGTGCCATGTATGCGTTCTTAGTGATACAAGTCATGAATGAGAGGTGGTGGTTGTTAAGGAGGAAGCTGAGGTGTCGTGTGCCGGTTCCCGGCCCGCCTCTGCCAGCTGAAGTACCGGTCCCTGCCCTCCAGGGGAAGTACCTGATGTCAACAGATATTACCTGCCACCCCCACGGTGGCTAGAGTCCTTCCTGTTGCGATTCGAGGAAACACATATTAACCATGTGCCGTGAGAGAAGTGAGTCCCTCCCTCTGTACCAGAGAACAGAGGCAATTTGGCTTTTCACAGCAGCGTTAAATGAGTGGGCCTCAGATTTACACTCAAGGTTTCTTTGATAAATACTTATTAATTTATCTGTCAGTTATAAAACATTCATAAGAAGGAGGCAATATAATCACACACAAATATAATCACACACAAATATACTTCAATACTATTTCAGAATACTTTTCAGGAGGAGTAAAAAGGCAAAGATTATTAGAACATGAAAGGTTACAATTATTCTTAGTCAGAGCAAATACTTTGTGTTCACCAGAAGAGTCAATTTAATTCAATAGGCTAGGCCAAAGTCAATGGCCAGTCAAGTCTTGGATAGGATAAAGCGGTTCTGGTAAGTAAACGATAAAATCTCTGCAAAAGTTTTCAGAAGTAGTTTGTAAAAATAAGAATCATATGTTGGGTCATAAGGTGTTTAGGCCAGTGAGTTGCAAAAGTTTCAAGCACTTTCACAGCGAGAGGTAAGTACTCTGTCTTATTTCCACAGTACCTTTCAATGGAGAAAAAGATGCAGCTGATGACTTCTGTTCCTGGCAGTTCCTGCAGATCTCTGTTCCTGTGCCTCAGTCGTGGGGACAAGAGGGAGAACATCGGGGGACTCCTGCACTGCACTGGGACTGGTCCAAAAGCTGGCACTTGGCAAATCTTCAATTCCGGTAGCTGCAAGTAACGCACACAAACTGGTGTCCACTCCCTGGTTATTCGGTTTCCTGCAGCACTCAACCAGCTCCGAGATTGGTATACAGCTGGCTTACTGTTGAGTTGATTGGTCCCACCAACTCAAAGGGAGAAGTCGTCCTTGCAGGGCTTCTCTGTCGAGGTGAACTTGGATATTCGGACCTGCAGCAGGGCTTCACTGGGCAAACCAACAGTCCAGGAGTTGCAGCAGCTGTCGTCTTCAAGCTCATCTTTGGTTCTTTCGTTCCAGTGGTCGACTCTGCCTTCCAAGCCAAGAGACTCGCCTTTTATTCAGTTCTCTCCCATTCATTCCTGCCTAGCTGTCACTCACCCAGCAGGGTGGCTGTCCTTGCTGGACAGTCAGCCAGCCAATCACCACAGAGTGCATTTGGGTCTCCTAGGAGACTAAGCACAGGGACCTCCCTCACTTCCTGCCCACCCCAGACACTCGGGCACCAGAGGCAGTCTTCACTCCTGAAGCCCGCCAAAGGCGAAGGAACAAAAGGACTAAACCTAGTTTGGCGAGCAGAGACAAACTCTAGAAGGACCTTTCCAAAAAGAAATGGCGAACAAAGACCAGAACCTGTTTAAACAAAGGAGGCTGAGACGCCATCTTGAAAAACATGGTTCCCGCGATTTAACGCTACCACTGCTCGCGGTCGGGAAAAATCATGGTAGTTCGTTGTAAAACCACTGCCACCAGCCATTCTGAGAGGAAAGGGTTGCATTTGACTGCTACATGAGTATCTAGAAACAGGGAATGCTAAGTAACCCCTCCAGCACTCTATTGTAAGATAGGGTGTGCTGGGTCTAGGAGTTTAAAAAGACTAGTAAAGTCAATTTCACTTTACTTACTCTGAGGAAACAGTAGTTTTATTTTTACAGGGGAGGTATTTAACCTTGGGAAAGCCTGAAAAGGTTTCCCTGTGCCACTGCACTGAGGGTGCTGTGTGACGCAAATGAAAAGATGATGCCTATGGAGTTGTTTAAACTCCATAATCAAAGAAAACAAACACAGAAAACACATTCATTTGAAAAGTTCAAAGTCACAAAGTTTAGGAAAAGAGCTGGAGGGCTCTAGGGTGGGAGGAATTGGCACATTTATGAGAATTCTCCCTAACGGGCATAATAATTCTAGCTGCATCAAATAAAATGAGGCCTTTTACGCTGGCGCACTGACTATTAGAAATGTTATACCTACACTGGGATGTCTGAAATACCCACCCTTATTACAACTAAAATGCATATATATTGCATACTGGCTGAGCCGCTTAGCGCCTTCCTACCGTCAATGAGCTGAATGGTTAGATACATTCAAACTCGTATGCCAAATTCAGAGGGGTGTGTATCTAACATTAGAAAGCATTGTTAACCTGTCTAGATTGTCACCACTACAAAGGTTTCTATCCTATAGAAACCGCTCTTGCTCATTAAGCATTTCAATGCACTTCTAGGCACTAAAGTCTAAACTGACATCAGGCTTGCATCATAAGGATACTTCTACGACCAACACCAGCCGACGAGGTAGGATATATCTTCACTAGAGATCCATTAAAATACAAGGAAGGGTTTTCTTATCCCAGTCAGGTTGCAAAACTCTAACTAGGCCTCTAAACACTATGCATGGTCTAAAATGAACGAACAGGATGAATTAATCTGTGGCTCTCCTACTGCACTCACCCCAATGGGGTAAAATGGGTAGAATCCAACCACACAGGGACTTTGCATGTGGTGTGAGAATCTACCTTGTTGTATTTGTGTAAGTCAAGTCTGGACTTGGCCATTCTTTGCTGAATGACCGAGTGGATGAATACTCTTTTGCTTGAATTCAATCTGCAGTGGGCACCTGACAGTATTTGAATGTGGGCGAGGAAGTGTTTTTAGGGGGTGCATCTCGTTAATGGCACTGATCCTTGGGTAACATGGTTACGTGTCTCCTCTGTATTTCTGGGTGTTGATGTTCAGATTATTTATCAGCTTCCCTGGGGTTTCCTTCAATAGATTGCAGGTGATGGGGGGTCAGTAGGGAACCCTGGGGTACACGCCAGTTGATGGGAAGACATTTAAATGTATCCACCTGGGTGAGCTGGGGCCTGTCGGTGAGGTAGACGTGAACCAAAGCAGTTTGGATTAATCAAAACCCACATCTGTGACTAGGCTGTTGAGAGAGGCTTTGAGGGACTGTGCGACATGTGGTGAACAATGGATAGATGGTCTTGGCAGTCTGTCTTCAGTCCTATGTGGTCATGGATGGTCCATTCTGGTTAACAGTGTTTGTGTTTTCCCATTGCAAAGTCTTTTTGCACCTAATACTTTTCTCTCTTTTTCACTCACGCTCTCTTGCTCGCTCTGCCTCTGTTTCTCTCTCTGTCTGCTTTTCTCTCCCTTTAGGTATCTTCAACATCCTGGGGTTACCAGTGACCCAGTGCCCTCTAGGATTGGGCAAAGAGGGCCTTCCTCTGGGCATCCAGCTGGTCGCCGGACATTATAATGACCATCTGACACTAGCTGTCGCTCGGTACTTGGAAAAGGCCTTTGGTGGCTGGGCTGTCCCTGGCAAGTCATAGTCGGTAGTGCTGTTTCCTTTCAGGACCCACGGATCAAGAAGGTGCTCCTGAGATTCATGGAGGGTGCGGGCGCTGCAACGGTCCCAACCACTGTGCCTTCTACACTGCCTTCCAGAGTGCTGCAGAGCATTAGAGTTCAGAAACCGCACTGTTCATGAAGGAACATGATATTAATAGATATTTTTAAAGGAAATCATCAGGTGTGATTAGAATGTCAAGAAAACACCTATCGCTACTTTAAGACTTTTTGTGAAATCACTGCTCGCTACGCTCCAATGCTCCCCCTGCAAAAACCGTCTTATCTTCTTAAGCACTGGGACACTGACCATTGTGCAAAGACACCCGCAATCGTTTTCATGAAGTAGGGAGTTCAACATCCCCTGTTATCAAACCTTAAATTATGCCTGGCGCAGGGCGAGATTCAGAAGAGGTAAGAGGTAATGTATGGCCTGCTGCCCACTTAGCACTGCAAACACGGTCACTGAGCATTGGAAAAGTCGCACACCAGGACTCTGCCAGAAAGCGTGCAGAGGAGAACATCATGGTCCTGTCACTGCAGGGGGTGT
Source organism: Ambystoma mexicanum (assembly GCF_040938575.1). Classification (NCBI taxonomy): domain Eukaryota; kingdom Metazoa; phylum Chordata; class Amphibia; order Caudata; family Ambystomatidae; genus Ambystoma; species Ambystoma mexicanum. The sequence continues at coordinate 1,438,409,205 of NC_090924.1, forward strand.
GGGAGCACACAAAATGGCCCTCTGACTAAGCTCTGCCAAGGTGGGAGGCCCTCATTCCTTACACCTGAGCACTGAAGACTATGGAGCACAGCATGGCACCGCCGCAGATCACTGCAGAGCCTGGCACTTCCGCTGAACACCGTGGAGGAAGCACTACCAAGCCCTCTCTGACAAACGTATGGGAGAGAGCAGAGCATGAAGTCCCTCTGAGCACCGCAGAGGAAGGAGCCTAGCATGGCCGTATACCTGCGCCTTCCAGAAAGCACCTGATTACGTTGTGACTGAGCACCACAATGTAGGGTGCAGAGCATGGCACTATCGTCGTAGTATCCTTGAGATGATCATTGTTGTAATGCACTCCTCAGGGAGGGATGGTGCATTGTTCACCTGCACTACATTGAGAGGGGTAGTGCTGATCGCTCTACTGCCTCAGGCAGTGATGATGGTTTCGCAGCCTGGATCCATTGGATCTTAACATGCTCTAAGTCTTTCTGGCAGCCATTGACTGGATCCGGCATGGGTTCCAAGGTTTTGTAAAAGCAAGGAGTGTGTGCATCCACACCACATATGAAATCAAGGGCAATATAACAACTTTGAAGTTTTTGTTCTGCACGACCTGGAAACAATGGCGAGGTGTTCACTCAGAATCACATCTATAGAATGCTAGTGGTTAGGCAAGCATTATTATTTTATTTATTTGAACAGTAACAGCACAAATTACAAAGCTTAATACCAATATCAACAGTAAATCAGAAGTTATCTGAACATGTAATATTGATCTAGTACAAATATATCTTAAATCTCTCACATTGCTTCTGATTTCTTTCTGCGTGTGACTCCTCCAATGAAAAGGCTGGGAGGGGCACAGGATAGGAAAAAGGTGCAAGGGTTTTTACTGCTTATTTTTTACAACTCTGGGTTTCATTGTAATATTGACTGTATTAAAATTGCTAATAATGTTTTGGTGATTTAAATTAGCTTCCTGCTAGATTCCTCCAGCTTCTAATTGCAGTAAAAAAATGTATTTTATCTTTTGTATTTATTTAACAATCGGGCATTGAGGTGGTAAGTTTCAGAACATACACCAGGAACAGAGAATGAAGGACGTAACATTTTTAAACATCGACATCCTGAGGTCAGTATTTACACATTTTCAAATTGCATAGAATGGTCCTGATGACAAAATGCAGACGAGGTGGGTCACTATTATTACCGATGCGTGGCACTCAATGTATCGACCTCATGAGGATGAGCCTGAAAGACTGGGTATTAGACCCAAGTCTCACGGTATCATCATTCCAAGGTGAGCGTGCTGTACATGAACTAATCCCTCGAAATCAGGGTAACAATGGCATCTCCTCTGAAGTACCAATGGACTTCATTGGGAATGGAGGCGGTTTTACAGCTTATGGGTTTATAAATCAGGTTGACCGGAAACCGCTATATATCTCTGTAGCTTCTTTTATCTATTCGCGAGCGTACCGCGCAGGCAGCCTGTGGGTTGTCTAAGCGCAAATTTGCTAAAAATCAAGACATGAACTAAGTGGTATTTAAAGTTTGTGATTTATTGTTTTATTTTGGCATTTCTTTAAGTTCAACTTTAGGATAAATGAATCAATTGAAAAATATATTTCAAACATTTCAAAATTAAACACATTTTTTTGCTGTATTCTGGGAATCTCCAGTTATTGAGTATAGACGGTGAGACAGTTTTTTCCTTCCTGTAATTCCTGAGTTTCTGTTGCGCTGCCCATCATCGGGCACCACAGAAACCTTGAGTGCTCCGAGAAGTTCTTATTTTAATGTAATACAATTAACTTTTGTTACCAGCATGCTCTTAACGAGGACCTCAGTCGCCTTCTCCTAGGCCCCAAATCTACTAATGCTCCCACATTTCAATCCATATATTCCAGGTGTCCTGTAGACCCCCTTCTGATGGCTATGGGGGCAAGTCCCACTTTCAAAGTAAGTCAATAGACCTATGTCAGGGATCATGTGCCTAATTCTGTAGCCAAAGTATTACTTAATTTACCCATTTCACACACTTTATCAACAGAATGTTTTGTGAAGGTATCTGCGTCCTTTATTTTATCTGACCCATGAATAAAAATGTTTTGGGCTGCAACCTCATATTAACGTCACCTGAGAAGGTTGTTGTCTTTCGGGCAGGTATCGGACGTATGTTTATAGATTCTCACACTGCTTCACATTTCCAGTCAGTCTAATTCTTTCAAGTGGAGTCCAGTATCAAATGGCGTATCAGTGTGTAAGTAAACTTTAGGTCCATACCAAGTTTATTGTTTCGTACACCAGTTGCTAGGATGGACTATAACTATTCCGATCAAGCAATAGTTTGCCATTAAATCATCTTTTGTGTTCATTTTTATATTTAAGGTTCTTCCCCTTGAAGGTTCTTTGAATAAAGTGAAAAGTTATCATTCTCCAGCATGGGGTCTTGTATGGATTCACATGCTCATGAATATTTCCCATCATCAGGCTGAGAATTCTAAATTAAAAAGAAAGCAGTTTAACTTTACTCTTCTCCTCTATAGCCTGTCAGTGGATGTTGGTTCATACTGCCCCCAGTCAATGATACTCGTCCTCACAAACGCCACCCTGTGTGGCCATCTTCAGATTTTATCGCACATTTCTAGTGTTAGGAGTCCTCGTGCTTCGCAGCTCGAAAATCATTAGTTTTTTGAAGAAATCTTCCATCTCTTCATTGTCAACTGACACGCGGCGACTACCATCAGCCGAGACCTGTTGTCTGCAAAGATCTTCAATCTACTGTCGGATCTTCAGCCCATGGAGCCACAGGCCCAGGCTTTGGGTCTACACCTCGACCATGGCAGATGCCACAAAGAAAAGCCTCTTCAGGTCCTGTGAAAGCTGCAGCCTGAAGACTATCTTTGAGAATCGGCACGTCAAGTGCATTCACTCTCTGACCATGATTGTCAATCCTTTTTGTCGAAAGGCTCAGAAGGAGGTTGGTGGCATGGATTGAGGAAGGTAAGGCCTCTGACGCGGCTTCCGGGCGTAGTCATGCCTGAGCGTTCTACCTCTGGTAAGAAGAGGTTGAGGTCCTTTCCTTGGAAGCTCCAAAAGAAGGCGAAATCCCACGCTCCATCAACTTCCTCGTCAATTGGTCCGCAAGACCCAATTCTGAGAAGTGGCGGTCACCGTCACCGACTCAGTCGTTGGTTAGCTTACCAGCTGGTGGGTTACCTCAGTCCATGAGGAAATTGCTGGCCCCGCCATCCAAGCCCCGGTCATCATCGAAGACAAGCAAGTAATCTAAGGACCTGTCTTCGCTTCCTCCGTCATCCACGCCCTCGTCAATGACAACTTCATGATATATTATATTTTATTTGTATCGCGCCCATACACAAGTGTTTCAGAGCATGACAAGGCAGGGGAGGGGAACAAGGGAGGACAAAACAATGATCTTACTAGGCCTAGTGACATTGTGAACGTGCAAGTGCAGGGGAGACGGAAGGGGAAAAGTGCAAGGGGTGGGGGAGGAGTGATAAGTGCTGAACACGTGATAGAACAATGACAGGTAGTGCGGCCAGCAGGTGGTAAGTGCAGGAATAAGGCATAGACAACTGGTGTCTAATAAGTGCAAGAAGGGGACTGTAGGGTAGCAGATACAGACCCAAGTTCAAGAGTTGCCAGGAGGCCATGCAAGTGTGTGGCTGGGTGGGCAGGGATCTGGGCCCGAAATCAGAGGGTAACCAGTTGCCCTGTGCCGAAGCAGACATATCAGTAGGGGAGAGGAAGAGCGAAGGCAAAAGCAAAGAAGAAGGTCTTGAGGTGCTTCCAGAACCCAAGATGGTTCTCCTCAAGTTTCAGAGAGGTAGGGAGGCTGTTCCAGAGGGAGGCCCCAGCTGAGGAAAGAGATTTACCCCCAACTCGTTGCTTGGAGAAGTGACTTTCTTCAAAGGTAGAAGAAAGATTTATTAGGATGAGGACAGATGGGATATTAGAATCAAGGTTGGAGTGCAGCAGGACTTCACAGATGTTCAGGATAGCAGTTTCTGTGCTTCCGGCAGCTCTGAGGCCAGACTGATGGTCATGGAGACAACCAACAGAATCAGTGTGAAGGTTAAGCTGCGAGATGGCCAGCTTTTCCATATGTTTGCCCATGAAAGAAGTGATATAGATCGGGCGATAGTTAGCCGGTCAGGAGGGGTTGGCTGTGGTTTTCTTGAGAAGAGGGTGCACAAGTGAGTGCTTCAGATCGGAGGGGAAGTCTCCAGAGGGGAAGTAGTGGTTGCGGAGGTCGGCCTGAGCAGGAGCAAGGTTGTCAATGTGGTCCTTGATGGTTTTGGACGAACAGGGAAGAACCTGATTTGATTAGACTTCCATAGATCAGACTGGAAATCTCATCATGGAAGAACAGATTAAAAGATGAGAAACAGGGAGTTGAGGCAGCTGCAGGGGGGCCAGAGGTAGTGCACAGAGAAGGGGGAAGAGGACGAGAGGGCGGACAGGATGTCCTGTGTTTTTAACATGAAATGAGAGGCAAGGGCTGTGCAGAGGGCCCGGGAGGCAGCAGGAGAGGTAGAGACTGCAGCAGGGTTGGCCAGCTCCTTGCAGATTTTAAAGAGTTCGGCCGAGTTGTTAGATGCCACAGAGATGTGGGCTTGGATATGGGCTCTCTTCTTAGTGCGGACAAGGAGCGGTATTGCCTTTGGAGCAGGCGGCTGGCCAGTTTGTCAGAGGTGAACAAGAAGCCTGCCATTTCCACTCAGAAACCCTACACTTGCGTTTAAGGCTAACTAGGTCAGAGTCGTACCAAGAGTTGCACTTGGCTGCTTCAAGCGATCCTCATGACTGGGGCAAGAACATCAAGAGTATCGGAGATAGAAGAGTAGAGCATGGAAAGGGCTGTGTCAGGGTGTGAGACAGCCTGAGGAGGGGGACAGAAAGTGCCAGCGAAAGCCTCAACTGACACACGCTTCATTGGTGATGACCGAGAAGGTAGTTGGCGGTGCCGGAGTTGGCTTGGCCTAAGGGGTAGTGAGAGAGAGAGATGAGGGGAAAGGAGAGAGTGATCACTCCAGAGAGATGAGTTGTCAGAAGGATAGAGCGGGGGAGGTCTGAGGAGATCAGAAGAGAGACCATCATCCATCTAGACTGTCGCCCCATCGGCGGCTGTCCCGTCGACAACTAAGTTTGCAAAGTCAAGTCTTCCTTTGACAGCTGCTACCCGGAAAAGGTCATCAACGACTGTCACCTTTACCTGTTCGACGGTCATAAGACCCTTGGTATATCTGTCTCCTAGACCTCCGAAAGCGGTTCCAAAGACGATCCCGTCGATGACAGTACCTATTCCTGCTCTGCAGGCTCCAGTTGTCGCATCCTTTCTGAAGGGTTCTGATCTGGTGAGCGACATGTCTCTGGAATTCCTGCCCAGGCCCACCAAGGCTGTCCCACTCCTCTGGGATCCCACGGAGTCCCTAGCCATTTCACACCATTTCTGAAGAGGACCTGCCAGAAGATATTATTTTGGGATAGGAAGGGGGGCCATCGGGAACCTGACCCCATACTTCATATGGGGTCATCGATCGGTGGGCCTTCCTAGCCATTTAGCCCTCCAAGAGGCCCAGGCCCAGTTCCCGCTGCTGCTGTACCAGCTGCCCTTGCTCCTACTCAGAGGCATGTTCTTGGAATTCCTAACAACTCTGCACACTCTGGTGGCAGTATTTCAAAAGGGACTGCCCACTGATCCTGTCCCTGGCCATGAGTCCTCCAAGGCCCCTTCTGCATTAGCCAACACTGCCTCACAAGACCCCTGTACCCCTCATCCTCCGACAGCGGCTCTGCCTAGCGTGGTGGAGGAGCTAGTTCAAACCGATACTAGCATGGACACCACCGGTACTCAGTTTGACGACTATGTTCTCGCGGATGGAGAACCTCTGGATGTCGATTACTCTGCCGGGGCCTCTCGCCTGACCAAATTTCCACGCCATCATTTCAAATGCTACCAAACTGTTTAAGATGCTGCCAGAAGAGAAGAAAAAGGAGGGTTTCCTCTTTTAGCTGCGGTGGTCCTCCAAGAAGACCATTCTATCAATCCCTTTGTTGGATGGCATATGGGAGGATGGCTTAGCGGTCATGAAGGCTCATGATACCACCCCTGATGAGTGTAAACCGATGGGAGAAGAAATACTAGGTTCCAGACTCGGCCCGTAGGTGCCTCAGGTCTCAGCCTTCTCCAGACTCAGTGGTATCGGCCACCACCAGATAGAAGTCCTCCAACCTCTTTTCCTCGTCCAAGGTGCCTCCAGACCAGTAGGGCAAGAAGCTTGATGCTGCATAGAAGCGCATCATCACCACTGCAGCTTCCACCATTAAGGCTGCCAATGCCCTTGCCATCCAGTCAAGGTACTACCGAGAGCTGTGGTACCATCTGGGGCCCATCCTCGACTTCCTTTCTGACGATAAAATGGACAAAGGTGTGGCCCTTTTCCTGAAAGGGTAAGTCGCTTCTGACCACACCATCACTGTCGTTCTCGACATTGCAGACTCAATTCCACCAGATGGTGAATGGTGTGGCTCTCCGACACCAAGGTTGACTAAAGGGTATAAATTAGCAGACAGTTGTGCAGACCTAAGTCATCGGCATGCCTTTCAATAGGGACCATCCTATTTGAAAAAGCGGTCGATGATATTCTCCATCAAGACCGACACAGAGATGGCGCGCTCTCTGAGGACACTGCTGCAGATGAGGCCGTCCTTTCGTTCTCTGAAAGGAAGAGTCTCCAGATGTGCCAACGGTTACACCACCCCCTATCGCCAGCCCTCTTGCTCCACCACCCAGGAGGCTTATAGGGGTCAATCCCAGGCCTACAGCAGTGGCAGCCAGCGTTGTCGTCGCCCCTCATCCAGGATGCAGATGCTGAAGCAAGCCTTAACTGGGCCAGGACCCGGCCCACACTTCTGCACCCCAGTGGGAGGACGACTATCAACCTTTGTCAATCAATCGCGAAAAATCTCCACAGACAAATGGGTGCTGGAGTTCTGCAGCAGGAGCACACTTTGAAATTTCAAGACTGTGCCCCCGCATTTCTCCTGTTGCGCGTCAAGAGCTGCACATTGCAAAGCTGCTGAAGGGGGTCCAAGCCATGCTTCGTAAAGGGGTAATAGAACCAGTCCCCCAGCACCTCTGGGGCTTCGGAATGTACTCCAGATACTTTCTGGTAAAGAAGAAGTCAGGAGGGTGGCGACCAAGCTTAGACTTGCAGCACCTCAACGTTCCTCAAATCCCAAAAGTTCAGCTTGGTCACATTGCAGCACATGCTCGACCAGCTGGAGGTAGGGGATTTTCTGACAACTCTCGACTTGGAGGACGTATCACAAGCACCTGATGTTCCAGTGTTTTTTCGTATGGGGAAGACCTTACCGGATCAAGGCCCTTCCCTTCGGCCTGAAATCATCTCCGACATTGTTCACCAAATGCTTAGCACAGGTGCCAGCACATCTACACCGCAAGGGAATCCACGTCTACTCTTACCTGGATGATTGGCTCATTCGGTCCTGCTCCCACGTTCTGGCAATCCAGCACACAGCTTAGACCATCCAACCTCTGACATAGCTAGGCTTCGTGATCAACTATCCGAAGTCCTGCGTAGTGCTAGCTCAGAATGCTGCAGGGTTGAGCTCCCTGCGAGGAAGAATAGGCGTATTGGAAACACAGGGCCCTCTGGATTTCCGCAGCTCTCACTAGCAATGCTTTGGAGCCGGGAAGCAAAGCGTAGCCAACCCGCAGGCAGTGAGACCTTAGCCCGGGGTGATTCGGCTACGCCGCCCGATACAGCCTGGGATGCCGATTCCTACAACAGCCCTGGACAGCATTGGGTAGCGACGTGGATGCAATGAAGTCGAGCCCCCACACACACCGGGAGGTGCCCGGTTCCAAGGCGTCTGTCCGGGAAATCTTACAGCCCACAAAGTGATTGTGGAAAGCGGGGTGGAACTCCCTGTGGCTAGGAAGAGACGCATCAGAAAGATAAGGCCCTCTGGACTGTTGAAGCCCTCATCTGCAGCGCCTCAGAACAGGGAGGCAAAAAGAAGCCGACCCACAGGCAGGGGAAACACAAAGCCAGGGGCTATCCGGGTATGCAGCCCCCTTTACTGCATCAGGTCCTGAGCCCCCGGACAGCATTGGGCTGTAGCACCCCCTCTGCCTCCCCTTGCCCTACCCCTCCTCCGGAAGCAATGGGCAGCTCGAACGGTCGCAGGGGGTGAGTGGTGGTGCCCGGGAGGGGGGGACACAGGCACATGCCGCAGAGATAGCCCGGAACTACAGCAGCAATCCGAGGCACAGAAGGGACGCTCTCTGCGACACAGTGGAAAGCCCTGATGACTCTCCGCAGAGCTCGACTGGGGGACAAAGCCACCCCCAGCAAGCCACACACAGCACTCCTACAGGGGCAAACACTCCATTCAGCTCTGCTGGCACAGGCTGGTCCCGCCTCAAGCCACCACACTGCGGACAACATGTGCGGCAGACGAACTACACAGGGATCAGGGGCACAGACGCACTGAGGGATCTCCGGCAACTCGGGCAAATGCCTACTCCCCATTAAGAATGCACACTCCCCTACATCTGCTTGAGCCTGTGGGGACTGCGGCCCAGAAGATCTCTCCCAGGCATTGTCCAGAGGCAAGAACCTCACGTTGCAGGGGGACATTATGCCGGGGCCAGAACCCCAGGCGTAAGAACACCTAGCACAAGACACAGCACGCAGAGGTGCTGGAGGGTACTGTACCACCCCGGAGGAGAGGGAACCAGGCCCTAGATGCCTCAAACACCCAGCCCCACAAATCCCACCTTTGAAGAGCCCACACATCAGAGGAAATATGTTGGAATGCCCTACCTCCACCCCTGTGAGCTGAAGTCTCTCACCTAGAATTCCGAAAAGCGATCAAAACCATTCTCTTCAATTAACCCATACCCTTCCCTCACCTGGAACGCATCAACCTGCCCCAAACATTGCTCATTTCTGAATGATTGTTTACTCTCTGTGTACCCGTTATCGGATTATCTGTAACCTGACTCCATTACATGTATGTAACCTTTATTTAACTAAGTATGCCACAATTAACAGTGCCACGATGCCTTTGGGCTGTATGTGCGCTATACAAATGTAAAAAAATGAATAAAAAATAAATAAATAAATACACCACAGGTCGGTCATAGAAGTCTAGAGAGAAGGGGTCCTCATCGGATAAGATCTGATACAGCCACTATTGTCAGGCATAGAGGCGCGCAGTATGCAGCAGACTGCACAGCAGTACAGGCAAACGAAGGGAGGATTGCGGCCGACCAGAGAGATTCTCATATAACTACAACTTAGAGAATTCAGCTAATGTCGGGAAGCAGAGGAGAAGCAGAGGTAACAAAAAAGCAGCCCCAAAGAACCACCTGGGACTCAACCATTCAACGCTGCTGGTCCAGAGGGCCAGAAGGCGGGGACCCCCAACATACAATATCGTCCACGCACGCAGGGGACCCAGGCATCGCTACCCCTACAATGGCAGCCACAAAGGAGGACATGGAGATCTGCTTCCAGGTGTTCCAAAATAAAATGACCCAAGCATTCCAAACGCAATTTGTGACGTTCATGGAGAAAATGAAGCAGTCCATAGCGGAAATTAGGAGGGATATCACAGAGCTGGGAGAACGAACAGATAAAACAGAACGGGCCTTACAGTAGGGGGTGGAGGACACTGGTTCCATGGACATAACCCTTGAAGAATTAGCTATGGCCACACACATCGAGCTGCAGTGCGAGGACCTGGAGAACTGGTCCCTCAGGTCAAACATTCGTATCAGAACCTACCTGAATCTGTGGCAGACTCAGATCTGAAAAATACGGTCACGGGAATATTTGAAAGTGTACTGGATAAGGAGTATCCCGGTGACGTCCCGATAGACAGGGTCCATAGAACAGGCCCGAAGAGATAGCAACCTGGCTCCAGACAGAGGGATGTGGTGGCAGCGCTGGCTAGATATCCGCTGAAGGAAGCAATCCTCTGCGCAGCCCGACTGGCAGAACCCATACTCTATAACGGGGTGGAAGTCCACCTCTTTCAAGACCTAGCCCACTCCACCCTCCTTAAAAGGAAAGAAATGGGACCCATCCTGAGATACTTGCAGGATAAGCAGATCAGATACAAATGGACGTTCCCCTTCGGGCTCCTATTTCACTGGGAAAGCAAACAACATAGGGTCACTACCCTACAGGAGGGATTACATATTCTCCATCTAGATGATAAGGAGGACACCTCTGACCCGAGGAGATTGCAGCGACGTTCCTGCCACCAGAAAAACTGGGAATGGACGCAAGCGACACCTGCCGCGGGACCCTCAACATACGACTCATCAGAAGAACCACCCTGGGGCTAAAGAAAACTCATAACAGGATTTGGGGCTCGACCAAGCTCTGAGGCTTGCTCCTCAACATTATACCCCACCTTGTTGGGGACAGGGGGCGTGAAAGGTTGCTCTTTTGGAATCCAAATGAGGGCTTTTGCATGCCCCACAGGTAGGCCCTTGAAAGTAAGGCAGGTCCATCCCCTGCTAATACAGTGGGGCAGAAACCTAGATAATGAGACCCGCAAAAGGGGGAGGGGAATGGAGTGAGCATGGACAAGGTAGTAGAAAGTGAAGGTTGGGGGACATTGTGGGGGACAGGCTCAACTGATCCAGGAGCAACGTATGTTACGCAGTCAGGTACACCTTCACATATGCTTAAACTACGCTCCTTGAATATACAGGGGCTAAATACCCCAGTGAAACAGAGACAACTCTACGGCTGTAAGCGCAAAATCAACCGGATATTATAGCCATGCAAGAAACCCACATCAAGAAGTCAGACTCCCACCGCCTAAAACGGAGACGATTTCAGTCAATCATACAGGTGAATGCCAAGAATAAAGTAGGGGGGGGGTATTGATTGCATTTAAAACGGGGCTCGATGCTCAAACTATATCCACAAAAACAGACAGGGAAGAACGATATCTATTTGTAGTAATGGAAATGGACACAAGTATCCTCATGCTCGCTACAGTCTATGCTCCAAACACAGGGCAAGATGGTTTCCTGAAAACTGTACTTTCGGACTTCGAGGGGTTTGCGCAAGGGGAGATGATTCTGATGGGGGATTTTAGTTTAGCGTTGGACCCAATCGGAGACAGAAGCTCTACCACACAACGCCCAAACTAGCTCCCCTCCTCCTTCACCTGCCCCACAAAGGAGGATGGAGCATCTGGCGCTACAAGCTATATGGGTAACAGTAAAGGGAACGGACCCGGGATACACTGTTTGCTCCCATGTACATCACACGTTCTCCCGCATTGACTATATCTGGGCCTCACTGATGCTATTGTGCAGAACACAACACATTGGGCCTCATTACGAGGTGGGCGGTAAGGGATTACCGGCACCGGTGCCGGTAATCCCTTACTGCCCTACTATGAGGTCCATTTGCGGGTCCTTCCTTAACGCCTGGTTTTATCAGGCGTTAAGCACGGGACCAGCAAAGGGATACCGGGGTCAATAACGGTATCGCAATTTGAGGAACCATTATTGCCGCCTTCCCCCTTTCCATTGAGCCCTATGGGGGCTCGAATGGGAATGGGGAATGCTCTGGTGAATAGGGAATTACCGGTTCTGCCAGACCGGAGTCGGTACAATTTTGGAGGCAGCCATGGCGCTAATGGCGCCATGGCTACCTCCAACCTAGTAATGAGGCCCATAGACTCTCTTCCGACCACGCACTAATCCTAGTGACACTTAGTCTACACCGACCTCGGCAGGGCCTATGGAGCTGGTCCTATCCGAAAGAAGCGCTGACAGATGCCGCCCTACGGGGGAGGTGGAATCCAAAATTAGAGACTATTTTCATCTCAATGGTAGAGGGGAAATCGCCGAACCAATGATCTCGGGTGCCTTTAAGGCCACCTTAAGGGGAGAATTTATCACCCTGCGGGCATGTTATGAAAGCGACAATGGGCTCTGGAAACCAAATTGGAAAACGATCTCCAGGAGGTAATGGATAGAATGAAGATGAACCCATCTAGGAAACTACGGAAAGAGCATCAACTTATCAAGGGACATCTTAATCTCCTCCAAACGAAAAAGGCTGAATGGGGTCTGCTTGCGCTAAAACACAAATACTACATTCACGCCAATAAGGTGGATACATTACCTTGCAAGACAGCTTAAACAGAAAGAGGCAGCCCAAACAATTAAGGGTATCTCCACCCCCATGGGGAAATGCTCCACTCTACCCCCAACATTGCGGCCCAGTTTGTCACCTTCTACACAGATGTGTACAGATCGGATAACCCAGATGGCGTACTCCAGAAAGACCACCTTAGGCCACTCAAACTCCCGAAGATAACCCTTGGGTATACAGCCGGGTTTTATAAAGCATACCAGCATCTCCTGGCCCCTAGGCTAACATCGCTTTATAACTCGTTCACAACATCGGGAAGCATCACTCCCATGATGGAAGAGGCCGAAATTCTTCTCTTCCCCAAACCGGACAAAGACCCAGCGCAATGTAGCTCGTACAGACCCTTTGCATTGATCAATCTGGATGCAAAACTTTACACCAGAATCCTGGCTAGCAGATTAGAGTCCCTACTGCCACCGCTTATCCACCCAGACCAATCAGGATGTATTAGTCATAGACAAACACATGATAACATGAGGGCCTTCCATATCGTAGAAAAAAACCTAAAAGAAAGGAGAGCCTGCGGTTCTCTCCTTATACACAGAAAAAGCATTTGATAGGGTGGAGTGGGCCATTCTATTCAACACAGTGGGGAGGCTGGACATCATGCCAAAATACATGGCCAGAGTATGAGCAAATTACCGGGACCCAACCACGTGACTTTTAGTGAATGGAGAGCTATCCAGCCTGATAAAACGGTCTAGAGGCACTAAGCAGGGCTGCTCCCTTTTATTTCTATTTGCCATATATCTAGAGCCCTTCATGGCCCCAATCCGCACAAATCGGGACATCAAGGGCATACGGTTTGGGAGGGGAGAGCACAAGGTAATGGCATACGCGGACAATGTCTTAATAGAAAAGTGATAATTATTGGTTTCTATTGATATAAATATAATGAATTACTGCAATGATTTTATCTGTAAGATCAATTTTATATTTTGCACATTGTGTATTTTGCACAACGGGTTTACTAATGAAACAAATAACTGATACTAGACAAAGTGACAGACTCTCGACCATTCTAAACCTCAGTTATTGAAATCTTAGGTTGGCAGTAGGGATTGAAGTTTTTTATATGTAGAGTCAGAGTAAAAGGTGTTTGCCTAACACGTACTAAAGATGTTCTCCCACTTGCCAATCTAGCACAAATGTGCTAAATATAACACTCTAGCATGTACATGCCACGATGTATCAACCTTGCTAATGTGCTTTGATGAGTTATTGGGATTTTATTTGTTTGATATGTTTTGTGTTGTATTTTTATGTAATTTTTAGAGGTGAAGTGATTTTGTTTGCATCTATATATAAAAATGTTTTGGAAAGGTTTTATTAAAACCATAAACAAATAAAAAAAAAATTAAAACAAAATACGCAGACGATATGCTCTTGACCCTCGCGGATCCAAAATAATCCCTCCAAGCTGTGATTGGAGAGATCCAGAGATTTTGGAAGGTGGCAGGGCGGAAAGTGATTCTGGCAAAGTCAGATATATTAAACCTGACGCTGACCGGGGACAAAATAAATCAAACACAACAATCAACTCAATTCCGAAGGGTGCACACTGCATAGATGTTGTGGGCGTGAAAATAACTCCAATTCTGCAGGGCCTATATGCGGCAAATTATGCCCCGCTGATAGAACAACTCACGAAACAATTAGGTAAATGGGGCCCCCTCTCAACTTTCTGATTGGGCAGGATAAATGTGAAAAAAATGATGGTCCTTCCCTGACTATTGTATTTCTTTCAAGCGCTGCCGATTGTAGTACCTGAATCATTTTTCCGAGCAATATACAAATTACAAACCCATATGTTTGGAACCATGGGCCCACGAGGGAGGCGATGAAACTGCTCCAGATACTGAGCAAAAGAGGGGGTCTAGGTCTCCCGGACCTTTGCATGTATTATAAGGCTGCCCAAATCTGAATCATCAAAGACTGGTTAGCCCCGGATTCAGGGAAGATATAGCGCCAGATGGATCAGGCGCAGGTCAGCGCCCCGGTAGGGGAAGTGCTGTGGCTCCATGAAGTAAAACACCCGAGCAACATGCATAGGTCGGACATCACTAAATTGGTAGAGAAAACCTGGGACTTATTGGTCCATAGCAAACAATTCACCACGTTCCCCTCCCCTTGTCCCCTGATCTTTGGCAATCCCCAATTCACCCATCGATGTTGAGCATTCAACAAATAGAAAGAGGTGGGATGCATGAAAATAGGGGACATATTCCAGGTACAGGATATAAAGAAATTCACCCAGAGTAAGACCGACTTAGGGCTTTCGGAAGCAGATAGAATGCAATATCTTCAGGCACGTCATTGGCTAATGGATCCCCGAGAGCGGAAGGCGGCCACTCGCCCCGTTTGAAAAATCCTAACCACCGACCCAGGGGACAAACGACTGATATCCAACATATACAGGATGGGGCTAGCTGCAGATCAAAGTTCCACCACAGAGTACATGAGCACATGGGAACCCACGGTAGAGGAACCCATCCTACAGGAAGACTGAGAGGGGCGATGGCGAGACATTACAAAACTAAATCAGGCAATGCAGATAAGAGAATTCTGGTATAAGTTTATGACACAATGGCACTATACCACCACTCGATTGAAACAAGCGTATCCCAATACTACGGGGGAATGTTGGCGGGGATGCAGCTGGGTGGGGGACTGGCGACATATTTGGAGGGGGTGCCCGAAACTGGAAGGGTACTGGAAACAGATCGACCAACATATGCATAGAATTATCAGAACAGAGCCGCCCAGGGGGCCTAAAGAGGTATTACTGTGCCTAAATGGACATGGCATGAAACAATGGGCAAAAGCAGCTAAGAAGGCTTGCACAATCTTCTCATTGGCATCCCTCTTAGTGATCACGCAGAAATGGAAGGCTGAAGACCCCCCATGATCTTCGCGACCCCCAATACTGGCTGGCGACAATTAATTGCGATGGAATGGATGACATACTCACTTCAGGGTTTACAATCCAAATTTGCAATAGACTGGGAAGAGGTGATGAACTTCTTGCACAGACTTCAGAAAAGGGTACTGCCCGCATACACTCCGTATACTGGAAATTGGTTAAAGACTAATGAACTACAGACGGAAGGATCGGTTTGGGGGTTAGGAGGGGGTACGAAGGGCAGATACAGTTACTTACAATTACCGGTTACTTGTAATAAGTTGTTTGAACCTTCAGAAAACCAAATAAAAATATATTTTTTGAAATACAAATATTCTACTCCCTCCACCAAATCAAACACTGCTTTGGGAGTCTATTAAAGATGAGGAATACGTGGGAGGACACAATCCATTCGAAAAACAAATGACTTACCCCTGGTAACGTTCTTTTGACTGGAAGTTCCTCCCACGTATTCCTAATTGCCCTCCCAACCTACCCCAAGGTAGAATTTCCCATGCTTTTACAGGTTTCGTTTCTTTAAGGCCGAGTATGGTCATTCCGGTGGTTATACAGGTATTTATACTGTAAAGGAAAAAACAACTGAAGCCAACGGGCGCTGTGCGTGCTATTCATACCTTCGATGACATGATCCTCGCGACAGTGGCCCTCGAGGGGGACATAGAGTGGATGCCATCGATGCACAGCGCCCTTAGCCAAAAAATAAAATGCTGATGCTGGATAGCGAATATCAAAGATGAGGAATACGTGGGAAGAACATCCAGTCGAAAGAATGTTACCAGGGGTAAGTAACTTGTTCTTTTTTACCGAGGATTCCAAGCATGACGACGATGAATATTCATGAGCATGTGAATCCTTGCAAGACCCATGTTGGAGAACAAGAGTTAAAGGTAAGTAACTTATACCTCATCATTTTCAGACCTTCTTGTGAAGTTGTGATCAACATATAATTGATTTTCATCTGATAGCCTATTGTGATCTATTAGTCAAGATGACTGAGCCCCTTTTTCATGTGTTTAGATCACTGTGCGCTTGTGTATTGATTGCTATGGAGAAGTACTTGTAGTTAATTGTTTTTCCAAAGTTTTTGGCAAGTGGGAAATGCAAAACTGCACTAATTTGATAAAGGCAAATCCGCCGAAACACGTCATCAGGAAGGGCATCATTTATAATGAGATCATTAAAAATTTGGAAGACAAAACAATTTGGCACATTTCTCTGGGAGTTTCCTTTTGTCTTTACAGTTTGGTGGTGTTTGGCTTTTTCGCCGCCTACTCCAGCGAGACGTGACAGACTATATTTAGGAAATACATATAAAAATATCTGCCAGATTCAAGGATAGTGGGTATCCAAAAGTGTTGCCAGCTTGACCAGCTTTAGGAAAAGCCAGGTTTTCGTGTTCTACTACTGATTGGGAGACTGGCAACCTGGCTGACTCGCAACCTACAACACAAATGTAAAATGGTAGAATACTTACACAACCGGGAGCTAGAGACTTTGAACTTATTCACAAACAGGGGGGACATGACACATGCCTTCTTGAATATGGGTACTAAAAAGGAGGATTTACGCTCCAAATTTATCAAATTAGAAAGAATATCCAAAAAGGAAATTGATAAATACTGAGAGAAGGTATCCCTTCAAAATTACATGAAGAATGAATTAATCCCACAAGGTCTGAATTCTTATATTTCCAAATTTCAACAATGATCAAGATAAGGATCTGGCAGATGAGTGGGAAAAGAATCTTAACAGCAGTTCCATGAAAATGATGCATCTACTTATCAAACATGCAACTAGAGAGCACAAACCAGCAGCAGAAGGTATTGAGACCATCAAGAAAGAAATAGGGGAAATGAAAGCATTGGAAACAATTCAAGAGAAGAACTTTGAAAAAATGTATGAAATACTTCACTCGTACCAAGACAAAGTCAAATTGAGAAAAATAAGAAAATGCTACAGAGATGAAAGAGATTACAAAGAGGACAGCGTGTACACATTTCAAGAGAGTACTCCAAACCATCCTCTAGAAACACAACACCTAATACCTCATCTGCCAGCGCAGATGCTGGTTCGGGGGCAAAAGGGTCTAGTACCACAGAAGATAAAGAATTAGACCCAAACAGACAAGGATATATGAGCCAAATTAGACTGTACAAGAAAGGCAATAGAAATGTCCCGCAGAAAACAGTACGTTTTCAATTACCAGCTCCTGTGGGAGCTACCAAAACCAAACAAGGAGGGGGGTAGAAGATTGCGGAAACCCAGATGCACTCGCAAACTTCAACAAGAGATATACAAGGGCCAGCGCAAAAGAGATGAGCAGGACCAAGAATGAAATGATTTAGTGTTGAATCTCTCAAATCGAGTAATTACCTGAGAGGAAAGGGTGGTGCTCGACAAAGAACTGTCATTAGCACCTACAACAAGATTTAACTATGTGGTTTTACGCTCACCTGGTCTTTGCGGGGATGTTGAGGCATGGTTGCAGCCCTCCCTTAAAGTGGATTTCCCTTGTCGGGCTTCTTCCCCTGCTCATGTGCTGTGGACCGCGCTGATTGTTGGCACTACCCCTGTGAGGATATGAGAGATCGTGAGAATGCTGTGATATAACTGCTGTCCCTCTCGAACCCTTCTTCCGAGTAAGTGCTGAGCATGCACCAACCCTTATAGTCTCACCTGTTTATTGATGATGGCGAGCTCTCCGTCCTGCTTCTCACTGCAGGGGCATGTTTGATGGACCAAGTTCCTTCACTGGTCCATGTGCGAGGCAGCACAGACCGGCTGTGACTGAACCACTTGTAAAGGTAAGTGTTGTGGCTTTTAAAATATTGTAGTATTGATTCTTGATTATTGTCCATATCCTTTTAATCATGTCTTTCCTCCGCTTTCTCCCAATAGGTGATATGCGGCCCAGCAGTAGTTGCGGTTCATGAAGCGAGGCCAAATGGGAAGAGAAATGGAGTCCACGATGTTCCGACAGATGGTGAGTGTTGGTTTAAGGTCAAGCGCAAGGATTTGTCTAAGCGCTACCTTAAACGTAATGTCTTAGCAGTTTCTAACCTTGTCTTTGTCTTTTTCTCTTGCAGGCACCGTCTGTCACGACGTCGGGCTGGAGCCCTGCTATCCGGAGGTCGGGAGATGGAAGATGAATGCCAGAGTCCACGATGATGCGTGCCGAAGGAAGCAGATTGCAAGATAAGTGTTGTGGCTGGTAGCTGGAAACAAGGTAAGATGCGCTCTGGCTAGTAGCTGAAAACAGGTTAGGTGCGCTCAGGCCGGTAGCTCGAAACAGGTAAGATGTGCTTAGGCGACGGTGAGCGTTACGCTGCAATAGCAGAATAACGCAAAGCGCTTGCAAGGAGGCTGAGCAGGCATATATAGCCTAGCTCTGGCCACGCCCATTAGCTGACTCATCGGCCCCACCCTGCCACTCCTAGAGGATGCTTACACGTGCAGTCTGACTCTCCCCAGAAGCCACGCCCGACTAAATGCACGTGGGGGCCTCTGCAGGGAAAAGCAAATACTTGCACTAAGTAAAAATGTGCTAGTGCACATTTATGAGCCAGAGTCCAGTTGGGCCCTCCATGTGTTATTGTCCTTAAGGGACAATAAAAGGTTGTATTACCCCTTGCTATCGTGCCATGAAGGTGCAGGGTATGGGATTCCGGGCCCATGGCCATGACAGCTGGATGTACATATTGATCTCTTCATGTTTGTTCACACACTCAAACTTAAAAAATGTTTTGCTACGAAAGCACCCGGGGACTATACCAGAATAATGCCGATACAGAGAAGTGATCTATCAATACAAGAAATTGAGGATATTCATATGTGGAGATCATTGGCAGAACCACAGAACTTTGAAATTAGAAACCTATTACAGGAATTGAAGATCAGACCGGATATGTTAAGCATAAAAGAACTAAGAAGGAAATCAAAATTTGTCCCACATTTACCAATGGATAATGTAATTGACACATTCCATAAGGTGGTTTCAGAGGAACTGTATGCCATTTCAGAAAAAGAAACTAGAAGTAGCAAGCGACCCAGTGGAAGAGTGAACAACCTAACACATGATGAAATGTAAGCGTTGAAGCAATTGGCCGCTGACACATCAGTAGTTATCAAGTAGGCTGACGAAGTGGGAAATCTTGTTATGGATTAGAATGATTATCTACAAATGGCAAACAACCACCTCGCAACCCCAGGGTATTACAAAATACTGACTGACAATCCCAAACAAGACATTGTTAAACAATTAGAAGAATATATTACAAATTGACATACAAGAGGACCGATCACAGATGAAGAACAAGGTTATCTGAAGATCAAGGAACCAGTTACACCAACAATGTATTTTTTTAGCAAAGATACAT
This sequence comes from Ambystoma mexicanum, assembly GCF_040938575.1. Taxonomy (NCBI): domain Eukaryota; kingdom Metazoa; phylum Chordata; class Amphibia; order Caudata; family Ambystomatidae; genus Ambystoma; species Ambystoma mexicanum. The sequence goes on from NC_090924.1 coordinate 1,438,428,755, forward strand.
AAGCAATTTATATCGATACCTGAAGGACGCCCAATCCTGAGTGGTATCGGATGGGCTACTGAGCATATTTCAGAATACCTAGACAGTATTCTAAAACCAAGAGCAAGTCAACTAACATCGTATCTGAAGGGCACGACTAGCATAATCAATGAACATAAGGAAGTGATATGCCAAGACAATTATATCCTGGCGTCTCTGGACGGGAAGGCCTTGTACACCTCGATTCAACATAAATGGTCTATTGCCGCTATTGATTACTCATTTAGGAAGGATTCTGCTTCTTACTACCAACAAATCGAAATGATCAAAGAAATGTTGCAACTAACACTAGACTTCAGTATATTCACCTTTAATGACACATACTACCAACAAATGAAGGGTGTGGCCATGGGCCCCAGGTATGCACCAGCCCTGTCCAACCTTTTTATGGGTCTGTTTTAGGATCGTGTTGTTTATAAGGACCAGGACTTTGATAGTAAGATCAAACGATGGACGCAGTATATAGATGAATCTGGGAAGGAACAACAGAACAGTTCCAAGAATTCACAAACAGAATTAACGGGAATGATTTTGGAATTGAATTCACAGGAGCATGAAATGACAACCATATAAAATTCTTGGACCTGACAATACATGTGGATGGCCGACACCTAGAAACCTGAACATATAAGAAGGATACTGAGGTTAATTCAACCTTGCATGCAAGCAGCTGTCACCATAAACCAACAATTGACAATATCCCACTTGGCGAATATATTAGAGCAAGACAAAATTGCCATAAACAGGCAAGATTTGAAAATGGATGTGATTTACTGGAAAAACGCTTTTACCAAAGGGGATACCCAACTGCAAGTGTGTAAGAAGCATACAAAAAAGTAAGCCAGCTCAACCAGGGCCAAACACTACAAAAGAAGAGTAAGCATGAATTATTGGAACCAACCCAAGTAGGATTCATTACCAAGTACAGCAGCAATCACTCCATTATAAGAAAGGTCCTTAAAAAACATTGGCATCTATTAAGACTGGAAAGAAATATAAAAGAATACGTAGGAGAGAAACCAACCATGATCTTCAAGAGAGCTGATGCACTGAGATCTAAATTAAGCCCATCATTATTACCAAGTATGACCAGTACTATTGATAAAACATGGCTTTAATCGGATCAGACAGGCTTTAGAAAATGTGGTACATGTAGCATGTGCAAATATGCATACGATAAAACCAAAGAATTTCAAGACATTAATGGTAAAACGAGCAAGATTAAACAAGGCATCAATTGCAGAACCAAATTTGTGATCTACGGTATCATTTGCATATGCAACAAATTATATATTGCAAGCACGAAGAGAGAATTGAGAATCAGGATCAGAGAGCATCTGGCTAAAATTGGTAGCCAGGATCTTAAGTTTCCATTGGCACACCATTGGCAAACGGAGCACCAAATGGAGGACAAGTCAATCATTAGATTCATAGGTTTACAAAAAGTAGACCTTGGAAGAAGAGGGGGTGACAGAATTAAACTACTCGGGCAAGCTGAGGCCAGACTAATCTGTCATTTGAACACAACTATTATGGGTCTGAACTCAGACATGAAATGGTTTCCTTCCTTTGAGGCAGATCAACAGGAAAGAAATGATGACTTTAATATATATATATATATATATATATATATATATATATATATATATACACATACATACACTGGTACATCAACCTTAACTGTTAGGATGTATGATTAAATGACAATTGGTATGGACATAGCTGTATTCTGACACTCTGTGATCACACACTGTAATTCAGTAAGAGAGAATGATACATTTCACAGGCACAGGTGAAGTTCCTACAATATGAGAATGACACAATTTGTAAACATGGGTGAAGATCCAGGTATAAGGGACGATAGCATTGTACTTACTCATACACAGTAACCTATACGTCAGGCCTGGCTAAACAATATTATGCACTTAGTGAGGTATGTAGTGTACACGGGATAATGGGAGCCCTGAACAATTTCAGTATGCAGCCATAGGAATTTAGCGACTCTGAAATGGTTATTTTGAACAAGAGGATATTTCATAACACAGGAGATATGTGGTTATATTTTGTGGAAGGCAGAACCCCTTACATAAAATAGAAGCACAGATGTAAGACAATGAATGGGAACTAGAAAATGACTCGAGCCAATGCGAGAATTAATTTAAATGACCACACAATTGTTTGTAGTAGGCAAAAAAACAATTGTTAGGCACTTTTCTATTAGCGATCACACAGTTCCAAGATATGATGGGTTATTTATAACGCGCTTAATACCCAGAGGTTTCTAAGCGCGGATCCAGGGATCGAACCTATGGTGCGCCGTATCGTCTTGTTTCCCAGGCGAGCACGTTGCCTACTGAGCTATCCTCCCGAGACAAAGATGGCGGTACCGCACAACAACGGAAGCTCGGGATGCCACGGGACTAGGACGTTGCCATGACAATAGGTGCTAACCTTGGAGGTTTGTCATGGCAACCTATATACAAAAGAACAAGTATGCCGCAGGCGTCTCGCAAGGAGAGAGCCGACGCGTGTAACTGAGAACTCTGTTATGGTAAGACACAACCATATTAGGCTTACATGTTCATTCTTTATCTCTGAGCAGTATCGTGCAGAAATCAAAACCCATTAGTGGACAAGGGGATTATATAATATGTTAAATAAGGAAACGGCAGCGTTCATTAAGTACTGGTTAAGCGCCTTGTAAACACAATAGAAAGATGTTATTCAAAAATATTGACACTGTAGCTATTATGGTTGCATGGCCTTAGCAAGTTAATTTGGCGCACTTTATAAGGGCTTTCCTACTAAGTAGACAGATGTGTAATCAAAAAAGATGGCAATCATTATGTGTTGAAGAGCATAACAGTTTAAGGGGCTTCTTTCATTTGTAGCTATGAAGGGATTTAACCCATGACACTCAACGCAAGAATATTTCTATCAATCAATGACAGATGGTAAGGAAATGTAAATATCACAAATTCCTAATGTTCAAGAATGGCATAATGAATAGCACATGCTAACTTAGTGACCTGACGAATTTATCTGCTCTTTCCCAATCCCTACCAACACCAAACAGCAATCTCTCTCAACGAAATGTGACTTGAAAAATTTGTTTTTGGAATATGAATATGTATATGTCCCGGGGGGATAGCTTAACGGCAACGTGCGCGCCTTGGAAGCAAAATGACACGAAGCAACACAGGTTCGATCCCTGGGGCCGCGCTTAGAAACCTCAGGGTGTTTAAGCGCGTTATAAATACGCAACTAAGATTAACAAAAACAATTATGCAACTAAAAAAACAAACAATCCTGTAACAGCGCCTCGAAGCCCGCGGGCTGTGTGAGCGCTTTAAAAAAAAATATTTCTTCCATATGTACATACGAACGAATGTTCATACATATACATTGAATGAACCGAAAAACCTTTTGTTTTGCTGTTATTGTTATTTGGTGAATTCTTGTTTTAAAAAATAATTCATGTGTGTTATTAATGCTACATGATTTAGACTACGCCCTGATTTGTTAAAGGCAAATCCGCCGAAACACGTGTCATCAGGAAGGGCATCATTTATAATGAGATAATTAATCATTTGGAAGACAAAACAATTTGGTGCAGTTCTCTGGGAGTTTCCTTTTGTCCATGCTGGAAATGCACACTGATTAGCCAGGCCTCCAGTTTCCCATCCCATCAAAGCAAACCTTTATCAAGCTGCCATTTGTCACACCAGCAAGGCAGACGGGGCCTCCCATAGCATACATGAGGGTGAAATACTGTTCTCCTGTCCCATGCTCCCACTTTATTGGCACTCCCCATCCCTGGAAGCACTGCAAACCTGTTCGCCCACCACCTACCCTCATCTCCACCAATCCTGTCTTTACAGCGATGCCAGAGAGCATGGTACTGGGCTAAACTTACGCAATGTATTCTCAATGACGATGAGCATAATATGTTACATGTTTCATATGAAGCTTTATGTAGAAAAAAATGAAGCCTGCACAATAAGAAACATTTAATTTCATTACATTGCAATGCAATACAAAAACCAGCAACATGCACCTTTCTAAACGTTAGCACAATAACCTAACCTAAGCCCTCCAAATCTAACACTTTTATACTGTTTTCTGAACTAACAAATGAACATCTTATCACAATTAGCACACTTGACCTTGATGGGGCTTCCAAACCTGGGATGATGCAGCCTCTCGCTTCAAGGAGCACACTGCCGCTAGTCATCTTTGATGTCTACTTCACCTGTTGCTTCCTTCATCAATTGAAGCCAACATCACAAAATGCCTAACCTGGGTAGTAACCTTAATGGCTATCTGCCACTTTTCTCCACACCTTGCCATCCTGCACTTTACCATCGTCCAAAGAAGGTCTTGTCTTGGTTATGCAAGTTAATCAATAATGGATACTCTGTCATAAGGCTCACCATCAATTGGATTAGGTAATAGAAATGCAGTATGTCATAATAATGTAAGATGAATTCAACAATAAGATTTGATATTTTTTAACTGAAAAAGTGAAAGGTGTTGAATTTTACAAACAGATTCCCTTTGTGGCAACACAAAATGAACTCTTTGCTGTAATCTGGTTGCCCTAGAGTAAATGCATCACAGAGTGTGTGTTTCCATTCAGGTTCTGTTAACCTTGGTAGTGGTTCTGTTTGATTTCATTATTTCTTATAAAGGTTTGACCAGTGCTGCATAAACGACTATTCATTAGTGACAGTATGCTGCCACTCCTAGAAACATTCACATCTGTGTAATTGTAGTGGCTTGGAGTACCTTTAATGTAGCCTCAGGTGTTTGTTAATAGCTGTTGTCCTGCCATTATATTGTCCCCTTGATACTTTGCTCTTTCTTGACACACCTGCAGTTTCTGTTTGTCTTTTGTGACATTTTGTGGGCTAATGAATTTAGTAATAACAGTGTATCTTGTTTTCAAGGGTCCTAATCGTGTGAAGTTCAAATGAGATCACTGCACTAAACCAAAACTGATTTACATGATCTGAAAAAACAAGATGGGGTGCTTTAAATACCCCTGTAGGAGCCTCATCCAGATCTATTTTAACCTACGATACGAAAAAGTGAAGAAATATCCGCTATCTGGGGGTACTGGGATAAAGAAAATGGAGCAGAGATCGAAGAAAATGAAACGGTTAGCTGAAGGGGGAATACATGAGAACATAGTAGCAGGATTAGAAACCACTGGCAATGTTAACACTACATGGAGGTCCTGTCAAAATATGTGCCTTTAACACTCTCTTTCACAGGTAGGTTAAGTGTATTACAAGAGCTATTGTTGGAACTATTATTCCCTGCTTTAACAATGACTATCACAGGGACAATCCCATCCTCTGCCTCATGGTATAACTGGTACTGGGAAATCCAAGGCAATCGTTTGGATGGATCCACTAGCATTCGGACTGTCTCTGTGTTCTGAATATGCCATGCTTTATTGTAGTGTGAGGACACTAAGCAATTGGGAACCTACAACAAAAATTCAGTGATTTCTGTGAACAAGTGAACATCTTTGGGTTTCATTGGGTGGAATGGCGTTCAGGGTCACTAATACAGATTCAATATTTTTGTCAGGAATTTCAAGGATCACTCCATCAGGTGTACAATATATTTCTCCAGCATGGGGTCTGGCATGGATTCACATGCTCATGAATATTCCCCGTCGTCAGGCTGGGAATCCTCGGTTCCCCGTCGTCAGGCTGGGAATCCTCGGTAAAGAAAAAAACAGTATCAGTTTCGTTTCTGATCTGTCTTTCGTAGTAGCAACCAATCACTGATCTCTGCGTCATACTGACCACAGCCAATGACTGCCCTCTACCTAAGCCCCGCCTCTGGCAGCCATCTTCAGATTTTTACCGCAAGTTCAAGTGTTGGGATCCTCGTGCTATTGCTCTCGAGCGTTAGTGCTATTTTTTCACGCTTTTTCTCAAAAACTTCGATTTTTCGGTCAAAAAGGAGGTCAAGGCGGCAAAGCCTCGTCGAAGCAGGACTGAACCAGCCGTGGGGTCGGGCCCCAACCGAAGCACCCCGGTGGGAGGCCGGCTGGCGAGCTTCGTCAGCGTGTGGGAGTCCATCTCCACCGACCGTTGGGTGCTGGACGCCCTAGCCCAGGGTCACGCGCTAGAGTTTCAAGAAAGGTGCCCGCGCGTCCCCCGTGGCCAGGAAAGAACATCACGTCCCTCAACTTCTCTTGGAGGTAAAGGCGATGCTCAGGAAGGGTGCCATCGAGCTCGTCCCAAAGAGGCTTCGGGGCTCCGGAGTTTACTCAAGATACTTCCTCGTGAAGAAGAAGACGGGAGGATGGCGTCCCATCCTGGACCTACGACGACTAAACAAATTCATCAAGGCACAGAAGTTCCGGATGGTCACCCTCCAACACGTCCTGGGTCAGCTGGAGGAGGGCGATTTCCTGTCGTCGTTGGATTTGGAGGATGCCTACTTCCATATTCCCATCCTAAAGGGACACCGAAAGTTTCTCAGGTTCGTGGTCCAAGGGCGTCACTATCAGTTCAGAGCCCTTCCCTTCGGACTAAGGTCGGCACCCAGGGTGTTCACCAAGTGCCTCGCACCGGTGGCGGCGCAGCTGCGCCGAGAGGGGATCCACGTCTACCCCTACCTGGACGACTGGCTCATCCGAGCCAAGACGAGGGAGCTCGCCGTGGGTCACACGGCAAGGACCGTCCAACTTCTCACGGACCTGGGATTCTCCGTAAACTACGCCAAGTCCCACCTGGTGCCCGCGCAAGACGCACTGTTTCTAGGAGCGAAGCTCGACACAGTGTCGCTTCTGGCCTCTCCGTCGGAGGAAAGGACGAGGGCCATTCTGGGCAAGGTGCAGCGGATGCTGGTTGCGGACGCGGCCAGAGTGAGGTCCATCAAGTCCCTCCTCGGAATGATGTCTTCTTGCATTTACCTCATCCCCCTGTGCAGGCTCCGGATGCGCCCGTTGCAGGAGTTCCTGGACGCGCGCTGGATCCAGACGACGGGCAGCTTCGAGGAGAGGATCACACTCGACGAGAGTTTCCGACGAGCGATCTGGTGGTGGGGCTCCCGCGCACATCTGACGGCGGGCATGGACTTCCAGACGCCCGGCCACCAGGAGACAGTGACCACGGATGCCTCTCTGGAAGGGTGGGGAGCGCACACCGAGAATCTGCACGCGAGAGGCCTTTGGCTCCCGACGGAGAAGTCCCTCCATATCAACGTCCTGGAGCTCCGTGCAGTGTTTTGGGCCCTCAGGTCCTTCCTTCCGTCCCTCAAGGGCAAGGTGGTGAGGATCTTCACCGACAACACCACCACCATGTTCTACATCAGGAAACGGGGCGGAACCAGGTCCCCAGCCCTGTCCAGGGAGGTGCAGGATCTGTGGCATTGGGCCGTCGCCCAAAGGATGTTTCTGGTGCCGTTTCATCTGGCAGGGATAAAAACACCATCGCCGACTCACTCAGCAGGGAGCTGCGCTCGTGCCACGAGTGAGAACTACGACAGGATCTAGTGGACCGCCTCTTCCGACGGTGGGGCACACCCCAGATCGATCGGTTCGCGACGGCGACGAACTCCAAGTGCCGGAGGTTCGCCAGCAGGTTTCCCCAGCCGAGGAGCATGGGCGATGCTTTCTCGTTCCCCTGGGAGGGCCTGTTCCTATACGCGTTCCCTCCATTGCCATTGCTGATCCGGCTCATCAACCAGCTAAAGAGGTCACGGTGCAGGATGATCCTCGTCGCACCTGCGTGGCCGAGGCAGATATGGTTCCCGGACCTTCTGGATTTGTCAGCGTCCCCGTCAATCAAGGAGAAGGAGACGCCATCCTCCATCACGACCCGAAGTCGCTGAACTTGCAGGCCTGGCTCCTGCAGCGTTAGAGTTTGGAGGATACGACATACCGGCCGACTGCAGAGAGGTTCTTGCAAAGGCCAGGGCGTCCTCAACTCTTAAATGCTACGGACACAAATGGAAGAGGTTCTCTGTCTGGTGCCACGCACAGAAGATTAACCCTCTGCGGATTACGGCTCCCCAAGTACTGCCGTACCTACTGACGCTGGTCAAAGCTGGACTGGCGCACGCGTCCATCAAGATTCATCTTGCTGCGATCTCCCGATACACCAGAACCATGGGGCGGACGTCCGTGTGGTCTCATCGTCTGGTGAAAGAGTTCATGAAGGGACTGTTCAGATCGTTCCCGCCGGTGAAGGCTCCGGCCCCGGCGTGGGAGCTCAACGTGGTGCTGACCAAGCTCATGGGACCTCCGTTCGAGCCTCTGCACTCGGCCCCGTTGAAGTTCTTGTCGTGGAAAACAGCGTTTCTTGTGGCCATCACCTCCGCACGACGGGTGGGAGAGATCCAGGCCCTTTCCTGCAAGGCCCCGTACTTGACTTTTCACGACACGAGGGTAGTGCTCAGGATGCACCCCTCCTTCATGCCCAAGGTGCCGTCGGACTTCCACCTCAACGAACCCTTGGTGTTGCCTGTTTTCTTCGCGTCGCCTTCGTCGCCGGCTGAGAGGACTTTGCACTCACTGGATGTGGCTAGAGCGCTGAAGTTCTACGTGGACCGCACGAAGGGTTTTCGGAACACGTCACAACTCTTTGTGAACTTTGGACCTGTCAATCAGGGGAAGGCTCTCTCGAAGGCTTCCATTTCCAGATGGCTCTCCGGCTGTATCATGTACTGTCATCGGTTGGCAAACCGACCCCTGCCTAGCCGTCCGAGAGCCCATTCCACCAGAGCGATCGCAGCTACCACGGCGTTCCTATCTGGTGTGCCCTTGCTGGACATCTGCAGGGCTGCTACGTGGAGGTCGACGCACACCTTCACGAAATTCTACTGCGTCGATCGGGATTCCAGGGAGGAGTCCAGGGTCGGCCAAGCAGTGCTGCGCAACCTGTTCGCCTAAGGTGAGCCTGGTGAGGAGGTAAGATTTGCTTAATGTTGAGTTTGATGTGATGCTTAATGTTGAGCCTTTGCCAACTCCCGTGGTTGTGCATGTGTGTACTGCTATGTATTCTTTATTCATGAGCATGTGAATCCATGCCAGACCCCATGCTGGAGAAGGAACACGTTACTTACCTGTAACTGTTGTTCTCCAGCATGGGTCTGGCATGGATTCACATGAGAACCCTCCCGCCTACCCCTCTGTGGCTCTTCACTTGGTCATACTGCCACTTCACGTGCTACCAAATCTGAAGATGGCTGCCAGAGGCGGGGCTTAGGTAGAGGGCAGTCATTGGCTGTGGTCAGTATGACGCAGAGATCAGTGATTGGTTGCTACTACGAAAGACAGATCAGAAACGAAACTGATACTGGTTTTTTCTTTACCGAGGATTCCCAGCCTGACGACGGGGAACCGAGGATTCCTAGCCTGACGACAGGGAATATTCATGAGCATGTGAATCCATGCCAGACCCATGCTGGAGAACAACAGTTACAGGTAAGTAACTTGTTCCTTATTTGATTTCAAATATTTATAATGCGTATACCATGTACCTAGCAGAATGGACTGCATCTGGGCGCAGGTGACAAATGAAGGAGTGCAAAAAGACCAATTAGTAACCATTGAGAAAAGGTAGGTTTTCAGAAAAGCACAAAGGGATTTGACTCCATAAGTGTGGGCCAACAACTGACAACAGCTTGTAACCCCTATCCTTATAGCGAATAAGGGGGATGGATAGCAAACCACAATTCTGTGAACGCAGGGACACCTACCTAACTGACTGGTAAGGTTGGATTGGGTCATTTCGGTACTTAACCACTGTTTATATGGTGCAATTCAGTTTTCATATCACACCCTAGCAAATTAACCGGGCACAACAAAAATGCTTGGTTATTACTAGTGGACCTAGTGAGTCGGATACAGGATTAGTGACCGCGCGAGGCACAGGTGTGTTAGAGAGCCAAACACCAGTAATTGTGGTGAATAAAAGATGAATAGTTGGAATGTTTTCACAATGAGTGGCTCACTTACTTGCTTCGGTGTCTGGGGCATCGGGCTGTCTGCCCTTCTACAATGAATGGTGCGTTGACGAACTAGCATCAGGGGACTGAAGACAAAGTTATCTCTCAGGCTGTCCTAATAATAGTCTTCATTTGAAGGACAAGGTGTCGTGTTATTTGGCATGGAAGCTGGTGCACCTGGATTAGGAAAGTTGAAATATGGGAGTAGTGGGCTGATATGCTTGTTGAGGTTGGGGCATGTGTGCTTCCAGTGATCCTCCTGTTTGCAATAATTTGAAACAGTTTTGCTAATTGTTTAAGCACCTAATAGTTGACCAATAAAATAAAAGATTACATTACAAGTGAGGCTAGTGAAACCTGTCCCATGGAAATTCTGTGCAGATGTCATCTGCTCTTACCCCTTCCTCTGCCCCCTCTCTCCTGACTGCCCGTTGACAACCTCTCTCTCCCGCTACCCCCCGAGACACCCATGGAGCTCCTGCAGCTGAAAAAAAAGCCATGAGTTCTCAGTGCTTGCTTTCTTTTGTTCCTGTTATGCCAAACAGTAATTAACTACAGTAACTAATTCAGATAAGGGCTTTTTTGCCACCCTATGTATATCATTTGCCATTCCCTATGCAGTTTATGGTAACAGTCCCTGAACAAAGGCGTTTACTGCATCTTCCTGAGCCGTATTTTATGGCAGAATGTTGGGTAAATACTGTTTAAAGCTGGTCCAGAGAGTCTACGGGGTACTAGTGTTTGTTCTATTTAAAATGATAAATTGCTGTCCATATTTGTTTTTGGGGGGCGTGCCTTGGGAATAGAGGCTAATAAGCCTTCCCAGCACATACAAAGCTGGCATCTATCCACGGGTCATCACTAGCCAGCCTACTTGCTAGGTGAGAATGTGTCTGACTTCGGCTGACATTATCACAAGCATACATTTGTTCCTAACAGCCCATGGGGGATTAGAACACATGGTTGATGTTCCATGTTCCTCAACAAAGTTCTGTGGGTCTTCTCTAATGTTTGGAAAGTGTTCAACTAGGTTTATGAGGTCTCCCAGTATCACAGTGCATGGACTGAGACTAAATGAATTCCTTCATCAGAGTTCCCTAGTAGCTATCTCAGAGGGACTTGAATTATCAGTGTCTCTCTCCTGTAGGTTTTCACCTTCTCCCCAGTTAACACAAAGCTGGAAAAGAGCCCCGTTACAGGATCAGACCTTGACCTTACCTCAAAGTAAGGTGACACATACATATTCTCAGGTCATACACTTTACCATGATAGCCCATTAACATTCAGAAATAGCTATCACAACACCACTAACTCATATCACAGGCTGTTATTAAACCTTTGCAAGAATGTAGGTATTGTGATGAATCTAGGGAATTCATCCCTTCTCCCCAAGGGGGAGCCACCCCGTTTGGGACTAGGGAGATAAGCCTGTTACACAATACCCTCCCTAGTGGACAGGGCAAGCAGGATCTCACTGGGAGTAACCCCCTCTGGGAACAAGGAATACCCAAGTAAGGATTCCATCACACCCCCCCCTTTACTTTAAAGTTCACCATGCTTGTTATAACAGAGTTGATCAGGGCAATCATGAACACGCCCCCTTTAATGTGGATGGTTTGTTTTCTGACCTGTATTTGTTGCCAGGAATGGAATCGCTCCTTTTCCGGTGAGGAACCTAAATACATCCACACATCTGTGAAGAAAGAGAATCACCTGGAGCACGAGAAAGGGGGAGCTGAGAGCCATGCTGCGGCACGGTGGGATGAGGATCAGTGTAGCACAAAGAACGCTACTGCTTCATTGAAAGCAGAGACCCCGACAAAGCATGGGCTGCTAAAGGAGGAAGCAAACCCGAAGATAACGAGAATTGCGGGTCTCCGGTCTCCAGACCCCGAAATCCCAAGCAGGGAGAAGGAAAGCACAACCGCCATACGTGAAGACCAAATAGGAGTCAAGGGCACAGGCCACCATGGGCTAAATAGTCTGTCTCCATTATGGAGACCTGCTGCTGGAGAGAAGGTATGCTGCAGCAAACAGGGAGTGGATAGAGAGTGGTGAGGCCGTAACTAAGCCCACATTGAGCTGAGAACATGAATATCCCCAGAGGGGGTGAGAAAAGAGACAAACCAATCCGGGCTAAAGCGGCATGTGGTCCACGCTGAGCCGGCAGAACAAGTACCCCCGGAGGGGGCGAGAGAAGCGCCTAAGCATATTGGACAGAGCCAACAGAGAGCCCACACAGAGCTAAGTATTCAAATACCAAGGAAGGGGTGACAAAAGAGACAAAGCAAGCTGGTTGAAGCAGCCTCTGGCTCGAGAGAAGAAGTGAATAAAACTTTGCAGGGTTGAAGATTACAAATACCCCAGGAGGGGGTGAGAAAAGCAACAGATCTAACAGGGCTGAATAGGCCTGTAACTCATCCATCGCTGAGAACCGGAGGACCCCACGAAGGGGCAAGAGAAACGGTAAACCAAATAGGGCTGAGAAAGCCCATAGTCCATCTGCGGCTGAGAAAACGGACTATCACACAAGGAGATAAGAGAAGGGACAGATCCAATAGACCCCTTCACCTAGGCAAGGCTAAAAAGGAGAGGAGCCCAGGAGGAACTGAGAGCGAACTTTGTTCATTCTGTAAAACCCGACCTTTCAAGGTCCGAAAGATACATCCAAGAATACAGGATAGTGTAAGGGTGTCGAAGAAGGATGCTGACACAAAGGTGGCATGGTTTTGATTATACATTACACGCCTAGAGTCTTAACCTTATGCAGGATCTCAATGACACAGTTATCCAAAATGAAGCTCTTAAAATTAGCCCCCAGTTTTTCCAATTTACTGGGAGTGCCCCCCAGCAGAAATTCGGTTTTGGCGCTATTTGGAGCCAAAGCGTTTTCCCACTGGAGACCATCCAACTTTGGGTTTTAAGATAGATTTTTGGTGTATGCCAGAGATGGGGAGAACACATTGCGTGTCATCTGCGTAGTTAGCAAATATGATCCCCTCCTCCTCCAGCATCTGGATGAAGGGGAACATAAAGATGTGATAAAAACATAGTGACACGCAAGCTCCCTGAGGAACTCCATATAGTAGGAGCATAGGGTCAGCTTCTGCCGCCACACTAGCCACTCTTATTTGTCTGCCTTTCAAGAAAGAGGATATCCATTGGATTGCTTCTTCAGAGAAAAATGTGTTTTCCCTTAACCTGGTGGACAGAATGGAATATGATTGGTACGAAAGCCTGATTGGTATTTGTGCAGGATTTGGTTTTGTTCCAAAAATACCGATATTTGATTATACATGACTCGATCTAAGATCTTCAAAAGAAAGGCAGTATTTGTAATCAGTCTATAATTGGAAGGTGTTAATGGGCACAAGTTAGGCTTTTTCAGAAGGGGCGTGATCCATGCATTTTTTTATTGTCAGGCACTAGATTTGTCTGAAATGAGGCAGTCACAAATTTCGTGAGTGCCGGAATTAGAATAGGTAGACATTCTTTTATTATGATGCAAGAACAAGGGTCTCCTTTGCAACTTGTACTTTTAAGTTGGCTGATAGTTTTTGCTAATTCATCTTCACAGATCGGTGTAAAGCTAAAAATGGGTAGATCATTCTCCTTATCTGTCCGGCAATATATCTTTTCTTATTGGCCTATTGTGTTCAGGGCGAGTTTTATTATCTCAATTATTTCTTTGATTTTTTCTAGTTTATTGGACATAGCTGATTGGATTTCGGTACACCATTCTTTATTTTTTAACAATCATATCTTGTATAGGTCCTGTGGTGTGTGTTTGTTCTTTTCGCTTTTTAAAGAGCTCCTTAGAGTTGGATTTAGCATTATTAATTCTATCGTTCAAAGCCTCCTTTTTTGCTGTTATGACCGCTTTTCTAAAAACAGCAGCAGTGATTTTATACGCTTCTAAATTGCTTGGAGATTTATCATTTCGCCATGAGTGATAGTTTGTTTTTCTTAGCTTTAAGGTCTAACAGATCCTTAGAAAACCAATTGTTTTTGTATTATGTTATTTTGATTTTAGTTTTAGAAGGGGCAAGCTTTTCTGTGTTTGTCTTTAAAAAATGTGTCATTATAGATGACATGTCTTCAGGGTTGGTTAGAATTCCTATATCCGTGTTCAGAGACTCTGCCCAGGAACCTAAGACATCTTTATTCAAGTTTTTACGACTTCTACTGGTTACATATGATTTTGGGTGAGATGATTTTTCCATAAAAAATCCTAATTGAGAATGAAAGCATATGCTAGAATGGTCTGACCATGGACAGGGCTGCACATCTGCATTACTCACTGTTACATTAAGGGAGGCAACCCAATCTAAGGTGTGACCCTTAATATGAGTGGCGACTCTGACATGATGGAGAAAGCCTAGGCATCAAGGGTGTTTTCCATTGTCTTGGCGATTGTGTCGGAATCACTGCCTAACCAGAGATTAAAGTCTCCTAACAGGACCAATGTGGTGTTTGGTTTCAGGAAGGAGAGAAGCAGACTGTTAAGAAGGATGGGAAAATGTATGTAGTTCCCAATAGAACCAGGTGGAATGACTCCCATCCCCTGGTGTCTTCAGTAGAACTCTCAGCCCAGTACCAAGAGAATAATCCCTTGCTCCTGGTATTACTTTGTACAGTTCACCTCAAGTTCTGTGACCAGGGGGAATGACTCTTTATCACAGCTCTTTGTCCTATACCAGGAGTATGACTCCCTACCCCTGGTAACGCTTGGTACAGTTCTTACTCACGGTTGGGTTTCCAGACCCTTCTCTGGTGGTCATTGGTTTCCTCACTACCACTGCACCGAGGAAAAATGTTCCTATTCACTGTTTGGGTCCCAGGCCCTTCTCTGGTGGTCAGTGGTTACCTTGTGATCACTGCGCCGATGAAGACATCCTCTGATGCTCTTCTTCTCACTGTTGGGGTACCAGACCCGTTTCTGCTAGGCAGTAGTTTCCTGGTAACTACTGGGGTCCCAGGCCCTTTTTTCGTTAAGCCCATTAACGCCCTTGCTAATACTGGGCAAAGCCTTGGGACCCCCTGGTTCTCATGTACCTCCCCTTACCTCTTGCAGGGCTTTAGGACGTTGCCTGGATTTCCTGGGGATCGGGGCACATGCCTCTAGGCCTTGTGGGCTTCTCTCCTCTGCACTCGTGGCTTTGCAGTGTCTTTCGGGATTCAGTCCACCTCCACATAGCGGATAGAGAACTTCATTGGCGTCCCCTTGCTGCTCTCTGCTTTCCCAAAGCTGTCAGTCAGCGTTTGAATCTCCTGCGCTGAAGAGTTTGGACGCCAGTTGCTTTCCCCAATACCACTGTACCTGCCATCACTGTGCTTCTCCTCACAACTGCGTTCGATTGCACGGCCGCGCTTGGCTCATCCAGCAGTCCTTTGTCCATTTTTATACTTTGTTTCCAGTTCTTCCCATGTGGATTGCGCAAGTCCTTCTTTTTTGTTACTGACTTAATCCTTATGCCTCCTTGGGGCCACCTCGTACCAGTGTTGTCATAGTCAATGATTTTTATGTCTCCTATGTTCTTCTTCATCCTAGTACTTTTGGTTTTAGGCCCAATGTACCAACAAAATATAGGCTTATTTTAAATGCACTAGCTCTGGACATTAGGGAGGGCTAATGAATGTTGTAGAGTTGCAACATTCCCTGGGCTGTTCCCCAGGTGATCGTCATCCCCAGAGGGGGAGTCCCTTTCAATGAGGTCCTCCCGCATTAAATTACCCGTAGGGGGACTATTGGGTAGCAGCCTCACCTCCCTAGCTTCATGGAAAGGGGTTGCCCTCTGGGGAGAAGTGATGAGAGTAGGTGAATCATCACAATAGTTAGTAAGTGTGTGAACCTCCAAACAAGGCCCTTTTTTGAGCGAAACATTTTCTGTGTTGTGAATACCGACCACTCCAGATCAGGAGAGCCTGTTGTTTCCAAGAAGAGCACATCTGATTTTGTTGAGAGACTGGCTGACATTTGCTTTTTGGAGCTATACTACTCGGCCCCAGCCAGAGAGAACATTAAGAACTTTGTTCTTGTTGGGTGGAGAGGGGAGTCAGAAATCCAGCCTCAACTAATTCACCAAGGGGCAGTAACCCTATACTAAGCAAAAGCTTAGAATCTTTCTTTGCATAGTGATAGGGAAAACGGTAGGTTAGGATAGGTTTTGAATGGAGGACTGAATTTCTTTGAGACGCCCTGACGAGCACCTGTTTGTTTTATAATTTAGGGAATCCAATGTATAGAGAGAAGATTAGAGGCAGTTTATTTAATTTCTTGAATAAACGCCTGTTTCAAACATGTGTTCTTATCTGTCTGACTTACTACAGTATTGTAAGAGGATTCAATTCAACACTACAGCTAAGTCAATGCCTAGTCTGGGATACTGAATGGAAACCCTTATCGATATATCTTTATGTCCAGTTCATGCGTTCTGGATGACTACCCCTATATAACACCCCTCTCTTGGAATCCTCCTGACCCCACTGAGCCAAGAAGTAGTTCTGTTTTGCAAGTTTAAAAGGTTTATTTGATAATTTAAACAATAGATATATATATCACACTTTAGAATAAATTAATAATTGAATATCACACTTAATCTGATCAGTAATCAATAATGGATAGTCTGGCACTAGCACACTTCTTTATAATCAATGATGAGTGGTTATAGGATGGATAAGATAGCAACAATACTTTTATGGTTTCAAATGGATGCAATGTGGAATGAAATGCAGTATAGAAAATAACTTGATAGGATTTCAACAAAACAATGTAATCACTTTTCTCTGGCAATACCCTCCCCCCCTTTATGCAATGCAAGGAAATGGAAGGAAAGCACACAGTTCTCAGAAATGCAATCAAATGTAATTCAGATCACACCAGCAAGCTTAGATTACAGATCGGAGTTTTAAACCCAGGCCCAAAATGCTTTTACATGTGCTGGCAATGAAGTGAAAAATATGCTAAAATGCTTTTAATTCCCCCTAGAGGTTCAGGGTGAGTGGTATCTAGTTAATATTAGTCCAGGCTCACTTTAGCAAGGATCTAGGAGTAACTAGCAGGTTAAACAAATTTTTGGCAACTGAAAGCAAGAAAACTTCTGTTTTCACACGTGGAGAAATTTGCAAATCGCGGCAAATTCGCGAGTGCGTTTTTCTCAATTACAGAGGAACTACAAGGACTATCACTATCGTTTTCGGGTCCTAGGACAGCCTAGGATCTCAGCTTCCAGATGAAAGTTACTGCAAGTCTCTAGGACAAACGGTCACGGAGATATGAGCGATTAAATAAAGGTCATTTTTCAGATTTGAAATTTTAAAGTTCAAAAAGACAAGTGACAGCTAGCAACTAGAAAATGACAGGTGACAGTTAGGAGGCAGTTCTACTTAGATTAAAATAGCTTGGATTATATTATTTTAACTAAGAGATTGGTTCTGCACAGTTCTGCTGGGTACTCACAATATATTTTTAAATAGGCCTCGCCACGGATCGGGTCAGGTTTTAGACTGGACTCTGGTCTGGTCTCTGCACTTCACAGTGATCTGGGTCAGCTCTCTCTCTCTCTCTCTCTCTGGATTCTGGAGATTGATGGATTTGAAGTCTGGATCTTTCTGCACAGCTTTCTCTAGAGCTTGATGGAGGTAAAGTATGGATTTTCCGGCAGAGCGTCCCACAGCAGATGGAAATGAAGGTCCCTATCTGTCCTGACTGTCTGCTTTTATGTGTTTTGAAAATGGGTGTGTGTGCAGCATCACTAGCCAGCCCCTCTCTCAACTGCCCATTGGCCCAGTTCTCCCCTCTCCCATGATTTGGGAAGGAACTGTGAGTCAGAGTGATGCTGTAGGTTTTATGGGTCAGAGGATCCTCCCCTGTCAAATTGCACACAATCTATATTTGATAAAAAAAAACATATTTGCACAGGTACACATTTGTTTAAAATTACATGCACCCCTCACATATCACAGGAGGTATACCCTGTCCAAATCTGCTCTTCCTGAGAGCTTGCATTCAGAAATGGCAATATTTTGCACTTTTTAACTGGTTTGCAATATCGGACATTAACCCAAATTTACACACATGTGCGCAAGGAGTATGGACATTAATTGATGAAGTGTCAGATTTTTAACATGCATACATTTTGAGTAATATCCTCTTTTCCGCTAAAACCCCCCTGAACATACCACCGGGTCCTAACACGTCTTCAAATGTGCACCGAAAAATCACAAGAATTATGGCATCATTTAAATAATTATGACAAGTCCGTACTATGAGTTATTCATCTTTTTCTAAAACCATATTCTGGCTGGCAGGGGTGTGTCTTTTCAGGTCACATGGTACAGAAACCAGTCTTTCCAGTTTCTGCCAAGCTCAGAGACCCTGCCCCTCCCAGCTTCTGCCAAGAGGAAGCTGTTTTACGACATCTGCAATAAACCATCTGCCTGGGTGAAGGGGGTTGCATTGTTCAGAGCTCCTGTATTCTGTGGGGGCTCCCCTTAATTCAATTATCAGAGAGATGGCATATCCTTAGTGTGGCCAGCAGGAAACAGCCAGGCCTGGGAAGTTACTTGTGAATCAAGTTTCACTCCTGATGGGGGGTAGTTGCCAGGCAAAATTGGAATCTCTTTAAGCCAGTTTTTAGCCACATGTCATTTCTGTTCCCCAGTTTTCTGCATTCAAATAACTAACAATTTTTTACATATGCAGCTAGAATGCCGATTCTAAGTTTAAAACTATGACATTTAAACAATTGCAGCCTATGTGACATTCAAAAGTAGGTCACTCATTTCTTTTAAACATTTAGATTTTTAGTGTCTTTCAGTCCAAATTTACTTAAACTGCTGAAATCCACAACTCAGCCAGTCTTGTTATAACATTCAAGTCACTTCAGAATATAACTTTAGATTGTATCCACCTCTCAGTAAGTCTTTCTTTGGCCTGCTTTGGGTTCATTTATTCAGTTTTCTACAAAAAAGTAAAATCTGGTGTTGTTTTAAAACGCCGGCTTTCTGATAGTGGTGAGTACTGGTACTGCACCCATTTTTGGGATTTAAGAAATGAATTCCCCACAATTCTAGGTTGCTTTTGGCAATCAGCATTGCCATTCCCAATGGTTTCAGACTACTGTGCGGGTAGTCCAATGGTGTTTTTAGGCAGTGCCCTTCTGTGCCCATAACATCGGCAAAAATGGGTGGCAGCCTATTCTTCATGCACTTCCCTGGGCATTTTCTGGGAAGCGCTGGCCATCATGATGTTTCCCATGTCAGTACTGCACAGTTTTGAGGTAGGGCTCGATGCATGGGTAAATACATCCCACAAGCCCCCCTCTTGCGATGGCCATTCGGTTTCACTGATGGAACTTGCAAGATCTGGGATGTTTCCTCATCTTCTTCCAATAGATGGCACAGTTCAGCATCTTTTCCTCCATCCGGTACTGATCGATCGGTTCTCCTCGCCGGTCCTGATGGGAATATTGGGCGGTACCCTGGGCCCCTTGCGTCCCTGCTCCCGGTCTCCGGATCGTCCTCCTTGGTCATTCTCCATGGTTTCATCTCTCCTAGGATGATAAAACAAAAGCGGCAATACCTACTCATAGACGTTTTTCCACCACTGTTGAGATAGTGGGGCAGCATATGCATTTCATCATAACGAAACATTACATTCTTATTTTGACAAAAAAAACAGTATAACTAAGACAGTTTCATGCAAATCACAATATTTTAGAGACTAGATGTGGTATGCTTTATGGTTGGAACTGAATTAGTCTGAGACAGTACCCGCTAGGATTCCAGAGGATTCCTCCAGTTGTTGCAGAGTGTGCCTGGGATGGCAACATTTCAACTGGTTTAAGTGGACCCACTTGTCTTCCCCCGCTGCCAAAGGACCTTTGGGGATGTGGATTTTGTAGGCCACAGGGGAGATCTTGTCGATGATCTCAAAGGGTCCCTTCCATGTAGGCAAGAATTTCCGCTGTTTTGCCTGGTTCCTTTGGAAATTGTATAGATAGACCCGGTCCCCCACCTGATATTCCTTCCTGGAAGTCTTCAGGTCATAGTGGGTCTTCATGCTATCAGCTGATCTTTCTAGATTCCGCTGAGCATAAGCAAAAGCATGTTGGAGGTGTTTCCTTAAATTCTCCACATACTCATGAGTAGTGGAGGCATTTATCAGTGTCTGCTCTTGGGTCCTATAGAGCAAATGCTGCGGAAGCACCATCTTGCGTCCAGTCATCAACTCAAATGGTGACATTTTGGTTGCAGATGAAGGGGTAGATCTGATGGCCATTAGGACCAGAGGTAATCGGATATCCCAACTTGGCCCAGAATCTGCCGCAAACTTCTTTAATATGCTCACAATGGTTCGGTTATATCTCTCTACTGCCCCAGAAGAAGCTGGCCGGTAAGCAATATGCAACTTCCTTTTGACCCCCAGTATCTCCCACATCTTTGTCCTTACTTCACTGGTGAATTGGCTACCCCTGTCTGACTCAATCCTTTGAGGTAGACCAAAACGGGAAAAGATGTGGTTAATCATCAGGGCAGCTGCAGTTTCTGCCTTGCAGTTTGGGGCTGGGAGACATTCCACCCACTTGGTAAACAAGCATGTCACAGTCAACATGTACTTATTCCCCCTAGCAGAGCGAATCACAGGGCCTACGAAGTCGATTTGTAAATCTGACCATGGCAGTGTCATCCCCCTCTTTTGGAGAGGCGCACGGTGCGTGAGGGATGATGGCTGAAATTGTGCACACACAAGACACCCCTTCAAGTATTGGTCGAGGTCCTGCCCCATGTGTGGCCAGTATGCAACCTCTCTTAAGATTTCCAATGTTGTGTGAAACCCCCTATGACCGGCGGTGGCCGCATCATGGGCGTGACTTAACATCAGGCTTCGGAATGAGGTAGGAACCACCCACTGATCGTGGCCAGCTTTGGATTTCCTTACCAGCAAACCGTCTTGGATTCGGAACATTTTTGGACATTTCATCAACACTCTTAGGTCCTCTTTCCCAGTGCAATCGGTATCCGTCAGGGGAAAGTTCTCAGGGTCCTCAAGGTGCTGGTAAAATTTACCAATTATTGGATCCCCCTTCTGAGCGGTAATCAAATCAGCATCAGGGGTCTCCTTACTCCATTGTGCAATTGAAAGGTCGTTGTGAGCATTTGTCTGGGACCTAGTGATAGCAGTGACCTGGATTTCCCCCAACAGGGACTCAATCTCAATTAGATCCCCTTGGATGGCCCCGGTTTTGGCCAGCTGATCAGCTAAGTCATTTCCAGATTTGTCTGGTCCCTCTACTTTGGAATGACCCTTGATCTTCTTCCAATAGATGGTCATCCCCTTCGAGGTGACCAGATCATCAATGTTTTGGATCAACTTCCCATGTTTCAAGGGTTTGTTATTAGCACATAACATGCCTCTGGTTTTCCAATTAACCAGGTGCTCCACGAACCCGTTCCGTACATAATCCGAATCTGTGATTTATGACCAGTTCGCGGAGTCGATGCTGGACAGCAGTGAGGATGGCCTGATGCACAGCCATCAATTCTGCCACCTGACTACTTCGGGGACCAATTTTGTACCCAGCGGAGGGTTCTGGGAACTCCTTCACCCATGCATTCCCTACGCCGGCCACCAGTTATTTTCCCCCGTTGTTGTCAACATGGTAAGAGCATCCATCCACATAGACAGTGGGCATTCCCTCACACTTGTCCTCTTCAAAGACTTTGTGTGGGGAATTAAGGTATGCCTCCATGTTGTCCTTGATTTTTAGACTTTCGTCCTCGAGACAGTTTTCTCTGGCACAATCATGCAAGTCAGCCAGACCTTGCGCGAGGGGACTCTTCTTGTTTTGGCCATATCTGACCTCCACAGGAAAGCCTTGCATTGACAGAATCCAGGAAGTAATTCGTGAATTACTCACATTTCCGGGCCGGATTCTGTCACTTTGGAGATATTGCAGGGGCTGGTGTGGAGTCTCCACTATGATGTGTTCCCCCTGGATGAACGGGCGGTAATTCTTCAATGCCCACACCGTTGCCAGGAGTGCCTTCTCACAATCGTTGAATTTTTCCTCCACAGAGGATAAAGTTTTGCTCGCATAGGAGATTACTTTATTGACCTTGTCATGCTATTGGTATAATACTGCCGTCAAGCACGTATTAGAGAACCCCGTCTCCAGGAAGAACTCCTTGTTTCTGACAGGGTAAGCTAGGCAAGGCGCTTGTGAGAGGCTTCTTTTGAGTTGTCTTACTGCCTCGGCTTGTTCTGGACCCCATTCCCACTTGACCCCCCCCTTCAGGAGATGAATCAGGGGTCTGGTGATCTCTGCGTAGCCCTCAATGAACTTTCTGCTGTAATTAGTCAGTCCAAGGAGGCTCCTTAGTTCCCGCAGAGGTGTGGGGTCTTTCAATTTTTGAAGTGCTTCCACTTTCTTTTCCTGGGGACAGAGACCCTGAGGAGTAATCTCATGCCCCAAGAAATTAACACGGGTTCTACACCACTGTGCTTTCTGAAAGGAAAGTTTTGCTCCGGCGGCCCTCAACTGTGTCAGAACATAACGGATCTCCGCTATGTGTTCCTCTACAGATGAACTTTTAAGGAGGACATCATCTACATAAGCCAGGTTACCCCTTGCACCCAGGTCGGGCATGGCCTTATGTAGGAAAATGTTGAACTCATTACCGGAGTTAAGGTATCCGAAGGGAGTCCGGGTCCATGTGTATTGCTGGACCCCAAAGGTAAAAGCCAGTTTGTATTGGTCCTCCCTACTGACAGGCACAGTCCAGTATCCATTGGTCAGGTCTATTGCAGTGAATACCTGTGACCCCTGGATCTGGGCCAGCCCTTGGTCAATGTAGGGCAGAGGCCATCGGGAAGTATGGACCCGTTTGTTGAGCTCCCTGAGGTCGGCGCAGAGTCTCCACTGGCCGTTTGGCTTCAATATTCCCAGCACCGGATTATTGAAGGTGCTGTGGACTGGACGGATTATTCCCCGGGACTCAAGGTTCTTAATTATTTCAGTAAGGGACTCCATTGATGCGAGAGGCAAGCGATATTGCTTCACAAACACAGGAGTCATGCCAGGGTCCGTGGGGATTGTTGTTGTGTGGATGTCGGTGCGGCCACAGTCATATGAGTCTACCGCAAAGAGATCTTGGAAATCCAAGAAAACTTGTTTCAACTTTTGCTTTTGTTCCAGAGTCACACAGGCATCAGCTAGGTTGACTCTCTCTTCCACCATCTGCCTGAAGCCTGGAAAGACTTCTGGTTTGGCTATTTCAGCGGCCTCCTCCAGCTGGGTGGAGAAGTCCCTGGTCAGAGTGCTGATTTGGACTGGAGGCTTCAGGTGGGAAAGGCAGCCCTCATGGACCTGGAAAATCACCTCATCCCTCCTGAAGTCACAAGTCACATCTTCCTTACCATAAGGGCAGGAAGTGTACACCAGGAAGTTCCCCCCATGCCGGGTAAAAATCCTGTCTGGTGTCGTATTGTCATCACTGTCACTGTCAAAGCAGTCCTTGGGGATTGGCCCTAACAGTTCATTACCTAAATCTATGGAAAAATGTTGGTCATCAACCGCCATTCCAATAATGGTGCCTGCGGCTAGAGTAATACTCTTTACATCGCTGTTATCCACCTCTATTGGAATGGTGTCATGTTCTATGTTGACTAATGGTGTTGGGTTTACCCCTAACCCTTGCTGTTGGAGAGAAGCAATTAGATGTATGTAAGCATCAGGGTTTTGCAAATATTGTCCTCTTAACTTTCACTTCCAGGGAGAATTGTCGGGTCCTTTCTGGGATGGTGACTTCCTCTTTGATCTGAATTTCAACTGCATAAGGTAGCAACTGAGCTGACCTAAATGCTTTTTCTGGATCATCAAAGCCCATGGGATTATCCGCTAATCTGGACCAAGCTTTGAAGTTTATTAGGTCCAAACTAATGGCAAAGCGATTGAGAATGTCACTGCCTAAGTAAAAGGCGGCAGTGACGTCTCGCACGACCCAACAATTATGGACTATGCTCTTGTTGCCAATGGAGATTTTGAGCATACACCTGCTTGGCAGGAGATGTTTGGAATTAGGTGCTTCCAGGTCCATTTCCCATTTGTCTATCAGTTTGAATATGGGAATGGCTGGATCTTTTGGGAGTTGGCGGAACATGGCTTCGCTGATGAAGCTCTTACCGTTGTTCACACACACTCGAGCGAGAACAGAGTCCTTCCCATCATTTAATTGGACAGGGATGAACAACTGCTCTCCAATTTGCTCAATATCAGCCAGGCTCTGAGCTGATTTCACATCTTTCTGGACTATAGGAGTGGGAGTTTCTGATTGTGGATTAGTATAGAATCTCAGAGTGTTTCCTTCCAGCGTGGAGTACCACTTTAGACTGGAAGGAAGGTTGATTTTCAGAAATAGAGAGGACCCTCCATCACCAGTCTGTTGTCCTACTGCTATTACTGTCACGTCTGGAATTTGGTTGTTCTGGAAGTGAAATTATACTTGGTCAGATTTTTGTTCAACCATGTGGCAGGTGCCGTTTAAACTAACATGGTTGACACTCTGTTTTAATTTTATTGGTCGGCTAGTCTGGGTCCAGAGGACCTTGTTTACGCAATCTATTAAGGGTGACAACCTCCTCAGGAGGTCATTCCCCAGTAAACAAGGGGTGCCCTCTGGAGTCACTACTATGACCGGGTGTTTCACCTTGTGTCGCCCGATCTTAATGTCCAAGTCTGCAGTCCCCTCAATGGGAATTTCCTTCCCGTCAAAGTTCTGCAGTTGTCCAGGAAGAGAGGTGAGAGGAATTTGGTAATTCTCTCCCCTTCCTGCATTCAGTTCGTCAAAGGCCCTTCTGGACAGAAGGGTAGCTTGAGATCCAGTGTCCACCAGTGCCAAAATTGTACCCTGCCCCTGTACTTGTACCGGGGCATAGTATCTTCCCTCCTTCTCCTCAAGGGGGCACAGATAATGCACATTTTTGGACAACTGGTGGGCTAACTTTCTGGTTTTGGACATCGCTAGCGAAGAGATTTGGGCAGAATTCTGTGGAGAGCCTTGGGAATCTGAAAGAAAAAGTTGGCAACTGGAGATCAGAGCCATTGTGGGTTCCCCTGGCTCCGGTTCTGGGCCGCCCCCCCCTTGTAGGAGGCAGTCATCAGGATGGGTTTGAACCAGGGGTTTTTCTTGCTGTTGGTTCTGGGATGAGATGATGGGCGGCGGTAGCTCAGTCTCCATATCTCCCCAGTCTGGATTTGCATCCCTAGGGACCCATTTTTCTTTGGGAGGAGTTCCCCCCTCTCTGAAGGAGAAGATCCTTTTCCCAGGATCCTCTGAGGATCCCTCTCCCTCAAATTGGAAGATCTGTACCTCCTCCTCAAACTGAGTCTGTTTGGGTCTTTTGTTTCTCCTACCCCCCCTCTGCTCCTTAGGAGGCAGACTTTCAGGGGCAAGAGATTTTGTTTCCGGTTCCTGGTTTTCCAGGGGCTGTTTACAAGTTGGGAAGGAAGTTTCCTCCAAGGCTTTACACCCCCCTTCCCCTTGTGCCTCCTCCCTGGGAACCGGTGAGTTATCGGGGTGCTGCCCCGTCATTGTTCTGGGGCACCAGGTCCAGAGTTGGGTGCGTTCTGCGCCGGCATACCGATCTGAGGGTTCTGCTGAGCCCTCAGTATGTGACCCAGATCCCGCGCCATGTTTTGAACCTGGCGCTCTAACTGGGAAACCCGCTCAGGCTGATACGGGGCCCTGTTTTCTCCCCTGGGCTGATCCCGGGAAGGGTAGCTATCCCTTCTTTGGTAGTACCCCTGGTTGGGAAGATTTGCATACCCCTCCACCCTTGGCCTCCCATCTCCCAGATTCGGTTGTCTGGGCTCAGGGAATTGGGGAAAGAAGGGTGGAGGATTTTGGGGTTGGAAGTTGGGTGGATACCTGGGGAAAAAGTTCTGCCCAGGATTTGGAGAATTTCTGCCCTCCTATGGGAAGTTAGGAGGGAAGTTCCCTGGGTTAGGTGCTTGGCTGGATCCCCCCCCCTTGGGCTGGAGGAGTCCACACATAACCCAGGATGGGTCGATTTCCCTTGTAACGGGGACTTACATAATCAGGAGAGCGAGGGACCCCATTTTTGGGGCTGCCTCCCGGGCTCCCTGTCTGTGACTGGCCCGAGGACCTTCTGGGCCTAGCATTATTAGGTGCAGGTAGGTTTTTAGGCCCCCCCCATCTCCAACTCTAAAACGGAGGTGACCTTTACCTCTGCCACCTTGGCAGCAGCAGGGGTGTTGTTGGCTTTGGGGTTTTTGGGCGCATTATTTTTATTTTCTATTGGCTTCTGCACCTCATAGATCCGGGTCGCCTGTTCAATGACCCAGTCTAAAGATCTTTTCTCGTGAAAATCCCTCACAAGCTGGGTCATTATGTATTTGGGCAAGGCATGGAAAAACGTATTAATAAATTCTCTGCTATCCGTGAGCACCTTTCTTGTGGTCTGTGCAAAAGCACGCTATAACTCCTGCACAAATTCTTGTGGGGCCTGATCCTCCCCACATTGCAAATTGTAGGCTGCCTTGCGAGCCTCTTGAGGATTTCTGTGAACAGAAAAATGTTTCAAGATGGCCGCCTTATAGGTGGACCATCTTAAATGATTTTGGTCCTCCAGCCCCGCAAAGAAACTGGAGTATTCCGGGGAGAAGGTCCACTTTACATATTGAATACAGCTTTGGCTGTCCTTCAAATGGAAAGTCTCCATCATTTGCTCAAACAACTCTAAGTGCTCCCAAACAGAATACTTAGCGTTATTATGGTAAGGCGTGATGACGCTCCTGATCGCCTTAATCTGCTTTAAGGGGTCCTTAAGCAAGGCCCTTTTTGCCTTACTGGCCCTTTTGGTTCGGGTAACCCTGGTCCATTCATCTTCTGACTCAGAGGCACTGCTCCCTGAGGTTCCCGTCAGATCTTCCAGGTTTTCCCGGATTCTGCGAGCCTGGGAATGGCTGGCAGAATGTGGGGACCTGGTCTCCTGTTTCCTCTGGTGCTCAGAGGAGTCTTCAGATCCCTCCTTGCGGCCAGGATTTGCTGGGTACCCCCCCACTGACCTAACTGGGCAGAGGTTTTCAGAATGCCCTTAATGGGCCTACTCTCCTGGGGTTTCCCACTAAATTGCACTGTGCTTGGGTGCCCATACCCGGATGCCCGCCCCTCCATACCTGGGTGGTACTGGCCTATGAGCCCCATACTTTTGTCTGGATAGTAGTCTGCCATCCCTGTGGCCCGGTGCTCATGTGCGCCGGGGAACATGGGGGTGGCAGAGTCCAGGGACTGAGAGGTATGAGGGCCTCTGGTACTAGGGCTCCTGAGGTTATGCTCCGGAGTTTCCCTTTCCCAGCGAACCTCATCTCTATCCGCCCCTGCTCCCTGTTGCAATGCAAGAGCCTGCATTTGTGCCTTCGGTTCCTCAGTTAAGGCCTTACTAGACTCTATCAGTCTCTCCTGCATCGCTACCTGTTGTTGGAGCCTATCATTGTGTTGACAGAGGGCCTCATTTTCCCTCTGTGCTTCCTGGTTGGTCCTGGAGAACTGGGCCAGTCTTTGCTGCAGGAGGTTTACCTCCTGAGTCCCATCCCTACTGGCCTGCTCCTTTCTTGCCAGAGCCTCTTCCACCCTTCTGGTGTGCTCTACCAAGTTCTGGTTTTCTTTTTGGAGGTCACCCCGCCCCTGGAGGGCCAGGTGATTTTATTCAATTTCCTTTTTTAAGTGGCAGACTTCCTGGCCTAAAGTGTCTCTTTCCTGACTGAGAGCCTGCATCTGTGCTGCCAGGTCGTCCCTCTGCCGTTGAAAGGCACCAGCTTTTTGGCGCTCCTGATCAAACTCTGCCTGGGTATCCAGGTCTTTCAGAATTAGTTTGTTGCTCTCTGCCTTCACTCTATCTAGGTGGCCTTGCAGGGTGACTACCTGCTCAGCACATACCCTGTTGAAGTCCAGTTGTTGCTCCAGCTTTTTCTGGTTTTGCAGTAGGGAGTCCAAACCTTCTTGGTATTCCTTCTGCAAGGCCAGAAATCTGGTATCCTGCTCTGCCTTTTCCCGTTGCAGGATGTCCATATCCTCTTTTATTTTAATGATGTATTGCCTACTATCATCTTCTGACTCCTGGCTCCTCTGCAGCCTCTGCTCAGAAGAGACCAGGTCAGATTGGACCTTCTCTAACGCCATCTGTTGCCTATTTGCCAGATTTTGGCTTTCAGCACATCTATCCTGCATGTCTCCCATATATAGGTACAGGTATGCCGCTATCCTAACAATCTTGTCGTGTTCATCTTTGGCCTTAGGGGCCATGTATAGTTCACTCAGGGCCACATGTAAGGGACCCTGATCTCTATATATATCTGACCCTGTTTCAGTGACCTGTTGTGTGATTGCCTGCAACCACGCATCCTGGCCCTGTTTGGTCCATTCACCTCTCACAAATAGCTTATGTAGGAGGTGCTCTCTGGCTATTTTCATGTCTACTAAGGTCGTCATTCTAGAGATTGGTCTCTGTCCTGACTTACAGAAATTAGTATTTTATTTTTGCAAAACAGACCTTTTTCTTAGAGCGTTCCTTTGAGGAGTGCTTTACAGCGTAACACAGCGTGGTGATCCGACCGGATAGTGTATCTGGTCAGCTGGCACACTGTATTAATCTGCACAAGTGTTAGATCTAACCCAAACGTCCGGCACGAGCCCCCAATTTGTAAGAGGATTCAATTCAACACTACAGCTAAGTCAATGCCTAGTCTGGAGACTGAATGGAAACCCTTATCGATATATCTTTATGTCCAGTTCATGCGTTCTGGATGACTACCCCTATATAACACCCCTCTCTTGGAATCCTCCTGACCCCACTGAGCCAAGAAGTAGTTCTGTTTTGCAAGTTTAAAAGGTTTATTTGATAATTTAAACAATAGATATATATATCACACTTTAGAATAAATTAATAATTGAATATCACACTTAATCTGATCAGTAATCAATAATGGATAGTCTGGCACTAGCACACTTCTTTATAATCAATGATGAGTGGTTATAGGATGGATAAGATAGCAACAATACTTTTATGGTTTCAAATGGATGCAAGGTGGAATGAAATGCAGTACAGAAAATAACTTGATAGGATTTCAACAAAACAATGTAATCACTTTTCTCTGGCAATCCCCTCCCCCCCTTTATGCAATGCAAGGAAATGGAAGGAAAGCACACAGTTCTCAGAAATGCAATCAAATGTAATTCAGTTCACCCCAGCAAGCTTAGATTACAGATCGGAGTTTTAAACCCAGGCCCAAAATGCTTTTACATGTGCTGGCAATGAAGTGAAAAATATGCTAAAATGCTTTTAATTCCCCCTAGAGGTTCAGGGTGAGTGGTATCTAGTTAATATTAGTCCAGGCTCACTTTAGCAAGGATCTAGGAGTAACTAGCAGGTTAAACGAATTTTTGGCAACTGAAAGCAAGAAAACTTCTGTTTTCACACGTGTAGAAATTTGCAAATCGCGGCAAATTCGCGAGTGCGTTTTTCTCGATTACAGAGGAAGTACAAGGACTATCACTATCATTTTGGGGTCCTAGGACAGCCTAGGATCTCAGCTTCCAGATGAAAGTTACTGCAAGTCTCTAGGACAAACGGTCACGGAGATATGAGCGATTAAATAAAGGTCGTTTTTCAGATTTGAAATTTTAAAGTTCAAAAAGACAAGTGACAGCTAGCAACTAGAAAATGACAGGTGACAGTTAGGAGGCAGTTCTACTTAGATTAAAATAGCTTGGATTATATTATTTTAACTAAGAGATTGGTTCTGCACAGTTCTGCTGGGTACTCACAATATATTTTTAAATAGGCCTCGCCACGGATCTGGTCAGGTTTTAGACTGGACTCTGGTCTGGTCTCTGCACTTCACAGTGATCTGGGTCAGCTCTCTCTCTCTCTCTGGATTCTGGAGATTGATGGATTTGAAGTCTGGATCTTTCTGCACAGCTTTCTCTAGAGATTGATGGAGGTAAAGTATGGATTTTCCGGCAGAGCGTCCCGCAGCAGATGGAAATGAAGGTCCCTATCTGTCCTGACTGTCTGCTTTTATGTGTATTGAAAATGGGTGTGTGTGCAGCATCACTAGCCAGCCCCTCTCTCAACTGCCCATTGGCCCAATTCTCCCCTCTCCCATGATTGGGGAAGGAACTGTGAGTCAGAGTGATGCTGTAGGTTTTATGGGTCAGAGGATCCTCCCCTGTCAAATTGCACACAATCTATATTTGATAAAAAAAAACATATTTGCACAGGTACACATTTGTTTAAAATTACATGCACCCCTCACATATCACAGGAGGTATACCCTGTCCAGATCTGCTCTTCCTGAGAGCTTGCATTCAGAAATGGCAATATTTTGCACTTTTTAACTGGTTTGCAATATCGGACATTAACCCAAATCTACACACATGTGCGCAAGGAGTATGGACATTAATTGATGAAGTGTCAGATTTTTAACATGCATACATTTTGAGTAATATCCTCTTTTCCGCTAAACCCCCCCAGAACATACCACCGGGTCCTAACACGTCTTCAAATGTGCACCGAAAAATCACAAGAATTATGGCATCATTTAAATAATTATGCCAAGTCCGTACTATGAGTTATTCATCTTTTTCTAAAACCATATTCTGGCTGGCAGGGGTTTGTCTTTTCAGGTCACATGGTACAGAAACCAGTCTTTCCAGTTTCTGCCAAGCTCAGAGACCCTGCCCCTCCCAGCTTCTGCCAAGAGGAAGCTGTTTTACGACATCTGCAATAAACCATCTGCCTGGGTGAAGGGGGTTGCATTGTTCAGAGCTCCTGTATTCTGTGGGGGCTCCCCTTAATTCAATTATCAGAGAGATGGCATATCCTTAGTGTGGCCAGCAGGAAACAGCCAGGCCTGGGAAGTTACTTGTGAATCAAGTTTCACTCCTGATGGGGGGTAGTTGCCAGGCAAAATTGGAATCTCTTTAAGCCAGTTTTTAGCCACATGTCATTTCTGTTCCCCAGTTTTCTGCATTCAAATAACTAACAATTTTTTACATATGCAGCTAGAATGCTGATTCTAAGTTTAAAACTATGACATTTAAACAATTGCACCCTATGTGACATTCAAAAGTAGGTCACTCATTTCTTTTAAACATTTAGATTTTTAGTGTCTTTCAGTCCAAATTTACTTAAACTGCTGAAATCCACAACTCAGCCAGTCTTGTTATAACATTCAAGTCACTTCAGAATATAACTTTAGATTGTATCCACCTCTCAGTAAGTCTTTCTTTGGCCTGCTTTGGGTTCATTTATTCAGTTTTCTACAAAAAAGTAAAATCTGGTGTTGTTTTAAAACGCCGGCTTTCTGATAGTGGTGAGTACTGGTACTGCACCCATTTTTGGGATTTAAGAAATGAATTCCCCACAATTCTAGGTTGCTTTTGGCAATCAGCATTGCCATTCCCAATGGTTTCAGACTACTGTGCGGGTAGTCCAATGTTGTTTTTAGGCAGTGCCCTTCTGTGCCCATAACATCGGCAAAAATGGGTGGCAGCCTATTCTTCATGCACTTCCCTGGGCATTTTCTGGGAAGCTCTGGCCATCATGATGTTTCCCATGTCAGTACTGCACAGTTTTGAGGTAGGGCTCGGATGCATGGGTAAATACATCCCACAGTATGCAAATGTTGAATGGGAGGACAAAAGGTAATACCTTTGGACAATTTACTTTCAATTCAACTCAGGGCAGCAGCATAATCGTTTAAGTGATCACTAACTTCGTCCCCTCTGAAATCAATGGCTTGATTGTCAAAGAGCACTCGCCCCTCTCGGACCATTGCCAGCTGGTTTTCTACCTAAAAAACAGCACTTGGCAGACAAATGAGAACACCGGTCCCCCAAGAAACTTCGCAACCTCCCCCACAATTCACAGGTTGATGAGAGTAAAAACAAATGTATCACAGCCCTCTATTCCAACTAATTAAGAAATATGACCAGCGCCTTCCTCAATAAAACGGACAACTTGAAAAGAGCCCACTCAAATCAAGCTATTGGAGACATGGATAAAATAATTATCAGGGCAGCAACATACTCAAGTTACAAATCCCCAACATGATATGAAGCACAAAGACCAACTGAATACATGGTTTGGGAAGGACTGCAAAAACCAAAACTTAGCTAACCTAAATCACAAGGACCCAGTGGAAGACTAGGCTTCGCACAAAATATCGATGCAGACTCTATGATTATAATTCAACAATAAGGAATACAAAACTGGAAAACATGACCAGCAAACTGGCTCTGATCGAGGCTGCAATCGACAGCAACTCCTTCTGGGAACACTTGCCACAAATAAGACACATGGTATAACCATTGGTAAGGGCCAGATGTCTTTAGAAACGTATAGTGACTGAAAACCTCACAAGGCCAGAAAACTGTCCTGACAAAGCTAAATCTCCTGGCGGGAATGATCAAAGACCAGCAACCCCCATAGACAAGCCTAAAACAATTGACAAATTAAATTGAGGTATCCAAAATCAAAGAAATTCTGTGACCCAGATACATTACTAAATTAGATCCTCAAGCATGGTTCCTACCAAATCCAAAAAGTCCCTAGTGGAACTATGTATGCAGTGTCATTCTACAATCTGGGCACTCACCAGACACTTGATCTGAAGGGCTCATAACTCCTATCTATAAAGATGGGGATGCCCTTGACTAAAGCAACTACAAGGGAATCTTTATAAACCGTAACCTTGGCATACTATTTTGCAGCCTCATGAACCCCAAAAAAATACGGAACTTTCTAATCGACGCTAATATAAGGTGTATAGTATTCCTACCCACACATCCTCTTGAAGCCCCTATTCAGCAAATATTTGAACAAAAATAGGGGGGGAAATATTTGCTCTCTTTAGATTTCCAAAAAGCTTTGGATTCAATCTAGCACCCTGTGCTAAATATTAATTGACAGCAGACTGGAAACGGGGGGGAGGGGGAAGACCTAAGACATAAAAACATCTGTGTACTTCTCAATCAGCTGCAAAGTGAACATTAAAAATATGCAAACTTTAGACCCGAACAAGGAGTGGGAAAGACGGTGGAACCTCAGCTCAACCCTGTTCACTCTCTATATCAATGACCTCTGTACGTTACTAGAGGAATCCCAGGTCTGAGACTGAAGGGCATGGATACATCATGCCTGCTTTATGCAGTTAACCTGGTCTCACTAGCACCCAACAAGGAAGGACTCGCATACAATGGTAACCTCCTCAAAGAATATACTGCAAGACCTGGGCCCTAAAGGCGAACCTAAAAAAAGACCAGCATCATGATATTCCAGAAATGAGAAAAGAACAATAGCAACACATTCAAACTATTCCTTAATGGCACAGAAGTTCAGCATGTTAGTGACTACACTTGTTTAGGTCTCAGAATAAGTGCATCTAAGTTATAGGCTGGCAATACAAATACTGCCAAGAAAAGATCTTCTGTGCATTCTATGCCATCAAGAAGCAACTATCATATCATTTTAAAAAAAATTATAATTGGTTATTTATATCGCACTTACTACCCAGAGGTTTCTAAGCGTAGTCCCGGCGATCGAACCTGTGTTGCATCTGCGTCGTCTTGCTTCCAAGGTGAGTGCATTGCCCAGAGCTATCCTCCCAAGACATATTTCAATCTGCCTGTAAAATTAGGTAAAGCTTTTTGACACCACCATTAACCCTGTCCTACTTGCGGGAGTATGGTGTGAGGTCCAATACTAAAGAAGTGTGTGCGGAATGGAGTAAATGTACCAAGGAAATTCTGCACCTCCAGCTCTGCAAACTCGTTGCATATAAACTGCCCAAACCATGGGTGTAGAGAAGAACTAGGGACATTTCCCCCCTGTTGCTCAACATCCAAAAGCACATTTTTAAATTCCGGTGCCATATCAAGAGCAATAACCCAAATGCCCTACTCTAACAGGCACTGTGAGATGAAACTGCAAAACCCTTGAAACAATCCCTTGATCAATATATTACAGAAATGTGGTCGTTCAGCAGCAGCGCCCCACAGTTTGACAGCAAAGTAAACCAGAGACAGGAGGAGAAACTGGTTAAGGACTTAGAACAGACCCTAACGAAGCAATACGCAATGTACTACAGATCAGAACTAGGACCGCACAGCAAGCTAGAATGCTACAGGTCATTAGGATAAAACTTTGTAGTTGGAGAGTGCCTAATTTTTGTAAAACACTAAAAGCCCCATCAAACAATAAATATAGACTGAGTGACCACCTTGTGGAAAAAGAGACTGGCCGATACAGCTCAAACAAGAACCTCAGGAAGGACAGAATCTGTCGTGTGATTTAGGAGAAGTAGAAAACTAGATGATATGCTTTCCCTTGCAGGCATGGACATTCAAGCCACTTGTCCTCCCAGATTTTCCTAGCTAAGGAAAGTAATTGCCTGCAAAACTAAATAAGACCAGCTCTGCTTCATCCTTGGACACATTCCAGAATTAGCAGAGAGAATGCCAGAGAGAATGCCAAACTGTGTATGCATGACACTAGTGAAGATAAGGTGCATAAGGCAATATGGACTTTAGAAAAAAGCTGAAACCCACACTGATCACTATTGAAGAGAATGTAACATTTATCTATCAAAATTATTTACTTTTGTAATATTTGACTAACTTGTCATGCCAATAAAGTACCTTCTATTGTATTATGAGTCGTCAGGAATATGGCTAAACCTGGGGGTACCACCTCCCCAGGTGTTGGGGGTCCGCCCCCAGATCACCAGAGCAGGCCACCCCGACGTCGGCATCGCCCGACGTGCTCACGAGGGCTGCGCTCTCGCGGCCAAGCATTGGCAGGGATCACCCTGTCTTCTCCGTATCACCCAGGCCGGGGTTGCCCATTCGACCATGGTCACATGGTCCAGACATCCACAGGCAGGGTTGGACTGGCCCCATCGGCCCATCGGCCACTGGCCGATGACCTTTGGGACCTGGGGGCCAGTTTTTTCCTGAGGCCACCCCTGGGCCGTTTTTTTTTTATTGTTTATTAGGTCGGCGCGGGCGCGGCACGGGCGGCCCAAGCTTAGCTAGGCCTTTTTTTTAATGTCTGTGCGCTGTGCGCAGTGCGCACGGTGCATGTGCCGTGCCCGTGGCGGCCTGGGCCGCTGGGCGTGGCCATGAGCAGCCAGCTCGCCTCGGGCGCCGGGCCCAAAAGGAAACACAAAGGAAAGGAAACTGACACATTGTCAGTCACGCTGCCGCACGCAGCGCTCTTACTCTCTGGGGACTGGGGGGGGCCGGGCCGGCACACCCAGCCAGGGGGAGCCTCTGCGGCTAAGCCTGGAGCTGCCGGTGCTCTTGTCCTGACCTGAGGAGCATTAGCATATTCATCAAAGCAAGGTAACAACAACACACACGTTGTTACCTTGCTTTGATTTTTGAAATGCATGATGCATGCATAAATAATCATGATGCATCATGCATCATGCATGCTTCATGCATATGAGAGGGCAGGCCATGCCAGGCCGGCGGCGGCGCATCGGGTCCCGCACCCCCTGTGAGAATTTATAGTGTAGTCGTGTTAACAATAACAAATGAACGAATACAAACTCCGGCGGGGGTGGTCTGCAGTCAGACTGTAGCACACAGCAGGAGGTTGGCTGGGCTGTTCACTCCCTCTGGCTCCTCTGCCTGCAGGGCTGGGGCCTGGCTGCCGGGGGCGGGGCTGCCCAAGTTCACACACAAGTTGCTTTCAACTTTCAGGAAGTATCAACAAGTTGTTGATACTTCCTGAAAGTTGAAAGCAACTTGTGCCTGGGGCTGCGACGACAGACAGACTCCGTGCCGCCACAATCTTGGAGCCGGAGAGAGTGTGGACATGTGGGTGACTCTCTCTCTGGTGGTATAGTGGGCCTCCTCCTGACCCTGGCATTATTTTTTGGACACGAGTCGACAAGGCAGGCGGCAGCCCACAGAGAGTCAGCCAGCTGAGCCAGCCCAGTGCCCATTGCCAAGACTGACGAAGAAGACACTGTCTGCAGACTGCAGGCAGCCAGCAGGCAGCAGCACTAGTAGTGGCTACGGTGCTCACAGCCAGCAGCCTGCCCCTCCTGAGCCTGGCCCCCCGCAGCAGCAGCAGACTGAGCCTCGGCCGGGGCGACTTTGCTGTCTGTGTGTGCATTGAGGCATCGACTCGAGACCTGCTGCAGCCTGCCACACACCACACATCGCAGTCGCAGTGTCCAGTATCGACGGTGAGTGCCACTGAAATTAGATAATTATTTCATTATTTATTCTGCTCATAGTCGCTACTACTGCCCCTGAGCGATCCGCCCGAGACTTGCATTTTGACAGACTTTTTTTTTCCAAGTACAAACTCCTGCTGCCAACCTTTCGGTGCTTCCTGCAGCACACGAGACACGCGCACAAACCACCATGCAGTAACCCAGGAGTGCTGCGCATGCATTCCTGGTTCTTGCTGTGTAGCGTCTAGTCCCCCAGTGTTGGCCTCCTCCCAGCCACCGCTTCTTCTACGGGTGTACGTTTTGTGGCTGAGGCAAGTCTGCCACCCGCCCCACTTCCATGGGCCCTGCTCTGGGCCGTGGCCCTGCACTTGTATGTCCCCCAGTGCTTCTTCACTTCACATGGGGTGCTCTGGTGCACATCAATGCCATTGATGTTGTTTGTTGTTTCAAGCCACAGGACACGGCACGCAGCAATGCCGTCTCTATTCCCATCAAGGTTGAAAAGTGTCCTTTGTTTCCTGCACAAATGCTCCAATACACCCCTTCCCACCACCCTTGCTCCCCTGGTCTTTCTTCATAGCCATCTATAGTCTCTGGGGCCAACCAGGCATGGATTGCGGCTGTGTCTAGGTTTTGAAGTTAAATGCACACTTGTTTAATTCATTTAACAGATTCCCACGTTTTCAAACAACATGTTGACTGGGACAAAATGTGCATAAAAAA
The DNA here is from genome assembly GCF_040938575.1 of Ambystoma mexicanum. NCBI lineage: Eukaryota > Metazoa > Chordata > Amphibia > Caudata > Ambystomatidae > Ambystoma > Ambystoma mexicanum. The sequence goes on from NC_090924.1 coordinate 1,438,465,765, forward strand.
GTGTGCATCCATCATGGCCTGTTTTGTCATGCAGCACTGGGTCAGATGTCATACATTTGACGTGGAGCCCTTTTCTGAATGGCGACATTGCAGTGAGATGTGTGAGCCTGCATGTGCATCTTTGTGGGATTTCCCATCTCATTGTGATGTGTACGTTTTGCAAAAATCAAGCACAGTGGGCCTAATTAGCAAAGAATGGACACTGGACCCCTTCAGCATCTCAGATTAGCGCATGCAACCTCATGCCTGATTCACAAAACCTAAAACTGCTGCAAATCCAGAAATGCCATGAGCATCTCTGAAACGCGCATGATCAAATCTGTGTGAATCACATTTGTACGTGAGCATCACAGAGCTTCTGGCATCTCAGGGCTGGATTTCGTTCTGGGCCTTGTGAATATGCTATAAAAACACCAATTCATGCTATCCTCCCCATTCCGTGACCACTTAAGCAGTTAACGAGTGTTAAATAGCTTTTAATACCCTTGATTTCTGACAGCAATGTCACAGTTCTTCATATTATTAAGCGCCAGCAGTGTTGCTGTCACCAGAGGTCTTGTATGTGAAGTGCACTTTGTATATTGGTGTATGCCTGATGACTTGTTTGCCTGTGCACTGCCCAAATTAAAAGTCCCCGAGGGATTTGGGACATGCATACAACGCCCTGGACTAGTTTCTTGCTTGGTAAATGCAGTGGGGCCTGAGAGGGAGGGGGTGCCCTGCAGGGGATACCCCTCAGGGCGTGCCTTATGGTGGCCAATTCCAGGATGTCCTCCTTAGTATAATTCGAAAGGTCGAAAAGCTTTGATGTGTTGCGGATCTGGGTGGTAGTGTGCCGGCATGGGTGTAATTTTAGGGGTGGGACAGGGGTGTTTGTCCCCCCCAACTTTCATGGAACACCATTTTGTCCCCATTCATTTGGTTGGGACACCTTTTTTTCGGATGTTATGTCCCCCCAACATTTTCAGAAAAGTTACTCCACTGTGTGCCGGGGCTGCAGTCAATGAACTGTGTCGGAGGTGTGATGTCCGGGCGATGTCCTGAAATGCAGCCGTGTACTTGGAATGAGCAGCTGGTGTGAAATCATAGAAATTGTACACAGGCACAAGTGCTGTTATCACGAGGGCACACATTGCCTTAGTACAGAAACATACTCTTGCAATGCAACCTTGCACCAGAGCATTGTTTATCCTACACTTATTCCTTTGCCCTGGTGCAAACACTCCTTGAAATTATATTTGTTTTTCACAAGGGCAAACAAGTGCCACTTGCCCCAGCACCAGTGCAAGTTTTCTGTAATACCACCCAGGAATGCATCTCTTCTGCGCTGCCTAGAAACCCTGCGCTTGGAGGGTTAATGCACGAGTGGGCGCAGCATAATATGCATGACCAGGAGCTAGGACTGGCCTATCGGCCCGTGAGCTTTTAAGGTTAGCTGGTGCCACTGCGAGGCTGGCGAGGGAGGGGGCACTCTCAGTCCCCTGTCGCTGTGTCCCGAAGGCGGGCTGACTCTGCTCCAGCCCCAGGCTCTCCATGGGGACTAGCCTCCCAGAGAGCTTGCAGGTGTAGCTCTAAGGTGTCCCCCTCCGCCCACTCCCGCACACATTAATAGAAAGAAGGCACCTCTGGGGAATGGCAGGCGGAATCTCCAAATTCTGCTTTGCTGGAAAATATGTCGCCCCTCTAACTCTTTACTGTGGGCTCTCAAAAAGTATTTGCACGTGCTGTGAGCTGGCACAAAAGGAAGGCCAAAAAATAAGAGACCTGAAAGGAGCCCCGAGACCCCTGGTGCCATGCACCATCAGAAGCCCAATGCCAGTGGCGTGTATCAACCCAAACAGCTCTGGAAAGCAGACCACAGGTTGCAGGTTCGAATCCCAGCAAGGCCATCTCAACCTTTCATACCAACACAGGTTGGGTGATATTGTACGCATATTAGTTATATTAAAAAAAGAGCTTGAGCGTAAGTGCTCTACAATAACCTATTATCATTTGGCCTTGGACGTCTGTTTGGATTCACAGTAATTTGACAATATGGATCTATACACACAGATATTATGGTACATATGGTGATTCATTCTTGTATACACAGTTATGTTATTTGATGAGTTGTGTTGTAATGTAACAGACACATGAACCATGCATAAGTAGCATTTTCTGTAAAGTCGTGAATTGACGCGAATCACGGATGATGGTTTAGGGCCACTTTTTTGATGCGAAGGGTGGGCCACTTTTTTTTGGGTGTCCGGGCCTATTTCTTGTCCCAGTCCGACCCTGTCCACAGGGGGATGTTGTTGCTCAGCAGGGTCGCCGTCCTAGAGAAGGGTCACGTGGCTAGGCCCCACACACACTGTACTGCACCAGCATGGTGCACAACCAAAAACACAGGAGTCCGTGATGGAATCGACTGACGAGCCGGAAACGGCTCGTTCTTTTTATTAACTTGGTCACATGGTTCCCCCATGTGACCAAGACAACAAACACTGGGAGATACCATGTCTCCCAACAGGGGTGACATGCAACACCAGGCACCTCGTTTGGAGTATGGACTGGAGGGACAGTTTCAGTATGCTATCCGGGGATACTGTTAGGAACTCTGCCTCTCAGCCTGAGGCACGCTCTGCTCTTGCCAGGCCGTCGGTGGCAGCCCTGCTAAACATGAAGATACATGCTGGCAACGGTACGCCGCACTTCTGTGTACATATTTCGAATGGGAGTGATCCCCCTTCAAAGATGGCCACCTATCATGTAGACTCTTTACTGTACCACTTCTAGGTACTTCTGCATCTCATACTCTCGCCTTTTTAATACTAATACTCCTGCAGCCAATGTGTATCAACATTGGAAGGAGATCGCAGCTAGGCATCTAAGGTTTCAAAGACCAACAGATAGGAGTTTGCTTCATTGCGTTATCCTCGTTACCTTGGTAGGGGTGGGGAGGGAGAGGGCAAAGTTTTATTTCTAAAACCCTATCTTGTTGTCTCTCCCAAAACAGCTCCTGAGCTGTGTTGACTTGTTATCTTTGTACTTTCATGAGTGCATCGCCTACATCGCTCCTGTGTGGAGTATTCCCATAGCCTGGGAGCTAAAATACAAGGGGAAGCCTTTTCCAGAGGGTTGTGGTACTTCCCAGGGATTCTTGAGAGACCTCCATTAGAAGCAGCTGCCATCCAAAGGTTGTTCATTTGGGTTGCAAACAAGTAGAGAGTTGGGGGTGGGGGGGGAAGTAAGGGGGAGATTCTGGGCAACAGACCGATGGGTGATGGTTGATTGCAGAGCAAGTTGTGGTGGAAAATGAACAGGTTATTGGGAAGCCGTGTGCTGTTGGATGGACAGAGCAGTGAACGGAACAGACTGCTGTGTGTCAGGCATTTGGCCTTTCCTGTACTATGTCTGTGTCTCTATACTGGAAGTATAGCACAGACTGGAAGTTGCCATGGCAACTAGGTGCCAGACAATAGAGCACATCCTGTGTAACTCACCAGAGCACAGCGCTACAAGTCATGACATCTGTTACAGGAATAATGGAACACAGAAGAAGCCGGCGAGGACAGCACTCCATCGCTCGACAACCTTGCAGTGAGTTCGCCTTTCATTCTGTATCTACATTTTCCTTTGTGTGTATTCCGACCTCGGCCTGTCCCTGACCGAGTTATTGCATTACTCTAGGAATAGTGTATCTGACCTGGGCCTGTGTAAGGTATGAGGCAGGAGACGAAGTTGTATGCAAGCACAAGCTTTATTCAGCAGGTCCACCGGCTGTCCCTCCACCGGCTGTCCCTCCATCAACTGTCACTCGTCCGCATGCCATCTCCATGAGCTCAATAGATGCATGAGCTTGCGCAGATGGAACGAGGACGCATATGAATGAAAAAACATAACGTATATAAATAAGTGCTTAATAGAAATAAACTACAATAACAAATCACTACATATCTCCATCCCCAAACATTTAACAACTTCTAAAGAAATTTAAACAAAAATTCATTTCACAAAATCTTTCATCCATCCAGGTTTGTTTTTTAGTCTCTTAGAACTGAATCCATCCTTGGCTTCAACATTGTCATCAACAAGAAACTTTTCCTTAGAAATCTCATTTTTGTTTATTTCCTCATCCACAGCTTTAGTTTCCACCATTCCTTCCTTTGTTTTAGCCTCTGCCAACTTACCCTGTGACTGTTGCACCCCGCCATGCACATCACTCCAGAAGACGGGCTTGTTCTTTAAAAGGTACGCACAAACATGTTTTCCTTCCTTATGGTATGCGGCGCTTCATTCCCCCGTTCCTTTCACAATGGAGATTGCGGCAGGGATTGAACAAACTACGAGTACCATGATGCTCCACTGCACTATCATGTGCCCTGCGCCTCCAATCACCGTGCTCTGAAGTTTTGCTTTCTCTTTCGGATAAATGCAGTCTTTTCATTCAGCTCGCTGCTTCTGATTGAAGTTGCTGACGCCTTTGAAGTTTCGTCTTCGTCCTTTCTTGAAAATCTGGAATTCTTGACCTTTGCCTGCCTAACGGACCGTCTTGTCTGCTGCTTTGTACTTTACTGCCAGGTTAGTGTACCAGGACCTATTTCTTGTTTTCACGGACTGCCTTGCCAAATTGATTTTGTACTTCTGCTACCCGCACGTTAACAGGACCCTTTCAAGTCTTGCTCCTAGCCCCGAACAGCACATCTAACAGGATTACCGTCTGGGATTCATTGACATTTCTATCAAGTCTGATCTATTGGACATTGGGAATTGTGTTTACCTTTCTTCAACAAGTGCACAGGGGGACGCTGCGCAGAGTGTGCACCAACCCGGAACTAGTGCGCTCCTCGTGCCGTTAGGGTTAGAACCCTCACTAACATTCCCATTTATTATTTTATACTGCCGTTTGTTTCACCTTGGATTGATCCCAACACTACTAGTGGTAAGGAGTGTTTCTTTCCTATTCCAACCCTTTGTCATAGTTCCTTGAATAGTCTTGACAGGGATATTGTCTTGAGGTAGAAATAATCCATCTCTGGTCTGCAATTATAGAACTCATCTCTTCTTCTTTATTTTTACAGCTGGTAAACCATGGCGGTGTGTTCTCCCCGCTCTTTTGGGTGATCAGGCTCTTGTACTGTTTTAATCAGTAGGGGGGTCATATCATTTTAAAGATCTATTCCCTCACAGAGAGGAGGCTCGGTTGGAGGCCCCATCCGAGCTCTTCAATCAAACCCTGCGAATACCGGTCCTGGTCACCTCCTTATCCTCATCCTGGTTGGTGAGTAACAGTGACCACACTTCACCACCCTCTAAAACAACAACATTTCTTGGGGCCAATGTATTTGCTTTCTACACATTTCTGAGAGTACCTCGGATTTCTAACAAATACTCTATCCCCTACATTCCACATCTTGTTTTTTACACTTTCCCTCCTGTCAAAAGATTCCTTATTGACATTTTGTGCTTCCTTAATGAGATTCATGATGGCACCTCTTTCAACAACCACCGTACCTGCTAATCCCAGCCATCCAGGACAAAGCTTAGACCAGGTTCTCTCCCTTTAAGCGACACAAAAGGAGCTACTTGGGTCACTGAATGTGGTGTGGTTAGATAACTTCATAACATGTGGTTTAACAACTCCTTCCAATCTTGACCTGAGCTTAACGCCAACTGAATCCCTCCCTTTATAAGCCTATTAACCCTCTCAACCAATCCGTTTGCTCTTGGGTGATATAGTACAGTCCGGATGTGTTTGATCCCGTAACCCACCAAAAATGACTTCCTATATTGAGATACAAATTGCACCCCATTGTCAGAGACTAGTTCAGACAGGCACCCTTCCCTGAGAAATACTTTCTCTAGAAGGACACTAATCTCTGGCTGTTACTTCTCTGGATACTTCCCACTCTACCCACTTAGAATGATAATCAACTAGTACAAAGATGTATTTAAATCTGTCTCCTAGACCTGCAACCGGCCCTAAAATATCAATGGTTACCTTTTGCCACGGTTGAGTTGATACACTATTTGGTACCATTGGTACTTCACGGACAACCTTCAATTTGTCACTCTGTTGACAAGCATTGCAATTTTTTACAAAATGTTCCACCATTCTGTCCATTTTTGGCCACCAGTAGCTTTGACGTACCCTTCTCTTAGTTGCACCTTCCCCTAAATTACCTTGGTGAGCTAACTCTGAGACACCTTCGCACACTCTCTGGGGAACAACACAGTTGCCTCGTCTTAACCTACCCCCCACAATACTCATCTCATTCCTTATTTCCCACCATGCTTCAAATTTTCTGTCAAGAACTTCTTTATCCGGCCACCCGTCTATGGTCCACTGTTTAATACATTCTAGATCCTGATCAGTTGCTTCGGCCCTGACCCACTTCTCCTTGTCCACACTCACTAGTTCACCTACAACATACTCATCATCACACATAGTATTCATTGTCACATTATCATCTATTGGCATCCTAGACAAACAGTCCGCTACTACATTATTTTTTCCAGGTAAATAATCTACGATAAAATTGTACGCCTGAAGCCCAAAACCCCATCTACTTATTCTCGGAGATCCTACTGCCCACCTGCCACTGTTGAATAATTGAACCAAGGGTTTGTGATCCGACCGCACACTGAACTTCCTTCCCCACAAAAAATACTTTAAATGATTAATGGCCCAGAACATAGCCAGTGCCTCTCGTTCTATAACGGAGTAGTTTGCTTCTGCTCCTTTGAGAGTTCTGGAGGCAAATGCTATGATTCTTTCCCTCTTATTGGAATCATATTGCAATAAAGTAGCCCCAAACCCAATATGCTAGCATTGACTACCAACACAGTGCTGTCATCATCACTAAACCTCCCAATAGAAGGTGCACGCACAATTCCGTTTTTAATTTCTCTAAACTCTACTTCACATTTTGTGGACCATTCGGAATCTCGCCCCTTTCTTCAATAAGGCCCTTAAAGGTGTAGATATGATTGCAAAATTTTCCAAAAATGTATGATAATATTCTGCTAGACCAAGAAATGATCTAACTTGGTCTTTGTCTGATGGACATGGTTACAATCTCAGGTGCGTGAACCAGACTCACTTTAGGATTCACCCCCTTGTTAGATATTACATGACCAAGATATTCCACACTATCTACAGATATTTTGCACTTATTTCTCTTGACCATTAGGCCCGCCTCCCCCAATCATCTCAGTACCATCCTAAGTATTTGATCATGCTCTTCTTTGGAACCAGCATAAACTAAGACATCATCTTGAAATATTACCACATTGTGAACTCCCTCCATGATAATTTCCATTACCCTCTGAAATACAGCGGCTGCCGAAGCTAAGCCAAATGGCATCCTACAGTACTTGAATGTTCCCTCCGGGATAATGAAAGAGGTACGATGTTGACAATCCTCCGAAAGAGGAACCTGATGGTATGCTTGCGATAGATCAATGACCGAAAAAATACTTGCATTACTCAATGTTGACAACTTCTCACTGATGTTTCGCAGAGGATGGCGGTCAACTACTATGTTCTTATTAAGTTCTCTCAAATCCACACATAGTCTTATGTCACCACTGGGTTTGGTTTCCACTAGCACCGGTGACAGACATTCTGCACCTTCCACTCTCTCTATGACACCTCCTTGGAGCAGAGAATTAATTTCAGCTTTCACTTTGCTCTTGAGGTTCTGTGGAACCAACCTAACTTTACTTATTCTTGATACTGCATCTTTCTTTAGTTTAATTTGGTGTTCATAGCCATTAAGTAGTCCCAGGTCATCTGTGAATACTTTAGGAAATTCTTTTTCCCATTGGTCTCTAATTTCAGCAACCATAACTGGACATTCCGCATTGGCTTGTATTCTTATTCCTAATATTTTCTGTTCATTCCAGCCCAATAGTGATGACCTTTCCTTGGTTACATATATTTCAGCTTCTTCCTTTGAATTTGATGACCGCAGTGTACTTCCCAAGTAGCCCAATTTTGACATCCCGTAGGCATACGTTTCAATTGTAGGTTTACGTAGATCTCTCATGTTGCCCTTTACACAATTAAAAAATGTGTCTTCGGACATTATTGTCCATGGTGAGCAACTGTCCATCTTCATCGTGACAACTCTGTTATTAACCATAAAAATGCCTACCGGTCCTTTTTCTCCACCAGAGACGTCTCCAATTTCTAAGACATTTTTGGCTTGCATGTTCTGCTGCTCTACTATTTTCCTCTTGTTCAGGGCTTCTGATGCTCGTTTCTAAGTTCTCTACTGTCGAATTTTCTCTGCAGACTCTAGCGAAATGCCCTTTTCTTTTGCATTTGAGGCAATTGGCATTCCTTGCGGGGCAGAAAGGATTCAAAGAAACATGGCGGTTGCTACCCCACTTAAAACACTTTATACCTTTACCCGTGTTTTGTCTCCTACCATTTTTGATTGCTGCTACCTCACTGTGACTCTTATCCGACTTCATGCTGGCCATATACTTAGAGGTTTCTTCCATACTTCTGGCTACCTCAACTGCTTGTTCTAGAGACAGGTCCTTCGACAACAACTTTTCCTGTATCCTGTTGTTGTTAGTACAGTTTACTAGTTGGTCACGAATAAGAGAATCAGTTAGAGGTCCAAAATCACATGAGTGACTTAGTGTACGTAAGGTTGCGACAAATGCTTCTACTGGTTCACATGGTCTTCCTCTCCTTGTCCTATGTCTGTGGGGTCAGATAATCCATCAAAGAGACTTCGCCCCTCTGTTCCTAGATTGTGCAATAATATTTCCTCTTTCCTTGCAGGAGCGAACTTATCACCCCCAATGGCTATCAGGTATGTGTCGAAAAGTCTTTTCGACCTGTCCCACCTTATAACAGGGGTACCAGGTTCTGACAAGAAGGGTGGTGGGCGGGCATGCTTGCTGCTGACATAGCAGATGCTCAATCTAAACCTTGCCAATTCTCAACGCAATACTAGTAGAATTGTCTTCCAGTGTAATTCCCAATCAGTAATTGTGCAGATTATTGCAGTTCCCCAAAACAAAGTATGTATGGATGATGATTACTGTTATGTTGATGTTGGGCGTACTTGAGAGGTGCTCTTGCTTACTTTATTCTAAAACTTCCTTTGTAATTGGCTTTTCCTACAATGTTAACTAAAAGCTGCTGCCCCTCCTAAACAGTTAATACAGTAGTTTTCTCTGAGGCACGTTTCTTACGTTGTGCCAGCCTGTTTCTCCGGAATTATGTGGCAGTGAGGGGTGTTGGCCGCATCTATGCCCAGGGGACGAAGAGGCGGAGCGGCCAAACTTCTCCTGCGGCCAACCTGTGAGGGGTGAGCAGCCGACTCCTGTGGCTGCTGCAACACCGTCAGGTGGAGCGGCCGTCTGCTCTTCGCCGGTTCCCAACTGGCGACGTTGTAGATATGCGTAGCATCGCTGCGCTCTGGTCGGGGTGGGGGCTTCAGGAAAATGCAAATTTACCTGCTCCCCGACTCACAGTGCGCTCTCCTCCTCCTGACTGGTGTGCAGTGGGCCCGCTATGTAAATTTGGGGATATCCTCTTTGCCAATGTAAGGTATGAGGCTGGAGACGAAGTTGTATGCAAGCACAAGCTTTATTCAGCAGGCCCACCGGCTGTCCCTCCATCAACTGTCACTCGTCCGCATGCCATCTCCACGAGCTCAATAGATGCATGAGCTTGTGCAGATGGAACGAAGACGCATATGAATGAAAAAACATTACATATATAAACAAGTGCTTAATAGAAAGAAACTACAATAACAAATCACTACGGCCTGTCACCGACCTTGCTATTTGGAGTACTCTTGCAACTCGTTGTATCCTGTTTGTTTCTTTGGGCCAGTCTTTGTTCATGTTTTGTTCCGACCAGGAATTCCTGAGGAACTGACTTTAGTTATCATTGAACCCTTTAACTATTTACAGACTCATCCTTAGTGGCACCCTCATAAGGTCTGCAAGTCCCTTGCATGTTTGGATGTTTCTATGTGTCCTTTTGCCATATGGGACAGTTTTCCCTATCCTCTTCCTGGAAACATCTACCATACATGGAGTTCGAACTGTACACACCCTCTTCTCTCCTTGAACCAGTTGCTGAGTACTGTCTACACCAGAAGTGTGTGTTTGTGGGAACCCTAGTACTGTTGTCAGCTATGTGAACACCAGCACAACCGGTTTGTCAAACCTTGTATTCACTCAGCTGACATGTATGCAACAGCTGACCCAGACAGTAGCCGCCCTGAAAACCAAAATGCCCACAGACTATGCTCACCTTTATGCATGGTTGGATGCACCAGAGCCAATCACGCATCCTGCGGAAGTGGGGGAATCTCTGGTTGGACCCACAGTACCAGCCCAGTCCATCAGGCAGTAGCACCTACAGTGACTACCATGCCCTTTCCTTTGGCTCCCGCCGAACGTTTTCAGGTGACCCTCGAAGTTACAGGACATTTCTAAAACAGTGTAAGGTGCATTTTCTATGTGGACCAGCTGCCTCTCCAGACTCCACCGCCAAGGCTGCTTTCGTACTTTCATATCTTACTGGTGGTGCTGCAAATAGGCAAATACACTATTGAAAAAAAACAGTCCTCGCTGTATGAATTTGATGCCTTAGCCAGCAAAATGGGTTGCGTTTTTGACACTCGACAAGGGGCAAACCACGGATCTGGAACTTCTTGCCTTGTCCCAAGGACAAACAGACCTGTTATGGTATGTTGCTCGGTTCAATCAGTTATCAGTGGAAGCACACTGTCCCAAAGAAAAGATGGCAGCTGTGTTCTATTGAGGACTAAAATAAGAGATGAAAGATGCCTGGTCGATGGTTCTGTCCTTGCCATCTTCTTAGTCTACCCTATTGGATCTGGTGCTCCAGGTGGATGCCCATCTAGCCGAAAGGAAAGGAGAAAAAAGACCATTGCTGCCACGGGCCATGCCAAGCCACCATCCACAAGCAGCACAGAGGATCTCATGCAGATAGGTAGTGTGTGGGGTCCGCTGACCCAATAAGAAAAGGCTAGACATCGACAAGACTACCTATGTCTGTATTGTGGTCAGTCAAGTCACTTCCTGAGCAATTGTCTAAATCGGCCAGCTAGGAAGGCTGTAAACCCTATGGCTTGTCCCTTAAGGGGGTAGCAGGAATGAGCCAGACATTAGTGGATACCCTCTGTCACATTGGTCCCAACTCTACTATGTTAAGCATTCCTCTGTGTTTGATATGCCAGGAACAGCATTCTGTGAATACCTCTGCCATGATGCATTCCAATGCTGCTGAAGTATACATAGACTTTACCCTAGCCCGGACAATAGCCTCCAATCAGTTTCCACGTACACACCAGAGTCGGTTAGTGTGTTGGATGGACACAAATTGTCTTCCTGACAAATACCCATGAACAAGGCAGATGTCAAAATAATATGCTCTAGTAATCACCATGAGAACGTTATTTTCTATCTCATCAATGCCCCCTGCCCCCATTTTGGCAAAATTCGGGGCATCGATGGTTGAAATCCCACAATAGCGATATAGATTGGGAAGGTGGTATCGTGGAATTCTCTTCACATTGTATTCAAAACTGCCTTGATAGCTCGGTGGAGTATATAAAAGGATGGGACAATGCTTGGACATTCACTGCGCGGTCCATGAGGTTGCAATTCTGGTGCCAGGATTGCCAGAGAGATATGTGGAGTACTCCGACGTATTTGATCGCCAGAAAGCAGAATCGTTGCCACATAGATGGTCCGATTGATTGCATACCAGATGCCTTTGTTCCGTGTGGTTGTATCCTCGGATGGAAAAGGAGGATCAGCACTTATGGCAATACCTGGTGGAAAACCTAAAGTCAGGTTTTATACAGCATTCTAAATCACCTGCAGCATCACCATTCTTCGTCTTCAAAAAGGGGGAGAATTATGAACCAGCATAGATTATTGTGCAATAAACGCCATAACGGTAAACATTTTTAATCCATTGCCCTATATCAATGCACTGCTGATCGACTCAAAGGAGCGGTCGTGTTTTCTAAATTAGTTCTTGGAGGAGTCCATCACTTGGTAAGTATGCATAATGGTGATGGATAGAAGACTGCCTTTCGTACCCGATACAGGCTCTTCGAGTAGCAGGTGATGCCTTTCGGACTGCAACGCACCCACCACATTCCATAACGTAACGAATGAGAATTTTTGAGACATACTGGATCAATGCGTCATTGTCTATCTTAAAGCATCATCTCTTTGCCAAAGTGGAGAAATGTGAATTTCATGCTTCATCTGTAGAGTTGCTGGGTTATGTCTTAACCTTTCATGGTGTTCGGATAGAGGAAGAAAAATCAAAGTCATCTATCAATGGCCTGTACCGAGAAACATTGAGATGCTACAGGCCTTCATCAGCTTTGTCAATTTGTACTACTGCTTTATTCATGGGTTCTCTGCTATCCTTCATCCCTTGACCACTCTAACATGGAAAAACACTCACTGTAAATTGACTCCTGCTGCTCAAACAGCCTTTGATGCCCTGAAATTTTCATTTACCAACACATCGGTCCTCCATCATCCTATAGTCGAACTACCGTTTCTGGTGGAGGCAGATGCTTCAGACTACGCCACTGGGACTGAGTGTCCCAGAGATGCCCACAAAGTCAAGGCATCCGGTGGCATACTATTCACACAAACTGTCTTTCGCTGAACATAATTACACCATTATGGACAAAGGAAAAGAACTCTTAGCTATAATATTAATAATAATTTAGCATTTATATAGCGCTACAAACCCTCATGCATCTGAGTGCTGCTTATTATTACCCACGGTGTGTGGTGCTCATTTATCGACCTCGGAAGGATGAAAGGCTGAGTTTGGCGCTGCCGGGATTCGAGCCTGCATCAGTAGGCTCTGCACAAATGTCAAAGCAAGCGCTCTACTCGCTGTGCTATTGGACTGGCTATAGTGGCGGCATTCAAGGAATCGAGATACCACCTCTTAGGAGCATGGCACAAAGTTATCGTTAATTCTAATAATAAGAAATCAGCCGCACTCCTTACATTCAAATTCACCAATGCCAGACAGTCCTGATGGAATCTGTTTCTGTCTGCATTAGATTTCATGGTAACATATCGTCCTGGCACAGCCATTGGTAAAGCGTATGCTCTTTCAAGTATGCACACACATGGGGGGCGTGGCCAACCGCCGAACGATGCGGACGTGAGCCGCCATTGCTCTTGAGCCGCCAGCCAGATCCTGAGCTAAATCCTGCGAAAATAGCCATTGTGGACCGTTCAAAACTGCGCATATAACTGTCCGAATACGGGCGGCATCGATCCCTGCATGAGCGGAGCGGAACCGGTGCAGGATCCCAAAGGTACGGCCACCAGTAAACACGGACTCAGAGCCGCGCTCAGCACCCAAGATGGCCGCCGCTGGCTCGCCGAAGTACGAAAGCAATACGGCACATTAACGCGACGCCAGCAGTGATAGAGGAGGTCGCAAACCGCGCCTGGATAAACGGGGATCACCCCTTACTGCAAATCCCCAACGCTGTTGATGCCCGAAACTCGAGGAGATGTCGGCGCTCTAATCACCCAGAGTGCTGCGACGTGTCCGGCTTCCCCACCCTGGCTGCCGCCTGAGACAGGACTGCAACGTCGGTCTGGCTGAGAGTGACGGGTCACGGCCGGACTCAGCCAACACACCCCTAAGGGTCTGGATCAGTTGGGCCTGCTCGCTGAGACATCGCCACTACACGCCAACGGAGTGTCAACTGTCAGCAACAACGTTTGTGCTCCTCTCCGCGTAGAGCGCCCGCGGACCCTCCTGCGTCCCTGAGACGACAATCCCGCAGCACTGAATACCAACATCGCGGTAAGGAGAGGAGGGTGGCGGCGCACTGGAACTGGGGATTGTGATCGATGCCCTCGACCCCCCCCCCTTCTTGGAATAGCCGTGGACAATATCTACCGGCTACCACCCTGTACACAAAGATTTAACGTCTGAAACTGCCTCTACTACCATCTCCACGACACAAGTGTGGTGGAAAAATGGGGAAGGATAAGCCGAGGAAATCCACAACGCAAAGTCGAATTGAACAATACTCAACAACGCCCGTATCTCACTCTCCTGAACAGCTGCCAATAGCAGAAGCAGCTCCCATGGAAGATGAGATATCCCTCCGTGATATAATGAGCGCCACTGCCAGCTCCAGAACCTCGATGGAGAAAAAATGGATAGCATAGGCGCAGATGTGTCCCTGCTAAGGCATGACCTTCAAAAACTAACCGCACGCACTGGAGAGGCCGAGGCGAGGATCTCAGAAACTGAAGACTCCATACGAGGGGCGAATCGCCAGATGTCCGGCGTGATGGCACGGATTAAGATCCTAGAATCAAGAGTGGATGACCGCGAAGGAAGTTCTCGGCGAAACAATATCCGCATACTCTGCCTCCCGGAAAAGGCAGAAGGAGATTGTATGGAACTGTTTCTCGAAGATTAGCTGATAAATACATACGATGCAAAGGCCTTCTCCAAATTTGTCTCCATAGAACGAGCCCATCGCATACCGATTGGGAAGGCTGTACCCGGCGCACCCCCGCGAACAGTCATTGCAAGGTTCCGAAATTATAGCGACAGAGACGCCCTGCTCCAAATGGCAAGGTCAAAAGGTACAATCACATACAACGGATCGAGAATTGCTTTCTTCCCTGCCGTCACCAGAGAAGTACAGAAAGCACGCCAATCCTTCGATCCACTTAAAAAACGCCTGCAAACGATGGGAGTCAAGTACGGATTGCTATTTCCCGCAGAGTTAAAAAATGTTCATAAAGGCACATCTGTCCACTTTACTGACCCCAAGGAGGCTTGGAACTGGGCGGAAAGGCACATAGACGGAGACTGGGGCGCTGAGGGGAGGCAGAGAGGGGAGCGCGGCAGACCACATCATGAACGATCACCGGAAATGGAACCCCAGCTGAACCCGCACATTGCAATCCCCCACCAAGCAAACAAATAATTAGTCAAAATGCCATTCCCACGAAAGAAACTGCCGAATGAAGTAAGCTAAAAAGCCCAATCTGGACAATGCGAACCCGAACCACATGGCACAACAAGGCTGGCGACTGACCAGCAACCCCCCTCGAGACGACAAAGGGAACTCGAAGTACCCTGAGAAGGTGCTCTACAACCAAGCTTCAACTGGTACCCGCTTCATGGGATCCAGCTGCGCCGTGTCTCGCGGGCTTGTGGTGCCTCCAGACTGGAAAGCCCTGCTAAAGCAAGGCGAGCGCATGCTAGTTGAAGCTTAACTGGTTTATAAGTTTATGTTGGGCCGACAGATGCTTCAGTTGGGGGTGGAGTATGGGGAGGGCAGAGTTGTTTTTCAACGTTTAGCATACAATGACAACATGAGAATACTACGAGAGGCATTTGCTGCAATAAGATTCGTCCAGCTGTTCTCGGCGCAGATGCAGTCTACGGAATGCACCCAGGAACCACACATTCAAATACCTGATGGCACCTGCATCGACTCCTAATAACAAACACCTAAAGCTCATAACCTGGAATGTGAATGGCCTGGGATCCAGCATTAAAAGAATACTAGTGCTGCAATACATAAACAGACATTCCCCGGATATAGCCCTCTTAACCGAAACGCACCTGGCGGGAACCACATGTAAACTGTTCCAGAGATCCAATTACCGCACAGCGATGCATGCGGGCTTCTCCACAGGGGGCGAGAGGGGTGCTGATACTGATCCACAAGGGACTACCGCTTGACATCAAAAAAGTAATACGTGACACAGGGGGGCGATACGTACACCTGCAAGTGTCACTATGGAACCAAACTCTGGCGATTACGGCAATCTACTCCCCACCAGCCCTCCTCAACACCTTGCTAGCTGCCGTTACACCTATCCTGGCGACAGGAATGGCAGATACATGTATAACAGGAGACTTCAATGAAGTAATGAACAATGCCCTAGACTGTACACACCTGCGGACCAGAAATCCTAACACTGTCACCAGACTTGCTGCCTTTGCATCCGCACTGGGGCTCCGGGATACGTGGCGAGAACTGCACGGAGAAGAACGTGAGTACTCCTTCCATTCAGGAGCGCATGCCTCAATGTCCAGGATTGATTATTTCTTTCTTCCATCCCAGAGCATTCATAAAGCCTGTAACGCATCCTTCTATCCAAGAGGCATATCCGATCATTCCCCGCTACTAGTGGAGCTAGAGACGGAGAGACCACGCCCGCCGCCCACCTGGCGTCTTAACTCCGAATACTTGGGGTTCCCAGAACTACAAGAAAAAATAGAAACGGCACCTCTGACTACTTAGAGCTGAATGCAGGCTCGACGAATGACCCCTCCATCCTGTGGGAAGCGTACAAACCAGTCCCGTGAGGCAAGATCATATCATGGACTTCCGCCAAGAAAAAGATGCAATGCGAGTTGATCACTGACGCCGAAAAAGAAGTTGTGACTAAGGAAGCAGAACATATCTCCAGCGACACCCCCCAGACACATAGAGCCCTAATGTTGGCACAGAAAAAGTTACATAATCTGTCGCTAGATTGTGCCCAAAAAGCACATAGCACCATGAAAGCACGTCTATATGAAACAGGGGAAAAAGTAGGCAAGATGCTCGCATGGTTAGAAAAACGTGAGGAAGGTCAACGTACAGTAAAAAACATCAAAACAAGAGAAGCCAAAATAGTTTCCACTGATGCGGAAATAGCAGAATGCTTTGCTGACTTCTACGAAGTACTCTATGCGCCTCCCACCGATACACCGAATAGCTCCATATTGAACGAGATTGATATACCCTTCCTCACCATGGAACAAGCTGAATCGCTGGATGGCAAAATAACAGAGGAAGAGATCTCGACAGCCATAGCACAACTCCAGGCCGGCAAAACCCCAGGTCCCAACGGCTTCCCTGTTGACATTTGGAAACGCCTGAGCCATTTAGATTTACCTATGCACCTACTCAATCTGTTCGAAGACTCCCTACTGAAAGGCGTGCTCCCGCCAGACCTCTGAAAAGCCACGATAATCGTGATCCCAAAAGAAAGCAAACCTCCGGATGAATGAGGCTCCTACAGGCCCATATCACTGATCAATACTGAAGCGAAGATACTGGCCAAGGTGCTAGCGAACAGACTCCAGACGGTCATCACAGCGCTGATCCACCTGGACCAATGCGGCTTCATGCCCCAAAGGTCAACCAGAATGAATATCCGTAGGCTGCATCTGGCCTTGGAGAGAGCGCCCACTCTGCAGCAGTCAGAGGCATTGTTGGCCATAGACTTCGAAAAGGCCTTTGATTCAGTGTACTGGGAGGCATTGTGGGCAATTATGAGGAAAATGAACATCGGCGAACCATTTATAAAATGGGTCCAGCTTCTGTATAATGACCCCCTGGCAGAGGTGAAAGTGAATGGGTGGCTCTCGCATGTCTTCGGATTGGGGAAGGGCACCAGGCAAGCATGTCCCCTCTCGGCAATGCTGTTTGCCCTAATAATCGAGCCACTGGCAGTCATTATGCGGGACACGGACACATGGTCAGGCTTTCGCTGGAACTCAGAGTAGGAGGACAAGATATCCCTCTATGCGGACGACCTCCTGATATACTTAGGTGACCCGGTAATCTCAGGCCCCATAGTCACTGCTATCCTAAGAAACTACGGAACCTTTAGCGGCCTCAGGGTGAACTGGCTCAAGTCTGTGCTCTTCCCTGCGAAGGGTGTGGACTGTATACCACCACAGGGCTCCCCCTACCGGATTGAGCTCACACAGTTCCGGTATTTAGGCATCATCATCACCAATGCCCTCGACACTTATATACCCTGAAACCTATACCCACTAGTGAAGAAATTCGAACAAGATGTGGTCCACTGGGAGGCACTACCATTGACACTGCTAGGCAGAGCAGCGCTCTTTAAGATGTTAACCCTACCCCGATTCCTGTACATCCTGCAAAATGCCCCCCTCCATATCCCCGCGGAAGAATTCCGTAAAATATTTGGAACAACACGCAAGCTGCTGTGGGGAGGGAAACACCCGAGGATAGCCCTCAAAACCCTGCAACGTTCAGTCTGGGAAGGGGGGATAGGTCTCCCCAACATCCAAGTTTATTACTGGGCGACCAAAATGGCGACAGTCAATGATATTCTACATGACAATCCAAAACTTCCGCATAATCAAGCGGAAATAAACGCAAGACATGACGTGTCCCGCTCGAAAGACTCTATGGGAAACAGTGTCGCCCTCCCGAGCGTTCGATAGTGGCACAGACAGCACAAATATGGAAAGAATCCCATAAATATATTGGCTGGGATAATAGAATCAGTCCAGTCCAGCCTATATGGAATAACGCCCATCTCACAGACCTCAGTAGACTCTCAAAATGGCCCGGCTGGGCCGCAGCCGATGTACACACTCTACAACAGATATTTGTGAATGACCAGCTCATTCCATTTGCCGAGATCTCTACTCAATATGCCCTCCCAGCTACTGAACGCTACCACTACGAGCAACTGCACCATGCCCCTTCAGCTCAAAGGGACCAAATGATAGACATGCCGGAATGCACGCCTATAGAGCGAAATATAGTTGTAGACAAGGTAGAAAACAAAGTCACCTCCACCATGTACAATGCCATTTCCACTTTTGCCACGACAGAACTATCGAGCCTGAAGCTGAAATGAGAAGGAGATGTTGTCCCAATACTCCCTGAAGATTGGATTTCGGACCTGATGCACCCCAGGGAAATAGCAATCTCGGCCAGAATCAGACTTATCCAACTAAAGATCCTCTACAGAATATACTACCCGCGTCGAACACTGTATAACTGCGGGAAAGCAACCAATCCCAAATGTCTGCGCTGTAAACAGGAAGAGGGTACCTTCTACCACATCCTATGGCAGTGCACGCAAATACAATACTTTTGGAGACAATGTATTGATAGACTCTCGAGGGTCATGGGCCGCCCGATACCTAATGACCCCAAACGTCTCCTCCTAGGTATTGAAGAGGAAGGTGAACTGTCCCGCTTCGAAAAGCTGCTGCTTTCAACATCCGCAGGGATCGCCAAACGAAACATTGCACAATTGTGGGGATCAGAAATCTGCCCAAGCTATGACCAATGGTCCGCGGACGTGGATGCTGTCAGCCTGATGGAACGTCGAGTATATCAAGCACGGGGCTGCCCTGGCAAGGTGGATAAAATATGGGGAAAATGGGAACAAATAGTATGAACACGCAGTGTTTGGGCGAATGAACTACATCACGTAGCCTTGCCATCAAACCAGGACTTAACATAACGAAATGTCTCGTCAACATCCGGTTGTGTAGCCAAGACAATAATGCAGCTGGTCTTGTATATGTGTATCTATCAGTAGTGGATGTGTATGTGCGCCCAGACAGTTGTCAGTTTCCATGCGCAATGCCTTATTCATATGTATGCAAATTATGTTTATTGTTATGTTTATCTTCACTTTTATTTTCTTTGTTTTGATTGGATATTGATTGTTCTGTATACATGCACAAAAACCAAATAAACTTGTTATTAAAAAAAAAAAAAGTATGCACACACATGACTCTTTGAGTGGGATGGATACCACCAACGATTCTGCCCACTAACACATTCTGTGTATATGTGACACACCTTCAGCACTTTTTGACGGATTATGTGAATGAGTCCAACAAATGATTCTACCAACCAGTGAGGTTTGCTATGTGTGTGGTGGATTACCCTATGCACAAGACAACGCCTAGCTCACAGAAACTGTCTATGCAATAGTATCAAGACACACCCTGGACCAGGAAAGACCACAACTCTGCTATATAGATGGTTTTGGTGGCCCTCTACCCAATACCTATACCTATTCCAATATCCGGCAGTACATAAACCCATGCATGTTTTGTGCTCAATGTAAGTCCCTTTGTATAAAACATCTCCAGATATGATGTTGTTCTCGTCCTGGTGGACAGCTTCTCAAAAATGGGTCATTTTATACTCACCAGAAAGGTTCCGTCTGCTCCAGCGTTGGATGTTATTCGTGGACCACGTTTTCAAGCCAGTGGCGTAACACAAAATGTGGGGGCCCCCCTGCGAGCCATGCTAAGAGGGCCCCCCAACTCAGCAACAAATCACAGGTCGCGCCACACTCTGGGCCGGCCTAGAGGATCACGCTTGCGCAATACGCACAAATGTGCTGTTGAAGGGGTATGCCACACACTGCACTAGGATAAAAATATAAATATGTGTTTTAATGTAATATACAGCACACTTTGAGAAAATTTGGCTAAAAAGCCAGAGTGTTTGCAATGGTTTTGTAGGGTAACACCAATACAATACATGCAAGTCACCAACAGTGCACAGGAACATTAATGCTTTGCTATTAAAAATGTCATGCCACAATGAAAACATGTCCAACTGGCTGCAAAATGTAGACCAGTGTAATAACATTACAGTAAAGCATGCCAGCCTCATTTAGACATACCTAGACTGGTTACACCAAAATGCCAGTCGAAGCAGTAACACTCAACAAGAAGAGAGCACACATTCAAGCCTGCGTCTCTGTGGACTCTAACAATGCGGCCAAACTCTTTAAAATCTGTAAGTAACTGGTCAATACTGTTGCGGTCTTCGCCTCTCCTGTTCCCTCCCAGGCCCTCTGTATGGCTCTGTTCTCTCACTTCTCTGCTAAAACTCAGGCCATCCAGTCCCCCATCTGCTCTTTCTCTCCCGCTTCCTCTCTTGGCCCCCCACCCCCATTGGCCAGCTCTACTTCTCTTCCTCCTTCCTCCTCTTTCTCTCTGACAATACCTGATGAGGTTTCAAGACAAGTCCAATCTATGTACGTTTTGTCCAAACAGGTGCTCCTCTAGAACCATGAAGGACCATATTGACACCCTCGCTCCAACCTTGGCCGATTTCTGTAATCAATCTTTCACCACTGAAATGTTCCCCTCTCCCCTTAAGCACTCCCTTGTGCACCCACTCCTAAAGAAGCCGTCTGCCTTTCCTGCCTGCCTGGCAAACTATCGCCCAATATCCATCACCCCTTTCCTGGGCAAACTGTTGGAAAAAACTGGCCATCTTCCAGCTTACTCTCCACACTGAATCTGTTGGTTGTCTCCATGACCATCAGTCTGGCTTCAGAGCTGCCAGAGGCATGGAAACTGTTCTCCTGAACACCTGTGAAGATCTGCTCTCTAACACTGATTACAGCATTCCTTCTGTCTTCATCCTCCTTGATATTTCCTCTGCTTTCGACATGGTCAACCACGCCATCCTGATTAATCGTCTCCATGAGAACCTGGGCATCACGGATCAGGCCCTTGAGTGGCTGACCTCCTTCCTCTTGGACTGCCCCTTCCAGGTGCAACTTGGTCCCTTTCTCTCCACCACATCTCTCTATACCTGTGGCGTTCCCAAGAGCTCCATTCTCTCACCCTGGTTTTTCAACGTCTTCTTGGTCCCTTTGGCCCACCTGATCTCTACCTTCTCCTCTTATACAGATGACACTCAGCTTTCCTTCAGGCTCCCCTCACACTCCTCTCCTCTCTCTCTCATTCCTGACTATCCACGATTCAGGATTGGTGCGCATCCACCAATCTCTCCCTTAATGCCAGTAAGATGCAGATCCTTCTCATTGGGACCCCTGCCCCTGCTTTCCTTCTCGCACTCTCTCTGCCCACCTTGGGCTCTCTTCCTTCACCTTCCTCCAAGGCAAAAAAACTTGGTTGGCATCTTTGACTGCACTCTCTCCTTCTCTCCTCACATCTCGGACATCGCCAAGAAGTCCCACTACCAGCTCCTCCTCCTCAAAGGGACTCTTCCCTCTCTCACTTTCCCCCAGAAGCTCACTGTCTCCAGAGCCAAGGTTCTCTCTAAGCTGGACTACTGCAACAGCCTCTTTCTTAACCTGCTTTCCTCTACTCTCTGCCCTCTGCAACGTATCGAGAACAGGACTGTGAGACTTATCCTTGGCCTCAAGCCCAGGGATCATATCTCTCCAGCCCTGAAATCTCTCCTCTGGCTCCCGGTTGCTGCAAGGATCAAGTTCAAGACCCTTTGCATTGTCCACAAAACTTTCTGGGCCCGGGCCCACACTACATCTATTGGTCTCTTCCAAAATACCTTCCTTCTCGAGCCCTTCGCTCAACTACCTCCAACTCTCTAAGGGTTAGACACTTCCCCAGGCAGCGAGTGGGGGGAAGAGGGGTAGATCTCTCTCCTATGCAGGTGCCTCCCTACCCCTCTCAAACTTGAGCCGGACCACCTGAAGATCCGGAAGCAGCTCAAACCCTTCCTCTTCTCCTCTGCTTTCTCTCCCTCCCTCCCCTCCTGGCCTACCTGACCTACCTGTCTGCTGTACCGACTGGTTGCTGGGCTACCCTCAGAGTCTAACTATGTCCAGACTCTTTCTTGATCAGATACCCCTGCACTGCCTCTGGGCCTAACACACACTTAGGAGCTGTAACTGTAACCCTACAGTCCCTTGTTCTCCTTGCACTACCCAGAGCTGCACTGCCCTGGCTGCACTTACTCACAGAATTGCTGCCCTGTTTTTCCCTCCCCTCTCGCTTGCACTTTCCCCCTCTCTTTCTCGTTGCACTTCTCATACCTGCACGATCTGAATGACACAAGGCCTAGTAAGATTGTTTGTCTTGTCCTCCCTCTATCTTCCCTTCCGTGTCTTGTCAGGCCTAGAAACACTTATCTACTGGCACATTATAAATGACTTATATCATATCATTTTATCACAGATGGCCAGAAAAATATACAATGCCCCAGTAAGAAACACCTAGTCTTGCAGCACCCAAATGCCATTCTAGCCAGGCAATTACACTTAGCAGGACTGCTTTATCCGAAATGCCCAGTTATAAAAAAAAGTAATTCCAAACTGAGGAATGACTAGACTGGCTGCACCAAAATGCCTGTCTAGCCACTAATACCACATATCATGCCTGCTTAGACTGGATATGGACAACCATTATGATTTGTCACACAAAGCCTGCCCCCCCGCCCCCACAAACATCCCCATTCCCTCACACCCCAACCTCCAAAATCAGCTCCTTGGCCCAGAATTACCTCAACGTCACTGTCCCAGAGCGTACGGTTGAGGCTCCTTCCCTCATAGGTAAGTTCTAGGATGAGGAAGAGTGGGACTATGTGTAATGAAGATTACTGGTAGGGCTATGTTGACTCGACCTGGCTGACCTTCAGAGCAGTTGCCGGACAGAACAGGACAAGATGTTAAACAGCACCTGGTTTTTGCTGTTAACCAGAGCCCAGCAATTTCACTGTTAGTACCTGCATTCAAATGCCAAATTGTTTAGCCAATTGAAATCATGATGTGGGTTTAGTACTTGCATGCCTGGGGAGTGATTGGAAGGGTGGAGAGGGAACAGGAGACCACTCAATCCTCGCAGCAGTCCATAATTGGGAGCTTTAAACCTTAAAGGAGAGAGTTAACTGCTTGTAACATTGAAGCTGCACCAGAATAGTCGCATTAAAATGAATTAAGAAATTGGATGTCCCCACACAAATAGGTTTGCCCCTCCCCCACTGCCGTGAAGTTAGCGCCTCTCCCAACATTTGAAGGGTTAGCCCTCCGAAATGCAGGTTTTGTTGCATCCCTGAACACAAGCACACACACCATTCACCATATACACACATGCACACCCAGCCATCCATACACTATTTTGCCATACAGGCACACCCAGGCAGCCACCCATAGATTTAAGTGTGCACCCTTTCACCATACACTCACACAGGCAGCCACCTATACATTGAAGTGTGCACCCTTTCACCATGCAGGCACCATGCAGGCACACCCAGGCAGTCACCCGTATATTTAAGCATGCACCCTTTCATCATACACTCACGCACGCACCCGTCATAGGGTAAAGGGGAGCCCTATTACTTCGAAAAGAAATTGTTTCTTTTTGAAGTCACGTTGACTTCATAAAGAAATGATTTCCTTTAAGGACTGAACCATAATGGAAAGAATTTCTTTATGAATGCAGAGTGACTTCAAAAAGATATTGGGGGTCATTATGACCCTGGCGGTAGCCGTGCCGGTAAATACCGGCACGGCTGCCGCCAGAGTCATGAATTTTCCGGTGCCCGGGCATGTTCAATTACCGGTGCATTACAGCCCCGGCGGACCCTGTAAATGCCCATTCCCGGGCACCGGAAAATATTACTCCCCATTCCCAATTGAGTCCCTTTGGACTCAATGGGAATGGGGAGGCCGGATGCACTGGCACCATTCATGAATGGTGGCGGTGCATCCATTGCGTTCTGCGCGCCAGTGTCGTTCCGCCCGCCAGGTCAGACCTGGTGGGCTGAAAGGCACCCGCTTGCAGAACTTGTAGTTTGCCGGTCCGGAAACAACGGTACCAGCAAGCTTACCGGTACCGTTGTTTCCGGACCGGCAAACTCATAATGAGGCCCGTTGCTTTTTGAAGTCATAGGGCTTCCCCACCCCATGACATGGAGGACTCCAGACTAGGGTCTTCCATTGCATGGAGTCGGGGATCCCTCAGACTTCAAAAAGAAAGTTTCTTTTTGTAGTCACTCTGCCTTCTTAAAGACATTATTTCTGTTACAGAAATAATGTCTTTATGAATGCAAAGTGAAATTAAAAAGAAAAAAAAGAAATTTGAAAAAGAAAATATTTTTCTTATTTTTTTCTCCAAGTGGGGCCCCCAGGACATGTGCTGGTGGGGCCCCCCGCACTGCGGGGGCTGCGGGGTCCCCTGTTACACCAGTGTTTCAAGCTTCATGGACTCCCCACTATGATAATCACGGATTGTGGATCTCAATTCATAACACGTTTTAGGCACGCTTTCCAGATTACTTGGTAACAATCACTGTTTGTCCTCAGCTTATCACCCCCAAATGGATGGACAGATGGAGCATCTGAATCAGACCTTGGAACTATGCTGTTTTGTGTTACAGGACCTGGAAGGCTGGTACTTCCTCTTAGCCACGGCAGAATTCACCTAGGACAATGCACAACACGATTCCACAGAAGTGTCTCCCTTTTTGCCTACAGCGGTAATCACCCTTTTATGTTGCCTGAGATTCTTCCAGACCCTACTGAAGTACTGGCAACAAACAACTGCATTTTCTGGATATTCCGGACCCATGCTCAGAAACGGCAACAACTGTGGCACTCACAACAACAAACTAAGAAACAAGCAGACAAGCATCAAGCGGTAACTCTGGAATATAAAAAAGGGAACAAAGTATGGTTGTCCTCCAGGCATTTACCGCTTAAATAAACCAAGAGGCTACTGCTCAAATACATTGGACCATACACGGTTGCTGCTAAAATAAATCCAGTAGCAATGTGTTTACTCCTACCCAAAATATGGAAGATCCATCTAGTCTTTCACGTCTCAATGATCAAGCCTCTTTAAGAGGGCCCCCATTTGCTTCTGCATCCTCCCCCACTATGGGTGCAAGGAGACCAAGAATACAAAGTAGGTGCCATCCTGGATATCCGTCGGGTGTGTGGAAAGACCTTTATGCTAATTGTCTGAAAAGGGTATGGTCCTGAAGAACAGCCTTGAGTGCCCTTGTCGAATATTCTTGCCGCTCGGCTTATGTGTGCCTTCCTTAGGAGACGTCTCTGCGCATGGCTGGGAACGGCCGCAGGGAGGCGAAATGTCAGTCGGTTTGGTCTTTCCCGTACTACATCCGCGTCTCTGTACTCCAAGTATAGAGCGGACTTGAGGTTACCATGGCACAAGGACGGCAGAGCGCATTCTGTGGAACGCGTCGTTGGATGGCGCATCATGTCGTACAATCATTTACAGGAAGAACATAACAAAGAAGAAGCCGACGAGGACAGGACTCCATCTTACAACCTTGTGGGGAGTTAGCCTTTCATTCCGTATCTGCATTTCCCTTCTATGTCTCATCTGACCTCGGCCTGTCCTTGACATCAGAGTACCCTTGGAATAGTGTGTCTGACCTTGACCTGTCCCCGACCCTGCTATTTGGAGTACCCTTGGAACTTTTGGCGTTATGTTTAATCCTTTGTGTCAGTTTCTGTTTGTGTTGTGTTCTGACCAGGAATTCCTCTGTGCTGACTTTTGTTATTATTTCCTTCTTCTGGAACCCTTGTACCATTTACAGACCCATCCTTGTGCCATGTGCTGTTGTATTATTTTTGTGTGTGTCCTTGTGCTGCAAGGGGCTGTATTCCTCATCCTCTTCCTGGAAACATCTACCTTACATGGAGTTCAATCTGTACATCGCTTCCTTCACTCCTTGAACCAGTTGGTGAGTACCGTCTACATCAGAAGTGTGTGTTTGTGTGAACTCTAGTACTGTTGTCAGCTCTGTGAACACCAGCATAACACTGTGGATAAGATCGGACATTACTAAAGAAATTGATTGCCCTCTGTAGGCTTCCTCCTGCTGCCCACTATCGGATTCCACCACCTCCTGAGGCTCTGTCACCCTGTGGGTCTTGCATAGTCGAAGCGCTTTGTTGTAAATCAAGAAACTAAGTATGAAAGTATGAGCCGTCTAGACGCTTCTCGGGTTGGAGGCCCCTTCACTCTAAAGTGAATAGTGTTCCCAACACAGCAAGTTTTCCCCAGAGACCGAATGCTCAGGTGCTGTACGGGCAACGAGAGTCAATGAGAGATGGTAGCAGCAAGTAAAGAGGAATACAGACTACGCATGTGCCTTTTTTTAAGGTGGAAGGACAGACTAGAAAGGGGACTTGTGACAGTAATGGTAATTCTAAATAATGCCAAATTGTTCTTTTCTGTTTTTACACGCTTTTGTAAAATAAATGAGTTTGCTGCATAATGGGAAGCCGCTATGCCATGACATAGAATCATTGCAGGGGGGTAGGTGCACCACATGAACAAAGCATGCCAGTATTTTCAGATCTGTATTAAGGGCAGAGCCACTATCCCAATTCAATCTTGTACCGCGACCAAGGAGAGAACACTAGACAATCTACAACCACCATGCAACTCAAGTGGGGAACAGGCCATGGGCATATAGGCTATGCAGCGATGCAGAGCCCTTGCTCCTAACGTCAGGGTGGGGGTGCTTGCTGCTCCTCCAAGGCACATCTACTATTCAGCACTACCACAGCTCTCCACAGGATCTGTGACTTCTTCACTGTCCTCATGTGTGGAGCGACAATGGAGATGCCTGTGCCACAGGTTGACAGTGTGCTCCGTGCAATACACCAATGTAAGTTAGTCTGCAGGCGCACCAGCTGCCTTCATGAAGCAGCTGGGCCTCTAGCGCATGAACGGCATAGTCAACCAAAAAAAAACAGAGTAAAAAAATAAAGAGTGAAAAATATCAATTTCGGTTAATAAAGAGGGTACAAAATATCTACTAGAGGTATAAATGTCGAAATGCAGGTATGAATTACAGGTGTGAGTTTTAGTTGTAAAAAAAGTCCAACTAGTCTTCAGTTAAAAATAGTATATATGGGAGAGATAAAAAGGGGTTCTCAGGTAGAAGAGGTCACGACGATTTGTCGGGTGTTCCCTCGTAAAAAAGGTATTTGTAAGGCAAATGTAGGAAGAATGTTATATGGGTTAGTGAAATGGCATTAAACAAACATAAAACCTAGAATGGAATTATTAAAAAGTCCACTAGATGGCACTCTCAGACTATAGATACAAACTGCATGTAGGTATTAGGCTCGATGAAAAAAGTGATTCGTTTTTTTAAGCTATTTAAGTTTAGTTATCTATGCATTTCGATGTTATCCAAGCGTTAAAAGCACATAAAACCGCATGAATGTCACAAAAACTGTCTCCAGCTTAATTTTCAATTACTGGGTCAACGCTGATGCAATCAATGGAGCTTCAATAGAAAGCATAAACCCATTCCGTCAGAGTGCTTGCCTTGAACCGGCCAGCACTATTATAGCTGATTTTTGGGTAGGGCACTATAAGGAACTACAAAGGAGTGTGGGAACCCCTTTACTGAGTACGTACACGGGTCAAATACCTTGTTCTATG
Source organism: Ambystoma mexicanum (assembly GCF_040938575.1). Classification (NCBI taxonomy): domain Eukaryota; kingdom Metazoa; phylum Chordata; class Amphibia; order Caudata; family Ambystomatidae; genus Ambystoma; species Ambystoma mexicanum. Next base: position 1,438,493,774 of record NC_090924.1, read on the forward strand.
GAATTTCTTCCACTCGGGAGGGTCTATAACCACATTTTAGCTGACTGCGCCATTCACAGAGGAGAAATATGAATTTGCCTATCAGTCTTTGTCCCGCCCACAAGGACAGTGCAGCACTGAAATGCCAGGCAAATCTCCTCTGAACAAGAGTACCGTCAGCAACCCCATATACATGTTTCGGCCTAGTCGAGCCTCATCAGTGAGGTGAAGCTGAACCTCTCTAAAACACAGTGAGTAAGGGATCCATGTCTGGATTACCCAGGGTTACTTAGGGTAAAACCCCAAGTTTTACAAAGTTACAAAGGAGTATGGGAGCCCCTCTACTGAGGACGGGTCAAATACCTTGTTCTATGGAATTTCTTCCTCCATGTTTTAGCTCACTGCACCCTATAAGGAACTATATGCAAGTTATCCCCAGATCCCCTCGCCCCCTCTAGTGCTGTGATAAGGGATGCTCCACCCTCTTAAGGAATTCCTGAAATGGTAAACAACTCAGGATATGCCAAACCCAGCATGACCTTCTCATGGCGCTATGTATTGGAGGCAATCCAGCTTCAAAAATCAGGTAAAGCCCTGGTCGTGGACAGGGTACCCACTGATGTATTTAAATATGACCTACATACTTGGCTGTCATCCTGTACTTTTAATTTAATGCAATGTTGGCCTCGTACATATCCTTTGTCTTGGAGGGATGCATTACTGTCTCCAATTTATAAAAAAAAAGTCAACTATGCTCTTCATTCCTTTATTGCCCCATTTCTCTTTTAATATATTCAACCGCACCTTAATGTTCTATCTAACCAAATTGGTTGAGGCCAATAATATTTTATCAGATGCCCAACTTGGCTTTAGGGATGGTTTGGGTATTGCAAATCAGGTCCTAAACCTTTTTTTGATCCTGGCAAATTCTTATTACAGCAGGAACCAATCTTTGTGGCGTTCCCGGATCTATCCACAGCTTTTGACTTGGGTAATAGGTCAAAGCTGTGGAGAGTACTGCGACAGCACGGTTTTCCGGAGTACCTGGTAAAGCCGGTTACGGAAGTTCGTAATGGTAACCAGGTGGCCGTTACAATTGGGCATGTAGGGGAATGTACCCCGAGGTTCCAAATTGAGAGGGGCCTGTTATAGCACCCCTTCTGTTATCTTAAGACAAAAATGAACTCCTGTCGGGCCCGTTCGATGTACCTGTTTTTGGCTAAAAGAATAATAATCCCAATGCTGGCAAACACGGATGATGCCGTCCTTATTGCCAGGACACCCCTTTCCCTGATTACTAGACACGTTGGGTGTATTGATTCCCTTGACTTAAAAGTGAATGCCACTAAATCCGTGATTATCAGGTTCATCCCTAAGAAAACCACTAAAAGGTATTACATTTGTACCGCCGGCCCAAGCGAAATTATACCCGAGAAAGACTATTTCTCTTATTTGTGAGCGACTTTCTCAAAAAAATCGGAGGGGTCTCGAACACATAAGCAAGACCACCAGAAAGATGACCCTAATGTGGGCACTGTTAATACATTCGCTAAAGCTTTTAAACGTCATCCAATCCAGCTGATTACGAATATCTATGAGGCGAGAGTCAAGGTAATAGGGACTTATGGAGCAGAGCTCTGGGCCTCGAAGACCCTTCTAAATGACAATCGAAAACAATTTCGCCCACAGGATATTGAGCCTGCCAAACTTTGACCCTGGTTATAAACTATATATTGAATGGGGTGTCTCCCCTCTTTTTAGTCATGGTTTAGAGCACCGCTTAAGATGTGGCTTTCAGCACTTTCTAATGCAAAAGGTGCATTTTCTGATTTAATTCTGGACTCTCTTACCTCCTGCCCCTCAACCAGAATGATCCCCTGCTGTAACCAAGTCTTAAAATCTTTAGTCGCGGTTCCAGCCACCTCGTTATGGCCCAGTAATTTTGGCTACTCCAAAACTGAGGTCAAACATCTATCTTCGAAATTCTGTGTCACTGCAAGAGGGCTTAGGAAGCTGGTAATGTGCTAAACCTGAAGATTGTTGACTACTTATTCATCTCGCCCAAAGGTATTCAGCAGTATCTCTGCTGCTTTATGCATAGGTATGAACGATGGGGCATCGCCCACATTTAAATGTACTTCCCCTAATTGCTTTGGCAGCCACCTGGAAGAACCAGGACTTCAGTCATAACAGCTACTGTCCCTTCTGATCAGACACGGAGGAATTGAGTAGGCATTTTATGCCCTTAATGTGCCCAGCTGCAGGCCTTTTATTTGGCACCAATTTTGAAATATTTGAAAGTCAGGAAATATAAAGATGCTTTTTATCTTTTAATAACTAGTAATGATCCCTAGGCTTTGTCTTTCGCCAATTCTTTTGTAAGCAGACATCTGCATCTCCGTACACATTGCCTAAAAGTATTACCATGTTCTTGTGTCGATTGTGACATCCTGGGGAGGGTCTCCTGATGACCCCCACTTTCTCCTAGTCATATGTTAGGGGATGGTCACATGAGGCCCAATGTCTCTTGAAGAGACTCTGGTCCTGTACAGGGAAGTATTAGAATGAATAACTGTATTACACATTTTCCCTTATCCTGTTCATGGTTATAATTAATTCTAATATATTTATAACGTGCTTAATAGCCGGGCCCAGGATTCGAACCTTGCTCTGCGTTGTCTTGCTTCCAAGACGAGCACGTTGCCCCTAAGCTATCCTCCCAGCCCGACTGTGATACGGTAACTAAGTAAAAGAACAGAGCTTTGTGGCATTAAACACATCTATCACTTTCCTCTAGTCCTAATATCAGAGTGTGATTTTAGCATCAAATGCAAGGTGAAAAGGTGTATGCACTGAGTTTCACAGACTCGTGCAAATACAAAATGCACACTACATTTCTCTGTAGTGTCGGCTCGGAGAGCCTGCACAGAACAAACAAAGTGAAACATGACCTTTTCAGCACTACTTGTGCAGCGAACATGCTTCCCTGGAGCAATGCCATGGTGGCTGTTCTACAGGCTGGCCACACACTGCTTTAGGGTACCCAACACCGTTCCTAAAATGCTTTCCCCTCTCTTACCAACAACATAGACTCCTGAAGCACACAAACCCAAGCCCAAGGTCTATATGTCTCTGGAAACTGCAGTAATATACCTGAGAAAAACAAAGGGGGGATGGGAGGTGGCGGGGGGGGGGGGGTGGTGGGGGCACTAAGATCCAACATGATGTATTTAATTTATAAGCTTTGTTTCACCTGCAAAGCCCAAATCCTGTGCAGATGATGGAGCAGGAGGCCTACCAGGGGGTTTACCCGAGCCAGCTCTGCCCCAGTGGCGGGCTTTAGGAGGGCCCCCGTTTCTGCCTGACTGCAAATGTCAGCTACTACTATCAATCACCCCATACCTGTAGTACACAATGCTCGCCAGTATTTTTCCCATAGGACTACAGTTACCAGGAGTCATTGTGGTGAATACCCAACTTTAGAACTCCCTGTGAAGAGAAGTGGCTGAGTGCAATTGAGCAACATCAAGGCAGCAGCAGTCAAACTAGCAATTTGAAGCTCTGTCCAATCTAGGCAAAAACTCTTACAGTTCATAGCGGCTGAAAGAGCTGGTGGATCTGCGCATGAGTAGAAGGTAGGGCTTAGGTCCCTTTCTATACATTCTGACGTTTGTAACCCGGCCCTGGAGGAGAAAGAAGGCAGCGGTTTCCCCACGGAACCAGCTGGCATAGAAATCCAATTCGGAGGGAAGGGGGCAAGTAAGAGGGCAGTGGTCAGTGTGGGTTTTACAGTGAGGTCAAAGTAGTGGGAGATGCCGGAGAGACCAAGAGGCGGAAGGCCGGTGCAGCAGAGCATGGAAGGTTGTGAAGAGCATGTGCAAGGTGAGAAAAAGTTAGCCTTGGGTGGAGGTGTGTGTGCACCCTAGAGAGGTTGATTGTGTGAGATGAAGTGGGAGTGTAGGCAGAGTAAGGAAGGGTGAGTGAAAGAACAGTGAATGAGAGACTGGAAGGGCGTTGACTAGGAGTTGTTTTGTAGGGGAGATTAGCAGAGCGCAAAGGATGGCACAATGTGTTAGGTGCCCTATTCCCACCACGCGCATTGCCTGGGAGTCAGTTAAGAGTCACAGAAACCCCCAGTCGCACCGTCCAATTTCTGTGCATACACCCCAGGGCACTGCATGGGTCACCTGGACCGTGGCCGGTCCCTCTCTGGGAAGACTTGTCCCTCAGCTCAGTTTCCTCTGCTCTGCACTGGCAAGACTGCTGGCATGTAGTGCCTGCCTCCTAGCAATCTTCTCACTCTTGGGGAGGACCATCAATGAGTGGACTGACCTCAATGTCAGGTTCCCCGAGGCAGAGGCCTGGCATAGTGCCATCTCCAAAGAGAGAGTCTGCACCCTGCCTCATTTACATTGATCATCTCTGCAACTTGACTCTGCAATCCCTTGAACAACACCATATTTATTTGAGGTTTCCTCTGCAGCAGGTGCAGCTTAATATCCCATCTGGCAGTGGACTGCTCCAACCTGAACAACAATGATCCTTTTTGTGCTTCACGCCAGAAACTTTCTGACATATCTGCCTAGAAAGTTCCTTGCATTTAAAGCTTCGATCTGTAGTCCATGGAGGTACAATCTTTGCTTTTCGATAATGAATTCAACTCGGTCGGACATTTGACAAAAACGTATGGCTGCGACCAACATTAGCATTTGCAATCAGGAGAAAGACTTGCTGAAGGCGATTGCAATGCAGTAAAGTTCATGCATTTGGGTGGGCTTTAATTGAAATAATTGTGGGCTTTAGAGTGGGATCTGTATGTTTAATTCCTTCAATTCTTAACTCTTTCTTTGTTGAGGGGGCAGAGGTGAGCGAGAGATTAACACGACCTTTTTATTTGCTTCTCTCCTTCCTGCCCAACAGGTGAAGGAGAGAAGCAAAAGAAAAGATCTTGTCCATCTCTCTTCTTTGCTACCTTCACCTAAATGAAACGTCTGGCACTGATTGTTATTCTCCAAATGAGAGGCATGCTACGGTTCTACACCATTGGGAGTCACTCTGCCTCTTCAGGTTCGTTGCACCATTCACCTACTACAGAGTCTTTGCCTCATCATATATACGGTACTCTTTCCATCAGAGAAGAGGGAGTTTTAGGAATAGGAAAAATTCCCAATCATTTTCTCTCGGGTTACAGGACAAAAGAATGAACAGGCATATTTTGAATATTCTATGTAAGCAATTGACATTGCATCCACTGTATGTAACCTAAGCTTAAGTATTCTTGTTACCGCTGCAACCAGCTACCCCAGGGTTTGGAGCGCATTATCAAATAATAAACTAAACTCAGAAATCTATATATTGTATAAGGTTTAATCAGGACATACTTCAACAAGATCAGGACATTTGGAGTCCTATTCATGAGAACCTTTTGAGCCCACTTATTACACAATGACCCACCTTATAGGTGGGAAACCTGATTTGTAAGTGAGAGTTTATCATAGGTTTGATGATGATTTATACCATAAGATTAAAAATACTTCCCTCTTGTGTTCTTGTGGGATGTTACATACCCGGTCTGATCTTGATGCAGGACCTCCGATGCTACCGAAGCCAACACTTCAGTCCAGATTTTCGTCTGGATCTTGATAACAATATTGATAAGCGATATTGGCTGGTAGTTATTGCATTCTTGTGGGTCGCTACTGTATGGGAGGATAGGTCCAAGGGACCCCCCTCCCCTGCAGCCCCCCTCTTGTGGAGTCCATGGCTCGTCAGGGGTCCCCCCTGCCACCAGGGCCCAGGTGGCGGGTGGACCACTGGCTGAAACATTAACCAAACGTGCTGTATTAAGCTAGGCCCTGGAAACCATTTTGTGAAATCAAAATGGCATGAGCCTTGTGCGCTGCAGCACGACCCCCACCCTTGGAGAGTTCTCACTTGTCCCCGCGGCCGCAGCTCCCTGGCAGATCCGCTGAGAGCCCGTTCCCACGAATAGGCGGACATGAGCGAGTGCTAGAAACAAACACTGTAACATTCACCTTCCGCAGTGTATCACTGTCCACAGTATGACCCGGCCAGCAGGGCCGGGGTGGAAAAGAACTGTAAAATGGTCCCCCGACAAAAGTAGAGACCCTAAATACCAATATACAAACTGCCTGTGATAAAACCCTTTCCTCCACAACCTTTTGATAAAACATGTAACCTCCATGAAGATGACAGAGTGTATGTGTGCATGTGGCATTCTGGTTGAAATACCCATATCCCCATAGTTATGCGTAAATGGTAGAAGTGTCCCGGAGTTTTATGTTATATGTTTTTCCGAGAAGAATGTACTCCAAGGCCCTATGCCATAACTGAACTAATGCTGCTAGAGTGCAAAGGAAAACAAGTGCAACCGCATCGGGAGCTCATGTAAATTATGTAAGAAAACGCATAGAATGTATTCGAATGTTCAAGCTCGCCATGTGACACTGCCATCAATATCATTGGCCAGTTGTTCCTGCGTGCTCCACCAACCTTAATACTACCTCGCTTATCGTACATGCATAAAATATAACAAAATGTCATGGGTGTCAAATACTTAGCATATAGTTAACAATAGCAACATTGGTATAGGTAACACATTTTGAAATGGCCATGTAAAGGTATTAACAAAGTAGACATGTAAGCTTTGAAGAAAAAGCTCAACGAGTATTGTACTGTATATGAATTATTATGTCTTTTTGTATAACCTGCAAACGCACGAGGAAAATACCATTGTGGGCATATCCAAGGCCACTTCCCCTCCCTCCCCAGTGACGCCTGCCAGATGAAAGGCAGAGGCCCGGGATGCTCTGCCTCACCTCCCCCAATTCGGCTGGAGCCGCTTCGAACATTCACGTCCCCCCGCAGCTCACATGGCCACGGCCAGCCACCTGAATTATTTACAACCCAGCAGTAAACCCCGGTCATAAACGCAGGCCAAAAGGCGCTCTTCCTTAGGCCCCACGACCCACCAGCTCACCCCAGGTTAATGGCCCCTGTAAAATTAGGACACCCAATATTATAGCAACACTGAAGGAACACACTCATAATGACTTCTAACGAGCCATGATAACTTGGACAGTTTACCCCTTGCCCTGAGACCTAACCTCGTGACCTAGGATACCCGGCCAACAGGATGATGGTAACCATGTATTGATGTATTACCAAAGGATCCCAATCTAGCTGCATTCCTCCTGTGTTGCATTAACCTGTAGAATAACCTATTGTAGGATTTACAGGGGAAAATAATATTGCAATATTGAATGAATGCGGTGTGCGTGGCCTTAGGGCAGAAAGCCAAGGAAGACGTTCATCAATGACTCTGCCAACGCCTGGCACAACAGCACCGCCCGGATGAGCCCAGCTGACCCGCCCGGCCCACGTTGGCAACCAGTGTCGTCCACCAACCACGGCAAACCACATCACAGCTGCACCTATAGTTAGTCGTCGCCACCCAATCCCCACGAACATGTGCCCCCTATAGTGTGTAGGTTCTTATGACGCATTTTGTAAATATATACGCCTGTCTTTGCTACTGTCAGACAGAGCGCTCTCGGAGTTTGCAGAGTCCTTTGCATGCCCTATTTTGACTTATATAAGCTCCCATTAAGCTCACCCGCACTTTGTTTTAGCCTTATTCCCATCTTGGGAGAGTCCATTATTGTCTCTCATTGTGGGGAGGATCGTGCTATCTGGGGACGCTCGCCTTCAGTGGTGACCCGACAGCGTGATTATTTTTCCTTAAATATATCCCTACCGTCCCCTTTGGCACGAAAATCTCCGGTCGAAAAGGGATACGCACGGTGCTCTGGCTCCGGTAGGCTGCCCGCCAACGGCGACCGGTATGTTCAGAAGTGCGCACTCAACAGAGAGAGATCCCGGTTGAAAAATCCCCTTTGAGTACCGCTCGCCGGAGCCAGGGCTGACCGTTGAGCGTACGGCAACACTGCCTGGACGGACCCAGTTCGGAGACTCTCGGTTCAAGACGGGCACGTGAGTATTAAGTGCGAGCGACCATAAGGGGAGCAGGGGAGGAAAGCAGGACAGGGAACGAGGGTGTTTGAAAAGGGACACTTTGGGAATACTAAGAAACACTCTAGGCTTTCTTTACTTTTTCTTTGCATATGGCCATTAGGATTAAGAGGTGAAAAGAGATAAAGAGACGGGAACCTAGCTCCGCGAGGGGGTAGAAGGCGGCGCCGCATAGTGCTATTTTGACTAGTACTGGGAATATACGAAGAAGTGGAAAATAAGATAAAGGTGTCTGGTAAAAGGGAGACACGGTGAATACATTAGTAACTGCTATTCTTTCTATTCTTCTCTCTGGGTTTATAGGGAAAAAACAGGGTTAGTATCAAACTACAAAGACGAATTCATATTAGATTAAGAAAGACAGGGACAACTAGCAAGGGAGGAAAGGGAATACAAATTGAGCTGTGAACAGAGTGTTGCCTATTGGTGCGTATGCATCACATGTGTCAGAACATATCTGCCAAGATGAATGTGTAAAAGTGGTAAAAGGTGCATAATTATGGTGTGGCCAGGGTAAGTGTGACCAGAAGAAATTTTACGGGGAAGAGCCCGATGCAGTAAAATGACTATTTTTTGAATAAATGTGCTGAAGATATTGGTGGTGAACAAAGGGTGGTTTGCTTTTGTATGTGCCCCGAAATTATACGGAATAGAGGCTGTGCACGCCCATTCTCATATTGCCCAGGTGGCTGAAACACACACAGGTCCCCACACGTAGAGATACACAAATACATAGATATATCTAGTGATATATATATATACATATATATATATAGAGCAACCACGAACCATGGGGCAGAGACACCATTAGCCCATATTTGTAAGAATCTACCTGGGTATGCTGAACGTATTAAGAAATATCACGATCAGTGGATTACAGAACTAAAGGGGGAAGGGTTACCCCAAATATGGCCAGAAGGGGGATCGTTTGACAAGAGTGTCCTAGATATGGTAGCCACATGCATTTGTTTAAAATACAAGGGGAAGCAGTTACATAATAGGAAGGAAATATTAGATCTATGGAGATTGTTTGAAGAAGTACCCCCTCCCAAAAAAAGAGAGCTAGGTACTGATTTGCCATCTACCACTGACAATCCATTACTGATACCAAAAGACGACAAGGTGTTGCAAGAAGGGGAATCACCAGTAGAGGTAACTAGATTGTACCCAATACTAAATAAGCCAGTGCCCGCAGAAGGATACAGTGACCCAACATATGTGCCCCCAACAACAGTCACTACGACTCAAGGACCAACGGCACCCCCACCATATGAGAGCTATAGACAGAGCAACCAGGTAAGTACATCCACAGTAAATATAGAGAAACTAACAGAAGACTTAGAGTCTAGGCTCTCCGTAGCAAAAGATGAGCTCTCGAGGATAAAAAGCATATGTGAACAGAGTGGGGCTAACGCTGCTCGGTCAGAGCTGACATCAAGAACACAGGGTCATGATAAAACAATTGAGGAAGGGTGGAAGAAGGGGGAGATACTGTTCAGAATACAAGAAGAACCAACTCGAATAATTGAACTAGAGGAAAGGGAGGAGCATACTGACGATGAGATAATGGCCACAGGAGGTAGAGGAACTATGGTGCGATATAGAAGAGGACTCAGAGGAAGGTGCAAGATTAAGTATGGCGATGGGAGGAGGAAATGAGGGGATGGATGGTGCATGTTCGGGAAGAACAATGGAAGAAGAATGGACAGGACGACTAAGGAATAGGTTGGGGAAAATGGCGCCACTAGGAAAGAATGGAATGAAGGTGAGTACAGATAAGACAGCAAAGGGGAAGTTACAACTCCCACTAATACACAGGGGAGGAGGGAGGCCGAATTACATACCCTGGGCTCAGATGGACAAGGCCAATTTGTTAAAGCTATTACCACCGTTATCAGGAGGGGCAAGCAAGTGGATATATGCATTTGAGAAGCACACAGCCGGGCTACCACTAGCAATAGGTGATGTGAAGAGTTTGCTAGTATCGGCGGTTGGGGATCAAGCTGACAGAGTATGGGTAAAGGCTGGCTTCCCGGGGGTAACGTTAGACTGCGATCGCCATGATGGTGCCTCGTTTAACACAGTACATGCAAGGGTGTGGGATGCATTAAGAGAGACATTCCCAGACACCCCAGATTTGCAGTCAGTCATGCAATGTACGATGAATGATGGGGAAGATGCTATGGATTACATTTTTCGGGTCCAGGAGATGTGGAGAGCGGAAACGGGCACGCCCTGGTATCAGTCAACCTCATTATTTTACTTTATAATAAAGAGAGGGCTCCCTAAAGAGGTACAAAAGGCACTTGACAAAATTGCAGGTATTGAAGCGAAAGGGTGGCCCGAAATACAGAGCATAATAGTTCACCACTGTAAAAGAATAAAGCAGAGGGAAAAGGAGATAGCGCAAAAAAGATTGGCAGACGAGGCAAAGTTAGTAAAAACAAAACTGGTGAAGGTCGCTGCAGCAGTAGCTGCGCTCCCACACAGCAGGGAGGGAGAAGAAGAGGAGGAGGGGCTGGTAGCAATACAGGGGAGGATGGCAACGAATTGGGCAGGAGCAGGGCAACTACAGTGGAACGAGCAGGAGCAGAACGTAGGTCCGCAGTGGCAAGATTGGGCCCCTCGAGGGGGACGAGGTGGGTACAGGGGTCGCAGAGGGGGTGGACAAGGGTACGGGGGAAATGAGGGAAATGGATGGCAAAGTCCCAGAGGTGCGCAGGGAAGCTGTTGGAACTGCGGGAGGTGGGGGCACATTTCCAGAGAGTGCAGGAATAGATCGAACAACGGATTTCAAGAGATGGAACACTATGGTAACCCCCACCCGGGAAGCCCATACCGTCTTCCAATGGGACGACAACAAAGGGGACAAGAACGGGGGTACGCAGAGCAAAGGCAAGCGCACCATTACAGAACACAGAATCACCCACAAAACAACGACAATATGCACTACATCCCAGGCAACCCTTTCGCAACTAATGCCAATGGAGCACCAGCCCCGGCCCCCTATAGTGGTGTGTCAGTAGTTTCAGGAAGCGTCTTAAGCCAGGGGGGGACAATGAGACAACCAGCATAGGACAGCCCACAGAGAACACTTGCATATCCTGTTCTATCTACCACCTACGATGCAGCGGAGGAACCATTGGTAGGGGCGCAGATAGGAGACAAGCAGTTCATATTCATGGTAGATTCGGGAGCCGAGAAATCATGTATCCGTGAGGGCCGGTTTCCGCTATCTAACCGGAAGTTAGAGACGCAGGGGTTCTCTGGGGCTGTAATTGAAGTTCCTTACACAGAAGATTTGGATGTGACAGTGCGGGGTAAAACGGTAAAGACACCCTTACTGTATTATGAACAATCGCCAATAAACCTGCTCGGAAGGGACCTTCTTAGCAAGCTTAACATGACAATATCCTTTACAGAAAGAGGGATAGTGTGCTCAACCCCAGGAATATGCCCATTACGTGTAATGCTGGTGGTACATGCCCGGGCAACAACACCAGAAATACGCGGCATGCCAGTGGACGAAAGAATGTTTATCGAAGGATTAAAAACACTGGCACAAGTAGTCCCCGAGCTAAAAAAGTTGCGGTGGAGGATACCAGCAGAATTTATCTTCCGCCCAATAGTACGCCCAGGCATAGCACCGGGTTCAGTGGTATCCCTAGACCTGCATGCTGTACAGGTATCAGCAAAAAGGATTGCAGTAATTGGGATGGACATAGACGGGTGTGAATGGCGCACTGTACTGTGCATCAATGCTGATATTGCCCTACGAGACTTATCTGATGAGGATCTCTTTTCTGATTCAGAGAGTGATGGCGAGATAATAATGGAAATAGCAATGCCCTGTGACATTTTAATTCAAACAAGACAAGTGCCCGTCCAGTTGATGGCAGTGGTGAGAGCACCACCGTCATTTTTTGATGATGATATGCGACTGGTGCCAAACAATTTGTGGACAACAGGCCTCCTTGATGTAGGCTTGTTGCATGGAGTGACACCAGTGGTAATAAAACTCAAACCAGAGGCAATTGTGACCCGAGTGAAGCAATACCCATTGTCCCGCGAAGCTGAAGAAGGGATAAAAGAGACAATAAATGCATTGCTAGCACAGGGGATAATAGTGCCCTCAAACTCCCCATGTAACAACTGTATCTATCTGATCAAAAAAGCAAAGGGAGGGGCTTGGAGGATGATCCAAGATTTACGCCCCCTAAATGACGTCATACAAAAAGAATTTCCTTTGGTCCCGAACCCTGCATCCATACTGTGCAGTATCCCAAAAACGGCATCACATTTCACAGTGGTTGATTTGAAAAATGCATTCTTCTCCATCCCCTTGGCGGAAGAAAGCAGATACTTGACAGCATTCACACTAGGGGGGAAGAGATACGAGCACTGCAGGCTACCTCAGGGGTACTGTGAAAGTCCAAGCATATTCAACCGCATACTACACGAAGACCTGGGTAATCTACCAGTTGAAAGCACGATCATTCAGTACGTAGGCGATTTGCTCGTCTGCGCACAGAGTGGAGAGATGTGCAGAAGAGACTCAGTTACCCTCTTGACGCTGCTGTCGAATAAAGGGTACAAAGTGGACAAGGGGAAGCTACAATACTGCCAGTCAGAAGTGCTGTACCTGGGACAGCTGATATCAAAGGACGGGAAAAGAATAATACCTGACAGAGTGGAAGCAATAAGGTCAGTGAAAGAACCAACCGCAGTGAAGGAGATGCAGAAATTCTTGGGAATGTGTAACTATTGCAGAGCATGGATACTAGATTATGCAGCCTACACCAGACCATTACTGCAAGCACTCAAAGAGGCCCAGCAAGAGAACAGGAAAATAGAGTGGTCAAAAGAAATGAGTGACTCGTTTGGGTCGCTAAAAGAGCTGATCTCGAGTGCTCCAGTACTCGCCAATCCTGATTATGAGCGCGAATTTTACCTGTTCTCACATTGCAAGGGGACTCTCATGACAGCTGTACTGACACAAAAGACTTCTGTGGGACACAAACCATTGGCCTACTATAGCGGCACATTGGATGCAGTAATGCAAGGTCACTTCGCATGCGAGCAGTCCCTCGCTGCCGCCGCGTTCGCCATTGAGAAAAGTGCCACAATAGTAATGGGGTGCCCTGTCACATTATTTGTGGAACACTCATTGTTTGCAATACTTGAAAGATCAAAAAGTACACTGACTACACAGCGAGCAACCGCCTATGAGATAATATTGTCCAGCGCCAATATTCACGTAGTGAGATGCAGGACAGTAAACCCAGCAACATTCATTACGAAACCATGCACGCTAGAGGACATACAAGAACACAATTGTGCAACATACACAGGAGAAACGGGGGAGGGCACGGTGGTGTGTGAAAATGTCCTGAGCGAGGGAGAGGTGTACTTTGTAGATGGGTCAGCATCAATTGACATGGACACAGGAGAGAAACATGTGGGACTAGCAGTAGTAAGGCTAGAAGAAGGCGAGTATGAAGTGTTAGTACAATATCGCCTTCCATCCCATTTCTCAGCCCAAGCAGCAGAACTTATCGCCCTAATAGAAGCATTACATGCAGCTAAAGGATGTGCAGTAACGATATACACAGATTCAGCCTATATGACGACCACCGTACACAGAGGTCTAGCCCGGTGGGGGCGGAGAGGGTTTCGAAGGGCGGATGGGACACCAGTGCAACATGCTGAACTGTTGAAGGAATTGATTGAGGCCCTGAAAGACCCAACAGTGGTAGCAATAGTGAAATGCCAAGCACATACGTCCAACACCGACGTTGTGTCTTTGGGGGAACGCGGCAGCAGACGCTGCTGCCAAGGAGGCTTCGTATTTTGAAAGACATGGAACAGGTGAGTACCTATTGCAGCACCAGACGAACGAAGAGCTTCCAGAAGGATACAATAACATGCCCATCTCACAAATACTAGAGCTACAGGAAGGTGCCAGTTGTGAAGAAAAGATGGTGTGGGAAAAAAGGGGGTGCAGCCAATCGGCAACAGACTTATTGTGGCGCCAAAATAACTCAGGAAAAGTAGTAATGCCCATCAAACTGTTAGAGATAGCATTCCAGCAATTACACTTTCCAGCGCATAATACTAAACAACACATTGCAGCAGAGATACAGGAAGATTGGTTCGTGCCATGTCTCCAGGAACACATATCTAGATTGACAATGGAGTGCACAACGTGCCACATATATAACTCCGGGATGACCCTACGGACACTCAGGGGGACGATTCCAAAACCAACAGGGCCCTTCAGAGAACTGCACATCGATTATGCAGACATGGGGGAGAGGTGCAATGGGGCACGCTACATAATAGTGGTTGTATGTCCATTTTCCAGGTGGGTGGAAGCAGGTCCATGTGTGCGACCTGATGCTAAGAGCGCTGCAAAGTTCCTAGTGAGGGAAGTGTTCCCGCGCTGGGGAATTTGTGACGTAATTCACTCAGACAACGGCACTCATTTTGTGAACGAGCTCTTCAAGGAAGTTACTGCGTTATTGGGAATAAAGCATAAACTCTGCTCGATTTATCATCCTCAAAATAACGGCTTTGTCGAAAAGATGAACGGCCTGTTAAAAGGGAGATTGTCTAAATTGTGTTTTTCGTTGAAGAAAAACTGGATCTACTGCTTACCCCTTGCACTGTTTGAGCTGAGGAATCAGCCGAGCAAGGATCACCATCTGTCCCCGCACGAAATAGTGACAGGGAGACGGATGCACACAGCACATTCCCCACTGTGCCAACACTCAGATGCACACAGAAGCGCCACAATATTAGGAGATGAATTCACAGAGTACCTGAAGAAGCTAACTAGGGCAGCGCGTGCAATCTCGAGGCAGCTCTCACCACCATTCACAAGGGAAGAAGGGAACACAACGGTGTCCTTTGTGGAACCTGAAACACAAGTACAATTAATGCCAGGAGAGTTCATTTATGTCCGGAGCTTTGTGCGCCGGTGGAATGCCCCAAGGTTCCATGGGCCGTACGAAGTAGTATTTTGTACACCCACAGCTGTAAAGGTGAAAGGGCTCAGGTATTGGATACATTTGACAGATGTGCGGAAAGCATATAATAGTGTGCAGGAAGAAGTGGATGGGGAGGCACAGACAACAGCAAACCAAAATAATGGAAATGATGAGTGAACATGAACAGATGAATGGAGGAGTGTAACTGATAGATAAAGCTGTTAACAAACAATTCTATTACAGGTTATTGAACGAGATAAGTGAAAAAAAAAGTGTTTAATAGAAAATAACGGTGTAAAATATATGTATTTCCTGTTCCCTTCTCTGTGCAACCCCCCCGCCCCCCCTCCAACCATCTCCCTTTTTATGACCTCCTGGTACATACAGTGCCAACAAAAATGTTTACATGCACGTACTTAATTCACTTTTATATCTCAAACAGGAACTACCATGGCAACAAACGGGCAGCCTGCAACTAATAGATTGATTAGATATAGAGATGTTTTAGCTGAAAGGTGTAGATATTCGTATGAGTGTGGGTTGTCTGTATGCATTACAGATGAACGAGGGGGGAGGGAATAACGGGATTAATGTAACAAATCAAACTACAACTGCAAATACTAAAGAAGGTGATTTTTGGTGTGGGACGGATCTAAATTTGTATGGGGATATTACACGACACCGCCCAATGTTGCTACCTCACCAAATGAAAGAATGCAGGAAAAAAAGCGAAAAAGCACAACTTCCCCGCCCACAGTTTAAATGATCGCAACCCTTCTGTTATATCATGGCTGTACAACACCCCCACCAGTGTGCCCACCCCCACAACAGAAAACACACTGCTTGATAGCATAAAGAAAGAGAATGAAGAGATGACGGTGAGATACACAGCATTATACGATGAATGGGGAAAGGGGGGCGAAGGGAAGAAAGGGGGGTCTAGACTGTTCCTCGCCCAATGAAGCTGGGAGACATCTTAGAAATAATAGGAGGAAAAGGGAGGTGGGGAGGAGAAAATACAACGAATATTACGGGTTGGGGCTGGACAAGATGGAATACCCACGACGCCCCCACCAGACAAATAAGTGGTATGCAGACATGAGTGCAACTACAAAACAAACAACAAATGAGAGTTGCTATGTCTGCTCCCTTATTCCCCATGCTTCAGGCACACCCAAAGTATTGCTGCCAAAAGAGTTGCCTATTGTGGATGCCCAATGCCTCCTTCATCTCACGTTGTGTAGAATTAAGAACACCTTCCAGGCACACGAGGTAACTTTTAAAATGCTGCAGAATGAGAAGACCTGCTACCCGAAAGCGGAAGGAGTGATATGTTTGGAAGAACCATTTTTTATAATACAAGGGACATTATTTTCAGAAAATAAGTGGAAAGATGAAGAAATAATGTGCAAAGCTGAAGCGCTGCGAGGTGTGGCACCAGAGAAACTGCAGTGGATAGAGAAAACATGCACAGCAGTATGGAAAGATCACATCTCAAAATTGACCTGGGTGACTGCCATTGAAAAGCCCTTCAAGCTACAGAAAGAAATAAACTATGAACTGTGTTTCAAGGGAGACGGGAAAACTATCATGGGGATAAACAAACAGTGCAACAAGACCCTCACCATCCCGGATATGAGAAAAGGGACAGCGGCCCTCATGGACACTTATTGGGTATGTGGCAACCAGGCATACCTGCACCTCCCACAATCCTGGAGCAGCAGCTGCTCATTGGCCACCCTACATTCTGCACTAATGGTGATACCGGAGATCCACATTGATGGGAGCAAGAAAATGTGAGAGACCCCTCAGAAGAATGAGGCCCAACCAACTGCAGAATCACAAGTATATGTCCTGTCTTCCAGTAATAAGGGGGAGATGCTGTCACGGAACAGACGATCGTCGAACTACATATCAAAAGCATCCTCAGAGCTACTGGCACAGATCCCAGACAGATATCGATTATTCAGCTCTGCAGAGACTTTCTTCGCTTCACTCATCCCCAGCATCCAGGCACGGGCAAATGCAAAATGGCTCCAAATCACACACTGGGAGCTGATTCAGCTGGCAAATGACACTGAAGAAGGATTTAACGTAATAAAAGTGGAACTGCGAGCACTGCGGCTAATGACCATGCAAAATAGGTATGTTTTAGACCTGCTAACAGCGATGGACGGAGGTGTTTGCCGAAAAATTGGAAGTGCCTGCTGCACTTTCGCACCTTCCGAAAATGCAGATAATGGTTCCTTATCCCACGTGATCGAAGCCGTACATAACCTAGGAGAAAGAATGAAAATGGAAGGTGGAGCAGAAGCAAGCACATGGTTCGACACCATCTTCTCCTGGCTCCCATCGTGGCTGGGAATGACTGTTAAATTACTGATGCCGGCAGAAGTGTTCCTCCTTTTTATTTTTTGTATGTGCCAGGTGGGTCTTCGATGTTGTGCAAACGCAGTACCAAATGGTGCAATGATGATGGTGACAATGGGCAACGCTCGCGGTATGATACAAAATATGCAGGAAGTAGAGGTACAAACAGGAGCAGAAAACACACCAAGATTCCAGATGGTGCCCATATACCACAGCGGGGATGTAGTAGACAGACTATGGCACACTACAATTAAAGAGCCCCATGAACTCGAATGGTATGAGGAGGTGTGGGTGGATTTGGAAGGGGACGGAGGTTGTATATATATGACCTGCACACCGGACGAGTATGCTAGAAGGGGAGAAAGCCTGCGAGGGGTGTGTAGGGCATGGATGCCCATAAAAAGCACCCCTGCATGGGATGAGGCTGTAGCTGAAGAAGAAGAACGCAAGAGGTTGAGGGAGTTACAGTATTCGTTACTTAAGTAACGAAAGGGGGGAAATGTATGGGAGAATAGGTCCAAGGGACCCCCCTCCCCAGCAGCCCCCCCCCTTGTGGAGTCCATGGCTCGTCAGGGGTCCCCGCTGCCACCAGGGCCCAGGTGGCAGGTGGACCACTGGCTGAAACATTGACCAAAAGTGCTGTATTAAGCTAGGCCCTGGAAACCATTTTGTGAAATCAAAATGGCATGAGCCTTGTGCGCTGCAGCGCGGCCCCCACCCTTGGAGAGTTCTCACTTGTCCCCGCGGCCGCAGCTCCCTGGCAGATCCGCTGAGAGCCCGTTCCCACGAACAGGCGAACATGAGCGAGTGCTAGAAACAAACACTGTAACATTCACCTTCCGCAGTGTATCACTGTCCACAGTATGACCCGACCAGCAGGGCCGGGGTGGAAAAGAACTGTAAAATGATCCCCCGGCAAAAGTAGAGACCCTAAATACCAATATACAAACTGCCTGTGATAAAAAACCTTTTCTCCACAACCTTTTGATAAAACATGTAACCTCCATGAAGATGACAGAGTGTATGTGTGCATGTGGCATTCTGGTTGAAATACCCATATCCCCGTAGTTATGCGCAAATGGTAGAAGTGTCCCGGAGTTTTATGTTATGTGTTTTTCCGAGAAGAATGTACTCCAAGGCCCTATGCCATAACTGAACTACTGCTGCTAGAGTGCAAAGGAAAACAAGTGCAACCGCATCGGGAGCTCATGTAAATTATGTAAGAAAACGCATAGAATGTATTCGAATGTTCAAGCTCGCCATGTGACACTGCCATCAATATCATTGGCCAGTTGTTCCTGCGTGCTCCACCGACCTTAATACTACCTCGCTTATCGTGCATGCATAAAATATAACAAAATGTCATGGGTGTCAAATACTTAGCATATAGTTAACAATAGCAACATTGGTATAGGTAACACATTTTGAAATGGCCATGTAAAGGTATTAACAAAGTAGACATGTAAGCTTTGAAGAAAAAGCTCAACGAGTATTGTACTGTATATGAATTATTATGTCTTTTTGTATAACCTGAAAACGCACGAGGAAAATACCATTGTGGGCATATCCAAGGCCACTTCCTCTCCCTCCCCAGTGACGCCTGCCAGATGAAAGGCAGAGGCCCGGGATGCTCTGCCTCACCTCCCCCAATTCGGCTGGAGCCGCTTCGAACATTCACGTCCCCCCGTAGCTCACATGGCCACGGCCAGCCACCTGAATTATTTACAACCCAGCAGTAAACCCCGGTCATAAACGCATGCCAAAAGGCGCCCTTCCTTAGGCCCCACGACCCACCAGCTCACCCCAGGTTAATGGCCCCTGTAAAATTAGGACACCCAATATTATAGCAACACTGAAGGAACACACTCATAATGACTTCTAACGAGCCATGATAACTTGGACAGTTTACCCCTTGCCCTGAGACCTAACCTCGTGACCTAGGATACCCGGCCAACAGGATGATGGTAACCATGTATTGATGTATTACCAAAGGATCCCACTCTAGGTGCATTCCTCCTGTGTTGCATTGACCTGTAGAATAACCTATTGTAGGATTTACAGGGGAAAATAATATTGCAATATTGAATGAATGCGGTGTGCGTGGCCTTAGGGCAGAAAGCCAAGGAAGACGTTCATCAATGACACTGGCCACGCCTGGCACAACAGCACCGCCCAGATGAGCCCAGCTGACCCGCCCGGCCCACGTTGGCAACCAGTGACGTCCACCAACCACGGCAAACCACATCACAGCTGCACCTATAGTTAGTCGTCGCCACCCAATCCCCACGAACATGTGCCCCCTATAGTGTGTAGGTTCTTATGACTCATTTTGTAAATATATACGCCTGTCTTTGCTACTGTCAGACAGAGCGATCTCGGAGTTTGCAGAGTCCTTTGCATGCCCTATTTTGACTTATATAAACTCCCATTAAGCTCACCCGCACTTTGTCTTAGCCTTATTCCCATCTTGGGAGAGTCCATTATTGTCTCTCATTGTGGGGAGGATTGTGCTATCTGGGGACGCTCGCCTTCACTACCTGACTTGGGTAGGAGGATCATGTTCAAGCATTTCATTATCTCCGGAATATCTTCACTGGAATAGTGGTACATGGCATGGAGCAGGTATGATTCAATTGAGCTGGTGGGCTGTGCAATACCGGTTACTTTAAGGGGTTTTCAGATGGTATGGACTTCATCACCACTTCAAGAGTTATGTCTTTTTCAGTAGGTTGCCTGTGTCTGTGGCTTGACTCGGGGCTGTTGGGAAACTGCTTTGTCTCCTCGCCCTCATAATTGTTCTCCATAATAAATGTTTGCAATAGGCTGAGAATGCTTCATTTACATCTGCATCCTCTTTGGCCAATTCCCCATTTAATTTTCTTACAGATGGAATAACTTTACTATTTTCTATTAGTTTCAATTCAGGTGCAAGAAATGCATCTGCCTTTTCACCACCGTCCGGGTAGGTGGCTACTGTTCTGATTAATGGGTCTTGCAGATTATAGTTTTTCCTGTTTAAATGTCTGTGTCATGCCTGCATTCATGAGCTCTTTTTGAAGAATCACACATTCTGCTTACAGTGCTTTGAGTTCTTGTTTGGATAATCTTCTTGATTGGATATGCTTTTATGCTCTCATAGATATAGACCATTCTTCAGGTTGATGTCCATAAAGATCCAATCTCTGTTTTGACAAGTAACACGCAACACTCCTTGGGAAACTGAGGAAACATAAAAGCAGATCTTGCAAAATGGGTAGCCAATGTCTAACTGTCTGAGCAATACTTGAGACACACAATTGGACCATTCTACCACACACACGCTTTACGTTCTGTGTAATGTCTGCCTGCCTTGTTGAAATGCAACCTATAAAAAGCCTTCTGCAGGCCCATCACTCATTTGCCCTTCAGCAGAAAAGCCAATGGCTATAGTACTCCGAACCAAGGTGTGTGCAAATGGAACATCAGGCAATCACTGAGGACGTCACTGATGGTGGCGCTGTTTTACGACAATGTAAAACCTACCAAATTAGGGCAACAAAGTCTGAGTCAATGGAATGAATATATCCTGGCAGGAACTGTTTAAAGCAGGCGTTGTTAGCATTGATGGACAGTGGGAAAAAAAACCTTCAACATCATATTTAAGTGCTATGCCTTCAAAAATGCAGAACTGTTGAACTTGATTTGGTTAAGACAGTCCTATCCAAGAACCCTACATCATTGCTGAAAATGGAAACTATCCTGTCCACCTTGCAAGATTGCCCTCCCACCGCCCCCCAGCATCTGAAAGCAGCTGCATTTCACCAATTACTGGTGGAGAAGAGCCAGCACTAGACCAACAGGATGGACCCCTGTGGGACTCCACACCCGACGGGATGTCACAGTGATCTGAAAATGTCCACCCAAACCATTTGGAGTCTGTGAGATCGGTAGGATGCACGCATGCCCACTTCAGATTCTGCAGACCCCAGTCGACACTGTCAAAAGCCATGGAGAGGTTAAGTAAGATCAGTATTTCCTGGAGAAATGTTGCCAATGGGAGTAGATTATCTGGGAACCCAATGCAACACAAAATGTAGATGTGGTCACATTATTGTTTCACAATTTTGGGGGGGGGGCGGAGATTGAAGGATTTATGTTTGTTTTGTGGCAGTTATGGATAGCTCTTACCTTTAAGTCTACATGGAATTAATAACTCCTACAAACATCTACTTGTTTGATCTGACTGCCGTGGTTTATATGTTGTTTTTTGCATACCAAATGTAACAAAAAGCAAGGGGGGGAAATGCTTTTCTTGCTAGTTTGCAATGATTCAGAAGATAGTGCTCCAGCTAAGAAGACAAGTAACACAATGAAGCATGAGGCATTGTGGGCTTCGAAACGCAGCTTATGGGCTGAAGCCGTCACGTGTCCTTCAAAGATGGCTGCCAAGCAAGGGATACTCGCTGCAAGAGCTAGTCCTGCTTTTATTTTTATTTAATCCAAGCAGGAAGGATGGAAATGTAGAGGAGACTGAGCCACCGGAAGCAGAAATGAAGATCATAATAAGTACAACAATATGAAGTGAGGGCTGGGGGCGGGAGTAGGACCCAGCGGGAGGCAACTGGAGTGGCAGCAGAGATCCTCACAGCCATTCTGATTCGCGATTGTTGAGCAATGCTGGTGATTATTGTCCAAAATCCCTAGATCCTGATTGGTAATCAGGATTCTCATTGTTCCACTTTGAGTGCTAATTAGCCAATAATGGTTGTCAATACATCTCGGCAGCCATTATTGCCATTAGCGCCCCATGTTCAACTATGGTAATGTTAGGTAAAAACCAAACGGAGATGTGGCCCATTTTTTTCCTTCGAAGCGAAAGACTACAAATAAATATGACCTCCATAGAAATGGAAGTGGGGCTTTGCACGGAAACCCTCTACCGTTTTCACAGCAGACCACAGAGGCTACGAGGTGCAGGATGGGGGCAAAAAGCAGAAACATCCACATTTAGATTGCTTGGATGGGGAGTTTGATGCAGGTAACGGGCATGGGCTGAGCTCTGCTGCGGGGGTGGGCACAAGCAGTCAACCACTTTCCCAGAACATGGGTTTATACTGGCATTCAAAGCCAGTGTTTCGAGCAATATGATTGTTTCCACATGCCCATGCGAGTGTTAATTAATGATTGTCACTCCCATCTGGGCTTAACGTAAGAGCAATCCCCTCTCACAGTGGAAATTTCCAAAATTGGAAATAGACAACAAAACTTTCCACTGGAATCTTAGCACTTAATTTGAATCATGCATTCTGATTGCGGGGCTCATGATTCGAGTCACCCCCTAACCACCTGTATACTATGAATGAGAACACATTGTTTTCAATTAACTGCTATTTATTCATAAACAATCATGTATACTTTTACAGTTTTAAACATAACATTTAATTGTTAAAATGTATCGGGGGTCCCTACCTCTCTGGAGTATAGGTAGAATGCAACTGAGCTGGTAATATAATATGCATGCTAGTCATGTACATAACCCCCTTCCTCTATTCTCTCTGCAATGAACTCTGCTGGGTTTATTGTCCTGCACCTCACCACTTCTACTGCTGGGTTGGTTAGTATGATATAATATGATAGGTTATTTATAACGCGCTTAATACCCATAGGTTTCTAAGAACGGGCCCGGGGAGTGTCACCCTGCTTCCAAGGCAAGCACGGTGTCCCTGAGCTATCTTACCTCATAGCCTGAAGATCTCTGAGTTCTCAATCTTGATTTTGTTTTCTCCGGTATGGCAAATAAGACATGTTCCATGTACACAGCTACTGGACACCCCATAGTTATTGTGGAAGCCTTCTTAATAGCAAATGTAGCAGCAACAAGTGCCTGCTCACATGGTAAATGTCCCTGCATTACTGCACCCAGTGACCCACTGTAATATGCAAGTGGCTTGTGTCCCTTGTCCCTTTTTCTGTGTCAGTACTGCAGTCATTTATTTTCCATCTGAACGTGAGAACATGTGGAACATCTCTTTGTAATTGGGAGCTGCTAACACTGGTGCATGTGCTAGCTGGTGCTTTAGCTCATCAAAGCTTTCACCCATTTCAGCTGCCCATTTTATGTGTGTTTTGTTTTTCTGTGCTTCTTTTAGTGCTCGCAACAATGGCCTGGTGTGTGTGTGTGGAATAATCAAAAACCTATGCTCTGCAGTAGTTGCGCAAGCCCAAAAATTGCTGCATCTCTTTCGCTGTTTTTGGTCGTGGAGTCTTGTGTATGGCCTCTACTCTTTCTGGTGTTATTTTTCTCCTGTCTGCTGACACGATTTGACCCAAGTACACCACCTTTTTTTGACAATATTGTAATTTCTCACTGTCCACTTTGTATCCTTTGTCTGCTAGTAAAGTCAGTAGTGTCACTGAGGCCCTTCTACACTCCTCTTCTGTCTAACTGTACACCAGTAAGTCATCTCCACATTTTGTTACTGTGCTAGCAGCCTGCAAATTGCTCAAGTCCATTTGTGTTACTCTGTTAAAGATACTAGGCCCCTCACAGTACCCCTGATTCATTCTAGTATGTTCGAACCAGGTCCCACTATACGTAAAGGTAGTGAGATACCTAGAGTCTGGGTGTAGTGCAATGGAGATAAAGGTTTTTTTAAAGTCAACTACTGTGAAATAGTGTGCCTCCGCGGGAATGCTGCAAAAAATCATCGAAGGGTTGGAGACCAATGGATACTCTGCCTCAATAATGTCATTCAGATGACGTAAATACTGTATAAAACGCCACACCCCTCCCTTTGCTTTCTTAATCGGATATAGGGCTTTGTTGCAAGGTGACAAGCTCACCTGTATTATGCCTTGCTGCCATAGGACATGCAATGTCTCGTATATGCCCTCATCTGCTTCTCGAGAAAGTGGGTATTGCTTCACTCGTGGCAATAGTGCTCCCTCTTTTAACTTGATGTGTACTGCCCCTGCCTCTTTAAATATTCCTACCTCATGGGGTCCTTCATGGGGTCCTGTTATCCACAAACTCTTGGGCACTTTTTCCAAATCTTCCTGCAAATATTGTGCTTTCTTTTTGGTTATCTGGTTCACTGTCCTTTTATGTGTACTGGGCAAGATATACCTCTCCTTCATTGTCTTTTGTCGCACACAACTCTGTGTCACTTTCTCCTGTCAGTGTCAGTGTGGGGTCAATACATAACATTGAAAGCCATTCCATGTTGTTCTCGTCAGTGGCAACCAGTA
The DNA here is from genome assembly GCF_040938575.1 of Ambystoma mexicanum. Classification (NCBI taxonomy): domain Eukaryota; kingdom Metazoa; phylum Chordata; class Amphibia; order Caudata; family Ambystomatidae; genus Ambystoma; species Ambystoma mexicanum. The sequence goes on from NC_090924.1 coordinate 1,438,518,391, forward strand.
TAATCATGTCTTTCCGTACCACTACTCCCTCCAAGTACAATAGAGTGTGTGTGCCTAAGCTAACCGAGAAGGGACACTGAGGACTGAATAAAAATCTGTTGCACAGCCGGAACACCTTCCCCTCAATCCATGGCAAGCATCCCAACAACACGTGCCCCCCGTACACAAACACCTCCATGTGTGTGGGTATTCTTCTCATTGTGTTGTGTGCATAGTATGCCTGGGTCAGTACTGTCACCCTAGCTGGATACATCCCGAGTGTGGTGCACACCATCCCTTTCTTTGAAAATGAAATTGTGGCATTTAGTTTGCTGAGTCGGTCCCTCCCTAGAATGTTGATGGGAGAGTCTTTTGAACACAGCAACGGTACTTAGATGTGCTGCGTTCCTATTGTCAGGGGTAAATCTTTTGTCAGAGGAACTTTCAAAATTGTCCCCATAAAGCCTTGTGTGTCCAAGCTTTTATTAGATAATGGAATCCTTCTTCCTTGATGCATGATCAAGTTAATTCAGTATCTATAAGAAAGGAAAATCTTCTTGGTCCTACCTGAACTGCCACCTCTGGTTCCTCCTCGATGTCTTCAGTTACACCTAGAACAGGACACACTTGCACTCTGCGTGGGCATCCCTAGTGGGAAAATGGGTTTGCGGACGACATAAATGGGTTACCTCCCACCACTGTAACCCCAGTTTATTGGGGCATAGTTTTCTGTTCCAATATTGTTACACCTTCTGGGATTGTGTCTTTACTGGTGCCTGACGTACGCTCACTGCACCTTCAGTTCCTGTAATTTCCCAACTTTGTACCTGTACTAGCAATACCTTGTGTTTGTGTGGTCTGTATCTGTAATTGCTGTTTCTGCGGCATTACTTGCACCTGTTGAGGAGTTTGCTGCATGTATGTCTGCTATTGCTGCACTGCCTGTTCAATGAGTGGCCATGTTCATGCAAAATGTCCAAAATGCCCACATGCAGAGCACTGTACTCCGAAACGTAGTGTCATTCCCCTGTATGCCATTCCCCTTCCATGAGCATAATATCCTCTCCATTCTGATGCTGTCCCATGTACCAATTTCCTCTGCCGTCCTACATAGCCCCAAGCGGCTGCCGCAGAATGTTTATGAATGTGGGTTGCCGCTGCATCTGTACCGTTCCCCACTGCTGGGTGGGTGGCACCTTAGTGTAACTTCCTGGCTGCATTACCGCGGCCACTAGAAACCCTCCTTGCTGAGCTTGTGGAACGGCAACTGGCCTTGTGAGTACTGCTCTCTCCATATGTATTTTCACCTGTTTTTCTGAACCAATTTGTCTTCTACTTTGGTTGCATTATCGAGTGTCCTTATCCTTCTCCTTTTTCCTTTTGCAATAGGGCACAATTGTCGCATGTATCTCAGGGCACCCCTTTGCTTCAATTCTCACTATCTTATATAAAGAGACCTGCACATCTGCAGGGAGCCGCCTTACTAGAATGTGGTACAACAAGGGTATTTTGTCACCCCATGCCTGTTTACTGTCCTGTGTCTCCATTTCTTGTAGGGATCATGTGTATTCCGCGGGATCCTCATCAGGCTTAATTTTACCAGCAAGTATAGATCCCATGTTTAACACATCTGGATACAGCTCCTTTAGAGCTTCCCAAACATGTGCCTGATAGTTGTTGAAGGGTCTCCATCGTGTATATTTGAGCTTAATTTCACCCCCGTGTATCCAGCATGTTGCCATATTTTGTCACTTCTCTCCCCAACCAATACTGCCAATAAACCTTTTGTCTCCTATGGCCAAGGGGATTCCCACTGTCTCTTTTTAGAAAACATAAATCCACTTGCCGCCATCAATGAAGGTAGACTGTAAACTAAATTCTCCCTGTCCATTGTCTGCCATGTTATGTAATGAACCTCGCCCCTCGCTTTCTGTAAAAGGGGCATTTTTGTGCACTCAATGCTTGCACACAATGGCCTTCTCCACAGGCCTGCCTTGTTATATCGTAATAGTACGGAAATGGTCTTCTCCCCAGGCCCACCACCTAAAAATGATGCCCTATGTTATTATGTTAGAAAAAGCGGTTACTCCTCCGCTCGCTCAACTGCATCAGTTACTCACGCTACGCGGCTTTACGCTATTTATAAGTTATTTCAGCTCTGGCTCTTCCATTATTTCCACAGCCACATAAAACGAACACTACGACCTCTTGCCACAACACTAAAAAATAAACTGCCGCTACTGACAAAACGTGTGCGACATGTACCCCAAAATAATTTCCCCCTCAAAAAATAAAATGACACCTGCCCTACGCGCAACTCTTGTCTAACAAGGTCTGCCACTTAATACACAACCCTCTGCGCCAGTGCAGATGTGCCACTGTCTACCTGCTCCCTATCGGAATGGTAGAACGAACATCTAGCACTACTATGGTAAATCACCCTCCACCACTAATGAGGGTGCACCCTATACAGCATGAAATAGTCCCTCGCGCCCCTAGCACTTTCGTGCACTGGTACACTGATGTATCCTTTTAGGAGATTTTTCACTTCTCTCGACCTCAGAGTCTTCTTTTAAAGGCCTGTACTTCAGTCGGACCAGGCAGACCTTTGGGAAGTGGCGTCTGCAGACCTCTCCTGGCTCGAGCTCTTAGTACTGGCCAACAGACACTATCCCACACTCCTCCAGGAGTACGGCTGGAATTCCCACGCTTTGGTCGAACAGCAGAGATATCTCACAGGGGCCTCCAAGAATGTATCGGGGGTTGTCTCATAAAACTCACCAAAATATTACAAAAGTAGTCAAAAAGGAGTGTATTACGGTGCAAGAAGTAACACAGTTTTATTCAGGGCCCAAGACACGGCTGGGACAGCAAATTAAAACAGATTGCAGAACAGAACTGCATGAAAAGGTCGCTGTCAAAGAAACGCTCCTAAGGTTAGAACTTTTGTACAATGCAAGTAATTAGTATTTGTGATTGTGCATCATGAAAAAGTCTCTTGGATTTTGCACTTTGATCCCTTATAGAAAAGCATACATTGCGTTCAATAATTGGGTCCACAAATCTTCCCACACCAACCTCAATTACAGCTTGTGATGTCACAATCCACCCCCAATTCCCACCACACAAATTTAAGTCATTGAAACATTTGAGACGGCCAGTGGAACTTTAATCAACTACCGTGGTTGCCTCATCCTGATTCTCATGAGAATTGCTTTCCACCATGACACCACCAGAGCCTTGAACCACCGACATACTGCTATACAAATGTAGCATATCGTGAGACACTCCAACCCATTTCCCAGGGAAAATGTTCTACTGGGCAATTTGAAACCGATGTGGATCTTTTCGGCTCCATTAGAAAATCGGATGATGGGCTATAAAGGATGCTGTGGGCCTCTAATGATGAGAGGTAGATGATGGAGGTGACATGGTGGTTATGCAGAACATACTCAAAAGCACGGGAATGGGTAAGCAACTTGTAAACAGTGGTCAAAATAACTTAGAATGTTAATGGATTAATATGGGGGAGTGGGGTGGGGATGAAATTGCTATACCTTATGCATTTCATTAAGGAATCGGGTGCAGGCATTGGGGTAATTACAGTTCAAGAAGTTTTTGTAAATATTGAGACTCAATATCACCTTGCGGAGGCGCTGGGTGTAGTGTTATGTTTATTTTTTTTTTAAACATGTTTATTTTGATCGACACACCAGAGAAAAGTGAATTACAACATACTCTTTCAGGACAATCTGTGCAGCTCAATGATCATCTCCACCCCTACCAACCCCATTTCCGTCCCCCCTCAGTTAACGTCCAAATCTTGCTCTTCTGTCCGTTGTATCATCTCCGTGCTCCCCGCCGTTAGGGCGTTTGCTACCGTTCGTGGCTTAAAAGTTAGTGCTGGAGAGCTCTGGTCATAGTCTATTACTGGGGACCAAATGTTCGTGAAGCGGTGAAGGAGGCCTCTGTTTGCCGCCGTGATCTTTTCCGCGACAAAGATGTCCCAGAGTTTCAGCCACCATAGGATCGTCAAGGGTCCCTCCGGCGATTTCCAGGTTCGTGCCACCATGATTTTAGCGGCCAGGAGGAGGTGAGTAAGGAGGGTGGCACTTCTACCCGACCTTGGGTATATGCCTGGGAGCAGGGCTCCTAATAGAATTGATTCTGGCTCCAAGGGCAGCTTTATCCGAGTTATGTCTGCTATGGTGGCGATGCATTGGGCCCAGAAGTTTGCAACCACTGGGCAGGACCACCACATGTGTATGAATGATCCCTGCAAGCCGCATCGACGCCAGCATCGAGGGTCCAGGGCTGGGTTAAAATGATATAGTCTAAGTGGCGGGTAGTACCATCTTAGAAGTAGTTTATGGGCACACTCACGATTAGTAATGCAGAAGGAGGAGGCCTGCGTGCGAGACCAAATGTCTGACCAGATCTGGCCTTCTATTGGGTGTCCTAGGTCTGTTTCCCATTGGTTCATGTAGGTTGCTCTAGTGACCAGGAGATTTGTCTGCAACAGCTTATACATCGCTGAGATGCGCCCTCGGTGTGGGGGATCTGCGATTGTCAGCTCAGTAGGGTCTAGATCCCGGGTCGCTGCCTCGCGTGTTGTTGGATGGGAACACCAATGTCGTAGTTGCACATATGTGAATCTGTCTGTTTCCGCCAGGTCAAATGTGTTTTTGCATTGTTCAAAGGTGAGTGGCCGATTCCCCTCGAAGAGCTGGCTTAGGATGCTGAGGCCGCCGGCGATCCAGTTCTTAAAGTTCCCTAGGTGGGTTCCTGGGGAGAACGCTGGGTTATGAAATACCGGGGAGGCTGGGCCTAGGCCTCTAGGGATTCCCCTCTGTTTACGTGTCCATTCCCAGGCTTTTACAGTCTGCTTAGTGGAGGAGAGGATAGTCGGCCACGTTCTTCGGAGGACGGGGGAAAGGTGCAGGAGGAAGCGGAGAGGGAGGGGTAAGCGGGATTGTTCAATCTCGACCATCTAGGTCTGTTCGAAGTTATCGTCCAGCCCACAGTGTGAGCCAGCTGGCCCGCGATCTGGTATTTCTGGAGGTCTGGGACTCCTAGGCCTCCCAAGTTCGGATTGCTCAGCATCGTCTTGAGCGGGATCCTTGACTTTTTACCTTTCCAGATGAAGCGTAGTACCTTCCTTTGGAGGCGCAATAGTGGGAAACGGGGGATCAAAACTGGAATGGCCGAACAGGTGTAAAGCAGCCGTGGAAGGAGGTTCATTTTACATGCCGCTATACGGCCCAGTAGTGAGATCTCCTGTGAGAGCCAGCGAGTGAGGTCTTCCTCCAAGGTCTTCAATAGTGGCTGAAAATTTGCTTGGTAGGTATCCTCCGGTCGGGCTGTGATCCGTACTCCTAGGTAGGGGATGGATTTTTCGCTGAGCTGGATCGGGCAGAGGGCTCTGAAAGAATCCTTATCTTCCTGCTCCAGTCTCACCCCTAGAGCCGATGATTTCGCGAAGTTTATCGCGAATCCTGAAACTTTACCAAAGCGATGAACTTCTGCCAGGGAGGACCTCAGCGATTGGGTGGTGTCCGATATGGTTAATAACACATCATCCGCATATAGTGCTATTTTATGTTGAGTGGGGCCTACTTGGAGGCCTTTGATTCTGGGATTCAGTCCGATCCTTTGGGCCAGAGGCTCCATAACCAGGGCGAAGAGCAGGGGAGACAAGGGACATCCTTGCCTGGTGCCGCATGATAAGGGGATCGGGTTAGATAGGAAGCTGTTAATGCGGAGCAAGGTTTTCGGTGATTGGTGGTTGGCCAGGACGAGTTTCTGAAATGTGGGTCCAAAGTGAAAGGACTCTAGGGGGAATCGGAGGAATGACCAATCTACTTTGTCAAAGGCTTTAGTAGCATCTAAAGCTAGCACAGCCAATTTACGTGCATCTCGCTGAGTGACTTCGACCCGGTAAAGGACCCTTCGGACGTTGTCTGCAGCGGATCTATTTAGCACGAATGCTGTCTGATCTGGGTCGATAATGTCTGGGAGCACTCTCGCTAATTGGTTAGCCAAGACCTTATAGTAAATGTTAGCGTCCAGGTTTAGTAGAGAGATAGGTCTATACGCCGTGATGTCTCTGGGGTCTTTTCCCGGCTTCAGGGCGAGAACCGTGATCGATTCCTGCATTGATGAGGTAATGGACCCCGAGGTAGCGAAAGAGTTAAAGAGCGATGTCAGGGGGGTCACCAGCTGCGAGCGAAAGACTTTGTAAAAGCGGGTCAAGAATCCATCTGGGATCACCGCGATACGTTGCTTTTCTCCCTCTGCGAACTGGACTCTGCCCTGAGAATCACGGAGGCCTAGGATGGAATTTCTCTTTCTGGTCTTCGCCAGTTTCTCCACCAGAAATTTGTTGGCCTTGTTCCCTTTGGCGTAGTAGCTCTGCTTAGTTCTGGCGAGAATCTGAGCTGTGTCCTCAGCGTAATGTGCTTCTAGCTTCTTCCGAGCTATCTGCAGGGCTCGATGAGTTCTGGGCGTACAGTTTTTTGCTTCACATATAGCTTCCGCTCTCTTTACTTCCTCCTGTAAGATTTGGCGGGATTGACGCTTCTTTTTGTGGTAGGCCGCTCCTTGGGAGATCAGGACCCCTCTTACAACCGCTTTCATTGCGTCCCACGTGTTGGCAGGTGAGGTGTCTTCGCTCTTATTTTCTCTGAAGTAGTCTTTGATGGCTTTCGCTACCACATCCCTTAATGACATATCATTCATGCTCTACAACCCCATCCACTGTTGTATTTATTGTGACGACTCTCTATGTATGCTTATTTACTATGCAATTTGTAATCTATCTTTCTGTAAACTTTTGTAACCCTTCTAAACATGCGCCCTGATGCCTTTGGGCAGGCTGCGCAATATAAATAAATAAATACAAAAAATACAAAATTCAAGATCGGGTTGTATAGGGACCACTTACGTTTTGGGAGCGGATCAGGGTCATGGGCTCTCAGTGTTAGCATGACCGGGGCATGGTCCGATAAGATTCTGGGACCTATGGTCACCTCATCGGTGTAAGCCAGGACTTGGGTGGGAAGCCAGCAGCAGGTCGATGCGGGAGTAAGTTCTGTGTACATAAAAATAGAACGAATAGTCGCGGACCTCTGGATGTAAGACTCTCCATGTGTTGACCACATTTAAGGTGCGGAAGAGTTTAAGCAGAGCTGTTGCCACAATGAAGTCTTTACGAGCAGGGGGGTGAGACTTATCTTTGATTGGGTCAGGGGCTCTGTTGAAGTCTCCTCCTATTATTGTTTGACCCTCAACGAATGGCTGGAGGGCACCTTCCAGAGCTGAGTAAAACTCTTCCTGTTTATCATTCGGGGCATAGATCGAAATAAGGGAGTATAGCTGGCCATAGATCCGGCATTTGATTACTACGAAGCGGCCATCTGGGCAAAGCAAAGTGTCTAAGATTTGTGGTCTAAGTGTCTTAGCGATGAGTAACGCTGCTCTACCTTTTTTGGTGCTGTTTGATGCTAGAAATTGTAACGGGAATTGTCTGTCGCGGAGTCTAGTGAAATCTGCTGGAATCAGGTGAGTTTCATGAAGGAATACGACTGAGGCCTCTTCGTTCTGTAGATGCCGTAGCATGGATTTCCTCTTCTGCGGCCCGTTTAAGCCTCTGACTTTGAGGGTTAGGAACTTCACTTTCAGGTGTGGTTGAGGGTCATCGTGGGCTTTCCTCGACGGCTGGGGTGGGTTCTGTGGGGGAGAATCATGAGATTCAGGCATCATCCAAGAGCTTGGTGACAATGCGGTTCACTGGTGGTCTTGTTTTATAACCTCTCCAACGGGAGGGTAAACTTAAACGGGAGGGTGAACATGGATGTGTGTGGGGGGCCGGGGAATTCTGTGCGGCCTCCTCCACGGCCAACAGGGCCAGAACTGTTTTCCCCGCCAACAGGGCCGGGGTAGAACCATTGGACTTGGTTCGCCTCCAAGGGTGAGTTGGTGACATACTCCTCGGAGTGGGGTATGGGCCGCTCGGCGCCCGCGGCATTGTTGTGTTTCGCTTTGGTTCCGGGATCGGCTATTTCGCAATAGAAGGATATGACTGGATCATCGCATCTTCCGGCGTCTCTGTGCTTTAGACCAGGATTGTTGCTGCTGTCTTTAGGGTGATTGGTCCGGTTCTTCTGGCGGGAGATGTGGACTGGAGGAGAGCGAGGCCTCTGGGGAGTTTGGATGCAAGATGGGCTTTGCGTCCTCAAGATGGCTGATTTTGCGCAGGGTTCCCTGGTATGTGAATTGGAGAGTGGAAGGGAACAGCCATCGGTAGTGGATCTGCTGACTTTGGAGGAACAGGGTCAAGGGCTTGAGGGCTCTTCTTTTCTGAAGGGTCATCAGGGAGAGATCCTGGAATATCTGAAGTGGGTTACCCATGAATGAGAGCTTGTCCTTGGTGCGGCTTATCCCGAGATGGCCTCTTTGGTGGCGTAGAAATGGACTCTAGTGATGACATCCGGGGGGCCGTCTGAGTCTACTCCTCGCCTCGGGCGCAATCTGTGGGTTCGGTCCAGGACGAGTTGAGCTTTGTCCGTGAGCGGGAGAAGGGCCTGGAAAGAATTGCTTATATATTCTGGCAGTTCTCTATCTTGGACAGATGATGAGATCCCTCGAATGCGCAGGTTGTTCCGTCGTGCCCTATTCTCCAGGTCCTCCTGCTTAAATTTGAGCACTTCGCTTCTAGTCTGGAGCGCTTTAATTTCGCGTTGCATTTCTATTAGCGTTGCGTCATGGCTCTGGGTTAAGTCCTCGACTTCTCCTACCCTCTGTTCAGCTTCTGCGAGTCGTTGGTCTGTCTGTTCTAGACGTGTGGTGAGCTTGGTCATGCAGGACCTGAATTCAGTTTTGATGTCCCGCATGAAGGCCACAATGTCATCTTTGGTGGCCAGCTTAGCTTGTTCTTCAGGGGCCTTCTGTGGGGTGAGCCTAGGGGGAAGGTCCGGTTTCTTTGCCTTATCCGACGCTAGGAGCATGGTGGAAATGTCCGAGGACTTAGTTGTTTTAGCGGGCTTCGACATCTTGCCAGTATAGTGGCCCTGGGGTTCCTTTTCTGGTTGGGTGGCAAAGGGTAGGGGACTGTCCGCCAGGGAGCTGATGTTTCAGGCTCTACACCGGGGCTAAGATCCGGGATATCAGGGTGATGGTGGGCAGGGGCGCCTCAGGAATTCGCCAGATGGCTGGGCCAGCGGAGGATCGAGGTTCAGGCTCCTATGGCCGCATGTCCGGGTTCCTCTGCCGTAGCTGGAATGGTGTTGGGGGAGGGGGATCCGGAGTACCGCTACTTATCAGGGGCTCAAGCAATTTGCCCCCGATGGGCCGAGTTTAGAGCTAGGCCTCAGGGCCCTCAATTAGTGATTGCCTCCTGGGGCCGAGCGCTTCGCTCACTGCGCAGGGCCGATGCTTATGAGGGATGGGCTCACCTCTCTTTTGTCGCTGCTCTCGTGTGCCGCAGTTCTCCCAGTCTTCGGTCCGGCTCCGACGCTACTCGCTGGTTGGCCACGGAGAGGGGCGCCCTTCGTTTTCACGGCTCCGTCCGCGTCAGTACCCTGGAAATCTTCAGAGCGAGTCGCAGGCGACGGGCGAGAAATTTCTCCTCTCGGCTCCACCTCCTCAGCAGGTCCCGTCCGCCATCTTGGAAACATCGCTGCCGGGCTGCGAGCATGGGAGAGTTCGATCCATTTCAGTGTTTAATCGGGTAATAATGGAGCCTTACTGCACATCGGCGGGTGCCCCAGCATATCAGCTCGCCATAGCTCCATCAGTCGATTCGATCCGATCGCTAGGGGTTGATTAAATGCTAAATGCCGTGGGTCTCGGGCAGAGGCCCTCAGGGAAGCAGCCGCATCGCTGGCGCTCCAGGCCATGCCCCCCTGTTATGTTTATTTTGTATGTGTTTTGATAGTTATGTGTATTTGTTCTTGTTATCTGTTGTCTTGTGGGCACATGTACAACTCATGATCTTCAAGCCCCCCTCATATCCTGTACAAGGGAAAGAGTTTGAATTAAATGGTTAGATATATCCCAACACGGGACAGTTGATGGGTGAATTAAATGTATGTTCATGGAATGTTTAAGGTCTAAACATCCCAAGGAAAAGAAAGGAGGGGTTGACCAGACTGAAGAGGGACACTGCCCTGGTTCAGGAGACTCACCTACTGAAGGAATCAAAGCATCTTCTTAAAAACAATTTGTTTACAAGGGTACTCTTGAACTGTTTCAACACCAAATCAAGGGGAGTAGGTATACTGTTACGCAAAGGTCTTAATTTAAACATGGAGAAAGTAGTAATGGACGAGGAGGGGAGGGTAATAATTCTGATTGATGCTAAGGGAGATTACTTACGATAGGGTCTATTTGCTGTGTTCTAGTGGAAGCGCTTTCTTTAAGAAGATGTTGATGTTGTTAAGGGAAATGAATGGAGAATACACAATCCTGGGGGGTGATTTTAACTGTGTTCTTGACGGAAAAATGGGTCGTTCTGCCCAGTGTAGGTATACAGCACAGAGTACGAGTGAGGCGTTTAATGAATTTTTGCATGGTCTAGATTTGGTTGATGTTTGGAGGTTTATGCACCCGGGGGAGAGTGCATTTTAATTTTTTTCACTGGTCCATGATTCACATTCAAGGATTGACTATTTCCTGACTTCAGAGAGGCTGTCTGAAAAAGTCCATAATGTTGACATTAAGGAAAGAGGGATATCAGATCACTCCTTGATGACAATGCGAGTGAACATGGGGTTGGAAAGCTCAGGTTTTTCAAAATGGCACTTGAAAACCTACATATTAGAAGAGCAAGGTGTGATTGAATCTCTAGAGGAATTCACTAAAAACTTCTTTGATATAAATGTGGGTTCAACCTCCAATGTTATGGTCTGGGATAGTTATAAGGCAGCCATACAGGGGGGGAATGAATGAATATTATGTCTCATACTAGGAAAAAGGGAATGGCTGAGATTAAGAGGCTGGAAAGTGAGTTGGGTGCGTACCAAAAAAAGTATGCATGATCCAAAAGTAATGAGGACAAGGTACATGCGGGAAGATTGAGGGATTGTCTTAAACAGGTAATGGATAGCCAATATGAGAAAGGCATGTTCTCATGAGGCAAAAGTTCTGGGAGCAAGGAGACAAAAATGGTAGGTTGTTAGCAAATAGGCTGCAAGGAAAATAGAGGGGGAAAATGGAGAATGCAAAACTAAGAAAGGGGAGATATGCGAGAGCTTCAGGAAATTTTACGAACCTTTAGATCAATTCCCAACATCTGAGGGTATGGATACATTCTTCAATACAATTAACCCACCTAAGTTAAATGATGACCAATCTGCAATTGTTGATTGTCCCATTATGGAGGAGGAAATATTGTTAGCTATTAAGCAACTCAATAAAGGGAAAACACCAGGCTTGGAGGGCCTCCCGGTTGAATTTGATCAGGTGTTGAGTGAGGTGCTGGTACAGTTTTTGTGCCCATTGTACAATGGTTTCATGACCGATGGGATAGTTTCTCACACAACGAGAGAGGCTTGTATTGTGGTACTACCAAAGCCAGGCAAAGACTTAAAAAAATTTGGAAACTACAGGCTGGTTTCATTATTAAATGTTGATCTCAAATTATTTACAAGGATAATGACTAATCGGCTTGATAAATGCATTGGTGGCTTAATCAGGTTTTATGAGAGGTAGATATGGTATGACCATATTAGAACACTAATTGATGTAATGGGACTACCAAAGGAGAAGATCCAGGATACTTTGTTTTTTTATGGATGCAGAAAAGGCCTTTGATAGAGTCAATTGTGCTTTTCTGTATCACACTTTTAAAATGGGTTTTGGAGACACATTTATAAAAGTTATTAGGGCATTGAATTCATCGATCACTGCAAAGGTCTGGGTAAATTGTGTTATGTCTTCTCCATTTTTTCTGTCTAGAGGCACTAGGCAGTGGTGCCCATTGACACCATACTTGTTTAATTTGGCATTGGTGCCACTTATTGCATACATAAAACAGGAGCAGAGTCTCCACGGACATACATTTGGGGATAGAGAAATTAAAATCTTAAGTTACGCAGATCACATGACTGTCATCTTAACAAACCCAATTGAAGGATGTGAGAAACTTAAATGTATGTTTAAGGAGGTGGGACTGTTATCCGGCCATAAGATAAATTGGGACAAAACAGTGGTGCTCCCTCTAGATGTTGGAATTGTCAATGGAAGGTAGGTGCAATTAAATATTTGAGTGTTTACATGGTCAGGGACTTCAAAAAGATGGCAGAATATAATTTAAAAAATATTACAGAAAATCCAAAATGATATTTTAAAATGGGGTCCCTTGAAGCTATGGCTATCGGCTAGAGTTAATGCCATAAAAATGGTTCGTCTACCAAAAGTACTCTACATTATACAGTCTATTCCCCTGAAGTTTGCAAAGAAGGTCATCCTTAGTATTGACAAAGCTGTTCAAGGGTTTCTCTGGCGAGAGGGCAACAGACCAAAGATTCCCAAAATAATTTTGATGCGTTCTGTGAAGGAAAGGGGGATTTGGGTACCCCAACCTAATGAATTACTGTGCTGGGTTTGTCCTTAAAAAAATCAACATTTTATCTTTCTGATGTTAATAATTATGATCCCAGCTGGCACGTTATTGAAAATGCAGAGTTCTCGCCTTATGAGAACATAGGGCTACAAATAGCAAACAAAACTTTATGCTGGCAGAGTTGGGTCAAGAAGGGCATGCTCTAGAGTATCCACCTTTTGGAATTAAGTCTTACATAGATTAGACATTGTGGTGGGAGAGCCTCTCCCGCGTATCTTCTACTCGACAGTTTTGTTATCAAACAGAGACAGAGGGGAAGAAGCCAGAATAAAAACAGATTGGATTGATAGGGTTTTGGTAATGGCGGCAAAGCAAATACTTAAAGTTTGGTAGTCGAGGAAAAAGCCAAATGTAGATGAATGGCTTTTAGATGTTCGAGCTTTATCGAACTATGAGAAAGTTATGTTATTAAAACAGGGGAGAGATAGACATTATTCTCGAATTTGGGGATCTTTCAATGAATTGTACAGTTAAAAATCATTAATCACTTGTATTTTCTTCTGTATATATTAGTTAGGGGGCTATTGTAAATATTATATGAAATCGTCTGTTGTGCCTATCAATGTTGTATTGTCTTTTGTAAGTTAAAGTCCTAAAAACTGGTTGTGATTAAGAGATTTGTAAATATTTTTGAGTATTGCAATTCTGAAATTTAGAAACTGTACTGTAGGATTATTAACGGATTTATGCATTTTGCAATCTGAATGTAAATCCATGATGTTATGGATATGTTGTAGTTTTGTTCTTTGTATGTTTATTCTAAAATAATAAATCAAGTGTGTAAAAAAAAAAGTTTAAAAAAGGAAAATCGTATTTCATAAATTATTTTGAATTATAAAATCATCATGTATTACTTATTCATTGGCGGAACCTATGAGCTCTGATCTGCGACCTCGAAAAATAACAACCACTGTGTACTTCTCTCAGTGATTTCCTGGGATCCCAGACTCTGCAGTAAATCACCAGCCACAGCAGTCTTTGCCACGCACAAAATGCTAACACATGTTTAAAGCAAAACAAGCTTTTAGGGCCTATTTACTGTGTTTCGTTCTTACCACTAAGTTTGATCATACTTACCTGTGCAGCTGTATTTAATGATTCGTTTTTATTAAGGATTTTATTTCACAGATATCAGAAAGAGCCCCTTCCCCTTTTACAGTGCTACTCTCGCAGCTGATAAGTGCATTCCTTTATACTACATTGAACTTGCATCTTTGTTACAAAAACATTAACTTGTTAAATCTGAAGAAATAGATGAAAAGGAGAAACAACCTACAGGGAAGAAATAGACACGAAATTAGTAATGAGCCCTAAAGAGGTACCAAATAGGTAAAGATGAAGAGTCAAGAGTTCTAATTAAGAGATGAGGAAACAGATAAAATAAATGTTGAACACTATTAGTCAAATAATGAATTGACTAGTCATGTCCTTGTGGTAGTTCCATCTATAGTGCTTTGATTCCAAGTGATACATTAATTCACAAGACACACTCTGATTTCAGATTTACAATGATATACAACATATTAATTAATGCTGTTCCTGGTTTCCATTAAGAAATAATGAATACATTTGTCCTTCTAGACAACTAGCCATTGTTACATTCAGAGCTGAATACATCCTTGTGGACAACTAGTATAATAATGCTGATGACTCTGTTATAGTCACTTCAAAGGTTTATTTGATATATTAAGTTCAGCATAATGTGACTGCAGTCTCTCCAACCTCCCATCCTGGCTTAACTGCCCTTCACTCATTCCACATTCCTAGAACTCCCCAGAATTCCACCCTGCAAGGTGTTAGCAGCATTCAACCTTGCAAAATGCTATACAGAAATAGCCATTGCAGAGAAGATAAGAAAGAAAGGGAAATAGAAGGTCGAATAACAAGTGAGAACAAATGGGGTGATGCCGAACACTACAAATCTGACATAGGGTTCAAATTAAAACATAGCTATATGTAGTTTGAGGCAGGGAGTAAAAACTTCAAGCTGTTGCAACTCCTGCATTACCAAACTTCACAACTCTCCTCTTGATCCACACGTCTCCCCCTTCCAGCCTCACTGCGTCCCCATAGTCCTTCACAACCACCTTGGGCCTGAAGCCTGAAAAAACTTACTCACATTTCCTCCCCCTTCTGGGAATCTTGATTTTGACTTATCACCTACAAGCATCCTTCCAGACTTGCATCCATGTATGGCATCATACCAACATTTGGATAACTCGCCACACTCCCTCGTTTATTCCCAAACTCTTGTGACATCTGTACTAACCATCCTGGAGGGAGCTAACCATCCAGGTGTCAGCAATGTGTTGAGTTTGCAACCCTCATGAGTTCAAAAGGAGACACCCCACTAAAGGGACATGGAGTAACCCTGTATTGAAACACTCTCCCGATCATCTCCCTTTGCAGATCTCCACTACTTTGAACTGACTATCGAATACCATCCATGATTGTCCTATTAATACTCTCCACGCACCCATTACTTTGGAGATGATAAAGTGCCGTCCTCTTGTGCACCACTCCATTCTTCTTCAATTACCGGTTTAATTAATTTAAAATAACTTGAGGCCCATTATCACTGATGTTTGCCGCCAGCCACCCTTCCCTCCAAAACACATTTTCAAGGAATTAAATCACATTCCTGGATGTAATATCCTTAATCACATCCACTTCCGGTCATTTAGAGAGTAGATCCATGACTACTATATCATAGCTGTCTCTGGCTCTACAAATGTTTAATGGCCCAAGTAAGTCCCCCTCAATAGACTCCCAGGTCACCATAGGCACCTGTGGGACCACCATGGGAGGGACTCTTGTTTCTAAGACTTTGTAACTGTCACTACATCATCCACATCCTTTGACCCGTGCTTCTATAAACTCATCAATGCATGGTCACCAGAAATCCAACCTGATGAGTGACTTGGTTCTACAAATGCCCATGTGGGACTTGTGGCCAAGCTCTACCACCTTCTCTCCCATACAACTTGGAACAAACTGTCTCTGACCATGACAAACAAACTCACCCTCAAACCGAAGCTTTCAACCAGCGGATGATTCTCAAAGCTCACTTTATCCTCATCTTTCTGACACTCCTCCAACTCTCTTGAAGGCTCTCCTCCACCACAAATATGTCCTTGACATCTTCCTATACCATCACTTCATACTCTTCTTAATCCACAATGCGATGCCTTGAGAGAGAATCAACCACTGCATTGTCCTTGCCCTGTACATGCCCAACTCTAAAGTCTAAGCCCTGTAGCATGGTCATCCATTTCGAAATCCTCCTCAAGACTCCATCTTGCCCCTTCCTGTTGAAAATCGCTACAAGTGGTTTGAGGTTAGTCCGTATCACAAGTGAACTACCATACAGGTACACTCTTAACTTGGTGATGGCCCACAACACCACCAGCGTCTCTTGCTGTATGACTGAATAGCGGCTATCCACTTCCTTGAGTGTACTGGAGGCATACACTAGGGTGTACACCCCAGACCCATCTTTCTGGGTAATCACTGCCCCCAAACCAAATTCTGACTCATCTGTGAACACAATGGTCTCTGCATCCTCTCTGAATCCCTGCAATATAGGTGCATGTGTGATATCATACTTGACTTGTTCAAACACCTTCTCACATTTCTCAGACCACCTAAATTGTACACCCTTCCTGGTGAGTCTTCTCATCTCCACTGTCTTGTTGGCCAATCCCTTTACAAAGGTGCACAATATTCAATCTTCCCCAAAAAGGATGAAAGCTTAACGCTACTCCTTGGAGGGGGGCATCTCCACAATTTCTTATACCGTTCAGAGTTTGGCACCCTTCTCTGACAAACCAGAACATAGGTAGTCCACATCTGACCTGCCAAAATTACATTTATCCAATGTTAAAATGAAACCTGCTTCTTCAAGCTCCTTCAATACTTCTCTCAAAGGTGTGCCATGCTCCACTCTGCCCTTACTCCACACCAAAATATCATCCTGATAACACTTTACTCCACTCGTATTCCCAAATGTACTGAAATACACTAGCTGCAGAAATCAGTCCAAAAGACATCCTAATACATCTGAACAACCCTACGTGCGTAATGAATGTGAGGATGTGAGGATGTCATAAGAAGCGGGATGCATCAGTATCTGATGACATGCTGTTCTTAAATCTAAGAAAGAGTACACTTTTGAGCCCGCCAAATCAGCGATCACTCATCTATCTTGGGCAGATGGAATCTGTTAGGGAGAATTCTCAGAAATGTGTTAATTCCCTTCTACCTTAGAGACCCCCAGCTCTTTTGCTGGACTTTAGGACTTTCATCTCTCATGTAATTTTAAATGTGACTTATTCTCTGTGTTTCTTTTAACTTTGAAGTCTGACTAAGTCCATAGGCATCATCTTTACATTGTGACACACAGCACCTTCAGTGCAGTGGCACAGGTAAGTCTCTTTCCCAAAGGTTTAAATACCTTCTCTTGGTGAAACTACTGATTCCAAGAGCAGTAAAGTGAAATTGACTTTACTTACATTTTGTAACTTTCTAGACCCAGCGCACACTATCTTACTATAGGGTGCTGGAGGGGTTACTTAGTATCCCCTTCGTCTAGCTTCGCATGTAACATTTTTATGTTGTCCTTTATACAAGTAATGGCTGGTGGCAGTAGTTTACTTTTTACTACCATTGTGTGTTTTTAACGCAGGCTGCGTTCGCTGCCCCAGTAAGGCAGTCAAGGGGGCTCATTTCGTCAAAATGACCCCAGTCTTCTTTTTTCACCATTTCTTGCTGGAAATGTCCTTCTTGAGATTTACTATGCGCGCCGAACCAGGTTTGGCAAGCGCAGGAAGTGAGGGAGGTGCCCGAATCTCCCTATGCTTAATCCCCTTGGTTACAGGAATGCACCCAAAGGTGATTGGCCGGCTGGCTATCCGGCAAGGGCATCCACCCTGCTGTGTGATTGGCATCTAGGCTGGAATGAATGGGAGAAACCTGCATAAAAGGCAGGAAGGCAGAGTGGACCACTGGACGAAGTAATCAGAAGAGGAACTTGGAAGAGACGCCTGCTGCAACCCCTGGACTGTTGGTTTGCCTGGTGAAGCCCTGCAGCTGTGCTGAAGCTCCGAAATTCGAATCGACTAGAGAAGCCATGCAAGGACGACTTCTCCCTTTAAGTTCGTATGACCAATCAACTGCAAAGTAAGTCCGTCTGGACATCCTCTCGAAGCTGGTTGTATTTCCATTGCTGCTGCTGCAGAACCGAAGTGCCAGAGACAGGAACACCAGATTGTGTGCGTTGCTTTTAAGTCTGACCTGAGCGCTAGGAAGATCCTCTGGACTTCCCTGATGCAGGACTGACCAAGCCTTAGCCACCTCAACAGAGTGCTGGACCCCAGAAGCAAGGAAAGTCTGAAGCATTATCAGAGAACCGTGGTGTTGCTATTTGCTGTCAGACGCGAGGAGCTGAAATACTGAAGGACCGCTGAATTGAGGTTTGCCCATTGCAGCCGCTGACCTTCCCATTGCAGAGCAGGAGTCCCCAGATGTCCTCCCTCTTGTCCCCATGACTGAGGCTCAGGAACAACAGGATCTGCAGAGCTGTACAGGAACAGAAGCCAGCTGGAACCATTTCTTCTAACCAGGGGTACCGTAAAGTCTAAGAGAACTTACCTCTTGTTGTGTAGCCTTACTTGCTCTCAGTTGAGACCTGTCTTGGTTACCTTGCAGAGTTGCTAAAGCTTTGCCCCTCACAAGCCTCCCAGCTTGTGGCCCTTCAAGTGTTCTATTTTTCTACAAACATTTATAAAAGCATTGTGCAAGACGTTTTACCTACCTGCAAAGAAGATCTTCAGCCCGCCTTGACATTGTGCAATTAACATTGGCTGTTCTGGCTCCCTGAGAGGCTCCCCTTTACCTCTGACTTTGTGTTTTGGTCTTTCCTCCAGGAAGGTTTTTAAAAGTACTTACCAGTTTGTGAATTATTTGTTAACCTTTGTTGTATTCCTCTATTCTATCTTTTGCACCAAACTCAGTATTGCTCTAAATGTACCAGTGATAAATCAATACCCACGGTGTCCTAGCTATTTGAGTCACCTGAGGGTGTGGAAGTTTCTGTGTGCCATCCCCAATGGGTATCATCTGATTTAGAGAAACTAAGAGTGTGTTTTTAAGTATATTTAAATGTTACATGTGTTGTTCCCTTTCTGAAGAAGGCTTATGTAACCGACTGTGAAATAAATTAATAATGGTTTTATCACAAACCCTTGAATACAAGTGTTCATTTGGATAACTGTATTGTGAAACTCTGTGACACAACCTTACTGCTCACATTGCCCCCTCTTGAGATAAGCCTGGCTTCTCAGCCACACTCATAACCAGTGTAGTTTAGACTTATACCAAAGGTTGAGTCCCTATGCCATGAGGTCAAGGTTATTGCAGTGCACCCAAAGGGTACTGCATACAATCTTGCCTAACAGAATCTCTCTGTGACAACATTCTTATTTACTCCTCTCAAAACAATACAGAGCCTGATGGCTCCATTGGCCTTCTTCACCACAACTATTGGGCTAACCCACTTAGATGCTTCAGCCTTCTCAATTATTGCTTATCTCACCATGCGGTCGAGTTCCATTTTAACCTCTTTCCTGTATGCCATGAGAACAAATCTGAGTCTTGACACAGCACGCATCACCCATTTCCTAAGTTTATTCTTTGAACAAAACCTAGGAGACAACCTACCCCATCCCTAGAAACCTTGGGGCCCATTTGGCTACATCAGCTTCACTGATTGTAGAAACCTCAGACACTTCCTTATGTACCCCAACCTGTACTTGTTCTGTGGCATTGGGATCTAATTTTATTCCAAGACTGGCTTGCCAGCTCCATGATAGTAGGCCCCCTCCTACACTCTACTAAGAATGTTCCTTCCTTTAAACACAAGCACTGTGTTCTCCAATAATCATAATAAGGTTTTAACCATAGGCATGCACACTGACTCTGGCTTCCTTCAACACACACCTCGACAAATCATGTTCCCATGAGTCTTTGCTGATTAATGTGTAGTTCGCTCCACTATCTACAAACATTTCAATCCAAACATCATTCACTTCTATCATTGCTTTGTTTTTTTTTTATTTTCACCTCAGATATGGCACTTGAGACTTGCACTACATCAAGCCCCTCAAACGCTTCCTCCTAATTACCCATACTCTCATTGACTCCTCCAAATCTTCCAAGCCTCAACCTGCAACATTTCGCAATATGTTCTCTCTTCCCGCACAACCTACACTGCGCAAACACTTCAGTAGATTTGTTGTCCATAGCCAAGTGTTCTGTGCTATCACATCTGTAGTAACTTTTCACTTGCAATTGGCCTGCCTACCTCTACCACCTCCTCTCCTGTAGGTTGTAGATCCTCTTCCTCTGTTCTGGCAGTCTGTGTCCACAACACCCATATTGGGCCGTTCGATGTCTGTGCTCCCTCCACTTTTATGTGGCCCCTTAAATGAAGACTTGTCTTTGCGTACTAAGCTGGTCTCCAACGGTTCCTCTGTTTTCTTTGCTCGATCTCTGCACAACTCCAATGCACAAAGGGGTGTGTTCCACCTGCTTGGCAATCACCACTGCTCTGCCCATATTTGGATCTTTCTCCCTCCAAAGTTCCTCACGTACTTTATCCTCCAAACCCTTTATCGTTAATTGATCTCTTAAATGTTCTTCTTGACAACACGGCTTGAATTGACAACCAACCCTCTGAAAACCGTCAGAAATTCTTCTATGCTTTCACCCTTTTTTTTGTTCTCTGGTTGCAAACCGATACCTGGCAAGGATTTTTTTTTTGTTGGATATAATAGTATCTGCCAAGTTTCACTAGCGTTTTCCCAAATGCATTCAACACTGTTCCATCTTCAACTATAGGTTCAGGCAGTCTCTTGAGGGTCTCCTGCCCTCCATACCCCAGCCAATGATATAATAATGCATCTTTGCATTCCACAGTGTAATTCGGACCATACATGCCAACACAAACTTAGTTCTGGCTCTCCACCACCCTGGGGTCGGAACAGTGCAGGAACTCTGTGTACTTTTTCCAACAGTCCCTTTTATTTCTCAATGTATTATTATATTTCTTTTTTTTGAAGGTCTCTGGGTGTCTGTTAATTGTATATGCACTCCTCCCCCTGCTGAAACTCCAAAACACTGTCCCAAAGCACACTTGTCTTTGCCAAATCTTGAAACCTTGCTCTCTTCTTTTTTTTATAAGCAATAATCTGCAGTGGGAACATGATCGTGATGAGGAAGATTACACTGGATTTGCACAATCCGCTTCTGCAGGGTGTTTAACGGGTGCCACGACACAGTCCACAAACACACACACACAAACGCATGTTGACAAGTCCTTACCTCTGCATCCTCATCAACGCTTTGCCGGAATGATGGCTGTGCGTGCTGTGAGAAACCTGAAGGTATGTTACCCACTAGTCCCCGGAGATTTGTCATCCAGGTGGCCAGGAGACAGCCATTGCTTTTGGATCCAGTTCCTGGGGATGGGCCAGTGCGGGAGGATCACCTGGATAAGGGGTCTTCGGGGAGTGGAGGTTGGCGCGACACGGTATCCCCTTCCCTGTAATGCCTTTTCCCCATCCTACCAGGTAGGATACTTAGGAACTTAACCCCACCCCCTTTCCTGACACGGACACTTTCTAATGGACGGCTCACTGTGAGGGAAAATGGACTAAAACCCGAGCCATATACTTGACATGTCCCAACACAATGGTCAAGCAGAGTCAGGCAATTACTGATAATTACACTCACCTGACTTCCATCATACTTCCCCACACGGATAAAAGGCAGAGCATGAAAGCACACTCTGAGCAAGGCAAAGCCCACAAGGAAGCAGCAGTTCCAAGAGGGCAGTTTAATACAAGGGGAATGATTGCAAGACTGGAGAGGGTTGCATGGAAGGAAGTGCCCTTGACCTTTTCAGAGAAAGACAGTTACTTTCAAGAGCCTTCGAGAAAAAGAAACATAAGACCTAGAATTAAAGCTGACGAGACCTGCAATGTGTGTCAGAGGTACCTGGGGCTCTGCTGCATTGATAGCCAAGGCGGGGAGAAGTGTTTGCCGCCGTGGTACTGTCCTTGGTTCCTACAACAAAGCAGCGCCAGTAAAGTCAGCACAGCCTGTGAGTCAGGGAGACTGATACCAGACCCGTCTATGTTAGTGCCAAAATTGCAAGCGGCAACATTGTATAGAGAAATCTCAAGAAGAACAGTGTGTGAAACGTACGTGACGAGCAATATGAATAATTAAACAGCAGATGAGTGACTGAACTTTTGAAGCCAAGACGGATGCCGTAAACAGAGTGTTCCGGTGCCACGTGGGTGCTCATTCGAGGGTCTCCGTCAGGCATCCAACTGAAAGATGTTGTTGTAAAAATGAATTGTGAAATCGAAGTGGTCCTGCAATGGGTCAAGCTAAACCCTGTGGACATTCGAAAGTCTTTGATAGTTAATACTCAAGGAAATTGGTCCGAGCCCGGCTGAGGGAGACTAATTATATAAAAGGGAATCTGAGCCTGGAAGAGGGGGATCCGAAGTATTGAACATTGTATAGAAGGATCTGAGCCTGGCTGAGGGGGGTCCGGGGAGAACCCGTGAGTCACCCGAGAAAGAATATTCTATGAATGTTGTATAAAGGGATCTGAGCGTAGCTGAGGGGATCTGGGGTAAAGAGTGAATCAGCTGAATTGAATGTTTGTAAGATGAAAATTACTTTTCATTTGTTCTAGTACATTAGGCCCTCTGAATCAAGAGATTTGATAAGTAAATAGACTTGGGCACAGAATACCCTGATGCTAGTGATTCAACTGTATCCTCGTGCAGAAGAAACCAGAGATAGTGCTACGCTCCAGTGAACCGCCATGCTCCGTGCTGATAATGTGGGGAAGGGAGGCCAACAGCCTGAGCATCCTGACATATAATTTCTTTCTTTTTCATAAACACTACCCCCACACTGTTTGTATTTAGAGGTAAGGATTGGCAATAGATTATTTTTAGTATAGGCCCTTTTATATTTGACAAGACACCACTAGGACTGATGGTCGTAGCTTGCTCACATATGTAGATTTAGAATTAGATAGGTGTTTAAAATACCTGTGTTGAAGTTCAAAAAACACCTTTGAACTGTGGTCACTTCTGTCTGTCTTACTGTTGATGCCGTGCCTTGCTTACAGTGTGGGCCTGAATGGGTGCACTACTTCAAAATATGCAGCCTCTCCTAGTTGTTCGTGCCCCCTCCACTTCGCTAGGTATTTATCCCCTATACCCTGTTCCACGTCGTGTGAACCTTCTTTCACCTCTTTCAGCCTGCTTACCGCATCATATGAGCTCAGGAGTCCTGTTGTCCTGGGCTTCTCCGGGTAGCTTCTCCATCAACGTTCTGCACATGGCTACATCCGCTCCCAGTGCCACGGGATGAAACGGGTTAGCACCGGGACCCAGACTCTCCCAGCACCGACCTGTGCCGCAGGTCCATCCTGCTGCTGTCACCAATGCAGTCACTCGTAGCCGCAGCTCGTCGCCAGTATAAGAATGTTGATGACTCGGTTAAAATAACTTCAAAGGTTTATTTGATACATTAAGTTCATAATAACGTGACTGCAGTCTCTCCAACCTCCCATCCAGGCTACACTGCCCTTCATTCATTCCACATTCCTAGAACTCCACAACATTTCACCCTGCAAGATGCTATCAGCATAAAAATCGTTGGCTTGAACATTAAATTACATCTGGGTCCATAGAGTGCTTTTAAATGCAAATAAATTCTTCTAAACAGCTATAGGTTTCTAGAGGTTATGTAAGGAAGGCATGGTATCAAACAGTAAAGACAGACACAAGTGATCACAGTTCAAGTGTGTTTATTGAAGTTCAGATGGGTTGGTTAAATGCCTCTCTAATCCTAAATTTAAAGACGGGAGCAAGCTACAACCATCAGATAATAATAACGCAGTCCTAGTGGAGTCTCATTAAAAATAAATGGGCCTATACTAATAAACCTATTGCCAATGCTTACTTCTAAATACAAATGGTGTGGGAAACAATGTTATGCAAAAGGAAAAGTGTTCAAGAAATATGTCAGAATAGTTAAGCAGTTGGCTTCTCTTGTCCACTTTTTCAGCACAGGACAAGGCGGCACACTCGAGCTTCGCAGACACTCTGGCTTTTCTGCCATGAGAATGCCATTCAAAACCATTAGTGTTAGGGCCTTCTGTGCCAAAGTCTCTTTACCATTCAAAGTCTCTTATTACAGAGGGCCTGATGCAAAAAACAAGTATCAAAGTTCCTTTCTTCTCAGGATTTTCACAACAAGTTCTCGGGTGATTTACTGTTCAACCCGAGTCCCGCTCCGTCATGCTCAGACCCCTTTAACATAATATCCACAATTGGTCTCCCTCGATCAGGCTCGGACCATTCAATCTTACTTTCCAAACGTTCTCCGTTATATCAGATATTGAAGACTTTCAACTGTGCAATGGATTTTGGTCAAAACCATTGCAGGGCTACTTCGATTTACATTATTCATCAACTCCTTTTAATCTTTCCGTTTTTCACTTCTTGGCTGGATACCTCACAGAGACCTTCGATTGAGCACGCTCACGGTGCTGGACAACTCTGTTAACGCTATTGTATCTTTCTGGGTTAAACTCCAACTCATCAGCAATTTAGTTTTACTCGCGTCTTTCATCACACGTGTTAAGAATGTTTGTTCCTGCACTAGTTGTACAATGTTGTAGCTTGCAACCTTGACTTCAACACAGACCGGTCTTGCATCGGTCTCCCCAACTCACCGGCTGTGTGGATCTCTCTAGCGCTTCTTTGATCATGGAGCCAAGGACGGTACCACAGCGGCTGCTGCACCTCCCCGACTCAGTCACTCAAGTGGTAGGGCCCCGGGTATCTCTGACAGACAATGCAAGGTTCTTCAGCCTGGTTTCTTGGCCTTATGCTTTGTGATCTGAATGTTTCTGGAAAGTAATGATTTTCCCTCCTTGCGTTCCCTTCTTGGTTTGCCGTCTTTCTCCCCTCATTCAGCTGCGTTCTTGAAACTGCTGTTCCTTCATGTGCTTTGCCTTGCTCAGAGTGTGCTCTTGTACTCCGCCTTTTATCCATATGGGGAAGCATAATGGAAGTCAAGAGTGAGTTGTTACCAGTAATTGCCTGACCGTGCCTGACCAGAGTATTGGGACATGTCAGGTACACTGCTCGGGTGTGAGTCTGTTTCCTCCCAGAGTGGTCTGTCTGTGTGAAAGTGTTTGTGTAGGGATAGGGGAGGGAAAAAGATGGGTAAAAGGTGTTACAGGGGGTGGAAAACTGTGTCTCGCCATCCAGTGTCCCACTCCCCAAAGACCCCTCACCCAGGTGATCCTCCCGCACTGATCCACCCCCGGGGTTTGGATCCAAAGGCGATGGCCGTGTCCTGGCCACCTGAGAAAGAGATCTGCGGGGTCTAGCGGGTACCCTTCCCCTATGCGCTGTAGCCGCTTCAGTTTCACAGGGAAACCAGCGAAGGAAATCAACGTTCCCCTGGTCTTTACCTTTTCGGTGTTCCACAGTGAAACAGTAGGGTTGCAGGTCTAAGAACCATGACTCAAGGGTTAGAGTCCTTTCGTTAGCTTATCCATACTAAAGGTGAGTTGTCTGTGATAAGTGTGAACTTCCTTCCTAGAAGATATCATCTTTAATGGGTGATTGCCCATTTGATGGCAAGGGCCTCTAATTCTAACACAGAGTTGTTTATTTCACGTGGAAAGAGTTTTCGACTAGTGAATAGGATAAGGTGTTCTAATCCATCACAAATTTGCAATAAAACTGCTCTTAACCCTGTGAGAGATGCTTCAGTTTGTAACACAAACTCTTTCGAAAAGTCTGCCACCTTTGGGATTGGGTTCTGGCGCAAGATTTGTTTTAAGTTGTTGTAACATACATCGTCCTTGTCAGTCCAATGAATGTTCTGGGGTTAAGCATTCTTTAATTTGTCTGTCAACCTGGCTGTTCTATCTGAGAAAGTAGAGATAACCCTACGGTAATAACCAATCAATCTTAAGTATGTCCTAAGGTCTCTCTTGGTCTTAGGCATGGGGGTATCTAGTACGGCCTTCACGTTTTCTTGTTGGGCTTGGACACTGCCATTACCTACAAATAAGCTGAGGTATTTCACGGCTGATTGAGCCAGCTTACATTTGGATGGATTGGCAGTTAAGACGGCTTCTCTTAGGGTTCTCATAATAGTAGAGAGATGGAAAAGATGGTCTTTCCAAGTCTTACTATGAATTACTATGTTGCCAATATAAGCCCAACAGAAATCAGAGATGGGCTGTAATATCCTGTCCATAAGCCGTTGGAAAGTGTCTGGGGACCCATGCAGGCCAAAAGGGAGAACTTTGAAGTGAAATAGTCCCAGGGATATCGAGAAAGCTGTCTTTTCCTTATCAGGCCCATGTACCGGGACCTGCCAATACCCCTTTGTTAAGTCTAGGGTTGATAGGAATGTGGCATTTTCGAGTTTATCAATTAACTCGTCAATCCGCGGCATAGGATAGGCATCGAAGGCAGAGATGGTGTTGACCTGCCGGAAGTCTATGCAAAACCTCAAAAAATTATCAGGTTTAGTGACCAACACAATAGGGGAGGACCATGGGCTTGAAGAGGGCTTGATAATGTTTGACTTCAGCATTGTTTTCACTTCCTCGACCACTATTTGTTTTCGGGCTTCTGGGAGTCTATATGGTTTCAAATGGTACTCTTTTCCCCTTGGAGTTCTGATATAATGATAAGTACCCTGAACTCTCCCTGGTTTTTCATAGAATACATTTGGGAATTCTCTGACCATGTCGTTTAAGTCTTCTTGCTTTTGTCTAGATAGTTCTTGGGGAATAAGCTCAGAATCTCCTTTGGTACCAAACAAGACAATATCGCGGCGGTGGCAGCGGAAGTGTTTTCTTTCCACTCCTTTACGAGATTTACGTGGTAAAGGTGGGTCTTTTACTTCCTATCAGGTTGGGCTATTTTATAGGTACTGGTCTCCGTTTGCTCTGGTACCTCATATGGCCCATGCCACTTTGAGTCTACATGGTTTAAAATGGACCGAGTTTATTTTCAGAGGTAGGTAAGAGGACTAATACCTTTTGTCCTACTAAATAGGATCTTAAATTGACCTTCTTGTCGTAGGTGGACTTTTGTTGGGTTTGAGCTTTTTCCATGTGAGTGAAGACTATATTTCAAATAAGTTTCATATGCTCTCGCAATCGGGTAGCTGTTTGTGAGAGTTGAAGAGGTGCCTCTTCTTTGTCTTCCCAGGACTCCCGCAGCATGTCTACAACATCTCTTGGTTTGCTACCATAAAGAAGTTCAATTTGAGAGAGTCCGTTAGATGCCTGAGGGATCTTTCTTAATGCAAATAGGGCCCAGGGGATCATGCAATCCCAGTCCTTCCCATCCTTAACTACCAATCCGTCCATTTGTGAGTGGTAAACTGAGTTTCCTTAGGTGGAAATATGTAGTAATTCCTTGACTTCACCCATGAGACGTGAAGCCCTTGCTCGCTGTGCCCAGAGATGCACAGCTCCACCTCACTGATGAGGCCCAACAAGGCTGAAACACGTGTCTGGGGTTGTTGTTGGTACTCTTGTTCAGAGGAGAATTGCCATTGCATGTTGGTGCTGTACTGCCCATGTGGGTCGGACATAGATTGATATGCAAATGGATATTTCCCTTCTGTGTACAGTGAGCTAAAGTGTGGCTGCAGATTCTTGAATGGGTACCTTCCCAAAGAACAGGTCATTTAGCCGTGTTCGTTCATGCAGAGGGACGCCTATGACTATACTTTTTATCCTAATAAACCTATTGCCAATCCTTACTTCTAAATACAAATGGTGTGGGAAGCAATGTAATATATCAGCATAGATGAGCAGTTGGCGTCCCTTCCTCACGTTTTCAGCACGGGGCAAGGCAGCACACTCGAGCTTCGCACACACTCTGGCTTCTCTGCCATGATGATGCAGTTCAACACCATATGTATCAGGGCCTTTTGTACCAAAATCTCTCTACCATTCAAAGTCTCTTATTACAGAGGGCCTGATGCAGAAAACAAGTATCAAAGTTCCTTTCTTCTCAGGATATTCACATCTACAAGTTATTGGGTGATTTACTGTTCACATCGGGTCCCCCTCCTTCGGACTCAGACCCCCTTTAACACAATATTTACAATTGGTCTCCCTCGATCGGGGTCAGACCATGCAATCTTACTTTCCAAATGTTCCCTGTTATGTCAGATATCAAAGACCTTCGACTGTGCAAGGAATTTTGCTCAAACCGTTGCAGGACCACTTCGATTTACAATCTTCATCAACTCTGTTTAATCTTTCCTTTTTTCACTTTTTGGCTGAATACCTCACAGAGACCTTCGATCGAGCACGCTCGTGGTGCCGGACCACTCCGTTCACGATATTGTATCTTTCTCGTTTAAACTTCAAACATTCCTCAGCAATTTGGTTTTACTCACGTCTTTGATCACACTCACACACACAACGCAAAGTTCTTCAGCGTGGCTTCTTGGCCTCATGCTTATTCCGTTCATCCAGTGGCATGCCATGAATTGGTTCAAGGAGAATCAGTTAGCCAATATTCCTTTATTAAAAATCAAGAGGCTCCTGTGCTCTTAATCTAAAAACAATTGAACATGAATTTAAATTCATGAGAATCCCCAACTATTGATTATGTGCACCTTGATGTGATGTTTGAGGTACCCTCACTTTCCTGCCCTACGATCCTCCTACCTGCCACCTGGAATCAAGCCAGGTGGAAATTGTACAGCCTCCTGTGCAGTGACCTCTTTCTCACAAAGGCTCTCCGCCTGCCAGAGAAGCATGTGTGTATTGCAGGGAGTGTCTCCTTCCTGCTGGTCGTGCAGAATGGGGTAGAATGTTGTAGACTGTGGTGAAGGCTTTGTGTGCATTCTCAGTACTGAAAACTGCCAGGGGTGCTCATGCTTCTCTCTGTGGAGGTGGGATGATTGGCACATCTTAATGAATCTGTCATTTGTCTATTGACTTCCAACTCTGTCTCTGGAGGGCCCACTGATCTCACTGCACATGACCTGGCACCTCTAGAAACCATAAAACTCTTGTAGCAATTGTAACATACATGAGGAGACATCTAATTACTGAGAGAGTGACAGTAATCTCCAGTCGCCGTCTCAGGCTTCCTGGTTGATACAGTTGACCTAATAACATCAACAACGCAAATATCTTGCTCAGTGACTTCAACCTTCCTGGTGCCGCAATTACCAAACCTACTAAAGAATCCCTGTTGGACTTCAACACACTGAACATGAATCAACAAATCACATAATCCACCAACATCAAGGCCAACGCTTTTGACTTGATATTGTTCTCCTTAAAGCCACACTTGTAATGTCTCACCCCCATCACTATGGACTGGTCAGATCACTCAGCCATCACCATCCACCTCACCTACAAATTCCTAGCAGCCAAGTCTGCCTGCCTTCATCTCCTTATGCTCCTACAAGGGCCACCACCACAGAGCCCGAAGGCCGGTCTCCTTAATGATTATTGCAGGTCCTTCCGGGGATAAATACTATCCTCTCACAGCATGACAGACCTGGCTGACCTCCAAATGCCACTAGAACAACGGTCTGTCAGAACACAACCACTCGGCCCGTGGTACTCACAGGAGTTTTTAAACCGAAAAACACGCTATCCAATGAACAGAGGAACATAATGCTAAAAAAAATAATTTGACGTTGATCTAACCACACTCAAACAATTGCATGGCATCTTTTGCACGGTCCTAAATTTCCAGACAGCAAATAATCCAACAACGCGGGCTGAGGCTACAAATAAAAGCAGTGCTCCCATGCTGTCCCTAACACACTGCAGCAATCCCCTCGCGGATCCCAAATAGCAAACATCAGTGGAACAAATGTGACTTTTTGATAACAACTCAAACAATAGGACACACACTTTGGCTGTGACTCAACACTCTTCCTGTCCCTCCCCCTCCCCTTTAATCCCTTCAAGGAAAGTACACATGCAGTCAACTTGCAGGCCCATCTCGACCACTGCACTCTCCAGCATTCTCTTGTCCTTCAAACCCACCATGTATGAGGATATCTTCCCGCCTTCCCGGAAGATATCTTATCCGCCTTGTCATTGAATCTGCTCAGGTCTAAGTGCTTCTATCTCTTGTGACAAAGTCAGAGGTCTGATCCCTTCTCAGGAGGATCTTGGGGCAGGGGGTAGGGAGGGGACTTTATGGACCAGGAAAGCTGGCCTAGGATGGGCTTCGGGCCAAAGACGTGAGCTACCCACGGGCAGACAAGTGTTCTGCAGACCTCCCGTCTGGATCCATGCACCAAAGCATTGTGAAAGGGTTTAAAGCCTTAGAATATATCCCTTTGGGAGGTTGTATTCCCGTCTCCATATCCATTGTGAGATTTGCAGCTGGTGAAAGCGGCCCCTTATGCTTCCAGAGGGGGTTGGAAAATGAATTTCACCCAACCCAGTGCTGCAAGTGTTCCCCGGGATCCCAGACAATGTTCTGTCCAAATGCCCCTTCGACTGTCTGCGAGGATCAGAGTATGAATAACGGGCAGCAGACTGAGAATAATGCCTTGTGTCATGGCTGCGGTGGTTTATGGTCAATTCATCGAAAACCATTCCATCTAAATTTTTCCATCAAAGAAATTTCCATCTAATGCATTTAACCCCTGTTGTTTACCCTTTAAAATACACCGGACCAAAAATTAACCCTTTACCCCCAAAAACATGCATTAGATGGACTGTTTTTTAGATGTAAACATTTCGATGGAAAGGTATTAGATGGAATGGTATTAGATGGAATGGTTTTAGATGAATTGACTAGATACCCTGCGGAGCCATGGGCTCGGTAAGAACACGCAACAGCATCGGGCAAAAGGAAGGAAGAGAACTGCGCTGGGGAAAAGGATCCCACTTACCTGCTATCGTCTACCAGACAAGGCTGAGTATGAAAGTGAAGACTTGAAGTTGGGGAAGGTTGTGGGGATGCTGAGACCCCCAGGGATAAAAGGACTGCATGGTAAGCTACTGTGGAGCCACGGTGAGGTGGTAGGACTTCTGCTCCATTCTAACAAAGCTGCAGGGCTTCTTAAAGCCTATGGGGAACTCACCACAGGCGAGTCTGGCTATGTCCTAGGTATACGGTCATTGCATCGAATCTAAACCATTGACAGACCATACCATTGAAAAAAATGCATCGAAAAACCACATCGATTGCATTTGTTTTAATGGTAATGTGTTTAGTTCAGTAAAAATAGGTTTTTAAGGTTAAATAAAGGGGGCTGGGGGGGACACCCCCATTAAAAAAAAAAATGCATTTGATTGTTTTTTTTCCGATGCTGCTATTTGTGTCGATGGTTTGGTGTTCGAGGCAATCACTATAAACCATGTCCTAACTTATCTGAAAGACTGACGGAAAGGAAGAAGGGTCAGCCAATGACAAGGTCACCCAGAAAGCTCCAGCTGGGAGGAACGGTATAATAAGCCACTCCCAGGCAGAACGAGAGAAGACAGTCAACCGAAGAAGACCCAGACTTGGTGAGCCAGAGGGCTAGATGCGGAGAAGCCACTGGCAGCAGCAAGCAAGGGGAAGCTTAAACACCCGAATAAGATTCTAGGCTTCAAGGCACTAGAAGTCCTGAGTGGGCTGGTGCTCCAGGGAAAGAGGTCTCATGGAGCTGAGAGGACTAGCACCACGCCGCCTGTCAGCGTGAATCCTGTCCAGATTGGCATCCCAACCAGTGGGCATGACTTTCTGGGACTGGCTGCAGAGCGTGTGGGCCTGTACCCCAGGAAGAGAACTCGGCCCATTTTCCACACAACAACACCGTTAGTGAACAAGGAGACTTTATAATTGTGAGGCCCCTCGGCACTATATTCCTTTGAGATGGACTCCATATCGCACCATCTGAATGACACAAGGCCTAGTAAGATCGTTTGTCTTGTCCTCCCTCTGTACCCACCCTTGTCTTGTTGCGCCTAGAAACAAATGTGTACAGGCGCGTTATAAATGACTTATCATATATCCCCTGAAGGATTACAAATAGCAAACTGGGCGATGTATCCCTCAGACTGAGTTTTGGGCAAAGAAGCAGACTGAGTGCTGTGTCCATGAGACTGTTTTGGGCAAATAAGCAAGCTGGGTATTGCATCCCTGGGCCTGCATCCCTGATGCTGTGTTTTTGGTAAAGAAGGAAGCTGACAACTACATCTCTGAAACTGTATTCGTGAGACCACGCAAAAGGGTTACAGCACAATGGTAGGTAGTGCAAGCACACTCCGGTGTGCACACAGGAATGAGAGACAACATAAGAATGTGTACACAATCTGGCAAAGCGACACCTCATGGTGTGCCTCTGCACTTTCCTTGTACTGTACTGCTGCACATTCATTGCACTGTAACTCTGCAGGTTCATTGCACCGTGTGCCTGCATGTTCGTTGCACTTTGTCTCTGCACGTTTGCTGTACTGTGACTGTGCATTCCTTGTACTGTGCCACTGCGTGTTCGTTGCACTGTACCTCTGCACATTTGTTGGATTGTACTTCTGCACCGTTGTTGCACTCTGCCTCTGCACGTTCCTTTTACTGTACTGCTGCACATTCATTGCACTGTGACTCTGTATGTTCGTTGTACCGTGTGCCTGCATGTTCGTTGCACTTTGTCTCTGCACGTTTGCTGTACTGTGACTGCGCATTCCTTGTACTATGCCACTGCGTGTTCGTTGCACTGTACATCTGCACATTTGTTGCATTGTATTCTGCACGTTTGTTGCATTGTGCCTCTGCACGTTCCTTGTACTGTACTGCTGCACGTTCTTTGTACTGTGACTGTGCACTCCTTGTACTGTGCCTCTGCACATTCGTTGCACTGTGCATCTTCACATTCCTTGTACTGTTCCTATGCACGCTCCTTGCACTGTACCTCTGCACAGTCATTGCACTGTCTCTGCATGTTCATTGCACTGTGTGCCTGCATGCTCGTAGCACTTTGTCTCTGTATGTTCTTTGTACTGTGACTGTGCATTCAGTGTACTGTGTCTCTGCCACTTTCCGTGTACTGTGCCTATGCACATTCCATGTACTTAGCCTCTCTGCGTTCCTTGTACTGTGCCTTTGAAGAGTTCTTCATGAAAAACCTTTTGGAAGATGTCAGCATCCAAATTTGGATTCATGTTTACTTAAATTGTCATTCTCATTTGAAATATGGCCGACACATCTGAGGAATCGATAAATGACAGAATACATACTACTTTAAACCAACACTTTGCCAGCCACATCCCAGCCCCTGAGCGATTTGGAGTGAGGCAAGATGCATTTGAACCTGCGGGTTGGGGGACAGTGAAAGGACCACCTCCCAATACAAATGATCCCACTTCAACATAATCAAATATAATCAACCCACATAGTGTAGCGGAGGGCGCGTGCAACATTGCTATTTTGCGTAGATATTACTAATTGTATGTAGAAGGAAAGGCTGGTGCGGCAAATGCAGCCTTGCATGCACTAGACCCAAATTGTGAGACGATGGATATCTCTAGCCATGGCCGAGTTCCCATGAGGACACCCCACACCCCCAATCACCACAATGCATATTCATTGTTCTGACAGTGTTGCAAAGATGTGTTTTGTACTTGAGGAATAAACCCCACAAGGCCGTGCTCACAGATCACCACATGGTGTGCATGTTATCTCACGCTGGCCAAAGCATGACACGGGTGACCACGAGTTATAGCCCATATAACTGACTAAACCTTAAGATCCCTGAATTCCATGACACCAGGTGCCCTTTGACCACCAACCCCAAAGTTACAAGTCCTGAAATGTTCAAAGAGGAGGGACAGTGCACATCGATCAGCAAAAATCTTGTGATTAGTATTGCGAGGTGCAGGGAGGGATACGTTATAGTTTAAAACGAGGGTGGAGACCTTGGAGCCGGATGGCGTGGATGGGAGTGTGAGAAGGTTAGAATGCCCCACAGTGTAGTGGTAAAGTAGCATTATGTTAGGAGTATAGTTAATTTGTTCTTTGTCCTTCGATGTGAGAAGAAGATGATCACTGCAGCATCCACGTGATGGATGACGGACAGACTGGGCTGGAACCAGTGACCTGGCATCTCTTATGGAGCAGGCGGATCATGTATAGGCACACACACCAACCAGCCGCATGGGTTTTTACTGTATGTGTTGCGTCATGTATGACAATGTTTTCCTTTATAAGATTCTGCTTGTACTACATTTGGGCAGAACGTTCTTAGCAGCAGAGTTCTTTGCTGTTGCTCTCATCTACGTGTGAGATTAAAATAGTGTTATTCTTACAAGATCGACTTGGGCCTTTCTTCCCTAGTGGGTTGGATTCTCTCTGGTGTGAGCGTTTAGGGGCGTGCCTTCAATTGGTGACCCCAACGTTATCCCAGCGCCCCTGTATTTGCGAAGCCTTCCAGGCCGCTTCTCCAGAAGGAGCCATGCCCACCTACAGCAACCGGTCGGTCCCGAAAAAAAATGTGTTCCGAGTGGTCTAGCAGGAGCCATTTTAAGAGAAGTCCTCTGTGCTCTTTGGAGCGGGGCATGGCTCTGAGGAGAGTGCAGGCCAGTGTTGGAACCCTGTTACGGAGGAGTTTGGGTGGCAACGCACATGTGAGTAGACTCTTGTAAGCAATAACAAGTAGGGGACAGATACATGGGGAAGTGGGAGAGGTGTGAGCATGTGGAAAGCGAGGTCATCGATGTGACATGGTTGAGGTTTGTGTTATTTCTTGTTGGTGTTTATACAGTGAAGAGATTATTTTGGTAAGGCATTATAAGGTAAGGGAAAGGTAAGGCAGAGAGCCCCTCCTCGGAAGGGGAGGGAAGGCGGTACCACAATAAAATATATTATTTAAAGTAGGAATACGGAAATAAAAGTAATAGTCCCATATAAGGAGTAGACCTGAGACAAGTAGTGGTTGTTATTTTAGCTTGTCATTTTAGTGTATTGTATTCCTGTTCTGTTGGATAAAGAACAGGCACTAGGAGGGGCATTAATTGTGTGTGTCACAGTGTGGTGTGGCATTGGATGGTTTTCTGGAGTGGTGTGTGTGTGCAAGGAAGGGGGACAGAAAAGGGTGGGGGTTTATTTACTTTTTTGTCACAAGCAATTGGTAGCGTGTGCGGCGTGTTAGCTGGACTTAGACGGGTTAGTAAGAGATAGACATCACTAGCATGGGGGGAGGAACACCAACAGAATATATGTACAAAGCCCTGCCACTGTTTTGTGGCAGGGTGGAGAAATACCATAAGCAGTGGATCACGGAAACAGGAGGAGGTGTGATGCCCTGCCCGTGGCCAGAGCAGGGCTCACACAATAAGAACGTCTTATAACACATGGCCACATTTTTAGTAGTATAAGGGGAAGCAGCTACAGAAGAATAAAGAAATCTTAGACCTCTGGCGCATGTTTGAAGATGTAGAAGACCAAGGGTACAGAGTAGGGGCAGAGAGAGAGAAAGATGGAAAGTGCAGGAAGGAGAGGGTGTTGCACCAGTGGAATTTGGGGGTTTATATCCCTGGACAGCGTGTCCCGCAGAAGGGTTCACAAATCCAAATTATGTACCCATCATGACAGGGACCCCTTCCGCTGTGGTAGGGACCCTTTCAGCACCAGTAACACCACAGGCTATCGCTCACCCAGCCCCATACACAAACCCGCATGAAGCATTGGCATCCATGGGTGTCAGGTCAAGAGAGTTTGAAGACAGATTGTCAGAGTTGTTAGCAGAACAGAACGGGATACAAGTATCCTCAAGAGAGGTGAGGGATGTAGGGGCATTGGAAGACAGATCAGGAGAATGGAGATCAGGAGATTATTTTGCTTAGAGTGGATAAGGGAGGAATAAGAAATGTATGTTTTCGAAAAGGTAGGAGGCAGGGGTAAGTGGACACTCTTTGGACAAGATACAGTGGTGGAACATTTTGGAAGGGAGGATGATAGTGGCTCATTCGCTGAGGAACAGGGTGAAGAAAAAGGAAGGCATGAAGAGGCAATTGCGAATACCCCCCAGGCAGAAGGCACGTGGTGGAGGGGCAAGTTGAGTAGTAGGACGGCCGGATGGCATTAGTAAATAAAAGGGGAAGTGTGAAGAAGGTTATGAGAATGGGGGTAAAGATGCATATGCCCCTGATGCCTAAGGGGGCGGGGAGAACACAGTATGTGCCCTGGCCCCAGATGGATAAGAATCATTTAATTAAGGTGATCTCACAGCTCACAGCTGGGGCGAGCAAGTGTATATACGAATTTGAAAAGCAAACAGTAGGGTTGCCCTTGGCAATAGGTGATATCATTGATAGCTTGATGGTTGCTATAATTGGGAACCAGGCTGTGGATGTGTGGGTTAAAGCTGGGTAACCTGGAATAACCCTGGGGGAGGATGAACATGAAGGGGCATCGTTTAATGGAATTAGAGCACAAAAGTGGGATGCGTTTGGGTTTTTAGAATATCATGTTATGATTTATGTATGAATTTTTGTATTAATGATTAAGAATTGTTTTTTAATCAGACTGAAAGCCCTAATTGGATAAAGCTTTCAGTTTTTCAACCTACCAGACCAGTCTCTATCTCAGTATTTGAAATAGCTATTTCCAAGGTTCCATACACTGAGGAGCTGGACGTAAAGGTGGGAGGGAAGTTATTACGGGCGCCCTTACTATATTCCGAAAGTTCCCCTGTTATGTTACTGGGCAGAGACCTGCTCAGCAAATTAAACATGACAATATCATATACAGATCATGGTATAATTTGCTCCATGCCTGGCATGTTGATAATACACATAATGACAAGGAAGGTGGTGGTCCACGGGATTCCCATGAACCCTGAGATGTTCATTTATAGTATTACTCTGCTCATGGAGGTGGTGCCTCAGATTGCTAAACAGTGATTGCGAGTGCCCACAGATTTCATCTTTCATCCAGCTGTGTCACCTGAGGTGGTGGCAGGAACGATATTGTCACTGGATTTACAGGGATTGTTGATCTCTGACAAAAGGGTTGTCATGTTAGAAATTGACAGGGACGGGTGTGAGTGGTGCACAGTGCTCTGTAAAACTAACCGTACAGTTAAAGGAAGTGACGGATGATGAGTTGTTTGAGAACAAGGACAAATATGGGGAGATAATATTAGTGCCCTCTGATGGCAGTATTAACTCCACCTCTATTTCTTGATGAAGATTTAACAACACATGCATTCACAGTTGTGGACTACAAATCCACATGATGTAGGATTACTGAAAGACGTGACCCCTGTGCGTATATCACAGAAGACAGGTGTGGTGCTGCCCAGGGTAAAACAATATCCATTATCACGGGAGGCAGAGGAGAGTATTAGAAACCCAATACAGGCACTACTGGACCAAGTGTCGGAGGCCTGGCGCAGCCTCCACTGGTTGCCGGTTAAGGCCAGAATTATGTTTAGATTGCTCCTTATCACCCAGAAATGCATACATGGAGTTATGCCACTATATCTAAAAGAACTAGTTTCAGTAAAAAACAACATCCGTACCCTTCGTTCTGATGAAACAAACATGTTGGCCATCCCACGGGTGAAAACCAAAAAATCCAGAGATTCGGCCTTCTTCGCAGCAGCTCCCCTTAATTGGAATTTATTGTCTGTTACATTGAGGAATACCACCTCGGTAGAAATCTTTAAAAAAGGGCTTAAAACTGCGCTTTTCTCATAGGTCGGATTCGCTTCCTGATTACTCTCCCCGCTTATGAACCTTTTTGTGTCCAACTGGGTTTGTCTCTCCTGTCCATTCTTTTGTTTTGTGAGTGTTTCGTTTTGAAGCGCCCTTAAGCCCTTGGGTACCTGGTGCGCTATATAAATGTTAAACATAAACATAAACATAAACACAAGGGATCATTGTACCGTCAACGTCTCCGTGTAACACAGTGATATACCCTGTCAAGAAATCAACAGGGGGCAATTCGAGAATGATCCAGGACTTACGCCCCCTCAATGGTATGGTACAGAAAGAATTTCCGGTCGTCCCGAATCCTGCAACAATTTTATGCAGCATTCCCAAAGAAGCCACATACTTCACTGTAGGGCACTTGAAAAAAGCATTCTTCTCAATTCCACTCCATTCTGAGTCGAGGTACCTCACAGCATTTACACAGGGCCAGATGCGGTTTGAACATACTAAGTTACATATTTAGCATAATGCTGCACGCCGATTTAGGGAATATTCAAGTGCACAGCACAATTATTCAGTACGTAAATGACTTGTTAGTGTGAAGTGATAATAGTGAACAGAACTGCCGAAGGGATTCTACTGCACTCTTACAATTGCTGGCCTGTAAGGGGTACAAGGTTGTCAAGGCTAAGTTGCAATACTGCCAACAGGATGTTCTCTTTCTGGGACAGTTCATATCAGTAAATGGTCAAAGGATATTACGAGATAGCGCAGGTAAGTATGTGCCAACCCAGTACCGCCACAGTTAAAGAAATGCAGACATTTCTGGGCCTATGCAACTATTGTAGGGCATAGATTTTAGATACGCAGCATACATGAGGCTGCTTCTGCAGGCCCTTAGGGAAGCATAAAAACAAAGGACCATACGTTACAGAGGACGGCAGACATGATAAAACAGTCTGACGATTTAAAAAAAGTAATTAGTTCGGCACCCGTACTGGCCACCCCTGACTACAGGCAGGAATTGTACTTATTGTCACACTCAGATGGCCACATTATGACAGCAGTACTGACACAGATTATTATAACGGCACTCTGGATCCAGTGATGCAAGGGCAGTTTGGTGCGAACAAGCTTTAGCAGCTGCTGCTTTTGCAATAGAGAAAAGTTCTACAATTGTAATGGGGTGTTCAGTTAAATTGTATGTGGAACACTCTTGGTTTTCCATTCTAGAAAGGTCAAAATCTACCTTCACTACACAAAGATCTTCAGCAAATGAGATTATCATTTTCTTTTAATTGGTTTATACAAACCTTTAAAAAGGACAAAAGACATACATTATTCACTCTTTCCATCTCATCGTCATCTAAACAATTCTATCATAATGTAAAGCAAGGAGCATTTCAGATCTGTCATACAGAGAAAGATTCAGAACCAAACTTTTTAGCTCTCACTAGGCTTTAGCTTTGTTATTTCACTGTCTAAACCCTCTTTTAGAACGCTAAGAAAAGCAACTAAAGCGTATAGAACACATCTATTTGAACCATCAAACAAGGCTCTCCACCAATCATCAATGGTCAGTGCTTGATGTTTCCTGGTTATGGAGCCAAAAATGTTTGTTCTTTGTTGTTCAAACCCAGAGCACGACATAGTCAGGTGTTTCAAGAAGCGACACTTCAAATCTAGGTCGGCATACTGAGACCAGAAACGTAGGTGCTCCTTAGTTGAAAAAACGTTAAGCCTGAAATGCATGTACAGAGTTGTCGTGTGTTGATCTGGAAAACAGGCTGGGTAGTTTTATAGCTGATCATATGCTCTAGCTTCTCCGGGGACATCCCTCATAGTTTTTGAGTCAGTTCTTAAATTGCATGTGTTTACCCAATCTGTCCTCCACATCTTCTTCTTGGCATGCTCTGGGTTGTCAGTCAAGGTCTGCATAGAGATGTCATAGGTTTCTAGTACTTCGAGGCATAACCTGTTCATTGAAATAGAATAGTTCGAGATTTTTCTGTATCAGGTTTATGCAGCAAGCGAAGTTGAGGTAGCGGATCCATTTGCATCGTTTTTCTGAAAAGACTTAAATGATTCCAGGCAACTCCAGCTTGAATTGAAATATAACCCAGTTCGAATCTTATACAGACCGTTGGGGTCCCTTTAGGCAAATGTAGAACTCTAGACCAGAAGATGTTTTCAAGAGAGTTCCACAAATCATGGCCGCAGCCAAAAGCACCACTTTTTGTTGGAAGAAAGTGACTGTTGGTTTTAAAGAGAATTTACCAAATTTTCTATTAATCAATGAAGCCTGGCAAGCCAGCTGCCGGCATTTGTTTTTATTCATCTCGACCCAAGGGGCGTCATTCCTACTTGCATTGATTTTCATTCTTAAATAGGTGGCGTTCTTCACTATCGTAATCGGTTCTTTATCAAGGTACCAGGTGCATTTTTTCTTGAGTCTACTGTTATTATCATTTCTAAATCCCATATTCATGTGGTTAGATGCAAAACATTGAACCCTACCACATTCTTATCAGTCATGCCTACTACAGAGGACCTAACAGTGCATGACTGCGCCACCTATGAGGGGGAGGAGGATATATCCCCAAGGTAAGGGACTGCTCATTGTCAGAAGGTGAGATACGTTTCATTGACGGGTCATCCACAATTGACCAGGAGGCTGGGCAAAGACATATTGGGGCAGCAGCAGTACGACTTGAGGAAAGGGATTACAAGACAGTGGTCATGAAAAGATTGCCCAGGCATTATTCTGCACAGGCGGTGGAACTCATAGCGCTTATTGAAGCATTGAGAGCGTCTCAAGGGTGCCATGTCAAAATATATTTAGATTTGGCGTACATCACAACAACGGTACACGCCGGTCTATCCCAGTGGGAGAGGAGGGGGTTTCGGAGGGCAAATGGATCCACGGTGCAGCATGCTGTACTGTTGGAAATACTGATAGATGCATTATCTCAGCCATCTGCTCTGGCTGTCGTCAAGTGCACCGCCCACACTCAGGGGACAGACAAAATATCTATGGGCAACGCAGCCACCAACGCGGCCGCCAAAATGGCGACATATCTGCCAAATCAAATACCCGCTGAATACATTGTGACCACCCACTGTATCTATTTCATCAACTGCTATGTTACTCATGACCCTTGACAACATTGACGCAAAATGCTCAAACTCGTAACACTGTGATATGCTTTAATCTAACCTGTAACACACTGCGTGTTCCTCTCGCAACCTGCTTAGCTGCAGGCCTTGTCAACTGTATTGTATCCCACTAACACTGTATTCCTAATGTAACCAATGTATGTAACATTTGCACTTGTGCCCTGATACCGCTGGGTTTGGAGCGCCATGTAAATAAATAAACAAATAAACAAAACCCACCAGTAAGCGAACATCCAATATCGTATACAGCATTGCCCATCTCCCAGATTATTGAGTTGCAAGGAAGGGCACCAGGGAGGGAGAAAGAATAATATAATGACTGCGAAGAGGTTGCAAGCAATCACCAACAGATTTGTTATGTGGACAAGAGAGCTCTGGGAAGACAGTAATGCCCCAGGAGCTGCTAGCAGTGGCATTTGAACCGTTACACTACCCATTTTACAGTTCGAAGCAGCACATAGCAGCAGATATATAGGAAGATTGGTTTATACCAAATATTGAGGAGAGTATCACAGAAATGGTTGTACATTGTACCACATTTCAAAGTTTCAGTACAGGGATAACACTCCTCAAGACCTTCCTCTTCTCTTCTTCCTTCTCTCTCCTCTACCCTGCTTAGTTCTCTGTTCTTTCACACTCTCCCTCCTACTCCTTACTGTTTGCTGACTGGCTGCCTGGTGTACCTCAGAGTCTTACAGGCCCTGACACCCCCACCAGTCCTCTTTCACACTTTACTCAGGGCCCTTCACCCCACCCACACTGAACTTGAGAAATTACCATGAGAGTGGCTCTCTATGCACTTACCCCAGTCTCAACCAACCTGGTGCACTTATCTCCCCCTCCCTGTGACCTTCTGTGCACTTGCACGATCCGCACATACTGCGCCTGAAGTACATCTGTCTGTTCTCCCTTGTCTCACCCCCTTAATTGCACTAGTAAAACCACAGAATTGCTCTTAGACCTATTTGCTTTATCCAAACTGTTAAATGTATTTTTACGCACTTACTTCTGCCTGTGCAGACTATTATCGTCTCAGAAATTCAAGGGATCTGAGGGACTGTTGTTTTTTTTTCCCCTTGTTCCCACCCTCCTTGAGTGCTTTGAAACACTTGCCTGTTTATAGGTGCTATATAAATAAACAATACAATACAAACAATACAATACTACGGATGTTACGGTGCACCTTACCCCGTTCAACTGGGCTGCTCCATGAACTACACATAGATTACGCCGACATGGTTGAGCGGTGTTATGGCTCTAGGGATCTCATAGTAGTGGTTTGCCCTTTTTCAAGGTATGTGGAGGCGGGACCGTGTGCTGCTAGATTTTTGGTAAGCAAGGTTTTTCCTCAATGGAGTGTGTGCAAGGTTTTAAGGTCAGACAATGGCACAACATTTTTTCAATGCATTGTTTCAGCACGTCACAGCACTACTTGGCATCAAGCACCGGATGTGCTTGTTTTACCACCCACAGGCCAATGGCATTGTGGAGAGAATAAACAGGCTCCTCAAAAGCAAGTGATCCAATCTGTGTACCACGTTGAAGAATAACTGGGTGCACTGTATGCCCCTGGCCCTCTTCAGTTTAGGTACACAGCCCAGCAAAGACCACCATCTGTCACCTCACTAATTGGTCACTGGTCGGCGTATGCACAACCCGATATCCCCTGTAAGAAGAGTGTCAGACACATATAGGGCAGCAGCAGTGCTAGGTGATGCGTTCAAAGATTGTTTGACCACTCTAACTAGGGCAGTTAAAAGTGTCTCCCAACAGATTGCACATCCCAGGGCTGTGAATGTCACATTTGGTAGTTACAGGTAGGTATAATTCAGGCACAGGCCAAGGCTGTGAATATCACAGTTGGTAGTTACAGGTA
The DNA here is from genome assembly GCF_040938575.1 of Ambystoma mexicanum. Taxonomy (NCBI): domain Eukaryota; kingdom Metazoa; phylum Chordata; class Amphibia; order Caudata; family Ambystomatidae; genus Ambystoma; species Ambystoma mexicanum. Next base: position 1,438,560,802 of record NC_090924.1, read on the forward strand.
GGTATAATTCAGGCACAGCGCAAGGCTGGGCTGGTCACATTTGAAAGTTACAGCTAGGTATAATTGAGGGACAGCGCAGGGCTGTAAATATCACATTTGGTAGTTAAAGGTAGGTATAATTCAGGCACAGCGCAGGGCTGTGAATGTCACATTTGGTAGTTATAGGTAGGTATAATTCAGGCATAGGGAGGAGGAGGATCAATGAATTCGTAGAGGGAACTAACTTACCAAGAAAAAGTTAGATGCTCCATTGATATCAAGTGTCAGAGCGAGTGGAGTTCTCCTCAGCCTCATGTTTTTCAAGTGGGGTGTAAGGGAGCACCCTCAGACTCGACCAGGCAGTGGGCAGTGGGCAGTGGGCAGTGGACAGGGAGCAGACAGGACCTTAGATGTTGGCCTTTGATAGGCTGCGCAGGCTCCTGCTTTCCGGCCAGAAATTGAATCAGGCGTCCAATCGGTGAAGCCAGGTGAACCAGAGCAAATGTGCAGGTTGCCATTTTAGAGGTCCAAGGCCCCATGGGAAAAAAGGTGAGAGGGATTTTTTTTAAACACATTGATCCACGCGGAATTGCAGTCAAGAAGAATCTCATGAGGAGAGATGTTCAGTGCCCACAGGAATGAATTTCTCTTTGCTGGTGCACGGCATGCACTTCATGGGAGAGCACAACAATGAGCTTTCCTTTTTAGATGAAACACTAAAACATGCGATTTCAATACAGCTGGAGTCACGCCCTGCGGTCTTTTGCCCAATTCAGTGGGTCTTGATGTACAGTATCTGTTCCTGATCTCAAAGCTGATTGAGCATGCAAAAGGATACCATTTTCTCATAACCAGACTTGCAAATGGTTTAAGATTACCCCTGTGAACATCTTAGAAATCCCATCATGTATGACAGGATGATACGAGGATTGCACACATTTACTCCCTTTTTTATAGATTGGGACAATAATTCTCATTTTCCAACTATCTCAAATTTCATTGTTCATGATAGGGGCCTTAAGCACCTGGACTAACAAGGGCCCCCATATGTCTGGTGTTGCCCAAAATAGATCTTTCAGGACACACCTATTCATGGTGATTTAAATGGTTTCTGTCTTTCTTTGAAGGACCCTCAGCACCTCCTGTGGTGTTGCTAGGGCCATAGGTCTATCTATTCCCTGGCCAATCTCAAGGAGATAGTTGCTTTCATGTCCACCTGCAGTCTTGGTACTACATAGATAACTATTGTGTTGTACGCAGGTCTACTCATGTAACTTTATCCAGGGCTTCAGTATTCGTAGCCACAATGCCCAAAAAGGATTTGGAATCCACCTTTTCAACTGCTTCACATAAAGCTTATTTGCTAAATCTCTCTTCCGGTCGACTAAAGCAAGCTTAAAACCACTGCGTCTAAGTCTACTTTCATCAATATCTGTCTTAGTTTCTTTTAGGGCTGCCAAAAGAAGTCTTTTATTCTCCTTGCAATAATCTGTAATTCGTGATTTCCGTTGACATTTATCGTTTTCTTTAAAGGGCACCTTAGGTCTAAAGATATTTTGACATACAGTCATGAAATCTTCCAAAGTCTTCATATTAGTAGATGGAGCTGCATCAGAGAGTAGGCAGATTGTCAGTTCATTCCTGGTTTCCTTAGTTAGTCGTAGGCTTAATGCAGTGTCATTACTACAATTCCAACGTCATAATCTAGACTTGGCTCTCTTTGTGATAGAAGCCGAATATTGTTGGTATTTTTTAAAATGTTATTCTGTTGTCCAAACAAGAGATAAGGGATTATAATCACTTTCTGGCATTTGAAAGATTTAAAAGGCATCTATACAACCCCACCAGCTCATCAGTACTGTTCTACTTGCTTGTTGTGTTCCAGAAACTCAGTGACTCTGGAACACAGAGCAGTTGAAAGAGAGCTTGCGTTGGTGCCTGCTGCTCTCCGTCCTAAACTCAATGAACTTTTTTAATCATACCTTCTGCGTGTTGTGTGTGTCAGTGTTACACTATCCACTGGTCACCTTACGCACACGAACACCCGTGCAGTCACTAAGCCCTCCATCTCAGGTCCTGATCTGCTTTCCATGCCCTCACTCCCTCAAGCAGCACGGCAGCGGCGCACACAAGGACATCTAACGCGCTATGGTCATATTCATCCATTGCAAAGTTGGCAGTTGCCCTGGCGTCTTAGAGACAGTCGACGGAGACGCCAGCTTTTTGGTCCCGTCCTCAGGAAGACCCGGCAGCGTTTTGAAAACTTGGGTCATGTGACAAGGAAACGTGCTACATCATCAGTCACGTGATGGGTCATGTGACACTCCTAGGCCCCTTTATAACCGGAGAGGGTACACTCATTCAGTGCTTCACAGCTGACCCAACCAGGCACTGTTCGGCGTCTTCCTGTCTCCTCATCTTGAACCTGGACTATGGACTGTTCTTCTTGGATTCCCCTGTCAAGCCCTTGGATACTGTTTTGCTCCGTTGTTTCAGGACCTTGGAACTGTATTTTTGGACTCCTTTGGATTACCCCCTGGTTACGACGAACTTGGCTGGCTTTTTGACCTTGGAACTCTTAACGGACTGTTTTCGGATTTCCTCTTCTGTTACCTGATGGTGTTGTTATTCAGTATATTGTTTGCCATTGTACTGACCCATTGCTTGCTTTACAGCGGTCGAGGGGTCACCTGTGTTCCTGGTTCCTGGCGGTCTTCGGCACTCAAATAACCTGTGGCCTCAAGGATTGCTCAGAAAGTTATTTGTATCTTTCTGAGCGGAACTTGTGGACAGAGGCCCCATAATCTTCACGACCATCAAGTCATAACAGTCAGCAACTTATCAATGGCGACGAGGACGTGGAACCGCTTCGCACAAGGGAGCAGACAAGAAGGAGAAGCCTAGAGGCAGCAGGCACCACATCGGGGACAGCAGAGAAAGTAGGAGTTGAATATCGGCCCAGGAGCAAGGTGAGAGGGGTGCAGAGCAACCCTGCATAAAAAGCAAAGGGTGGCTGATGAACTACGGGGAAGAAAACAATTTAATGAAAGTACAAGGAGAGGGAGGCGGAAGCCCGAGCGAGCAATGTTGCGCTTGTGAGCACCTTCCACACAAGTAGTGTGACGTGCAACGTCCTCCCCTCCAACAGCCAAGCATTGTGACGTGCTGCCTAGCAACACAGCGCGTCACATATCTGCAAGAGCTCCCAGCCGGCGTTGTGACGTGTTGCCTGTTCAACAAGAAGGAAACAGAACAATGATTTCCAGCACTTACAGAATGGAGGTTCACAGCGCGGAATGAAGTTCACATAAAGGACACAAGCAACATGCAAAATGTACATAAAGATGAGGTGATTGCAGCCCAGGAAATTTAGGACACACTAATTGAAAAAGCAAAAAAAAGAATACAGCACTTTTTACAACTAATACAATTTAAAAAACTTGCTACAAAAAAAACAGGATTTGAGGTGCAAGATTATTAAAAAAAAATAGAAAGTGCAATAATCAAGCAAGCCCAACCATGGCTGCAGCAATACCTCCTCCACCTCTGTTCCTGGCAGAACCGGGAACACCACCAATAAGATGGGAGAGGTGGGAAAAGATGGATGTTTGAGACTTACACAGTGGCCATGGGGCGGGGAGGAGACAAGTTCAACCCTTCTAGGAAACAAGCGCTGTTATTGCACAATCTGGGCCCAGTGGGGTGCAGTGTTTTTGATGGCCTTTCAGAGCCGCAAAACGAAGGAGCAGGAGACCTTGCCGAGTTCAAGTTGGCTGTAAAAATAACAGAGGAGCATTTTTAGCCAAGAAAAAATTTGACCTTTGAGAGACACACTTTTTTTCAAAGGTCCCAAGGCTCGTCAGTACCAGTAAGGGTACGTGGCTGTGCTAAGGATATTGAGCCACACTTGTGAATTCGGTGATCTAACTAATTTGTTGATTCGTGATCAACTGGTGAGATGTACCAACAATCCCAGAGTGCAAGAAAAGTTACTGGCAAAAGACATGACCCTGGAACACGCAGTAGACCTAACCAGGAGTATTGAACAGATAACACAATACATGAAGGAGATGAAAGCAGAGAGAAATTGTCAAGAAGTGTGTGCTGTGAATAAAAAACCTCACATGGAACAAGAAAAGGATGGATCGGACACAAATGCTTCAGATGTGGCAACTCTAGACATTCTGCAACCAGTGTGTTCGGCCCAGCAAGAAATGCAGAGTGCATCAAATGCAGACGCAAAGGGCATTTTGCACGCATGTGCAAGGAGTCTACCATTAGTGCTGTGGAGCACTAACAAAACCACGGTGAACAGGAAAGGGCCCCGCCTTGTCTGGTTGGGGAGATCAAGCCTCGACATATTTTTGAAATATATGCGATGTCTGGGGGGAGTAGGAGGTCCTGTGGATGTATTTCAAATTGAAGGCTCGAAGTTGTCAATGAAAGTAGATTCTGCCTCCCCATTGACCATTGTATCAGAGGACACATTTACAAGCACTCTGTTGAGAGATTTGCAGGAAGATGAGATGGTTGTGGCTAGCATGGACCTGGGCGCCTTAGATGAAGACGATTGGAAGAGAAGACACAGTACTCAATAAGGTGAAGGAGTGGACTGTGGAAGGTTGGCCTGGTAGGAATAAGGTGGAGAAGAAATGTGATCGGTTCTTTGAGGTGAGGAATGAGTTCTGTTTGTCGGGATCTAGAGGAAGGCACAAGAGGGGGCAAAAGGTAATTCCCCTGAGGGTATCAGGGACAAACTAATTGATATCGCTCACCAAGGACATTGTGGAATGAATAGTACAAAAAGGATGTTAAGACACAGATACTGGTGGCAAGCTATGGATAGCATATTGTATAGGAAGATAAGAGAATGTGAGGTTTGTCTTGCAAGTGACAAGTGCAGAGTGTTGTGGGAGACGCCATTGCGTCCTGTGCGGGAGTGGACCTGATGGGTCCCATTCAGGGGCTAGGTGAAGGCATCAAATTAATTGTGGTTTTGGTGGATTATCATTTGAAATGGATTGAATGGAAAGGGTTAAAGGAGGCTACGATAGCAGAGTTGGTTTTGGTTTTTTTAAGACGTTTTTATCCGTGAAGGGTTTCCCACAGAAATTGTGACGGATAATGGTGTGCAATTTGTTCAGGCACTATGAGGATATTTTTGATGAGGTTAAGCATTTTGCACACGCCCACTGCTTTATATCCCAGGGCAAATGGATTGGTGGAGCGGGCAAATAGGTTTCTGAAGGGAGGTGTGCCGTTGGCCATGAGGTCAGGGTTAGCGAGTGTTACCTTGTGGTGAGGTTTTGAGGGAAATTGTGTGGCGCTATTGTGTTACACCTCACTCGGTAACGAGAGTATCTCCTTTTGTCTCACTAAAAGGACGCCGACCTGGTACCAAGTTATGTCCAGGCTGGATAGGGGTAGCTTGTAGTGTGAGTGATAATCGTAAGGAAGTGACGAAATTGGTGGGGGAGGCTCAGGATCAATACAAAAGAGCGTTTTATTAAGATTCCAAGGTAAAGGAAAGGGAATGGGTGGTTGGAGATTCTGTGCCTATTAAGAATCCCAGATATGGCCTCAAATGTTTAGAAAGCATATTTCTGGATCCAAAAGGGATTGCGGCAGTAAGGGATAGTGTGGTGATTGTAGATGTTGGAGACGTGTGGTTGAAAGGTAGGTTGGTGTTAAGGAACAACGTTGAGAAGGGGAGAGTAGTGGTGAAATATGTACAGTGATGGAGGGGGGACGTGGAAGTAATACCGTGCTTGTGGGTGGAAGCCTTAAGTAGTGAGTGTTATGGTGGAAGTAGTACGGTGATGGAAGGGGAACGTGTTGGTGGAAGAATAATACTTGGGCTTGCAATGCCCAGTCCCCCACAGATCATTCTTATCTCGGGAGGATAGCTCAGGGGCAAGTGCTCTCCTTGGGAATAAGACAACACGGAGCAACACAGGTTCGATCCCCGGTTCCGCGCTTAGCAACGTCTGGGTATTAAGCGCGTTATAAATAACCAATGATTCTACCACACCTTCCTTCAAATGGGCAGATCATAATTCTCAGATTGAGCGTCAGTGGTTCCACCTTTACACTCGTCAAAAGAAATAGACTTGAGTCGCATCCCTTTGACTGGTCTATCTGTTGACATCCCCAAGTTCCTCCTCAAGCACTATATTAATGCCCAAGTTTAGCAAAGATTACAAATGTTCACAAGCGATAGGCAATTCTACTAAGGGTATGTCCTCCGTAGTGATTCATTTCATGGGCAAAATATTCCATTATCAGAATTGTTGTCGACCCCACAAGACTCCTTATTGCCACCTTTGCACAGGCTTTTACTGTCAGTGATACATAAGGGTCAGAGGGCCTCTAACCATATGGTGGTCCCATATGAGAGATCGCTCTGTGAGGGGAAGGCGAGCCTTTGGATTCCCTTGTCACTCCCATGTTTTCTTCCAAGAACAGTACGGGCAGGTCCAGCTGAGCACTCTCAACATCTACTTGGGGTTCAGCTGCATTTGAATGATCTCATGGTTGAGGGCTTCCTCTGTGTCCACTTTTACCAGCCCGCCCCATTTGACTCAGATCTTGGCACACAAAGCCCACAAATGATGTATTCCCTTTTGTGATTGTCTGTTGTGCCTGGGGTTCAGTTTGGAGGTGAAACTGACTATTTGCATTTGTGGTTACTGTGATGAAATGACTACTGCTCTGCAGGAGATCGGGGGCTGACTGGTGGCTAAAGCACCTACTTACTCAACCCCACACTGCTACTAAACCAGCTGTGATCCCAATCATAAAGGCGAAACAGACACAGCCCCACCCTACTACTAAACCAGCTGTGATCCCAATCATAAAGGCGAAACAGAGGCAGCCCCACACTACTACTAAACCAGCTGTGATCCCAATCATAATGGTGGAACAGACGCAGCCCCACAGGTATACTTCCTTTCCATCAATTAGTAGTGCAGGCGGAGTGCAGGCTATATATGCAGGAGAGGTGTGAGCTGATAACAGTAGCAAGCCAAACATCGCTAGCACACATATTGCAAAATACAAGAATGTACAATCAAGGTTCTATGAAAATAAAGACTTTTTATCGAACAATACAAATTCAATCAACTGAAGAGAAAAACTAGAAAACCCCACACTTGTAAAATAAAAACGAGAACTCCGATTTTTAGTGAAAGGGCACTCTGGGTAGATGAGCTGGGGTGTTTTGGCAATCATTTGGCATCAATATCACTGCTCAAGGGTATGTCTTATAAGAAAAATGTCGAGGCCAGGGGCTTTAAAGTCCCTATGGTCCCGGAGAGGCAACCAGGGCACAGTGCCTCTTCACAGTACCTTAGTGCTTGTCTTTGGGACCCAAAAGCTTTCAGCCAGGCTTTTGCCTTTGAGCCATCAAACCAGGAGTCTGGGTTCTTTTGGTGCCGGGCCGGGCTCGAGTTGTGAAGTGTTGGCAACAGGTCCCAATGATGCGGTGCTGTTAGGCAGAAGTGTCGGCTTGCGGGTCTAAAATGCTGCGATGACAGGTGGGATTGGGTCGGTGGTTTGGAAGACCCGGTGACCTCTGGGACAGAGAAGGGGAGACTTGCCTTTGGTGGCGAGTGGGCTCGGCTTTCTCAAAACAGCATCTGGACACTGCATTGGCTGGTACCTCGAGGGAGCTGGTAACCAGATGGCGGAGCTAAGTTGGGGATGCTAGAAGACTCAGTGGGCCTCCGATGTGGAGACGGTGGAGCTTTGTTGGCGTCAAGCAAACTCAAAGAGGTGGAGCATCGCCTGAGGGAAGTAGTGTGCATAACCGCTTTACCTACAGTGTCTCGATAGGTTTATTAAATGTTGAGCAACACCATTTATGAGTGAGGCCTTTATTATATATTAAACACTGTCAACTGAACAACTGGTAAAGATTTGATGTCCATTACATACCACATTTTATGGATTCCGCCTGCTTCAAGAGCTGCACTAATAGGTGTTATTGCCCATTTCAATCACACTCAATTTTTTAACCTCAGAAATATTAAGGGCTTAGTTGACCCTGGCAGGATTCATGCCTGTAGCTTACAGGCTGAAAACAGATGGATGGGTCAAGCACTTAAGTCGGTGAGATATCTTTCCAACGGTTTATAGTCATAATATCGAAAACATAATGCCGAAATACAAAAATGTCGAAACAAAATGTCGAAAAATAAATATGTCAAAAACATATACATATAACAGAAAAAAGACAATTATTCAAAAAATAATGTTGAAAAAAAAGTCGAGCAGCAATGCTAACATACCAATGTAAAGTGTCAGCAATAGTAACGTTTTTATAGGGGGTTCCCCCCACCAACCCCCCCTCACCAGAACCCCCGCAGTCACCTCCCCACCCCCAACACATAACCATTTGACTATCTATAAATAAAATACATTATGACTAACGAAAACCCCACAAAATGAAAGAGTAGTAAGGGTTAAACGAATAGGTGAAACCCATGAGTAAAGAACCTTGCCTAAATACCAAGGAACAGATGACGGTTGTGAAAAACCGTCATTACCTGACAGAACCAAACATCAGAGCGGACTAAAGTACATTCGATACAGCTACTTCAAGCAAATACAGGTAATATTACCATAACAAATATGTAACTAGATATTCAATTTGAAAAGTATATCACTATTAATGTGTGACAAAAATAGTGAAAACTATTTTTTTCGCTGTTTTAGATTGAAAATGACAGAAAAAGTGGAATATATAACTTCACAAAAGGGAGGAAAACAACTGGTTTGCAACGGATACATTTACAATAAGGAATCTGAAAAAAATGAACGCACATATTGGAAGTGCACTGAATATGGGAGAACAAAATGTACCGCACGGGCGATAAGTGAGGCTTCGAATATAAAAATAAAAGGAGAGCACAACCATCTTCCGGATAAAACAAATATAATAAAAAAAACTCTTCATGAGCTAAAAAGAAAGGCAGTCGAAAAACCCAGGTCAAGCCAGTGGCTCTGTAATTGAGACAGTATGTGACAAATTACCTTTACACATATCAGCACAAATGCCTGGTGAAAAACACATGCAGCGAACAGTGAACCGAAAAAAGCAACATAAAGAAAATCTCCCACCAGCACCCATGATATACAGTGATATAACCATCCCAGATGTGTTTAAAGTAACGGAAAAGGGAGAAAATGTTCACCATGCTACCACAGAAATGAAAGATGAAAAAATATTAATATTTTCAACGGCGACCAATTTCCAGCAACTTAGTCAAAGCGAAATGTGGCAAAGTGATGCAACATTCAAGGCATGCCCCCAGCCATTTCAACAATTTTTTACAGTACATGGATCAATAAATAACCGACTCATACCACTAGTATATGCATTGATGCCCAAGAAAAGCGAAGAGACTTACAAAATTGTGTTTCACAAAATTAAGGACACTGTACCAGATTCAAAACCGACAAAAATAATCATGGATTTCGAAATAGCACAAATTAAAGCATTTTCGGCAATATATACAGACACAAACATAGAAGGGTGTTTTTTTCATTTTACGCAATCCATTTGGAAAAAAACTGCAAAAACTAGGACTGAGCACAAAATACACGGAGGACAGTACATATCAGCATAACATAATAAATCTTTTCGGATTGGCATTTGTTAAGGAGGATCACGTTATGAATTTTTACGAACATTTAATAGACAATATTTTAAAAATCATGAAGAGGAAAATTCGGACTTGTTAGATTACATGGAGAACACTTGGTTAGGACAATTAACAAGGAGTGGCACAAGACGAAGGCCCAAATATAGTGTAAAATTATGGAATTGCTACCAAGCCACATTAGAGGGGAGACCGAGAACTAATAATGCATTGGAAGGATGGCATAGCCGAATTAATACAAATTTCAACACAAAAAAAACAAATTTATGTCATTTTTTAAAAGAATTACAAAATGAACAATCCCATCAAGAATTTCGTTCATCACAAACTATTTCACTTGCAAACGCCGAATTAAAAAGGAAAAAATACAGAGACTCCGAGCAGAAACTTGAGCAAATAGTACAAAAATGTAATCAAGATGACAAAGAAAACTACCTGGATCCTATCGCATACAATTTAAAGTGTTGAAAATACTCACGTTTTTGTAGAATCCACGATCCGGCATGGCAAATACCAACAGTCGCCAAAAACACCAACCAAACAAATCCAAGGATCCTAAAGTCCAGAACGCAATCCATAGGAAAATAAAAAATAACATCCAAGCAAAAAGTAATATCCAAATCTGCGGTCAAAAACAGTTAAATCCAGCGAACAAAAAAAGTGAAAATCCAAAAAAAACAAAGAAAAAATCCACGCTCCAACAGGAACAGTCCATAGGTCGAAAAAAATCCAGAGTCCATGAAATCCCATAAAAAAACATCCAAATCCCAAAAAAAACAGGAATGGAGACACAGAGACCCGAACACAACGGAAACGCATCCAAAATGGACTTTAAAAATAGAGCCCACGCAGACGTAGACTTACGCTACCTTACGAACAAAACAATAACAAATATCAACAAAATGCACATTCCCATTTGTAATACGATAGCACCATCTAGCGGAGAAAACGTAAACTGTTTGTTCAAAGTTAAAAAATCACTTCTATTTATTATTTATTATTTATTCAGTATTATTATTATTATATTTAAAATATAGTTATTATATAATCTATTTTACTAATATACATATTGTAATCTTAATATTATTATTATTGTTAAACCTATGTTACTATGTTACTGCTTAAAATAATATCAAATATGCTTAATAAAATATGTATAAATACTTACCCTTGCATGTAAAATGATTCGAAAAAAATCGAATAAAATTCGAATTTTTGTATTTTCGACATTCTGACTTTTGAAATTATTACATTCGAAAATATGACTGCACACCCTTTCCAACTTGAAGGTGGCCCTGATTTTTGCATTTAAGGGGAATAACATGATTAGTCCAGGATAACACCTTATCTAGATAAATGCCACAGCGGGCATGGTCTCTAGTCTCGCACTAGTGTGTGAAACTCTGTGCATAGTTCTCTTCCAAGAGTCAAGTTACTTCTCTCTGTCCAGTAAAGCCAAGTTGCAAAGCACCCAAATCGTATGAGAATGAAACATAGGGTCCTGCATATAATAATGCTCCAGGCATGGCTCTGCATTGGGGACTGAGCACATGCTTGGACATCCTTAACTTGAGCCTCAACATCTGCTCTACTAACAATCTGTAAGGCTAACGCGTTCTATCCTCATCCGGGACAGGAAACATTATCTCTGCAACTGCGAATCCAGGTGCTTCTAGGCTCCCGTGGAAGTAACACATGTCAAAACATGTTATCCTCTAAACAGCCCATCATGTTGACCAAGTGTAAATGGGTGCAAATATTTCAAGAGGTGTGTTCTGAAAAAAAGAATTACGCCTCCAACTCAGTGTATATGATGTACTTAGTGATTCAAGAATGCAACCCTTTAATAACAGGCACATTTGTCAAGTATACCGATTCGTGGTCATTTTGATGCTTTAAAATGACCTTTAGTTTTATGCAAAGTCACCAGAAAGCCACATGGCTGCTATAACTCTTCTCCCCCTTTCTCGCATGGGTAATTCGAAAGAGCATGCTAGGATTATACCAGACAGTCCATTTTAGAATGATAACTGCCCTTCGGAAAATAATTTGTATTGTTACTCTAGGTTATGATACATTTCCTATATGCTGGAAGTGATCATTAGAAATGAACATTGTAAAATTTCTAAAAAGAGCGACTTTATAAGGGTTGCAAAATGAAACAATTTCCTTTTTTATTGGAAGCTTCTTTTGCCGAGAGTACACCATTTTGTTTCTGAAAATGTCCTTCCTTCTTGGCAAGGGTGGCCCTCCGATTGAAAGCAAAGATTGGTTTCTCCTGTGAGCGCCAAGGCAATGTTTAATTTCCTGTGCTGTTCATTGGTTGGTAGTGCTGCTGAACCCGTGCACAAGTCCTAAAATATTCAACAAACCTAGTCAATAACAACACAGAGCTGAGTTCTCGGGTCCCCTACAAGGTCTGCCCGAGCCTCAGCATCTATCCACCCCCACAGTCTATGCCCCTCCCCTCTTCAAGTGCCGAGGAATGCCCCCTCAGTGATTGTAACATTACTGTAGAGCACACGTGATGACCATGTATGTCTCTAAATAACAGACTGGTCCTCACCTCAGGAGACGCCTCTTATTCAACTTATAACCATAGAAATGTCACCCAGCCTAAGCAATCCTACCGAGGCTATCACAGGGGCAACGCGCGCAACGCGCTGGTCTTGGAAGCAGCTCCATGCAAAGCAACAGAGGATCGAATCCCGGATACGCACGGTATGGTATTAGGTGCGTTATAAAAAAAACAATTAAATAAATGAGTTATTTGTGTTTTTTCTCTGGTTGCACCGCTGAGAACAACAGCTGGGTTGGGTCTAGTAAATGTGACCCTAACAACACAACCCACAGAGACAGAGAGAAAAGAGAGAGATACACTCAGAGCGAGAAAAAGAGAGAGACAAAAAAGAGAGAGGGGGTACAGTGAGTGAGAGAGTTCCGGCTTCAGTATTTGATAAGTGCCAATAATGTGAGGGCTAGTGAGAGAAAAGCTGATGCTTGTAAAAATTGATTTTCAATTAAAACAAGTAATTAAAAAAGAAATTCAAACAAAACCTGTTGCGTGGAGTAAAGGTTTAACACTTTCAGTTAAAATGCCCGCCCTGCTGGAAGGGCAACCTTGCGAAGGATGGCTATGCCAGCAGCACTTGCTTCCTAGCTTCTTGGAGAAGCTAGGATACGTTTAGCTAAGGGAGTGCAAATGGAAAGTGTCAGCTAATCACTGGGGGTAAAAGCCCGGAGGCACATGCAGGCCAAGGGAGCAGGGTGGGGGGGGGCGGGTTCCTAGAGTGGTATGGCGTGACATAGCAGCCGCTTTCCCTGGTGTTTAAGAGGGCCCAGCTAGTCAAGTGATGATGTCACCTGATGAAGGAGGATGCCCAGGTTGGAGCATGTGAAGCACTTGACCAGGCCATGAGCTTGGTGGATTAAAGGCCTTGGAGGCCAGCAATTCTATCTTTGAAGTTGGTAGTGATAGTGCAAGGTGGGAGAACCACTCTGGAGCTCACTGTTGCACACTAGTGGGGGAGACCTTGAGGTCGCTGTGTACTCATGGTCTACTGGAGTAGATTGGATTTTAAGTCTTGGAAATGAAACTATCTGAAGTAATGAGTAATCGTGAGTCAGGTGACAATGGAGTTCTGTGTGTACATATGCTGATCTCGCCTGAGATTTGACTGCCTTTTGCTTCTATATTTTAATATATTGGTGTGACTAAGACAGATCTGGGACCAGTGGAAGAATGCAGAAAGTGTCGGGAGGATAGCTCGGTGGCAACGTGCTCTCCTTGGAAGCAAGACGACACGCAGCAACATAGGTTCGATCCCCGGGTCTGCGCTTAGAAACCTCTGGGTATTAAGCACGTTATAAATAACCAATCATATCAGAACCAGTCCCAATATATAAGAAGGGACGCAGGGAGGATCGCAGCAATTACCGCCTCATTTTGCTCATCAGTGTTGTTGCAGTTTCTTTTACCAAAGCAAGTTATGATGGTTGGTGGATGTCCTGGTGTCAGGGTATGTCAGGCTTGGGATGCAGGGGGGGTCTAGAAGGAGCTCTGGAACCACTGAACAACATATCCGTCTGCTCTCACCCATCAGGGCAGGGCAGTCCAGCACCGAAATGCTAGCCAATTTTCCTCTGAACAAGAGGACCAACAGCAGCCCCAGATTCGTGCTTCGGCCTATTCGGGCCTCCTCCGTGCAGTGAAGCTGTGCCTCTCTAAGTGCAGGGAGCAAGGGTTGGAGTTGGAAAAGGGTTACTCCTTTTACTTGAACGTACATGACTCATTTTCTCGTCTAGATTATACCTCTGTGAGGAGGGAAAATGTTCATGGATTCACAGACTCCGAATATTTAGGGAGAGTTATATCGGATCACTCTCCATTGATGACCACCCTCCAGGGACTACAGAAAATATTGCATATGGAGACTCAGGGTGGAGGCTTTAGAAGATATAGCTTTCCGCACCACATTACGTGATGAGATATCATATTTATTTTTACTAAATGAAGGGTTGGAAGAAGAAGTAGGTGTGCAATGGGAAGCCTTTAAAGTAACTAGGAGAGGTACGTGTACATCGAATATGAAGGGAGTGATTACAACGCTGAATGACTCAGCAGAATAGAAAAGATGGTTCAACGTTTAGAAGGGGAATTGGCGAAAGGATTACGAGTAGGGAAAGAGCTGGGCAGGCATTGAGGTTCCACCAGGAGGTACAGTTGTCTCTATTCAAGTTTGAACACAGCCAATATAGGGTTAGGGTTCACAGAGAAGGAAATAAAGTGGACCACCTTTTGGCATGGTTAGTCAGACAGGACCTGCCCAAATCAATGATCATTAAGGTTTTCAATCAGGAAGGGGACATGGTTGTATCACAACAGGGGATAAACAATGTGTTTCTGAGGTATTATGAAAACCTAAACACCAGGGAAGGAACATATTCAGAGACGGATGCAACTGACTTACTGGACTTGGTATGCTTGCTTAAATTATCAGTAGAATCTCGAGATGGGCTAGACATACCTGTGGAGGTATCAGAAATGATACGTGCTATTAAATCACTGCAATAAAATAGGTCACCGGGGAGTGATGGATTTCCGATTGAATTTCACTTAATGTTTGCGGAGATCCTGGTACCACAATTGAAGAGAGTTTATGACCATGCTTTTGAGACAGGAATTCTTCCGGGAATGAAGCAGGAGGCATTGATCACAGTCCGCTTAAAGAATAATAAAGATTCACATTATTGTGATTCATATCGGCCCACCTCATTACTAATTGTGGATACAAACATTCTAGAGAAGGTTTTATCAATGAGATTGTCCAAGATAGCGCCAGGATTGGTGCACCCTGACCAATGTGGATTTGTTGGAGGTCGTAACACAACGATGAATTTACGCCATCTACATCTCGTCATGGATAAGGAGAAGCACGGACACCTGGACCTTGACTCATTGAACGTGGCGAAAGCGTTCTACTCCCGGGAATGGGCATGGCTCTTTAAGGTTCTTGAAGCTTTTGGTTTGGGCATCGGTATGATGAGACGGCTTCAACTGCTTTACAATAGTCCAGTGGCATGGGTGAAGACACTGAATTGGGTGTCTTCAAGGTGGATTTTGGAAAAGGGCACAAGGCAATGTTGCTCAGTTTCACCCATATTATTCTCCATGTCGCTGGACCCCCAGGCCAGTTATTTTAGGAAATATATCCCAGAGACAGGCACACACACAGGGGGCACTGTGCATAATATTTCTCTGTATGCAGATTGTATTGTACTCTATCTGAGTAACCCGTTGGATAATATTCCAATTGTTCTGGAGGTTTTAGGCAATTTTAGGAAATTATCGTGATTCTTGATTAAGAAGGAAAAGTCGATATTGTTCTCCTTGGCGGGTCTACGCAACCAGAAAGAGAATGCTCTTCCTGATTGGGGAGTGAAATGGGAGCTGGAATCCTTTGAGTATTCGGGTATACAGATATTTCACAAGATAGAGGAATTTATTTATACAATACGGGAAGGGCGTTGTCAGGATTAGGAGATGCAGTGAATTTTTGGAAGATGTTGCCACTGTCATTCATGGGAAGGGCAGCTCTATGTAAAATTGTGGTTTCCCCAAGGTTATTGTCTTTCTTTACAAATATCCCTTGTGCAATAAAATATATTTTTTTTTATATGTTAGATGTGAAGATAGGGGAATTACTGTAGAACACAGGGAGGCATTGAGTAGCCATGACACCATTGCAGTGAACATTTCACGAAGGTGTGTTAAACCTCCCAGATGTTGAGCTATATTTCATTGCATGCAACTGCAATCTGTAACTACTTGGGGTAATTCCCCGGAGGGAGAAATCTCTAGTTTTTTGGGAAGTATCCCAAGATACAGACAGGGAATTGAATTTCTATGGAACCCCATAGGAAGGGAAGGCACCACGAATGTATTCCAGGTTATATGAGTGGTATGGTGGAAGCTGTTAGCTAAACTTAAGGTCAAGGGATTAAATAGTGCAGAACTACCAATAGAAAAAACGACGAAAAGGAAGGGGTTCACAGTTATACAGCGCCTTACAGGAATAGAGAGTTATGAAAGATTTGGTCATTGAGGACAAAGGGGAGAGACATGTAGGCTTCCTGTTCGCGGAAAAAGAGTGGTCTCGGAGATGGGAGCAGGGGAAGAAGGTATCGCGCAATTCAAGGTTTCAGTTGATTCAATTAAATTATCTAGACAGCGTGTATGTGACCAAACCAAAGCTACATGTCACTGGTCCTTCTTTATCTCATGAATGTCCACGTTGCCGAGAGGGATCGGGGAGTTTTTGGGATATGGTGTGGGAGTTCCCAATTATGATTATATACTGGGATGGGGTAATATCTCGAATGAATGTTTTATTACGCAGCAACTATACTTGCATACAGTCTGTTTGTTTATGGGGATTGATCCCTGGGGGGGAAGAAAGATAAAACTTGGAAACGGGTAAAGTTGGGGGAGAGGGTCTTCCCACCCCCTCAAGCGATACCATCAAACGTTAGAAGACACTTTTGGGAAGCAGGTGGGAGGAGGGTACAGACAAGTGGGGGGTGAATGATCACTGTAAAGCAATGCATTAGGAGCCATAGAAGACACGCAAATGCGAACGCCATCTTAGACAAATGGTAGTTATCCGAGGATGTAGGCCCACACATGGTGAATAATATTAGATGCTCAAATATCAGGTCCCTCGCATGAGCGAGAACAACACCCTCACCCCGACCAGGTCCCACACAACCTATCAACTCCTCCATTGTTCCAAAGCGTTACAGGCCCACGCTCCCTGGGAGGGACGCGCCAAGCAAGGCCATGAGAAGGGAGCAGCGCGCCTCTTGGCATTACCATCCCACAAAACAAAGAGCAAGGCCCTCCTGCCCCGAACGATCCCTGCACAAGAAATATAGCCTGGCAGTACATTCATCCTGAGACTCCTGCAGGCCATAGGACCATCCAAGCCCACACCGACCATAAAACCTTTACACACCCATATCGATCAATAAGATCAGAAGGCAAGGCCATCGTGCCCTCACAAGTGGGTCACGTGATTTGTGTAGCTAGGTGCAGGGTGGCATCTAAATTATAGCATAAACCGAAAGTGGAGGACCTTGGGAGTTGCTGATCTGCCTGGGAACGAGTGAAGTGAATGAGTTAGGGTGACCTCAGCTCTCCCCCGAGCCAATCCACGTATCTGCCAGGTGTAGTGTAGCCATGAGAGGATAACATTGTTATCAGTAGTGTATAATTGCTTGTTAGGCCAACCTTGCATCGGATGACGAGCCCAGAAGTACCCACGCGGGGGAAAACGGACAGATGAAGATGGGCAAATGCCCTGGTCCCACATGAAACAAGCCCTACAGGTAAATGTACCATCCACTGGGGATTGGTGAATCGTCTTATCTGTAATTGCGTCTTCAGTGATGCTGTTTATGCTTATAACATGCCACACAAGCGGACGGACCGCAGAACGTTCCGCAGCAGCAGGGTTCTTTATTGGCGCTTTTCCTTTTTGTATGGAAATAAATACTTGTTATCCTTGCAAGAGTTGCTTGGGCCTTTTTCCCTAGCGGTTGGGTCTGCTCTGTGCGTACAGGGGCGTGCCTTCAATAGCGCAGTTTATGTTGATACTTGCTAAAAGGCGCGTAGCGATATCCTGGAATTGTCCAAGTGGCCCACGGATTCAGCAATTGATAAAGGATGTACAACGGTGGGAATCAGCTGAAGTGGAGTTCTTATGGGAAAACATGAACCCGGAAGACGAGGAAGGGGCAGAGCTGGACTGGTGTCAAATAATAAATACTAAATGAACACATTTCACCCCCAGATCTGAAACCCTGTGATGCAGTTGGAAATTAGTCCCTCAGGAATAATGAAAGTATAGAGACCTGCATGACGAAGAGAAGAAGAAGAATTACTAGGTCTGGGGGTGGGGGCGGGGGCGGGTGCGGAAGTGATGAAGGATGGACGAGGAAGGTGGGGATGGGGGATAAGTGGGGAAAGGGTTGGGAACTAGGAATTGAACTGGTAAAGGGGAGGACTCGACGCTGGGAAGTAGAAATGGTGTTTATAATAAAAAGAAATTAAAACCCCAAAAAACGTTAAGATCCTGTTAGGGAGAATTCTCCTTCTATGGCTAATTTCCCTTACCTAGTGAGTCCCCCAGCAGCTTTGCTGGATTTCTGGAGTTTGTTTTTCCACTTAGTAAGAGTGTACTCCTTTTCCCACTCTTACTTGTGTTTTTCCATGTGTATTTCATCTGTTTTTGTGATTGTGGACTCTAGAGTTCACCACTTCAGTAGCCTCCTTCTTTTGTGTGTTACACAGCACCTTCAGTGCAGTGACACAGGGTTGTCGTTTTTTACTTCCCACCGACTCCATTTCTGAGGCTGACTACTGTCCCCCAGAAAAGGGTAACGTTGCCATTAACTTTACTTAGTCATTTAACCACAGATCCAGTACACCCCATCTTACATGGAGTACTGGAAATGGTTAATCCTTAGCCTTTTTTATCTGTACCTCCTAGAGCATTGTTTCGCTCTTTTAACATTTAGACTTGGCTGGTGGCAGTGGTATCTACCCTAACTTTTATCACTGCGATTATACTATATAAACGTGGTATTGTTTTAGGCTATTATATTAGCCTCCAACTTAAACCCGCTTGACCAAATACTTTTTCTTTTGGCTCCGGTTGGGTTTATTCGCCATTTCTTTTTGTTAAAGTCCTTCTTGTGCTTTACTTTGTGTGGCAAACCAGGTTTGCCTTCTTTGTTCACTGGGCCTCATTCCGACCCTGGCGTTAACCAAGGCGCTATTAGCGCCTTGGTTGACGCCGTTATTTTTCCGACTCCGCCATGGTGAATGGCGGATTTACCACCCCATTCCAAGGTTGGCAGGGTCGGTAATTCCCCATTCACCATGGGCCCTTCCCCATTCCCATTTTTGCCCCATAGGGCTCAATGGGAATGGGGAAGGCGCTAATTACGGCACCGTAAATTACGGTGCCGTAATTAGCTCCTAGGTCCCTTTGTGGGTTGGTTTTTTAACGCCTGCAAAAAGCAGGCGTTAAGTACCAACCCGCAAAGGGAACTCGGAATAGGGCGGTAAGGGTTTAACGGCACTGGTCTTGTTACCGGTGACCGTTAACCCTTACCGCCCTACTCGGAATGACCCCCACTGTCTTTTGGTGGGCGTCTGCCAAGAAGCCCTCCTCTAGGCGCCTGGGTGTCTAGGTGGGCTGAATGTGAGGGAGGGGTGTAGTCACCGCCTGCACAGGGTATCCTAGGAAACCCGAGTCGCACATTGCCATGATTGGCTGAGGTGGTTGTCCGGGCCGGACAACCCCCCTGCTGAGTGATTCACATGCCAGGCTGTGTGAATGGGGGATTTTTCGCATGAAAGGCAGGTCTCTTGAGCTAGAAGTCAGAGTCGCCACTGGAACTACAAGGAACTGAAGAGAAACAGAGAAGAAGTCGGCTGCTGCAACTATCCCGTCCCGGTGAAACCCTGCTGCAGTCCTGAGCTATCTACCCTTCGACGACCAGAGAATATCCAGTCTGGAGTGTTCTTCCCTTGAGTTTGGTGGGGATAACCAGCTCATCTTCTACAGCCAGGGGATCCTCTTCCTGGTCGTAATTGCTGCATCCTGCTGTAGTGGTCCGGATAGCCATCTGAAGAGCCTGTACTGTTTTAAAGGAGCGCACCTTTTATTCACCATCGCTGCTGCCGGCTTCAGCCCTGTGTGGTGCACACCCCTCCAGACGTCCTCCTTCGCACCGAAGCTCCCGGAACCGTGGGTCTGCAGGAAACTACCAGGAACAACTGCCGTGGCACCAGCCTCTTCATTGAATAAGGTACTGTGTTCTGCTCGAGGAATTAGGGTGAATCCCTTTTCTTCGCCCCCCCAAGGCTTGCCATTGTCGTCCCTCCTTCTTATAACTTTTGCTTCCTCTGTTGACAATATCTAAGTGCTCCTGGCAACGTTGAATCTTGAACTATCCGACTGTGTGATCCTCGACAACAGGAACCCGGTTCCACTTGACACTGGCTCGGGCCTATTGACTCTTCAATTTCTGTCTAAGAGTGTTCTCTGGTTCTGTCTGCCTTGACAAAAGTATTGACTATGATTTTTGCCCCCCAACTCTCTCTAGGTATCTCAGGTGCTAAGTGTGTTTTTGCCCCGGTAACATTTCATGCCGCGGATATGCGTTTCTGTATTAAGACCGAACTGTCATTTCTGTCAAAAAGTGATCGCAAGTGTTTTCCCGGTAACGTCTTTTGTTTCACACCACCAGTCGGCTAAAACACCGGGTACTTACCTTGAATTTATACCGTACAAAATGAATTGGTTAGTTGTAGTGTATTTTACGGGTGGTTTTTGAATGAATAGAAGTGTCGTGTTTATAACAAACGGTTTAAAAATAAATGCACTTATATTTTTTACCTGAAACCTTGAGTCAGTGTTTGCTTGAGTCACAGTAATTGTGGTCCCTTTGTGTAATCTCTGCTACTGCTCATATACTCTTGAAATAAGCCTGGCTGCTCCCCTACTGCTACCACTTTAACATAGACTACTAACAGGCTTGTACCAAAGGTAAAACTTGTATTGCCACCTGTGGTCTTAATTGTGTGTAGTGGTCCCTAAGGGCACTGCACAGGATTCTGCCTAACAGATCCTATGACTCTGCCTGAGAAGGTAATGAAGGGGGTTGGGGGGGGGGGGGGAGTACTACATCGCGCCTCTGTGTCTTTAATAGAATCCTGGCCTTCCTTGACGTTGGTATGGTACGGGAAGTCGGTGCTGTCCTCCGGCTGTGCTTGCCTTTGCACGCTTCATTTCCAGGGGTCTGGACACTAGAGGGATTACTCACACTGATACACCCAGTAGGGGGGCAGGAATTGCAGCCCTAACCCTCTGCCATTTTACCGAAAGGTCCTTAGAGAGAGTGTTTAAGTTCTGTTATGCTGGGTATTTCTAGCGAGCACTCAATACTGGACAACGAGGCTCCCTCCCTCTCTCCCTCCCTCCCGGACATAATGTAAACTGCTGATTTCTGCATTTATCCTGTATTTTTACTTCTGTATATGTATGTATATCAATGTACAGCAATCTAACCAAGCTGAAATATTCGTATTGCTTGCTGCGCCCTGATACCCCTGGGTCTGGCGCGCATTATAAATAATCAAAGAACCTATACACGTAATGGATTTTTGGACGTGTGTAGATTGTAGCTACATGCATGCCTTTTAAAGCCATCTAAGGTATTGTATTTGAATGATGTCAATGTTGCATTAATGTGTTGTAAGGGCTGCTTTTGTCACACAAGACTTGAGCGTCTGTCATGGGGCGTGTTGGCGTGTATAGGCCATGCTTCAAAGCATGGCCTATACACGCCTCCTTCGCCAATCCTTAGTGTACAGTGGAAACAGGGCTCCCATCCCCCATCACCCTTCACCGTCATGCTCTTCCAAACCCAGGAGGACCCTTCCCTCCACCCCAGGTGTGGCTGCGCAGCGGAATGTGCACAGCCTCTGAGGGGTGTCCCCCTCCCTCCCCACGCCCCGAGCAGTATTTGCCCTGAAAGTATCTGGCAAACCGGTTCGACTAAAAAAAGAAACTCATTCCATGAACGTGAAAATGCGTAAAACGAGACACGCATCCTTTCTGCACGCACTACCTCTACTAATTCCACACCCACCCCGGAGAGTGTCCACCTAGCCCCTCCCGAACCCCCCCCCGGCTCCCACCTGATATGGGGGCACAGGGCTGGGCTTCCTCAGGGGGGCTGGTACTGTCCCAGCCTGCCCAGCTGCTGCTAAAGCCGGAGACAATGTAAATGCAAGCAGTCTGGGCTGTGTGCCCTGGGGGCCCCCAATGGAGGTGGCACAAGGCGAGTGATGTGCTGCCACCGGTACCAGGCTGGGCTCCCCTGAGGTTTCCCTAGTCTGTGCTGTGGCACTATCTCGGGACAGCTCTAGAGAATGCCTACCTCTGCCCAGGCCAAGAGGAGACTAGAGAGAGAGAGGCCAGGCTCTGCACCCAGTGTGACAGGAGAGAGGCACAGCTCTGCACCCAGTGTGACAGGGGAGAGACCAGGCTCTGCAGAGAGGTCAGGCTCTGCACCCAGTGTGACAGGAGAGAGGCACAGCCCTGCACCCAGTGTGACAGGGGAGAGACCAGGCTCTGCAGAGAGGTCAGGCTCTGTACCCAGTGTGACAGGAGATAGGCACAGCTCTGCGCCCAGTGTGACAGGAGAGAGGCCAGGCTCTGCACCCAGTGTGACAGGAGATAGGCACAGCTCTGCACCCAGTGTGACAGGAGAGAGGCCAGGCTCTGCAGAGAGGTCAGGGTCTGCACCCAGTGTGACAGGAGAGAGGCACAGCTCTGCACCCAGTGTGACAGGGGAGAGACCAGGCTCTGCAGAGAGGTCAGGCTCTGTACCCAGTGTGACAGGAGAGAGGCACAGCTCTGCACCCAGTGTGACAGGTGAGAGACCAGGCTCTGCAGAGAGGTCAGGCTCTGTACCCAGTGTGACAGGAGAGAGGCCAGGCTCTGCACCCAGTGTGACAGGAGAGAGGCACAGCTCTGCACCCAGTGTGACAGGTGAGAGACCAGGCTCTGCAGAGAGGTCAGGCTCTGTACCCAGTGTGACAGGAGATAGGCACAGCTCTGCGCCCAGTGTGACAGGAGAGAGGCCAGGCTCTGCTCCCAGTGTGACAGGATAGAGGCATGGCCCTGCACCCAGTGTAGAGATAAAAGGGAGTAGAGTCAGCGGCTACCCAGGCCAAAGGCGTGACAGGGGTCACAATACTCCTTGCAGGAGAGCTAGGAGAATACTAGCTTGAAGAAGAGATCACTGTAAGGTACAAAAAACAGGAAGATTTATTTTGACAAGAAGACATATTTACAGAATTCTTTATGTGCCATGGCACATAATATATGCATACTGAAGTCCATTTATATATGCAGACTATAAATATATTGACACCAGTCACAGGCATCCCTTCTGGATGTGCTCTGGGGTTTAACCCCCAACGACCAGGCCCCCTTACATACCCAACCGCTCTATCCAACTCCATAATTGTCTAGTGGACACGGGCGAAGCCAGCCTCAAAATGTTGGGAGGGATGGGTGGCAGTTTTGAAAACATTCAGTGAGACGGGACATTAAACCTATTGGGCTATTGACCCCTCAACCCAACCACCCCCATCCCCAAGCCGGAGAGGTTCGGTACATATTACGCCTTCCTTTGGCCCAACTCACCAGAGGCGCACATGGGGCCTGGGGCTAATGTCGTAGGGTCCACGCTAAGAAGAGCCCGCAGAAGGAAGGGGGCTTGTTCTGCCCCCCAGCCAAATGTGCAGAAGTTTCGTGTGTAGTGGGTGTGGAAGGTTCTCCCCTTGAGATTCTTTTTTTAAATAATGTGTTGAAAAGGTACATTTTACAGTACACTTTATATAGTAAATCTACATATATTTTTGTGATAGTGTGTTTGTAAGTGTGTTTGTATGTTCAGGGTTGGCTCCAGCCCCGCAACAGTTGGTGGGCTAAAATGTTGGTCCGAGGTCGGCATACCACACTGGGGTGTACTGGCGATAATGACATTTGATCAACCCCCCCCCACCCTTTCACCCTGCACAGGGGTGAAGCAGGGTTCAGCCCTGTGCTATCTGTATGGCCGATTCTGGGAGATTGACGTTTTGCAGCTAGGACACAATGGGCCTCATTACGACCCTGGCGCTAAGGGGTCTGCGCCAGCGTTAGCTGCGCGGACCCCTTACCGCCAACTACGAGTTCCTGGAGCGCCATGGTCATTTTTCCGCCCGCTTTTTGCGGGCGGAAAAATCCATGGCGCTCTGGGACCTTGGTGTTAATTACGCCACCGTACTTTACGGTGGCGTAATTAACTCCTTCCCCACTCCCATTGAGCCCTATGGGGCCGAAATGGGAATGGGGAAGGGTAAATGGGTCAATGGGGACTTACCGCCCCGCCGACCTCGGAATGGGGCGGTAAGTCCGCCATCCGCCATGGCGTAAAGGGACTTTGCGCCATGGCCGGAAAGTCCGTCGATGGCGGAAAAAATCCGCCAGGGTCGTAATGAGGGCCAATATAACATACACAAGGCTATAGCAGACCCCCAAGAGCATGTCAGCTACAGACCCCGGCTATGCCGCGCCGGGAAGATGGCTAGTTATGTAATAAGCCACACAGTTTACTATCGGTTTGGTAGGGTAAGACACAAAATCCTTTAGATGCCAAGTCACCAACAATTCAAAGGAGCACTTCCCAATGCACTCTCATGATGCCTTTGCCCGCTGTTTGCCAGTACTCTGCATGTGTGAAACACATGTTCATATTGATTGTGCCCACACATGTCCATTCCGGTGCCCCTATATCTGCCACTATTCCCACATGGCAAAATACTCATGTTTCCTTTGTCCATAATGCCAGTAATGATACTATAACCAAACAGGTTTATGCTGGCTCTGCGAATATATACATGTATCCCCATGCAAGAACATACTCCTGTTGACTTTGCCATAATGCCAGTTAAAAAAGTCATGACACCGTAAAAAAGCACATTGCATTGCAAGCTGTACAAGTGCCTCGCCCCAAAGTAAGACCACTTACATTGCCTTTGGCTTCAGTACAAGTCATAGAATGCAATGCCACAGTGAGAAAACATGTCCTTGCTGGCTAGCCGGTGAGATAGCTCAGAGGGTTGAGTGCACACTGTTGCAATCTGTGTGTGATTGCAGGTTCAAATCCCTGCACGGCCAACTCAGCCTTTCATCCTTCAAAGGTTAATACGTTAGTACCAACTAGGGATGGGTGATAATTGCATGTAAATATGTGCCTTGGAAAAAGCGCTATATTAATAAGATAGTATAATTGCACAAATCCCCCCATATAAGAACCCTCATGTTGTACTCATCATGATGTTGTATTTGCCCTGTAACGGCAGTAAAACATTTTATGGCACAGTAGGAAAAAACCGTGCCTTGCAGGCTGCACAAATGCCCCCTCCCCCCATGTAAGAAGACTAATGTTGCCTTTGACCCTAACACTAGTACACAAAATGCCAAGCCCCAGTAAGGAAATATGCCACCCCATTTAGCAATACTCATCATGTTGGCTTTGCCCTTAATGCGAGTACATGATTCCATGCCACAGTAGGGCCCAGTCAGCCCCACTGTAGAACCCTCATCCACTCCAACCCCACGGTTACATACTAACATACATAATAACACTCAAGTTGGCTTTTCTTTGCCCCAAAACGGCAGTAAAACACGCCATGCTCCTGGCAAAAAATGTTCATGCTCCAATGCCCCTCCCCGGACCCCAGCCTTCCATAGACACACACATTTGCACACACAGACACACACAGATATACACACATTCATACACATTCACCCACCAGCGACGCCCCCATGCCGTACACCGAACATTTGCACTGCACTCTCATTCACACGCAGTCACACCCATGTACACCATTCAGACTGCATGCAATCATATGCGTGACTTACACTCACGCACTGACACACACACCCCCTCACATGCATGCATGCAATCATATGCGTGACTTACACTCACGCACTCTCACACACACCCCCTCACATGCATGCATGCAATCATATGCGTGACTTACACGCATGCACTCACACACACCCTCACATGCATGCATGCATGCATGCAATCATATGCGTGACTTACACTCATGCACTCGCACACACACCCCCTCACGTGCATGCATGCATGCAATCATATGCGTGACTTACACTCATGCACTCAAACACACACCAACGCATACACACAACTATGGGCCATGTAAAAGCTGAGCCCAGCAGTTAACCCTTTAGCTTCAGCATAGGGGGGTTCTGCTGATATCCATTTAGCTTCAGCATAGGGGGGTTCTGCGGATATCCCCCGGGCAGACTTTTGTCTTCTGCATCTACCTTTGCTGCTGCAACGCAGTCATGTGACTGTTTTCTCACCTCGTAGAACGTGCTTACTTTTGAAGTTTAAAAGACGGTAAATACACTGCTCTCCAAGGGGAGAAATGTTCCAGGGTCTTGCCATCCGATCCCTGGCGTCACAGCACTGCAAAGTGGGGTCTGCTGCCTCAAAGTGGGAGGCCTTATCTCGCCCTAGCCGGGCCCGCCCACGCTAGTGGAGTAGGCGGCGCTGACACAGATCCAGGGGCTCAGTCAGCAGTGCAGTGTGGACGGGCAGATAGTGTGACACTGACAGCAATCTAGCTTCAGTGGGACCTTTCCCTGCTAGTATGAAAGGGACAGGAATCTAGCTTCAGTGGGACCTTTCCCTGCTAGTATGAAAGGGACAGGAATCTAGCTTCAGTGGGACCTTTCCCTGCTAGTATGAAAGGGACAGGAATCTAGCTTCAGTGGGACCTTTCCCTGCTAGTATGAAAGGGACAGGAATCTAGCTTCAGTGGGACCTTTCCCTGCTAGTATGAAAGGGACAGCAATCTAGCTTCAGTGGGACCTTTCCTCCAGTATATTCCCAATTCCCTAACTGGGGCCAGACCAAGCTCTTCTTATTTGGCAGCAGCTTATTATTACATATTTACAACTATAAACACACATTCATTTTTAATAACCCAGACGATCGGCAGCAGATTTCTGTTTAGTCTTCCTCATCATCAGCACCCCATTTTTCTAATTATAATTGTTTTTTTATAAGGCGCTTAATCCAGAAGAGGTTTCTCAGCACGGACCCGGGATTCGAACCTGTGTTGCTCTGCGCCATCTTGCTTCCAAGGTGAGTGTGCGGCCACTGAGCTATACTACCAGTGTCCGTGAATATCTCTTTATTCATCTCCAGTCAGCTCTCTTTTTCTCCTTATCAACTCTTTACGAAGCATATTTAGATCTAACTCCCCAAACCTCCCTTAGACTCGTGCTCAGGGGGAAACACATTGGCAGCCGCCGCTAAAGGCTGCAGGGTATGCCGTTATGCTTTGCTTTCGTCCTGCCAAGGCTGGAAGCTGACAACCAAGGGGGGGGGGGGGGGGCGTTGCACTTCTTTATCCGACCTTGCTGCCCCCGCTTTGCCAGGGGAACAGGTGGCCATTTACTCCTGGTCATCCTTGCCTCCGTCAGTCGGTCCGTTTTGAACTGCTCGATCGCCTGAGTAACTGCCTGCCACAATACATAAAAAACTCATTAGACAACCTGAAATAGAAGTCATGCTAAGGAGTGGTAGGTAGGACAAAGTTGGACCTGCAACAGGTCGCTAGAGCGGAGAAAAAGACTGCTCCCCTTGCGCTTCCCCTATATAGAGGGGACTCTGATGTCACCTGTGGTGGTGCGAAGATCCCTTCGCCCTCCAATCAGGTGATTGCCTGGGGAGGGGCTTTCCTCCCCTTTCTGTCCCCCAATCCCCTGTTGCCCTACGTTTCCTCTTCCTCTGAGGTCACCATGCCGGTGACCCCTGCTTCCAGCCATAGACTTACTGTATTCCATCCCTCCTAAGCCTGCATCCCCTGCCAGTGACCCCTTTCTCATCCACTCCCTCCATGTCCTTCCATGTGCACCTTAATAGTCCATCCTGCGCATAGTGTGACCATATTACTGCAGCCTATTGCCATATTCTACTTGATATCCAGGGCCACTTTACTTCACAGCTAGCTTTGCGCTATATAAAACCCTATACAGACAGTGCCAGTCAATTATGTCGGTCTAACCGCTACCACGGCATGCACATTCATACAAGGACGACACGCCTTACGCTATTAACCTTCTACTAACACTGAACTGCCTCTTCCTCCCTGAAGCTCCTCCTCTTCCTCCTGCCTTGCTCAGTCCTTTAACCCTTGAGTGTCCTTCAATTCCCTCGTAACACCTCCCCCTCACATTTCTCGTTACGTCTCCGTTAAACTTCCTCGGTGAGTCGGCACAGACTTCTGATGATTCGTTTTGGCCGTCCCTCCAGGCCCATCAGTTCTCCGCTATCTGCTGGTGTCAGTTGACAGCTCTCGACCTCTCTTCCTTCATCCTCCACTCTCCTTGCCTCTTGTGCCTGTATCCGTGCTGGGCCTGAATTGCTTGAAAAAGGATGCATTCCTTGTAACTGCCCTCTGGGAGTTGGCAACGGTCACAATCGTCCCTTTCACGTCAGTTACCCAGAGGGAGGGTATTCTGTTGTAGTTTGCATCCGTCTTCCTCTGCATTCATTGCTTCACGAGTACTTCTTCTCCTTCCTCGAACTCTTTAGCTCTCACATCGTCCTCTAGAAGGTCCTGCTCCTCCTGGTGTCTTGGGGGCCCTTGAGTCCCTTGAGGAAGGCGTGTCTTGGCCTGGTACGCTCTCATGATGTCTCTGGGCAGCACTCCTGTCACTGAATGTGGTGTGTTCCTGTAGTGACATAGCATGCGGCATAGGGCTTGCTGGATTGACATATCTTCGATGGTGGTCTTTTGGATGGTCCTCTTGATTGAAGACAGGAGTCTTTCCGCTATCCCATTGGCTTGTGGCCACAGCAGTGTTATCCTCCTGTGTGTGAGTTTTTCGAACTTGTAAAAGTCCTGTCCATTGAATGCCGGTCCATTGTCTATCTTGAATCTATCGGGGACACCCCACTCACTGAACACTTAATCTATGACCCCAGCGATCTGGGCAAGGGACGTGGACAAGGTGTGCTTGCCGATGGGGAACCTCGAGAATTTGTCCACTATTACTAATAGGTAGTTTCCAGCCTCGAGTGGCACGAAGAAGACCATTGCGACTTCTTGCCACACCCCCTCAGGTATCTGTGTCAGCTGCATGGGGAGTGGCGGGTCGCTTCTCGTCGCACACTGACATGGTAGCCAACTCCTTACTACCTCCTCTACCATTTTGTCCATTAGTGGAAACCATGCTGACTGTCTGAGCAGGCTCCTGGTTGCTTCCACCCCCCCCTGTGACACTTGTGTGCTAGCTTCACCACCCCCCTCCGGAGGGACGATGGTACGACAATGCGGCAGCCTCTTAGCAGTATTCCCTGTTCCGACACAGCTAGTTCTGAACTATTCTTCGCCATGTGTTCCATCTGCCGTCTCTTCACCCCTTCCTGGTGACGCGACAGTCTTTTGTAATCTTTGCATTTGTTTGAGGTGGCGATGTTTCACTCGAGTGTCTCGACATATAGTCAGCGGGGTTGCTGTCTCCTCCGGTTTGTGCATGATGGTGTAATCGTATTCTTGAAGGCGGCTGCCCCATTTCTCAATCCTGGGTGGATTCCTGAACAGTGACAGCAGGTCCTGGTGATCTGTCACAGGGGTGAATCTCTTGCCGATCATGAAGTAGTGGAAGTATTTGCAGGTCCACACTGTGGCCAGGCTCTCTTTCTCCACCTGGGCGTATGCACTCTCATTTGGGGATAGGGAACTGCTCGTGTACGCCAGAACGCAGCTTGCTGGGGCGTCAGTTCCTTCCCGTTGTGCCAGAATGGCCCCTAGGCCCCCCGGGCTCGCATCAACCACTAATTCCGTGTCCCGCAGGGGGTTGAAATATGACAGGTGCGTGGCGCTTGCTAGTTCCGACTTAATCATGTCAAATGCTGATTCGCAGTCATGGGACCACTGGAATGGTTCGTCTTTCCTGAACAGCCATCTCAGCGGTTCGATCGTGACAGCGTATCTCTGTAGGCATCTGGCACAGTCCCAGCCATTCCCAGAAAGGATCTGATTTCCCCCACGTGGAGGGGTGCACGCAGATCATTGATGGTGCGTGCTTTGTCCGTGTCAGGTTGCATACGCTTCCCTGAGAAAATGTGTCCATAAAATTTCAATTTGTCCTTGCTAATGTTGCATTTTTCATGGTTCAGGGTGACCTCTGCTTCTTTCAGGATGGTGCACACGTCCATGAGTGCCAGGTCGTGCTCCTCTTGGGTGGTGCCGTACACTAGGATGTCGTCTGAGTAGAAAAAGGCTCGCTTGACTGGGAGGATTAGGTGTCTAATGGTTCCATGAAGATCTCTGCGGCCGCCGAAACACCAAAATGTAGCTGCTTGTATCGAAAAAGGCCATCATGCGTGGCAAATGTCGTTATGCCTCTGGAGTCAGGATGTAGTTCCTGCTGGTGGTACCCCTGGTTGAGGTCTAGCTTTGAAAATGTTGTGGCACAGTTCAGGTTCACAATCATGTCCTCTTTTTTTTCGGGCCTCGGTCCCTTTCTCTTTCAATTGCCGTGTTTGCTACCCTCATGTCGACGCAGAGTCGAAGTCGGTTTCCGTCCTTGGGCACCACAACTAGGGACGAGATCCATCGCAAGGGCCCTGTCGGTGCTCTATAATGTCATTGTCCAACAGCTGTTGTAGCTCCCATGATACGGCTTCCTGCAGGTGGAACCATACCCACCTTGGATGTTGGGGGACTGGCTTGACTTGCTCGTCGATGTGTATACGTATGACTGTGTCTCTCAGTTTTCCTAACCTCTTGAATAATTCAGGGAATGCTTTCTTGAGCATCTCCTTGTTGACCTGGGGGCCCTTTAGGTGGCAGATGGATTAGTTGCCGTATTGATCCCTGCTGCATACTACTATGTTGCTGTCCTGGAATTTGATATCTATAAGGCTGAGCCCTTTCACTGCGCGGTAACTCAGTAGGCATTTTCCTCAAACCGGGGTCTTTGGTACATGGATGACAGTATCTATTTTCTTCCCTCTGTATGAGAATGCCTTTCGAACTTGCCCCAGCGATGGGAGTGGGACACTGGCTCCCCATTGAAATATTCTCGTCTTTGACAGAGTCAGCTTGTGAGGTTTCCCTGACAAAAGGAGATCCTGCTCTCCCATTATGTTGACGGTGGCCCCTGTGTCTACGAGGAATTGGTGGGTGACCGTCTCCATTGTCGCAAGCACTTTATGTGCTTTGCTGCAGTCTTGTTTCCCTTGTATGAGATTACCAATCTCATTGGGAAATTCCGGGTCTTGTCATTCGAGTCGGTGTAGTAATCAGACTGTGATAGCTGATCATGTGCGGGTAACTCCCCATAGTCAATGCCTTATTCCATCACTCTCACCTTCCTGCTCGGCTTTTGCAGGTAGAACTGTGGTTGTCTGCACTGCCCGATCGGCGGGCCTGGTCTGAATGGTTGTCTCCAGTTGATTGATGTTGCTTGGGCTTGACATGTTGATCGGAAGAATCTCCCTTTCCGACAGATAACCTGGTAATGTCCTTCTCTGCCGCGTCTGGTGCATTGCTGGTTCATTGCCGGGCAGGGGCCTGCATGAGGGAAAATCTGGCCACATCGATACCATAGCCTCTGCTGACGTGGTCCTGGCCTCATCTGTGTGTCCTTCCCTCTGTGGTCCTCTTTAAAAGGCTTGGTGGTCTGGTGTGGCCCTTCCTGTTTCTTTGGTGCTGGTGATGTTCGCCACTCCTTCAACTCTCTCTGGTTTCTTCTTAGGAGCCTCTATGGCATATGCTTGGATCTCCAATCTCTCATGTACTCTTGCCATCTCTATTACTTCATCGATCGTCAGGGGTTTCTTTAGGAGCTGTTTTCGCAGCACTGACGATGTGCATCCCTCAATGACCCAAACCCAGATCGCCTCGTCAGCTGAAAATGCTCATAATTGACAGTGTACCAACTTTTGGCAGAGTCGTGTGATGAACTCTTCCACGTCTCTTGGGAGGTCTGTTGGCACTGGTTAAATACGTCTCATTCGTAGTCCCTAGTGGGCTGTATGATGGGTTTCTTGTTCAGGGATACCACCAGGTCGTCGTAGGTGTTTCTCTCTTCAGCCCGGATGGTCTTGATGATACCATTGACTTCTGTCCCTGCCAGATTGTTGAAAATGTCCTTCAATACCGGTGACTTCTCCTCTACTGCCGCTGTGATGAATCTGATAAAGTCCTCGGCCCAGGAAGTCCATCTGGGACCTCTGTCAGGCCGCAGCTGGAGGCTGAATGGGCTGGGCTTTCTCAGGAAAGCAATGCTACTGGTGGACGGCTTTGCCACTGGTCCGCCATGATGGTCGCTGTATAGGGTTTTCTGTGTCGCTAGGTTGTTTTGGGCTGTGTACCGTGTTGTAGACACCCTGGTCATATACACTTCTTGCGCGGTGTGGGGCTCTGATGCTGCTGGGGTGCACCAGTGTGCACACGTCTTGCGATGTGTGTGGACGCCTTTGGGCTGTCTGTTGTGTAGTGATGTGGCACCTCCTTCAATATGTAAACTTATGTGCTGTTTGATTTCCCCTGTCGTACGTCTCCGGGGTGGCCCCCTTACTTGATGGTGTGGGTAGTTCGGCAGGACAGTAGTTGGGCAGGCGTGCGTGCAGGGTCTTCACCCTCCCGGCCTGCACAGTGTCCCTCAGAAAGGATTTTTTTCAACGATGCAGGGGTTGGGACCTAGCAGGCATGTATGTGGGCCTCTCGCCAGACCTCCTGGGCTCATGTGCGCGAACTCTTGGGACATGCGGTGTGCAGGCAAAGCCTCCCCAGCCCTGTGAGCGGGCTCCCCCAACGTTCTCCTCACCTGGTGCAGGGGAGTTGGTGCATACTTCTGCGCCTCTGCGGGGGGGTCCTGTGAGGTTCTTTCTTGCGGCAAGGCAGGACTGGCGCTGTAGCCCAACAAGGATGCCTGGATGTTGGCGGGCGGGCAGGCTTCGGTACGGCTGTCGTACATGCCGGCTGGCACTTCCAAACGAGTGTTTATGCTCGTCGCCGGCTGTTGGTGTAGCCGCTACCACAGCATGCACATTCATACAAGGACTACAGGACACGTCTTACACCATGAACCGTTTACTAACACTGAACTGCCTCTTCCTCCCTGAGGCTCCTCCTCTTCCTCCTGCCTCGCTTAGTCCTTTAACCCTTGAGTGTCCTTCACGTCCCTCGTAACAAATTATTCCCTACTTTGGCAAGTAGTCTTGGTATACCCCAGGCTGCATCCTTGTGACTCTCTCAGCGCCCCCTCTATTAACAGAGCAGAACCGCTAAAATAGTTCAGTGGATTAAGTGTTCACTGCTGAGTTTTGAGTGATGTGCAGGGAAGCCATAGATTATCTTGATTGCAGGGCTGACCAGGGATGTCATTTCACCAAAATGCAAGGGGTAGCGGGAGTGACATCACATGACCCGTGACATCTGATGACATCACAGGAAGTGATATCATTTGACCCCACCCCAAAGTGACATCACAACCTTTCACCCCTTGACAAAACAGGAAGTGGCATCACATAGCATTGTTTCTGTGTTTTTCACATAATTGCCGACGCGTGTGAATGGGGACTTTGCACTCAGCAGGTGGGATTCTAGCCCAGGGATTTGAACACACGACACCTCATTTGCTTCATATCAGATTCCTCACAGTGCTGTGATATTAATGACATTGAGTTATGTTGTGCTATGCCCTGTGTCAGATATATGTACATTGGGTGCTCCTGTCCTCACTGATTCTGTACTGCAGTTACTTTAAAGCAGTTTGTGATTCAAACCTTCCAAAATGTCCCATGCATTAGTGATAAATCCTAATCATGAGGTGAAGAAACAACCATTAACTATGATAGGTTTTCTGGTAGCCTCTTTATTATTTATGTGGCTAACCTTGTGAGTCTTTCCTTTTTTTCTTAAAAGGAGATCAAGTGTTCAGGTAAAACGAGACATCACAGAGAAACACCATGATTCTAACTTGACATAGCTAGGTCAAAAGCAGGTCAACAACTGTGTGTATGAGCAAAGATAAAGGTGAACAGTGCAAAAAGGTGCAATTTTTCTCAGGTCTGTACAAACAATATGCAATGACTCCTTGTAATTGTTATAATTGAACTAGAGGTGTAGACAATATTACTTCATAGAGGTCACAATCTCCTAGTTTCAATGCTGTGAAGTATTGTCTTCAATTACTGTTTTTTACAATACATTCAAACAGACCAGTAGAGTTGAGAAAACACAAAGTCCTTTTTGATGTGGGGCATAGATATTTAGCCCCAACCGGGCTATTGTGGACAGAGGCAATTATATCTGCCTATGTAGAAGTGGTTAGAGAGAGTGGTCAGCTGTGGCTGATCCCCGACCAAGAGAGACTGGTCCGACGTCTATTAAACAGTGAAGAGAATTCAGTGTGGTCCTTAGATGTGGTATTTAGTCAATTTCCCACGAGGATCACTGACGTTTCGATTGTTCTAATTCACAATCTTCTTCTGGGGCCTTATATATGCAGGTCTCCCTAAAGGTAAACAAAGACAAGAGTGTCCACTCAGAAAAGGGTACCAAGTGTTTCTATAAGAATAAAAATACAAGTGGAAGGATAAAAAGCATCATATTGCTGCTGCTACAAAATTATAGGTGATGGGCTGTGGGCCCTCACAGCCCAGTAATTGACCTGTCCTAGAAGCTGGGTGGAAACTCCTGTGCTTCCAGAGATCTGTGGGGGTTTATAGGCATAGGCTGTGCGGTGGAGTCACAGTCTGAGCAGGCTGCAACAAACATCCATGTGGTTGCCTAAGTCTGCGGGTCGGTTATGATTAAGTGGCCCTATGGAAAGGGATAAAAGAGGAAAGAAAGATGGAGCTGTGTCAGTAAAGGGCACTACCCTGTGTGGGGACAGCGCTACTGAGGAAGGCTCAGTAGTGGGGAAACGAGTAGTTTCCATGGTTAGAGTAGCAAGGGGGCTGGAGTCTGCTCACCTGTATAGAACTTCATGTGAAAGAGGCTTGGGCAGCTACGCCGTGCGCAATGAGTCAGGCGAGGGCCCTTAGTGGAGTGAAATGGAGCTGTACGTGGTGTATTATAGAGCGCATGCGCGCATAGTCAGTGTGTATGCGCATGCACATGCGCGGTGCGTGGCAGACTAGTGTCTGTGGCTCGCGCGCGCGCGGTATGTGGCACAAGTGCACGGTGTCCGTGAGTGACGCCGGACTGTAACTGCTGTCCTGCATGTGGATGCCAGGCGCAGGGGACTATGTGTCAGCGGCACCGAGCCCGGGCACAGTATGGTTCCCAATTGATGCGTAGGGAACTACAAAGGGAGCGCAGGGCTGGGATGGCTGATCAGGCGGAGGTAAGTGGGACTATCATGCAAATGCTGACGATAGGTGCCCCCCTGGAAGGTGGGGGCGGGGTGGTTCTGGAGAAAGCCAGGACGAAGGTGATGGGGTCCTGGCTACTGTAGGCCTGAGTTGGCTGAAAGTAATGCCCTGCTGGTAGATGTGATAATACACACGTGTAAGCGGTGCCAGATCAAGGTCTGCTAGTCCTTTTGGGTGCATAGCCTGTAAAGCCTGGGTGGCTAGTGCTGGTTGGTGAGGCGCATTTTAGGATGAAGTGAGGGTGCTCTCAGGTTATGGCTTGGTAGTCCATGGGGGCTGCTTCATTGAGACCGTTAGACGGGGTCTGCAATTTGAATATCCACCAGGATTCCTTGTATTTAAGGGAGTTGGATATGTTGGTGGTGCCTAGAACCCGGTCAATCACCCACCATTTGAAGGAATCATGGGCATGTTGTAGTTCCATGAAGTGTGATACCAATGGTGCATTATGTACTTTGCACCTGATCCTTGATTTATGCTCGCTTATTCTTTTGTGCACAGGTCTGGATGTTTGTCCCACGTATCTGAGTTTGCAGGTGCACTCAATAAGATAGATCACGTTAGTTGTTTTACAATTGGTGAATTGTCTGAGTTCCCAATCCCTATCTCCTATAAGGAAAGATTTCATTTTCAACGTCTGATTGCACGCCATGCATGTGCCGCACGGATAATGCCCTCGGATTTCCCGCATGTTCCATAATGTGGACCTTGTGGGTTTCCTACGGGACCTGGCATGAGTCAGTAGGTCTTTCAAGTTCTTGTTCCTTTTTAGGGCCATCCTTGGTAATGGTTTGTCTGGTAGGTTGAGTTGGACGATAGGCCAGTATTTTTTGATCATGTGCCTGAATTGCGAGGTGTTTGGACCGAACGTTGAGATACACGCCAGTATGTTGTCTGTGTTGGAATCATGAGATTTGGCAGTAAGCAGCGTTTCTCTCGGTGTGTAGAGGG
Organism: Ambystoma mexicanum; assembly: GCF_040938575.1. Classification (NCBI taxonomy): domain Eukaryota; kingdom Metazoa; phylum Chordata; class Amphibia; order Caudata; family Ambystomatidae; genus Ambystoma; species Ambystoma mexicanum. Next base: position 1,438,596,957 of record NC_090924.1, read on the forward strand.
CCCTCTTCATGGTGTTTTTAAGCAATTTTTTAGGGTAACCCCTGGTTTCCAGTTTCTGTTGTAGAAGATTCACGTGGATCTTAAATTCTCCTGTTTCTGTGCAATTCCTGCGGATTCTGAGGAATTGTCCGTATGGCAGGTTGTTGCGTAGGTTCTTGGGGTGGTGACTATTATAATGTAGAATTGTATTTCTGTCTGTTTCTTTCTTGAAAATGGAACATATCAGCTTGTTATCGTTAACACTGATTTTGAGATCCAGGAAATTGATTTTCATGTTGCTATGTTCCATGGTGAATTGTATGTCTTCTGATCTTCCATTGAGCCATGTGAAGAAACTCAGTAGCTTGCTGTTCTCTCCTTCCCAGACAAAAATAATATCATCAATACCTGTGTCAGAGGCGTTGCTAGGGGGGGTCTAAGGGAGCTATAGCCCCTGGTCCTTTGGTTGTAGACACCAGATGGAATCTCAGGAGCTACAGCCAAAAGGCTAGCTAGCCCCCAGTCCCAACAGTTCAGACATTAGCATAGCCCTGAGTCTTTTCCAGACCTAGCAACACCCCTGCCCTGTGTTGAGAAACGCTCACCACGAGCCGAAACACGTGTCAAATAAAAAGGGCTCTCCTACGGGAGATTTGTGACTTACAACCAGTTTGTACTCATGCTTGGCTAAATGTGTGTGGCGCAGTCACCGTGTGAAATCCTTACCTCCATTTGTCTAAAACCTCGGAGGAGGGGTAGTGGTTCCTCCGAACACCTTTTTCACACAGACGCAACACGTGAGATTTACAACAATATGAACAGGGCGCAAGGCCTTTGAGATTGACCCCAAGCAACTACCCAACTACAGTAGTTTGTTTCTAAGTACACTACGAGAAATATGGTTATGATATCACTGTAAAGTGATATGCATTTGATACAAGAATGGATCGCCATATCAGTGCGTATAGGCCCATATTACCAAATGACTGTGAATGCAAGCAGACGGCCAAGGCCAAATGATAATGATGTGTTATAATATAGAACAAATTCACATACAATATCACCTAACCTGTGTTAGTAGTCATTTATCAACCTCAGCAGGATGAAAGGCTGAGTTGATCTTGCCAGGAGTCCAACCTGCAGCTCACACACACATTGCAGCAGCGAGCGCTCAACCCACTGAGCTATTTTACCGCTATAGGGATCAGAAAACCAGCCACTCCAGAAACAAAGAGCCACATGCTGCTGGCCAAAGCACAGGAGCCTCAATTTTAAACAAAAACAGCTTTCGTTTAGGGGTAGCAAGGGAGACAACAACAGGAGTCACAGGTGCTACCCCTGGCGACCCCTAAATGCCGTCCATGGGGCTGACTCGACCTTTTATCCTTCAGAAGTCAATACTATGCGTACCATTACATTGGGCAAAAGTAACACCTGATATTTACAGCGCTGCGAAGCTGCCGCTATATGAAAGACACGCCCTAGCCCTGGGTCCCTCGGCAGCCCGATGCAGTGACATGCGGGTGAGAATTACTGAGAGAAGAAATCGAAGAGGTGACGCCTTACGGGGGGGGGGGCAGGGGGGGGGCCCACCGCAAGTTTGAATAAACAGAAAAGGACCGACCAAACCAGCAAAACAGGGAAGAGAAGTGGCTGCCAGGGTGCGGCGCACTCATGCTGCGCACAGGGAGGCCAGCACACACCGAGGGAGCAGCCAGGGGAAGGCGTGCTGGGGCCGGCCTGCGAGGCACGGGCCAAAGTAACGGGGCATGCGGGCAGAGCGCCACCCGAGCGAGTCCGAGTGAAGAGCGGCGGACTCCAGCGCCCAGAGGTAGGCTTCTAAGAGACCGGATTTCCTTATCCATTATCATGTGATCATGTGTTCAGAGGAGAACGCAGGTATAGTGCAGATAACTGCCTTCCCCATTTGGTTGTCAGTTTACCCTCACGCCATTCTTTCGGTGTGGTCGGGCAATTATCCCACAATAACGACCACCGCGCAGTTTGCAAGGGTGCATTGATAAGGCTATATAATCAGTCATTGTCATCAGAAGACATAGTGTAGGGGGACACATTGGAAATGTTTTTGATAAGGATGACATGACATCCCATGAACACAGGGCGTGGCGTGTGGCACACAGATGTATTTAGTTACAGAACATGGGACTGACTTAAGTCATAGAACGGGAGGGCGAGGGGGGTGCTGAGCATTTGGGGGGCGGGGGGGGGGGCAATAAGTTAGTTCCCTTTCTGACTGCTGCAGCTTCATGACAGACGACTGGGGAACTTCGAATGAACCTGCTGTGGCATCACATCGGTGGCATGTGTTTGCTTTTACTCTGGTCTGCTGTGGGGAGAGGGGCCCTGCCATGCCTTCCCTGGAGTGCCCCTGGAGTGCTGGTCCATGGGGACCTACACAACATAAGAACATAGATATGTAGCCTACAGCTATAGAGGAGGCGGCCACCTGCAGGCTCGTCACATGCTTTAAACTACGACCCCCAGGATCGTTCCCATTGACTATGCTGGCTAAAGCTAAAGGGATCTGTAGTCCAAATCATCTTCAGAGCTTTACAGACCCCTGATTATTACACATTAGTACCTGGTGAGGGACAACCCGATTGCTACAAACGCTGTGATTGGCCCTCGCCGGGTCGTTACCCGGCTGACAAAGGCTCACCTGCGGCGCTCCGATCATAGCAGCGAGTCCCGCAGAGTTCCTTACCTTTCTTCACCGGCCGCCCTAGAAAGGGAGAAGACCCTTCCACGGAGGCCCTTTTCTTTGTTTTCTTTTTTAACATCTTTTTAATGGCCACCAGGGAAAGTGAGAAGGGACTATGTGTAGACCCTTCCCCCCCAATCCATGGCAGCCATTTTTTATGGTTTCTTTGCTCCAGTTGAGAAACGGTTGACATGCCGTTTCTCAACTCGAGTAAAAATACTATCACTACCCCGGTACAACGTGCTGCGGTACTAATAGCAATAGTACCCTCGGAGGTAATGTCCCCGAGGCTACGTTAAACACTTGCTTCGCTCATGCTTGTAACTATCGCCCCTGGGGAATTACCTGACTTGTAAAGCCCCCCCTCCTCGGGTTCTGTTGCTTTATTTTTTTCCACTCGGATTTCCAAGGAACATCATAGACAAATCATCCTGACTCTTCTTATGATCATATTTACTTGTAACTTTACGGTGGAATATATCCCCAAAGTCGATAACCTCCAATCAATATATAGTCGTAGGTTGATAGCCAGCCATCTATATAGCCCCAAAGTCGATAACCTCCAATCAATATATAGTCGTAGGTTGATAAGCAGCCATCTATATAGCCCCAAAGTCGATAACCTCCAATCAATATATAGTCGTAGGTTGATAAGCAGCCATCTATATAGCCCCAAAGTCGATAACCTCCAATCAATATATAGTCGTAGGTTGATAAGCAGCCATCTATATAGCCCCAAAGTCGATAACCTCCAATCAATATATAGTCGTAGGTTGATAAGCAGCCATCTATATAGCCCCAAAGTCGATAACCTCCAATCAATATATAGTCGTAGGTTGATAGCCAGCCATCTATATAGCCCCAAAGTTGATAGCCTCCCATCTATATATACTTATAGTGAATCTATGTGAACACTGTGCCGCCCGTAATTCCGCCGATGGAAAGGGCACATACAATTATGGCACGGCACAGTGATCAGATAAATCACTGTTGCCCCCCTGCCCGCAATCCTCAAACCTGCACCCTGACCCCTACACTTACCTTTACTGCGGCACACTTCTGTGTGCGCCCCCGATGACCTTGTGCCCTTGCAGAGTCAGTTCCTCCTACTTATGTGGGGCAGTGCTGACGCCGCAGGGTTCTTTTATTTTTTTTAATCTTATCCCCTGCAACCCCTGACCCCCATTACTGAGTCCAAGGAGAGCGGGGACGACCCTACAACTCCCGCTCTGCTTGGGCACAGTAATGGGGGGGTCAGGATTTCTGTACCGCGTTCAGGCGCAGTGTTAGTAATGTCTCCACAATCGTGGCAACATTTTGGTATGATTCCCCTGTAGTTGATAGCCACCCATCTATATATTTTTTTAAAAAAAAAGATTTTATTAATTTTAAACAAACAACAAAATAACAACCCAAACCAAACTTACAGTGGATACATAATTTGCTCAAATGTACACATACTTTATTTTGTTCTCGCCCACTGTGTTCCCTGTCCCTCCAACCTCCTGAGCCTACTTTCCCACCTTGTTAGTTCCAGCCTCTTGCAGTAGGGGGTCCACTTACGCCACGCTCATCGAGTCACCATCACTTGATCCATCATACGAGGGCCCAAATAGTTCTGCTATCAGTTGCCTCCAGCCCGATAGAGTTCCCGCTTCTCCCTCTATGTCCCCTCTACACGCTTCTTGCCACGCCACAGTTTCTGCCTCCGCCCACTTCTGCAAGTCCCGCCACCATGTTTCCACTTTGGGCCTGTGACATGCTTTCCATCCCATTGCAATCCTTCTTTTTGCCAGGACATATGCTAGATCTTTTAATTTACTCACATGTTTAAGATTATGCGATCTGGGGACCCCACCCAACAAACAAGCCCACGCAGTATCCACCTTCATACAGATCCCATTATCTTCCATTCTCTGTGCTATGTCCCCCCAATATCTCGCTATCTGTGGGCATGCCCAGAACATATGCACCATCCTGCATTTTCCTCATTACATTTTGGGCACACTTGGCTTCCAGCGTTTTTAAATTTAGCTATCTTTGATGGCGTCAGGTATGCCCTGTGAGTTATGTACAACTGTATCTGCTGCAACCTGGCTTTTCTCAACACTTTTCTAATGATATCCTTGTGCCTTCTCCCACATCCCATCACTCATTTAGTCCCCCACTTCTTCTTCCCAGTACAGTCTAAGTTGCACCACCTCCTTGCCCACTTGGGTCATTATCATCTCATACGCTCTAGATGTTTGGTGCCCCCCTTCAGCCATGTCATATATCACATCCAATGTGGTATCCGGCTCCTCTGCCAGTTCCACCTCGGACCAGGTGTCTTTGATACGCTGCACCATCCCATGATACGTAATATATTGCCCGGCACTCTACCCCGTTTTTTCCACCAGCTCCTCAAATTCTAGCATCCTCCCCTTCTGCCACACATCCCCCATAGTTGCTATTCCCACCGGTTCCCAGTGCTTCCTGATCATTAACCTTAGTTGCTTTTCTGCTCCCATCACTGTGACCAGTGGGATCTGCGGGGTGCACAGGGATGGTTTATCCATCAACCGGCACGCCCTTTGCCTCATCCCCCACCCAAGACCCAACATCCCTGGACGACCTCTCAACTCCCGTTTGGGCAACCATATCATCTCTTTCAGGAAATATGGGGCACAGTCCCCCTGGTGCAGCCCATGTTCTAAGGTAGGCTCCTCGGAGAGCCATTTTGCCACATGTTGTAATTGGCTCGCTATATAATACACTTCCCAGGTTGGTAACTTAACGTCTCCTTTCTCATACGGATTTTGTAGTTTCCACAGGGCTACCCTGTTCCTCATCCAGTGCCATAAAAATTCCCTACATATGCTGTCCAACTTAATGAAGAATTTCTGAGGTATGGAGAATGGGATGTTCGCGAAAAAATGCAACAATCTGGGCAATGCCACCATCTTGAGCATTGCCCCATGCCCCATCATTGCCAAGGGGAGTTTCGCCCAAAACTTCATGCTATTCTCCAGTTTCTTAACCGTTCTTTCCATATTATGCTTGTGTTCAGCTTCCACCGTATGGTATATGTCTACCCCGAGATATCTGCAGGTTGTGACCTCCCATGGTATCTGTAAAACCGGCAGCGGAGTTCCGGGCAGAGTTCCAGTCTGCTCCAGTCCACACCACGAGAGGACGTGCGTGCTGCTTCCTCTGCTTTTCTGCTTTTTGGCTGGGGCTGGGCTTTGGAGAAAACAAGCCCAACCTCCATAAAAACCCTTCTTCCGCGCGGAGCGCGCGCGGAGTTCCGGGCAGAGTTCCAGTCTGCTCCAGTCCGCTCCGGGAGCTGGGGCTGTCGGGCGGACCCACCGACATAAGAGTGCTGCATGAGAACTGCCAGGACACAGAGGTAGGCGTTCAGTGCCCTTACCGCCCAGCGGTTACTTTCTCTTTGTCCTGCCCTGCCACCTACCCCCCTACCGGGGCTCGCCTTTTGTCTGAACCTAATCTGAACTGAACTGAGCTGTGCTCAACAGAAACAGTATACCATAGCGAGTGTGGAGCTTAAAAGCGAGATCTGAGCCCCCTTGGTCTTGCTCAGTCGACCGATCTTGATATCTGCTGTCACTGACACCTTATCCTCCCGCTCCCCATCCCACCCCACCCTACCCTACCTGTTCCTTCCCTTCCCTGTTCCTTCCCTTCCCATTCGTCCCTCCCCGGTCCTGTGCCTGCCCTTCGTCCCGCTCTCCGTTCCTTTTTCCCTTTCTCCTTCCCCCCCTCCCCCCTGCCGTCCCTTTCCAGCATCCTTTATCTAAGATGGAGGAAGATCCAGATCAACGCTTATTAAGGAGCCACGTGAAAAGGACCCTACTTCCCCCGAGTCAGCCTCTAGTTTTCAACCACAAGATTTCCTCAGTCTTAACTGATGGTCTTCTCCAAGACCAACGACAAGGCCCGTCAGCACCAACCGATGATGGCCGCCCCCCACCGCTTCGGCGAGTGACCCAGGCTGTGCGGGAGCCGGAGGGCATCCGCCAGGGGGTCTGAGGGTGGCCACATCGCTGACGGTGCACGATGCCCGCTGCTCGACATCTTCGGCTATCACCCTAAAGCCAGCGGCCACCTTTGAAGCGCCCAGTACCCATGATACCCGTGATGATACGGGCAGACGGGCACCAGCCCTGCCCGCTGCAGAAGCGGCGAACTCTACACTGCGGACCATTAATTCTCCTGACTTGGAGAATCCCTGCAACCGGCGGAAGAGCCCGTTCCTTCGGACCACCACGGCCCAGATCCACCTGGCTCAGGAAGCCCAACCGGGCTTACCTGGCATGGGCGACGCTACTCACTCACGGAACCTAACCACACCTAAGGATGCCGAAGAGACTACCCTACACCTGTCACCCAGTATGTCTACGCCACCTCTGATGCCAGTGACCACAGCGCCCCCTCTAGACCCAACGGGAGCTCCAGAAAACAGGGCCTACGATCCCACGCATTCCCACACCCATATTGACCCTTTACCTCTGATTGCCCTCCACGAGGAGAGTCCGGATTTAGACTCCGACATCTCCCCTGACACACTGGATAACTCCAGCCCCAAACTCTCCACCAACCATCCTGCAAAAAGACTAACACATAGGAATAAAAGCAAATTGATACTTAAGCCCACGGCGGTTGCAGCCACAACCTCCAAATCTCTTCCGACAAAGAAACAGCAAAATCCAGCGCCCGGCTCTCATAAAGCTAGCAATCAGAATAAAAAGGTCTTTTCACAGCAAACACAAAGGAAAAAGGGCTACGCAAAACTTGCCCTCTCCACCCCGCGTTTGTCCAATGCTCTGATGAACTTTTTCAAGACACAAGGCAAAAGAAAATTATCCAATGACTCTGAACTATCAGACGCGGAAATCCTGGAAGTTTTTGACGAGACCCCTCCAGTGCCCAAATCCAGGAAAATCACAGCTTCCACCGAGCCTCATTTATCCTCAGTCGGGCCAACTCCGCCTCTGAGTACTCACCTCCTTGGACCCTTACTGGATGCCCCAACTGATTCCCATCCGGGCTCTGACTGCCCGTCTGTGGACATTTCGGTCACATCTTCAGACCTGCTGGTGAGGTCCCAACCATCACCCACCCCGGGGCGGGTGGCATCTGCAAACGCTGATCCAATAAATACCACCGGATTGCCACTTCAGGGCTTCACGGACATTCTAGATCTATTACACCCTATAGCAGGGCCTCACAGAGAAACGCCCCCCCACCTGCAGGCAAAGCCCGTCTTAACCCCTCCCTCGCCCAAGTTCAGTCACCCAGTCACCGCACCCCAGTTCTCCTGTCGGGACGACCCCATCTTCGAAACGAGACCACCAGCTTCAAGACCACCGTCTACGCGGGATCTTGGATCCACCAATCCCACTCGTAGACACTCCTTGGCGAACCCCGCATCCTTAGGAACTAGAGACACACCACTGAGGACGGGAAGAAGATGGGACCTTCCTTCATCGCCCCACAAAGAGTCCCCCAACAATAGAAAGGATCTGACTACAATCATGTCAGCCATAACCATTGCTATGGCCCCATTCTGCAAACTGTATGAAACGCTAAGCGACGTCTCAAAGGACAACACGGCCATTTTGGCGAACATTCAGTCAAAGCTTGCCTTCTTAGAAGGATATATAACAGCTATCGACCTGAAGTATGACTTAATGCATACAACAAGTCAGGAGGCAGGCTCTGTGTCGCCCATGGCCGTAGCTCCCTCCTGTTTGAAAAAAGGCTCTGCACCAACCATACGACTACACAAATCAACGCAGACTTCCCACCCGAAAAATCTTAACGAATCTGCCACAATATTCGCGAACAAGCTACAACCATCGTCAAGCACAAACACGCCCACAGCTAAGAAAGTTCTAAAATTAGCTATGACCGATCAATCTCCTGTCCCAGCCCACCAACGGACCCAACGAAAGGATGAGTTTGGAGTGCTGACGCTCAACCATCACACCGACGCGGGCCCCCCAGCTCGTGGGCCCATTCGAGCGAGCTGCGTAACGGACCCATCCAAGGCCTCGGTCTTAACAGAAGTCTCCTTAAACTCAAGTCTCATACTGATGGAATCATCTGACGACGCTCAAGCAGTGCTTGAGGTAGGACCCTCCAAAGGCATCTTCTCACAATCATCTCCGTCTACCTCCACCCTCAAGCATTCAGAGGTCCCCCAACTCCAACCATTGACGATTCAGAGTCCCCACAAGCCCACTCAGGGCGTTGGCAATACAGACCCTTCAAGACATACGACGGCCACACAAAGAAGACCAAGTCCAAGAACCAGATCAACGAAGTCGCCTGCGTCAGGCACCTGCCCAGCCCGACAGCAAGCACTAAAACATGCTGACAATATGAGGGCCAACTCCACCCGCCTCTTCAAGCTAGAACAAATTTCTAGCAAAGACAAATACATCATCTTGAACAGAAGTACTGTCTTAAGGATAACATCGTCCCTACCCTCTCTAAAGAACCTAAACTCGGCTGACTTTAAGTGGATTGAGCCTTATCACAAAGACAATAAGGCGAAAGCCTACCTCCACATCTATTCCTCCGCAATACAAGACATCTGCCGCCAAGCCGGTGAAGACTTAAAAGCCCAAGGCTTGTGGCTATCGGAATTACCAACTATGGATCCCAAGATCTCCACCAGAGAAACACGCCATAACAAAGGAAGGGCAAGCGCCTACACATCATCTAATCGACATGATAACCGTAGAATTGAACTGAAATCTCACTTCATACTCTCACCCGGGACCCCGAAAACGCGCCTAGACTCACCTGCCCGCTCGACACGACCAGTCTGTGAACATCCCGAGCTAAACCGATCTCCACAGAAAAGCCAATATATTAGAAAACAAGATCCTGCTAAGACTCGCCCGCCCCATTCTCAAGCCCATAGATCACGTCGGGAGAACAGGAAGCTCAGCTGGAGAGACCAGTCCCCGCGAAGAGGCCGGCTTAATTACAGCCCTCGGGCGCAACGGAACCCATCTTCGCCGACGGCTAGCACAAACTCGACAACTCCATCTGGCCCATGGGAATGGATAAAAGACGCTCTATCATTAAAGCGCACTAGATAGCAATTACCAAAAGAAGCTGATACCCAATTCTATCAAAAGGCCTTATCGCTGGCCTCTTGGAACACCAGAGGACACTCCCACCTAACGGATCACAATACCGTAGATCTAGGTCAATTTGACATATTTTGTCTCCAGGAAACATGGCTCCAGGAAAAACCATCTATGGACGGTTATGACATCGTGATCTCGCCAGCTGTTAAAGGCCGACTAGGCCGCCCCTCAGCTGGCCTTCTGATTGGGATACGGTCAGATCAAAACCTAAAACTTATCAAAACAACGGCAAGATCCTACGAGGTGCTGGCGGTCTTAATTGAATGGAATTCGGCACACGAAGTCACAACACCACAAGCAAAGCAGTCCTCAGTCCTACCGCTTGCTCTGCTTACTACTTATTGGAATCCACAAAGGTCCCCGACGCCACTCTTCTGTCAAACTATTGCTGAGGCAATCGACGAGATTCTTAGTGAATGGAACACCCCCTACCTACTTATCTGCGGGGACCTCAATGCGAAATGCATTCAACCACAAAAAATTCCCCGACACTCGACCATCACCACAGCAGCGGAGCTCAGGGGCCAAGCTTGGATGACTCTGATGACATCAAGGAACCTGCATAACGCTGCCTGGCTTTTAGAAGGCCACCCACATCTACCGACGTGGGAGAGAAACCGGTCTTCTGCCACTCTAGATTACATTTTCGCCTCCCAAGCACTGTGTGCAATTATTCAAGATTTTCGCGTAGTCAAAACTCTACCAAGCGACCATAACATGCTAACAGTATCCTGGCCTTCATCCGGCCGCATTGCACCGAGCTACCTGACATCGATCGAAACGAATCCCCAACTAACGCGTCTCCGCTTGTCATCGGCCAACATCAAAATGATCTCTCAACAGTACGTCTCAGTCATTAAGTCAGAAACGGTTCTCGTTTCATCACCAAGGCCGAACTACCTACCTATGCTTCTCAAGCATAGGCATCATGTGAAACAACGGCCGGCGTCCTCAAAAGCCCATATTCATCAGTACGATAAACAAATAGCACTAAGAAAAAAAGCACTGAGACTACTCAGAAGACGCGCCAAGGCTGATAACACCATGGTTGCATGGGACCGATGGAAAGACGAAAATAAAATCTACAAATCATGGATCAGAGCGCGCCGAGCCGCACTTTACCAGCACAACGCTGAATCAATGATGAGAGTCTTAATGTCAAAGAAAACCGCGGACTTCTGGTCCCTGGTAAACGCCTCCCATGGTATCACAACCTCAACTATGATCAACGCAGTCCCGGAACAAGTCTGGGTCACATTTTTCACCAATCTCTTCGCCAGTCCGCCTTCTACCACTAACACGTCTTTTGATACTATGGCCGCCCCCTGGATCGATCTGTCAGCTCCAGCAGACATAAGTGCTGCCATTCTAAAACTAAAATCGTCACGAGCTCCGGGCCCAGACGGCCTGACGAACATAGACCTAAAGAAACATCACCTGGAATGGTCTAGCTTCATCAGTATTCTGTTTGACCACTGTCGGTCCACTAGAAAGATTCCAGCATCATGGTCCAAAGCAATCATTATCCCAATTTTCAAGCAAGGAAGCAGGGAAGAGCCTCAAAACTATCGCCCAATCGCCCTATTGGACATAATGGGTAAACTTTTTGCGTCTCTCCTCTTGTACCATTTCAATCGATGGGCGAAACTGGCCCCCTGCAGTGACCCATTTCAACTAGGCTTCAAGAAAAACGGCGGCACCGCATTAAACATCCTCATACTCACCATTCTGAAAGCCAAAATAAAACAAGGGTCCCCCACAGTCTACGTGGCGTTCATCGACCTCTCTCAGGCATTCGACAAAGTTGAGAGATATAAACTGTGGAGAAAGCTGGAAAACTGGAACTGTCCGAAAGACGTGCTACTACCAATAATAGCCCTCCATACCAACAATACACTCAGTGTCCGGTTGAACAGACAGGGAGCACTGTCTAAAGAAATCCCCGCTCACAGAGGAGTTAAACAAGGCTGCCCTCTAGCCCCTGCTCTGTTCGTGGCTTTCCTGGGGGACTACAAAGACTCGGAAGCCCAGGTCCGAAGCTTCCCGCCGAAGTTTGGCAACAGTTCCCTCTCACGCCTTCTCTACGCGGATGACCTGATTCTCTTCGATCAAACCCCGATAGGCCTCCAGCGGCAGCTAGACAATCTGGAAGCCTACATGACCACCAACAATCTTCAAATCAATCAGACGAAAACGAAAATCATGATCCTCTCCAGATCGGGCCGCTCCATGAAAAAAACTCGACCTTGGTCAGTCTGTAAAACCAACATTGAAGTGGTCTCGCACTTCAAATATCTAGGTGTGATTTTCGATGGCTCCTCGAAGGAACTCACAATGCAACAACGTTTGTGGTCTAAAACTAAACAACTTACATCTCAACTAAGAGCGATCGACAGAAAGTATGGCAAATTCTCACTAGTACCGGCCATTAATTTCTACAAAGGTAAAATGGTCCCGACCCTGACCTATGGCATGGACGCCATGTTCACTGTTCCGTCCACACTGTGGCGGGCCTTGGAAGCCTACATTTGGAAATCGCTCCTAGGCCTACCCACCGCCATTCCAATCGAAGCCATCAGGCGAGACCTGGGCCTCCTATCACTAAGTGCCTCCGTCAGTGGGGCCTCATTGGCCCTCTTCAGGAAGATTCTTATTAAGGACGACCTCCCAATTTCCAACATCATCGCCCAAGAACTCGAGTCATCGAACTGTAAGGCTGTCCAAAATTGGACTTACCTTCAAAAAACCAAACTGGAAGACTTGCACTGTACAGTAAACGACCTGATCTCAAACCCGCAAAGAGTCAGTGAAAAATTGAAACTACAAGACTGGATCAACACTTCTGACAAAGCGGCGGCAACCAAGTTCCTTAATCATCTTCCACCGACTTACAATAAACTGAAACTTCCCATGGCGTACTGTCTGAGATTCCCAGACAAAAAGCTTCGCTCTATATTTCTAAGAGCGCGCTTAAATCTGCTCCATACTCGGGAAATCTTAGCGATGAGAAGGTTGGCGACCGATACTACATGCAGACTGTGCAAACTTCCGGACTCTACCGAGACCGTTCGCCACCTTCTCCTAAACAGCCCCGCCTTAACTCAAGTTCGTACAGCCTTTCTATCTCCCCTATGGCTCGACTCGGTACTGATCGATGAGCAAACATGGTGGTACCGCCTGATATCTGGGGAAAAATCCCGCTGGGCTGCTGCGACGGCCAAAATAATGGAAGCTGCCTTCAACAAAATCAACGCTGCAACCTAGGCGCTCCATTGGCCATTCACTTCCAGTGGCAAGGCCCCCAGCATCTGATGTCCGCGCCACAGAGAACATTGGAGACCACTAATGCACACGACACACTCTGATTTTGCTCCCAAATCTCTAGATGCTCCCCATATTCTCAGATCGCATCCTTGTAAAAATCTTTTCTTTGATTATACACAAGTAATAAAAAAAAATAAAAAAAAAACCGGCAGCTTCTCCACCGAGAGCCCTCTATATCTCCCCAGCGGAAACACATAGGACTTACTGGGGTTCACAGCTATACCTGATAGTGCTGCAAACTTTTGCATCACTTCCAGTATATATTGAAGGTTCTCTTCTGGGTACCACAAATACAGTAACATGTCGTTTGCATATAGTGAAATTAAATGCGACGTCTCCCCAACGACAATGCTTATTGCATCATATTGCTGCCTTAAATAAATCGCCACAGGTTCCAACGCTAAGATATATAGCATGGGGGACCAAGGGCATCCCTGCCTGGTACCTTTACCCAGTTGCCAACTTTCAGAGATCACCGTTCCTGTCTTCACTCTCGCTAGTGGCGCACTATATAGTAGTTCTACCCAATGAAGATATCCTGGCCCCATGCCGTAATTGGCCAGGGCCGCTTTTAACCAAGGCCACTTGACCGAGTCGAATGCCTTGATCGCGTCCAGCCATACTATTACCATCTCGCCTGTGTCCCCGTCAGAGTGTTCGACCACTCGATGGAGTCGCCTCAAATTATTCGAGATGCTTCTGTTCAGGACATATTCTGTCTGGTCAGGATGTATCAATTTATCGATAACCTTCTTTAATCTATTTGCTAGGACCGCTGTTAGAATCTTACTATCTTGGTTCAACATCGACAGAGGCCTGTAGGATCCGCAGTCACTACCAGGATTATTAGGTTTAGGAAGTGGTACAATAACCGCTTCGCATAGAGATTCTGTTAATTTCCCAGCTTCGTATGCTTCGTTAAGCATCTCCAGCAGTGGGGGAAGTACCTCCGCTTTATATATCTTGTAGAATTCGCTTGGGAGTCCATGAGTTCCCGGGGTCTTGCACGTAGGAAGCTGCCTCACTACTTCCTCTAGTTCCTCTAGGGTGATCGGGGCATCTAGCTCTTCCCTCTCCTCTGTGCTAATCTGGGGTAATCCAATATCTTCCAGTATTTCCTCTACCTCCCCTCCATTACCCCTTGTCACATCCCCATACAGATGTCTGTAATATTCTACAAATTCCTGATTAATCCCCTCTTGCGTATCCACTATGTCTCCATTGTCTCTCACAATTGTTCTGATTGGGGGCCTAGGAGTCTCGTTTTTGTAGAGCCATGCCAGGACTCTCCCTGGTTTGTCTCCTCCAGCATGCTGTCTCTCTATGTACTTTTTATAGTTGAGATTGCATAACCTCTCCCAATGACCTGCACATTTTTGCTGCAGACCTAATATCGTTTCTGTGTCTTCCTTTGTGTTACTACCCCGTTCCAGTACCTTTTCTGGCTCCTTTTCAGAGTCCTGTAATTCGGCCAGGACCCCATTCTGGAACCCTTTCGACTTGGCTGTGGCGATTCCCCTCACTACTACTTTAAAGGCTTCCCAGAGCGTGCCTAGCCACCCATCTATATATTACCCAAAGTCGATAGCCTCCCATCTATATATACCCATAGTGGATAGCCACCCATCTATATATTTCCAAAGTTGAAAGCCTCCCATCTATATGTCCTCGTATTCGATAGACTCCCCTCTATATATACCCGTAGTTGATAGCCACCCATCTATATAACCCTGAAGTCGATAGCCATCCATCTATATATGCCTGTACTGGATAGCCACCCATCTATGTATCCCTGAAATCGATAGCCACCCATATATATATACCCATAGTTGATAGCTACCCATCTATATATCCCCAAAGTTGATAGCCTCCCATCTATTTATAACCATAGTTGAGAGCCACCCATCTATATATCCCCGAAGTCGATAGCCACGCATCTATATATACCCGTAGTTGTTAGCCACCCATCTATATATCCCGAAGTCGATAGCCTCCTATCTATATATACCCGTAGTTCATAGCCAGCCATTTATATATCTCCGAAGTCGATAGCCTCCCATCTATATTTACCTGTAGTTGATAGCCTCCCATCTATATAAACCTGTAGTTGAAAGCCACCTAAGGGAGTGCTATTCTTTATAAAAAGTCCCCTTTTGAGTCTCTGGTGGGCCTGATCTTCACATCTAGAAGCTTACAGGCTCTACTCCATTAGTGGGGATGAAAATATATACTCTGCCTAAAAACCCACAGAATGAATACCGCCAGCAATAACTTAAAAGTTGCTACAATATTCACAGGGCAAAATATCCCCAGTCCATCATGCTGTTATGTAGAGTCAAAACACACTTTGGTGAATTTGCTGCTTTAACTCCATTCTTGGCGTATCTGGGGATGTGCTGAATGGCTGTCTTTCCCGAAATCTCCTTTGGGGATGTTATTGCCACCAATCGTCAGTGCACACCAACCCCAATTCAAGGAAAGATACTTATTAGAAAAGTTACGAACAATTTGGGGGCGAGTGAGGAGTGACGACCCTGACACGAGATCGTAGTCCAAACAGTGAAAGATAAGAGTCCAGTCTATGGACCCTCCCGTCCCCTGTGCACCTAAATACTGAAAACAGTCCAAGAGTTATCCAATGTATCAAAAAAGTAGGCCCTACTATATCAACGAGTATGCTAATGTGATGGTCATGACATTTGTTATTCAGGTGTTGATCCTGAGGAGGCCAAAATGAAAATGTGGTCAGTGCTCGATGCGTTTCGGGGATCTATTCCCCTTCTTTAAGAGCAAATCACACTAAAGGGAAAGAGACCCAAATAGATTTCTTTTCGTTAAAGCACCCTATTGTTGGTTCACTAATACACCATAAATCTTCCCTGTACACCCCTTGCCATGTTGTCACAGGTGATGGTGGCAACATTCACAGATACTGTAAAGAATGGGAGTGCATTTGTAGTGGCATATGTAGAAATTATACTGACACTCCAAATTGATCAAATCTATTTGGGTCTCTTTCCCTATAGTTTGATTTTCTCTTGAAGAATCCCCGAAAACGAATCGAGCACTGACATTTTGTTTCTTTTTGGCCTCCTTCGGATCAACACCTGAATAGAAAATGTCATGACCATCACATGAGCATACTTGTTCATTTGTATGACCAACTTTTTTGATACATTTTCAACTCTTGGACTGTTTTCAGTATTAAGGTGCGCAGGGGACGGGAGGGTCCATAGACTGGACTCTTATCTTTCACTGATTGCCATTGTATGTGTCAGAATGATCGCTTTCGAGATACTATTGTTGAGGATGTTTTTGCAGAGATGCTATGTGGGAGATATTTCTGTGATCAGATGTTGGTGGTAAAATTGCTGGAGATTTCTTTCCGGAAAAGTTATGTGGGGGATACCTCTAAGATCAGAATCTGGTGGTAACATTGCTGGAGATGTCTTTCTGGAGATGTCTTTCTGGAGAAGTTATGGGTGGTGGATGCCTCTAAGATCAGATTTTGGTGGTAACACTGCTGGAGATGTCTTTCTGGAGATGTCTTTCTGGAGATGTTATGGGGAGCCTCTAAGATTAGGCTTTGGTGATAACATTGTTCGGATGTCTTTCTGGAGATGTTATGGGATGCGGGGTGCCTCTAAGATCAGATTTTGGTGGTAACACTGCTGGAGATGTCTTTCTGGAGATGTTATGGGATGCGGGGTGCCTCTAAGATCAGGTTTTGGTGGTAACACTGCTGGAGATGTCTTTCTGGAGATGTTATGGGATGTGGGGTTCCTCTAAGATCAGGTTTTCGTGGTAACACTGCTGGAGATGTCTTTCCAGAGATGTTATGTGGAGGATATTGCTAAGAACAGGGTTTGGTGGTTACATTGTTGGAGATGTCTTTCTGGAGATGTTATGGGATGCGGGGTGCCTCTAAGATCAGGTTTTCGTGGTAACACTGCTGGAGATGTCTTTCTGGAGATGTTATGGGATGCGGGGTGCCTCTAAGATCAGGTGTTGGTGGTAACACTGCTGGTGATGTCTTTCTGGAGATGTTATGGGATGTGGGGTGCCTACAAGATCAGGTTTTCGTGGTAACACTGCTGGAGATGTCTTTCCAGAAATGTTATGTGGAGGATATCGCTAAGAACAGGGTTTGGTGGTTACATTGTTGGAGATGTCTTTCTGGAGATGTTATGGGATGCGGGGTGCCTCTAAGATCAGGTTTTCGTGGTAACACTGCTGGAGATGTCTTTCTGGAGATGTTATGGGATGCGGGGTGCCTCTAAGATCAGGTGTTGGTGGTAACACTGCTGGTGATGTCTTTCTGGAGATGTTATGGGATGTGGGGTGCCTACAAGATCAGGTTTTCGTGGTAACACTGCTGGAGATGTCTTTCCAGAAATGTTATGTGGAGGATATCGCTAAGAACAGGGTTTGGTGGTAACACTGCTGGAGATGTCTTTCTGGAGATGCCTTTCTGGAGAAGTTATGGGTGGTGGATGCCTCTAAGATCAGGTTTTCGTGGTTACATTGCTGGAGATGTCTTTCTGGAGATGTTATGGGATGTGGGGTTCCTCTAAGATCAGGTTTTCGTGGTAACACTGCTAGAGATGTCTTTCCAGAGATGTTATGTGGAGGATATTGCTAAGAACAGGGTTTGGTGGTTACATTGTTGGAGATGTCTTTCTGGAGATGTTATGGGATGCGGGGTGCCTCTAAGATCAGATTTTGGTGGTAACACTGCTGGAGATGTCTTTTCAGAGATGTTATGTGGAGGATATCGCTAAGAACAGGGTTTGGTGGTTACATTGTTGGGGATGTCTTTCCGGAGATGATATGTAGGGGATACTTCTCAGATCAGGTTGTGTCGGTCCTGGGGAAAGCATGACGCTTATGAAGGTTGGGGGGTAAGCTATGATTGTAGTGGGTGACACGGGCACACCCTTCATCTAGGAGTCAGTCCTTAAAAAGAGAGAGCTCTATGACGTCAGGAAAGCAGTGGTTCAGATAAATGTTTTCTCTGTTATTTCATTCTCTGTTTTTTATTCTTTCTAATTACTGGATACCACTCAAGGGTTCTATGATATGGGTCCTTACATGCAAGCGGCCTCGGTGGAGGAAGAGGAGAGGATAAAACTCACCAGGGTACGTCCAAAAAGAGTAAGAATTGGCTTTAAAGACTCACCAGAAATGTCATCACAAAAAGGACTTGAAAGAGCATCTAAGCGAGCGAAGCAGAGCAAGGGCCGCTGGTACGAGAGACAGGGAATCATGCTGTACACACGCCGAGACGTACTAAGGCTGTGTACTGCCATGGGCCCAAACAAGGGTGCCTGCCCTCCATTTGTCCACGCCCCTTTTCTAGGCCACTCCCAATTTTATCTTAAAGCCATATACCCATATAATGGAAGGGGTGGAAGTATTTCAATGCCGTCACTTTGTAGCTTTTCTCAGCACTGCGGCTAGTTTGGTTTGTCTTTGTTATTGCCATTGGCATCCATTCCATGAAACTCGTGCGTTGCCACATATTCTAGTAGTAAATCAACTGCATGAATACCATCATGTGCCCATAAACTCAGTCTTACATGGCATGTGAACCACCCAAGAATTACAGGCTCAAACATGGCTTGACCTATCATGGGTGTGACCCCATTTGCTTCACCCTGTGACTGGGCCTTGACACATCCTTCCTCTCTCCTGACACTCGATAGAGAGGGCTCCCACTGGACTATCATCCTTACATGTGTTCTTCTGCTAAGGGGGTTGGCTTACCAACCCGCCCAGCTCTGCCCTTGAGCCCACCTGTCCAGACTCCCATTAGTTGAGGCATTGATGTGCTTTTAGGAGCAGCGCTGAGGATGCATGTACTTGTTACTGGCTGATGGTTCACACAAGTCCTAAAATAATAAGCGGGGGAGTCATTTGCATACATTTTGTGCAGCAGAATTGCAGAAAATGACTTCAGAGCACACAAGGTAACAGCAGGACAAGTGTTTCAGTTTACTGTAGGTAACAGAAAACCTTGCCTGCGTACATCCAAACAGGGTGAGAAGGAGGGCTTCTCTGATGCCTCCATTTTCACTCGCTGTGCCATGAACTCTATGAAAGGATGACCTGGTCAAGTACCGTCCCATTATGAACTTCCCGTTTATTGGAAGAATCTTGGAAAAAGTAGTCGCTATACAACTTCTATCCAGAAATGAACAAATACACCCATGCCAGGGTTGTCAGTCGAAGTTCTGCCCCGAGTGTAGCATCAAGGCAGCCACCATCTAGTTGGTAGATGATACCCTCGAAATTATGGATAACCGCGACTCATGCTTTCTTGTCCTCCTTGAACTCTCGGCTGAATTCGATACCATCGACCACAGCATCTGTCTCACCCTCCTCGCCGAAGGATGGGATTCGTTTGCATCGTCCTGATTTGGTTTACCTCCTACCTCTCAGGCAGACACCAGGCTGTCCAGAAGGGTTTGTTGTGTTCTTACCAAGTCCCAGTCTCCAGTGGAGTTCCTGAAGGGTCCATCCTGTGAAGAATATGGGCCTCAAAGTTGGACTGCTGAATGTTAGGTCAGCGGTGTGGCATGCAGCTGAAATAAATGATCTTATAGAGGAGCATAAACTGGATTTATTGTTTCTAACAGAACCCTGGTTCAGGGGTACATCACATGCCACGTGGCAAACCCTGCTACCAGAAGGGTTCTCAATGCACCCGGACGCAATTGACCGGACAAGGAAAATAGGGGGGAGGAATTGCCATTATCTATAGAGTGGGACGTAATCGCAGAAATTGGACATGTGGTGATATCGATATCACCACACAGTTTGATTAAAACATTACTAGCCTGTAGGGCCCAGGGCACTCTAGTACATTCTTAGAGGGACTGGATCAATACCTCACTAATATAGGGAGTAAATACAATGATTTCTTATGTCTAGGTAATTTTAACATCTGGCTATAGGAGACATCGGGATCAGATGCCAAGCAACTATGGGAGATCATGCATTCACATGATCGAACACCTCCTGCTGTTTCCGCATCTCATAGCCTCGGCCACTGTTTGGATATACTACTGGCCAGAGGAAAGGGAATCATAATGAAGGAAACAGTGCCCATTTATGGTCGGACCACCATTTGAGGTTGTTTTCTGTGGAGGGCAACAGACTCCCAAAAAAAACTCCTAGTGCAAATGGCCTGACATTAAGTCGCAAGCCTAAAGAAATGGAGAGAGTATCGGTTACAGAGTGTAAAGACGAGAGGGGGGTGTCTGTACTCCTGATCTCTATATGGTAGAGGAGAGGCACAGAGGACCCCAGCCAAGATTCTCTATTACGGTAGCAATGGACGAGCAATCAGGGCCTAGCTTCTCAGGAGGTGATGCAGGCTGTTTCTTAAGTACAGTGTAGTCCCCAAGCCCCCAGAATGGAATGTACACACACTGTATTAGTTAAAACACAGTCTTTATATGATTAAGATTCAAGGTTATATACATAATCACAGTAACTCACTTTGTGCTCAGTAAATCTCCAATGGCAAATATATACAGTTCTAAGTGGTACCACAATTATTATTAGATTTCATTAAAGTGCATCAACTATACTCTGGTTAAATGTCACACAAATCAATTAATAAAGGTAACCAACAATAGACATAGGAGGAAAGCGGTTGGTTAGAACAAGTGGCGGAATACTGGCCCCTACCCTAGACACAGTTCTGTGTGGACATCCCCCAAACCTGGGGAACCTGTAAAGTAAAGATATATCACAAGCCCAGTCCATATATTGTTCAATGAGTGTTATTTCCTTCTATAATGTTTCTACCACCCCAAGGTACCTGGAATAGCAGAGTTCGTTGACGAGTAGTTGACGGATCCTTCTTGAGTGGCTCCCTTTAAAGCAGGAGCCATGGATCATCGAGATTCCTCGAATAAAGTGAACTCTGCATCGAGGCGGAAGCTTCGGTCCCAGCGGTGCTCGCAAAAGCGTCCTGCAAGGAAGAGGCGTGCGGGGCACCTCGATGTCGATAGTTCAGGACCGCAAAGAGTTTGTGAAGAACTGTGACCCAGCAAGGGCATCGAGTCGTCCGGCATCTCTACGGTCTTTGGCTTGCGGGAAACCCACCGGCGGATGCGTCTCGGCACGTCGACGGCCTGGCCTGCTCCAGCGGGATAAGGTGGGCGGAAGTGGGGACCTGGGTATCCCAAAATGGAGGACACCCAGAGCACCTGTCAAATTCAGCATGGAGCTGCCACCAGCCCATACCCTGCTCTGTGGGCCACACACAGGTACCCAAAAACATGCATGGGTGCCATAGGGGTATCCCATGGGCCTGTACACCAAACCAAAAACAGGAAGAGCTGCACTGCCAGGAGTCCCACATGGACTCCTGGGCAGAAAACAATACAGAACACAAATGAAAAAGGACTACAGGACAAGAACGGGGAGGCCCTGTCCCTCCAATGCATATCCAGCATCACACAGAGCTGCAGAAAGAATTGGCATCTACTGAGTCTATAGGGGAATGCGATGCACTCTTCAATCAAGGGACCCTATTGATGGAAAATATTTGAAATGCACCACTTGGAGTCAGAGTACCAACAACGGTCTCCAAACCATGGTTTACCTCTAGGGTACACTGATTGGAAAGAGCATGCAGGGGAATGGAGCGATAATGGAGGAGAGAACGTACCCTGGGAAGTCTTAATAAAGCCAAGGGTATGCTAACCAAATATAAAATAATCTTTCCGGCTAAAGCCGACTTTCTTAGTGGCTAGATGCTGCAGCTAATCAGCCACAAGCACTCTTCCGGGTCATCTCACGTTTTATTGGGTAAGAGAGTACATATTGCAGGAAGGAGCCTTCAGTAGAACAGGCAAATGCATTTAACAATTTCTTCCTGGATATGATATGATTGTTTATTTATATAGCGCCTATACACAATGTGTTTCAAAGCGCTTCAAGGCAAGGGAGGGAAAAAGGGAAAATAGAACCACATTCTTACAGGCCATCAACAGTAAGGATGTGAAATCAACTATCGTACACAGCCTGACGACATTTCAGATACTGCAAGAGCTAAGACATAGATAAGGAAGGGAGGGGGAGTGGGAAGGAAATGGAAACAGACAGGCGACTAACGTACCAGGCCTGACGACATTTCTGGTAGAGCCGGAGAAAAAACAAAAGGTGAGGGAGAGGGGTGCAGAACGGGAGGGGAGGAACAAAACAAGCGGCTATCGTACTAGGCCTGACAACATTTCAGATGGTGCTGGGGGGAGGGTGAGGGGAACAGTAAGGGGATGGGTGAGTGACAGACGAGGTTGCTATCATACTAGGTCCAGGGACAATTCTCATAGAGTAAGTGCATAGAAGAAAGTAAGGGGAGGAGAGGAGGGGATAGGAAAAGGGAGAGGGGAGGAGAGAACAGAGAGTAAGCCGTCAAAAGAGTGGAGAAGCAAGAGGGGAGAGCGAATACAATTTCAGAAGTCAGTAGTAAAACATAATGTTGCAAGCCAGGATACAAGATGAAGATAGGAACAGCATGGTTCAGGGCCAACATGAGTACAAGATGCAAAGGAAGTCCAGCATGAGAGTTGAGAAAGGGTGATGCACCGTGATAAGATCAAGATTATACAGGGAAATCTTGCACAGGGCAGAGAAGTAGAAAGAATGGAGATATGCAAGGATTTAGATGTTGGTCCTAAGGGAGAGGGTGATGGCATGCTTTCTGCCTTTGATTTCGTCACAGGGGAAGCCATACACTGCCTCCTAGCGGCTCTAAAACAGACCAATGACCTGCTTTATCCCTTCCCAGCAAGTGTGGCTAAGAGATTAACATCAGAAATGACACCATGCATGACACATTTTGTAAACATGTCTCTGAGGCAGGGACTAGTCTCAGAGTAACTTAAAACGGCCATCTTCACGCCATTGCTGAAAAAAGCCAATCTAGACCCTGGCAACCTTCAAAACTACCACCCAGTGGCAGGCCTCCCATGGCCAGGAAAAATCCCAGAAAAGGTAGTCACAGTAAAACTCCAGAAATTTGTGGAGAGAGAAGGCATTCTGGATCCTTTAAAATCAGGGTTTCGTCCGACATATGGCACAGAAACTGCATGGGACAGAAAATTCACAGGCAAGAGACCAAGGAGAATGATCTCTCCTTGTAATGCTGGATTTATCCACGGCCTTCGATACTGTGGACCACAACATTCTTACCGAACGACTGAGGACAGTAGGAAAGGTGTCAGGAAGTGCTAAATGGTGTAGCTCATTTTTGTGAAGTCAACAACAAAGGGTGAAACTGGGAGGCTTCCTCTCAGGCCCTCGTTGGCAGTGCTGCGGAGTCCCGCAGGGATCATCGCTGTCGCTGTTGCTATTCAACCTTTATCTAGGCCCTCTTATGGATATACTGAGAAGGAATAACATCAGATTTCAGTCATACACAGATGACACGCAGGTGTTCATCAGACTAAATAATATTGAAGAATCCTTCTCACGGGTGAATAACTGCCTGAATGAAGTTGAAGCTTGGATGTCTGCTAACTGGCTCCAACTTAATCCAAATAAGACGGAAGTAATCTTGTTTGGCCCAAAAGAGCTAACTGAAGAAACGAGGATCCCTCCGGCGCCGGTGTTCTTGGGATCGGAATTGAAATATGCATCCAAGATCAAGAATCAAGTGACAGCAAAAGTTCGAGCCGACGTTTATACTCTTAAATTGCTCCGTCATGCTCTTCCCTAGGTCCCAAAAAAATCAGGCTGCATTAGTGGGAGCCCTAATAAACTCTAAATTGGACTATTGCAATAGTCTACTGATGGGGGCATCCCCCAAACAAATGCACCATTTGCAAAGGGCATGAAATGCGGCAGTCCGATTGGTATTTGGTGTAAGGAAGTCAACTCCGATATCAGCCCTGCATCGATCTCTCCACTGTCTGACGGTGGAAGATCGAATTCAATTTAAAACAGGATGCATAATATTTATGTGCTTGAATAAATTAGCAGCAAGTTATCTTGTGGAAAAGATACACCGCTACCAACCAACTCGATCTCTGAGGTCAAGAGATAAGCATTTGTTAATAGTTACTCTCACTAAATGTGTGACCACAGGAGATTGTTTTCGGCACAAAGCTTTGGAATAGCCTCCCACTTGATTTGAGAAGTTACGGGCCTCTGTCAGTTTTTCGGAAAAAAATAAAAACCCACCTGTTTAAATAGAGAACTACTACCCGATAGAGAAGAACTAGTGTTAATCAGTTGATGAATCGATTGAGCTACGCTCTCATATCTAACATCTGCGCTGTGATTCGATTCAGTTCGAGATACAGGTGCTATACAAATATCTCAATAAATCACTCAATCAATCAATCCTCTTACCAATCCTTTTTAACCTTTATTTGGAGCCTCTGAACACAATCCTTAAAGATGTCAATATTGCCATCCTCCGGTATGCAGTGATTATCTCGAATAGGAAATAACAGATGCAATTTTACGGAAATAAATACTAGGGGCTGGGAGTAAGGAGTTAAAGGTGTGGGGGTGGTTCTGGGTGGGGTTAGAAGCATGGGTAAACAGGGAGTATAGTGGGGGTCCCTTGTTAAAAACAAAATCAGTATTTTATTCCCCGGTAAAATTGCACTCGTTATTTCTCAGTTCATTATAATCAGATGTAAGCCCATCCACCAATATTTGGACAATACTCAGTTGTACATGAATAAAAATTCCACATTACATTAGTTGTCTCCGCAATTACCTAGCCACCATCCAGTCTGGATGTCGACTGCCCACATCAAACTTAACCCATGGAAGACCGGGTTCGTCCTCACTGGTCCCCCCATTTAATAACCCATTGTCTAACAGTGGCTCAATGATATGCGCTGAGAAATATTTGACCCGCAACTCTTAGATTCAGCAATGTCCGTCGGCTTCACCATTGACTGCAGCCTGTCCTTCCAGAAACACACAGCCAAGAAGGCCGAAATGGCCTGTTTCCAAATCTCCACCCATTCTCAAAATCAAACCCTTCTGCCTCCCGCAGGATTTCCAGAACGTAATGCAAGCCCCTATGGTCTTGCACATCGATGAAGCAAATGCCCTTACGACATGGTTCCGGACTGCGCACTTGGCTCCCCTAAAAGCAGTCCACCACTCTTATGGCAGATGTGTGGCAATTTGACCGAATCACCCTGTGCTACGCAAACTACATTGGTTTCCTCTCCAGGGCAGGATACAGTTCAAGACTGCATGTATCATCTGCAAAGCAGTCACGAGTAACACACCAGCGTACCTGGCGGCTAAGCTCCACATATCTGGATGCACACGCTCCTCGTGCCGCAAATCAGCCAACCAGCTCGAATCGCAACTCGATCGCGAAGAGAGGACCCCCAAACAATCCTTCTCTTGTCATGCACCCACCCTCTGGAAGCCGATCCCTGTGTCGCCTCGGAATACCCCCTCAATTCTCCAATTTCGCAAATCTCTCAAAAAGTGGCTTTTTTTGTATTTCAGGAAATCCACTTCCGTTACTGGCCACCTTTCTCATAATTAGGTGAATTTCTGAAAACACTACATTCCGTAATGATAATGTTTAATGAGCCCCTAAATCTTTGTGCTCCCATAAAATGTGCTGCCCTAGGACCAGGCCTAGAAGGCCTACTTATATAGAAGCCTCTGCTCACTCAGAATCACAAAGATTCCTGAGGAAGTGCAAGTATAGGAGGAAGTGCAAGGGCACAAGAGGAAAGGGAGAAGCACGTGACTAAAGGGCAAATAGCTGCACTTTGAAACGTTGCTATTTTAAGTAGTCATAGCGTGCAAACCATGCGTGTCTGGTCCCCCTGGAATGCCAGAAATGCAGATGGACGCAGAAGGGTTGTGTGGGGTGTGAGGGGGGAAGGGAGGGTGTGCCTAGGACTATACATGCGAGAAAGGCTGTAGAACATGAAATACTGGCGCAGGACGCTGCAGGAGCCGAGAAAGGCTTGCAGCACTGCTGACAACCTTGCAGAACTCCTGGCTGGGGGTGCAGGTGCAGTGCACGAGATTGGTGCAGAAGTGACCCCGCCTCCCCACACTGTGGCCATGGTAGAGGCTGACGACACACTTTAGGCATAGATTTAACACAATAATTGTCACCTCGGAATTGACTATTTTTTCCACCTAACCCTCCGTATCACTGCTCTGTAGCATTGTAAATAAGGGGTGGTCCAAGTCCCTAAGTCGGTGCTACTCGTTGCATCCATTTGACTAGAATGAAGCACTCAGACGGGACTCAGTCGGGACTCAGTTGGGACTCAGTCGGGACTCAGACGGGACTCAGTTGGCCCTGCTGGGAGTCAAACCCTTGACCTACAGGCTGCGGTGCACAGCTATCTGCGGCAGGCGCTTCATTCCCCCAACCTGCCATCGGCTGGCTAGTGGGCTATTAGGTCATGACCTATGGTGTTCTCTCTTGCTTATGACCCCACCCCACCCCCCCTTGTCACTTCGTCCCTTCACCTGTACCTCCTTGACACATCCAGCGCTTGTCACTAAGGTCTATTTTTCTTGTTAGTCTCCGCCTATCATCCTCTATTACATCCCTACTGCAGCGCTTTGAAGGGTTGACTGCAGCGCTATGTAGCACCATCGAATTAAATGAACGAGTGGAGTGCTGGTGGGTGCTGCAGAGCAGGGGTTCTATCTGGTTTCATTGAAAAGGATGTACTTCGTGGTCATTTAGTTTGTTTTTTCCGTAACTAGTGTGGTTCTACCTTAAACCTCCCTTTACCTGCCTACACACACTACCCCAACCCTTCCTACCCCAGCACATAGACCCATCTATTCATTCCCACATGAAGCCAATGACCACATAGTGACTTAAAGTGACACCTTATGGGAACCTTCATGAAGATAAACAAACTAAAGATCAACACCAAAAGGACCAAAGTCATGGCCTTAGTAAAACTCCCATTTAAGAAACAACCAGTACGAAAACTCTCTATTGACAACATCTCTCTAGAAGAAGTTCCAACCTTCAAATACCTTGGGATCACGTTAAACCAGTCCAAAACAGAGTCGCAATGGTTTGATACTGTGGAAACGAAAACTCAATCACTAGCCAGACAGGGATGCCTTTTAGACCTAAAATATGGTACGTTTTCGTTCAAACCAATTATAACATTCTATAGGCAGAAAGTAATCCCTGTAATTACATATGGCAGTGATGCAATGATCCACACACTACCTAAAAATTGGACGAAATTTGAAGCAATATTCTGGAGGAAGATCCTAAGATTACCGGATTCATACCCAATGCCGAGAATTCGTTATGAAGTCGCGACACAATCACTATCCTCCATAGTGATATTGAAGCAACTAGATTTCCTAAGGAAACTGCTGATAAAAGACAAAATACCAGCCATAGAAATTCTGAAATATAACCCAATCACTTCATATAATACATGCCTACGGAAATGGAAAGAACAATTATTTCAACAATTAAAAGATGAAGATATATCACTTGAAACTCTCATGAACAGACCTCAATATGAAAAGCGTAAACTGGCAAGCAACGATTGGATTCGAACCTGCCAAATGAAAACCTAATATTCAAGAAATCTCCAAAGCCATCTAGATGTTCGAGCGATAAACGAAACTCCAAAATAAATGGAAATATTTCATGACGACAAGATCCGCACAGTCTATATGGCGATCTATCTGAACAATCTGCCGACAAGAGATAAGCTTGCAATGGTCGGACAAATCCCGAAAACCGACAGACATCGCCGCTTTTGCAAAGATAGAGAAGAACCATAAACAATACATCATCTAGTAATGATCTCTCCTGAATTGATGCATGAGAGAATGATTTTTGGCAAATTCTTTAACATATCAACTCAACAGATGGACAAAGAACTGCGATGGGCACTACTATTGAATGGACATGAAAACAAATTAATTTTCACAATAGTGCAGTTCTTACAACATATCTTAGGACTAGATGCTGGAAACCAACCAAAACCCAAGCAAAGACAATGACGAATATCACTTTAGTTGCCTCACAATGATAAAAAGAAATTATTTTTATTTACATGTGTTATACTTTTTCTTTTACTCTTTTCTCTCTACTTTTCCCCATGAATTTTTAAAAGCTCAAATTGTAATGTCTTAAAAATGAAAAGTTTGTAACAAACTAAATCATTTTAAATAAAAAAAAAATAGTGACTTATTTCGATGAAAGCACGGTCCACGAGACCCGAGCATGCGCAGCTGCCCGGTGCGGTGGCAGCAGCCACGCCCACCACACGAAATGAACCTAACTCGGACATAGATGTTATGTTTTTATGTTATCTTGAAGGCTCTTATCTCGGGAGGATAGCTCAGGGGCAACACGCTCACCTTGGAAGCAAGACACAGGTTCTATCCCCGGGTCCGCACTTAGAAACCTCTGGGTATTAAATGCGTTATAAATAACCAATTACAATTCTTATGCTGCACACTGCTGCCACATAGTGCCACCTGCCTGGTCTCTGGGGGCTCCAGAGAGGGTTCACAGTGGGCTGCCCTCAAGCACGCTGCTGGGACCCCCTCTCTGGAATGCCTTTAGCAGTAGAATTGGAGGGTGGGAGAGGAAGGGGCGTCCTGTGGCAGAGGCGGCACCCACATGCAGGACAAGTACTGGCAAAGCCAACACACGGCTTGTGTGTACTGAAGGTAGACATGTTCCACTATCATCTCTTCTTTAATATAACTCTTTTTCTATCAAAACTAGTGGAGAAGCCGGTGCGCACCGGCCACAGTGCGCAGAGAAAGCTATTTTCAGGGTCTTAATACTTCATGTGATATTTTTTGATGTAATGCAATTTATGTTCATAGGAAAAAATATGATCAGAGCAGGTGCACTATCGTAAGCCAACAGCTCCATCTAGCGGTGACAACAGGCAATGCTATGTGCGTTTGGGCAGTCTCTACTGTGCATGACTGCATCTGGCCTTTTATTATAGCTAGATGTTCTATGAATCATCCGGTAAAAAGAAGAACATTGTACTAGGTCTTTATCCTTTCTATAGAAAAGAAAGCGCCCCCCTCCCCACCCCCCCCCCCCACACACAAGATGGCGGCCTACACAGTCCAGGCACAAGGATGTTCTCGCCTAACGCTTTTTGTTATTGAAAGTCAGTGCCAGTAGCTGGTCGAGGAGGGTGGAGTGTATTCTGAGAAAGAAAGCCTGTTTTTCTTAATGAAGCGACTCCTCAGATTACTTTGGATTACTTTCAGAGCGCTTCACATTACTTTTGGATAATTCCCGATAACTCCAGATTACTTTCAAAGTACTTTTCGGTTGTAACAGATGTTTTTTTAGGAACATCATGTTACTTACTGTTCCTAATTTTAAACACTTTGGACTGCTTCAGATTACTTACAGAGTTTGTCGGATTACTTCTGGATTACTTCAGATCACTTCTACATTAGTTTTTGATTACTTATTACTTCACGTCATAGCAGCGATTGCTTTGGTTACTTCACATTCCTTTCCCTTTACATTAGATTACATTTAAGTATTTTGTATTACTTCAGTCCACTTTGGATTACTTCTGATTACTTTGAACGACTTATCTTAGATGACTTCTTTAGCTGCACCATCTGTCTTTGAATGAGTAACTATGAAGTGACATATATTTATTTATTTATTGCGTTTATTGACAGCGCCCAAGCCCATCATTATCGCGGCGCTGGATCTGCGCCATCGCAGCAGAAACTGTGCCATACACCTTTTCTAACACATTCCATCTGGACAGACACTATACATTAGAGACGGAAGTGTATTTTCTTCATACATGTTTGCGTGTAAACAATGCTTAAGTTCACCCATATAGTAGAAGCGCAAATATGGCCACCACGAATATCTAAGCATTTTTGATTTCAGCAAAACAAAGGGGGTTCTGAGAGTCTCTCTACCAGCATCAACACAGCCCATTGACCTGTTCTTGGGTGGATGGCCCCTGGGAGAGTCTCAACCAGGTCTTTGGCTCACTATCTTTCACAGAGGAGAAATATCCCTGCATATCAGTCTTTGTCCTGCCCTGGGGCAGTCCAGCACCAAAATGCCAGGCAATTCTCCTCTGAACAAGAGTACCACCAGCAACTCCATACACGTGTTTCAGCCTTGTTGGACATCATCAGTGAGGTGGAGCTGTGCCTCTCTGAGAACAGTGAGCAAGGGTCCACGTCTGGATTCCCCTGGTAACTTAGGGGGAGAGCCAAAGTTACTTAATGTTCAAAACAAAGGGGGTTGTGGGAGTCTCTTTACCAGCACCAACACAGCCCATTGACCTGTTCTTGGGTGGATGGCCCCGGGGGATTTTTGGCCTGTGCCCCACGAAACTCTGTTGCTTATAAATCAAGTGGCTAAATGGCTCACTTGGATTTTATCGCACCAGCAGCCTTTGCAGGCAGAAATGGCTATCCTAAATCACCTTAATGTGACACAATTTTAGACCACACTGTTCCTGTGCCGCTGATTATGCTATTGGCGTGAGTTTGTATTCTTACCCAGGTGTGGCGTTCACATGCACTATGTATGTCATTAGCCCATCCTCATACAGAACTAAACTAAGAATGGGGGTTGGGGGAGTTTGATGAAAACATGGCCAGGGAGGAGGCAGCAAAGCGCCAATGATGTCAACAGCCGCATTTTGATTGAGGCGATCCAAGCAATGGAACATGTGAAAAGGAATGTTGTGAACATGTTCCATTGCTTAAGCTCATGCTGTTACTTGTAAGAATGACTCACAGGTTCCGGCCCACAGGTAACATGCGTGCAGGAAAGCCGTCTAGCCCCAAGAGGTGAACGTGCACAGACCAGTCACGTGTTCACCCTCTTTCTGCAGTCAGGTTCTCTACACAGATGTTCCGAGCGCATGTGCAGAACGCATGACTCATATGTGAAACACCACCTGCAATTATCCCCAGAGGGGAAACACGGGTTGGGGTGTGGGGTCGGTCAGAAAAGAGCCAGGGGGTGAAGTCAATATGAAAGGGGAACATGGCCACAGTCACTCCTTCCACAGCGCCGGACGGATGGCGCAGAGGCCTTCCCCCAAACCTCACTACTGTTGGCAGCAGCAGGTGGCGTAGCAGGGCGCCAAGCAATCCTCACCCCAGCAGGCAGCAGAACAACACTCTGCCCAGCAGCACCGTCAGTGCAATCACTGTGTGCAGAGGACCCAGGGTGACGTGGGCGCCGGCCATGAGATGGCACTGGGGCGAGAGAGGTTTGGAAAAGACTTGAAGTGTCAGGACTGACAGTGACATTGGAATAATGCAAGTTTGGGGAGTCATCAGTAAATTACCCAGTATATAACACGTCAGAGAAAGGGGTGAGCCCCTAACATGGCTCTATTAAAGGCCTCGTGGAGATGATCGCTCTGAAGGACGGAGCTGAACCCTCTTCTTTTCTCGGGAGGAGAGAGCGTTATGCCAAGTTTGCTAGAGGTCTGTCCAACAAGACTGGGGCAATGATAGGATATGATATGATATGATAGGTTATTTATAACGCTCTTTATACCCAGAGATTTCTTAGCACGGACCGGGGATCGAACCTGTGTTCCTCCGTGTCGTCTTGCTTTCAAGGCGAGCACGTTGCCCCTGAGCTATCCTCCCGAGATGGCTCAAGAACATGGTCAGGGGGAACGCGATTGTCTTGGAAGCAAGATAACGCACCGCAACACAGGTTGAAATCCCGATCCCGTGCTTAGAAACCAATCTCTGGTATTAAGCACGTTATAAAAGAACTATTATAATTACCATAGCCTGCGCCTCTAGAGCGCTCAAGGAGGTAGACACTCAGCATTCAGGGATTGAGCAGGAGGTGCTAGCAGTTTGGTGGGCAGTTAGCAAGTTCAGGGTTTACTTGTGTGGTAGATCATTTGTGAAACTGAGTGATTTCAAACTCCTGGTGGCAATTTTCAACAGGAAGGGGCTTGATAGGGTTTCGAGGAGAATTTCGAGGTGGGCAGGCTTCAAGGGCTGGATTTCACTGTTGAAAATATGCAAGGCAGAGACAATGTGGTGGCTAATGTCCTCTCAAGAGATCCTGTGGTGGCGATAGATGAGCTGGGATTGAAGGTGGTGGCTAATGTCCTCTCGAGAGATCCTGTGGTGGCGATAGATGAGCTGGGATTGAAGGTGGTGGCTGATGTCCTCGCGAGATCCTGTGGTGATAGATGAGCTGGGATTGAAGGTGGTGGCTGAAGTCCTCTCGAGACATCCTGTGGTGGAGATAGATGAGCTGGGATTGAAGGTGGTGGCTGATGTCCTCGCGAGATCCTGTGGTGATAGATGAGCTGGGATTGAAGGTGGTGGCTGAAGTCCTCTCGAGACATCCTGTGGTGGACATAGATGAGCTGGGATTGAAGGTGGTGGTTTACGTCCTCTCGAACCATCCTGTGCTGGACATAAATGAACTGGGATTGAAGGTGGTGGCTGATGTCCTCGCGAGATCCTGTGGTGATAGATGAGCTGGGATTGAAGGTGGTGGCTGAAGTCCTCTCGAGACATCCTGTGGTGGAGATAGATGAGCTGGGATTGAAGGTGGTGGCTGATGTCCTCGCGAGATCCTGTGGTGGCGATAGATGAGCTGGGATTGAAGGTGGTGGCTGATGTCCTCGCGAGATCCTTTGGTGATAGATGAGCTGGGATTGAAGGTGGTGGCTGAAGTCCTCTCGAGACATCCTGTGGTGGACATAGATGAGCTGGGATTGAAGGTGGTGGCTTACGTCCTCTCGAACCATCCTGTGCTGGACATAAATGAACTGGGATTGAAGGTGGTGACTGATGTCCTCTCGAGACATCCTGTGGTGGAGATAGATGAACTGGGATTGAAGGTGGTGGCTGATGTCCTTGCAAGACATCCTGTGGTGGACATAAATGAACTAGGATTGAAGGTGGTGGCTGATGTCCTCACGAGACATCCTGTGGTGGACATAGATGAGCTGGGATTGAAGGTGATGGCTAATGTCCTCTCGAGAGATCCTGTGGTGGCGATAGATGAACTGGGATTGAAGGTGGTGGCTGATGTCCTCGCGGGATCCTGTGGTGATAGATGAGCTGGGATTGAAGGTGGTGGCTGAAGTCCTCTCGAGACATCCTGTGGTGGACATAGATGAGCTGGGATTGAAGGTGGTGGCTTCCGTCCTCTCGAACCATCCTGTGGTGGACATAAATGAACTGGGATTGAAGGTGGTGACTGATGTCCTCTCGAGACATCCTGTGGTGGAGATAGATGAACTGGGATTGAAGGTGGTGGCTGATGTCCTTGCGAGACATCCTGCGGTGGACATAAATGAACTGGGATTGAAGGTGGTGGCTGATGTCCTCTCGAGACATCCTGTGGTGGACATAGATGAGCTGGGATTGAAGGTGATGCCTTATGCCCTCTGGAACCATCCTGTGGTGGACATAAATGAACTGGGATTGAAGGTGGTGGCTGATGTCCTCGCGAGGCATCCTGTGGTGATAGATGAGCTGGGATTGAAGGTGGTGGCTGATGTCCTCCTGAGACATCCTGTGGTGGCGATAGATGAACTGGGATTGAAGGTGGTGGCTTACGTCCTCTCGAACCATCCTGTGCTGGAAATAAATGAACTGGGATTGAAGGTGGTGACTGATGTCCTCTCGAGACATTCTGTGGTGGAGATAGATGAACTGGGATTGAAGGTGGTGGCTGATGTCCTTGCAAGACATCCTGTGGTGGACATAAATGAACTAGGATTGAAGGTGGTGGCTGATGTCCTCACGAGACATCCTGTGGTGGACATAGATGAGCTGGGATTGAAGGTGATGGCTAATGTCCTCTCAAGAGATCCTGTGGTGGCGATAGATGAACTGGGATTGAAGGTGGTGGCTGATGTCCTCGCGAGATCCTGCGGTGATAGATGAGCTGGGATTGAAGGTGGTGGCTTCCGTCCTCTCGAGACATCCTGTGGTGGACATAGATGAGCTGGGATTGAAGGTGGTGACTTCCGTCCTCTCGAACCATCCTGTGGTGGACATAAATGAACTGGGATTGAAGGTGGTGACTGATGTCCTCTCGAGACATCCTGTGGTGGAGATAGATGAACTGGGATTGAAGGTGGTGGCTGATGTCCTCGCGAGACATCCTGTGGTGGACATAAATGAACTGGGATTGAAGGTGGTGGCTGATGTCCTCTCGAGCCATCCTGTGGTGGACATAGATGAGCTGGGATTGAAGGTGATGCCTTATGCCCTCTGGAACCATCCTGTGGTGGACATAAATGAACTGGGATTGAAGGTGGTGGCTGATGTCCTCGCGAGGCATCCTGTGGTGATAGATGAGCTGGGATTGAAGGTGGTGGCTGATGTCCTCCTGAGACATCCTGTGGTGGCGATAGATGAACTGGGATTGAAGGTGGTGGCTGATGTCCTCCTGAGACATCCTGTGGTGGAGATAGATGAACTGGGATTGAAGGTGGTGGCTGATGTCCTCCTGAGACATCCTGTGGTGGCGATAGATGAACTGGGATTGAAGGTGGTGGCTGATGTCCTCGCGAGACATCCTGTGGTGGACATAAATGAACTGGGATAGAAGGTGTTGGTTGATGTCCTCTCGAGACATCCTGTTGTGATAGATGAGCTGGGATTGAAGGTGATGGTTTATGTCCTCTGGAACCATCCTGTGGTGAACATAAATGAACTAGGATTGAAGGTGGTGGCTGATGTCCTCACGAGACATCCTGTGGTGGAGATAGATGAACTGGGATTGAAGGTGGTGGCTGATGTCCTCACGAGACATTCTGTGGTGGAGATAGATTAACTGGGATTGAAGGTGGCGGCTGAAGTTCTCTCGAGACATCCTGTGGTGGAGATAGATGAACTGGGATTGAAGGTGGTGGCTGATGTCCTCGCGAGGCATCCTGTGGTGATAGATGAGCTGGGATTGAAGGTGGTGGCTTATGTCCTCTGGAACCATCCTGTGGTGGACATAAATGAACTGGGATTGAAGGTGGTGGCTGATGTCCTCACGAGACATCCTGTGGTGGAGATAGATGAACTGGGATTGAAGGTGGTGGCTGATGTCCTCGCGAGATATCCTGTGGTGGCGATAGATGAACTGGGATTGAAGGTGGTGGTTGATGTCCTCCTGAGACATCCTGTGGTGGAGAGAGATGAACTGGGATTGAAGGTGGTGGCTGATGTCCTCCTTAGACATCCTGTGGTGGCGATAGATGAACTGGGATTGAAGGTGGTGGCTGATGTCCTCGCGAGACATCCTGTGGTGATAGATGAGCTGGGATTGAAGGTGGTGGCTGATGTCCTCCTGTGGTGGCGATAGATGAACTGGGATTGAAGGTGGTGGCTGATGTCCTCGCAAGACATCCTGTGGTGATAGATGAGCTGGGATTGAAGGTGGTGGCTGATGTCCTCCTGAGACATCCTGTGGTGATAGATGAGCTGGGATTGAAGGTGGTGGCTGATGTCCTCCTGAGACATCCTGTGGTGGCGATAGATGAACTGGAATTGAAGGTGGTGGCTGATGTCCTCGCAAGACATCCTGTGGTGATAGATGAGCTGGGATTGAAGGTGGTGGCTGATGTCCTCCTGAGACATCCTGTGGTGGCGATAGATGAACTGGGATTGAAGGTGGTGGCTGATGTCCTCCTGAGACATCCTGTGGTGGATATAGATGAACTGGGATTGAAGGTGGTGGCTGATGTCCTCCTGAGACATCCTGTGGTGGTGATAGATGAACTGGGATTGAAGGTGGAGGCTGAGTCCTCGCGAGACATTCTGTGGTGGACATAAATGAACTGGGATAGAAGGTGGTGGTTGATGTCCTCTCGAGACATCCTGTGGAGATAGATGAGCTGGGATTGAAGGTGGTGGCTGAAGTCCTCTCGAGACATCCTGTGGTGGACATAGATGAGCAGATGAGCTGGGATTGAAGGTGATGGCTCATGTCATCTGGAACCATCCTGTGGTGGACATAAATGAACTGGGATTGAAGGTGGTGGCTGATGTCCTTGCGAGGCATCCTGTGGTGATAGATGAGCTGGGATTGAAGGTGGTGGCTTATGTCCTCTAGAACCATCCTGTGGTGGACATAAATGAACTGGGATTGAAGGTGGTGGCTGATGTCCTCACGAGACATCCTGTGGTGGAGATAGATGAACTGGGATTGAAGGTGGTGGCTGATGTCCTCGCGAGACATCCTGTGGTGGCGATAGATGAACTGGGATTGAAGGTGGTGGCTGATGTCCTCCTGAGACATCCTGTGGTGGAGAGAGATGAACTGGGATTGAAGGTGGTGGCTGATGTCCTCCTGAGACATCCTGTGGTGGCGATAGATGAACTGGGATTGAAGGTGGTGGCTGATGTCCTCGCGAGACATCCTGTGGTGATAGATGAGCTGGGATTGAAGGTGGTGGCCGATGTCCTCCTGAAACATCCTGTGCTGGCGATAGATGAACTGGGATTGAAGGTGGTGGCTGATGTCCTCCTGAGACATCCTGTGGTGATAGATGAGCTGGGATTGAAGGTGGTGGCTGATGTCCTCCTGAGACATTCTGTGGTGGCGATAGATGAACTGGGATTGAAGGTGGTGGCTGATGTCCTCCTGAGACATCCTGTGGTGGAGATAGATGAACTGGGATTGAAGGTGGTGGCTGATGTCCTCCTGAGACATCCTGTGGTGGCGATAGATGAACTGGGATTGAAGGTGGTGGCTGATGTCCTTGCGAGACATCCTGTGGTGGACACAAATTAACTGGGATAGAAGGTGGTGGTTGATGTCCTCTCGAGACATCCTGTGGTGATAGATGAGCTGGGATTGAAGGTGGTGGCTGAAGTCCTCTCGAGACATCCTGTGGTGGACATAGATGAGCTGGGATTGAAGGTGATGCCTTATGCCCTCTGGAACCATCCTGTGGTGGACATAAATGAACTGGGATTGAAGGTGGTGGCTGATGTCCTCGCGAGGCATCCTGTGGTGATAGATGAGCTGGGATTGAAGGTGGTGGCTGATGTCCTCCTGAGACATCCTGTGGTGGCGATAGATGAACTGGGATTGAAGGTGGTGGCTTACGTCCTCTCGAACCATCCTGTGCTGGACATAAATGAACTGGGATTGAAGGTGGTGACTGA
The DNA here is from genome assembly GCF_040938575.1 of Ambystoma mexicanum. NCBI lineage: Eukaryota > Metazoa > Chordata > Amphibia > Caudata > Ambystomatidae > Ambystoma > Ambystoma mexicanum. The sequence continues at coordinate 1,438,634,280 of NC_090924.1, forward strand.
TGTCCTCTCGAGACATCCTGTGGTGGAGATAGGTGAACTGGGATTGAAGGTGGTGGCTGATGTCCTTGCAAGACATCCTGTGGTGGACATAAATGAACTAGGATTGAAGGTGGTGGCTGATGTCCTCACGAGACATCCTGTGTTGGACATAGATGAGCTGGGATTGAAGGTGATGGCTAATGTCCTCTCGAGAGATCCTGTGGTGGCGATAGATGAACTGGGATTGAAGGTGGTGGCTGATGTCCTCGCGAGATCCTGCGGTGATAGATGAGCTGGGATTGAAGGTGGTGGCTTCTGTCCTCTCGAGACATCCTGTGGTGGACATAGATGAGCTGGGATTGAAGGTGGTGGCTTCCGTCCTCTCGAACCATCCTGTGGTGGACATAAATGAACTGGGATTGAAGGTGGTGACTGATGTCCTCTCGAGACATCCTGTGGTGGAGATAGATGAACTGGGATTGAAGGTGGTGGCTGATGTCCTCGCGCGACATCCTGTGGTGGACATAAATGAACTGGGATTGAAGGTGGTGGCTGATGTCCTATCCTGTGGTGGACATAGATGAGCTGGGATTGAAGGTGATGCCTTATGCCCCCTGGAACCATCCTGTGGTGGACATAAATGAACTGGGATTGAAGGTGGTGGCTGATGTCCTAGCGAGGCATCCTGTGGTGATAGATGAGCTGGGATTGAAGGTGGTGGCTGATGTCCTCCTGAGACATCCTGTGGTGGCGATAGATGAACTGGGATTGAAGGTGGTGGCTGATGTCCTCCTGAGACATCCTGTGGTGGAGATAGATGAACTGGGATTGAAGGTGGTGGCTGATGTCCTCCTGAGACATCCTGTGGTGGCGATAGATGAACTGGGATTGAAGGTGGTGGCTGATGTCCTCGCGAGACATCCTGTGGTGGACATAAATGAACTGGTATAGAAGGTGTTGGTTGATGTCCTCTCGAGACATCCTGTGGTGATAGATGAGCTGGGATTGAAGGTGATGGCTTATGTCCTCTGGAACCATCCTGTGGTGGACATAAATGAACTGGGATTGAAGGTGGTGGCTGATGTCCTCACGAGACATTCTGTGGTGGAGATAGATTAACTGGGATTGAAGGTGGCGGCTGAAGTTCTCTCGAGACATCCTGTGGTGGAGTTAGATGAACTGGGATTGAAGGTGGCGGCTGATTTCCTCGCGAGGCATCCTGTGGTGATAGATGACCTGGGATTGAAGGTGGTGGCTTATGTCCTCTGGAACCATCCTGTGGTGGACATAAATGAACTGGGATTGAAGGTGGTGGCTGATGTCCTCACGAGACATCCTGTGGTGGAGATAGATGAACTGGGATTGAAGGTGGTGGCTGATGTCCTCGCGAGATATCCTGTGGTGGCGATAGATGAACTGGGATTGAAGGTGGTGGTTGATGTCCTCCTGAGACATCCTGTGGTGGAGAGAGATGAACTGGGATTGAAGGTGGTGGCTGATGTCCTCCTGAGACATCCTGTGGTGGCGATAGATGAACTGGGATTGAAGGTGGTGGCTGATGTCCTCACGAGACATCCTGTGGTGATAGATGAGCTGGGATTGAAGGTGGTGGCTGATGTCCTCCTGTGGTGGCGATAGATGAACTGGGATTGAAGGTGGTGGCTGATGTCCTCGCAAGACATCCTGTGGTGATAGATGAGCTGGGATTGAAGGTGGTGGCTGATGTCCTCCTGAGACATCCTGTGGTGATAGATGAGCTGGGATTGAAGGTGGTGGCTGATGTCCTCCTGAGACATCCTGTGGTGGCGATAGATGAACTGGAATTGAAGGTGGTGGCTGATGTACTCGCAAGACATCCTGTGGTGATAGATGAGCTGGGATTGAAGGTGGTGGCTGATGTCCTCCTGAGACATCCTTTGGTGGCGATAGATGAACTGGGATTGAAGGTGGTGGCTGATGTCCTCCTGAGACATCCTGTGGTGGATATAGATGAACTGGGATTGAAGGTGGTGGCTGATGTCCTCGCGAGACATTCTGTGGTGGACATAAATGAACTGGGATAGAAGGTGGTGGTTGATGTCCTCTCGAGACATCCTGTGGTGATAGATGAGCTGGGATTGAAGGTGGTGGCTGAAGTCCTCTCGAGACATCCTGTGGTGGACATAGATGAGCTGGGATTGAAGGTGATGGCTTATGTCATCTGGAACCATCCTGTGGTGGACATAAATGAACTGGGATTGAAGGTGGTGGCTGATGTCCTTGCGAGGCATCCTGTGGTGATAGATGAGCTGGGATTGAAGGTGGTGGCTTATGTCCTCTAGAACCATCCTGTGGTGGACATAAATGAACTGGGATTGAAGGTGGTGGCTGATGTCCTCACGAGACATCCTGTGGTGGAGATAGATGAACTGGGATTGAAGGTGGTGGCTGATGTCCTCGCGAGACATCCTGTGGTGGCGATAGATGAACTGGGATTGAAGGTGGTGGCTGATGTCCTCCTGAGACATCCTGTGGTGGAGAGAGATGAACTGGGATTGAAGGTGGTGGCTGATGTCCTCCTGAGACATCCTGTGGTGGCGATAGATGAACTGGGATTGAAGGTGGTGGCTGATGTCCTCGCGAGACATCCTGTGGTGATAGATGAGCTGGGATTGAAGGTGGTGGCCGATGTCCTCCTGAGACATCCTGTGCTGGCGATAGATGAACTGGGATTGAAGGTGGTGGCTGATGTCCTCCTGAGACATCCTGTGGTGATAGATGAGCTGGGATTGAAGGTGGTGGCTGATGTCCTCCTGAGACATCCTGTGGTGATAGATGAGCTGGGATTGAAGGTGGTGGCTGAAGTCCTCTCGAGACATCCTGTGGTGGACATAGATGAGCTGGGATTGAAGGTGATGCCTTATGACCTCTGGAACCATCCTGTGGTGGACATAAATGAACTGGGATTGAAGGTGGTGGCTGATGTCCTCGCGAGGCATCCTGTGGTGATAGATGAGCTGGGATTGAAGGTGGTGGCTGATGTCCTCCTGAGACATCCTGTAGTGGCGATAGATGAACTGGGATTGAAGGTGGTGGCTTACGTCCTCTCGAACCATCCTGTGCTGGACATAAATGAACTGGGATTGAAGGTGGTGACTGATGTCCTCTCGAGACATCCTGTGGTGGAGATAGGTGAACTGGGATTGAAGGTGGTGGCTGATGTCCTTGCAAGACATCCTGTGGTGGACATAAATGAACTAGGATTGAAGGTGGTGGCTGATGTCCTCACGAGATATCCTGTGTTGGACATAGATGAGCTGGGATTGAAGGTGATGGCTAATGTCCTCTCGAGAGATCCTGTGGTGGCGATAGATGAACTGGGATTGAAGGTGGTGGCTGATGTCCTCGCGAGATCCTGCGGTGATAGATGAGCTGGGATTGAAGGTGGTGGCTTCTGTCCTCTCGAGACATCCTGTGGTGGACATAGATGAGCTGGGATTGAAGGTGGTGGCTTCCGTCCTCTCGAACCATCCTGTGGTGGACATAAATGAACTGGGATTGAAGGTGGTGACTGATGTCCTCTCGAGACATCCTGTGGTGGAGATAGATGAACTGGGATTGAAGGTGGTGGCTGATGTCCTCGCGCGACATCCTGTGGTGGACATAAATGAACTGGGATTGAAGGTGGTGGCTGATGTCCTCTCGAGACATCCTGTGGTGGACATAGATGAGCTGGGATTGAAGGTGATGCCTTATGCCCCCTGGAACCATCCTGTGGTGGACATAAATGAACTGGGATTGAAGGTGGTGGCTGATGTCCTCGCGAGGCATCCTGTGGTGATAGATGAGCTGGGATTGAAGGTGGTGGCTGATGTCCTCCTGAGACATCCTGTGGTGGCGATAGATGAACTGGGATTGAAGGTGGTGGCTGATGTCCTCCTGAGACATCCTGTGGTGGAGATAGATGAACTGGGATTGAAGGTGGTGGCTGATGTCCTCCTGAGACATCCTGTGGTGGCGATAGATGAACTGGGATTGAAGGTGGTGGCTGATGTCCTCGCGAGACATCCTGTGGTGGACATAAATGAACTGGGATAGAAGGTGTTGGTTGATGTCCTCTCGAGACATCCTGTGGTGATAGATGAGCTGGGATTGAAGGTGATGGCTTATGTCCTCTGGAACCATCCTGTGGTGGACATAAATGAACTGGGATTGAAGGTGGTGGCTGATGTCCTCACGAGACATCCTGTGGTGGAGATAGATGAACTGGGATTGAAGGTGGTGGCTGATGTCCTCACGAGACATTCTGTGGTGGAGATAGATTAACTGGGATTGAAGGTGGCGGCTGAAGTTCTCTCGGACATCCTGTGGTGGAGATAGATGAACTGGGATTGAAGGTGGCGGCTGATGTCCTCGCGAGGCATCCTGTGGTGATAGATGAACTGGGATTGAAGGTGGTGGCTTATGTCCTCTGGAACCATCCTGTGGTGGACATAAATGAACTGGGATTGAAGGTGGTGGCTGATGTCCTCACGAGACATCCTGTGGTGGAGATAGATGAACTGGGATTGAAGGTGGTGGCTGATGTCCTCGCGAGATATCCTATGGTGGCGATAGATGAACTGGGATTGAAGGTGGTGGTTGATGTCCTCCTGAGACATCCTGTGGTGGAGAGAGATGAACTGGGATTGAAGGTGGTGGCTGATGTCCTCCTGAGACATCCTGTGGTGGCGATAGATGAACTGGGATTGAAGGTGGTGGCTGATGTCCTCGCGAGACATCCTGTGGTGATAGATGAGCTGGGATTGAAGGTGGTGGCTGATGTCCTCCTGTGGTGGCGATAGATGAACTGGGATTGAAGGTGGTGGCTGATGTCCTCGCAAGACATCCTGTGGTGATAGATGAGCTGGGATTGAAGGTGGTGGCTGATGTCCTCCTGAGACATCCTGTGGTGATAGATGAGCTGGGATTGAAGGTGGTGGCTGATGTCCTCCTGAGACATCTTGTGGTGGCGATAGATGAACTGGAATTGAAGGTGGTGGCTGATGTACTCGCAAGACATCCTGTGGTGATAGATGAGCTGGGATTGAAGGTGGTGGCTGATGTCCTCCTGAGACATCCTGTGGTGGCGATAGATGAACTGGGATTGAAGGTGGTGGCTGATGTCCTCCTGAGACATCCTGTGGTGGATATAAATGAACTGGGATTGAAGGTGGTGGCTGATGTCCTCCTGAGACATCCTGTGGTGGTGATAGATGAACTGGGATTGAAGGTGGTGGCTGAGTCCTCGCGAGACATTCTGTGGTGGACATAAATGAACTGGGATAGAAGGTGGTGGTTGATGTCCTCTCGAGACATCCTGTGGTGATAGATGAGCTGGGATTGAAGGTGGTGGCTGAAGTCCTCTCGAGACATCCTGTGGTGGACATAGATGAGCTGGGATTGAAGGTGATGGCTTATGTCATCTGGAACCATCCTGTGGTGGACATAAATGAACTGGGATTGAAGGTGGTGGCTGATGTCCTTGCGAGGCATCCTGTGGTGATAGATGAGCTGGGATTGAAGGTGGTGGCTTATGTCCTCTAGAACCATCCTGTGGTGGACATAAATGAACTGGGATTGAAGGTGGTGGCTGATGTCCTCACGAGACATCCTGTGGTGGAGATAGATGAACTGGGATTGAAGGTGGTGGCTGATGTCCTCGCGAGACATCCTGTGGTGGCGATAGATGAACTGGGATTGAAGGTGGTGGCTGATGTCCTCCTGAGACATCCTGTGGTGGAGAGAGATGAACTGGGATTGAAGGTGGTGGCTGATGTCCTCCTGAGACATCCTGTGGTGGCGATAGATGAACTGGGATTGAAGGTGGTGGCTGATGTCCTCGCGAGACATCCTGTGGTGATAGATGAGCTGGGATTGAAGGTGGTGGCCGATGTCCTCCTGAGACATCCTGTGCTGGCGATAGATGAACTGGGATTGAAGGTGGTGGCTGATGTCCTCCTGAGACATCCTTTGGTGATAGATGAGCTGGGATTGAAGGTGGTGGCTGATGTCCTCCTGAGACATCCTGTGGTGGCGATAGATGAACTGGGATTGAAGGTGGTGGCTGATGTCCTCCTGAGGCATCCTGTGGTGGAGATAGATGAACTGGGATTGAAGGTGGTGGCTGATGTCCTCCTGAGACATCCTGTGGTGGCGATAGATGAACTGGGATTGAAGGTGGTGGCTGATGTCCTCGCGAGACATCCTGTGGTGGACATAAATGAACTGGGATAGAAGGTGGTGGTTGATGTCCTCTCGAGACATCCTGTGGTGATAGATGAGCTGGGATTGAAGGTGGTGGCTGAAGTCCTCTCGAGTCATCCTGTGGTGGAAATAGATGAGCTGGGATTGAAGGTGATGGCTTATGTCCTCTGGAACCATCCTGTGGTGGACATAAATGAACTGGGATTGAAGGTGGTGGCTGATTTCCTCACGAGACATCCTGTGGTGGAGATAGATGAACTGGGATTGAAGGTGGTGGCTGAGTCCTCGCAAGACATTCTGTGGTGGACATAAATGAACTGGGATAGAAGGTGGTGGTTGATGTCCTCTCGAGACATCCTGTGGTGATAGATGAGCTGGGATTGAAGGTGGTGGCTGAAGTCCTCTCGAGACATCCTGTGGTGGACATAGATGAGCTGGGATTGAAGGTGATGACTTATGTCATCTGGAACCATCCTGTGGTGGACATAAATGAACTGGGATTGAAGGTGGTGGCTGATGTCCTCACGAGACATCCTGTGGTGGAGATAGATGAACTGGGATTGAAGGTGCTGGCTGATGTCCTCACGAGACATCCTGTGGTGGAGATAGATTAACTGGGATTGAAGGTGGTGGCTGAAGTTCTCTCGAGACATCCTGTGGTGGAGATAGATGAACTGGGCTTGAAGGTGGTGGCTGATGTCCTCGCGAGGCATCCTGTGGTGATAGATGAGCTGGGATTGAAGGTGGTGGCTTATATCCTCTGGAACCATCCTGTGGTGGACATAAATGAACTGGGATTGAAGGTGGTGGCTGATGTCCTCACGAGACATCCTGTGGTGGAGATAGATGAACTGGGATTGAAGGTGGTGGCTGATGCCCTCGCGAGACATCCTGTGGTGGCGATAGATGAACTGGGATTGAAGGTGGTGGCTGATGTCCTCCTGAGACATCCTGTGGTGGAGAGAGATGAACTGGGATTGAAGGTGGTGGCTGATGTCCTCCTGAGACATCCTGTGGTGGCGATAGATGAACTGGGATTGAAGGTGGTGGCTGATGTCCTCGCGAGACATCCTGTGGTGATAGATGAGCTGGGATTGAAGGTGGTGGCTGATGTCCTCCTGAGACATCCTGTGGTGGCGATAGATGAACTGGGATTGAAGGTGGTGGCTGATGTCCTCCTGAGACATCCTGTGGTGGAGATAGATGAACTGGGATTGAAGGTGATGGCTGATGTCCTCCTGAGACATCCTGTGGTGGCGATAGATGAACTGGGATTGAAGGTGGTGGCTGATGTCCTTGCGAGACATCCTGTGGTGGACATAAATGAACTGGGATAGAAGGTGGTGGTTGATGTCCTCTCGAGACATCCTGTGGTGATAGATGAGCTGGGATTGAAGGTGGTGGCTGAAGTCCTCTCGAGACATCATGTGGTGGACATAGATAAGCTGCGATTGAAGGTGATGGCTTATGTCCTCTGGAAGCATCCTGTGGTGGACATAAATGAACTGGGATTGAAGGTGGTGGCTGATTTCCTCACGTGACATCCTGTGGTGGAGATAGATGAACTGGGATTGAAGGTGGTGGCTGATGTCCTCGCGAGACATCCTGTGGTGGACATCGATGAACTGGGTTTGAAGGTGGTGGATGATGTCCTCTCGAGACATCCTGTGGTGAAGATAGAGGTGGAGACAGTGTTGGAGATAGATGAACTGGGATTGAAGGTGGTGGCTGATGTCCTCTCGAGAGATCCTCTGGTGGAATTAGAGGTGGAGACAGTGTTGGAGATTGATGAACTGGGTTTGAAGGTGGTGGATGATGATGTCAAGGGCATTGTTGTAGCTGAGGAACGTCTGTAAGAGAGTGAGTAGTTGAAAAAATGTCAAGAGGATGAGATTTTTCAACAGGTCAAAAGTTGGATACAGAACAAGTGGATTTTGGAAATTCAGGCCACGGGTGATGCCCTAAAGGATTACAAAAGGGTGAAGCAGGAATTCAGTTTGGATGTGGAATTTTTTTGTCGTGGTCAGAGGTTACTTTTTCAGAGTGGTATGATGGAGAAGGTAGTGGAGTTGGGTCACAAATCCCACATGGGAATGTGTAGAACAAAGTCCATGATCAGGTTGGACTTTTGGTGGCCGCACGTGGATAGGTTTATTGAAGCGCGAGTCAAAGGATGTCTCAGTGTAGTTATTTTAATGTTAATGTTAAAGGATATTTGTACCGCTCACTATCACCACCGGAGTGGTCCCCTGGCGCTCTTTATTGTGACAAGGTTTTAGTGACAAGGGTTACACACATGGTGATTCCACAGGTGCACAACGTGCCTTTGGAGTCCATTGCTTCCGTTACACGTTAGAGGTGCCAGAGATAGCTATGTCATAGTTGTCATGGATTTGCTTTCTAAATAGCCAGAAGTGGGTGTAGTTAAGGACATCACATCCAGGAATGTGATTACGTTTCTGGAAAATGTGTTTTGGAGGGAAGGTTGGCCCACATACATGATTAGTGACAATGGACCTCAATTTGTGTCTAATGAATTTCAAAGGTGGCTGGGAGAGAAGGGAGTGGTATCCAAAAAAGCAGCGGGATATCATCCACAAAGCAACGGGTGCGTAGAACGCTTCAATAGGACTGTCATGGATGGAATTCGATTTTCGGTTCAAAGTGGAAGGGATTGGCAAAAGGAGATGATTTGGAGGGTGTTCCCATCCCTCAAGTGGTGTGTCTCCTTTTGAACTCATGAGGGGTCAAAATCCCAATACTTTGCTTACGCCAGGATTGATGTCTCATTCAAGGATGGTGAAGTTAGATGTCGGAAGGGTTCTTGAGAGGGTGAATGAGTGTGGGGCACTGTCCAAGAGTTGGTATGATGCCAGATATGGGGGAAAACTTAGTGAGATTGTGTTAGTCGTTGTGTACCTTGCTTTTCAGAACCACCCAATAACTACACACTCATTGTTAGCTTTGGAAACATTAAAAGCTCACATTTATTTACATATTTCCAAACGCAACATGTTTTGTATCAGTGCGCTCCACTGAATTAACAAAGAGGCTTATGTTATTAACAGCTGGTGGACTTTGCCAGGTGGGCCTGTCTTCACATTCCATCAAGGAAATTAATTAAACGAGTAAAGCAATGGATGAGCCGAGAACCCGTTGATCCAGTGTCAGTGATGCAGCCTTGCATGGATCAGAAGGAAGCTGGATGAACAGCAAGCATTGCTTTATGCAGCTGGTAGATGGTCAGGATGATGATTACATCACAAGGCTTCAAGGGGTGGCCCCAGGCGTCCTCCATCTCTGCCCTCCATTCCAAATCTGCTCTTGGAGCCCACATCAGCCATGCCTCCCCGTTCTGCCTCCTGCGGCCTTCCGGCCAATACGGCATAACAATATTCCATCGCAGGTTATTCCATCGAGGGAGAATTCGTCGATTGTTTACCACCGCATTTTAGCGCAAATGTATATGTGGGGGGGAGGGTTAGGGTAATAATAAGGGTAGGGTGGGATTTGGGGTGACTGTGGGAGGTGCACAAGAGGGAGCAGATGATGCAATAGATGAAATAGAGGTTGCTGCTGTAACCGCTTACACCTCTCCCTCAATGAGGCCAATGCTCTGTTGACCCCCTTCTCTTTTTTTGAGGTGCCATACCCCGTTTCCCTATCACTGCCTCTTGCACCTCTCTAATCCTTTCCTCTTTGATATGATATAAGTCATTTATAACGTGCCTGGACATAGGTGTTTCTAGGCGCGACAAGACATGGGAGGGAAGACAGAGGGAGGACAAGACAGACGATCTTACTAGGCCTTGTGTCGTTCAGATCGTGCAAGTGCAGAACACAAAGTGCAGGGGATGGAGGATGAGGGAAGTGCAAGGGGGAGGGGAAAGTTCAATCAGGGCAGCATTGCTCTGAATAAGTGCACCCAGAACAGCTCGGCTCTGGGTAAGTGCAAAGAGGCTGGGGATACAGCAGGTACCCTCTCTTTTCTTATTTCATCATCTATCCTGGTAAGCATCCGGGCCCCCGTCTTGCCCTCCCAGCAGTCTTCTACCCATTACTCGACTCGTCCTCTGTCTTCTCCCTTCTGCCGCCATGCACTTTTGCTGCCTCACCACATCACGCCTCTCTCCTTTGGTCCTGCAGGTGCCTCCCTCTTTCTTCCTGGACACAGCCTTGTGGTTGAGGAGTTCACCATGAAGACTCCTGCACCATTCAGAGAGGGTCATCGGAGAGGACGATGAGCAGCACAGCAGTCCTTTGCCTGCTTTCTGTTGACTTGTTCCTTGCATGCGGTAAGTCCAGGCCTTGTGTCTTCAGCGCATACATGTACCATCGCCTGCCCTTGTATGGACATCAAACCGCGCCACTTCATAAGGGTATAATTCTGATCCCAGCAGTACTACTACTATGCCTGCGGGCTCCGGCGCATTATAAAGAAATAAACATAAAAATCAACAAACTGTGACAAGTTCCCACGCACTTGCTTGTCCGCGGGTTTGGCTCTTTCAGCGGATTCCGCCCTATACCCAATATGTGGCGGAGATGGTCAAATTAATGGCTGCTTGTGTGTAGGGCAGGTTTTTAGAAAACAGATCCCCAAGGGTTTTGTCGCCCAACACCAGACGCATGCTGACATACTAGAAGGCTCTCCACTTGACTGTGCACTTGAGCAGCGTCAGCAACAGCGGCCATCATTTCATAAATGGCCGCCAAGAACTCCCCATTGTTTTCCATGGGCTGCTGTTGACAGTTATATTAATAGTTTTTTATACTGCAACAATCACCACCGTAGTAGTCTAACAGACTAGTCCAGAGAGCGGCCTATTGTGTCCCTGCCAGAGACATCCAGACCTTAGTCTGCAACAGAAGAGAACATGGCAGTAGTGGAGGGGAAAGCCTGGTGTCCCCTGGTTTCACCGGTTTGGGTCCATTTGGCCTAAACAATTGACCTAATCACATTTGATCGAATTTATTTGACCTTTTTTGGTCTAAAAAGCCAGGGAAGACCCCAGCAATGGGGATCGACTTGGTGTTTCAAGGCAGAGTTTGGTTTTCTCACACGTGTGCCGGAGCTCTGGTGAGGGATTCCCGCACCAGTGCAAGTTCTCTGAATACCACTGTGGATCCTAACAGTGTACCCCCTCACCGGAATGGGGGTGTAAGCACTGCACCTTCAATACATGAAGACACCTTACTGGAATCCAGCACAGGGGTAATGTGTCGCTGATCCTCCGTTGGCGCTGCACCTCAGATCCCAGCCCACAGAGGCACTTGAGTTGAGTTTGAAATGGTGTATATTGTGAAGCATCCCCTCTGCACGTCAGAGTAGAGGTGGGCAGCACCTGGTGTTGATTGCGAAGCCTCCCCTCTGCACGTCAGAGTAGGGGTGGGCAGTTCCTGGTGTATATTGTGAAGCACCCACTCTGCACCTCGGAGTAGAGGTGGGCAGTGCCTGCTGCTGATTGTGAAGCATCCCCTCTTCACGTCAGAGTAGAGGTGGGCAGTTCCTGGTGTATATTGTGAAGCATCCCCTCTGCACGTCAGAGTTGAGGTGGGCAGTTCCTGGTGTATATTGTGTTGCATCCCCTCTTCACGTCGGAGTAGAGGTGGGCAGTACCTGGTGTTGATTGTGAAGCCTCCCCTCTGCACGTCAGAGTAGGGGTGGGCAGTTCCTGGTGTATATTGTGAAGCACCCACTCTGCACCTCGGAGTAGAGGTGGGCAGTGCCTGGTGCTGATTGTGAAGCATCCCCTCTTCACGTCAGAGTAGAAGTGGGCAGTTCCTGGTGTATATTGTGACGCATCCCCTCTGCACGTCAGAGTTGAGGTGGGCAGTTCCTGGTGTATATTGTGAAGCATCCCCTCTTCACATCAGAGTAGAGGTGGGCAGTTCCTGGTGTATATTGTGCAGCATCCCCTCTGCACGTCAGAGTTGAGGTGGGCAGTTCGTGGTGTATATTGTGAAGCATCCCCTCTTCACGTCAGAGTAGAGGTGGGCAGTTCCTGGTGTAGCATCCCCTCTTCACGTCAGAGTAGAGGTGGGCAGTTCCTGGTGTATATTGTGAAGCACCTGGTGTTGATTGCGAAGCATTCCCTCTTCACGTCAGAGTAAAGTTTGGCAGTACCTGGTGTTGATTGCGAAGCATCCCTCTGCACCTCAGAGTAGAGTTAGGAAGTTCTTTGTGTTGATTGTGAAGCATCCCCTCTGCACGTCAGAGTAGAGTTGGGCAGTTCTTTGTGTTGATTGTGAAGCATCCCATCTGCACGTCAGAGTAGAGTTGGGCAGTTCTTTGTGTTGATTCTGAAGCAACCCCTCTGCACGTCAGAGTAGAGATAGGCAGTTCTTGGTGTTGATTGGGAAGCATCCCCTCTGCACGTCAGAGTAGAGTTGGGAGTTCTTGGTGTTGATTGGGAAGCATCCCCTCTGCAAGTCAGAGTAGAGTTAGGAAGTTCTTTGTGTTGATTGTGAAGCATCCCCTCTGCACGTCAGAGTAGAGTTGGGCAGTTCTTTGTGTTGATTGTGAAGCATCCCCTCTGCACGTCAGAGTAGAGTTGGGCAGTTTGTCGTGTTGATTGGGAAGCATCCCCTCTGCACGTCAGAGTAGAGTTGGGCAGTTCTTTGTGTTGATAGTTTTTTAAAAATGTTTTAATTTGATTGAGTTGCGACGCAACTTTTCAAATATTTGAACACATACAAAAAGAAGAAACAATTTTCATTTAGGCTTACAATATGATTAAAATATAGATAAAATAAACCCACTTCACACTTCAATGAATCCACACATAATACATAATACATGATGCATGATACCTGGGTACAAATAAATTTCATCCTTATAAAATACGACCTACTACAGAATAAACATAGAATACAAAATACAGTTCTCACTCCCATAATACAAGCCTCCGTCATCCCCTTCTCTGCTTTCCCTTCCACAACAAAGTATATGCAGTGAAGAAGAAGAAGAAGTCACTCGGGGAGTACTTTAGCACTTGGGGTCGTCCACCATTGCCAGGCGCATACATCACCAGTTTATATTAGTGAGTTTATCGCCGCACATCTTAATGGATGTCTTCTCCACGTGGAAGAACCAGTCTTACAAATTGACTATTGCAATCTGTACCCTTTCTCTTGGATTTGAGAACAGCATTTGCCATTTTTGCTCTCCTGAGACCTGAGTATGAATTGCAAACACATTCTGAAAACATCTTGCCCGAGCCATCTTTAAAGTTACACACTCGACCAACAGATGTTGAAGCGTTTCCTTTTGGCGTGCATCTAAGCAATATCTACAGTAATTTCGTTCTGTAGGGATCAATTTGCGCCTACACAGGACATCGCGAGTGCCCCATAAGTTAAATCTAAACCTTAGGAACTCTGCCCGAATGGCTGGCGACGGGCATTTCACCAAGTATGGGGCCATCATTCCATAAGGTTTTACGGCAAAAGCCCAGTTGTTAAAGTCTTTATAGTGTGTGCACTTAGATAGGGTCCTTGGCCAGTCTACACGATAGCTCTTCACCTTCGCGCGTTCCGGATTCAGGATCAACAATTCAAGTGTTACATCAGCCTCCACCAAGTAATTTAATACACACTTCCACCAATTCCTGGGGAATGTATTTCTAGATTTTAACAGGGCAGAAGCAAGGACCTCTAGGATAGAGCCACTATTTACACCTAACAAACACTTGCGTAGCAGGGCGCATTGTCTCCATCCTGCCTGTGGATAATAGGATGACAACCCCAATTCATCGCGTATCAACGCAATCGGAACCGCATTGGGCAAGCTTAGAATCTCCTTCCAGTACCTTGACTCTAAGGCCTCCCATGGATGGATTCTATATAGCAACTTACCCTCAACGCCATATAGCATAATCGGGACCACTTTCATTTTATAGAAAGCCACCACATGTTTCAGGGAAAATTTACCAAATTTTTTAATTAAAATTCTGGACTGGGAAATTAAATGCTGTAATTTATTCTGACCCATATCAACCTCATCATCCTTACGTTGCCTATTAGTGATCTCCACCCCCAGATATTTATAGTGGGACACCTTTGCCAATTTAACATCTTGGATTGACCATGAAAGCAAGGGGTGTAGACTCTGAGGTGCCAAAGTGGGACTACAAGATATTACTTGAGATGTGGAAACATTAATGTTCAATTTATTTCCACAAACATAATCCCCTAAACTTTCTAGCATGTGGTGTAGACCTTGTGGCGTTTGTGACAATAATACCAGGTCGTCCGCATATAGCAGGTAAGGGATATGCTACTCACCAATCATCAGAGGATCTCGCTTGCAATTCAGGAATTCATGTCCTAAGTCAATAATGAAGAAATTAAACAAGAACGCTGCCAATGCTCATCCTTGTTTTAAGCCACGTTGGGTCTCAATTTCCAGTGATAACTTCCCATCTAAACTAATGCGCACTTGCATCGCTGTTTTTGAGTGAAACAAGATAATCAGGGACAAAAGTGAGGTTGGGCACTCATATGCTTCCAATTTTTGAAACAGCAGATCTCTATCAACAGAATCGAATGCTCCTTTAAAGTCAATAAACCCCATATACAGGGGTTGCTATCTTTCAGCCTGCTGCGCTTTGATCAAATTCAACATTATTATGTTTGGAATGGTTCCTAGTCCCTTTACGAAACCGGTTTGCAGTGGGTCTGTTAGTTTTTTAGACCTCACCCATGTTTGTAGTTTCCTGAGGATTAGCCGACAATACAATTTCCCTGGTACATCAAGCAGAGAGATGGGCCTATAACTGCTCGGATCTTGTCTGTCCCCTTTTTTGTATATGGGAATAGTGATCGCCTGAGTCTACGAGCTGGGCAATCTCTGAGTTACATTTACTAATAGGAAGATTTTATACAAAACAGCCACCCATAACTCAGGACATGTTTTCAATTCAAAATAAGACAGACCGTCAGGACCTCTTGCTTTTGAGTTGGTGGCAGTTTTAATCAGGAATAAAATGTTGCTAGGTAAAAATCCAAGTGGAAGGTCGCCGAGGATCTGCGATATTCAGAGCACTCCTTGGGAACTGGGCGGGCATTGAGCTGAGAGAAGTGGGCTACCCACTTCTGAGTTTGCACTGCACTCACCTGCAAAACTATCTGTGACGCAGCAGCAGAATGATTTATGGAAGACCACATTTTCGCAATGTTCTAACCCGCTAACATTTTTAACATATTAGCTCCATCCTCCTGGAACAGAGCCGCCCGATGACCTCTAACCCAATTTCTATATGCGGTTTTCAATCTAGTGGCAAGAGTTTTCCTAACATTAGCAGGTGCCTTTTGAACCGCTCTAAGTTCAGCACAAAGTCTCGCTTTCTTTTCTTTCACCTCCTTGTTATAAACATGGAGATGTGGTGTAGTTTGCTTTCCTTTGCTGCCTTGTGGCTGACACACCTGAATTAGATCAGGACGTGCATTAGTACCATTTCCTACCAATAAGGCATAGTCAGGGCGATTGTGAAGCATCCCCTCTGCACGTCAGAGTAGAGGTTGGCGGTTCCTGGTGTATATTGTGAAGCATCCCCTCTGCACGTCAGAGCAGAGTTAGGCAGTTCTTTGTGTTGATTGTCAAGCATCCCCTCTGCACGTCCGAGTAGAGTTGGGCAGTTTTTGGTGCACGTCCGAGTAGAGTTGGGCAGTTCTTGGTGTTGATTGTGGTGCATCCCCTCTGCACGTCCGAGTAGAGTTGGGCAGTTCCTGGTGTTGATTGTGAAGCATCCCCTCTGCAGGTCAGAGTAGCGGTGGGCAGTTCCTGGTAGAGGTGGGCAGTTCCTGGTGTTGCTTGTGAAGCATCCCCTCTGCACGTCAGTGTAGCGGTGGGCAGTTCCTTGTAGAGGTTGGCAGTGCCTGGTGTTGCTTGTGAAGCATCCCCTCTGCACGTCCGAGTAGTGGTGGGCAGTTCCTGGTGTTGATTGTGGAGCATCCCCTCTGCACGTCAGAGTAGCGGTGGGCAGTTCCTGGTAGAGGTTGACAGTTCCTGGTGTTGCTTGTGAAGTATCCCCTGTGCACGTTATAGTAGCAGTGGGCAGTTCCTGGTGTATATTGTGAAGCATCCCCTCTGCACGTCAGAGTAGAGGTTGGCAGTTCCTGGTGTATATTGTGAAGCATCCCCTCTGCACGTCAGAGTAGAGGTTGGCAGTTCCTGGTGTATATTGTGAAGCATACCCTCTGCACGTCAGAGTAGGGGTGGGCAGTTCCTGGTAGAGGTGGGCAGTTCCTGGTGTTGCTTGTGAAGCATCGCCTCTGCACGTCAGAGTAGCAGTGGGCAGTTCCTGGTAGAGGTGGGCAGTGCCTGGTGTTGCTTGTGAAGCATCCCCTCTGCACGTCCGAGTAGCGGTGGGCAGTTCCTGGTGTTGATTGTGGAGCATCGCCTCTGCACGTCAGAGTAGCGGTGGGCAGTTCCTGGTAGAGGTGGGCAGTGCCTGGTGTTGCTTGTGAAGCATCCCCTCTGCACGTCCGAGTAGCGGTGGGCAGTTCCTGGTGTTGATTGTGAAGCAACCCCTCTGCATGTCATAGTAGCGGTGGGCAGTTCCTGGTGTTGATTGTGAAGCATCCCCTCTGCATTTCAAAGTAGAGGTTGGCAGTTCCTGGTAGAGGTGGGCAGTTCCTGGTGTTGCTTGTTAAGCATCCCCTCTGCACGTCAGAGTAGCAGTGGGCAGTTCCTGGTGTTGATTGTGAAGCATCCCATCTGCATGCCAGAGTAGAGGTTGGCAGTTCCTGGTAGAGGTGGGCAGTTCCTGGTGTTGCTTTTGAAGCATCCCCTCTGCACGTCAGAGTAGCGGTGGGCAGTTCCTGGTGTTGATTGTGAAGCATCCCCTCTGCACGTCAGAGTAGAGGTTGGCAGTTCCTGGTGTATATTGTGAAGCATCCCCTCTGCACGTCAGAGTAGAGGTGGGCAGTTCCTGGTGTATATTGTGAAGCATCCCCTCTGCACGTCAGAGTAGAGGTGGGCAGTTCCTGGTGTGGATTGTGAAGCATCCCCTCTGCACGTCAGAGTAGAGGTGGGCAGTTCCTGGTGTATATTGTGAAGCATCCCCTCTGCACGTCAGAGTAGAGGTGGGCAGTTCCTGGTGTATATTGTGAAGCATCCCCTCTGCACGTCAGAGTAGAGGTGGGCAGTTCCTGGTGTATATTGTGAAGCATCCCCTCTGCACGTCAGAGTAGAGGTGGGCAGTTCCTGGTGTATATTGTGAAGCATCCCCTCTGCCCGTCAGAGTAGAGGTTGGCAGTTCCTGGTGTATATTGTGAAGCATCCCCTCTGCACGTCAGAGTAGAGGTTGGCAGTTCCTGGTGTATATTGTGAAGCATCCCCTCTGCACGTCAGAGTAGCGGTGGGCAGTTCCTGGTGTATATTGTGAAGCATCCCATCTGCACGTCAGAGTAGAGGTTGGCAGTTCCTGGTGTATATTGTGAAGCATCCCCTCTGCACGTCAGAGTAGAGGTTGGCAGTTCCTGGTGTATATTGTGAAGCATCCCCTCTGCACGTCAGAGTAGCGGTGGGCAGTTCCTGGTGTATATTGTGAAGCATCCCCTCTGCACGTCAGAGTAGAGGTTGGCAGTTCCTGGTGTATATTGTGAAGCATCCCCTCTGCACGTCAGAGTAGAGGTTGGCAGTTCCTGGTGTATATTGTGAAGCATCCCCTCTGCACGTCAGAGTAGAGGTTGGCAGTTCCTGGTGTATATTGTGAAGCATCCCCTCTGCACGTCAGAGTAGAGGTTGGCAGTTCCTGGTGTATATTGTGAAGCATCCCCTCTGCACGTCAGAGTAGAGGTTGGCAGTTCCTGGTGTTGCTTGTGAAGCATCCCCTCTGCACGTCAGAGTAGAGGTTGGCAGTTCCTGGTGTATATTGTGAAGCATCCCCTCTGCACGTCAGAGTAGAGGTGGGCAGTTCCTGGTGTTGCTTGTGAAGCATCCCCTCTGCACGTCAGAGTAGAGGTGGGCAGTTCCTGGTGTATATTGTGAAGCATCCCCTCTGCACGTCAGAGTAGGGGTGGGCAGTTCCAGGTGCATATTGTGAAGCATCCCCTCTGCACGTCAGAGTAGAGGTGGGCAGTTCCTGGTGTATATTGTGAAGCATCCCCTCTGCACGTCAGAGTAGAGGTGGGAAGTTCCTGGTGTATATTGTGAAGCATCCCCTCTGCACGTCAGAGTAGAGGTGGGCAGTTCCTGGTGCTGATTGTGAAGCATCCCCTCTGCACGTCAGAGTAGAGGTGGGCAGTTCCTGGTGTATATTGTGAAGCATCCCCTCTGCACGTCAGAGTAGCGGTGGGCAGTTCCTGGTGTTGATTGTGAAGCAATCCCTCTGCACGTCAGAGTAGAGGTTGGCAGTTCCTGGTGTTGCTTGTGAAGCATCCCCTCTGCACGTTAGAGTAGAGGTTGGCAGTTCCGGGTGTATATTGTGAAGCATCCCCTCTGCACGTCAGAGTAGAAGGGCAGTTCCTGGTGTATATTGCGAAGCATCCCCTCTGCACGTCAGAGTAGATGTGGGCAGTTCCTGGTGTATATTGTGAAGCATCCCCTCTGCACGTCAGAGTAGAGGTGGGCAGTTCCTGGTGTATATTGTGAAGCATCCCCTCTGCACGTCAGAGTAGAGGTGGGCAGTTCCAGGTGTTGCTTGTGAAGCATCCCCTCTGCACGTCAGAGTAGGGGTGGGCAGTTCCAGGTGTATATTGTGAAGCATCCCCTCTGCACGTCAGAGTAGAGGTGGGCGGTTCCTGGTGTATATTGTGAAGCATCCCCTCTGCACGTCAGAGTAGAGGTGGGCGGTTCCTGGTGTATATTGTGAAGCATCCCCTCTGCACGTCAGAGTAGGGGTGGGCGGTTCCTGGTGTATATTGTGAAGCATCCCCTCTGCACGTCAGAGTAGGGGTGGGCGGTTCCTGGTGTATATTGTGAAGCATCCCCTCTGCACGTCAGAGCAGAGTTAGACAGTTCTTTGTGTTGATTGTCAAGCATCCCCTCTGCACGTCCGAGTAGAGTTGGGCAGTTTTTGGTGCACGTCCGAGTAGAGTTGGGCAGTTCTTGGTGTTGATTGTGGTGCATCCCCTCTGCACGTCCGCGTAGAGTTGGGCAGTTCCTGGTGTTGATTGTGAAGCATCCCCTCTGCACGTCAGAGTAGCGGTGGGCAGTTCCTCGTAGAGGTGGGCAGTTCCTGGTGTTGCTTGTGAAGCATCCCCTCTGCACGTCAGTGTAGCGGTGGGCAGTTCCTTGTAGAGGTTGGCAGTGCCTGGTGTTGCTTGTGAAGCATCCCCTCTGCACGTCCGAGTAGTGGTGGGCAGTTCCTGGTGTTGATTGTGGAGCATCCCCTCTGCACGTCAGAGTAGCGGTGGGCAGTTCCTGGTAGAGGTTGGCAGTTCCTGGTGTTGCTTGTGAAGTATCCCCTGTGCACGTTATAGTAGCAGTGGGCAGTTCCTGGTGTATATTGTGAAGCATCCCCTCTGCACGTCAGAGTAGAGGTTGGCAGTTCCTGGTGTATATTGTGAAGCATCCCCTCTGCACGTCAGAGTAGAGGTTGGCAGTTCCTGGTGTATATTGTGAAGCATACCCTCTGCACGTCAGAGTAGCGGTGGGCAGTTCCTGGTAGAGGTGGGCAGTTCCTGGTGTTGCTTGTGAAGCATCGCCTCTGCACGTCAGAGTAGCAGTGGGCAGTTCCTGGTAGAGGTGGGCAGTGCCTGGTGTTGCTTGTGAAGCATCCCCTCTGCACGTCCGAGTAGCGGTGGGCAGTTCCTGGTGTTGATTGTGGAGCATCGCCTCTGCACGTCAGAGTAGCGGTGGGCAGTTCCTGGTAGAGGTGGGCAGTGCCTGGTGTTGCTTGTGAAGCATCCCCTCTGCACGTCCGAGTAGCGGTGGGCAGTTCCTGGTGTTGATTGTGAAGCATCCCCTCTGCATGTCATAGTAGCGGTGGGCAGTTCCTGGTGTTGATTGTGAAGCATCCCCTCTGCATGTCAGAGTAGAGGTTGGCAGTTCCTGGTAGAGGTGGGCAGTTCCTGGTGTTGCTTGTTAAGCATCCCCTCTGCACGTCAGAGTAGCAGTGGGCAGTTCCTGGTGTTGATTGTGAAGCATCCCATCTGCATGCCAGAGTAGAGGTTGGCAGTTCCTGGTAGAGGTGGGCAGTTCCTGGTGTTGCTTGTGAAGCATCCCCTCTGCACGTCAGAGTAGCGGTGGGCAGTTCCTGGTGTTGATTGTGAAGCATCCCCTCTGCACGTCAGAGTAGAGGTTGGCAGTTCCTGGTGTATATTGTGAAGCATCCCCTCTGCACGTCAGAGTAGAGGTGGGCAGTTCCTGGTGTATATTGTGAAGCATCCCCTCTGCACGTCAGAGTAGAGGTGGGCAGTTCCTGGTGTGGATTGTGAAGCATCCCCTCTGCACGTCAGAGTAGAGGTGGGCAGTTCCTGGTGTATATTGTGAAGCATCCCCTCTGCACGTCAGAGTAGAGGTGGGCAGTTCCTGGTGTATATTGTGAAGCATCCACTCTGCACGTCAGAGTAGAGGTGGGCAGTTCCTGGTGTATATTGTGAAGCATCCCCTCTGCACGTCAGAGTAGAGGTTGGCAGTTCCTGGTGTATATTGTGAAGCATCCCCTCTGCCCGTCAGAGTAGAGGTTGGCAGTTCCTGGTGTATATTGTGAAGCATCCCCTCTGCACGTCAGAGTAGAGGTTGGCAGTTCCTGGTGTATATTGTGAAGCATTCCCTCTGCACGTCAGAGTAGCGGTGGGCAGTTCCTGGTGTATATTGTGAAGCATCCCCTCTGCACGTCAGAGTAGAGGTTGGCAGTTCCTGGTGTATATTGTGAAGCATACCCTCTGCACGTCAGAGTAGCGGTGGGCAGTTCCTGGTAGAGGTGGGCAGTTCCTGGTGTTGCTTGTGAAGCATCGCCTCTGCACGTCAGAGTAGCAGTGGGCAGTTCCTGGTAGAGGTGGGCAGTGCCTGGTGTTGCTTGTGAAGCATCCCCTCTGCACGTCCGAGTAGCGGTGGGCAGTTCCTGGTGTTGATTGTGGAGCATCGCCTCTGCACGTCAGAGTAGCGGTGGGCAGTTCCTGGTAGAGGTGGGCAGTGCCTGGTGTTGCTTGTGAAGCATCCCCTCTGCACGTCCGAGTAGCGGTGGGCAGTTCCTGGTGTTGATTGTGAAGCATCCCCTCTGCATGTCATAGTAGCGGTGGGCAGTTCCTGGTGTTGATTGTGAAGCATCCCCTCTGCATGTCAGAGTAGAGGTTGGCAGTTCCTGGTAGAGGTGGGCAGTTCCTGGTGTTGCTTGTTAAGCATCCCCTCTGCACGTCAGAGTAGCAGTGGGCAGTTCCTGGTGTTGATTGTGAAGCATCCCATCTGCATGCCAGAGTAGAGGTTGGCAGTTCCTGGTAGAGGTGGGCAGTTCCTGGTGTTGCTTGTGAAGCATCCCCTCTGCACGTCAGAGTAGCGGTGGGCAGTTCCTGGTGTTGATTGTGAAGCATCCCCTCTGCACGTCAGAGTAGAGGTTGGCAGTTCCTGGTGTATATTGTGAAGCATCCCCTCTGCACGTCAGAGTAGAGGTGGGCAGTTCCTGGTGTATATTGTGAAGCATCCCCTCTGCACGTCAGAGTAGAGGTGGGCAGTTCCTGGTGTGGATTGTGAAGCATCCCCTCTGCACGTCAGAGTAGAGGTGGGCAGTTCCTGGTGTATATTGTGAAGCATCCCCTCTGCACGTCAGAGTAGAGGTGGGCAGTTCCTGGTGTATATTGTGAAGCATCCACTCTGCACGTCAGAGTAGAGGTGGGCAGTTCCTGGTGTATATTGTGAAGCATCCCCTCTGCACGTCAGAGTAGAGGTTGGCAGTTCCTGGTGTATATTGTGAAGCATCCCCTCTGCCCGTCAGAGTAGAGGTTGGCAGTTCCTGGTGTATATTGTGAAGCATCCCCTCTGCACGTCAGAGTAGAGGTTGGCAGTTCCTGGTGTATATTGTGAAGCATTCCCTCTGCACGTCAGAGTAGCGGTGGGCAGTTCCTGGTGTATATTGTGAAGCATCCCATCTGCACGTCAGAGTAGAGGTTGGCAGTTCCTGGTGTATATTGTGAAGCATCCCCTCTGCACGTCAGAGTAGAGGTTGGCAGTTCCTGGTGTATATTGTGAAGCATCCCCTCTGCACGTCAGAGTAGAGGTTGGCAGTTCCTGGTGTATATTGTGAAGCATCCCCTCTGCACGTCAGAGTAGAGGTTGGCAGTTCCTGGTGTTGCTTGTGAAGTATCCCCTCTGCACGTCAGAGTAGAGGTTGGCAGTTCCTGGTGTATATTGTGAAGCATCCCCTCTGCACGTCAGAGTAGAGGTGGGCAGTTCCTGGTGTTGCTTTTGAAGCATCCCCTCTGCACGTCAGAGTAGAGGTGGGCAGTTCCTGGTGTATATTGTGAAGCATCCCCTCTGCACGTCAGAGTAGGGGTGGGCAGTTCCAGGTGCATATTGTGAAGCATCCCCTCTGCACGTCAGAGTAGAGGTGGGCAGTTCCTGGTGTATATTGTGAAGCATCCCCTCTGCACGTCAGAGTAGAGGTGGGCAGTTCCTGGTGTATATTGTGAAGCATCCCCTCTGCACGTCAGAGTAGAGGTGGGCAGTTCCTGGTGCTGATTGTGAAGCATCCCCTCTGCACGTCAGAGTAGAGGTGGGCAGTTCCTGGTGTATATTATGAAGCATCCCCTCTGCACGTCAGAGTAGCGGTGGGCAGTTCCTGGTGTTGATTGTGAAGCAATCCCTCTGCACGTCAGAGTAGAGGTTGGCAGTTCCTGGTGTTGCTTGTGAAGCATCCCCTCTGCACGTCAGAGTAGAGGTTGGCAGTTCCGGGTGTATATTGTGAAGCATCCCCTCTGCACGTCAGAGTAGAAGGGCAGTTCCTGGTGTTGCTTGTGAAGCATCCCCTCTGCACGTCAGAGTAGGGGTGGGCGGTTCCAGGTGTATATTGTGAAGCATCCCCTCTGCACGTCAGAGTAGAGGTGGGCGGTTCCTGGTGTATATTGTGAAGCATCCCCTCTGCACGTCAGAGTAGGGGTGGGCGGTTCCTGGTGTATATTGTGAAGCATCCCCTCTGCACGTCAGAGTAGAGGTGGGCGGTTCCTGGTGTATATTGTGAAGCATCCCCTCTGCACGTCAGAGTAGGGGTGGGCGGTTCCTGGTGTATATTGTGAAGCATCCCCTCTGCACGTCAGAGTAGGGGTGGGCGGTTCCTGGTGTATATTGTGAACATCCCCTCTGCACGTCAGAGTAGAGGTGGGCGGTTCCTGGTGTATATTGTGAAGCATCCCCTCTGCACGTCAGAGTAGAGGTGGGCGGTTCCTGGTGTAGATTGTGAAGCATCCCCTCTGCACGACAGAGTAGAGGTGGGCGGTTCCTGGTGTAGATTGTGAAGCATCCCCTCTGCACGTCAGAGTAGAGGTGGGCGGTTCCTGGTGTATTTGTGAAGCATCCCCTCTGCACGTCAGAGTAGAGGTGGGCGGTTCCTGGTGTATATTGTGAAGCATCCCCTCTGCACGTCAGAGTAGCGGTGGGCGGTTCCTGGTGTATATTGTGAAGCAGAGGTGGGCAGTTCCTGGTCAACCTAATTGTGGAAACATCGACCCACACAAATACATGTAGATTTGTCTGGGTTAAACTTCCTAAACTTGATGTGCGTCTCGGGAAATGAAGTCTGCATGAGTTGGACCTCAAAGCGGTGTAAGGCGCATGCGTCGTCAGTTTGTGGTTTGTCTTAAAAAGGCATTCACCGAGGCAGGAGGGTGTTGTTGAGGTTGGTTTAGGGCAAGGAGCATGCATTAGGTTTAGAAATATAATAGGTTTTCGGGTAGAATTACAAACAGAATTAGAATAAACTTTCAACACGTCATTAAATTAGAGGATTCAAATTAGAATTAGGACAGAGCTCTTCTAGTCAGTCAGAATTCACTCGAAGACACGTGTCACACACACAGACACACACACACAATGCAGAGAAGCGGTTTCTTATGAGGAAATTGACAATCGTGAGTGACGAGTGATGGACACAAAGCACACATTGTTTGGTGAGGGTGTAGAAAGGGAGTGGGTGGCTTGTGGGGTAAACACATCAGACACATGATTTTTGTGTGTGGGAGTAGAAAACCACTGTGACTGGCTTTGGTGACGCGCACACCCGTGATCTTTTTGTGAGGATGAGAAAAGAAATGTGGAACGCCCCGAGTGACAAATGACATGTGGTGTTATTTACGAGGAAGTAGAATAGGAGAGTAATTGTATAGAGTGTGACACACACAGATACAACAATACGCATTCAGTATCTTGAGTGGGAGGCACACACACACACATACACACTGTCTTGAGTGGAATGTGCACACACACACTGTCTTGAGTGGGAGGCACACACACACACACACACACACACACACACAGACTGTCTTGAGTGGGAGGCACACACACACAGACTGTCTTGAGTGGAAAGCGCGCAACAATACACAAACACACACACACACACACACACACACACACACAGAGTCTGGAGTGGGAGGCACACACACAGACTGTCTTGAGTGGGAGGCACACACACACAGACTGTCTTGAGTGGAAAGCGCGCAACAATACACAAACACACACACACACACACACACACACACACACAGAGTCTGGAGTGGGAGGCACACACACACAGACTGTCTTGAGTGGGAGGCACACACACACACACAGACTGTCTTGAGTGGGAGGCACACACACACAGACTGTCTTGAGTGGAAAGCGCGCAACAATACACAAACACACACACACACACACAGAGTCTGGAGTGGGAGGCACACACACACAGACTGTCTTGAGTGGGAGGCACACACACACACACACAGACTGTCTTGAGTGGAAAGCGCGCAACAATACACAAACACACACACACACACACACAGAGTCTGGAGTGGGAGGCACACACACAGACTGTCTTGAGTGGGAGGCACACACACACACACTGTCTTGAGTGGAATGCGCGCAACAACACACAAACACACACACACACAGAGTCTGGAGTGGGAGGTGTACACACAGACTGTCTTGAGTGGGAGGCACACGCGCACACAGACTGTCTTGAGTGGGAGGCACACACACACACACACACACACACACACACACACACACACACACACACACACACACACACACACACACACACACACACACACACACACACACACACACACACACACACACACAGTCTGGAGTGGGAGGCACACACACAGACTGTCTGGAGTGGGAGGCACACACACAGACTGTCTTGAGTGGGAGGCACACACACAGACTGTCTTGAGTAGAATAAGCGCGTGCACACACACACACCCACACACAGTGTTTTGGGAGGAAAGAAAATCACAGTAACCAAATTTAGTGGTACATAACCACATGGTTGTTTTATTAGGCGAGTGCAGTAAATAACAGTGACTGGCCTGATAGAAGCCTGATTTTCTTGTGAGGGAACAAAATATGATAGTGAGTTGAGAGAGGAATCTTATCAAACTGAAGAGTTTTGCCAGGCCTCAACAGGAACAGAGCCCTTAACCCCTTAACTGCTGGGCTATTATGCATGTCCATGCAAATAGGACGAGCAGACTCGTCCTCAGCACTTATGAAACGTGCCAGGGTTAAGTACATAGTCAGTGGTTTGCTCACACAAGCCATGTACAGAGTGGCCATGTCTGAACTGTATGTGGCTCTGTGTGGCTATCATTCACAGGAGCAGTACTCTTTTGAGTGCAGCACCCCTGGCCCGCTGGCACACTGGCTCAGAGGTACAGCCTTTCACCTGGAGCAAAAAGGCAAGGCGAGCAAATCACACTAAGTCACGGAAAGGAAGATATCACACACCTTTTAAGAAAGGAGAAGGCCACGTGTCACACACTAGCCCCCAAGAATCCGGTAGTATTTGGAATCTACACACCCCAAGGGGTCAGCGTACCGATTACAGCTTCTCTCCAGGCCGTGGGAGGATCCGATGGCTCAGGCAAAAAGGCTGAAAATGCGCCAATGCAGGTCTCCTTGATAAGTGCTATTGTGACCCTCTTGGCACGTGACAGGAACCTGTTCCCCAAACCTGCCAAGTCACGTATTTTTAGTATTTCTGAATTCATTTCTACAATTGACGGGAATCTGGGCCTGTTGGTTTCTTCAAAGGTTTATCAGATCATATTAAGTATGCATGT
Source organism: Ambystoma mexicanum (assembly GCF_040938575.1). NCBI lineage: Eukaryota > Metazoa > Chordata > Amphibia > Caudata > Ambystomatidae > Ambystoma > Ambystoma mexicanum. Next base: position 1,438,660,683 of record NC_090924.1, read on the forward strand.
CAAGCCAACCTACTTACCCTCCTTCGGGCGTTCCTCTCAGGCTGTGTGATCCCAGGAAGGGGAGGGGCCTGTCTGGCCCTCTGGCAGTGAACCTGCCAGAGGCTAATGGGCACAAGGGAATCTCTGCCCACCCTTATGGTTACCCGCCTGGGTCCCCTGGGATTACGCACTGCCCCTGGGAGAGCTCTCCTTAGAATAGACTGGAGCCTCTATTTTTAGTTTTGGCTTTTAGGTGACACACTAAGCGCTGCCTATGAGCAGAAACTATGGCCGTAGGAAGGGAAGATAGGAGATCGGATGTCAGGAGGGACATGCAGCCTTTGGGTGTTGTTTTGGTCGTTATCCACCTATTGACCGCCAATGGCCATGCTGGCTCCTGTGGCCATGCTGGCTCCTGTGGCTATGCTGGCTCCTGTGGCCATGCTGGCTCCTATGGCCATGCTGGCTCCTGTGGCTATGCTGGCTCCTATGGCCATGCTGGCTCCTATGGCCATGCTGGCTCCTGTGGCCATGCTGGCTCCTATGGCCATGCTGGCTCCTGTGGCCATGCTGGCTCCTGTGGCCATGCTGGCTCCTGTGGCTATGCTGGCTCCTATGGCCATGCTGGCTCCTATGGCCATGCCTATGCACTACCTCCCTTCCCCACTCAAAACACAACCGTTGTGGCTCCCTTTGATCCACCTCTGTGCTTTCCAAGCAGTCATCATACATGTAATGGCTTAGTTGCATCTACGAAGCAGTCACTGCTGTGATAAAATGCCTTAACTAAGGGGGCCTTGAGAAACTTGAGGGAGCGAAGGAAGCAACACATTCATTTCTTAAGGGATAGTCCGGACCAGGTCTCCCTTCACATTTTCCATAAGTCCTGCAAACTGTAAAAAGGCAACCCTTGTGTATGTTATAATGACTAGTCATGTCTGCGGAAGGGAGAAGTCCATCTTTACTGCACAAATCTCCAGATACCAGGCAACCCCCTGCACACAAGAACCTAAAACTTAATTGCAGGCCGTGGCAGCAAAAAACGCAAAATGTACACTGGGCGTCACATGCTATGATAGGTTATTTATAACACGCCTAATACCCAGAGGTTTCTAAGTGCGGACCCGAGGATCGAACCCACGTTGCTGCTCTGTATCATCTTGCTTCCAAGGCGAGCACGTTGCCCCTGAGCTATCCACTCGAGCATTCCTTAGCACCCAGAGTGCCGTCACCGTGAATACCTGCATGCAGGGGCCGCCAGACCTGCACCCTCAGGCTGCCATCCTCATAATTCCTTTTCAGCGTGCCAAGAAAGGTCCCCGTTCCCCCCACCCACCCTGTCCCCACCATAATTTCACCAGAACTGGATCTAGTTACTTGGATCCACTAATGCGATTTGTATATCAGTGCCGGAAAAACATAGCATACCTGTGTGAGTACCGCCATCAGGCTCAACGCAACTTGGATACTCAGCATCTCACTGGGATGAGTATGATGGCCCCAGTGATGATTCTCACTCTTCCGGTTATTCAGCATCTCACTGGGACGACTATGATGGACCCAGTGATGTTTCCCACTCTTCTGGTTACTCAGCATCTCACTGGGACACGTATTATGGACCCAGTGATGATTCTCGCTCTTCTGGTTACTCAGCATCTCACTGGGACGACTATGATGGACCCAGTGATGATTCTCACTCTTCTGGTTACTCAGCATCTCACTGGGACAAGTATTATGGACCCAGTGATGATTCTCGCTCTTCTGGTTACTCAGCATCTCACTGGGACGAGTATGATGGACCCAGTGATGATTCTCAGTCTTCCGGTTACTCAGCATCTCACTGGGATGACTATGATGGAACCAGTAATGTTTCCCACTCTTCTGGTTACTCAGCATCTCACTGTGATGAGTATGCTGGATCCAGTGATGATTCTCACTCTTCTGGTTACTCAGCATCTCACTGGGAGGAGTATGATGGACCCATCATACTCGTCTCACTCTTCTGGTTATTCAGAAGAGTCTCATCTCACTCTTCTGGTTACTCAGCATCTCACTGGGACGAGTATGATGGGGATAGTGATGGTTCTCACTCTTCTGGTTACTCAGCATCTCACTGGGACGAGTATGCTGGACCCAGTGATGATTCTCACTCTTCCGGTTACTCAGCATCTCACTGGGATGACTATGATGGACCCAGTGATGTTTCCCACTCTTCTGGTTATTCAGCATCTCACTGGGACGAGTATTATGGACCCAGTGATGATTCTCGCTCTTCTGGTTACTCAGCATCTCACTGAGACGAGTATGCTGGACCCAGTGATGATTCTCACTCTTCCGGTTACTCAGCATCTCACTGGGATGACTATGATGGACCCAGTGATGTTTCCCACTCTTCTGGTTATTCAGCATCTCACTGGGACGAGTATTATGGACCCAGTGATGATTCTCGCTCTTCTGGTTACTCAGGATCTCACTGGGAAAAGCTGTGAAAGGAACTGCATTAAGGGAAACTATAAATTGTCCTCAGCTCAAGCAGGAGAGCTCAAACCTCACATACAAACACAGAAACTGTAAAAATTAGTATATATCGCTCATGGTTTGCAGACATTTTACTATTAGAACGAGTTTTGTGACAAATTAAATCAGCACCAAGCCCATTGTGCATCATGTGCTTAGAAGGTTTACTTGTTTGAATCTCTTTCCAACGCATGTTTGTGAAATATATGTGCTCATGTGTATTTTCCCGCAATGCTCTTTGATTTATGCAAAGCAGTCAGGTGAGCACATTTGTGATTTTTGTCCTACTCTCCTTTCCCAAAACGAGATTTATTTATAGAATGTGGGTTATTTACGCACTAAAAGAACTGTTTATATACTGAATGAGTAATTTATTTACAGACCGCAATTTATTTACAAACCTAGCCAAGAAATGTATTTCTGGAATGTTCCTGATTGTTGTTTGGTGCAGACAGCTCTTGCCAAAGCTCGGTGATCTCCTTTTAGCCACAACCACCAACCACCACTCTGCAGGCCCCGTCCATCGCTTTGGCCACACATTCTGGTTCGTGACCCCACCTTTGCCCCCCGATGTTTCTTACCACTTACAGCACTGTCAGTGTATAAGGCTGGGAGGCAGTGAGTGAGGCTGGCAGTTAGTAAGTTTGTGAGTGAGGCTGGGAGCCTGTGAGCAAGGCTGGGAGGCAGTGAGTGAGGCTGGCAGTTAGTAAGTTTGTGAGTGAGGCTGGGAGCCTGTGAGCAAGGCTGGGAGGCAGTGAGTGAGGCTGGCGGTTAGTAAGTTTGTGAGTGAGGCTGGGAGCCTGTAAGCAAGGCTGGGAGACAGTGAGTGAGGCTGGCAGTTAGTAAGTTTGTGAGTGAGGCTGGGAGCCTGTGAGCAAGGCTGGGAGGCAGTGAGTGAGGGTGGCAGTTAGTAAGTTTGTGAGTGAGGCTGGGAGCCTGTGAGCAAGGCTGGGAGGCAGTGAATAGGCTGGCAGTTAGTAAGTTTGTGAGTGAGGCTGGGCGCCTGTGAGCCAGCCTGGGAGTCAGCGGGTGTGGGTGTGAGTTAGTGAGTGATGGCAGCTTTGAGTTTGTATATGAGGGCCATTAGTAATGATGCTGGCAGTTAGTGAAGGAGGTTGAGAGGGAGCCACGCTGTCAGTGAGGGAGGGAGACTGGGCATTAGGGCGAATGTTTGCAATTCTTAGCGGTATCAGGTAATATTATCCCCATATATATGGTCGCCGTAAATAATATCGCCGGGAAAAGGTTGCAGCGATATTATATGAGTGACCATATATATGGGGAGAGGGGGGAAAAATTAAAAAAATTTTTAAAAAAAGTTTGGGTTTGCGGGGGTGTCCCCCGCATGTTCCATGCAATAATGTTGGCACAAAAAACGGCAATTTTTCAGCGATATTTTTGCATGGCGATATTTTTGTGGCGACATTATTACATGGAACCTTTTCAGCGTGGGTGCCATCCAGTGATATGGAGGACATTTGTTTGCAGTACATTTTAAAATTCTCGCCTAAGAGGACACTCAGGGCCTCATCACGAATTTGGTGGTAACACTTAAATGCGGCAGTAACGCAATGCTGCTGCATTTAAGGGTCTGCCAGCTCTGAGCTGTGGGCAAGTCCGCTGCGAGTTTGCTGATTTCTGGCGCTATTACCACATTGGGCCCAATGGGGACTTACTGTTCCGTCAAACCCGTGATACGGCGCTAAAATCGCTGGGGGGTTTGGCGGTAGGGCTAATAGCCCCGGCGGTAATACCGCTGGGGTTAGCGCCCAACTCGTGATGAGGCCCTCAGTGTGAAATGCTAAGTTGCTGGTACATTATGGCGATCCACCCCGGCCAATGAGTGTTCCCTGCACCAGCCTCTCCACATCCTGAACCCTCCTGACTGTAGCCACTCTCTTCTTTCTCTCAGCTCTAGGGTTCCCCAGCACTCCACAGAACGTGACATTAGTGAGTGAAGATTTCTACACCAGACTGACCTGGTCCTTGGATGGTTCCTCCACATCTGCTGCCTATGAAATTGAGATCTTTGACAGGTAATGGCACTTATGCATTCCTTGCGCCTCTGCACCACCAGGTGCGGCCTTGAGGGAATCCCGGTGGGCCCGCCGCCTCGTAGCAGCATTGTATGTGTTTGGGAAGAAACCCAATTAAGGTATGTTCCCCTGGAAAGTACGCCCTCAGTGACCTGGGCTTGTCTGGGTGTGCAAGGGACATTTAGCACCTCCAAACCCCAAGGCCATCTAGCTGGATGTACCCTGAGAACCGAGAAAGCTTTTGCACTCCTTAAAGATATCCCATCCGTTTACCTGGCTTGCGATTAAGCTGGGACACACCAGATATTTAATAAGGGAATAAAGCAGGTGGAAACCTGCAAACATATACTGAGGAATGAGTATATGAAGTGTGATACACATGTGCAAGGAGAACGCTGAACAGCTGGATGAGCCGAGCAGCGGTCTGTTCGATCGGTGAGGGCACGCTGTGGATCTGCAGAGAGCTTGCCTTATTCTCCTGTTATGCAATGCCTGCAGCCACTTGCCTGCTCCTGATCCTTCACGCCTCGGCTCAAGAAGTGACGAGACTTCTCACATACATTCTAGTCCATGTTTTCTGGGGCGACCAGATGTCTTGATTTGAGAAGGACACGCCCGGTTTCCATGCCATGTCCCCCTTTCCCAACAAGCCTCTTCTAAACAGCCACTCAGAAGCTGGATCCTTACCAAGGCCCTCCGTCCTCTGATAACCGGTCAGATTCCAGGTGCAGTGCAAGCCTCATGGGTTGGATAGTGGAGTATATCCCATTGGACTCAGTGAGCATTGACCCACTTTACCCCAGTCTTCTGAAAACCCTGGCACATACCCATCGTTCCGTGGGATTAGGCATTCTGATTGGCCATAGTTTAGGGCTTTGCCTCTGATGTCCCTTTTCTGTGTTTCACTGGTCACCCTACTGTTTGAGCACTTTCTCGCCTGGCTAGCCCGTGCTGGTGGGCCCTCGCCTCAGCAAGAAACAGGCTGTCCTATGCCAGTCTTTCCCGGGTAAAACCCCTGGCACATCTGATAGTTCTTCTGACCCCTCTCAAGATGTGGCACTGCCCTCTGGAATACCACCTCAGATTCGGATGTGCAAAGCTGTGAAGCCTGCAGGAAGTGTGACTCTTGTGCCTTCCAAATGTCTAACCTTCATGGTGCTTTTATCAACTGGCGTGTCCTGTTTGCTGGTGTCTTGTTGTCGCACCAGGGCTACGTCGTTCACCGGAAGTGGAGTGTGTTCTAGATGCTTCCTCTTAACAATGTATTTCTGCAGGGATCGAAATTAAGATGCGATGAGCAAGAGCTAAATGCGGCTCCTGGGTTCCCAACATCAACCAGAGACCAGGCGCTACCATTGGGGGAACTGAGGCACCAGTACATACTGTTCCGCAAATCTGTCAATTATTTAGGTCTTATTATGCTTTAAATGTTGTATTGATGTGCCCTAAAATGTATTCATAGATTGTCCCAAACGTACAGTGATACATTCACATAGGTATGCTTGTTTGGCATCAGTTGGCCTGGGAGCAAACCTAGCTCCTGGTAGCTCCTGGTAGCTCCTGGTAGCTCCTGGTAGCTCCTGGTAGCTCCTGGTAGCTCCTGGTAGCTGTTAGTGTCAAGCTAACCAGGCTCTCCTAGGAAACAAGCAGCAGCTGAATAGCTCCCAGCTCCCCTCAATTCCGAACCCTGCTCTGCATCTGCCACTTCCTGTGTGCATCATTTTGTTGGATATCCGGGTAATGGACAGATTAGTCAAGCGACATGTTTGGAAGATGTGCCCTTAATTTATGACCAGATATCTCTACCAAATAGCGGCTATTATCAGGCGAACTATTATGGGTGTAGACGATTTTATTCAGTGCTGGTTAAGCATTAGCTGCCGCAATGGAAGGTACTGCATGCCTTGAATGTTCACACCTGGGGAAAAGTGCTCAGCCAAGCAGGCGGGAGAGGACTGACAGCCTACTGGCTGCGTTTTGGCAGCCACCCGAGGTCTATACTGGTGCCGCCATTTTTTTAAAGTGCCTTGGCACCTTTGTCTCCAGTCCCTTCTCAGCCGTCGTCCCCGCCACTCCAGAAGCCCATCACTCCCCCCCCCAAATCATCCCCCACCCACCCCACCCCACTTACCTCCCGCGGCACCTGGCTCTTTCTCTGCCACTCCTTCCTTTCTCCGCCCGCCGCCATATACATTTCTATGGCAGCAGCCATCATTTTTTTCCTTGGAAATTGGGCTTGTGCAAGAAGAACAAAGCCTGTCTCCAGTAAAAAAGAATAAAAAAAAAACACGCCAGTTAAAAAATAAAAAAAACTATATGCATCCTGTACGGGATACTGCGTTGTGAAATCTCAGACCAATCTCTAATACACCATTCTTGCAAAAAAAATGGACCGAGTGGCATATGTCCAGATCTCTGATCACCTGAATACATTTCCTTTCTTAAATAATCAGCAATCTGGTTTCAGGCAGGGAGCGGAGACCGCTTTGCTGGAGCTCAAGTCTAGATTGTGGGAGAGAATAGATAAAGGTACAAGCTCCATTCTGATGTTACTAGATTTCTTGCCGGCCTTGGACCTGGTGGACCATTCCATTATGTCCACGAGCTTGGGGGAGATGGCAATTACTCCCCTGCTGCTGTCCACTGGGCATCCTCTTTCCTTGGCAACAGGAATAGTAGAGTCTTTTATGAGGAGGCAGTCGCTGCGCCTATCGCCATTAAAATGGGTGTTCCACAAGGTTCCTGCCTATCACCATGTTTATACAACCTCTTTACGACTCCCTTTTTTGCCTTCTTGGGGCATGAGGGGGTGGTGTTTACGAACTATGCCGATGATACCCAGTGTATTATCCGAATCGGTGGTATTCATGAGCTAGATGAGGCATTGCTGAGCAAAATCTATACTCTTATTGAGAATTGGATGATCCATAATAATCTGTCTCTAAACAGAGAAAAAACAGAACTGCTGTTGGTTGGGACCCTTAGCACATTACAGAAATTGGGCCCGGCTTTTGTTAGCTTTTGTATTGAGCACTCCAAAATATGTACTTCAAAGAAGGTCAAGACATTAGGTGTTATCTTGGGTCAACACCTGAACATGAAGGCACACGTTAGTAGCTTGGTGTCTTCATCGGCATACTACATCAGGCTCTTAAATCACCTTATACCTTTCATTTCGCAAGTCAGCGCTGAAACTATTGCAAGAGCAATTGTTGGCGCGAAGCTAGATTACTGCTGTAGTCTGCTATATGGCATCAACAAGGCTGATTTTAATAGGCTCCATGTAACTCAGAACGGAGCAGTATGTGCAGTCATGCGAATTGCTCGTAGGCAACATGTCTCGATGGCTAGACGTGCTTTACGTAGATGTCTGTTTCGTCTCCTGGTCATCACCCAGAAATGCAGCCAGGGATCGAAGCCAATGTATCTGCAGGAGCTTTTGAAAGAAAAAGCCTGTATGAGATCCCTGAGATCTAACAATACGGATCAATTGGCTATCTCTAGGTCTAGATCTTCTAGGGCCTCGAGGGGATCATTTCAGTATGCAGCTCCGATAGCACGGAATGGCCTCACGCAGAACTTGAGGAGCATAAAGTCCACAGAAATGTTCAGGAAGAAACTGAAAACATTCTTGTTTTCTTGAAATATCTCTACCCAACTCTATTAACCTGTCACCGAATATGATGATTCACTTATGTTTACTCCCTGTGTTTGCTTTGTTTTTACTCCTTTTTGTGTGTCGCACCCTCAAGTCTAAGGGTCCATGGTCTGTGGCGCGCTGATGCCAGTTCCGGTGATTTCTTTATTTCCTTATCGTCACGTGCCCCGGGCTAACGGGTCACGTGACACCACATTCCTCCCCAACTTGGAGGTGTTTAACCAACTGTTTAACATACGTGATTTTATCGAGATATTATTAGCTCCGCTGTCTCAGAGTCTGTCTTGGCGTGGTTTCCTGTATATTCCGTCCACCACGTATCCTTGAAGACGGGACGACGGTCTGGGTCTTTCTCTTAGAAGGTACTGAGTGCTGCTTCTCTCTGGTGTGTCTGTTCTCGGGGCTGCCGGCATGGCTGGGTCCTCTTGCTGGAGCGGTGTTCTGGAGGTGGGTGTTGTGGCGCAGGCTCTTGACAGTGGGTGGCTCTGGGGCGTGAGTGGTGCTGTCGCCTCGCTCCTTGGAGATACTAGTTGCTCTTCCCACAAGTCAGCCGGTACTCTCCTGAAATGTGACACGTTTCTTGTCACGGTCTCGTTTCCTCGTCTGGCGGTGACCATGCTGTGGTTCGTCGCGCTAACTGTCCATGGTTGCGGCTCGAAGTTAAGGGACATCTTCTTGGGTGTTTCTCGGTTTCTGACAATTACTGTATCACCTGGTCTTAGTTCTCTGTGGCGGGCCCGCCGGGCAATGCTTTCTTGTTCGTTCCGCCTCAGTCGCGTTTCTTCTATGGCTGGGATGTCCGGTTCGGGGGCTACCCATCGAGGGTGTATGGGGAGCTCTGCCTGTATCGGTACTCCGAGCATGAGGGCGGCAGGGCTGACTCCGGTGGATGAGTGAGGGGTTTGCCTGTGTGTTCTTAGGAATCGATAGACAGCTTTCAGCCATGGGTGTCCTTTTCCTTTGGCAATGCAAATGAATTTGTTCAGCGACCCCATAAATCTTTCTGCGTCGCCATTTGCTTGGGGCCATCTGGGGGTGATGCGCTGGTGTTTGACGTTCACTTCTTTGAAGAATTCACGCAGTTCTTGGCTGGTGAATGATGGGCCGTTGTCACTCTTCACCTTTCTCGGAATTCCGTGTGTTGCAAATATCTTCTCCAGCGTGAGGATCGTGGTCTCTGCGTTTGTGGATGCGACGTGCTCTACCTCAGGGTATCTGCTGAACTCGTCGATCACTACGAGTAGGTATCCTTCACCTGCGATTGTGCAGTGATCCATGCTGACTGCATCCCACCGCTTGCTGCTTCTCGGAGCGCTGCTGATGGGTTCCGGGTTCTCCGGTCTCCTGGATGCTTGGCACGCGGCACATGATTCCACCAGCTCCATTACCCTTTGTTGCATATTGGGCATCCACATTCTAGATTTGAGGTATGCAGTGGTCTTGCTGATGCCTTGGTGGCCGCTGTGGGCTAGTCGTAGGCCTCTCTCCTCTAATGACTCGGGTAGCACGATGCAGTGGCCCTTGAGGATCACTCCTTCAGGAGCAACGGAGAGTTTGTGTCGTATCCCGATCAGTGCCCGGAGTTTGGTTTGGGCTGATGTGGTGCGCTGAGCTATGGATGTGAGGTAGGTCTTCCAGTTGCCTGATTGGATGGCGGTTGTAGTGTGTTGCAGGATGGTGTCTGCTTCTGTTTCACCGGCTATTTCCTTTATGGTGAGGGCGCGTGGTCGGGCGCAGGCGACCACATGGCATAAGTGTTCGTCCGTTTCTTTCGAGTGATGTTGTTCTCCCCTGGTGGCAGGTCTCGGGTGGCGGGACAAGTAGTCTGCTGGGTTGTCTGTCCCTGGGCGGTAGTCGACCTCTATGTTGTAGGGTTGTAGCTGCAGCATCCATTTCTCAATGCGTGCTGGGGGGTGGGGAGCAGAGCCTCGGAATATTGGGATCAGTGGCTTATGATCGGAGTAGACTTTTGCTTGTTTCCCCGAGCAGGTACACTTTGAAATGACGACACCCTCACAGATGGCAAGGGCTTCCTTCTCAATGTGAGCATAGTTTTGCTCATTTTGGTGAGTGCCCGACTGGCAAATGCAATAGGGAACACATTACCCTCGTTGTCCGTTTGAGTTAGGACAGCTCCTAGGCCTACTGGGCTGGCATCTACTAGTAGTTCAGTGTGCCTGTCTACGTTGAAGAAGGCCATGGTTGTGGATGCTGACAATGTGTCCTTGATCTGCTGGAAAGCTTGTTGGTGGATCGATGTCCACTCCCATTTCTGGTCTTTTTTGGTCAGTTCACGTAGTGGGCTTGCGATGTTAGCAAGGTCTGGAATGAAAAGCGCACAGTATGTCGCCATCCCCATAAAGCTTCTCACCTCCGTGGCTGATTGAGGTGCTTTGGTGTTCTTAATGTCGTTTACTTTTGATGGATCAGGGGATACGCCTTTGGCACTGAAAATATATCCAAAGTAGCATAGTTCTTCTTTTGCGAATTCGCATTTCTCTGCATTCAGCGTTAGGCCTGCTGTTTCTAGCCTGCTCAGGACTGCTGCTAGACGTTTGTGGTGCTCTTTCTCATTTGAGGCGTATACGAGAATGTCGTCGCTGATATTCGTGGTGCCATCTAGGCCCGTGATGACCTTGTGGATTTCGTGCTGGAAAACCTCGGCAGCCGACGATATTCCAAAATTAAGTCACTTGTACCTCATTAGCCCAAGGTGAGAGGAGAATGTGGTGATGTACCTTGAGTCTCTGGCTAGCTTGAGCTGGTGATAGCCTGATCTTAGGTCTAGTTTGGTGAAGATTGTTGCTTCAGTGAGATCTACAATGAGCTTGTCTATCGCTGGGGTGATGTGGCATTCTCTTCCGATCGCCGCATTGGGGAGCCTCATATCTATACAAATTCTCACGGCGTTGGGCTGTTTCGGTTTTTGGGCCACCACTATTGGTGACACCCACGGGGTAGGACTTGATGTTTTTTCGATTATCCCTGCTTCTTCGAGTTTGGTTAGTTCTTCCTCTACGGCTTCTCGCAGATGGAATGGTATCCGCCGGTGTCGTACTGCTTTCGGCTCAATCGTGGGGTCTATGTGGAGTTTGATTGTGCAGCCTTTTAGACACCCGATGCCTTGGAACAGTTTCTTGTGTCGCTGTATTAGATCGTCAAGTTCGTTGTGTTGGAGGCTGAATGCAAAATGAATTAGTTTTAGTTTCTCTGCAGTCTTGCAGCTGAGCAGCGTTTCACAGCCAGCATCCACTACATAGATGCGCGCCCTGCAGCTGGTGTTATTGTGGGTGAAGTCAGACTTGAAAGACCCTTGTACAGGTAGGGGTTTCTTACATCCATACGCGTATAATCTGCCTTTCTTCTTGTGGAGCGTGGGTTTCGGGCAAAGCTTGCTGAATGCAGTCGCTGGCATTACATTCACTATTGCGCCAGTGTCGATGACTACTTTCAGTGGTTCGCCGTTGGCGATGACGGTACACGATGGTCTCTTTCTTTGTCGTGATCGGTGTGGTTCGACGGCCGATATAAGGTGTACTCGGTGTATCCGTTTGCCTCTTTTCTTCCGTCTCTCTTTTCTCTCAGGGGACACACTGTCGTCGCTGTCGCTCATGTCTGGGGACCTTTGAGAGTGATCGACCACTCTGGCTTTTCCTTTCTGGTCTTGTTGGTGTGAATGTTCTCTCGGTGTGAACTTTTTTCGTCGCTCGGGTGGTGGTCGTGACGCCGTTTCTCTGTCGCTTCGGTTTGGCGGGTTCATGCAGACCGCTGCATAGTGATTGAGACGGTTGCATTTCCTGCACGTGGATCCACATGCCGGGCAGGATTCTCCTTTGTGCCATGGGCCACCGCACCATTTGCAGGATTTATTCCGTTCTTGCGGTATCTGTGTTCTTTGGCCGTGCTTCATGCAAGTGTTTTGATGTGTAGATAAGGCTGCTACCTCTTCCGATGGCTTAGGGTTGTCTAACAGGAGCCTTTGGATCGCTGCTTCGATCACCGCTACCTGGTCTTCAGTTTGCTTGCGAAGGCGCGCCATTTCTAGAATGCGGGATAGCCGTATGTTCCTTTCTGAGAGTATCGCTCTTCTCAGCTTTTCGGAGGATATGCCGTTGATTATTTGGAGGCGGATTGCGAATTCTTCGTCCGGGAACTCACAGCCAACTGCCATCTTGCGAAGGCGAGCGTGAAATTTGTCCACTGTTTCCTTCTCACGCTGTCTGGCCATGCAAAAATGGAAGCGTTCATAATCAGGGTTGAGGTCTGGTTTGAACATGTTTGTGAGAATTGTTTTGGCTGCGTCATAGTTGTTGTGGTCTCCGCGGTCAGGGGTAGCGTTGAAGAGGCGCAGGGTGGCCGCCCCGACATTGAGTAGGAGAAACGTGCGCTTCTTTCTCGCTATGGTGATTTCCCTGGCGTCAAGGTGCCTTTCAAATTGTTGTAGCCAGATTTCCCATCTGATGGCAGCCCCTGTGGTAAATGGGTCAAATGGTGGCATGAGCGTCGTTAGTGCTGGGTCTGGGTGTTCTGTGGTGAGGCTCATTCTGATGGATGAGCTAGTGCTAGCTCTTACAGGGTTGTTTTCGGAGCTCCACATGTTGTTAGAGCAGTAGACTTCTCACTAGGTAGAAGGAGGTCAGGTATTCCAAAGTCCTCTTTTTTTTTCCTCCCGTGTGCGACGGGTGCATGAGTATGGGGCCTAGTGGAAGAGCGTGTCACTTCGTGGCCTCGCTGGATGGGGTGGTTATTTCACTCACCAGTGTCTGGGTCGTGATGGCTGGGTGGTGAACGTAGGTTCCTGTTGTTTGTGTGGCCACCAGGCAGTCAGGAGTCTTGCACGTTGTGTGTGTGAGGCGGGGTTTCCTCACTGCTGGTGCGCGTGTTAATACACAGCGTCATGGAATGTTCGGGATGCGGCTGCGGGCGTTGTAGTGGCTGACACGTGGGCAGGATGTGTCCCGATGGGGTGCCCGTGATGGTTGCGGCCGCCCGTGGCTTCGCAGAAGGATTGTGTCTGTTTCTGCGTGCGAGGCACGGCAACCGGAGCGCGTATGACCACGTGGCTCCGCGTACAGGAGGGAGGGAGGCGCGGTCTCACGTGGATACTTCCACGGCCTCGTCGCCAGTGTGATGTTGGCTGCCGCCGGTGATGCGGGCGGCAGCGGTGTTAGGGAGTGGGCCCTGACAGAGGCCTACTCCAGTGCGCGGCAGGGCGCAGCGCAGCAAGGAAGACACGATCACTCGCTGAGGTGCATAAACCCGGACTGGCGCGCTGACGCCAGTTCCGGTGATTTCTTTATTTCCTTATCGTCACGTGCCCCGGTCTAACGGGTCACGTGACACCACAGTCTGCTCATTATAAATTACTAAAGTAAATCAAAGTAAAGAAAAGCTATCACCCTTTGCCGGGATAGCATACATGGGCGATAACGGCCATGAACCCTAGCCGAAGACCTTACTTCGCTTGGGCCTGCCTATGCTCAGGCTAGCAGAACGCTACCAGACATGTACGCCCTGTGATGCGGGGGTGATTGCCACTTTCTTCAATCACTAGTAAGATATTGGCCTCTTACTAGAGGTCCAAACAAGTCAATGGCAACTACTTCCCATAAGTTTGGTGCTAGTTCTGATTTCTGTGAAGGTTTGTGCTCAAATGTCATAGTGTAAGTTATGTTTTGTCTATACGAGTCAGTGAAGACTGAGGAACCATAACTTTGGTCTTGCCATTTTGTTTGTGACCACTATGCGCCTGTGACTTTCATGTGCCACCGTATTGTCTTCCAGAGGAAGAGTTCTGTCTGTATCAGTTGATTACTGCTCAGTTGATGCTTACTTTTGACTTTGTGACTTTTTATGACATCCTCCATGTCTTCGTCTTCACGTCATTGAGGGTGACAAACTCCTTTATGGTCTTGACAAGGTCTTCTGGGCCGAGCCTGACCAGATGAATGACAGAGTTTATGTGTTCGTTGCCACCGGACACTGGTTGTGCATGGAATGGGAATGGGCAAAGACAGATATGGTTTGCTGGACTGTGCTCCTTTACTAGCCTGTGAACAATTTTCAATGTGTAGTTTTTACAGTGTAGACCCCACCTCTCAATTCTGGATGGCGATTTTGCTTTCCGGTAGCTATGGGTGGTCACCAGTGGCCGGTGATCCACCACTGCTGTGAATTCCTCCCTATATTAAAAGAGATTAAAGTGTTTATTAGCCAAACTCTCCTTCTCAGCCTAAGCGTATGCAGTTCTGTTTCGGTGAGACTGCCACTGGCATACCCTGTGTTTATTTGGCGTAAGTCACAATCTGTTTCATGTTGCTCCAAAGTGGCACCCATCCCGATGCAATTGGCATCCACCGTAACGTATGTACGTAATAGTGAATCAGAATATGTGCTGGGAGCTGCGCTCGCAATGCAGTCCTGCATAGAATCCTAAGCTGTGGTCCCTCCCCACCAGCGCTTGCTCCTGTTACGCGAGGGAACGGTGCAGTGCACCGCGTGGTCTTGCGTAGCACCCTTCTGCTGCTACTTGTGGACTTGCCATGCACGGCTCTGTAAAAGACAGACAGCAGGAGAGGCCGCTGCGAAACCTGCGTCATTGATGACTGCAAGGTTCCTGTGTACCTATCCGCTTCCTGGCAGAGAAACTCAGGAGTATGTAATCCATAAATAAGAGCCCAAGATCCGATATGCTGCATTATTAGTCACAGGTGTGGGTGAGTGTGATTGAGCTAAAGAGGAGAGCTTGGTCATACTTTGGTTGCTATTGATTTGCTAATGGTTTGGGTTCCCAGTGAATATATCTTTTTATGAAGATCTTTTCACTAAAAGGTTGCTTTAGAAAGACAGCTCCGGCCCGCACGGAGCGGTCTTTCTAAAGGGAACTGTGCACGCAGGGGCTGACAGGCTCTACAGGACTTATAAGCGCAGGGCCAGGAGAACGGCTAAGTGTGTGGGTGCGTGTTTTGTGAGTATGTATGTGTTTTGGTTTGCAGGAGTGTGGGTTGGGGGCTGAGAGATGGGGTGCGTAGGTGCGTGTGTGTTGGTGTGTGTGTGTATGTGTTTTGGTTTGGAGGGTGAGGGGAATGGGGTGGGGGACTGAGACTGAAATCCTGAGCGTGGGGCAAGGGGGCTGGGGCTGAAAACCTGCGGGAGAGGGGTTGGGGGGGTTTAACAATAGGGGCCTCAGGGGTGAAACCCCCCAAATATAAAAAAAGGGGGAAAACGCATTTGAAAGGTCTCAGGAGAAAAAGACCTTTACAATTACGTTTTTTCCGATCAAAAGAAAATAGGTCAAAGTAAAAAGATCTTTTTCACTTGAGACCTTTAAAATGCGTATTTCCCCCTTTTTTAATATTTGGGGGGTTTTACCCCTGAGGCCCCCATTGTTAAACCCCCGAGCCCCACACCCTCTCCCGCAGGTTCTCAGCCCAAGTCCCGTTCACCCACCCTCAGGATTTCACTCTCAGCCCCCCACCCCATTCCAGGTACGCAGAGTTGGCCTCACAACGCAAAGAAACCTACAACTCTGCTCTCTTTCCACTGACCTCTTGCAAAATGTCCCATTGCACATTGCCACTTTCAATCCCACTCAGTCTATCCCACTCAGTCTATTTCTCTTTGTTTCTCTCTCGCTCTCCCTTCCTCTCTCTTTCTTAAATAGATGCATTGTATCCCATGTACAACAAGACAAGCATCTGCAAGTTGGCAATGAGAGAAAGGGGCATTCCAGAAATCCACTCAGTTACGATAAGCAGCCAACTAAGGGTTATGGGAGCCAAGAACCTTTGGCTCAAAGAAAGGGCTGCTTGAAATGTGAGGGTTGCACTCAACCATTTTGCTCTGCTTAGTATGCTGGTGACAGGCTGAGAGACGCCCCACACCTAACTCTAGCATGCTCCAATGGCCAGCTGGAAATTCTGCCCATCTTGGGCAGGGCAAGAAGACGTTTGTCAGGCATTGATTATGGCAGGCGCTAGAATCCTGCCAGTTCCTGCCAGTGTTCTACCTTGCAGTCTTCTTAAAGCCCCAAAGCGCTTCTCGTACAGGTAAAAATGACACCCCCCCGCCCCAACGACCATAACTCACCAGATTCTGAGGTGGCACCAGGACTTTGGTATCAGAGTGAGGCTGCAGTTCTGAAAGGGATTCTTCAAGATGAAATGCAGAGCAGAAAAGATAGAAGACGGGGTGTTGAGTCCTCGAGAGTGCAGCACCTTAATCCTAAACTGCAGGAGGCTAAAATGCAGCATGCTGGCAGTGAGAGAAAGAGGGTTTCGGTGGAAGGAGCTGCGGCCTGGATGGCCATTTCAATAACACTGCAATCTCAAGTTTGCAGTCTCAGTATTTCTTTGCTTTTCCTTTGGCCGGTGTATGTCTTATTATCTTCCGGATCTGTTTCTGAAACACCTCTGCGGTCGAGAATAGCCCGAAGCAGAGCCTCTTGTTGTGAAATAGATCATTGTGAGCTGCAAAGGTTGTGATGTATCTGGAAGGTTCCAGTGCCAATTTATGGTGCCAATCTTAAGGTCGAACTTGGAGAATACACTGGTTCCTTTAAGCAAGGGAACCATTAACGTGTACATAGTACTGTGTAAAATGCCGTGCTTTTCTTGTGTTTTTTTTTTCTCCATGTGTTATTTGATATACGCTGATTGTATTGGGATTTGTATGGATGTTGTGTAAATAAAGTTTCAAAAAAGCTAAACAAATAAATAAAAAAAGCAAGGGAACCATAGTATTTACATTCCAAGGGATATGCTTTGCTCTCTGATTTGCTTCATTGGTTACACGCACGTCAACACTTTTATGCACCCTTTACCTCCTGAGTGCTTTTTAGTGTTGGCACCTAGGTGGCGCTGCAAGGGCTACCTATAAGCCAATACTATTGTTGTGGGAAGTGAAGGTAGGAGAGAGAGGAGATGGACACACAGCCAATGGCTACGATATCCCCCTGCAGCTCACGCCATACACCCATACAATAAATAATGACCCTACCCCACATGTCACATAAATGTGTGTGAAAAGTGCAAACATTCATTTTTTAAATTCGGTCATTTATATCACAGGAGTTATTGCGGCGACCGTATAACTGGATATGGCTTAAGGCTGATGGCGTACATGCCAAACGTTCCCCAACATCCTTGTTTGAAATCACCCTTCATATGGCAGGGCCCTGTCTGACCCCGCCATGGATGGATAAGTGTGTTAGCGGAGGGGCTTCAGGCATGCTCTTATGTTCCTCTGCTGTGATCACAATTAAGGAGATTGTTTTAATACGGACTGGATCGCAACATGAAAGGGCACGGGTGACCAGACGTCCGGGTTTTCCCGCGACAGTCCGGGGAAATCACCCAACATCCAGGGGTCCTGGGAGTTTTTTTATTTTATAAACCCCATCCGGGGTTTCGCCTACGGTCCCTTTTTTTGCCGGGACCCGATTTCGAAATCCCGAAATCGGGTCCCGGCGTATCTCTTCCTGCCCATTTCCTCCCTCATACCCTCCCCAGCGCTCTCCTCCAATGAGAGGGGTGTGCCTGTTAGCACACCCACTCCCCGCCCACCCAATGGACCAAGGACATAGAAGAAGGACTAACATTGTATGTGTATTTACTTTAGTCCTACCTCTATTTCCACACCCATCCCGGGTTTGTTTTTTTAAAATCTGGTCACCCTAACTTGTAGGCGCAATGCTTTTGCACCTTCATGTATTGCTCCGACCCATAATCGTCCTCTTCCAAGGTGTAGGAGGGGCATGAAGCAGAGTGTCCACCTCCACCACAGGGACGTCATTTGGGAGTCGCCAGGGGTTACAACTGCGACCCATGAGGTTTCCCTTGCTACCCCTGTGGTCACCCTTGCTACCCCTAAAAAAAAAGATTATTATTATTTTTTTTTTAAATTGAAGCTCCTGGGTTGTGGCCAGTGTCATGCAGCTCTTTGTTTCTGGAGTGGCTGGAATTTATGTTGAGGCCTCTTAAAAAAAACAGGGGGTTCCACAAGTGTAACACTTTGAGCAGTGACCCTCAATAAGAAAGAATTGGAATAACACATAATTTGTCTTTCTGGAATTCTATACAATAATTGCTAGACTCATTAAAGGGGTGAAAGTTCATGCTATATCACTTCCCATGATGTCACTTCGTGGTGGGGTCAAATGACATCACTTCCTGTGATGTTGTCAGAGGTCATGGGTCATGCGATGTCACTTCCGCTACCCCTGGCATTTTGGTAAAATGACGTCCATGCTTCACCGTCTTGGAAGATCACTGCGTTTCACAGCTGCACGGGACTTTCCTGCAGGTGTAAAAGGAACGGATCCGCCTGGAATTAGTACCTGCTACAGAGCAGGCAGACTCCAAAGGAATCCATTAGTAAACACCATCTGCAAAGCATGATTTGAAGGCAGCATTTAGTCATATAAAAAACGTAGAATACAAATAAAGAGTAAAGGCGATTTTGCCTGGTTTTGCTCTTCACTTTTGCACTACGCCTGGCAGAAGTTGAAAATTCGATGCAGGGTACCTAACAGCACATAAGGGCAGATGCATGCAATTTACATTTAATTTACAGTTTTTGTATCTATTTCTGTGTTTATTTTAGCCGTAGTCTGAGCCTAGAGGGCACATCTGAAGAATGCTGCGTGCCTTGGCAAAGACATGCCCGCTTGCCGGGTGTTCATGGGATGGCGGTGCTGGTCTACTGCGGATCAGCTTTTCAGGTCCTGATGGTGGATTGTCTGTCGGGCGTTCGTGGGATGGCGGTGCTGGTCTCCTGCGGATCAACTTTGTGAGGTCCTGATGGTGGATTGTCTGTCGGGCATTCATGGGATGGCAGTGCTGGTCTCCTGCGGATCAGCTTTGTGAGGTTCTAATGGTGGATTGTCTGTCGGGCGTTCATGGGATGGCGGTGCTGGTCTCCTGCGGATCAGCTTTGTGAGGTTGTGATGGTGGATTGTCTGTCGGGCGTTCATGGGATGGCAGTGCTGGTCTCCTGCGGAACAGCTTTGTGAGGTCCTGATGGTGGATTGTCTGTCGGGCGTTCATGGGATGGCGGTGCTGGTCTCCTGCGGAACAGCTTTGTGAGGTCCTAATGGTGGATTGTCTGTCGGGCGTTCATGGGATGGCGGTGCTGGTCTCCTGCGGAACAGTTTTGTGAGGTTCTGATGGTGGATTGCCTGTCTGCTTTTGCCTCTCAGGGACCTGGCACATCTATTGTTGATGCTAGTCTCCCTTCCCAGGTCTGCATACTGCCCCTGGATGAGTCTCATGACCACACGTCAGACTCATCGCCTGGCATTCGCCTTCTTGAGGCTATCCTTACCGCACCTGCAGTACTCTCTTTTTTCCCATGACCTTAGATGATGCCAAGTATTGCACTCTGCACAGCGCTTCCACATCCTCAAGCATGTCTGTGACATCTGCTTGCATGTCAGCGGTAGTCACCACTGGACATGTCCATATTTTCATCAGTGCTGCATGCATTTTGGACCATTTACGCCACATAAAGAGGACTCTCAGCCGGCAAGTACGTGCGATTTGGGCATTTGCTTAGCGGAGGAGGTGTGGAAATCACAGTCCTCCCGGCAGGCCTTCAATCGCATCAAAATCTGCTGATCCCCTCCCCAGGTTTCCAGCCTTTTTGGAAAACGTTTTATCTTTGGCAGGGATCAATATTTTGATTCTTACCCAAGAAAATTAATGATATTATGAATCATGTTTTTCTTGGACAGGTGATGAAGTTGGCCTTGAAATTGGCAAAAGCGTGGGATCATCTGGAAATTGAAAATACTGTCTCTTACATCGGGTCCATACAGTGCAAGAGTGGACCACGCAATCTCTCCTCACATGTGATGTCCATCGCTACGTTGATGTCAAATTCTTTTAGTCAGAGGGTCCATTTGGTACAGATTGCTTGACTCGTCTCAGACATGCCAAAGTGAAGTTGGAGAGGCCAAGGAGAGCGCACTGGCACTGTGATAACTGAAGTTTGTGTTTGTGTTTGCAATGCAACCATCAAATCCCGGAGGAGCCTCAAATCTCTGATATTCCCCTCAGATGAAGAAGACATGGGCTGCTGAAGATGAAGTGTGCGAATCTGGCTCAGTGTAGACTGTAGACAGCGTGCATTCACCGTAGAAAATGTCCAGCAGGTGTGCAGAGTCCCAGGCTCAGCCCGGCCCACTACCTGCCAGCTATTATGCAAGTCTATGCAAAAATGACGAGCATACTCGTCCTTGGCACTTAAGGGGTTAAATTAAAGAACGAAAGATGGTGTCACTCACTATGCATAGCTCTCAGATTTCCAAGTTCCACGTGTGAGAAAGCCATCCTGTCCCATTTCTTTTCTTGGAATTTTGGGAAATGAAAACGTACATTTATAAAATGGAAAAGATAAAACGAAAAGCCCCAGAATTCCAAGAAAAATAAATGGGACTGGAGGATGGGTTTTTCACGCATGGAAATGGACACGGCCCCATGCTGGAAAATGCAGCCCGAGAGCCTGATTCTGAGCTGTGGCAATAACTGGAGTGGAAAGCTGACGTTTTCCCTCCAGTTTACAGCACCTCCATTCTGATGTGGGCTATGGATTGAAAGGGAGTTGTGCTTTTCAGCTGCAAAATCTCCTAAATGGGTCTGTGTAGGGGCAGCGTGGGCCTCAGCGTTGCTGCAACCCTTCATCAGTAGTCTGTCACTTTTCGGATTTACTCAAGTCTTGTTGAGCCTTGAGTAAATCAGAATAGGAGCTCCGCCATCCAGGAAACGCCTTGCGTACATGCTTTACAGCAGGAAAGACGTGGGCAATAGCTGTTAACAACACCTCACAGGTGGCGTATTTTCACGCCATTTTGTAATGCAAAACAGAACTCTGCAAGGAGAATCCCCTTGCAGTGCCTGCCCAGCATTACTGACAGTTGCTTGGGCTATTGTCATGCCAGAAATCATCGACCTGGAAGAGTGGAGGCTTTGATGTCAGGCTCCCTTATTCTTTCTTTCACAGAATATGGTGCTTTCAGGAAAATCTGGGACTCAAAACTTCTCAGGCTGTACTAGCAGAGGAAATGCACCAAAATGTCGCCTTCAGAATTCCGACTCCTGAAATTCCAACTTTTATTTTTACCCCCCTTACAGCACATATATATCTTGGGGGCTATGGGATATAATAGTAGTATGGGGGGGCTGTGTGGGGTCTCCTCCCACATATGTATGTGGTGTAAAGGGGGTTGGAGAAAAGAAAATCAGCATTTTCGGCTGTCGGAATTCTGGGGTTGTATTAATTACATAGATTCCTAAGTGTGTAACTCAGTATGTCATCTTGGAAGGGTGTTGCACACCTTCTTCCTTGGAACAATAGCATGTTCTTTTCTTGGAAGACAGCTGAAGCACTAGCCAAGTGAAAGGGCATGTGTTTAAACTGGAATAACGCATGAGGCTTGATGGAGGTAGTTAAGCACTGCGACTCCAAAGTCAGACTTGATAATAAGCACTTGCCTTTTCATGGGTAGATTAAGAATTTGACTATCCCACCAATGATGCAAAATCATGAAAATTAGGATGGTGTGACATTCACCATAATATTTTCATTGAAATTCCCCAGATCTGCACAAATCCTCAAACTTCCATTGGCCTTGCTTGATAATACAATAGGGGGCACCCATGCATATGAATCAATAGGCACAATCACAACCTAGGCACACAAATACTGCAATATTTCACTAAGTGTTGGGCACCTTGGGTAACTTATGGGAAACTGTAACATTTCTTAGTTTATTTTATGTTGGAAACCCTTAGCTCAGCCAATCTCATTACGGAAAATGTCAGCATGGTGTTGCACAACTTCATCAATGCTTAACACATACACAGTCAGGGCCTGATTACACTCACTCGGGTACAGCTTCATGTTCGAGACAATTTGCAAAGACCACCCAATAATGGACACACGTTTCTCCGCACAATAACTGTTCTTGCTGACCCGCAATGGTAAGAACACTCGGCCACCAGATAGCTGTTCATCTTAATTTTCTCTCCTTAGTGATCTCCAGACACAATGCCAGGAACACTTAATCACGTATATGGCCATAACTATCAACAATATCCGTGGGAATAATGGTGCATTCAGACACAGGGCCTCATTCCGAGTTGGCCGCAAAGGGATTACTGGCACAGGTAAGGACACCGGTGCCAGTAAACCCTTTGCATCCTACTACGAGTTTCCTTAGTGGGTCCTTTCCTTAACCTATCGTCTGACCACATCACAGCCAGTTATTAGCTACTTCCCCATTCCCATTGAGCCCTATGGGGGCTCAAATGGGAATGAGGAATGGTTCGGTGAATGGGGACTTACCAGTCCCGCCAAGGTCAGATGGGACCGGTAAGTCCCCCTTTCACCAAACCTGAATCGGTACCGGTATTTATTTATTTTATATTTATTTATTTTAATTCTTGATAACACGCCAAATCGCCCGAAGGCCTCACGGCGCACATAAAACAAGTGAGACAAGACTAAGCAAGACAGTTGAAACGCAGACATCTCAGGAGGAAACTATGTAACGGAGAGTTAAGGAGCATTGAAAAGATGGGTCTTGAGATTTTTCTTGAACTGAATTAGTGAGAAGGAGCTCTTAAGGTGAAGAGGAAGAGCGTTCCAGAGAGTAGAGGCTGAGACAATGAAGATAGTTTTGCCAAACTTGACTGAGCGAAAACGTGGCTGAGTGAGCATGGCTTGCTTGCTGGACCTGAGTGAACGGCCAGGGACATAGCGATGAATGCACTGGGTAAGATAGATGGGTGCAGAACCAATCAAACATTTGAAGGTGAGAGTGAGTATCTTAAAGGATACCTTTTGCTTGATAGGCAGCCAGTGCAATTTCTTCCTGGCATCAGTGATGGAAAAGTGCCTTGCCAAACCAAGCACAGCTCGGACTGCGCCGTTTTGAGTTGTCTGGAGAGCAATGATATTGGCAGTAGACGTACATGCTAGGAGACTATTGCAGTAGTCTAACCTGGAATTAAGAAGGGCAGATGCTAAAAGAGACATATTGCTGACCGAGAGAAAAGGACGCATTGCACAGAGTTTCTTGGCAAATAGCGCCATGACTACCTCCATACTCGGAATAGGGGCCACAGAGTCTGTGGTTACATACACAACCCGCTCTTTAAAACTCACGCCCCGGATGGATAATGCAGACATCACTTTCATCTTCCCTGCCAGACAAGGCAACATCACCTTCTCCAGGATCTACCTCAAAAATTTCTAATACCACATGGTCTCTAATACTACCCTGCATTTTACATATTTTTGCAAAATTCCCTTTTCTTTTAAATATTGTAGATATTTTCTGTTAGCTGGGTAAAACTTCTCATTCGCTAAGTGCCCCTCGTTATCACATCTAAAAGATGTAATTATTGTTTTAATTGTAACTGACAAATAGATTGAATAGGCTCATGTTAGGCTCCTCCCTTACTTACACTCTTGGTCCTCGTTGGGCCCACCACGCCAGGTGTCAAGAGGCCATGGCCATGGAGGATGCCTTCAGCGCCGGCAGCGATGCCGTACTTTCGGACGGCGAGGGCAACACGGCATCGTAAGACAGCCAGGCGCAGGTCCCCGACCTCGGAGGGTCGTCCGGCAGGGCGGCTATGGGGAAGACCCCCGGCGACGTAAGTGCAACCCACAGCACTTCCAAACACACTCGCACGTCGAGCTCTCAGAAAGAGGCACATAGGGAACGGTCCGAATCGGCGTCCTCTGGGCGTTCGCGATCTAGATCGCTGCATGACGCCAGGCAATCATCCACTATTG
The DNA here is from genome assembly GCF_040938575.1 of Ambystoma mexicanum. Taxonomy (NCBI): domain Eukaryota; kingdom Metazoa; phylum Chordata; class Amphibia; order Caudata; family Ambystomatidae; genus Ambystoma; species Ambystoma mexicanum. The sequence goes on from NC_090924.1 coordinate 1,438,684,674, forward strand.
CCAAAATTGCCCTGCTCCCCAAGGTAACCAAGGTTCGATCGTCGGAAGACAAAAGCGACCTCTATCCCCAGACTGCACTCCAGGAGTCGGCATCAGTACAAGTAGCGCCCATTCCCGAATCCCAATCTACACGGTCGAAGGATAGTACCACCACTACCGAAGCTCGACGCCAGGCGTCGAAAAGCTCCGAAGACCCAAAGAAGCAGGGCAAACACTCTTCCAGCCATGGGGAGGGGGGAAAACAACAGAGGAAGCAGTCTCAACCTACTTCCACACCGCAGAAACATTCCACTCCACTCAAACAGACAGACAGGTCTCACACCTCTATTATAGATGAGTCAGGGAAACTCCCCCCAGGCAAAGTCATTCCCAGTTCAAGAGAGTGGTCCAGTGAGGACATAGATAGAGTCATGTCAAGAATGTCATCGTTGGCAGATTTCTATTCTAAAAATCCCGAACATTTTCTCACTTATAACCCCGACGGGTCAGCACCCTCAGGCTCCAAGGAGTCTATACCCCCAAGTAAAAAGTCCCGGTTCGAAACAACACGGTCTTCAGATCGCTTCCACATTCACCCTTATTCTCAGGAACAAGAAGATCCTTCCCTTTGTGAGGATACAGATTTGGGCATGTTGGAAGAACAGACTGGGACAGGCTACTATGGGGACGATGAGGAACAAGAGGAGGAAGAGGACGACCCTGAAATATACAGGGGAGATTCCCCGGTAGATAAAGAACCACCGGTTACCGACTCCCCTGTCGACAACCAGCCCCTCCTAAATGAGGTCCTATCTAGAGCAGCAAACCACTTCCACATTGACACCCAGGGTGCTCAAGAGGAAAGAGATTTTGCCGAAGAGTTGGTGGGAGAAAGGAGACCTGTTGCGCAGGCCATCCCTATCCTTAAGTCCATCCAAAGAAGAATAGACCCTTCACTGGTAAACCCCAATCTCACCAGGGCAGTCAATCCCAGGATTGAGAAGCTATTCAGGGCAGCCCAATCAGACCCACTGTATATAAGAGGGCATCAGAAACCGGACTCCCTAGTCGTTACAAACACCCACAAGAGGACAGGAACACCCTTGTCATCATCAGAAGCTCCTCCCGACAAGGAGAGCAAGAAAATCTATGGGTTCGGCAGAAAGGTTGCCTCCACTTCCGCCTACCAAGCAAGAATCGCCAACTCCACCACCCTACTGGCGAGTTATAACTGCCACCAGTGGGAGGAAGTCGCGGCACTCATAGATTCCGCCCCAGAGCCCCTAAAGAGCCAATTGGCATGAGTCTCAGCGGAAGGGAGAGCCGTATCCGGTTGCATTTTAAAGGAAACCTTTGATGCCGCAGATAATGCCGGTAGATTGATAGCAGAGGGTACTGTTATCAAGAGACACGCTTGGTTATGGCAGTCTGGATTCAAGGCCGAGACACAAGCATCATTGTTAGACAAATCGGTGGAGCCAGATCTATTGTTCGGTAAGGCGGTCGAGGAAGCGCTGAATAATGCCAAGGATGAGTATGAAACACTCAAGTCCCTAGGTCAACTAACCACCAAACCCCCTAATGAAAGGGGTAATGGCAATTTTCGCCGCACACGCGGACAAAATTCCCAAAGAGGGTCAAACTATTCCCAGGGCCAGGGTACGCAGTGGAACAATAACCAACAGTCTACCCAAGGTTATAGTAGAGGGAATAAGAGAGGACGGGGTAAAGGTAGGGGCAGCCCCAGTAGAGGCGGCGGAACGCCTCCACCAAAACAGTGATGCTCCGTTCAGGGTCCCTTCTCACACATCCCCATAGGAGGACGCATTTCCAACTTCACCCAAGCTTGGGAAGGGATCACATCAGACAGATGGGTGCTGTCCACAGTGTCCGCAGGATACTGCATAGAACTCTCAGAGAAACCCCCGAAACCACCCTCCACGACAAAGAACACATTCTCTAGACCACCAAAGAATCCTCCTCGAGGAGATCGTCAATCTGCTAGCAAAGGACGCGATCAAACTCGTCCCGGGACACTAAACAAGGGTATTTACTCAACTTACTTCCTTGTACCAAAAAAAGATTTAACAATGCGCCCAGTATTAGACTTACGGCCTGCAAACAAATATGTCAAGCCCCAAAAGTTTTGCATGACTACTCTCCAAGAGGTAATCCCCCTCCTAAAAAAGGGGGACTACATGGCAACATTGGACATGAAAGATGCCTATTTTCATATTTCCATGTTCCCCGCGCACAGAAAGTACTTGCGCTTCAAGGTGGACAGTCGGCACTACCAGTTCAAGGTACTGCCCTTTGGAATAGCCACGGCCTCAAGGGTATTCACCAAGGTACTGGCGGTGGTGGCAGCACACCTACGAAGGGAGGCAATCCCGGTGTACCCTTACCTAGACGACTGGCTCATCACAGGCGAAACCCCAGCGATTTGCAGAACGAACATTCAAAGAACAATCAACCTCCTCTTCGAATTGGGTTTCTCAATAAACAAGAAAAAGTCAAGTCTGGTGCCAAGCACCTCCAAACAGTTCCTAGGAGCAATCCTAGACACACAAGAGGGGTTGGCCTTTCCATCAAAGGAGAGAATTCGGAATATACTACTGCAAATTCCTCAATATCAGGCCGAACGTCAGATAACGGTACTCAAAGCAATGCGTTTGCTAGGCATGATGGCGTCATGTATTTACTCGGTCCCCCACGCGCACCTGCGCATGCGTCCCATGCAGGAACGGTTGGCGAAACCGTGGTCTCAGGCAAGTGGTCAGTGGGACGATCTAGTGGTTGTTTCGCCAACACTGGTACAAAGCCTTCACTGGTGGACAAGAGAAAATCTGTCCAAGGGGAAACCTTTTTACGATCCCAAGAGATACAGGCGGTAGTCACAACCGATGCATGCCTGACAGGGTGGGGTGCTCACCATATCCACCACACAGCTCAGGGTTTCTGGTCTCACTCAGTGGCCAAGAGTCATATCACCCTGCTAGAGCTTCTGGCAGTATTCAGAGCGCTTCAAGCATTCGAACCCTACCTGCTGAATCTGTCAGTGCAGATCCGGACGGACAGCACTACAGCCATGTTTTACATAAACAAGCAGGGAGGGACTCGTTCGCCAAATCTGTCCAAACTTGCCCAGAAAATTTGGACATGGGCACTCAAACGGAACATCTTCCTGTCATCGCAACATGTTCCAGGGGATCTCAATTCTCTAGCCGATGTACTAAACAGAGATCCCCTCCCAGAGGAGCACGAATGGTGTCTACACAGAGAAATAGTAGAAGATCTCTTCTCTCAGTGGGGTTCCCCCACCATAGACCTATTCACCACAAGTGAAAACAGACAATGCCCAAGATTTGCGTCCAGATTCCCACAACCAGGATCCCAGGGGAACGCCCTGTGGATGAACTGGTCAGGAATGTTTGCATACGCTTTTCCACCAACTCCTCTCATCAGGAAGGTGGTGAACAAGTTGAACAGGGAATCGATGACGCTCATCCTAGTTGCTCCCATGTGGGCGAGACAACCATGGATTCCACACTTACGCAGACTAGCGACGTGCGACCCCATCAAACTCCCGGGCTGGTACAACCTACTGTCCCAGCATCAGGGTCAAACAGTACATCCTCTACCCAGCTCAATGAACCGAGCAGCATGGCTCCTGATCATCTTAGAGTTTGGACATCTAAATTTACCTCAAAGATGTATGGACATCCTAAAATAATCTAGGAAGACTAACACGAGGCACTGCTACTTTGACAAGTGGAAGAGATTCGTTATCTGATGCCAGAATAGACAAATCAACCCAGTTGATTGCACTCCGTCAACAATTGATACATACATGCTCCACCTGCTGGATGCAGGACTGGTTTTTAACTCACTGAAGGTGCATCTGGCAGCTCTGTCAGCATACACCACCTCCCATAACAAAGTGTCATGGTGGAAAGTTCCAGTGGTTAAAGCCTTCATGGAAGGAGTAAAGATACTTCACCCTCCTATTTCAAACCCACCACCAGGGTGGGACCTTAATGTGGTGCTAGCTAAACTCATGGGCCCCCCATTCGAACCCATGCATAAAAGCAGTCTCAAACACCTGACTTATAAGACAGCCTTCTTAGTAGCTATTACATCCATAAGAAGGGTTAGTGAAATTCAGGCTCTGTCAGTGCAAGATCCTTTCTTTACAGTTCACAAGGATAAATTGGTTTTGCGTACACACCCTAGGTTCTCACCTAAATTTATTTCCAAATTCCACGTGAACCAGTCCATCGAGCTTCCGGCTTTCTTCCAAAACCCACAAAGCTCGGCTGAGGTGAAACTACACACCCTAGATGTGTGTAGGGCGGTCCTCTACTATGTAGACAAGACCAGACCACTAAGAAAAACAGACCAACTGTTTGTCTCCGTAGCTACAGGCAGAGAGGGGGATCGCGTCTCTAAAGGTGCCATCTCTAAGTGGATTATTAACTGTATCCAGCTGTGTTACTCCCTTTCTGAAAAAACTCTGCCTTTCACGCCAAGAGCCCACTCTACAAGAGGCATTGGGGCCACCCTGGCTTTCATTGCAAATGTACCCCTTGACACCATTTGCAAAGCAGCTACTTGGAGCTCTATTCACACTTTTACTCAGCACTACTGCATTGACACACATTCTAAGACAGATACACAAGTGGGACAAGCGGTTCTAAGACATTTATTTGCTCATGACCCTTCTCACATCCCACCTCCTTCTTCAGGTACTGCTCGCTAATCTATGCACAGCATGTGATCTAAGCAGATTCCACAAGCCTCAGAAGGGATACATTACTCACCGTAATCGTATTTCTGATGCTTGTATCTGCTTAGATTCACATGCGACCCACCCTTCCTCCCCTCTGAGAGAAGGCGCATGGATGCTTGTAGTCTTACCTTTCTTTGTATCTGCTTGGATTATCTGTACTCACGCTACTCCTCATGCTACCTCATGTCAGGAAAAAAAAATACAATCTGAGGGTCCTACACGCGTTAGGGATCATGGGTACAGTGGACGTCACACTAGGGATAGTATTACTGGCACGCCCTGTGTCGACACCCATTTTCGAGTTTCAAAAAACAAACTGTAATACTCCGCAACTTCCACTAGATGTCGGCCTATGCACAGCATGTGAATCTAAGCAGATACAAGCATCAGAAATACGATTACGGTGAGTAATGTATCCCATATATATATACACACACACACACACACACACACACACACACACACACACTCTTCCCCAGCGTTATTCCTTAACTCATTTAAATGTGTTAATGAATTTTAAATTTTAAACGCAAAATCAATTGTAATGATCAAATCAGGATTTTTCTCTGTCCATAGATTCTCTTGAATTCTTCTGCTGAAACCATGCATTTTTGTTTGATCGCGCAACGCGCTTTAGTCATTTGTGTTCTCAAAGCGACAAGTTGCAGTAAGACACCTACATAATCGTCTATAGATCTGTGCCTACCCTGTTTTCTAAAGCTGAATTTGAATCGATGCAGTACAACATTACTCTTTTCCTTGCATCTGGTCTACAACCACCACGTCAACCTGACATCAAAAACTTCCAGGTTTGTTTCATTATCTCTTGATAGAAGGGGCTTTAAAAATCTCACACCTTCTGACGTCAGAAGGTGTGAGGTTATTACATCACTAAGTTCTTCACAGGTTGATATGGACTTCCAACCTATGCCTCAATATATGCGTTAAATAACTCCTTCCAGAGGTCACATGCCAACGGCGGTGCACCTGGCAATGGCAAAAACATTGGAGATTGATTGACTGATTCTGAAATAGTGAAGGTATAACTTGAACTGGCATCCCATGAACTTATACGGGGGCTAAGGAAAGTACCAGTATCACTCCTGGCTCAATCTCTTGGCACACCCACACCGTAAAAATGATTAGAAAGAGAAGGCGGCCACCTGCTCAATGCAACACACCTCACATTCCAATGACAGTAGAGAAACATGCCTTAGACAGGAAACGCGCTATTTTAAGCTATATGAATACGTGATAACACAGAATTCCTGTGACGCTCTTTTGACAGAAAAACACTGTGTAGCACAGGAGCACATGGGGTAATGCCGGTGTTGTATGTATTCTGCATCCCCCTGGCAGAATGATGGATTGGTGTTTGGCAATCTTTGGAGCCACGCCCACCCTGTAGCCCGCCCTCGGAGCTACATGGTGGCCGTGTCGCCAAGCCCTGCTCTCCGTCATGGGAAGCCGAATATCATACTATATTGCATAATAAATGGCGTCCATTGTGTTCTGCAATCTTTGAACACGCTTAAAGGAAGTGAACGGATGCTGCTTGATCTGCCCGCGCCAGCACTCCCTGGAGCTCTGACACGTGGCGCAGAATGTCATACCAGACTGAAGATCCACAACAAGCATTTCAGATGGGCAAGCTGTGCTTTTCATATACATATGTATATATTTATATTCAATGAAAAAACGTTAGTTAATAATTAGTTAGGGCAAAAATGTATTGCAACAGAACCCCTGAAATTCAATGCATTGGGGAACTCAGGACCGGTTTAACTCAGCGCGATCCTGTTGATCTCCCCTATCATATTATATATATTCCACAAAATGCCATTTTCTATGGCATTGTGAATCCCTTCTCTTCTAATAAATATGTCCTCTTTGGCTTTGTAACGGAAACGCACTTAGTTGAGCTGGTTCTTGGTTCCCAAATGCGTTGAATTTCAGGGGTTTTGTTGCGATACATTTTTACCTTAATTGATCATTAACTAAAGTTTTTTCATTGAATTTCAAGGGTTATGTTATTCCATAGATCATTTCTGCACCACTGGCCATGGGCAGTGGCCATGGCCTTTGCCATACCCACTGTCCATTTCCAAAGACTGACATGCTATAGGCCATGGCCAGTGGCCACGGCCTTTGGCCATACCCACTGTCCATTTCCAAACACTGTCATACTATAGTCCTTCGGCCATGCCAAGTGTCCATTTCCAAACACTGTCATACTATAGTCCTTTGGCCATGCCCAGTGTCCATTTCCAAACACTGTCATACTATAGTCCTTTGGCCATGCCCAGTGTCCATTTCCAAACACTGTCATACTATAGTCCTTTGGCCATACCCACTGTCCATTTCCAAACACTGTCATACTATAGGCCATGTCTAGTGGGCACGACCTTCGGCCGTGCCCCATGTCTATTTTAGAACACTACCAGACCACTAGCCATGGCCTCCGGCCATAGCCAGTGAGTACGGCTGCCGGTGCTGCCGACTGTATTTTTGAAATCACTACCTGGCTGCTAACCCTGGCCTTTGGCCATTTTAGAACACTACCAGACTACTAGCGATGGCCTTCTGCCATGGCCAGAGGGCATGGCCTTTGGCTGTGCCCACTATATATTTTTCAGAACACTAGCCATGTGTCCGTGCCCACTGCATATTTTAAAGCACAAACGTCCACTAGCCACGCCCTTAAACCATGCCCACTGTATATAACGCCCACTCAGTCATGCCCACTCTGTACTTTAAAACACTATCGTGTCACCCCCAACATCACTGTAGCTGCAAAATATATAATTCTAAAAAATACATTTTTCTATAACTGCACGAACAGAACTACAGATACCTTCGTTATACCCTTGGTTATCTGTATTCATTATACCTGCGGTTATCGGGAAAAGAAACGTGGTGGCTGATTCATTTGTATAAACACCCTAAACATACTCAAGGTTTCCGGGCATTTAAAGCTATCCATTTTGGAGAAGGGCATCCCCTTCTCCATCAAATAATTATAAAAGTACCGGACGAAATACCCCCAACCCACAAATGGATTGTGAGTCAATGCTTCGTGCCCAGGTTGCTTTGGACCTGGTGCAAATCCGTCCAGCGGTTTGGGCTGTGCGGACCAGCAGAAATAGACCTTTTTTGTCAATGGAAATATGAATGGAAAGTAGGCTAAAAATGTCTTTTTCTTTTTTTTTTTCTTAATACATTTGCAGTCTGGGGTGGGGCCTGTGCAAAATTTCAACCCAATTCATTGCCTATGTCATACGTTATTATGAATTCACTTTTTTGGGTTTCCTATTTAAGTGAGTTTTACCTGAAGTATAGGGCAGCGACTGCCGCCCTGTAATAATCTCATCTTCCAGTGCACGGCTGGGGAAATCCATTCCCATCACCCCCTGGAGCTCTCTTACGGGGAGCAGGATATCCTACGACTGAATGTCCAGAGCAAGCATTGCAGAGGAGCAATCAATGTGCTTTGGCAGTTATTCATAAAAGAAATGTTATCCCCTTTTGAGTGCACGGATGAGATTCTAACCCAAGTCCCACAATGTGAATCCAGACACTTAGCACTGTATCATCTCATATTGGCAATCTGCTGTACAGGACTGCTTTTGTTACACATTCATCGACATAAAAGGGGTGGCCCTTTTATACTTAGCAATGTTTTAGGAACATCTGTTCTCATTTGGAAAAGACAAATTGATGAAATATACAAATTTTGCCTTAGCATATGTTTACTTCTTGTGATGTCACTTCCCATGGCGTACGTCAGAGTCCCCCTGCCCCTCTTTAGGACTTCAGCCCTGCGTACAGCTCAAACAGCTCATTCCTTCAAATTTTCAAGTGGTATCAGACCCCAAATGTCCCAAGCAGCACCCCAATATGTTTTTTCCTCATTGATGGTGCTTGACTCCGTAGTGAAAGAAGATGACTAGCCAATCCCAGTGACAGAGCTGTTGGAGGGCGGGGCTATCATCGTGGCCACGGTGTATTTTCATTTTCACGCAGTATGTTCTAATGCATAAATCTACAGCTTCCTTTTTTCAGGACGACACATCATTTTCTTTAAACTTTTTCAAAGTGGTATTGGACCCCAAATGTCCCAAGCAGCACCCCAAAATGTAGCACCCCAACATGTTTTTTCCTTGCCCAATTCACACATACACAGGCGTGGTTAACTCCGTAGTGAAAGAAGATAATTGGCCGATCCTAGTGACAGAGATGTTGGAGGGAGGGGCTATCAGTGTGATATGGCTCTATGCATCTGCGGGTGGGCGGGGCTTCTTAGTGGGCGTGGTCCCGAAGATTGACGAATACCAGCTTCATCATTCTGCCATGGGGGTGCGGAATATCATACAACAGCGGCATTCAATGTTGCTGACAGTTGCACCACAGTGACGGAATGCCCTTTAAGGTTAATGTAGCAATGTATTTGTGGGTGTGGTACTGGTGGCAATGACGAGTAGGCATGCAGGTAAATTGCACCAACAATATTTATTCACAGAGAAGGAAGCCACGTCAGGTCGCACTGCGGTCCTGTTAAATATTGTTGTTATGCGACCTTCAGAACGCCCCAAACCGCAACATTCTAAGGATAGCACCAATAGATAACACAACAGAACAGACACAGCATGTACTTGTGGAGAGCTTTCTTGTTTATTCCCTTCTAAAAAGGGATTAGCTGCACCTGCTGCCGTTTATCCCGCTGATGACTCGTCGTATCCCACTTCCGGCTGCCCCAGTACCTTGCTGCCTCAGCACAGGAAGTGATGTCACTGCACATCTGTCTGGCTCATTAGAACCTGGCTAATCCCCTTAACAACAAGTGGGAAGAAAGGGGCTCCCAAAAAACAAGTAACAGATACACAGGTGTTAAGGCACCACTTCGAACCGCAATTTGGGGCCAAAGCATTCAGACCACCGCCGCAGGGGGCTGTCTATCAATACTGCCTGATTTGATGATGGCTGTTGAGGTAACGATAATTCTTTACATTTTGGGGCATTAAGTGGCACAGAGAAAGTCTAGGCTACAGCGAAATCAAGAAGCATACAAGATTTAGAATACAAATATAATTGAACTTGTTCAAAAATCATTTTTTACTCCCAACTTTAAAAAATAGGGATATAAATACGACCACTTCAAAAACTTTTGTAATGGAAGAATGAGAGAGAGAGTGATCGCCAAAGGTAATAGATTCTCCTCGTTGCAAGAGGGGTGAAGATTAAAGCACTGGCTTGGGGCTTAAATTGGAAACACTTTCTCTAGCCCACGGTCCAGTCTGAGTAGGATCTTGGCCTCTCCAGCATATATAATCAAGGGCCGCCGCAGGAGTGCTAGAGAGCAGAGAGCCCCAGGGCACAACATTAAGATGACAGGGCATTTGGGGAGAAAGCATCAGCCCTACCATCCAATGTGCCTGCTTTACCATGGGGGGGGGGGCTTTATTATAAGTAGAGACCTCGCTCTCTTATGGTTGGGTTGGCATTTTGTATTTTTCCTTCACTTACGCTTATTACATGGTCCTGACCAGCCAGGGCACTGGGGGTGAAAGGATAACACCCCAAAAAACTCAGTTAACTGAGGTGCGAGCCGCTAGTGCCCGCAGGAGAAAACGTCTCCATAAAACTAAGCTACGTTTCTCAGAAGATGCTATCGAAGGAATATCATCAGAGGAGGCTAATAAGCAGGATGAGGAACAGGGAAACATAAACCAAATGGTAGTTGAGTAATCTACTGTCACGGGTGTCAGTACTGAGATGACATTTTCCGGGATAGTTATTCCATCTCAGACCTGTTCCACCAATGGCGAAGAACACAGTACTCCCCCAATGGAAAGTCTGGGACCTGTAAGAAACCTGAAGGTGTCTCCCAAACTAGTCCCCGGGCATCTGTCATCCAGGTGGCAGGACACGCCCATCGCTATTGGATCCAGTTCCTGGGGGTGGACCAGTGGGGGAGAATCACCTGAAGTGGGGTCCTTGGAAAGTGCAAGTGGGAAAACGATGGGTGAGACGTGGTATCCCCCTTCTTCAAACACCTTTTCCCGATCCTACCATGTAGGATGGTCAAAAGCCCTGCCTTGCCCCCCTTTTCCAATACAAACACTTTTACACAACATAACAGACAATGGACTAACACCAAAGCCATCTACCTGACATGTCCGAATACAAGGATCAGACAAAGTAAGGCGATTGACCAGAATCACACACACCTGACAGCCCTTTCCCTTCCCCACAGGCATAGAAGGTGGAGCACGATAGGAAAGGACGAGCAAGGCAGACCACAGTATGACACAGCTATCCAGGCATGGCAGGCCAAGAGAAGGAGAAAGGTGGCAGGAACCGAGAGGGTGACAAGGAGAGAAGAGACCTTGCCCTTTCATCCCAGGTCTGCGAAACCCTCATAGAAGGAAACGTAAGACCGCAAACAATAGCACAAGTGTGTTGCAGCAGATGTCAACATTACACTGAGCATGTTGACACTGATAAGTCGGAACGAGGGAGACTCCTGCTACCGTGGTACCAGTCTTGACTCCAGATACAAGGAAAGTCAAGCGGCTCATCGCAGTAGGTGAGTCGAAGGGAGAACCAATAAGAACTGGGCTGTGTTGAATTAAAGTCGCAAAGTGGCATCAAGAGTGAGAAAAGTTCAAATAACTGTAGAATTGTTAAGGGAAGACCAGCTGCAGAGGGGACCGGCATCACGTGGGTGCTAACTCAAGAAACCTTGATTGATCCCATGTTTGTTGAAACTGCAGATACCAGAAGGATGTAGGAGAGCTGCCAAGACAGGTCAAAGTGGTCATACAGGAGGTCTAACAAAATCAAAGTACAGTCGAAAGTCTTTGACCGACAAACTATTGAGAAAGCAAGGGAAGTGAATCCCGCATTGAGAGAAAGCAAGTGAAGTGAATCCCGCAATCATTGTAAGCAAAAGGAATTGTATAGTGGCAAAAGTAAACCCACAGGAGGGATGCCAGTAAAGAGGGGATAAGTCTAAAGTCCCAAGAAATGTGAACCTGTCAGGGGATGTCCACGGTGAACTGTGCAAAAATAAATGTTTAGTTTCGCTCATGCTAGAAGCAAAACTGAGTGACAAGACAGTAGTGACGCCGGCGGAGGGGGATCCTGGGTTGAGAAGCCCTCACCCCAACTAGATGTGAATGCAAGCGAGAAAATTGTCTCGGAATCCAAGCGATAGTGTACCCGGCGGAGGGAAACTGAGATTCTAGAGAGGTCTGTGCCCGGAAGTGCAGGACCCACGGGTGGAGAATCAATACCCTAAACTAACAAGAAAAAGCCATAGTGAACCCGGCAGAGGGAGGTTGAGAATCAAGAAGGATCAACGCCCAGAAAAGAGGGACCCCGGGGTGAGTCATTACCATCCCTAGTACCGTGAGGACGAACTTTAAGTTGTTGTCAAGATGCGTCTGCGCCCGGAAGAGGGGGACCCAAGGGTGAACCACTATCACCCTAACAAACGATCATTTGTTAAAGGAACTTTTATTTAGTTATTGTGAGTACATCAGGTCCTCGAAGGCAAGAGACTACAAAATCCAAATATGTGCTTTGATGACAATTTTATGTGGTGTTATGAGTAATCCGTCAACACTGGGAGCGTGACAACCTGGGTGAAATCCTGGTGGCCAAACACTTGCGCAAGCTTGCCGGCCTCAAAAACACCCAAGGGGTGTGTTGTCTGCCCTCTGAAAAAAAGTGACACTGTCCACCCACATGTATCCTTTCCTTGCTCCTTGAAACGCAGCACATGGCCACAATTGGGGAAAAACTAACCGCTCCAGTCTCCAGGATTGCAACCTCTCTTGCCACTGCCTGGGAGAGTAGTCAATACGAACTTTCCCTCTCTTCCTTTCCCCTCTGACCCCCATGTTTGGCTTCCAACAATACTGTATTTTATAAAGATAACTCAAAAAGTACACAAACCATAGTAAAGTGCTCGCACAAAAATATAAATCCTTACAGAAATATGCTAGGCAAAAAGTTTTACATTGTGGCATTAGCCCCTCCCCCTACCTTGAATGAAAGACTACAAATACCAGAATGCAATTCAGCAGAAGGGAAAAAATTGTTGATTTTGAAAATGTATTTTCAAGACTTAAAGATTCAAAACAAAATGTAATGTGTGAATAGATCACCTATGTGTGTTTTATTGTTTGATAAAGGCCTGCTTCATATATAATGTCAGGAAAATGTTACATTCTACCTAAAATAAACGCTTTTTGGTGTGATAATTATGAGCATGTGAAAATAAGGTAGATCATTTAAACCTGTTTGGGGGGTATGTTTATTGTCCTGGAGGAGGGCATAGATTTAGGCAGATAACTGGTGCTTTGCGTGTTCCTTCACAATAAAAATGGCCCTTTGCAGTTCTTAACACAGAAACGTTAATGTCTTGCCCAAAACAATGGTCTCTTTAATGGGCCATCACTTATAAACCACTGGCACTTTGAATGCTCTGCTTGAATAAAGGAAGTGAGGGGCAGCTGTGGTGAATCCCAGGGTATCGTCACTGCTTCCATAGGGGAAGCCCCTTCCCATGAGGCCAGGTTGTGAGTCTGCTACTCGACAGTGCCCATGGGGGTGGTGCTTGGCAGGTGGATCTCATGGGGAGACCAGTGACAACTTTGGGAGAACGCGGTATCCCCATCACACACACACACATCTCTCCTTCACCCTCACTCTCTACATCCCTACCCTCCTATCCCATGAACTTGTATAGACCTCTCACAGAAAGGAAACTGATACAAGGAAGAATAGGGAGACGTTTCAGATTACAACAGCAACTACCACTGAGACGAGGTAGAGGTGTGGAGAAGTGCCGACTACTCCACAGAACCAAAAGGAGCGGTCAAGACTAAAAGGAACCAATCAGGACTACCAAAGAACAAAAAGAGAAGATGGACCGTCAAGGAAGAGAGATCCTGCCCGCAGGAAGGAAGGGCCTGCTAGCCATTGGGCTGTGCAAAGAGAGAAGGCTGGAGGGACCCCGGACAGCCTGCAGGCAGTAGATGGGAGAAAGGAGCAATCACTCACACTTCCCAGCTGCAGAGTCGCCACAGAGGAAGCAGAATCAAGGAAGAAGGAAGTGGAATCCAGAGCCGAGCTGCCAGGGAAGCCCGTGGGAGAAAGCAAACTTCTCTGCTGTGGAGCAACCACAGGGGAATTTGGAGTGGGGAGGTTGGAGACCACAGACCAGACGAGAAGGGCTGGAGTAGTTCTACAGCAAGATTGCTTTTCCCCACCCACTGCAGAGCCGATGCAGGGAGCAAAGTACCAAGAGGGAGAGAAAGCCCTGGGAAACCCACCAGGGCAGCTGGAGTACTCCATTGGTGGCAGAGAGATCCCACATGCAACCTGGAGGTAATTGGATGGTTGAGAAGAGTCTGAGAGGTCCAGGATGTATGGAAGATAGGGTCTGGGACCCCCAAGAAAAGCAAGAGACAATAAAGCACAGGGGTACCTGGCAGGGAAGTGAACCAGGTCTACTCACAGGGGTCTGAGACCCTGACGAACAAGGAGAGCTTCCATACAACTCTTCCTCATCGCAGAACCTGGTGAGAGGGAACCAGGTCTGCACCCAAGGGTGAAGGACCCACTATAACTTGGAAAGTGCATCCAGGCAGCTCTTCCTCATCGCAGAACCTGGTGAGGGGGATACAGGTCTGCATCCAAGGGTGAAGGACCCATGAAAGGTTGGAAAGTCCATCCAGGCAGCTCTTCTTCGTCACAGTACCTGGTGAGAGGGAACCAGGTCTGCATCCAAGGGTGAAGGACCCATGAAAGCTTGGAAAGTGCATCCAGGCAGCTCTTCTTCATCGCAGAACCTGGTGAGGGGGATACATGTCTGCATCCAAGGGTGAAGGACCCATGAAAGCTTGGAAAGTACATCCAGGCAGCTCTTCTTCATCGCAGAACCTGGTGAGGGGGATACAGGTCTGCATCCAAGGGTGAAGGACCCATGAAAGCTTGGAAAGTGCATCCAGGCAGCTCTTCTTCATCGCAGAACCTGGTGAGGGGGATACAGGTCTGCATCCAAGGGTGAAGGACCCATGAAAGCTTGGAAAGTACATCCAGGCAGCTCTTCTTCATCGCAGAACCTGGTGAGGAGGATACAGGTCTGCATCCAAGGGTGAAGGACCCATGAAAGCTTGGAAAGTGCCTCCAGGCAGCTCTTCTTCATCGCAGAACCTGGTGAGGGTGATACAGGTCTGCATCCAAGGGTGAAGGACCCACTATAACTTGGAAAGTGCATCCAGGCAGCTCTTCTTCGTCACAGTACCTGGTGAGGGGGATACAGGTCTGCATCCAAGGATGAAGGACCCATGAAAGCTTGGAAAGTGCATCCAGGCAGCTCTTCTTCATCGCAGAACCTGGTGAGGGGGATACAGGTCTGCATCCAAGGGTGAAGGACCCATGAAAGCTTGGAAAGTACATCGAGGCAGCTCTTCTTTTTAGCAGTACATGGAGGGGAACCAGTTCTGCATCCAAGGGTCGAGGACCCACTATGGCTTGGAAAGTGTGCCCGGGCTGTTTTTCATCATCACAGTACTTGGCGGCAGGAAGCCAACCAGGGTCTGGGATCCCAAGGAATGAACTTGTAAGCCTGAGGAAGGCTGGGGAAAGCGAGGCACTTCCCCAACAGCTAAGGAGTGGCTGAAACCACATTGTGAAATCTTCCCAAGACAAGAACTGCCTTTTGTCCAGGGGAAGGGAGTCATTCCTCTGAACCAAGAAGACATCTCCTTTGATTTAGTTAGCTCAGTGTGTAAAGGGACAGAGTTAGGATATTGACACTGGACTTTCAGATCTTTTCTTTGCACATTCTGACACTAGTTATTTCCATTGAGGCATGGAAACCCCTATTAGAGTTAGGGTTAGAAAGGGTTTTATTTTCCTTTTTACTCTTGAATAAAGGTTTATAGCAAACACAATGACCCCCTGTGTCTGAGTCTTGCCTCTGCCCCCTTACACAGCACATATGGGGCCTGCAGGGTCTGAATGGCTGGTGGGAGGAGGGTATTCATCTCGAGCGCTTCACAGCAGGAGGTGCCATGCCTCGGCCCAGCCCTGGCTGCCAGGACAGGGAGGGTGTTGAGCAGCAACTCTGTGCTCCTGCTCAGCATCCTCATTGCCCTTCCAGTGGGGCACCTTTCCCGATGGGCACCCTCGGAAGAGGTGTCCCGTTCCCAAATGTCCCGGCCATGTCCCATCTGAACAGCTTGTCAGGGCTGAGGCAGGCTGGGTCTGAGATCTGGGGAGACATACGATGCCGGATCTCGCACCCGGTAAAAGTTGGCCCATTGACCAGCGCTGATCATAAAAGACTAAAAGACCAGCACCAGGAGCATGTACAGTGATTTGCATTAGACAGAGCATTTTTCAGGATGGGTTCTCTGCTGAAAAAACAGGCGGCACAGAGGAGCAGTGTTTTGGAAACACCCTCTTTTGCCCGAGGTCCCTAATATGAGGAGCAGAGAGACATTTACCTATGAAGTGGCAGGTATACCCCACATCAGGCCACAACCAACTTCAGGGTTCCACCTCTTGGGGAGTGACGAGAACACACATTCATGGTATCCTATGGGCTGTAGGCAGCACTAAGATTTAGGGGCAGAGTAGCTGAATCCTCTGGAGATCTGACACAAAATTAGGACCTTTAGGGTAGAATCTCCACTCAAGAGGTTGAGTAGAAGAGTAAGTGCTATGCGTCTAGATTGCCATCAGTTCCGACAATAAACCATATGGAAGTAGAGATGTTCCCTACCAAGATGGTAGCTGCGAGCAAGAACAAAGGAACATAGCCGAACCTCCCAGGTAAGGACAGACAGGAATATGATGGCTTTGCCAACATATCTCAGTCACTCAGAGTGTGTGTAAGCTCAATAGCTTATACACATGAGCTGAAGATAATCTGTAACCCTGCAATATGCAGCACCTCACTCCTTGTGCACCAGTCTAGCCAAGCCGGTGGATGGCCCATTCCATACTTCTGTCTCTCACACACATGCACGCACGCACGCACGCGCACACACACACACACACTATGAAGGTTACAGAAGCAAAGATACAAAAATCCCCAAACATATTTCACCCTTGAGAGACCTAGCTTAAGTAATTTAAATTCCAGATCTAACACTGGGGTCCTCCCCACCTTGAAGCAGGCTTCAGGCGAGGGCATACTGCCTTCATAACTTGGCATGGACATACGGCAATGGCCTTCCTGAAACAAATGTGTTGAAACCTCCCAGTGTGGGAGGGTGGCCACCAGTCCTGAGAATTTTGGGTATTTAAAGATATTGGCAGAAGCATAAACAGAGCCCACCTTTGGCGTCCCTACACTTCTTACTGTGTCTCCACAAATAGGAATTCTTCTCACCCTTGAAATGTCACTCCTGCCGAAGGTCCTTCCTGCTCATCGTATTTCCGGCACTGGAGCACATGGACTGAAAAAGTGAGGATTCAGGAATCCCTCGTTTTTGTTGAACCAAATGACATGCCGGTGAATACATGCAAACCTTTCTTCAGAGAATGGATCATGATATTGGGTGACTGTTATAGTAGACCCCCCACACATTACCTGTGGCAGTTGGCAATGAGGAACCAATCATGGCAGAAGGCCTTTCTCTGAAGGCATAAAGTGTCCCTACCCAAGAGTTCTGCCTTGTGGGGACAAGGCTGGGAAGGACTGCACATTTTAGGTGTCATCCACGAACTGCTGATGCACACCCGAATTCCTGATCAAAGAATGCGGAACCCAAGGAGAATTTGAATAATGTATTATTTTATTAGTTATCATTTATATACAGGAAGGAACAATGGTCTTTTGATCATCACAAAAGAATGTACAATAGATAAGAAATCAGATTTGACAGGAATCAGTGAGCGACTTACAATGGTGTGAGTTTGAGTGACATTCTGACCAGGTTGTGAAGGGGAGTAAATGGAACAGTCACCGGGGACATTACTTGGTGGACTTACACAGATTAAGGACAACCAACAATAAAGATTTTTAAGTGTAGTTAGGTGGTACGGCCAGCAGTGTTACGGGTGTGACCATGATGGATGAGGTGCTAGAGTGGAGGTAGAGGAAATGAGGGACAGAGGCAGGTTAGAAGCAAGGGAAATTCAGAGGCAAGGAGGTAGGCCTTTAGTTTGGTTTTGAGTAAATCAGTATGGACTGTTTCTCAGATGTCTGGGCGATGTCTGGGGGAAGAGAATGCCAGGCAAGTGGATCAAGAAGCGAGAAGAAGCACAGGGGGGACGAGGTGCCACAAAGGTAGTCGAGAAGGCAGAGGCGAGATTACGAGAAAGCTTGCAGTGGATGGATACTGTGGTGCCTTACCGTGGATAGATTTGTGAACCAGGAGGAGAAATTGAAATCTGGCCCTGCTTTCCATCATCAGCCATTCAGCCCGTTGATGATACGAGGAAGTAGGTGTGAAGTGAGGGAGTTCAACGAGAGTCCTGGTTGCAGAGTTAATCTTTTCGGGAGGACAGAACGCACAGCTAGGGAGTCCAGAGAGGATGCTGGCACAGTAGTCCAGTTTAGAGAAGACATGAGTGGTTAAGAGATGATTGGCAGTTCCGAAAGTAAGCAGGTGCCTGATTTTCCTAATATTTAGGAGGTTGAGGTGGATTGCCATTGCAGTTTTGGAGATGAAAGTAGAGAAGATGCGAGAAGGGTCATAGATGAAACCAAGGTTTCTAGCTGAAGAAGATGAGGGAGAGTATTTGGCAGGAAAGAAGAGCACCTCTGTTTTGGGTGAGTTTAACATCAGACAGTGCAAAGCCATCCAATATTTAATGACAGAGAGACTGTTGGAAATGTTGATGGAGAGATCAGAGCAGGGCTCCGGAAAAGAGAAGATTTGGGTGTCGGCCACAAAGAGTTGTTACGAGGAACCACAGGAGGAGAGAAGTGCCCTAAGAGTAGAGCTGTAGAGTCTAAAGAGGAGGGGACCCGAGGCAGAGCCTTGTGAAACACCAACAGTTAGAGGAGTGAGTTGGGAGATGTTGTTGCTCCAGGAGACCGAGAACTGGTGAGGTGCAAGGTAGGATTCAATCCAGGCAAGGGCTTGATCGTGAATCCCAAGAAGAAAGCGAGTATGAAAGAGACCAGAGTGATCCACAGTGTCAAAGGCCGCAGACATGTCAAGGAGAGTTAGGATAGAGAATAGGTTGGAGTGCTTAGCAGAGGAAATGAAGTTGGAGACATTCATGAGTGCAGTATCCATGGAGTGACAGGAGAAGAAGGAGAGTTCCTTGTAAGGGACCGACAAGACTATAGTAACAGGCCATATCGGACGTGTTGTGTGTCAATGTTGCCCATTCCCTAGAGAGGTACGCAACAGGCGATGGAGTGGGCTTGTCTCCCCGAGTTCTACTGACCTGCATGGCCATGAAGGCAAGGGAAGAGTGGAGGGGAAGGAGTGCAAGGAACAGATGAAGGAAAGATCTGGCGTGGCCTACTAAGAGTGTGTGCCTGAACCAAACTACAACATACCAGAGGCGACAAAAGAACCAAAACAGAAAGGGTCTCAAACATTTGTTCCAGAAAGTCATAGTTCTATTAAAGACATGGAGGCGAAGGCTTATGCTTCTCTTTCATTTTACTACTCGAGCAGCAATGAACAAACCAATCATATGATAGTAACGAAGATCAAACTACAACTTCCAGTTATGATAGAGTCTTTGGTGGTCCCAATATTATTGGTCTCTAAACTGACCATGTGACCAACATAACCAATCATTACAGTCCATGTCCATAAACACACTGACCATCCTCCATCACTTCCTCTTTCTTTGCTTGATCGAAATTGCGTACACCGGTAACCACATTCCCGCTGCATGATCAGTCCCGTGCCTCAACTGCCAGCCTACTTGCCAACACAAAATATGTTCGGTGAATGTAAGCCAAAAGAGGGTGGGACAATCGTAATAACACCAACAATTCAAAATTATACATTTATATCAGATAAATAACTTGTTCAACATTTCATCATTGATCATACGATTGAAAAAGTGATATAATCATTTGCCTCCATGTCTTTAATAGAATTATGACTTTCTGGAATGAATGTGCTGAAAATATGAATTCTATGTCAAGAACGGAGGCTCGGATTATGCTTGTTCAAAGCTTACTCACCACTAACAATGCTATACTCTCTGTTGGTCTTTAAGGTTGATTCATTCAACCACTCTGCTGATCTCATGATGTCTTCCAGCCTGGCTCCTATGTTAAAAACCTTGGTGGCCATCGCTCCCCTCAAGGAGTGAGCGCCGTAATTCACTATGGCCCTCATTACGACCCTGGCGGTAAGGGGTTTACGCCAGCGTTAGCTGCGCCGACCCCTTACCGCCATCTACGAGTTCCCAAAGCGCCATGGTCACTTTTCCGCCCGCTTTTTGCGGGCGTAAAAATCCATGGCGCTATGGGACCTTGGTGTTAATTACGCCACCGTAATGTACGGTGGCGTAATTAACGCCTTCCCCACTCCCATTGAGCCCTATGGGGCCGAAATGGGAATGGGGAAGGGTAAATGGGTCAATGGGGACTTACCGCCCCGCCAACCTCGGAATGGGGCGGTAAGTCCGCCATCCGCCATGGCGTAAACGGACTTTACGCCATGGCCGAAAAGTCCGTCGATGGCGGAAAAAATCCGCCAGGGTCGTAATGAGGGCCTATGTCTATGCCTGCCCGTACCATCACCCATCTCAACCATCTGGCTATTGTCGCTGGTGTCATGGCTTTGCATGGCTTGCGTAATGCTATGAACAATTGGGATACCCCTGGGGGATTCACTTCCCTCGTAATAACTTTGTATGCTGTCAAACATCTGATCGGGCATCATTTGAGCTGCCTTGGAAAAGAATCGTATGATATAGATTTCAATCCTGTCTTAGTCCTTCTCGCTATGAAGGAGGTCATCCTATTCGGTGATATACTTTTCCTTTTGACCTCCAATGCTCTAATGTCCGAAGTTCTCTTACATGATAACCGACATAGGGCCTCATCACGAGTTTGGCTGTCACCCTTAAATCCGGCGGTAGCGCTGTTACCGCCGGATTTAATGGTCCGCCAAATCAGTGCTTCGGCGGATTTCTCCACAGCTCTGAGCTGGGGGGCAATCCGGCGAAAATTCGTGCTCATTCCGCCGGCGGGAAATCCGCCGGCGGTATGAGTGTGAAAGTATGAATGTGAAATTTACCCATTGAGCCCAATGGGGAATGGGGCATTGCCGAATGGGCTCAATGGGGAGTGGGGAATTCCAAATCCGCCAAACCCGTGATCCGGCGCTAATAGCGCCGGCATTACCGCCCAACTCGTGATGAGGCCCATAGAAGCATTGATGGTTTGGCTGAAATGGCCTTCCTGGATAAATTCTGGTTGTCCGGCCATGATGAGAATAATTTCAATACTGTGTCCACATCCCACAGTCGGGAGTACTTTTCCCTGGGAGGTCTGGACATTTTCACCCCTCTTAAAAGCCTGCAAATCAAGGGGTGTTCACCATAAGTGACCCCCTCAATCCTGGGATGCTGTGCCGATATTGCAACCTGGCCGTATTGATGGTCCTATATGCTTTCCCCTGGGCGGCCATCTGGGCTAAGATATTGGCTACGTGGACCACATCTGTTCCATCGGGATGAATGCCCCTCTCCATACACCAGCTATTCCAGTTAGTCCATGCAGATCTGTAAGCCCTGTGCGTTCCTGGTGCCCAGGATTCATTAATGACGGGTTCAGCTTCATTCGATAATCCTGGCCTAACCCAAGCGCCCCTAAAATCGCCCATGTGATCAGGTTGAGTTTCCCTGTCTTCACTAGTGGATGGCTGAGACCTCTGGTGGTATCCCGTGCAATGGGCTTTTGTTTGGGTAAAGCCACTGGGTCGTGATATGATAGTTCTAGGAGAGTGGGGAATTACATCTTACCCCTCCTGTCAAGAGCAATCAAAGGCCTATTGACTCACTGATGTTTCTTAACCTCAGATCTTACCACAGTGCTGGATTGAACAATGCTTTGTAGGGCAATCTAATTCAAAGAAAAGATGCAGAGCAAGGTGCCATTTTAAGAACAAACACGTAAATTGAAAGTTGTGCACAGCATTTGAAAAACACATGTGCAAGAAAAGTGCACAATATGTTCAAGTCCCCTCATATCAAAATATAGTGGTAAGTCCCGAGATAATCATTTCCAAGGACAAGGAAATGCTCTGCAACTTTTATTGTTGTGTAGACTTGCTCAATCCCAGGTGAAAATGACTGCATGTAAAGTGACAGAGAAAAACACATTTGCATTCTGCTGCTGCTGTTGGTTCTATTTTCCTTTACAGAAATGAAGAGCCAGGATTAGGAAACCTACAAAGGCTGAATAATGTGGACCTTTGAGGAGTTTGATAAGCCATCAGAATGCATAAAGTATAGTGTTATGAAAAGGTGAAATCTATCGGAAAAGAGAATGTCATTTTAAAAGTAGCAATTGTGAATGAGACCAAACTCAACGAAGCCAGGACTGAACTCTGGTATTTTATTCAACCCGCCAGACCTCCAGAAAAACAACAGAACTGATATGTCTTGCCCTATCAAGGAATTGGATTGTGTTTGAAGCAGAGCCATGAAGATAATGATGGGCTCTGGAATTAGGTTACTTGAAGGCCAAACTTGCTATCAAATCTAGCGAGTCATTTTTATGGGCCTCATCTGTATGTGATGGGCTGAACCTTTTAAAAATAGAATAGGCATTCAGATTGACCAGTGGATTTGTTTTGTCCTATCTGCTATTTAAACCTTCCATGCCTTCCTGAGGAAAGTAATCTTGACACGTGAAAACAACAAAATGTTTATCTAAAATTTGCCAGATACAGGAACTGTTCCAAGAGGGGCAGGAATTGGAGTAATAAACGCCCAGAAACTTAAACTACAAGGGACTTTACTACAGCCAAGCCTCTGGGTCATAAATACTTTTGGGTGTTATATTGGGATTCACTATTTTGATCATAACTCTAAAACAGAATGTCATAGAAAGCTCGTTCTTCTTTTTAAATGTTCAGCCTCAAATGCTCTATTAGGCGGCGTAGCCCAAAATCTGTTTGATGCCATTTTCCTAATACAAATTAGGTGAATTCGTATTTTATTTTGCAGAAATAGTGCACGCCAGTGATATATATGTCCTAGTGTTCGCAGTGATGAGCCCATTACTTTGAGATGGAAAAATAATTTGTGTATGAAAGTATAATTAAGTTATAAGCCAAAATCTGTAAGTCATGAACCATTGGTCCTATCATGATAAAAATTGTGTTGTTTGATTTGTGCCTGAGAGAAAGATCTACTGAGCCAATTAGTAAAGTGGTCATATGTGTGGAATGTATTATTTCAGAATGTTGCAATGTTTAATGCAAGAAATCTCTGAGATGACATCACATCAAATGGGATGGAAACTGGGTATAGAAGTTACTCCGATCAGACTGCCCCTTCATTACTCTGACCAATGACCGTGAAGGGGTATGTCTACTGTGATGTCACTTTTGGAACACTGTTCAATCACATATATTGACCAATTAGATTGAAGTAACTATATACACCTCAAAAGGGAGAGGTTTGTGTTCTATAAAAGGTCCAACACACACTCATTAAGGGACAGACTCAGTCGCTTACTCACTGAGTGAGGGAGAGGAATTAGGAGAATTGATAATAACAGGAAGAAGAATTTAATAGATTGCTTGCTTTTTGGACCCATTTTGGATTATTACCAGACCCCCGTAAGTGAGGCTTAGTATGAGTTAGTCCCAGGCCTTCTTCAGAGGAAGAGACAGTTCCTAGAGTGGGAGAATTTAACCAGTCCATAAGATGGTGCCCACCTGTCTGTGAGACAGCCAAAAGAAATGAATATGCAGGTATAATATAAAATGGAATCAATCTTGTGGGAATTGATACAATGAAGGTAAGTAGAGTAAATCTTGGTCCCTGTTATTTTTCATTACTGAGGGGTGGAAATACATCAATTGATTATGTATCCCAAGGAGTTAGTGAACATTTACAAGTTGTATGTGCTTCTGGAGCATATATTTTATAGACTAGATCTGTGGTGTGCATAAAGTGAGATCCCCTGACTTTTTCTCTGTGTAATAACATCTAGCATGGAGGAGTCATTAGGGGAGTTAAATGGACATCTCACTGAGTGCGTCCCTAGAAAAATAATATAATTGAAGCAATTCTTGGGTATACCATCAAGCAGAATATTGTTGTAAATGTTCATTTGTTCCAGATAAAGGGAAAAGGCGATTCATTGCTACCCATTTTTGCGTTTTAAGTTGCCCATTGAAAGTGAGAAAGGAATACTTTTACATGGTCATTAAATGGAAACATCACTGATGGGAATCTAGCCTACATACATGCTGAACATACATTTTCCTTTCTCTAAGCCATTTACATACAGGAAGGTCCAGCATTTTGTTGCAATTGAGTTTTTAGAATGCTGTTGATTCTTACATGTCTGTTGAGTAAGCGGAGTGGTATCAATTTACAACAAAGGGTAAGTAGATAGAATTGGATAGGCAGGAATGTTTTAAATCATTTGGATGGTTTATAACAAATGAAGTCTTATCATGGATCCACATGGATTTTTAATTAATGGTGAATGGGCACCCAGAGTGAACAAAACATATAAGTGGTGATGTGTGTGTCATAAAAGTCTCTATCTCTATGACTGTAGCTTTTAAAACTGAGGTGACTAGCGTGTTGATTATTTGTCATCATTGCCATTAGAATTTCATAGAAGTAAAACTTGTTTGTTTGTTTGTTTATTTATTTATAATGCACGCCTCACCCGTAGGTATCTCGGCGCAGTACAAGATAATGCAAATTCTTCATTACAGGCACAATCTTATCTTTAATAAAAATAAAAGCTTATCTTTAAGCTGATTCATTCATTTATATTTGGTTAATAAATGGAACTTCTGTGCAACCCTGTGTGTTTCTTGTCCCCATAGTGGAGGGAGTCTGTAAGAAATCAATTCTGTTAAATTGGGGTCCCAGATTCATAGAAAGAACTTTATTAAATAAAGTGAAATTGTGTGCACCTGGTTTGGAGTAGGTGGAAAGTTCCCCTGACTTGTCATCCAATTAAAACCTCTTACAGCTTTCAGTTTAAGCTCTGAGCGTTACATCTTGGGGTCTGAAGTTCATATTGTTGAATCAGGTGAGCTATCATGCTTTTTACTGTATTTCGATTTGGTTTGATTTGTTTGTAAACATGCTCCTGACGAAAATGATCGTGTTTGGGCGCAAGTGCATCAAATGGTAGCCAAGTCTACCATCTGTAGGAATGGTATCAGTGCAGAATTTCGCAGACTAATGAGTAAACATTGGTATTCCAGTTAACAAAATAGGTAGGTCTTCAGGCCCTTTCGAAATGCAATAAGAGTCTTTTGTTCTTGAATGACTCTCGGGAGGTTGTTCCAAAGTTTTGGACTGTAAACTCCAAACCTTCGATCCTCTTTATTCAATTATGTTGAATGTGGCACTTGCAACAGCATCCTATCACAAGAGCGTAATTGACGGCCTGGGGAATAAATCTTACTTTTGTCTGACAAATAACTTGGTGCTAGCTGGTTTACACTTTTTAAGATAACGCAGAGAGTTTTAAAATCTATGCATTCCTTCACGGCTAGCCAATGTAGTGACTGCCTTAAATTGGAGATGGGGGATGATTTTGCCACCCTAAACACCAATCTCACCGCCGCATTTTGGGCTACTTGCAGTCTCCGAATTTGGGTTGCTGGAATTCCTTTCAGCAGAGCATTACCATAATCTAGTTGTGAATTGATAAGGGTCCCCACAACTGTTGCCCGGTCCTTGTCTGCTATAAACGGCAGGATCTGCCTTAGCATACATACGGTGTAAAACACAGATTGTACTTTTGCACTAACCTGTGCCTTACTCTCCATGTCTTCTTCTCAGATACAACCCAGATTTATTATTTTATGGGAGAAAACCGGTTGTGATCCCAAAGAGCATGGTGACAGTAACCGCTTGTTGTGTTGCAATTGGTGTTTGGAACCAAACAGTGCTACCTCTGTCTTATTGTCATTTAGAAGCAGCTGGTTTGCACACATCCATACTTTAAGCAATGTTCCACTAGTTCAAACGTCTCCTCTGATCTCTGTACTCTCAAAAATACCTGAGTGTCAGCAGCATGGATACCTGAATGGAATTTAACTTGATGTCTCCTCAAGATATCCATAAGGGAAATGTATATATATAAATAAAAAATGAGAGGGGAGAGTGAAGAGCCTTGTGGAACACCACAAATCTACATAAGGGAGTCCGAAAAGAATCCTCAGAGTTTAACCCTTTGTTCTCGGCCAGTCAAAAATGACTTCAACCATTCCAAAGCTTGTGCAGAGACCTTTATAACCTCCTCATGGCGTCTCAACAGGATCTTATGGTCTACTGTATCAAATGCGGCAGATAGGGCCAGCATAATCAAAAGGGATCTATCCCCCTGATCTGCCGTCTCAAGAAGATCATCCCAGACTGTCAGTAGCGCAGTCTCTGGACCAACTCCAGGTCGAAAACCTGACTGTAAAGGGTCCAGTAGTTCCTCCTTTTCCATATACTCCTGTAACTGTGACGTAACTATTTTCTCTAGAATTTTCGCAGGCCATGGCAAACCTGCCACTGGTCTGTAATTCTGCAGGTGCGTGGGATCTAGTTTTACTTTCTTCAAAAGAGTGGTGACTACTGTCTTTTTCAGGTTTGCCGGTACACTGCCTGTAGTTTGAGATTTGTTTACGAACTCTGTAATAAAGCGAGAGATATCCGACACCAATCGTTTTGCTACCGATGATGGAATCACAAATAAAGTCTTGTTAGTAGGTTTCAAATTAGAGAGCAGTGAGTGTATCGTCTCCTCCAATACTCTTGTAAATGTAAAAGGTTTTCGGATTAATAAACCATCTGACTTAATGACATCACTGTCATCCTCTTGCTCTTCGGGTTCCAAGGGTACAGATTGAGCAATTTCTTCCCTAATTCTATTTTATTTTACGAAACAGTCATTAAATGTGTCTGGCCGTGTTTGGGAGACTTCTAATGCCGCAGAAGCACAGTTCGGTTCCACACATTTTCGAGATAACAGAATATAGTTCTCTCGGTCTATTAGTGGCTTTCTCAACTTTATCAGTTAGCAATTTCGATTAAGCTTCGAAAATTGCCTTTCTATATATTTTTGGAGTAGTCTTGATCAATTCTAGGTTATTTTGGGGTGGCCTCTTCCTCCATTTTGTAGTTCGAACTTTAGTGTTGTTCTACCCACCCGGCCTGTCTTGGATTACACACTGGGAGTCTAGCTTTCCTGTCCTGTGTTTCCCGTGTGCAGTAGAGTTTTCTAGGCGTAACTGTGTGTTGTCAAGCTATCCTGTCCCTGGTAGTTTTATATTGGGTGAGCCTGGCCTCAGGAAGCCGCAGGGCGCTTTGCACAGCTAAAGGGCATGTTAGGTACACCAGCCATGTATGAGTTACAGATGCATGCTATCACTGCTTTCACATTCTAGATACATCTGCAACGTCCTGTGGTTCAGTTATCAAATCTTGGGTTTAGCACTATGCAATCCTGTTGCCCATCTATCTTATCTCTGGATTCAGATTGTAGTGTACATTGATCCTAAGTCTGGATTCACATTGTGGTGAAGATCTATCCTACCTCTGGGGTCACATTGTGTTGTCCACCTTTCCTATCTCTGTAATCACACTGATGTGTACATCAATCCTCTCTCAGGAGTAACACTGTGGTGTCAAGCGATTGAGTCTGGAGTCACATTGTGGTGTCCATCTATCCTATCTCTGGATTCACATTGTGGTGTCCATCTATCCTATCTCTGGATTCACATTGTGGTGTCCATCTATCCTATCTCTGGATTCACATTGTGGTGTCCATCTATCCCATCTCTGGAGTCACATTGTGGTGTACATCTATCCTATCTCTGGATTCACATTGTGGTGTCCATCTATCCTATCTCTGGATTCACATTGTGGTGTCCATCTATCCTATCTCTGGATTCACATTGGGGGTCATTATTATTGGGGTGGTGAGTTAATGGAGGGGTGAAAGTGAAGTATCTTGCTTTCATATCCACACTTTACACTCCGCTCCATTGTTGTGCCTTTCCAAGGTGCAGGATAATCAAAAGAGGTTTTCATTTTCATTTTGCTTACGTCATCCATATGGGAAGAGCACCTGGTTTTACATCAGAATGAGATTTTTATGCAGGTGCAAAACTGTGGATTTCTGTGGAATGCACCTCACATTTGCACCTGGCCTATAGCAGGCGGACTCCATAGGTGTCCATCATAAAACACTGGCTGCAAGCACCTGGCCCACAGCAGGCGGACTCCATAGGTGTCCATCAGAAAACACTGCCTGCAAGCACCTGGCCCACAGCAGGCGGACTCCATAGGTGTCTATCATAAAACACTGCCTGCAAGCACATGGCCCATAGCAGGCAGAATCCATAGGTGTCTATCATAAAACACTGCCTGCAAGCACATGGCCTATAGCAGGCGGACTCCATAGGTGTCCATCATAAAACACTGGCTGCAAGCACCTGGCCCACAGCAGGCGGACTCCATAGGTGTCCATCAGAAAACACTGCCTGCAAGCACCTGGCCCACAGCAGGCGGACTCCATAGGTGTCTATCATAAAACACTGCCTGCAAGCACATGGCCCATAGCAGGCAGAATCCATAGGTGTCTATCATAAAACACTGCCTGCAAGCACCTGGCCCATAGCAGGCGGACTCCACAGGTGTCCATTATAAAATACTGCCTGCAAGCACCTGGCCCACAGCAGGCGGACTCCATAGGTGTCCATCACACTGCCTGCAAGCACCTGGCCCACAGCAGGCAGAATCCATAGGTGTCTATCATAAAACACTGCCTGCAAGCACCTGGCCCATAGCAGGCGGACTCCACAGGTGTCCATTATAAAATACTGCCTGCAAGCACCTGGCCCACAGCAGGCGGACTCCATAGGTGTCCATCACACTGCCTGCAAGCACCTGGCCCACAGCAGGCAGAATCCATAGGTGTCTATCATAAAACACTGCCTGCAAGCACCTGGCCCATAGCAGGCGGACTCCACAGGTGTCCATTATAAAATACTGCCTGCAAGCACCTGGCCCACAGCAGGCGGACTCCATAGGTGTCCATCACACTGCCTGCAAGCACCTGGCCCATATCAGGCCGACTCCATTGGTGTCCATCATTAAACACTGCCTGCAAGCACCTGGCCCATAGCAGGTGTACTCCATATGTGTCCATCATAAACCACTGCCTGCAAGCACATGGCCCATAGCAGGCAGAATCCATAGGTGTCTATCATAAAACACTGCCTGCAAGCACCTGGCCCATAGCAGGCGGACTCCACAGGTGTCCATTATAAAATACTGCCTGCAAGCACCTGGCCCACAGCAGGCGGACTCCATAGGTGTCTATCATAAAACACTGCCTGCAAGCACCTGGCCCATAGCAAGCGGACTCCATAGGTGTCCATCACACTGCCTGCAAGCACCTGGCCCATAGCAGGCGGACTCCATCGGTGTCTATCATAAAACACTGCCTGCAAGCACAGGGCCCATAGCAGGCGTACTCCATAGGTGTCCATCATAAACCACTGCCTGCAAACACCTGGCCCATACCAGGCCGGCTCCATAGGTGTCCATCACACTGCCTGCAAGCACCTGGCCCATAGCAGGAGGACTCCATAGGTGTCCATTATAAAACACTGCCAGCAAGCACCTGGCCCATAGCAGGAGGACTCCATAGGTGTCAATCATAAAACACTGCCTGCAAGCACCTGGCCCATAGCAGGCATACTCCATATGTGTCCATCATAAACCACTGCCTGCAAGCACCTGCCTGCACGCACCTGGCCCATAGCAGGCCCACTTCATAGGTGTCCATCATAAAACACTGCCTGCAAGCACCTGAACCATACCAGGTGGACTCCATAGCTGCCCATCACACTGCCTGCAAGCACCTGGCCCATAGCAGGCAGACCGCATAGGTGTCCATCACACTGCCTGCAAGCACCTGGCCCATAGCAAGCGTACTCCATATATGTCCATCATAAACCACTGCCTGCAAGAACCTGGCCCATAGCAGGCCGACTCCAGAGGTGTGCATCATAGGTGTCCATGATAAAACGTTGCCTGCAAGCACCTGAACCATAGCAGGAGGACTCCATAGGTGTCCATCACACTGCCTGCAAGCACCTGTCCCATAACAGGCAGACCCCATAAGTGTCCATCACACTGCCTGCAAGCACCTGTCCCATAGCAGGAGGACTCCATAGGTGTCCATCATAAAACACTGCCTGCAAGCACCTGGCCCATAGCAGGCGGACTCCATAGGTGTCCATCATAAAACACTGCCTACAAGCACCTGGCCGATAGCAGGCAGACTCCATAGATGTCTATCATAAAACACTGCCTGCAAACACCTGACCCATAGCATGCGTACTCCATAGGTGTCCATCATAAACCACTGCCTGCAAACATCTGGCCCATAGCAGGCGGACTCCATAGGTGTCCATCACTCTGCCTGCAAACACCTGGCCCATAGCAGGAGGACTCCATAGGTGTCCATTATAAAACACTGCCTGCAAGCACCTGGCCCATAGCAAGCGGACTCCATAGGTGTCCATCACACTGCCTGCAAGCACCTGGCCCATATCAGGCCGACTCCATTGGTGTCCATCATTAAACACTGCCTGCAAGCACCTGGCCCACAGCAGGCGGACTCCATAGGTGTCTATCATAAAACACTGCCTGCAAGCACCTGGCCCATAGCAGGCAGACTCCATAGGTATCAATCATAAAACACTGCCTGCAAGCACCTGGCCCATAGCAGGCGGACTCCATAGGTGTCCATCATAAAACAATGCCCGCAAGCACCTGGCCCATAGCAGGCAGACTCCATAGGTGTCCATCACACTGTCTGCAAGCACCTGGCCTATAGCAAGTGGACTCCACAGGTGTCCATTATAAAATACTGCCTGCAAGCACCTGGCCCATAGCAGGCTGACTCCATAGGTGTCCATCACACTGCCTGCAAGCACCTGGCCCATAGCAGGCGGACTCCATAGGTGTCTATTGTAAAACACTGCCTGCAAGCACCTGGCCCATAGCAGGCTGACTCCATAGGTGTCCATCACACTGCCTGCAAGCACCTGGCCCATAGCAAGTGGACTCCATAGGTGTCCATCAGAAAACACTGCCTGCAAGCACCTGGCCCATAGCAGGCTGACTCCATAGGTATCAATCATAAAACACTGCCTGCAAGCACCTGGCCCATAGCAGGTGTACTCCATATGTGTCCATCATAAACCACTGCCTGCAAGCACCTGTCCCATAGCAGGAGGACTCCATAGGTGTCCATCATAAAACACTGCCTGCAAGCACCTGGCCCATAGCAGGCGGACTCCATAATAAAACACTGCCTGCAAGCACCTGGCCCATAGCAGGCTGACTCCATAGGTGTCCATCACACTGCCTGCAAGCACCTGGCCCATAGCAGGCTGACTCCATAGGTGTCTATTGTAAAACACTGCCTGCAAGCACCTGGCCCATAGCAGGCTGACTCCATAGGTGTCCATCACACTGCCTGCAAGCACCTGGCCCATAGCAGGCTGACTCCATAGGTATCAATCATAAAACACTGCCTGCAAGCACCTGGCCCATAGCAGGTGTACTCCATATGTGTCCATCATAAACCACTGCCTGCAAGCACCTGGCCCACAGCAGGAGGACTCCATAGGTGTCCATCATAAAACACTGCCTGCAAGCACCTGTCCCATAGCAGGAGGACTCCATAGGTGTCCATCATAAAACACTGCCTGCAAGCACATGGCCCATAGCAGCCAGAATCCATAGGTGTCCATCACACTGCCTGCAAGCACCTGGCCCATAGCAGGCTGACTCCATAGGTGTCCATCACACTGCCTGCAAGCACCTGGCCCATAGCAGGCGGACTCCATAGGTGTCCATTGTAAAACACTGCCTGCAAGCACCTGGCCCATAGCAGGCGGACTCTATAGGTGTCCATCATAAAACACTGCCTACAAGCACCTGGCCGGTAGCAGGCAGACTCCATAGGTGGCTATCATAAAACACTGCCTGCAAGCACATGGCCCATAGCAGGCAGACTCCATAGATGTCTATCATAAAACACTGCCTGCAAGCACCTGGCCCATAGCAGGCCGACTCTATGGGTGTCCATTATAAAACACTGCCTGCAAGCACCTGGCCCATAGCAGGCGGACTCCATAGGTGTCCATCACACTGCCTGCAAGCACCTGGCCCATAGCAGGCGGACTCCATAGGTGTCCATTGTAAAACACTGCCTGCAAGCACCTGGCCCGTAGCAGGCGGACTCTATAGGTGTCCATCATAAAACACTGCCTACAAGCACCTGGCCGGTAGCAGGCAGACTCCATAGGTGGCTATCATAAAACACTGCCTGCAAGCACATGGCCCATAGCAGGCAGACTCCATAGATGTCTATCATAAAACACTGCCTGCAAGCACCTGGCCCATAGCAGGCCGACTCTATGGGTGTCCATTATAAAACACTGCCTGCAAGCACCTGGCCCATAGCAGGCGGACTCCATAGGTGTCCATCAGAAAACACTGCCTGCAAGCACCTGGCCCACAGCAGGCGGACTCCATAGGTGTCAATCATAAAACACTGCCTGCAAGCACCTGTCCCATAGCAGGCAGACCCCATAGGTGTCCATCACACTGCCTGCAAGCACCTGTCCCATAGCAGGAGGACCCCATCTGTGTCCATCACACTGCCTGCAAGCACCTGGCCCACAGCAGGCAGACTTCATAGGTGTCTCGGTAGGATAGCTCAGGGGCAACGTGCTCGCCTTGGAAGCAAGACGACACGGAGCAACACAGGTTCAATCTCCGGGTCCCCGCTTAGAAACCTCTGGGTATTAAGAGCGTTATAAATAACATCATATCATAGCCATCATAAAACACTGCCTGCAAAGTATCATTTTCTGTCGGCATTTTATATTTTTACGAAACAGCTTAAGAGTGAAGAGTAAAGGCAATTTTGACTGGATTTACTCTTCGCAATTACACTCTGCTTTGTAAATGTTAAAAAGGTGTACACAGGAGACCCATCATTACGTAAGTGTTAACCTAGGCGGTCCCCTGCATGCAATTTCCATTTACATTAAAATAACATCCATTGTGGCCTCCAGCTGGCCAACCCTGGGATACACATTGTGGTGTGCAGCTGTCCTCGCTTGGGATACACTTGTGGTGTGCAGTTGGCCAACCTTGAGATTCACATTGTGGTGTGCATCTGTCTTCCTCTGTGGTTTACATTGTGGTGCACATCTGTCCAACCTTGGGTTTCACATTGTGTTGTCTACCTATCCTCTTTTATGGTTTACGTTGTGGTTTCCAGCAGGTTAACCTTGGGATTCACATTGTGTTGCCCAGCTGACCTTTTTAGTGTCTTACATTGTGGTGCACAGCTGTCCAACCTTGGTATTCACATCGTGGTGTTCAGCTGTCCTCTTGTGGGGTTTACTTTGTGGTGCACACCTGTCCTCGCTTGGGATTCACATTGTAGTGTCTAGCTGTCCTCTTGTGTTGTTTACGTTGTGGTTTCCAGCAGGCCAACCTTAGGATTCACATTGTGGAGTGCAAGTGTCCTTTTGTGGGGCTTACATTGTGGTGCCCAGCTGCCCTCCCTTGGAATTCACATTGTGGTGTTCAGCTGTCCTCTTGTGTGGTTTATATTGTGTTGCACAGCTGTCCAACCTTGGTATTCACATTGTGATGTTCAGTTGTCCTCTTGTGTGGTTTACTTTGTGGTGCACAACTGTCCTACCTTGGGATTGACATTGTGGTGTCCAGTGGTCCTTTTGTGTGGCCTACATTGTGGTGCACAACTGTCCTACCTTGGGATTGACATTGTGGTGTCCAGTGGTGCTTTTGTGTGGCTTACATTGTGGTGCACAGCTGTCCTCGCTTGGGATTCACATTGTAGTGTCTAGCTGTCCTCTTGTGTTGTTTACGTTGTGGTTTCCAGCAGGCCAACCTTAGGATTCACATTGTGGAGTGCAAGTGTCCTTTTGTGGGGCTTACATTGTGGTGCCCAGCTGCCCTCCCTTGGAATTCACATTGTGGTGTTCAGCTGTCCTCTTGTGTGGTTTATATTGTGTTGCACAACTGTCCTACCTTGGGATTGACATTGTGGTGTCCAGTGGTCCTTTTGTGTGGCCTACATTGTGGTGCACAACTGTCCTACCTTGGGATTGACATTGTGGTGTCCAGTGGTGCTTTTGTGTGGCTTACATTGTGGTGCACAGCTGTCCTCGCTTGGGATTGACATTGTGGTGTCCAGCAGTCCTTTTGTGTGGCTTACATTGTGGTGCACAGCAGTCCTGCCTTTGTATTCACTTTGTGCTATCCAGCTATGCCAGCCATACTCTTGTATTATGAGGCCGGCATAGTTCTGTCCAGTTCTCTCATCTTGTGTTGAGGATCGCCTTAACAGTGCTATTGTGCCTCCGCCTACCCTACCCTGCATGTTTCATAGATAAGAAGAGGGACTTTGCCTTAGTTATATGATAAAGGAATCCAGGTTCCTCAGCTCCCTATCCCAGTCTGGGGGTCCAGCTAACCTAGCCCGATTGCTACTTTACGAGTTGCATGCATCCTTTCCCTGGTTTTGCATCCCGCGGGTATTTATTTATCATTACTGATTCTGGACTAGCTGGTGTTCTAGGCCTGACAACTGCTATAATATCCTGAATCCCACACATCACACTGCAATTCCGAGTTTCCTTATGTGTTCCATATCCTGTCTTTCCAATCTGTCTGCTTGTTTTGAGTCAAGAGTTTCACAAAGTAGGATTGATATTCCATACTGTGGGCTTTCAGTGTTATATTGTGTGTTCGGTATATTTCAGATGCTGGATTTGGAGTTTCACCTTGTGATGTATTTGAGTGTTATTAGCACACACTGCCTGTGCAATCACTCCTGATCACTTAGGAAGTTCTAGGTTTCACATGGTGATTATTGAATAGTTTATAGCGATCATCTGTACGCACCAGTGGGTTCTAGGTTCCACATTACGTAGATTGTAGCACACACTGTCTCTGTGATCACCTCTAGCAACTCAGAGGGTTCTAGGTTATTGCTTTGACAACGTGTCTCGCACACTACACTTATAATCAGCTGGATATACTCATTTGGACATTGTTAATTATTTCATAGCATATACCAGCCTTTAACTTCAAAGTCGTCTCCGAAGGAGAAGTCGCCAACATCCTTAAAAACCTCAAACCCTCTAGATGCAAAGGTGACATATGCCCGGCCTCCATCATTAAAGAATGTGCAGAAGCAGTTATCCCGTTCATCACAAGGTTTATTAACACATCCTTTTCATCAAGCCAGGTCCCCTCTAGTCTAAAAGAAGAATGGGTTTGACCATTGTGAAAAAGCCTTCCTTAGACCCCCTGACACCCAGCAACTACAGACCCAACACCACAGTTCCCTTCCTCCTTAAGATCTTGGATTGGGCCGCTTACCTACAAATTCAAGCCTACCTTGAAACACACCATATCCTAGGCATGCACCAATCCGTCTTTCGGCCAGGCCACGGCACTGAATAAGCACTCCTAGACTCAACTAGACTCGTTCAAAGATGAAAGCAAAGCAGCCCTACTCCTCCTCCTTGCCCTAGCTGCCGCTTTCGACCTGGTAGACCACAACACACTCTGCCACCACCTCACAAACTCAGCAAACTTCTCCCAGAAATCAGCAGTATGGATAGCTTCCTTCCTTAAAAACGGAACCATGAGAGTTTTCTCAGACACTGCACATGCCCCGCCCAATCCCCATTCCCTGCAGCGTCCCTCAAGGCTCCTGCGTCTCCCCATCTCTCTACAATATATTCACTAAACCCCTTTTTGACCTCCTGGACTCCCTCGGCATCTCCTATACCAACTACACCGATGACACCCAAATCCTGCTTCCACTTACAGGCTCCTTCCAAGAAGACTCCATCAACAAAATATAGGCCACCATCCAGGCCTGGATGGCCGCCAACCACCTATGCCTGAATGACGGGAAAACTGAGATCCTATTAGTTGGCTCGCCCACCATGCTCAAGAAACTCAGCTGAACTAAGAGCAGAAAGTGACTACTGACCATTCTGCAGGGTGATCAAAACCTGGGTATTTGTGTAAGAACTGCTGCCCATACACCACCCAAAGCTAGAACTTGTCAAGCCTCACCCCTAGGTATCCCTCTCTACCGTCTCTTGCCTAATCATCAAGGCCCCCCTCCCTTAACCGGCTTGCCCCCCTTTGTGTTTCTTTCTCTTCCCCTGTCCTTTTTCGGCTGTCAAGATGAATGTAACATGTCTGCAACAGCGCCCTGATGCCCTCGGCTTGGGCACTTTACAAATGCAAATAAATAGATCCCCCATGCTGCCTGTGGAATTTCCACCGGACACTATGAGGGTTTTAGTTTTCACGTTGTGACTCATATGATAGTGTGCAGCAATCATTTCTCATCAATCTGAGGGTTCTAGAAGCAAATTGTCAATGATGTTGTTCTCTGTCTTTGCGTAACATTAGGCCCTCCCCTCCCCTAGTGGTTAGCCATACTTTGTGTTTTATGTGGATCTCCAGCTCTTCTACATTTTTACTGTTGTCTGTGAATCTTGTGTTCCTTTAGGCTTTCTCCCAAATCTAGGTCTCCTCTACTGTGATTTCTGTTGCCCTGTGAATCTGTGCCCCAATAGGCTCTCGCCCACTTCTAGGTCCCCTCTACTGTTATTTCTGTTGCACTGTTGTAGTTACTGTTGTGTGCCATCTGTCTGCTCCCTTGCTGCAACCCCTAGTGTGACCCCATAACCCCCATTGTGCGTCCTGCATTGGGCGGGGGACTGTGCATCTCTCTTTTTCACTCCCTCCTCCTCTCCTCACACTCTCTATGGTGCTTTTCATTTCTCCCATCTTCTCTAACTGCTACTCTATCTCCTATCCTATCCCTCACACTAAATCTGGGAGGAAGAAGTTCAAGAGGGTCATCCTGGTCTCCAACCCAGGCCTCCCTATCACTGATACTTACATCAGTGCTTCCCCCAGACAGATTCTCACTGTCATCCTCTTTGTCGTTCCATCACCAGACCTATGGACCCTTCACATGGTCTTGGCTCTCTCTCTCTCTCTCTCTCTCTCTCTCTCTCTCTCTCTCTCCTATCTCGTCCTCTCCCACTAATGGTGGCACACGGTGGGAGGCCCTCTTGGCTTCCCCCTTCTCCTCCAAGGTCATCATTATTGTCTATCTGAATGGTACCGTCTTGGTCCTGGGCCCTCAACCCAATCTCCTCCTTTTGGATAGGTGTCTCCCGCGTCCTATCAACTTTCTTCTCCTGCTATTCCTACTAGCACCTCGATGGCTCCTCTGCCACCCCTTGCTTCCACCTAAGCCCACTCTCGGCCCCCCCTTCCCCTTCCACTGGGTGCACCTCAAGCCTGTACTCCACCCCGGAAGTCTTTCAAATGCGACAACCTGCTCCACGTCGCTACTCTCAATTCTCGCTCCGCTGTCAAACATTCCTTGGACATCTGTCACCTCCTCGAAGATCTTGACCTCAATGTCCTCGCTCTCACCGAGACATGGTTCACGTCCAGCTCTATCATGAGTTTTGACACTCTCCTCCATGATGACTACAAGATCCTCTCTGAGCCCAGAACAAACCGACCGTGAGGTGGAGTAGCTCTGACCTTTCCTGAGTGGCTCCCTGCTTCTGTAATTCCTACGAAGGCCTACTCCTCCTTTGAATACCTGGTCTGTAGGCTCTCTATCTCTCCTGGTCTCTCTCTGACTGGGGCCACTATCTACAGGCCACCTGGCCAGGTTGCCCTATTCCTCGCAGAGAGGGCTGACTTCTTCTCTTCTCTCCTTGCCTCTACCTCTTAACCTCTCCTCCTCAGAGACTTAAACATCCATCTGGATGCTTCTAATCCCTCCTCTGGGATTTTCCGCAACCTCTCTTGACACAATCTACTGGACATACTCTTGATGTTCTCATCTCCTCAGACATCCACCTCTCTAACCCTCTCACCACTCCTCTCTCTTGGACTGACCACTTTCTACTTTCCTCTCACCTGAAACTCTCTATCTCTCAGGCAAAGCCCACCCCAGCACTGCCAGCTACTTTCGCGGTCATTCGGCCCATGAAGCGTGTGTCAGTGGAGGCCTTTGTCTCTACTTTCTCTGCTCCTCCTACTCCAGTGGCTGACTCACACTGTGACACAGCCCTCTCTAATCTGCATCATTCTATCTCCATCACCCTGGATATCCTTGCCCCTGTGATGAGAATCCAGCTGAAGCCTACCTCAAAGTGCAACTCTTGGTATGGCTCTGACCTCCATGTCCTGAAATGCAAGTGCAGGGTGGCTGAGAGGAAGTGGAGGGCTTTGGGCGCATTCTCTGACAAACTGGCCTGCTGCCTGCTGCAAAGGCAATACAGACTCTCCGTCCTGTCAAAAAGAGAGCCCACATTCAAGCTTGCACCTCTGTGGCCTCTAACATCATGGCCGAACTCTTTAAAATCTGCAAGGAAATGGCCAATCCCGCTACAGTCTCTACCTTCCCTATTCTCTCCCAGGCCCTCTGTACGGCTCTGGCCTCTCACTTCACCTCTTAAACTCAGGACATCTTCTCCTTCTCTTCCTCTCCCTTTTTCTCTCCCGCCCCCCTTTGGCCAACTCTCCTTCCCCTCCTCTTTTCTCCTCTTTCTCTCTGACAACACCTGACAAGGTTTCTAGAAAAGTCCGACCTATGAAAGTGTCATCCAAACAGGTGCCCCCCGCTCCTCCAGAACCATCAAGGACCATATTGACACCCTTGGTCCAGCCTTAGGTAATTTCTGTAATCACAGTTGCGCCAATGGAACTTTGCCCTCCCTCCTCAAAAAGCCATCTGCCGTTACTACCTGTCCGGCTAACTATCGCCAAATCTCTGTCACCCCTTTACTGGGCAAACTCTTGGAGAAGCAGGCCATCTCCCAGTTTATTCCCCACCCTGAATCTGTTGGTTGTCTTCATGATGATCGGTCTGGCTTCAGAGCTGTCCGAGCCATGGAAACTGCTCTCCTGAACACCCGTGAAGATCTGCTCTCTAACCTTGATTCCAGCTCTCCCTCCACCCTCATCCACCTTGACCTTTCCTCTGCCTTTGACACGGTTAACCACGCCATCCTGACCAATCGACTCTGTGTGAACCTTGGCATCACGGATCAGGCCCTGGAATGGTTGACCTCCTTCCTCTTCTACCGCCACTGCCAGTTCCAACTTGGTTTCTTTCTCTCTGCCACCTCTCTCTCTACCTGTGGCATTCCCCAGGGTTCTATCCCCTCACCCTGGTTTTTCAACCTCTGCTTGGCCCCTTTGGCCCACCTGATATCTACCTTCTCCTTAAACTTTCAGTGTTATGCGGATGACACTCAGCTTTCCTTCAGGCTCACTTCAGCCTCCTCGCCTCTTTCGCTCATTCCTAACTGTCTATCCGTGATTCAAGATTGGTGCTCCTCCAACGATCTCTGCCTTAATGCCAGTAAGACAGAGATCCTTCTCATTGGGACGCATGCCCCTGATTTTTCTCTCTCACTCTGGCCGCCCGCCTGGGACCCTCTTCCTTTGTCTTCTTGCAATGCAATAAACATTGGTGTCATCTTCGATTCCACTCTATCCTTCTCTCCTCACAGACCTTGCCAAGAAGGCCCACTACCAGCTGCACCTCCTCAGAGGTATTCTTCCTTTCCTCTCCTTCCCCCAGAAGCTCACTGTCTCCAGAGCCCTGGTTCTCCGTAGGCTGAACTACTGCAACAACTTCTTTCTCATCTGTCCTTCTGCTTCTCTCCACCCTCTGAAACTAATCCAGAACAGGACAGCCAGACTTATCCTTTGCCTCAAGCCCAAGGACTGTATCTCTCCAGCCCTGAAATCTCTCCACTGGCTCTCGGTGGCTGCAAGGATCAGGTTTAAGACCCTTTGCATTGTCCACTAGGCTTTCTGGGGTCAGGGCCTGCACTACATCCAACGCTCTCTTCCTAAAAACCTTCCTTCTCGATCCCTTTGCCAAGCTACCTCCAACTCTATAAGGGTCAGACACTTCTCCTGGCAGAGAGTATGGGGTAAATCTCTCTCCTCCACAGGTGTCTCCCTCTCAAACCTGAGTCGGACCACCTGAAGTTCCAGAAGCAGCTCAAAACTTTGCTTTTCTCCTCTGCTTTCTCTCCCTCCCCTGCTGTCCTTTCTGACCGACCTGTGTGCTGCACCGACATTTGCTTGGCTACCCTCAGAGTCTCACTGGCTACCAGGCTCATTCCTGCTTGATCTCCCCTGCACTGCCTCCGGGCCTGCCATGCACTTAGGGGCCGTAACTGTAACCTTTACAGTCCCCTGCCTCCTGGCACTTAACCAGAGCTGTTCTGCCCTGATTGCACTTACTCAGAGCAATACTGCCCCGTTTCCCCTTCCCTTTCCTTTGCACTCCCCCCTTCGCCTTACACTTCTCGTTCTCGCACTTGCACGATCTGAATGACACAAGGCCTAGTAAGTTTGTTTGTCTTGTCCTCACTCCCTTGTCTTGTCGCACCAAGAAACACTTGTGTACAGGCGCATTATAAATGACTTATATCATATCATGAGTTAGTTCATGGCACACACTACCTGTGTGATATTAGTGAGTTATAGCGGACACATTGTGATTCGTATGATAGCTTACAGCTCATTGCCCTGTGTAATCATGTCCGAGCACTCAGCGGGTTCCATGAAGACATTGTGAATTTGTTTTATTTTTTATTTCTGTTCTGGTTTGCAAAGAAAGCTTACACGTAAAAAAAAAATATTCCATACACAAAGTTATAAATAAGAAATCTTTGACAGCACATTTCATCACCTAATGGGCACTAAATGACACTACATAATTACACTAATGATGTGATATTTTATGGCACACACGATCTGTGCAATCAGCTCCAGCTATCAGTGGGTGTGATATTTCACTTATAGCATCCTGCCGTGTAGTCACCTGAAATCACTCATTGAGTTCTAGGTTCCCATTGTGAATCATGTGAGGGCTCAAAGCAGACACTGCACTTGCAATCACCTCCAGAGATCAGTGGATTTTAGTTGTCATACTGTGATTCTTATGATAGTGAACACTGCACTGCCTGTGTAATCACCCCTAAGCCCTCGGCGGGTTCTAGGTACAAATTGTGAATCATGTGAGGGCTCATAGCACACACTGACCTTGTAATCACCTCCAGAGATCAGTGGATTTTAGTTTTCTCACTGAGATTCTTATGGTAGTGAACACTGCAGTGCCTGTGTAATCACCCTAAGCACTCAGCGGGTTCTAGGTTCATATTGTGAATGGTGTGATATCATAATAGGAATGGATTTTAGTTTTCAAACTTTGATTCTTATGGTAGTGAACACTGCATTGCCTGTGTAATCACCCCTAAGCACTCAGCGGGTTCTAGGTACACATTGTGAATTACTTGATGTGGTATAATATCAATGGGTTTTAGTTCTGATATAATATCAATGGGTTTTAGTTCTGATATAATATCAATGGATTTTAGTTGTCACACTGTGATTCTTATGGTAGTTAACACTGCACACTGCTTGTGTAATCACCTCTAAGCACTCAGCGGGTTCTAGGTTCACATTGTGAATGGTGTGATATCATAATATGAATGGATTTTAGTTTTCTCACTGTGGTTCTTATGGTAGTGAACACTGCACTGTCTGTGTAATCACCCCTAAGCACTCAGCGGGTTCTAGGTTCACATTGTGAATGGTGTGATATCATAATATGAATGG
Organism: Ambystoma mexicanum; assembly: GCF_040938575.1. Classification (NCBI taxonomy): domain Eukaryota; kingdom Metazoa; phylum Chordata; class Amphibia; order Caudata; family Ambystomatidae; genus Ambystoma; species Ambystoma mexicanum. The sequence continues at coordinate 1,438,726,414 of NC_090924.1, forward strand.
ATTTTAGTTTTCTCACTGTGGTTCTTATGGTAGTGAACACTGCACTGCCTGTGTAATCACCCTAAGCCCTCAGCGGGTTCTAGGTTCCCACTGGGAATTATGTGATGGCTTATAACCGCACACTGCCTGTGAGTCACCTGTAGGTGCTGCGCGGTGTCTATGTTTCCCATTTTAGATTCCGGCTTTGGTATAATGAGGTGTGCATCAATGTGACCCAGTGTGGCCCCAAATCTTAATCATGAACCCCAGGCGCTTCGTCCCTTTACCAATGCCTTATTTCTTTCCAGCACCTTCGAGTCTAAATACACAGACTGGACGCGGGTGAACGTGACGTGTGAAGTCATCAGTTCCCTCTGGACATGTGACCTGTCCTCATACTTCTCCGGAATGCACAGTCTTTATTGGGCCAGAGTTCGGGCTGTTAATGGTGGCCTCACTTCCAACTGGACCACCTCCAATGAGCTGCTGCACTACAGGGATGGTGAGTCCATTGGGGCAGGGGGTGTGCTATCTTCTGGCTGCAGGTACAGCTACAGTTCCCAGCATCCGACTGTGGGGGTCACATACAGCCTCTACATTACAAAATATGTCATTTAAATATGGAAGGAGCCCACAGAGTAATTCCTGCCTGTCCTGTCCCTGTATCTTTCTCAAGTGCTTGTTCAGACCCCTGTATCCTTCTCAAGTGCCCGTTCCGATCCCTGTATCCTTCTCACGCGCCTGTCCTATCCCTGTATCCTTCTCAAGCACCTGCTCCTATCCCTGTATCCTTCGCAAGCACCTGTTCCGATCCCTTTATCCTTCTCAAGTGCCTGTTCCGACCCCTGTATCCTTCTCTCACGCCTGTCCTATCCCTGTATCCTTCTCAAGCACCTGCTCCTATCCCTGTATCCTTCTCACGCGCCTGGTCCTATCCCTGTATCCTTTTCAAGCGCCTGTTCCTATCCCTGTATCATTCGCAAGCGCCTGTTCCGATCCCTGTATCCTTCTCAAGCGTCTGTTCCGACCCCTGTATCCTTCTCACGCACCTGTCCTATCCCTGTATCCTTCTCACATGCCTGTCCTATCCCTGTATCCTTCTCACGCGCCTGTCCTATCCCTGTATCCTTCTCAAGCACCTGCTCCTATCCATGTATCCTTCTCACGCGGCTGGTCCTATCACTGTATCCTTCTCAAGCGCCTGTTCCTATCCCTGTATCATTCGCAAGCGCCTGTTCCGATCCCTGTATCCTTCTCAAGCGTCTGTTCCGACCCCTGTATCCTTCTCACGCACCTGTCCTATCCCTGTATCTTTCTCACACGCCTGTCCTATCCCTGTATCCTTCGCAAGTGCCTGTTCTGATCCCTGTATCCTTCTCAAGCGCCTGTTCCTATCCCTGTATCATTCGCAAGCGCCTGTTCCGACCCCTGTAGCCTTCTCACGCGCCTGTCCTATCCCTGTATCCTTCTCACGCACCTGTCCTATCCCTGTATCTTTCTCACACGCCTGTCCTATCCCTGTATCCTTCGCAAGCGCCTGTTCTGATCCCTGTATCCTTCTCAAGCGCCTGTTCCTATCCCTGTATCATTCGCAAGCGCCTGTTCCGATCCCTGTATCCTTCTCAAGCGCCTGTTCCTATCCCTGTGTCCTTCTGAATTGCCTGTTCCTATCCCTGTATCCTTCTCAAGCGCCTGTTCCGACCCCTGTATCCTTCTCACGTGCCTGTCCTATCCCTGTATCCTTCTCACGCGCTAGTCCTCTCTCTGTATCCTTCTCACGCGCCTGTTCCGATCCCTGTATCCTTCTCACGCGCATGTTCCTATCCCTGTGTCCTTCTGAATTGCCTGTTCCTATCACTGTATCCTTCTCAAGCACCTGTTCCTATCCCTTATATCCTTCTCAAGCGTAAGGACTGAGCCCTTTATTGATGGAGCCGCAACATTATTGTGTCAGTGCATGTGCTGCGTGTGTGCATGTGGGTGTGCAGAATCCATAGACCACCCAGGGCTGTGTGATTGTGTATACTCTACATCTCCCTCAAAATGTAATGAATGCAAACTGAGTACTGTGGGGGATGGCACTGCACCTCATGAGATGAATTGCACTGGTTGTTGACAGGGTCTTTGACGGTTGTACGTTGGCCAACATCGGCCCTCTCTTGGGTTGGCATGTCACGCCGCCTTCACTTGGGTTCTCCCTTGGTTCCATGGATCCTCTTCTAGTTCCTTGAACTGTGTAGTATTTTTGCTATTAAGCATATTTTTATATGGTCGCTGTTTTGATATGCCAGGGGTGAATCCATCGAACTAACATAGGACAAGGACACTGACTTCAAATGCCAGTACCAGGGGTGTTGCTAGGTCTGGAAAAGACACAGGGCTACACTGATGTCGGAACTCTCGGGACTCGAGGCTAGCTAGCCTTTTGGTTGTATAGCTCCTGAGATTCTATCCGGGGCTACAACCAAAAGACCAGGGGCTATACCCCCCTTAACCACCCCCCCTAGCAACGCATTTGGCCAGTACAGTCCGGCATGGCCAGTTGCTGCCATGTGAGGTCAATTATAGCCTCACATGACAGGTAGTGATTAAATGCTAAGTAAAGGCAAATAATCCACGTGAAGCCTCGAACCTCCTGATCCTTCCATGTTATAGCTCTCGTAGCCTCACGTGGTAGGTATAGTCCTACTACGTAACGTACAGCCTTGCCTGTCCAGGTGCCGCCATCACATGACAAGGAGAGCCTAAAATGGCCTAGGATTCCTAATTACAATGTGATATGCCTGCCATTGTCACAGTATCCAATGTACATTTCAATGGGCATATGCGTTGCAATCACTTGCTACGCGCAGCCCCCAGTTCCTCGAAGTCCCCCCTCCAGCGCCTCGTATCCCGGGTATAGTTGCCACATGAGTTGCTTCCTCACCCAAACAGGTCTGGCATCGTATGCCAAGTGCAGCCTGACATGACCCGGCAATGCCAACCAAGGCTAGTTAAGTTCTCACGTGCCCGTTAAAGACACCACAGGTAAAGTGCAGCCATCATCTCCCAATCAGAGGCACAAATGCCCCAATGATGCCCTAGAGTGCCAGCTAATATCTCTTAGCTGAAAGAAGTGGGCACCGCAAGTAAGATGCAGCCTCACATGTGCAGGTGCTGCTACCATCTGCCAATCACAGCCTCAGTTGCCCCAGGAATGCCAGGTGAAACCTCCAGAATCGCCTTCATGGGAGACAGCAATGTGTGTCCTGAGAACCCAAACCACAAAAAGACCAGCACTCCCAATTCAAAGGTCCTCTTTGCGATTCTCGAAATGAGTAAATAATATCACCCATGGGGACGGTCACCAGGCAGTCATAATATTCACCCTGAACGGTTACATCACCCCCCATCCAATATACCCAACCGTAGAGGTCAGATAGCACAGTGAGTAGAGCGCTCGCTTTGACATCTGTGCAGAGCCTACTGACGCATGTTCGAATCCCTGCAGGGCCAACTCAGCCTTTCATCCTTCCAATGTTGATCATTTGAGTACAATGCAGTGAGATAATAATATCACCTCTGGCTTTGTAGCACTATATAAAAACAAATGATTATTATTCGTCCACCTTTTCCTTAGCAAGCAGGCAGCCAAAATGCATCCGAGATCACCTTCAGATCATTAAAGCGTCACCAAGGTCAGTTTTAACCACTCCCACCCCACCCCCTTCTTCCGCCAGAAACGCAGGACTCGCCAGACCCACACCACATAAGCTCAGGGAGGGACTTTCCCGGGTGCTGGAAGAACCATGAACACCTTTGCCCATAAAATTACCAGGAGCCCTGAAGTCCACCTTAACCGGTCAACTAATCGGTGAGACTTCGGCTTGGCTCCCATGAAGCCGAGATGAGTAAAATCTAACACCGCCCCAGCCACGCTAGCATGCCAAATACATGCCATGGGCTCTCATCTAGGAGTAGAGGCAGTTCTGTGTGCTGGGCTGCCCTGAAAAGGACTTACCTTGGTTTGTTTGTTTTAGGAAATGTTATTTTAATTTTGTGTTTTTTCTATATGCAAAAGTTTGTTCTTTATTGAATATAAACTAAAAGCATAAATAAATAAAAAATAAAAAATGCTAACTTTAGAAAAGGATGTGCAGCTTTAACTATCTGTGTCCCTTAATTGCTGGCTGGCACCCAATGGCACATGGCCATCACTCCAGTCCTAGTTTTGGATGGCCACTGCCTGCTCTCTTTTTCACACATCAGGTGCTTACTAGAGCTTAACGCTGTTTAGTAAAACATATCTGGAGGTCACCACAATGGTATCTACATGCCAGAAATGAGAATACACATGAAGGAGAGAACCCATGAACTCATGAACGCCCCCGGCTGCTGTCTCCTATCTGCAGTGACGTTTGGACCGCCAGAGATAGCGCTGCAAGTCCTGGGGCAGGAGCTGCGCGTCGGGGTCACCACGAAGCTCACCCCGTTGCAGAATGAGAGAGACGCCTTCCAGAGGGTGCACGAAGGACTTAAGAACGGGAGGTGCGTCATCAGCATCTACGAAGGCGCCCAGAAAGTGGACAGCGTAAGTGAGGCCTAGTGTGGCGGGAAATACAGGGGGAGGATGGAGAGAGGGGGCAGGGTGCGATGTGGCGGGGTCCCCAAACATTCCCAGCACTCAGAAATGTCACACAACGTCACAGATGACAACACTAATCACATAATCAAAGGCCACAATGTGGTCATGCTCCATGGCCACTAGGCAAAGGGATTGCCCAGCTAAATTACCCCATGCACAATGCCTTGCCCAGAGTACATGGCATGAGCAGTGAACGACACAAGCAGATTATGGGTGCGTTGCCAACCAGAACCTTCAGTGTTTTGTTAAGTTTTGCACAGAAACCATAACATCCATTCAACTAAAGTTTATTTTCCTGGGAATTTGTACATTTTCTTTTTTTCAATTTGAGAAAACCATAACTTCCTTACTTTAATCATGCTGGCAGCTCAATAAATCACCCTTTATGCCTGCTGCCATTCACTGCAGACACCGTGCCCAGGCGCTAGCCTTTGGGCACGGCCTTACCTGCATTGTCTGATGGTGGCTACAGCACTCCAGTCCTCCAGTCCTTGTCTGTGACCCTACCAGCAGGGCCCTCTGGCCATGGCATTCAGCTAGTATCAGGTACAGTGACCGTACCAGCGGGGTCCTCTGGCCATGGCCTTCAGCTAGGTTCAGGTACAGCGGCCCTACCCGCAGGGTCCTCTGGACATGGCCTTCAGCTAGGTTCAGGTACAGCAACCCTACCAGCAGGGTCCACTGGCCATGGCCTTCAGCTAGGTTCAGGTACAGCAACCCTACCAGCAGGGTCCACTGGCCATGGCCTTCAGCTAGGTGCAGGTACAGCGACCGTACCAGCAGGGTCCTCTGGCCATGGCCTTCAGCTAGGTTCAGGTACAGCGGCCCTACCAGCAGGGTCCTCTGGCCATGGCCTTCAGCTAGCTTCAGGTACAGCGGCCCTACCCGCAGGGTCCACTGGCCATGGCCTTCAGCTAGGTTCAGGTACCGGGACCCTACCAGCAGGGTCCTCTGGCCATGGCCTTCAGCTAGGTGCAGGTACCGGGACCCTACCCGCAGGGTCCACTGGCCATGGCCTTCAGCTAGGTTCAGGTACCGGGACCCTACCCGCAGGGTCCTCTGGACATGGCCTTCAGCTAGGTTCAGGTACCGGGACCCTACCCGCAGGGTCCTCTGGACATGGCCTTCAGCTAGGTTCAGGTACAGTGACCGTACCAGCAGGGTCCACTGGGCATGGCCTTCAGCTAGTATCAGGTACAGCGACCCTACCCGCAGGGTCCACTGGCCATGGCCTTCAGCTAGGTTCAGGTACAGCAACCCTACCAGCAGGGTCCACTAGCCATGGCCTTCAGCTAGGTTCAGGTACAGCAACCCTACCAGCAGGGTCCACTAGCCATGGCCTTCAGCTAGGTTCAGGTACAGCGACCCTACCCGCAGGGTCCACTGGCCATGGCCTTCAGCTAGGTTCAGGTACAGCAACCCTACCAGCAGGGTCCTCTGGCCATGGCCTTCAGCTAGGTTCAGGTACAGCGACCCTACCAGCAGGGTCCTCTGGACATGGCCTTCAGCTAGGTTAAGGTACAGCGACAGTACCAGCAGGGTCCTCTGGACATGGCCTTCAGCTAGGTTCAGGTACAGCGACCCTACCCGCAGGGTCCACTGGCCATGGCCTTCAGCTAGGTTCAGGTACCGGGACCCTACCCGCAGGGTCCTCTGAACATGGCCTTCAGCTAGTATCAGGTACAGCGGCCCTACCCGCAGGGTCCACTGGCCATGGCCTTCAGCTAGTATCAGGTACAGCGGCCCTACCCGCAGGGTCCACTGGCCATGGCCTTCAGCTAGGTTCAGGTACCGGGACCCTACCCGCAGGGTCCTCTGGACATGGCCTTCAGCTAGTATCAGGTACAGCGGCCCTACCCGCAGGGTCCACTGGCCATGGCCTTCAGCTAGGTGCAGGTACAGCGACCCTACCAGCAGGGCCCTCTGGCCATGGCATTCAGCTAGTATCAGGTACAGTGACCGTACCAGCAGGGTCCTCTGAACATGGCCTTCAGCTAGTATCAGGTACAGCGACCCTACCAGCAGGGTCCACTGGGCATGGCCTTCAGCTAGGTTCAGGTACCGGGACCCTACCCGCAGGGTCCACTGGCCATGGCCTTCAGCTAGGTTCAGGTACCGGGACCCTACCCGCAGGGTCCTCTGGACATGGCCTTCAGCTAGGTTCAGGTACCGGGACCCTACCCGCAGGGTCCTCTGGACATGGCCTTCAGCTAGTATCAGGTACAGCGGCCCTACCAGCAGGGTCCACTGGCCATGGCCTTCAGCTAGGTTCAGGTACAGCGACCCTACCAACCGGGTCCTCTGGACATGGCATTCAGCTAGGTTCAGGTACAGCAACCCTACCAGCAGGGTCCTCTGGCCATGGTCTTCATCTAGGTTCAGGTACTGTGACCCTACCAGCAGGGTCCACTGGACATGGCCTTCAGCTAGGTTCAGGTACAGCTACCCTACCAACCGGGTCCTCTGGACATGGCCTTCATCTAGGTTCAGGTACAGCGACCCTACCAGCAGGGTCCACTGGCCATGGCCTTCAGCTAGGTGCAGGTACAGCGACCCTACCAGCAGGGTACTCTGGGCATGGCCTTCAGCTAGGTTCAGGTACAGCGACCCTACCAGCAGGGTCCTCTGGCCATGGCATTCAGCTTGTATCAGGTACAGCGACCCTACCAGCAGGGTCCTCTGGCCATGGTCTTCAGCTAGGTTCAGGTACAAAGACCCCACCAGGAGGGTCCACTGGGCATGGCCTTCAGCTAGGTTCAGGTACAGCGACCCTACCAGCAGGGTCCACTAGCCATGGCCTTCAGCTAGGTTCAGGTACAGCGACCCTACCAGCAGGGTCCTCTGGCCATGGTATTCAGCTTGTATCAAGTACAGCGACCCTACCAGCAGGGTCCACTGGACATGGCCTTCAGCTAGGTTCAGGTACAGCGACCGTACCAGCAGGGCCCTCTGGACATGTCATTCAGCTTGTATCAGGTACAGCGACCGTATCAGCAGGGTCCTCTGGCCATGGCCTTCAGCTAGCTTCAGGTACAGCGACCCTACCAGCAGGGTCCTCTGGCCATGGCCTTCAGCTAGTTTCAGGTACAGCGACCCTACCAGCAGGGTCCACTGGCCATGGCCTTCAGCTAGGTTCAGGTACAGCGACCGTACCAGTAGGGTCCTCTGGACATGGCCTTCAGCTAGGTTCAGGTACAGCGACAGTACCAGCAGGGTCCTCTGGACATGGCCTTCAGCTAGGTTCAGGTACAGCGACCCTACCAGCAGGGTCCACTGGGCATGGCCTTCAGCTAGGTTCAGGTACAGCAACCCTACCAGCAGGGTCCTCTGGCCATGGTCTTCAGCTAGCTTAAGGTACAGCGACCATACCAGCAGGGTCCTCTGGACATGGCCTTCAACTAGGTTCAGGTACAGCGTCCGTACCAGCAGGGTCCACTGGACATGTCCTTCAGCTAGGTTCAGGTACAGCGACCGTACCAGCGGGGTCCACTGGATATGACCTTCACCTAGCTTCAGGTACAGCGACCCTACCAGCAGGGTCCACTGGGCATGACCTTCAGGTAGGTTCAGGTACGGCGACCGTACCATCAGGGTCCACTGGCCATGGCCTTCATGACAGCTAGGTGCAGCGACCCTGCCAGCAGGGTCCTCTGGACGTGGCCTTCAGCTAGGTTCAGGTACAGCGACCCTACCAGCAGGGTCCACTGGGCATGGCCTTCAGGTAGGTTCAGGTACAGCGACCGTACCAGCAGGGTCCTCTGACCATGACCTTCAGCTAGGTGCAGGTACAGCGACCCTACCAGCAGGGTCCTCTGGCCATGGTCTTCAGCTAGGTTCAAGAACAGCGACCGTACCAGCAGGGTCATCTGGCCATGGCCTTCAGCTAGCTTCAGGTACAGCGACCCTACCAGCAGGGTCCTCTGGCCATGGCCTTCAGCTAGCTTCAGGTACAGCGACCCTACCAGCAGGGTCCACTGGCCATGGCCTTCAGGTAGGTTCAGGTACAAAGACCCCACCAGGAGGGTCCTCTGGCCATGGCCTTCAGCTAGGTTCAGGTACAGTGACCGTACCAGCACGGTCCACTGGACATTACCTTCAGCTAGGTTCAGGTACAGTAACCCTATTTTCTGGCTCCTCGTTCAAGCTTTGTTTGAATCCAACCAGTAGTTTTTGTCCTACAAATTCTCAATAATTCCCTATCAAAATTTGAATGGGAAAAGTGTGTTTGGATCCCCTATAACTTTGACACAACTTGATAGATCTTCTTGAACCTTTCCCAAAAAAAGAAAAACAGATTGGTCTGCACATTTTTGGAAAAGTTCATGAAAATTCCATCCCAGGGGAGGGGGGGCATGGCTTAATGGGAGACTAGGGACCCACCCGTGGGAGCCAGCTTTGTACATTTGTTAGGCTACGGCCGGAGGGCTGGGGTCAAGAAGCCATATGCATAGTCCTAGAGTTGTGGCCTGCGACTGAGTCTGCAGTCCAAGCTGCATAGACTTGTTGGAGAAGGGAAACTGTTGTACCTTTCTGAATTGACTCTGGTTCTATTCTCCCGATGGCTACGAACTCTCAACGTGGGAAAAAACCACAGAACAGGTTATCATGCCATGTTTTTTCTGGGGAGGGGCGCCGGCTACCTTTTTAAAAAAATGTTTGCAAGGAACTTGGGGTTGGTCACCCTAAGTTACCTGGGGGAACCCAAACGTGGACTCCCTGCTCACTGTGCTCAGAGAGGCACAGCTCTACCTCACTGATGAGGCCCAACAAGGCTGAAACACGTGTATGGGGTTGCTGTAGGTACTCTTGTTCAGAAGGGAATTTCCATAGCATTTGTGTGCTGGACTGCCCATGTGGGCGGGACAAAGACTGATATGCAAATGGTTATTTCCCATCTGTGAAAGGTACAGTGAGCAAAAAGTGATGGCTGAAGACTCTCACAGTGGGAAAAAAACCACAGAACAGGTTATCGTGCCATGTTCTTTCTAGAGAGGGGCGCCTGCCGCCTTTTTAAAAAATATCTGCAAGGAACTTGGGGTTGGTCACCCTAAGTTACCTGGGGGAACCCAGACGTGGACTCCCTGCTCACTGTGCTCAGAGAGGCACAGATCCACCTCGCTGATGGGGCCCAACAAGGCTGAATCACGTGTATGGGGTTGCTGTAGGTACTCTTGTTCAGAAGGGAATTCCCATAGCATTTCGGTGCTGGACTGCCTATGATGGCGGGACAAAGACTGATATGCAAGTGGACATTTCCCATCTGTGAAAGTGAGCAAAAAGCAATGGCTGCAGACTCTCACAGTGGGAAAAAAACCACAGAACAGGTTATCATGCCATATTCTTTCTAAAGAGGGGCGCCTGCTACCTTTTGAAAAAAAAATTCTGACATTGTTTTAGCGCAGGAGGGTGTGCTCTGCGTAGAGGTGGGACTTGAGGGTGATGAATTCTAGATGTGAAGCGAGGATCCTCATAAAGGCATTATATGGATTTGGAGAAGATCCATCCAGTATTTTTCTTTTTAAACAAATCAAGATAATTAATGGTTAGGCTCACAAGGTGATTGGTATGAAAATTTAGAGGTAAGACTATGTAGTAATAAACATGTAAAGTGGAGTTGAACGACCGGAAAAGGCTGTTTTGGGAGGCTTCTAACTTTAGCCCACAGAGACGGGACTGCATGAAACGTTTGCTGTAAGCCTACTCCCTCAAAAATGTACTATTCAAATTCTCTTGCCGAACTGTAGTACAAAAACCGCTGGGCAGATTGATGCCAAGTTTGGAGGAGATGTTGGCAGCTGGGATCGATGTGCCTTCATGGCGGGACTGAAGGTTATGATAATCAGTGGGCCTCAGGGCATAGGTGCTGTGCTGTGGCATGGATGCATGAACTCCTAACACACACCTTTCACTCAGTTCGCCAGTATTAGGACCCAAAGAACATACACAGTCAGCCGGTATAAATACAGCACTCTAGAGGTACAGCCTGCACTGGGTCATTGTGAGAGGAGCCTCTGCGGTGACTTCCAGTCCAGGAGATCACAGCTCAGCCATTTAATCAACCTGTACCCGAGTTAATGACGGGCATGTTGCTACCCTATACTGACTCCAGTCATCGTCACCCGTATCATAGGCTACAGCCACCTTTGTGATTCTACTTCACGCTTTCTCATTTCCTAGAAGTGCAGATAGAGAAAGAAATCCATAGGAACAGAGGAAATCTATAGGTAATCACCCACATTTCTGATATCTGTGGGCAATTTCCTCAATCTGCGCTCATTAAAAAGTCTGAGTTTTCAGCAGAAACATCTGAGCTGCTGCAGGCTCAGACGTAACCAATCAATTTCAGAGCCAAGAGGTTGTTTAAATGGCGTCGCGCCGCTCTACAAATCCCACGTAACATAACCGCAGGGATCACACTTTTGTACAAAGAGGGCCCAGCGCACTCTCCCTTTATAGCTGTGTTACTTAGGCACCAGCAGGTGGAATGGGGCATCCAATACAACTCACCGAGTTAAGGGTTTAAGCTGTGACTCACAACGCAATATTAAATAACCAAACTGCTCCTCTTCATCAATCCTCCGGCTCCTCCAACACCAGATCTGGGGGCCTTGCTTGAGAGCATTAACATTACGCTCTGCAATGTTTAATGTTTGCAGCAGTGGGGTCTACATAACCCACCAGGCCCTCGCAGAGCTGCCCTCCTCCCCTGATACTTCTGCAATGGTGTTGATCCATTCTACTTTCTTCCTCCCTCCTAGAGTACCATCGATCCATTCAGCAGCGAGATCCAGTATGCCAGCATCTACCCCCTGAAGCACAGCTCGGTATACTGCACCGAGGTCACACTCACCTTCCGTGACGGAAAGGCTGCAGGTGCTCGGAAATGTGTGCGGACCCCCCCAGGATCACCAGGTACAGAAGCAAAGATCTGTCCCAAAATCTATCTTCATAAGGGTTTGTGGGTGCTAATACACTGCAATGTATTAAGTGTCAAAGTAACCTTTGCTTGTTATATACGGTTTTCTGCCACCACTGTTGCAATTTCCTATTGCATGTAATAGCGCGTGCTAATAAGTTAATGGTTAAAATATGGTCATTTGCATTGCTATACTGTGCATCACTTGCTTGTCTGGCCTAGTGGTTTCGGCACGTCTGGGAATACTGGAAGCCAGAGCTGGATGCTTGGGCAATGACGCAGGGCCGCTCAAGTCGAGGCAGAGTAAATGATGTTACCATTCGGCAGGCTAGGAGAGGGGCAGCTCCCGCCCCCACGCCTGCTCCTCTCCCCCACAAGCGCAGAGACACGCTGTCTCTGTCACACAATGCCGAGGAAGGGTGAGGTGCGAACATGCGCCTCACCCTTCCTCCAAACAACAAGGTGCTAAGCACCTACCGAAAACCAACAGGCACGCAGGGCCCAGGTTCAAAGACCTGCCCCCTCCTCAGGGGGCCAGACATGGCGGCAATCCGGCCGGGGGCTGGCGCACAGCCCCCACTACTATACACATCAAAGACCCAGGACTTCCCTGGGTCTTATAAATAAGAGCAGAATGCTCTAAGAAAACACAATCTGTTTGTGGACCCTGAACGGGGACAAAACTGACAGGAGGTTCGCTGTTCACTCAGCGTCTCCCACACTTTGCTTCTTTACCACAAAACCCTCCCACCCTACAAATAAGGGAGAAGAACAAAGGAAAAGAAGTACAGGGCACTGTACGGTGTCCACAACGAGTCGTGGGACATGAGAATGCGGCACGGGCCAGAGGGGTAACCTCGGGACCCGGTGCCCAAAAGTATGATATTATTATGATATGTGATTATTTGTGTATCTGCATAACTATATCTGTACAATGAAATCCTACGGCCTTTTATTGCCAACACTTGACAAAATGTTGTGAGACAAATCATTTCGGGTGAGGGTCGGGGTTCGGCCTACTGTATGCCTGCATATGGGTTCATCAGTTATGGTAGGGGAGGTGGGTGTATGTGATTTCACGTGGTGTCCTAGGTTGGGTATAAAGCTCAAGTGCCAGGGAAGTGTTCCAGTCATGGTGCAGTGTTTTAACTTGTATAGCCTATGTGTGGGTACCAGGTGCCTGCTGGAAGAGCCCTGGGATGAACCCTGCTGTGAGATACTTCATGGGAGAGGACAGAGGATATCACCAGTAGAAGAGCTCTTGCAGATCTGGCAAATACCGTCATACAGCAGAACGCAAATGGAACAGATATTGAAGACCGTTCAAGACGGAATAATGTACAGATTCTGGGCCGAGCTGAAAGTTCAGGGAAGTGTCTGATGAAAGGAACTTGGAAGAAATCATGACACAATGATTAACAAATGACCCAAGACTGGCTACATCCCAAGGTCAATAGTGATGAGTGTCACCTGAATAACCTGCTTCAACCTGTCGTGAAATAACGACGGCAGCCTACAAGGGAAATAGACTCTTATTTAATCCTGACTTTGGGCCACAAACCAGTAAGTGCAATGGGAAACTTTGATTAGGTTAAAAGTATTACAAGCTAAACCTACATGACCTGTTGAATACTATAAGGAAGGCATAGTATCAAACCGCAAGACAGACACATGTGATCACAGTTCAAGGGTGTTTATTGAACATAAACTGGTGTTGTATAGTGTCTCTCTGAATGGATGGCTGATGGAATGTTGGTGTGCAAGTGTTGGAATGTAACAGTAGGCCCAAGGTAACAGTGTTGTTACGTTATCGACCCAAGGGTGCAGCGGGTGGCAGAGGTGAGGTCCCCCTTCAGTCAAAAGTTTAGTTCCAGCAGTAAAGTGAACTTTAACCGTACGCATTAGGGCCGTGGCAGCACTTCGCTGGGACCGTTAATGCAAGGTGCATTTCTGATTCGAGGCAGGGAGCCCGTGCCATTTTTAATGCCTGCAGCTGCTTAATGTCAGACGGAAGCGGGGTATTGGTGAAATTAAGCAGGTGTTTGTAGATTACCACATAAGTGAAACATGTGTTCTATTTAAACTAGGTGAAGTGGAGCTGAATAGAGCTTTGGGTGTGATTGAAGGGGCCATGCGCAGATATGACGGTTGGTCCCTGGAGCCCTATTTCGTACCACAGTTGAGCTCAAAGTAATGACGTCACAACGATACCTCATGAATTGGTGAAAGGGAGTTCGGAACAGGAACGTAGCAGTCAGCCTGCTTTGCATAATACTGTTGTGGTTTGTAATAGAGAAAAGAACCCTCACAAGTAACAGCTTCGCTGCGTGTACGTTATCTCTTTGGTTGCGGCGTTCTTTTCTACGCTGTTGCACAAGTCAAGGATTAAATAGAGCAAAGGAAAAGCTCATCAGTATAGAGCATCAGCGTTCTGATGGATCCGAGAAGAATTACAGGGCAATCGAAAATGAGGCGGAGCGTGGAGAGGAAATTAAAACTAATGGAAACGGAAACGTCACCGCCCCTGATGAAAGTGTGGCTCGACTGGTGAAGAGGTTGAGTTGCCAGGAAACACAGTTGAAGCTGGGGTGAACGGAGGATTCATTGAGTATGTTGGAGGTGTTGCTCAACCAGCGAAAAGGTTGGGTAGCCAGGAGAAGACTATTTTCGGTGAGAGTTTGGACAAGGAGGCTAAGATTAATTTTATTGCAATCTACAGACCCCCATCACTCACATCGGACTTTAATGACGACCTTTGCCATATTCTTAACAATCTCAAAGGAAAGAACTCAGGCACACTCCTCCTGGGCGACCTAAATAGATGGAGGGGAAACCCCATCGACAAAGAGGCCATTAGCCAAGAAAAAAACCTCTCCAACATCAGTTACTCGATCGCCAACAATGGTCCTACCATCAATTCAAACAACCAACTTGATTGGATTATTACCAACAATGTAGACCTCACAGTTACAAACACACAGCCCTGTATTTGGAGCGATCACTATAAAATCGAAGCCACACTATCCCTGTCATTTGAAAAAACTCACCTCGACAACACACCCAAAACTATCCAGAGCAGAAACCTCAAGAGAATCACACCAGATATTCTCTCGCAGGGGATCTCATACATCATGGATAACACCACAGAGGATGATCCCTGTGACATTATTATTACCACCTATAATAACCACTTCCAAGAGCTTCTAGATAAGAATGCCCCACTGAAAAACAAACAAGTGCGCCCCAACCCCAACCACCAAAGTTGGTACACCGCGGAATTAGGCACCCTTAAGATAGCCAAAAGGAAACTCGAAAGACAGTGGCTTAAAACCCCCACAGAACTGACATCCTGTATAGAAATAAAGTAATTGAAACAAAGAAAAACTATTATAATGAGCAAATTACAGGTGCATCCAACTCCACAGGAAAGCTGTTTCAAATTATAAAAACCTTTGAAAAGCCGCCCACTCTCACCCCTCCCTTCCAGCCAACCATGTTGAATTGTGAAAAGGTTCAAACTGCATTCGCACAAAAAATTTTAAAAGCTAGAGACACCATCTTAAATTGCAATATCATTGACACCACACTGACTTTTAACAAAGCTGACCCCGAAATTAAAGTATCCAAATTTCAATTCACACCAATAACACCAGAAATCATGTCAGACACTCTCTCCAACATGAATTGCACTTCATGCCCTGAAAATATACTGCCCCCCAAATTCATCCTAGACAACGCAGGCATTTTTCACCTTTTCTTTGCCGTATGGCAAACTCGTCTTTTAGAGACCGGACTGTTCCCACCATTCTAAAAACAGTAACAGTCACACCATTGGTTAAAAAGCCTGGCCTTGACCAGCAAAACCCGGCCAATCTTCGACTTATCACGAATTGCAACTTCTTGTTGAAGATTCTTGATAAAATAGCCACACACCAACTCCAAGAATACGTAGACAAGTACGACTTGCTACACCCCCAGCAATCAGGATTTAGAAGTGCACACAGCACGGAATCAGCATTACTCGACCTTCAGTCTAAAATGCTGGAAATCCTTGATAAAAGAAAGGCCTGCCTGCTCATCCTATTGGACCTCTCAGCGGCATTCGATTTATTAGATCATGGAAAGCTCCGTGAGGCCTTGGAAAAGCAGGCAACTGTGCCGAGGAAGTCATCGAGTGGATATCCTCCTTTCTGGAGGACAGAAAATCTAAAATCACCTGGGGTGGATATTCCTCTAGTACGAACCCTGTGGACTGCGGCGTCCCACAAGGCGCCAGCTTCTCCCCTCTTCTATTTAATCTATATATTCGCTGCCTCTGCGCCCTTCTCTCACAGTTGGGAATTTACTTTACCAACTTCGCAGATGATACACAACTGATTATAGAACTCAGCGGAGACCACACTACAGACAACAACAGGCTGTCAGCTATCTATAATACCATAGAAAGCTGGATGAAGGCCCACTGGATGTGTCTGAATGGCTCAAAAACAGAACTTATGACATTTGGATCTACAAAAGCCTTATCCAATCTAGGCCCAGTCTATTTGTCATTCATTATCAAGGACTCCAACATTGTGGTCTCAAGTAAAGTGAAAACACTTGGCATATACCTGCAATCCTCACTAGGAGCAGATGCACGGGTCTCATACCTTAAAAAGAACTGCCAATACTACCAGAGATTATTATGCCGCATTAGGCCATATCTCAACGCCAAAAATAGCGCCACCATTGCTAGAGCCACGATTCTGTTCCGACTGGATTATGGGAATGCGTTGATGCTTGGTTCAAGTAACTCTTGCATCAAACAATGCCAGATAATCCAGAACAACGCTGGTAGAACTATCACCGGGAAATCCAAGCGCGAGCACATCACCCACGACCGAACAGGCCTCCACTGGCTCGCCATAGAGGAGCGTATTAAATTCAAATCGCTGACACTTGTCCACCGCTGTCTGTTCGGTACGCCCCCATCATACCTTAAAAGGGAATTTCACTGGTATGAACCAAGCCGTTGCCTAAGATCAGCCAAAAAAGGGCTACTTAAAGTTAGCCATACCAGAGTCAAAGCTACTGGACTTGGGAGAGCTTTTCCCACCAAAGCCATTGCACTCTGGAACAAGCTTCCAGATAACCTCAGACTGGAAAGCAGTCACTCCCTATTTAGGAAGCAGCTGAAAACGTTACTTTTCCGGTAATTCGTTAATTTTTCAGCCTGGACTCCCTTGAGTCCTCCTCTTTTCTTTTTA
Organism: Ambystoma mexicanum; assembly: GCF_040938575.1. Classification (NCBI taxonomy): domain Eukaryota; kingdom Metazoa; phylum Chordata; class Amphibia; order Caudata; family Ambystomatidae; genus Ambystoma; species Ambystoma mexicanum. Next base: position 1,438,743,179 of record NC_090924.1, read on the forward strand.
TGTAGTCCTGTAACCTCTGTCTTTTTTCGTGTTCTTGTCGCGCCCTGATGCTTGCGAGCTTTGGCGCGTTATAAATACATAAATAAATAAATAAATAAATAAAAATAAGGGTGCTGAGGAAGGGATTCATCCTCACAGTCGTAAAGGGAACACTGGGGAAGTTAGCGAACTTCCACGGAGGTACTGTTCAGGGTGCTGTGCAGGTTGGTCAAAGTCTGTGGAGTTAGCGGCGGAAGAAATACAGTCTGACGCTTATTTTTGTATTACATGTGGCAATATTCTGGATAATCCAGCAAACAGTTATTTGGCTGTTCATCAGGGATTAGACCCGGATTTAGTGAGGTTTTTCAAAGATATCTATATTGAAAAAAGGGAAGCATAACAGCTGTCAGAGTGGTTATGCATACATATGTTCGGAATGAATGGACGGATGACAGAAATGTGCATAGTTTGAACTGTTGGTGTTATTTAGACCTAGGGCCTCATTACACGGACGGCGGTAAGGGTTAACGGTCACCGTTAATGGTACCAGTGACCGTTAACCCTTACCGCCTTACTACGAGGTCCCTTTGCGGGTTCGGAGACTTTAACGCCTGCTTTTTGCAGGCGTTAAAGACCAACCCGCAAAGGGACCAGGGAGCTAATTAAGGTACCGCAATTTGCGGTGCCGTAATTAGCACCTTCCCCATTCCCATTATGCCCTATGGGGCAAAAATGGGAATGGGGACGGGCAATGGGGGAAGGGGGGAATTACCTCCCCGCCAACCTTGGAATAGGGCGGTAATTCCCCTTTCCTCCAAGGCGGTGCCGGTATTTTACCGGCATGGACCAAGGTGCTCCACTGCCGTCCGTGTAATGAGGCCCCTAATCTTTTTGAGGATTTGTTGGTAAAGACTTTCTATCTTCCAACGTGGATTTTCACATTTGATGTATGGATGGGGGAAGGCAAACATGCGTGGGTTAGGGTGCATGGCTGACTATGTGAGTGAGTCATTTTGAATGGCACTCAAAATAGTAAGATATATATAGCTACATGTGAAACAGTAAAAGTGGGCATTATAATGGTTAATTGTGAGATTTAACGCATTTTGAGGACTTTTAGGCATGATCCATAGGCTTAGAAAGCTTAACTGTGTAATTTAACCCTGTTTGAGGAATTTTAGGTATGGACTAAGAACTTTATGGGAGCCAATAGGGGATTGATGTAATCCATATTGAAAATATTGGCATAATGTTATTCCATAACATTGAGTTGGGGAAATGGTCGTAATAGGCAAGAGTTGCCTTCATTACGAAACACGAAAAAAGAGTGTTGGAAAAGCAAAAATGTCCTTTAAGTCGCGGTAACGTAGAAACATTTATTCATTGAATGTTTGATCTGTATTAAAAGCAAGGCTATTAGAGATCACTGGGAAGGCCGGCCTTTTCGGTAGTGTTACTTAGGAAGGGGGGAGGTAGCGCCTCCACCCAATATAAAGTAAAGTAAATGCAGGCCTTATGGGTGCATGTTGGTGAAGCTTGCGTGAAGTTCGGTGTGTAAAAGCTTTGTATTAAATTAAACAATGTTTGTTGCTCTGCCACGTTTATCTTAGACATTTAGGAAATAGAGGGTGACATGTTTGATTGGTTTTGGTGAAGTTTAAGGCGTGTATGGTTCTGTCACTCTGCGCTGTTTATCTTACGTATTTAGGAATTAGAGGGTAGCAACTTCTATTGGTGGGTTTGGGTTTTTCATTCTTGATGGGGTTTGTATGGATTTAGGGTAACACAAAGCCAAATTCCAAACACGTTCCACTTCTGATGATTTGCTTGGGAATTTGTGGTTGGAAGATATAGGAGATGGCTGGTGGCAGGAGGGTACACCCTCTCGCCATGGAAGAGTGGATTGGATCGTTGTATAACCATGTGGAATGTGTTGCTGTTGTCTGTTTTTCTAGTGCTGTTGAAGCAAGAGCCATACCTTTACCCTGAATGTGTGGTGACGTCAGGTTGCGACTCTATTCACATCTGCTATTTCGATGCCAGGGGGAATATATGTGTGTGTTTGTCAACTTTTCAGAGATGCCTGGCCAGCATTTCCCTATTGGTGTTATGTGCGAGCATGGTGGTATGTGTGTGCATCCGTCTAGGGTTTGTTGTGGATGGAAGTGACAGCCACGTATGTTGTGGTTGACACTGGAGTTTGTATGCTTTTTTTGTGGTAACTTCCATGCAAGTATGGTGACGTATTTGTCCTCTCCGGTGGTCGGGTAGCGCTCCGGGGGATGGCGGGGGGACAGCCTGGAGGCCCGTCCATGGCAGGGACGGGCAGAAGGTGGAATTGTTTTGTTTTGGTGGTGTAGGATTGTAGGGTTGATTGCCCTAGCACTGGGCAGGTGTGATTCTAGGGTGAGAGACTAGTAGTCTCTTCCTAGCAGGAATAGGCAGAAGGAGATTGTGCATTTTATGAGGGCTTTCTATAAGTTTGTAGGTTTAGAGTCCGGTTGCCATACATGCAGGGAGTGCTCATCGGAAGTGGTGTGCTGGTGGCGGTATACCAGTTGTTTGGTCAGTCCTGTGCATGTTTACTGTGTCATTGTTCAAGTATATAAAGGAAGGAGATGTTCTGTATAGTGTCTCTGTGAATGGATGGCTGATGGAACGTTGGTGCACAAGAGTTGGACTGTATGTGTGTGTAGGTTCTTGTTAAGGGTTCCAAGGTTGGGAACCTCTAGTCTGGGTGGTGGGACCCAGTGTTTCATCCTCTATAGTTTATCTTAAGTAACCTTTAATAAAGCCTTATTAAGGAACCTAGAAGGCCTGCGGACGTACTTCCTTTCAACGCCTATCTAATCCTAAATCTAAAGATTGGAGCAAGCTACGACCATCGAATATTAATAACGCAGTCCTAGTAGAGTCTTGTCATAATAAAAGGGCCTATACTAATAAACCTATTGCCAATCCTTAATTCTAAATACAAAAATGGGAAACAATGTTATGCAAAAGAAAAGTGTTCAAGAAATGATATGTCCGGGTATTCAAGCCGTTGGCTTCCCTTCCCCACGTTTTCAGCCCGGGACAAGGTGGCACACTCGAGCTTAGCACAGGCTCTGGCTACTCTAGCACGAGGATGCAGCTCAAAACATAAGTATCAGGGCCTTTTGTGCCAAAGTCTCTTTTGCCATTCAAAGTCTATTACAGATGTGATAAACAAACACTAATGTTCCTTCCTTCTCAGGATTTTCATATGCACAATTTCTCAGGTGATTCATTGTTCAACCCGGGACCCCCTCGGCCGGGCTCAGACCCACCTTAACACAATGTTCTCACTTGGTCTCCCTCAATCTGGCTAGGACCATTTTATCTCATTTTTCAAACTTTTCTTTCTGCATCAAAAATTTAAGACTTTCGTGTGTGCCCAAAATCTTTCATGACCCGTTGCAGGACCACTTAGATTCACAATTCTTTTCTCATCACACACAAAAGATTTGTAAATGTCTTTCCAAAATAAATGACAAAGAGTTATTTCTCTTAAATAAAATGAATCATAGTTCACCTTTTAACTCAGGGTGCCCTTTCCCAAGCTTTCCTGGTTGAAGACCTTCGAAATGGCACCCCGAGGATAGAAATACTCGTTGCCTGTGCTAAGAACCTTTTACTCACCTGAGACTCCTGTACCAGTGGCTGCACAGCGATTCTTCCGCACTCAGCTGCGTGTAACACCCACAGCGGGCTGCTTCGTTCCCAGGAGGGGGCGAAGCCTTGTTGCTGCTCACGTGAGGAGTCACGTGACCCAATCCATCCTGAAAAGGCACTCGCATTCAGGCGAGCGGTGCGTTGCCTGTGCTAAGAACCTTTTACTCACCTGAGACTCCTGTACCAGAGGCTGCACAGCGATTCTTCCGCACTCAGCTGCGTGTAACACCCACAGCGGGCTGCTTCGTTCCCAGGAGGGGGCGGAGCCTTGTTGCTGCTCACGTGAGGAGTCACGTGACCCAATCCATCCTGAAAAGGCACTCGCATTCAGGCGAGCGGTGCGTTGCCTGTGCTAAGAACCTTTTACTCACCTGAGACTCCTGTACCAGAGGCTGCACAGCGATTCTTCCGCACTCACTGCGTGTAACACCCACAGCGGGCTGCTTTGTTCCCAGGAGGGGGCGGAGCCTTGTTGCTGCTCACGTGAGGAGTCACGTGACCCAATCCATCCTGAAAAGGCACTCGCATTCAGGCGAGCGGTGCGTTGCCTGTGCTAAGAACCTTTTACTCACCTGAGACTCCTGTACCAGAGGCTGCACAGCGATTCTTCCGCACTCAGCTGCGTGTAACACCCACAGCGGGCTGCTTCGTTCCCAGGAGGGGGCGGAGCCTTGTTGCTGCTCACGTGAGGAGTCACGTGACCCAATCCATCCTGAAAAGGCACTCGCTTTCACCCTCGCGGCGTTGAGCCTGGCAGGGGTAGAGGGCTTCGACTGTTGTGCGACTGTTAGGCGCTGAGTGCGCCAGAGGGATAAAACCCAGCAAAGCCACTCAACATTTGCAAGTCCAATCCATCACGGTGCATGAGCAAAACCCATAGAGTTTCGTGCTGCGCCTCAGTCAGTGACAGGCAGCCAGTTGCCAGGTAAGACTCAAAACCATGGATACCCGCTCATTAACTCGCCTCAAGGCACAACAGACCTTGTGTGAAAATGGGTGTGATTCACCCTCGAACTCGACGTCTGTGGACTCAGACCTTATTCCCCCGACGGTCTTCCTTGGGGGGAGCAAACAAACTTAACAACCCAAAAGGGAAAGTCGTGAGAAATGAAACTAGCATTCTGAGCTCTGACCAGGAAGCTCAACTGGCCCCAGTCCTCTTACTAAATGCTCCACTCGAACTCTCCGTTATTGTGCCTCCAACAGCATTTTGTGCCTTAACATCGACCATTGATGCTGTGCAAAATGGAATGTGCCCTGCAGAGAGACGTTCTTCGCCTGCCATGTCCTTGGACGAGGCTATTTCAACCTCTGAGTCCCAGGTAAAGGCGATAGATGTATTGGTTCAGCCCAACGTCTCAGATGCGGCAAACCATGCGCAAATCGTCTGTTTAGATGTCCAACGAGTCCCGCCAAAAGCGAGACTCCCTGAGAACACCGCAATTTTACCTGACTCCGCGCACTTAAATACAGAATTTGCATTTGCTTTAAACACCGATTGCGTGGAACACACATGCAAAACACATCTCGACGTTGCATGTAAGATTCTACAACCATGCTGTCCACCAGAAGAACGAAATGAAGATGGAGAAGATTTGTTTTACTCTCCCTTTGAGGTGACAGACGCCGAGCTTTTAAACTCGGATCCTTCACGTACTCAAAATAACCTCAAAATGCTACGATTTCACTTCCGAAACAAGGATGTCGCTCAATCTACTGTCACTACAATTCCTTGCGGATTGTCTCAGAACAATCATCCCCTGATCAAGCAACAGTCAAATAACATAGTGCCTAAGCTAAGGTCAGAAAACAGCAATACATCAGTGTACATTAATAAAGAGACCATACCAGTAAACTCCACACATTCTAAAGCCTGTACAAGATCATTAAATACCGCAATTGACTCATCTGGTCGAGAGGCCAGACTTACACAAAGGCTACAAGCCGACTTTGAGCTAATGAAAGTAAAGCTTTCAGAAAGCTACCCTGATGAAAAGTATGAAAACGGAGCTAACAATCGAACAAGGTTAGTTTTGGGGTTACCTCCCAATGCCGAATTAGGAACTATAAGCTACCAACTAAAATCCAGCCATCAAGAAAAGGAAGAATGTACATCGATCATCTCACCGAGACGGGAAAAAAGTGACCCTAGTTCACACCGGTCCCATGTGTTGAGAGATGATCGAGTTGAGAAAGCGGGAGAGATCTCGTTTAGACCAAAGTCAGTAACAAACAAAAGCGGCGACAACGCCCCAAAGTGTTCGACCCCCTTTAACGCCCATAAACCTGAATCAGCCGATACAGGCCGAGAGAAACAACGTCTGCCATTTCAAACAGACAACTTTGAATATAATGGTCTCTGCAAGCCAAAATTGCCTAATCCAATGGACTCAATCTCCGAAGCTAAATCCAATCTTTCGGTCGCTGCAGCAATACAAATACACAACAACGTGCTAGCAGCAACATCTCAGGCTCTAATACCCTTCATAAAGCTATATGAGAGTATGAATGAAACACTTCACAATAATGGCGCAATTATTGGACATCTGACAGAAAAAGTATCTCTGCTGGAACACAACTTCAACCTGCAGTTGGAACAACGAACAAAAGATCAATTAGAGATAGAAGACGGCCTGAGGAAAATATTCCAGCTAATCGGAAAAAACTCAAATGAAGCAAAGATACAAATGGATGAGCTGTCGACATTTATGCAACAATCCTTTCTGCATACAAGTCCAGCCCCAATAGAATTGCTTAATTCAGGGAATGGAAGCTGTCAACATATAAACGCGGGTGATTCAGCTGTACTGCCAACAACATTCCCTGGGAAACCAGTCCAGGTGAATGTTCAAGGCATTACTTACCCCCAAGCAAAAGTTGAAGCAAATGCACCAAAGGAGGTGCTAAAAGTGAAAGATACAAGCCCTAAAACTGACACTCCTATGAAACCTCACTCCACTCTAGAAGAGGACTCTCAATTGCCAAAAGAAAGGGAAATACACCAAAGTTTAAAAGGAAAAGTCCCTCCTAGCATCTGGGACCTTCCCTTAGCAGCACCAAGCTGCTCAAATCTAAAGGCTTCTTTTGGTATCTTTCATGGAGGTGCAAAAAACCTGCAAAATGGAAAGACTCTAAGCTCCTCACAAAATAAAAAATCAGGAGGTTCGCAAAGCAGTGACTCACATAATAAAAAAAAAGAAAAGACAAGATTTACAACAGTCCCAAAGCAATTGCCGATTTCGAAGAAATTCATCAGAAACCTAACAACGCCCCCAAAACCTAAAGTTTATGTCCGTGACAATACGTCAGGAAAATTGTCAATGAGTCAATCTCTATTCCAAGCCCCGGTCTCTAGTAGAGAAAACAGCAAAAAAAAAGAAGATGCAAAAACACTCAATACCTCATCTTTGAGGAAAAGTGCGAAAGACCATGATATTAAGCTAACAAAACCAAATCCAAACAAGTGAAGGAGGGTCGTCTCAGATTCTGACAGTGAATCGTTCGCAAATGACCTTGAGGAACTCTGCAACCTATCCACCTACTCACAAGAAGTGAGTGGAGAATATGCTCAGGCCCTCGATGACAATTTGGCTAATAGTGACAAAACCCCCCTTGAGCATCATACTCAACCATACAACAATCCTTGGAAAATAAAAGAAAATCAAAAAGGTCGGCCAACAAAACAGACTGAGAAATATACACCAGATATAAGAAAGTATGACAGTAAAATGGCCGGAGAAAAACGTCTTAACTTAAATACCAGTAAGGAAAAGCTTGTCACTGTTCTAAATCCAAAGCGCACTTTTGCCCAGAATAACAAATTCAGGGACACAAGAACAAAACGTACCACTGTTGGACAACACTGTGTCATAACACCAAAGAAAATCAAATTGACCAATGTGTTGGCCGACGACTCTGATGTAAATTTGAATCGTGGCAATGTCATGCGCCTTCTGCATTCAGTCCCTTCTTTAAAGACAATTTCATCTGGCGACATCCAAATTGTCGAATATTATTCAGAAGAAAGAGTCGACTGTGTTTTACTACATGTCAACTCACAAACAGTTAGAAGATCTATGATGGGGGCAAGAGAAGACATATTACGGCTCGGCTTTGAAATTCTTGAATATCTTGAACCAACTAAACAGAATAGAGATAATTTCTCGGATGAACATGAACAAAGAACCATCATGAGTCATAGGCGCGAGCAGATTCGAAGGCATCTGAACTCAAATTTGATACCTGCCAAGCCTAACAGGACTTCACAACACGACACGAGAAAACACTAACTAGATAACGGTGGATCAGAGGATGTCAACACCCTGATTTCATGGAACACCAGAGGCTTTGGCCATTTGTATAACAACTTTCCAGTGGACCTCCAGGCCAATTTTATAATATGCCTGCAAGAGACCTGGATGTGCCAGCTTCCAGTCAAAGACGGTTACCACATATTAATAAATCCTGCAAGCAAAAATGCGAGAGGTCGCCCGTCCTCAGGACTATTGACAATGATAAAAATAGGAACAGGTTGGGAAGTAGCGGACTCATCAAATCCCAATGGTCATGTACAGTCAACATTACTCGTAAGAAAAACTAGCGAACCTAGAAAACATTCCAGCTCATCTCAACATCTTCTGTTAGTTAATGTATACTGGAACCCTGCAGAAATCTCGACAGGTGCTTTTATCCTATCAATAACAACATTAATCGACACAAACCTAAGGAATCTCCATAATCTGTGGATAATTGTGTGTGGTGACCTAAACACATCTTGGTTTAATGGAAACCAGCGTTGTAATAAAGAACTAAAGGACTCTTCTAAAAAAGTAAGATGGCACAAGGCCATGGAAGCCAGAGACTGTACCATGTTAAACGGCAATGTGCCGGGTGATACTCCACCACAAATCACGTGGATGAACATGGGATTAAAGAAAACACTGGACTATATCTGGGTTTCAAACAACCTGATGCCGAAAATCACCAATCTTCAGATCACGCCAACGAAAAACAGCGATCACTTCCCGCTGGAAATGCATTGGCAACCCAATTGTAAGCGCCTAAGCGACACGGCATGCACCCATCTAGAGGTAAATGCCAGCCGCACTAGACTTCGGATGTCATCAAAACAGATACAGTACCTCACTTCCGACTTTCAATTAAGAAATGAAGCGCCCACAGCCTTTATTGACTATCCCGCCATTCTTCAAACTGTGGCCAGCTCCTATGCAAGAAAGAACATGCCAGTGTCTATACATAAACACACATGGAGTGTACTTCAGAATAATGAGAAAAAGAAACTAAGGAAAGATCTGAAGGAATTACGAGCTAAGAGTTGTGTCAACAGAATAGCAAAAATTAAACATCGAAAACAAGTATATCGAAATTGGACAAAAGCTTTCGACCTCCAACGCGACCAAGAACGTGGCGAGGAGATGTTGTCCCTGATAAGATCTCAGAACACCAGAGACATTTGGAGAATTTTAAATATGGACCAGACAAATCAATCTGAAATCATGGCCAACAGTATACCCGAGGCAGCTTGGGTAGCGCATTTTGGAAACGTCTTCTCGTCCACAAGCAACACGTCGGTGGCTGAAAAAAACGATGAAAACGTGTGCTGGAACACTGCAGAGACCGTGGAGAACATAAGTGGCGCAATAACAAAACTAAAAAATTCCCGAGCAGCTGGACCAGACGGTATATCGAACATCATGCTTAAACAACATCTTCAAGTATGGGCCAAGTTCATAGCTGATCTATTCGTGACAATAACCATCTCCAGGACAATTCCGTCATCCTGGTTGGAAGCCATAATTGTCCCGATTTACAAAAAAGGCAATAGAGATGAACCTGCAAACTATCGCCCTATCGCGTTATTGGATACTATCGGCAAAATCTTTGCCTCGTTCCTACAAGAAAAGATCTCAGCTTGGGCTTGCCAAAGTGGAATAAATGACGTACGACAAACTGGTTTTACAAAGGGAGTAGGCACTGAAAACAACCTTGTAATACTCAATCTATTAAAGCTGGAAACTCTGAGAAGTAAGGGAAAACTGTTTTTTGCATTCATAGACTTGCAACAAGCTTTTGACGGAATCAACCGAGAAAAACTCTGGGGAAAACTAAAAAATTGGAACTGTCCACCGAACATACTAAACCCCATAAAAGCCTTACATGACTCTACTTCAGTAAGAATAAGGCTGAACGGAAGTGGAGCTCTTTCTGAAGCCATTACAACGAAAAAGGGTGTGAAGCAAGGCTGCCCTCTTGCAGCGGCACTCTTCAAACTATACATTTCCGATGTGTCAGTTACACTAACAAATACTCACTGCTTTCCTCCCAAAATTAATGGCAATCCTGTAAGCTACTTGATTTACGCCGATGACTTCGTCCTAGTCGACAAAACGCAAATAGGACTACAGAGGCTACTAAATACATTAAATACCTACATGATGGATAATGACTTAAAAATCAATGTCGACAAAACAAAAATTTTAAAACTATGTCATGGCGAAGGCCAAAAAAATAAGAACTTCAGATGGAACTTGAACAACGTCCCAATTGAGGAAGTGACCTCAATTCGATACTTGGGTATTCCATTTTCTATGTCAATAAGAGAATGGAGCTGGATGTCTGAACTCGAAAAAAGAATAAAAACACTGTCCCTACAAGGTGAAAAGATACACTCGCAATTTGGAAAATTTTCCTTGATTCCAGTACGAACCTTCTACCAACAAAAGGTGATACCATCTCTGACGTTTGGTGCAGAGACAGGCTGGAACATCGATTTCAAGATCTGGTCTAAACTCGAGGGTTTATTCTGGCGTCGGGTGCTAAGATTACCCAACTACCTGCCAGTATCAGTAATCCGCAATGAATTGGGACTTGAACCAATGTATGGAGCTGTCATTTGGAAATCAATGACTTTATTACGAAAGATGTCGTCAGAAAAGGTTGAGTCAGCATTCAAATTGTTCATCACACAAAAAAACTCAAGCACCTTACAAGAAGTATGGGCCAAAAAAGTAAAATCAATTATGCAAGCTGTAAACATCAATATGGAGATGCTAATAGAACGACCTCAAAATGCAAAAAAAAAACTGAGACGTCAGCTCTGGATTGACAACACGGAAAAACCTAATGAACTAAAGACTGCCATAGACCTGAGCATGATTCCGAATAAATTAGATTGCTTACCGAAATACCTGAGCACATTCCCGTCTCGTCATCACAGAGATAGATTTTTGCGATTAAGAACAAATCTCCATAAAACCAGACAAATGTGCTTTCTCCGACACATCGACAACGTAAAAGATCCTTCATGCAGGTTTTGTGGAAATTACCCAGAATCATTAAAACATCTACTAACTGTCTGTCACTCATTGAAAGACACAAGGTCTCTCCATCTACTCAAGTTCGCCCCTCGAACTGACTGCATAGAAGAACTGTGGCTAAAAATTTTAAGTGGGACCTCAGTTCACTTGACTTGTGCAGTTATAAACTTTCTGGAGCAAATTATGAAATTATGAACTAACAAGCTGCTAAATCTCCGGGGGTTAATTCTACTGCAGGAGTGAAGTGACTGAGGAAGAAAGTTGGAAATAAACTGTAATAAAAGTTTGTTAGAAACTAGAAATTGCAAAAAAAAAAAAAAAAAAAAAAAAAAAAAAAGAAATACTAAGTTAACCCTGTTATATCCTCCCAAGAGTTAACATCATGACTGATTGAGCAGTAAAAGGGGATTTTACAAGCGGGTAGAGTGACAGGAAGAGGTGGAATTAGGCAAGGGGGGAGGTGGGAGGCATTCCGGCTCTACAGGGCAGAAGGGATGTACATTGAAGGTACCAGCTGCAGGAAGAGGAAACATATTGCACTCTTTTTCTTGCATGTGCCTGCTTCTTTCACACTATTGGCCTCATTACAACCTTGGCGTAGGACCATGGTGCCATTAGCACCATGGTCCATGCCGGATTCCGCCATGGTGGATGGCGGATTTACCGCCCCATTCCAAGGTTGGCGGGGCGGTAAATCCCCATTCACCATTGCCCCTTCCGCATTCCCATTTTTGCCCCATAGGGCTCAATGGGGATGGGGAAGGCGCTAATTACGGCACCGTAAGTTACCAGTGTAATTCATGAGATGTGTCTAGAAGCAATGCACTTGTACACACAATGGCCATTGCAGTGGGAATAGTGGCTGTACCATTTTCCATTACACAAACCCATCCTATTCTTACGCGATTCCTGCCGCTGCTTCAAGGGCCAGGGTGATTGAAAGGGGATGCTCTCTCACTCCAAAACTGATGGATCGGTGAGACCAATTCCTCGAGATCACACGGTGTCCCTCTTCACTTGCAACGACACACAGAAAAATAAATACCTGTGTTACTCAAAAGTGACATAATTGAGCCCGCGGTATTGGCATAGTTGACCCAATGCCAATTTGACCTACTCCTATTTGACTGCATATGTTTTCGGCTTTTGCCAGGCACTGCTAGTATATGCCCAGGTACTCGCACCATTTTGCACCTGCCACCAACAATGGGCATGCAGCTAGACCCTGACAAAGTGACTGCCATCTCAAGCCTTCCTGCCCCATGAAACACGAAAGATGTCTGCGCCTTCCTTGCCCTGACTAGTTACTGTGGCCGTACATAAGATGTTTTGCCAAAACGAGCTCACCGCTCGGGGAACTGACGAAGCGAGTGGGCCATTTACATGGTCTAAGGGTTCTGACAGCACAGGAAGGTCAGGAAGGATGCTGCATTGACTGATCACTTGCCTTACCTTGATGATTCCCTGTGCAAAGAACTGACGGCGGATGTGAGTCCTGTGGGACTTGGTGCAATTCTTGGCCAAGAATCAGCAGGACAAGATTTTGCCTATACGCGCAGTAGCGTCTCGGATGCCGAGAGCGCATATTCCCATGCAGAAAAGGAGGATTTGGCTATCATGTGGGCGTGCAATCATTCTTTGGAACATCGTTCATGATCATCACTGACCATCAAGCATTGGTGACGATACATGGCAGCCCAAAAATAAAAATGTCTCCACTGATTCAGAGGCAGGGTTATCGATACAGGAATACGTCTTCCATATCATCAACCAACCTGGCAACGAGTTCAAACCAGTGTATTTCCAGACACCTGTTCATATTGAGTGGTCTACAACAACCATTGGCTGACGGATACTTTCTGACGCAGACTTTGCCATCTTGGCCTATTATGCCATCAGATCATTGAAGTCACTTGGATTCATCCGACTCAGCAAAAAGCAGAGGAATTAACAGCAGCTCCGAGGTGGCGACTAGTTTCCTTTACCAGCAGATTTCTGGATAGTGTTTTTCTTCCGGTCCTCTTAGCCCTCACAAAGTCACGTGATGACCACTGCGCACCTTCTGAAGGAATCCTCATGTGAGGGTCTTGCATGGTCATTCAAGGAAGATGCAACAGAAGATCGTTGACACTGCGCATGAAGATCGCAGAGGTGTGGTGGCTACACAAATACAGGAACACCGAGTGTTTCCTGTCCTTAGACACAATGGCGGAGTAAAAGGTAGAGGCTTACCATGCATGGCAATGCACTTCAAAGCCTGACAAGTCGGCTCCATTATTAAGCTACTGAGGCCATATAGAGTGAGATGACTGTTCATCTCTGCAGACCACTGAAGGAGGGCGAATATCTGCTAGTACTGATAGATGGAACATTCCAGATTCCACGTAGTACGAGTAACGTCCCCAAACTCTGCCTCGGTGGCACCTAGTCTACTGGATGACTGGTTCCGCGAGTGGCATTCCCAGCATTATACCATCACACAATGGAGAACACTTCAATGGACGTGAGTTTTGGTGGTTCACACGGAATATGGAATTTGAACACAGGAAGATGACTAAACTATTGCGTCATGCAAATGGCACGGTGGGAAGGTTTATGGACAATATCAAGAGGTTTGTTCAACACTGCAAGGCCCATGCCATGTCGCTGAGTCAAGTGATTTGCTCCATGGTTCGTGACTATCGCAATTCATCCCACGGCACTGCTGGGATGTGCCCGCAGACCTGATGCTAGGGTGAAAATACCACTCAGGGTTACCCTGCCTGCTTCCGAACTAACCAGAGTACCATAGCGTGGTGGTGGAAAGAGACTGCAGATGCAAGGAACAGATGACAGGAGACGTCATGCTAGAAAGGTCCTGTCTACAGATGGGAGACATGATGTTCACATGTAAGTACTAAGCAAGGAGACCTGACTGCAGTGTTGGCTCGTCACACTTGAAATAACAAATCGTGGTGATTTAAACATCTGCTCAGGTTAATCCACTTTAGATTGCTCAAAAACCAGCAGTCACAAAACCACTCATCCAATTATTCTTTTCACAGAAAATAGGCACGGAAACATTTTCTAGGTGTGTCCAAGACAGGTCGCTTATTGGCTCCTTTCATGTCCAATGTGTAGACAGAGGTTCTCCAAGCAAATTCCTGCTTCCCAAATACCAGAAACTAAGACAACTGTACAACTGGAAACTTTGGCAACTACCACTGGACCCAATTGCTGGAACATCCCGAGTTCAGTTAACTGGATCTCAACCTTTCCAGCAAGAGTCCATTCCCTACAGAACCCGTACACATGAATTCCGGTCCAAACCCTGCCATGCAAAACCACCCAATAGGAAAACCCTCTGGTTCACCTTAAGTCCTACAGCTGACGAATTGGGAAAAAAAGAAAATTTGCACAGATATGGCAAATATTACAGGTAGCCCAATACTGTAGAACACTCATTTATGATTTTAAAAAAATGATTGTTGTCAGAAGGTGTTCGTAGCTTCTGCGCACTAGTAGAAACTGACGCTTCCGCACACTAGAGGGAACTGACGCGACACTCTTTTCGCTCTTCGTAGCTTCTGCACACTAGAACAAATGGACAAAGACGCTCTTTTGGCTCTTCGTAGCTTCCGCACACTAGAAGAAACTGATGCAGACACTATTTTCGCTCTTCGTAGCTTCTGCACACTAGAACAAAAGGACAAAGACACTCTTTTGGCTCTTTGTAGCTCTGCACACTAGAACAAATGGACAAAGACACTCTTTTGGCTCTTCGTAACTTCCGCACACTAGAGGAAACTGATGAAGACACTCTTTTCGCTCTTCGTAGCTTCTGCACACTACAACAAAAGGACAAAGACACTCTTTTGGGTCTTTGTAGCTCTGCACACTAGAACAAATGGACAAAGACACTCTTTTGGCTCTTCGTAACTTCCGCACACTAGAGGAAACTGATGAAGACACTCTTTTCGCTCTTCGTAGCTTCTGCACACTAGAACAAAAGGACAAAGACACTCTTTTGGGTCTTTGTAGCTTCCGCACACTAGAAGAAACTGATGCAGACACTATTTTCGCTCTTTGTAGCTTCTGCACACTAGAACACAAGGACAAAGACACTTTTTTGGCTCTTCGTAGCTTCTGCACACCAGAAGAAACTGACGAAGACACACTTTTGGCTCTTCGTAGCTTCCGCACACTGGAACAAACGGACGAAGACACTCTTTTGGCTCTTTGTAGCTTCTGCACACCAGAAGAAACTGACGAAGACACACTTTTGGCTCTTCGTAGCTTCCGCACACTGGAACAAACGGACGAAGACACTCTTTTGGCTCTTTGTAGCTTCTGCACACCAGAAGAAACTGACGAAGACACACTTTTGGCTCTTCGTAGCTTCCGCACACTGGAACAAACGGACGAAGACACTCTTTTGGCTCTTTGTAGCTTCTGCACACCAGAAGAAACTGACGAAGACACACTTTTGGCTCTTCGTAGCTTCCGCACACTGGAACAAACGGACGAAGACACTCTTTTGGCTCTTTGTAGCTTCTGCACACCAGAAGAAACTGACGAAGACACACTTTTGGCTCTTTGTAGCTCTGCACACTAGAACAAAAGGACAAAGACACTTTTTTGGCTCTTCGTAGCTTCCGCACACTGGAACAAACGGACAAAGACACTCTTTTGGCTCTTTGTAGCTTGTGCACACTAGAAGAAACAAATGAAGACACTCTTTTGGCTCATCCCAGCCCCTTTTCAACATACTCAATCATTTCATCATCACAGACTCAGCGATGACCTTTTGTCCTATTTTCCACCAAGCCTGAGTTGACATTCCATGATGGAGCAAGTGCTGCAACCAACGTTCAACCTTCCATTACAGCAACCAACTTTCAGCTCGACCATGTATTGCACCAGTTTAGCTTTCATGGTCTGGTGGCTTTCAGCAAAGTATATGGCGCTGTGATTTGTTAGGTTTTCTCCCGGTGCGACTAGATCTCAGGCTGGCATTACTTTGGCATTCCCTAGTACTTATTGGCCGCCTGAGAAAGCCAAAGCCAATTTAAGATCCTAACTTTAAACAGTCAAGCCATTTGTGGCAAAGGACACCAATGTCTCTAAGATAAGTTTACACGTTAATGGACACACATCAAAATACTCCAGTGCACTATTTCTATTCACATTGAAAATATCGAAGACACATCAGCGTTTCCACCTCTTTTCCATCAATAGCGCCTCGGATCCTCCACCAATTTAAAGGCGAGAACATTTAAAAAAAACAACAGATTAAAAACTGTTTAAGACATTGCTCTTTCCTTAAGAAAATGCTACAACCAGGAGTTATCATTTGAGTTCCTCCGCGATGTGCAGTAGAAAGCAGAATCCGCATTTCATCATTTGTGAATAGTAAAATAACGCATGCATGAAATAATGGCGCGTATTTCTGGCGACCGGATCGCTGAAGATGTCTGACCTTAGTCCTCTTTGTCGGAATGCCACTTTCAGAGATGTCTTAAAGTGAAATGATCCTTTATAATTAAGGCTTCTGGTTTTATGGTATTTATTTTTCTGCCATTTCTGTCTGTGTTTATTCATATTTATTTTTTTGTCAAATAAAAAGATCATTTGCAACAAGTATTTTTCTGCATTTATTCTAATTAAAAGATGCATTTATTAAAGAACACACGCAGCCATATAGGAAAGAAATGCTAGCTCCATTTTTTCTGTTGCAACAAACGGTTGCTCCTGTGACTGCTGCTGCCTTAAGATATACACTGTCCGCAATTTGAAGTACTTTAATGCTATTTTTATACAACATTTACACTGTCCATGCTGCCAGTCTGCAATGCGATTGGCCGGCGATGTATGCGTGACATCATAGAGAACCAGACAGAAAGACCTGTTTTTCCAATTTTTTTCAATTTTTTCCCATTTTTATAAATAAATACAGACAGAAAGCAGATTGATTTCCGTCTGTTTATGTGTAAAAATCAGTAAAAACGGAAAACTGGAAGCCTTATTTATAATACTAAAAATTCCACCCCTTTGCCATATTATTTCCATGTATTCATCTGCAACATTAACTGTTCAAAGTTGAACACTGATTTGCTGGCACCAGTAGTATCCTTACTAGGGGCCTCATCCCGAGTTGGGCAGTATCCCGGCGGTAAAACTGCCAGGATACCGCTGGGGCTATTAGCGTTACTGCCAAACCACCTGGTGGTATAAGCACCGGATCACAGGTTTGGTGGAGGGGTAATTCCCCACTCCCTTTTGGGCACAATGCGGAATTGTCGCCGCTACCACAGTCGGCGGTATTAGCGTGCTGTAATAGCACCGGAAATCGGCAAATTCGTGGCAGATTTACCCTCAGCTCTGGGCTCGGGGTGAATCCTGCCAAACCCGTGATTTGGCAGACCCTTAATTTCAGCGATAATATCGTTACTGCTGCATTTAAGGGTTACCGCTAAACTCGTGATGTAAGTATAGTGAAGTATGGGTGCTGCACTGTGATGGTTAAACACTTCCTCATTGCAGGAAGCATTTTCCATTGACTTTTGTTAGAGGCGTGCCGACAGTGAGGAAGGACTACACCGTTAGAGGTGTGCCGACGCTGAGGAAGGACTACATCCTGCAGTGGGCTGGGAGAGTTTGAATAATGTAATAACTGAAATGACATATTATTGCAGCTTTGAGCAAATTGGAGCCGATTCTGGAAGCAAGTTGTTTTTTCAGGAGAAACGGCACCACATTGCAGTCAGTGCAGATCCCTCCCCTAAAGAGTGTACCTGCGGTGGCCTGGCCACCTGCCGCAGGTTAATCAAGGGCCAACGTCACTAGTACTGGTGTCTGCGGCAGAACGCCTATGCCTACAGGGTAGAAACTGATGGTTGAATCTGTGTTATGCAGCGTTATTTTCAGTCACACTAACTGTTCTCATTTGACCCCCTTTTCTGTCCCCAGACTTTCACAGGATTGGCCTGATTCTTGGTGGCGTCTTTGGCGCGCTCATCATCTTCTCCTCCCCCATCTGGTGGTGCATCAATAAGTATGTGAATCCCGATGGCGCCAACATGCGTGTTCCAAAGTCTCTGGTGAGTGGCACACGCGGGCTCCTTTTCTTAATGCATGCATGCACTCCTGCTCTGTGTTCGTGTTGTATGCACGTGCGCCTTGCATGTTTTCTCTCTGCATGGATATTTCACCTTTGCATTTTGCTTTCTCATTTTTCCAGCATAGAATTGATTTGCTTGCCCTTGCCAGTGACTCCTTGCCCTCAATGGTTTCTTTGGTGTGGCAGAGAAGGGGTGAGAACTCTCCCTCCCACAGCCTTCTCCCTATTTCCTCCCATTCCTTTGGGAAGCCTGCAGAAAACCAGGCATACAAACTTTTATCTGTCCTAAGGTGACTGTAACAAAACCAAAGAGGTGATGGCTGAAAAGTTTTGAATTCATTTTAAACTCCATCATTGCTCTGGTCCTGCGGTGAGACACCTTCCTTTCAGCTAATTTATTGGACCCCGTTCCCCTCCTTCCCTTCCTTTTATTGCAACACTACTTGAAGCTATGGGAAAGCGCTGCACCTTTTACTGTTGTGCTGAGCACAGATGCCAACATGTTCCCCTTGCAGGACAGTGTGTGCGAGGCGATCAGGAAGACTATGAATAGTCTCCAGGGCAGTGGCACAGGGGAGAAGAAGCGAAAGTGACCACTTCCGGCAAAAAGCTTCTGTATTTAGTTTGCAAGCGATCGATTCTAGGGGTTAACTCAACTTAATGTTGACTTGAAAAGCAGGGGTATTGAAAGGTGGCCTCCAGTAGAATGGTGACCACACTAGAAACAGCTTCACTACCAGAACCAGGATATTGGAAGCCAAACTGAAATTGAAATGGACCCACAAGTCGAAGTACTTCTTGAAACTGATGGTTTGGCAACATAGGAAGGTGAAGGCTCTTTGAAACAAAATGGACCCACTAAGGAACACTGCTTTCTAATTTACAGCCTCAAAAAGACATTACTTCTCCTCACCTCCAAGATCAGCTTTTGTATATTTTCTTTAATAATTATTTTTTATGAAGAAACCAAACCAAATTAATTAGAAGTCAACTATCGTAACCTTGATAAAGCAACTAAGTGCGAAACACCTGTCGGCTGCATTCATGTTAAAAAATGATTAATGTTTTTTTTTGTGCACAGTTGTATTTAAAAATGATGCTAATCCAGGAATCTTGATATTAGTGAATCAGACACATGTAACAATTAATTAGAAAGTTTGCTCATAAATAACTTTTCTCAGTGCGGACTTGATTGACTACAAAAGTAACAGTTCTAACAGTACTTATTCTAAGCAAAATCCTTTGCATGGTACGGGATTAAAATCCATTTCTAGTTTTTAAAGCTTGTCAAGGGTAGTCGCCACGAACCCTTGCCTACGCCTACGCGCAGCCACAGCAGCAACATACATCTAAAATACAACCTTTAGGTAAAACCAGAGGAGAAGCGCATCTGAAAGAAAGGGATATAACCTGTCACTCTCAGGAGCCGTGTGCACTCTCCCATGAAAGGAGCCCAACCCCACAGCACAAACAGGCATCACCATTACCTGCACCTAAACGCCTGATCCTTTCCTCCAGGTCGGCCATCATAGGGTCAGGCAGGACCATGATTGGTCAGTCCTGACCATATGATCCTTACTGAGGTCTCCTAGCGCAGGCATCTCTGTACCTGGCATCCAAGTCTAACTGCATGCCTGCTTGGCCCTGGTAGGTCCCAGGAGCCATCCATGCAGAACTGCCATGCGCATTCGGCTTCCCTCACCTGCCCAATCACTGAGCATTGCACATTTGAGACCGCCAACTTTCTTGTTTCTTTTTAGTTTCCCCATATCTTTCCTCCTTGGTCGCCTTTTGTTCTCCTCCTTCGGCCCCCCGTTCCTAATCTCTTTTCCTTTTGGCAATGCCTTGTCCTCCCTGCGGCTTCTCTTATTTTTGTTCTATCTCGCGACTGGCTCCCAATCACTGGAATATTCTCCCTCTTTATTTACGTTCTATTTATTCTCTGTCTCTCTTTAAATCTCATCTTCTGTCGTCCTGGTTTATCATCATTAATTATTGACCTTCATTGGACCGCACTGTTTTTGTTAAGATCTTCGGCTTAAAGTGCTTTAAACGCTGAATAAAATACAAATACAATGTCGGGATGCTTAGGGCCCTATGAATTCTTTTTTAAATTGCATTTGTTGGTCACCCAGGGCACTGAACTGCATTGCATTCTTCCCTGTATTACACCTGTGCTCCCACAGGGCCCCTCAATCCCACTTTGCTCCTTGCCTACCATGTGCCTACCAATCCTTTTCCTTGCTGTTCTTTCCCATTCGCTCTCTCACAGCTTCCAACTACTCCTCCACGCTCTTTCCTACACTTGATACCCCCCTACGCCTGTCTCCCCATTCTTCACCCAAATGCCATCAGGCCGCGCCTCTCTCACCCATCCCACTCATGCCATCCCCTCTATCCATGAAACTATCTCCTCTAACTCTGCTCCCCCCATTGACTCCTCCCATAATCTCTGAAATGCCCAATCCCTCTACTAAAGAATTCCCTTCTCCCAAATACGTTTGATTCCCATCACCCCACACTCTCAGTGAATGTTGTCTCTGAAACCTGGATTCCCACCCATGACACTGGCCCTCTAGCAATCTTTCACACCAACTTTGATGATTTTTCTCACTGCCTTCACCTCCACCAAACTGGGGGTGATGTTGGTTTTATTATCAGCAAGGGCACACCGTCGCCCCTCTTACTCTCCTCTGATTGCACTCCCTCACGCTTTGAGCACATCTCTGCCCAACTCCTCACTCTCACCCATTTTTCCACACCCTCTCGTCTACCGCCCACCAGGCACTCTCCGCTGTCTCTTCTCTGGTGCAGACCCTTTAATTGAAACCCTCCCAGCTGATGTCCCTGCCACCATTATGGGTGAATGCAACCTGTGTAATATGACTAAGGCCCATCAGCTCCAACTTTACTCCACACTCTGACGTATCACCAGTGAACAAACATAAACTTCCAACCCACATTCAAGGCAACTCTCTCTGACCACTCATTCACTTCACCATCTCTATTGCCCCACTTACCCTTAACCCTTCTTCATCTATCCCTGAACAAAAATGCAAACCCAACTCCAAGTCCCCCTACCTCATCCAAGTCAAATTCTCACTCCGAGCTCTCTCTATCCTCCACTTGCCTCTCCATTGAACTCAAACCATCATCAAATTCCCGTCTGCACTGCCTACTCACTTTGATGATCCCTATGCTCCTTCGCCCCATCCTGCCCGCGCCCACAGCCATGGACCATTCTAGCCATGCAACTG
Organism: Ambystoma mexicanum; assembly: GCF_040938575.1. Lineage (NCBI taxonomy): Eukaryota > Metazoa > Chordata > Amphibia > Caudata > Ambystomatidae > Ambystoma > Ambystoma mexicanum. Next base: position 1,438,764,547 of record NC_090924.1, read on the forward strand.
CTGAGAACAACCCGCCATTGCTTACGCTGCTGACGCGATCAGCAATCCCCACTCTCATCACTGCCTGCAAGGACTCGCTGACGCAGCCAGATCCTCCTGATCTCATTTCCTCTCATGCAACCTCACACGCTTTCCCTGTTCCTCCATGCCATGCTAGCCCCCCACAAAGAATGCTCTATTTTCTCCTCTCTCCACCAATGATTTAGTCTACTTCCCTAATAAAACAAAAATAATATAGCACGCCATGCCCACCTTTCTATCTTTCACACTCCCTCCCTCATTCTACCCGACATCCATCTTCCCTGCACTATCCCCACAATGCCATTTCTGCACCCGAACTCACTCACTAAATGTCTACTCAACCTCTGCTTGGCCAAGCTATCCTGTGCTCCATCTGACCCGTCTCTCCACAAGCTATTAAGAAACAAGCACCAATCACTGCCTCCCACATCGCTGCCTTATTCAACCTATCCCTCTCCACTGACATCTGCCTTGTCTGGCACTCAACACCCTTAGTCGTACCGTTCTTCAAGGACCCAAGTGCCAATGGCAGCAACCCCTTATGTTACAGAGCTATCGCTCTCATTCCCTACGACGCTCAAATTCTCAAAGTACACTCACTACTTTACAGCCCCCCAATCTGGAGTCCGATCCAAACACTGCACTGAGACTGCACTGATCCATGTCCCCAAATCTCTAAACACTGCCCACCACTCGTAGGTCTCTTCCATCCTCATTCTTCTGTATCTCTCCGCTGGCTTTGACATTAGGCTCACCCATCCCTCCCCCAAACACTTTCCTTCCTTGGTATCAAGGACTGTGTACTTGATTGGGTCCCTTGCTCTCTCTCTGAGCACTCATTCTCAATCACATGCGAATCCAGCACCTCCTCCCATGGATGTTCCTCAAGGATCACCCTTAGGCCCACTCCTCTTCACCGTACACTCCTGCTACTCGTCTATAAATCCATCCATGGCCTTGCCCCACTACCTTGCATTGAACTGTACTGTCCCACTCATACTCTGCGCAACCTATCAGTCCACCCCCCTGCAGTGCCTCCTGCCACTTTCACTCCTTTTCCCTATTTGCCCCCGCCACTGGACCACTCTCCCCCAGCCATCGAAGGGGTCTCTTCAGTGGACCTCGTCAAAACGAGTCTGAAACTCCTCCTGCTAGCGATGGTAGAATACAGCATAATCCCCAAGTCCACCCTATCCAAAATAAGTGACCAGCCCCCCCCCTCTTCTGCATTCTGCCCTCGGCTCCACTCTGCGTAGATTGTAAGTATCTACGTATTGGCATGAGCCTCTCGGTGTTAACAATATTATGTCCTCGAGTCCCCACACCTGGTTTATCTTCCCACTTTTACCCCATCCTCACCTGCTACAATTCCTTCAAGCCAACAAGGTTTTTTGTGTGAAGGCACCTTAGGACTACCCCACTCCGCATTACTAACTTCCATGTAATTCATTTCTCCCTGACATGACACCCTGTTAGTCAATAAATACAAATACATTAGTTCTCAAGTATCCCCCATTGTACATTAGAAGGCTACATGGGGGTTTGTGATCATGTAGAGGCAGGAGGCCTCAAGCGGAGAGCCGTTATAGGGTTGTGAAACTCTTTGGTGTCGTGTAATATCCTTTTTATGTAAAATTGGGGTATTTATTTCTTGTTGTATATTGTTGTCAGTCCCTTACCCCAAATCCTAGGTGCCATTTCTTCCCACACAGTTATCATTTCCCATAGCTTTCTTTCTAATTCTATTTTTTTTCTCGTTTTTATTCTAGCTGCCATCATCTTTCCTTCTAGCTGCCATCATCTTTCATGCTAGCTGCCATCATCTTTAATTCTAGCTGCCATCATCATTAATTCTAGCTGCCATCACCTTTCATTCTAGCTACCATCACCTTTCATTCTAGCTGCCGTCAGCGTTCATTCTAGCTAACGTCGTCTTTCATGCTAACTCCCATCATCTTTCATGCTAGCTGCCATCAGCTTTCATTGTAGCTGCCATCATCTTCCATTCTAGCTGCCATCATCTTTCATTCTAGCTACCATCACCTTTCATTCTAACTGCCGTCAGCGTTCATTCTAGCTGCCCTCATCTTTCATGCTAGCTGGCGTCAGCTTTCATTGTAGCTGCCATCATCTTCCATTCTAGCTGCCATTATCTTTCATTCTAGCTGCCATCACCTTTCATTCTAGATACCATCACCTTTCATTCTAGCTGCCGTCAGCGTTCATTCTAGCTGCCATCATCTTTCATTGTAGCTGCCATCAGCTTTCATTCTAGCTGTCACCATCTTTCATTCTAGCTGCCATCAGCTTTCATTCTAGCTGCCATCACCTTTCATTCTAGCTGCCATCACCTTTCATTCTAGCTGCCATCATCGTTCACTCTAGACACCATCATCTTTCATTCTAGCTTCCATCACCTTTCATTCTAGCTGCCGTCATCTTTTCTTCTAGCTGCCGTCATCTTTCCTTTTAGCTGCCATCACCTTTCATTCTAGCTGCCATCATCTTTCATTCTAGCTGTCATCATCTTTTCTTCTAGCTGTCATCATCTTTCATTCTGTCTGCCATCATCTTTCATTCTAGCTGTCAACACCTTTCATTCTAGCTGCCATCATCTTTACTTCTAGCTGTCATCATCTTTTCTTCTAGCTGTCATCATCTTTCATTCTAGCTGTCATCACCTTTCATTCTAGCTGCCATCATCTTTCCTTCTAGCTGCCACCATCTTTCATTCTAGCTGCCATCACCTTTCATTCTGGCTGCCACCACCTTTTATTCTGGCGGCCATCATCTTTCATTCTAGCTGCCATCATCTTTTCTTCTAGCTGCCATCATCTTTCATTCTAGCTGTCATCATCTTTTCTTCTAGCTGTCAACACCTTTCATTCTAGCTGCCATCATCTTTACTTCTAGCTTTCATCAGCTTTTCTTCTAGCTGTCATCATCTTTCATTCTATCTGCCATCACCTTTCATTCTAGCTGCCATCATCTTTTCTTCTAGCTGCCATCATCTTTTCTTCTAGCTGCCATCACCTTTCATTCTAGCTGCCATCACCTTTCATTCTAGCTGCCATCATCCTTCCTTCTAGCTGCCATCATCTTTTCTTCTAGCTGCCATCACTTTTCATTTTAGCTGCCATCATATTTTATTCTAGCTGCCATCATCTTTCATTCTAGCTGCCATCACCTTTCCTTCTAGCAGCCATCATCTTTTCTTCTAGCTGTCATCATCTTTCATTCTAGCTGCCATCACCTTTCTTCTAGCTGCCATCATCCTTCCTTCTAGCTGCCATCATCTTTTCTACTAGCAGCCATCACCTTTCATTCTAGCTGCCATCATCTTTCCTTCTAGCTGCGATCTTCTTTTCTTCTAGCTGCCATCACCTTTCATTCTAGCTGCCATCACCATTCATTCTAGCTGCCATCATCCTTCCTTCTAGCTGCCATAATCCTTCCTTCTAGCTGCCATCACTTTTCATTTTAGCTGCCATCATATTTTATTCTAGCTGCCATCATCTTTCATTCTAGCTGCCATCATCTTTCCTTCCAGCTGCCATCATCTATTCTTCTAGCTGCCATCACCTTTCATTCTATCTGCCATCATCCTTCCTTCTAGCTCCCATCATCTTTTCTTCTAGCTGCCATCACCTTTTATTTTAGATGCCATCATATTTTATTCTAGCTGCCATCATCTTTCATGCTAGCTGCCATCCTCTTTCACTCTAGCTGCCATCACCTTTCATTCTAGCTGCCATCACCTTTCATTCTAGCTGCCATCACCTTTCATTCGAGCTGACATCTCCTTTCATTCTAGCTGCCATAATCCTTCCTTCTAGCTGCCATCATCTTTTCTTCTAGCTGCCACCATCTTTCATTCTAGCTGCCATAACCTTTCTTCTAGCTGCCATCATCCTTCCTTCTAGCTGCCATCACCTTTCATTCTAGCTGCCATCACCTTTCATTCTAGCTGACATCACCTTTCATTCTAGCTGCCATCGCCTTTCATTCTAGCTGCCATCCTCTTTCACTCTAGCTGCCATCACATTTCATGCTAGCTGCCATCGCCTTTCATTCTAGCTGCCATCACATTTCATTCTAGCTGCCATCCTCTTTCACTCTAGCTGCCATCACCTTTCATTCTAGCTGCCATCACCTTTCATTCTAGCTGAAATCACCTTTCATTCTAGCTGCCATCATCTTTCCTTCTAGCTGTCATCAACTTTCTTCTAGCTGCAATCATCGTTCATTCTAGCTGCCTTCACCTTTCATTCTAGCTACCATCACCTTTCATTCTAGCTACCATCACCTTTCATTATAACAGCCGTCATCTTTCATGCTAGCTGCCATCATCTTTCATGCCTGCTGTCATTATCTTTCATTCTAGCTGCCATCATCTTTCCTTCTAGCTGTCAACACCTTTCATTCTAGCTGCCATCATCTTTACTTCTAGCTGTCATCATCTTTTCTTCTAGCTGTCATCATCTTTCATTCTAGCTGTCATCACCTTTCATTCTAGCTGCCATCATCTTTCCTTCTAGCTGCCACCATCTTTCATTCTAGCTGCCATCACCTTTCATTCTGGCTGCCACCACCTTTCATTCCGGCGGCCATCATCTTTCATTCTAGCTGCCATCATCTTTTCTTCTAGCTGCCATCATCTTTCATTCTAGCTGTCATCATCTTTTCTTTTAGCTGTCATCATCTTTCATTCTATCTTCCATCATCTATCATTCTAGCTGTCAACACCTTTCATTCTAGCTGCCATCATCTTTACTTCTAGCTGTCATCAGCTTTTCTTCTAGCTGTCATCATCTTTTCTTCTAGCTGCCATCACCTTTCATTCTAGCTCCCATCACCTTTCATTCTAGCTGCCATCATCCTTCCTTCTAGCTGCCATCATCTTTTCTTCTAGCTGCCATCACTTTTCATTTTAGCTGCCATCATATTTTATTCTAGCTGCCATCATCTTTCATTCTAGCTGCCATCATCTTTCCTTCTAGCAGCCATCATCTTTTCTTCTAGCTGTCATCATCTTTCATTCTAGCTGCCATCACCTTTCTTCTAGCTGCCATCATCCTTCCTTCTAGCTGCCATCATCTTTTCTACTAGCAGCCATCACCTTTCATTCTAGCTGCCATCATCTTTCCTTCTAGCTGCGATCTTCTTTTCTTCTAGCTGCCATCACCTTTCATTCTAGCTGCCATCACCATTCATTCTAGCTGCCATCATCCTTCCTTCTAGCTGCCATCATCCTTCCTTCTAGCTGCCATCACTTTTCATTTTAGCTGCCATCATATTTTATTCTAGCTGCCATCATCTTTCATTCTAGCTGCCATCATCTTTCCTTCCAGCTGCCATCATCTATTCTTCTAGCTGCCATCACCTTTCATTCTATCTGCCATCATCCTTCCTTCTAGCTCCCATCATCTTTTCTTCTAGCTGCCATCACCTTTCATTTTTAGATGCCATCATATTTTATTCTAGCTGCCATCATCGTTTCTTCTAGCTGCCACCATCTTTCATTCTAGCTGCCATAACCTTTCTTCTAGCTGCCATCATCCTTCCTTCTAGCTGCCATCACATTTCATTCTAGCTGCCATCACCTTTCATTCTAGCTGACATCACCTTTCATTCTAGCTGCCATCGCCTTTCATTCTAGCTGCCATCCTCTTTCACTTTAGCTGCCATCACATTTCATGCTAGCTGCCATCGCCTTTCATTCTATCTGCCATCACATTTCATTCTAGCTGCCATCCTCTTTCACTCTAGCTGCCATCACCTTTCATTCTAGCTGCCATCACCTTTCATTCTAGCTGACATCACCTTTCATTCTAGCTGCCATCATCTTTCCTTCTAGCTGCCATCATCTTTTCTTCTAGCTGCCATCATCTTTCCTTTTAGCTGCCATCACCTTTCATTCTAGCCGCCAACATCTTTCCTTCTAGCTGCCATCATCTTTTCTTCTAGCTGCCATCACCTTTCATTCTAGCTGCCATCATCTTTCCTTCTAGCTGCCATCATCTTTCCTTCTAGCTGCCATCACCTTTCATTCTAGCTGCCATCATCTTTCCTTCTAGCTGCCATCATCTTTCCTTTTAGCTGCCATCACCTTTCATTCTAGCTGCCATCATCTTTCCTCCTAGCTGCCATCATCGTTTCTTCTAGCTGCCATCATCTTTCCTTTTAGCTGCCATCACCTTTCATTCTAGGTGCCATCCTCTTTCCTTCTAGCTGCCACCATCTTTTCTTCTATCTGCCATCATCTTTCCTTTTAACTGCCATCACCTTTCATTCTAGCTGCCATCATCTTTCCTTCTAGCTGCCATCATCTTTTCTTCTAGCTGCCATCATCTTTCCTTCTAGCTGCCATCATCTTTTCTTCTAGCTGCCATCACCTTTCATTCTAGCTGCCATCATCTTTCCTTCTAGCTGCCATCATCTTTCCTTTTAGCTGTCATCACCTTTCATTCTAGCTGCCATAATCTTTCCTTCTAGCTGCTATCATCTTTTCTTCTAGCTGCCATCATCTTTCCTTTTAGCTGCCATCATCTTTCCTTCTAGCTGCCATCATCTTTCCTTCTAGCTGCCATCATCTTTTCTTCTAGCTGCCATCATCTTTTCTTTTAGCTACCATCACCTTTCATTCTAGCTGCCATCATCTTTCCTTCTAGCTGCCATCATCTTTTCTTCTAGCTGCCATCATCTTTTCTTCTAGCTGCCATCATCTTTTCTTCTAGCTGCCATCACCTTTCCTTTTCGCTGCCATCACCTTTCATTCTAGCTACCATCATCTTTCCTTCTAGCTGCCGTCATCTTTTCTTCTAGCTGCCGTCATCTTTCCTTTTAGCTGCCGTCACCTTTCATTCTAGCTGCCATCACCTTTCATTCTAGCTGCCATCATCTTTCATGCTAGCTGCCATCATCTTTCCTTTTCGCTGCCATCACCTTTCCTTTTAGCTGCCATAATCTTTCATGCTAGCTGCTATCACCTTTCCTTTTAGCTGCCATCATCTTTCATTCTAGCTGCCATCAACTTCCATGCCTGCTGCCATCGCCTTTCATTCTAGCTGCCATCACCTTTCATTCTAGCTGCATCATCTTTCCTTTTAGCTGCCATCACCTTTCATTTAGCTGCCATCATCTTTCATCCTAGCTACAATCACCTTTCCTTTTAGCTGCCATCACCTTTCATTCTAGCTACCGTCAGCATTCATTCTAGCTGCCGTCAGCGTTCATTCTGGCTGCCATCATCTTTCCTTTTAGCTGCCATCACCTTTCATTCTAGCTGCCATCAACTTCCATGTCTGCTGCCATCGCCTTTCATTCTAGCTGCCATCACCTTTCATTCTAGCTGCCATCACCTTTCATTCATTCTAGCTGCCATCATCTTTCATGCTAGCTGCCATCATCTTTCCTTTTCGCTGCCATCACCTTTCCTTTTAGCTGCCATAATCTTTCATGCTAGCTGCTATCACCTTTCCTTTTAGCTGCCATCATCTTTCATTCTAGCTGCCATCAACTTCCATGCCTGCTGCCATCGCCTTTCATTCTAGCTGCCATCACCTTTCATTCTAGCTGCATCATCTTTCCTTTTAGCTGCCATCACCTTTCATTTAGCTGCCATCATCTTTCATCCTAGCTACAATCACCTTTCCTTTTAGCTGCCATCACCTTTCATTCTAGCTACCGTCAGCATTCATTCTAGCTGCCGTCAGCGTTCATTCTGGCTGCCATCATCTTTCCTTTTAGCTGCCATCACCTTTCATTCTAGCTGCCATCAACTTCCATGTCTGCTGCCATCGCCTTTCATTCTAGCTGCCATCACCTTTCATTCTAGCTGCCATCACCTTTCATTCTAGCTGCCGTCAGCGTTCATTCTAGCTGCCATCATCTTTCCTTTTAGCTGCCATCACCTTTCATTCTAGCTGCCATCCCCTTTCATTCTAGCTGCCATCCACTTTCATTCTAGCTGCCATCACCTTTCATTCTAGCTGCCATCAACTTCCATGCCTGCTGCCATCGCCTTTCATTCTAGCTGCCATCGCCTTTCATTCTAGCTGCCATCATCTTTCCTTCTAGCTGCCATCATCTTTCCTTCTAGCTGCCATCATCTTTCCTTTTAGCTGCCATCACCTTTCATTCTAGCTGCCATCATCTTTCCTTCTAGCTGCCATCATCTTTTCTTCTAGCTGCCATCACCTTTCCTTTTAGCTGCCATCACCTTTCCTTTTAGCTGCCATCACCTTTCATTCTAGCTGCCATCATCTTTCCTTCTAGCTGCCATCATCTTTTCTTCTAGCTGCCATCATCTTTCCTTCTAGCTGCCGTCATCTTTTCTTCTAGTTGCCGTCATCTTTCCTTTTAGCTGCCGTCACCCTTCCTTTTAGCTGCCGTCACCTATCATTCTAGCTGCCATCACCTTTCATTCTAGCTGCCATCACCTTTCATGCTATCTGCCATCACCTTTCATTCTAGTTGCCATCATCTTTCCTTTTAGCTGCCATCACCTTTCCTTTTAGCTGTCATCATCTTTCATGCTAGCTGCCATCACCTTTCCTTTTAGCTGCCATCATCTTTCATTCTAGCTGCCATCAAATTCCATGCCTGCTGCCATCGCCTTTCATTCTAGCTGCCATCAACTTTCATTCTAGCTGCCATCATCTTTCATGCTAGCTGCCATCATCTTTCATTCTAGCTGCCATCACCTTTCCTTTTAGCTGCCATCACCTTTCCTTTTAGCTGCCATCATCTTTCATGCTAGCTGCCATCACTTTTCCTTTTAGCTGCCATCATCTTTCATTCTAGCTGCCATCAAATTCCATGCCTGCTGCCATCGCCTTTCATTCTAGCTGCCATCACCTTTCATTCTAGCTGCCATCATCTTTCCTTTTAGCTGCCATCACCTTTCATTCTAGCTGCCATCATCTTTCATTCTAGCTGCCATCACCTTTCCTTTTAGCTGCCATCACCTTTCATTCTAGCTGCCGTCAGCGTTCATTCTAGCTGCCGTCAGCGTTCATTCTAGCTGCCATCACCTTTCCTTTTAGCTGCCATTACCTTTCATTCTAGCTGCCATCAACTTCCATGTCTGCTGCCATCGCCTTTCATTCTAGCTGCCATCACCTTTCATTCTAGCTGCCATCACCTTTCATTCTAACTGAAGTCAGAGTTCGTTCTAGCTGCCATCATCTTTCCTTTTAGCTGCCATCACCTTTCATTCTAGCTGCCATCACTTTTCATTCTAGCTGCCATCAACTTCCATGCCTGCTGCCATCGCCTTTCATTCTAGCTGCCATCGCCTTTCATTCTAGCTGCCATCATCTTTCCTTCTAGCTGCCATCATCTTTTCTTCTAGCTGCCATCATCTTTCCTTTTAGCTGCCATCACCTTTCATTCTAGCTGCCATCATCTTTCCTTCTAGCTGCCATCATCTTTTCTTCTAGCTGCCATCACCTTTCCTTTTAGCTGCCATCACCTTTCCTTTTAGCTGCCATCACCTTTCATTCTAGCTGCCATCACCTTTCATTCTAGCTGCCATCATCTTTCCTTCTAGCTCCCATCACCTTTCATTCTAGCTGCCATCACCTTCCCTTCTATCTGCCATCACCTTTCATTCTAGCTGCCATCATCTTTCCTTCTAGCTGCCATCATCTTTCATTCTAGCTGCCATCATCGTTCCTTCTAGCTGCCATCATCTTTATTTCTAACTGCCATCATCGTTCCTTCTAGCTGCCATCACCTTTCATTCTAGCTGCCATCATCTTTCCTTCTCGCTGCCATCATCTTTCCTTTTAGCTGCCATCACCTTTCATTCTAGCTGCCTTCATCTTTCCTTCTAGCTGCCATCATCTTTTCTTCTAGATGCCATCATCTTTCCTTTTAGCTGCCATCACCTTTCTTTCTAGCTGCCATCATCTTTCCTTCTAGCTGTCGTAATCTTTCCCTCTAGCTGCCGTCATTTTTTCTTCTAGCTGCCATCATCTGTCCTTTTAGCTGCCATCACCTTTCCTTTTAGCTGCCATCACATTTCATTCTAGCTGCCATCACCTTTCTTTTTAGCTGCCATCACCTTTTCTTTTAGCTGCCATCACCTTTCATTCTAACTGCCATCACCTTTCCTTTTAGCTGCCATCACCTTTCATGCTAGCTGCCATCAACTTCCATGCCTGCTGCCATCGCCTTTCATTCTAGCTGCCATCGCCTTTCATTCTAGCTGCCATCGCCTTTCATTCTAGCTGCCATCATCTTTCCTTCTAGCTGCCATCATCTTTCCTTCTAGCTGCCATCATCTTTCCTTTTAGCTGCCATCACCTTTCATTCTAGCTGCCATCATCTTTCCTTCTAGCTGCCATCACCTTTTCTTCTAGCTGCCATCACCTTTCCTTTTAGCTCCCATCACCTTTCCTTTTAGCTGCCATCACCTTTCATTCTAGCTGCCATCATCTTTCCTTCTAGCTGCCATCATCTTTTCTTCTAGCTGCCATCATCTTTCCTTCTAGCTGCGGTCATCTTTTCTTCTAGTTGCCGTCATCTTTCCTTTTAGCTGCCGTCACCTTTCCTTTTAGCTGCCATCACCTATCATTCTAGCTGCCATCACCTTTCATTCTAGCTGCCATCACCTTTCATGCTAGCTGCCATCACCTTTCATTCTAGTTGCCATCATCTTTCCTTTTAGCTGCCATCACCTTTCCTTTTAGCTGTCATCATCTTTCATGCTTGCTGCCATCACCTTTCCTTTTAGCTGCCATCATCTTTCATTCTAGCTGCCATCAAATTCCATGCCTGCTGCCATCGCCTTTCATTCTAGCTGCCATCACCTTTCATTCTAGCTGCCATCATCTTTCACCTTTCCTTTTAGCTGCCATCACCTTTCCTTTTAGCTGCCATCACCTATCATTCTAGCTGCCATCACCTTTCATTCTAGCTGCCATCATCTTTCATGCTAGCTGCCATCATCTTTCATTCTAGTTGCCATCACCTTTCCTTTTAGCTGCCATCACCTTTCCTTTTAGCTGCCATCATCTTTCATGCTAGCTGCCATCACCTTTCCTTTTAGCTGCCATCATCTTTCATTCTTGCTGCCATCAAATTCCATGCCTGCTGCCATCGCCTTTCATTCTAGCTGCCATCACCTTTCATTCTAGCTGCCATCATCTTTCCTTTTAGCTGCCATCACCTTTCTTTCTAGCTGCCATCATCTTTCATTCTAGCTGCCATCACCTTTCCTTTTAGCTGCCATCACCTTTCATTCTAGCTGCCGTCAGCGTTCATTCTAGCTGCCGTCAGCGTTCATTCTAGCTGCCATCACCTTTCCTTTTAGCTGCCATTACCTTTCATTCTAGCTGCCATCAACTTCCATGTCTGCTGCCATCGCCTTTCATTCTAGCTGCCATCACCTTTCATTCTAGATGCCGTCAGAGTTCATTCTAGCTGCCATCATCTTTCCTTTTAGCTGCCATCACCTTTCATTCTAGCTGCCATCACCTTTCATTCTAGCTGCCATCAACTTCCATGCCTGCTGCCATCGCCTTTCATTCTAGCTGCCATCGCCTTTCATTCTAGCTGCCATCATCTTTCCTTCTAGCTGCCATCATCTTTTCTTCTAGCTGCCATCATCTTTCCTTTTAGCTGCCATCATCTTTCCTTCTAGCTGCCATCATCTTTTCTTCTAGCTGCCATCACCTTTCCTTTTAGCTGCCAACACCTTTCCTTTTAGCTGCCATCACCTTTCATTCTAGCTGCCATCAACTTTCCTTCTAGCTGCCATCACCTTTCATTCTAGCTGCCATTACCTTTCCTTCTATCTGCCATCACCTTTCATTCTAGCTGCCATCATCGTTCCTTCTAGCTGCCATCATCTTTCCTTCTAGCTGCCATCATCGTTCCTTCTAGCTGCCATCACCTTTCCTTCTAACTGCCATCATCGTTCCTTCTAGCTGCCATCACCTTTCATTCTAGCTGCCATCATCTTTCCTTCTCGCTGCCATCATCTTTCCTTTTAGCTGCCATCACCTTTCATTCTAGCTGCCTTCACCTTTCATTCTAGCTGCCATCACCTTTCATTCTAGCTGCCATCATCTTTCCTTCTAGCTGCCATCATCTTTACTTCTAGATGCCATCATCTTTCCTTTTAGCTGCCATCACCTTTCTTTCTAGCTGCCATCATCTTTCCTTCTAGCTGTCGTAATCTTTCCTTCTAGCTGCCGTAATTTTTTCTTCTAGCTGCCATCATCTGTCCTTTTAGCTGCCATCACCTTTCCTTTTAGCTGCCATCACATTTCATTCTAGCTGCCATCACCTTTCTTTTTAGCTGCCATCACCTTTTCTTTTAGCTGCCATCACCTTTCATTCTAACTGCCATCACCTTTCCTTTTAGCTGCCATCACCTTTCATGCTAGCTGCCATCAACTTCCATGCCTGCTCCCATCGCCTTTCATTCTAGCTGCCATCACCTTTCATTCTAGCTGCCATCATCTTTCCTTTTAGCTGCCATCACCTTTCATTCTAGCTGCCATCATCTTTCATTCTAGCTGCCATCACCTTTCATTCTAGCTGCCATCAACTTCCATGCTTGCTGCCATAGCCTTTCATTCTAGCTGCCATCACCTTTCATTCTAGCTGCTGTCAGCGTTCATTCTAGCTGCCATCATCTTTCCTTTTAGCTGCCATCACCTTTTATTCTAGCTGCCATCACCTTTCATTCTAGCAGCCATCAACTTCCATGCCTGCTGCCATCGCCTTTCATTCTAGCTGCCATCACCTTTCATTCTAGCTGCCGTCACCTTTCATTCTAGCTGCCGTCACCTTTCATTCTAGCTGCCATCGCCTTTCATTCTAGCTGCCATCACCTTTCACTCTAGCTGCCATCATCTTTCCTTTTAGCTGCCATCACCTTTCCTTTTAGCTGCCATCACCTTTCCTTTTAGCTGCCATCACCTTTCATTCTAGCTGCCGTCATCTTTCATTCTTGCTGCCATCATCTCTTTCTAGCTGCCATCACCTTTCATTCTAGCTGCCATCGCCTTTCATTCTAGCTGCCATCACCTTTCACTCTAGCTGCCATCATCTTTCCTTTTAGCTGCCATCACCTTTCCTTCTAGCTGCCATCACCTTTCCTTTTAGCTGCCAACACCTTTCCTTTTAGCTGCCATCACCTTTCATTCTAGCTGCCATCATCTTTCCTTCTAGCTGCCATCACCTTTCATTCTAGCTGCCATCACCTTTCCTTTTAGCTGCCATCATCTTTCATTCTTGCTGCCATCAAATTCCATGCCTGCTGCCATCGCCTTTCATTCGAGCTGCCATCACCTTTCATTGTAGCTGCCATCATCTTTCCTTTTAGCTGCCATCACCTTTCTTTCTAGCTGCCATCATCTTTCATTCTAGCTGCCATCACCTTTCCTTTTAGCTGCCATCACCTTTCATTCTAGCTGCCGTCAGCGTTCATTCTAGCTGCCGTCAGCGTTCATTCTAGCTGCCATCACCTTTCCTTTTAGCTGCCATTACCTTTCATTCTAGCTGCCATCAACTTCCATGTCTGCTGCCATCGCCTTTCATTCTAGCTGCCATCACCTTTCATTCTAGCTGCCATCACCTTTCATTCTAGCTGCCGTCAGAGTTCATTCTAGCTGCCATCATCTTTCCTTTTAGCTGCCATCACCTTTCATTCTAGCTGCCATCACCTTTCATTCTAGCTGCCATCAACTTCCATGCCTGCTGCCATCACCTTTCATTCTAGCTGCCATCGCCTTTCCTTCTAGCTGCCATCATCTTTCCTTCTAGCTGCCATCATCTTTTCTTCTAGCTGCCATCATCTTTCCTTTTAGCTGCCATCATCTTTCCTTCTAGCTGCCATCATCTTTCCTTCTAGCTGCCATCACCTTTCATTCTAGCTGCCATCACCTTTCCTTCTATCTGCCATCACCTTTCATTCTAGCTGCCATCACCTTTCCTTCTAGCTGCCATCATCTTTCATTCTAGCTGCCATCATCTTTCCTTCTAGCTGCCATCATCGTTCCTTCTAGCTGCCATCATCTTTCCTTCTAGCTGCCATCACCTTTCCTTCTAGCTGCCATCATCGTTCCTTCTAGCTGCCATCACCTTTCATTCTAGCTGCCATCATCTTTCCTTCTCGCTGCCATCATCTTTCCTTTTAGCTGCCATCACCTTTCATTCTAGCTGCCTTCACCTTTCATTCTAGCTGCCATCACCTTTCATTCTAGCTGCCATCATCTTTCCTTCTAGCTGCCATCATCTTTACTTCTAGATGCCATCATCTTTCCTTTTAGCTGCCATCACCTTTCTTTCTAGCTGCCATCATCTTTCCTTCTAACTGTCGTAATCTTTCCTTCTAGCTGCCGTAATTTTTTCTTCTAGCTGCCATCATCTGTCCTTTTAGCTGCCATCACCTTTCCTTTTAGCTGCCATCACATTTCATTCTAGCTGCCATCACCTTTCTTTTTAGCTGCCATCACCTTTTCTTTTAGCTGCCATCACCTTTCATTCTAACAGCCATCACCTTCCCTTTTAGCTGCCATCACCTTTCATGTTAGCTGCCATCAGCTTCCATGCCTGCTCCCATCGCCTTTCATTCTAGCTGCCATCACCTTTCATTCTAGCTGCCATCATCTTTCCTTTTAGCTGCCATCACCTTTCATTCTAGCCTCCATCATCTTTCATTCTAGCTGCCATCACCTTTCATTCTAGCTGCCATCAACTTCCATGCCTGCTGCCATAGCCTTTCATTCTAGCTGCCATCACCTTTCATTCTAGCTGCTGTCAGCGTTCATTCTAGCTGCCATCATCTTTCCTTTTAGCTGCCATCACCTTTTATTCTAGCTGCCATCACCTTTCATTCTAGCAGCCATCAACTTCCATGCCTGCTGCCATCGCCTTTCATTCTAGCTGCCATCACCTTTCATTCTAGCTGCCGTCACCTTTCATTCTAGCTGCCGTCACCTTTCATTCTAGCTGCCATCGCCTTTCATTCTAGCTGCCATCACCTTTCACTCTAGCTGCCATCACCTTTCCTTTTAGCTGCCATCACCTTTCCTTTTAGCTGCCATCACCTTTCATTCTAGCTGCCGTCATCTTTCATTCTTGCTGCCATCATCTCTTTCTAGCTGCCATCACCTTTCATTCTAGCTGCCATCGCCTTTCATTCTAGCTGCCATCACCTTTCACTCTAGCTGCCATCATCTTTCCTTTTAGCTGCCATCACCTTTCCTTCTAGCTGCCATCACCTTTCCTTTTAGCTGCCAACACCTTTCCTTTTAGCTGCCATCACCTTTCATTCTAGCTGCCATCATCTTTCCTTCTAGCTGCCATCACCTTTCATTCTAGCTGCCATCACCTTTCCTTCTATCTGCCATCACCTTTCATTCTAGCTGCCATCACCTTTCCTTCTAGCTGCCATCATCTTTCATTCTAGCTGCCATCATCTTTCCCTCTAGCTGCCATCATCGTTCCTTCTAGCTGCCATCATCTTTCCTTCTAGCTGCCATCATCGTTCCTTCCAGCTGCATCACCTTTCCTTCTAGCTGCCATCATCGTTCCTTCTAGCTGCCATCACCTTTCATTCTAGCTGCCATCATCTTTCCGTCTCGCTGCCATCCTCTTTCCTTTTAGCTGCCATCACCTTTCATTCTAGCTGCCTTCACCTTTCATTCTAGCTGCCATCACCTTTCATTCTAGCTGCCATCATCTTTCCTTCTAGCTGCCATCATCTTTTCTTCTAGATGCCATCATCTTTCCTTTTAGCTGTCATCACCTTTCTTTCTAGCTGCCATCATCTTTCCTTCTAGCTGTCGTAATCTTTCCTTCTAGCTGCCGTAATTTTTTCTTCTAGCTGCCATCATCTGTCCTTTTAGCTGCCATCACATTTCTTTTTAGCTGCCATCACATTTCATTCTAGCTGCCATCACCTTTCTTTTTAGCTGCCATCACCTTTTCTTTTAACTGCCATCACCTTTCATTCTAACTGCCATCACCTTTCCTTTTAGCTGCCATCACCTTTCATGCTAGCTGCCATCAACTTCCATGCCTGCTCCCATCGCCGTTCATTCTAGCTGCCATCACCTTTCATTCTAGCTGCCATCATCTTTCCTTTTAGCTGCCATCACCTTTCATTCTAGCTGCCATCACCTTTCATTCTAGCTGCCATCAACTTCCATGCCTGCTGCCATAGCCTTTCATTCTAGCTGCCATCACCTTTCATTCTAGCTGCTGTCAGCGTTCATTCTAGCTGCCATCATCTTTCCTTTTAGCTGCCATCACCTTTCATTCTAGCTGCCATCACCTTTCATTCTAGCAGCCATCAACTTCCATGCCTGCTGCCATCGCCTTTCATTCTAGCTGCCATCACCTTTCATTCTAGCTGCCGTCACCTTTCATTCTAGCTGCCGTCACCTTTCATTCTAGCTGCCATCGCCTTTCATTCTAGCTGCCATCACCTTTCACTCTAGCTGCCATCATCTTTCCTTTTAGCTGCCATCACCTTTCCTTTTAGCTGCCATCATCTTTCCTTTTAGCTGCCATCACCTTTCATTCTAGCTGCCATCACCTTTCATTCTAGCAGCCATCAACTTCCATGCCTGCTGCCATCGCCTTTCATTCTAGCTGCCATCACCTTTCATTCTAGCTGCCGTCACCTTTCATTCTAGCTGCCGTCACCTTTCATTCTAGCTGCCATCGCCTTTCATTCTAGCTGCCATCACCTTTCACTCTAGCTGCCATCATCTTTCCTTTTAGCTGCCATCACCTTTCCTTTTAGCTGCCATCACCTTTCCTTTTAGCTGCCATCACCTTTCATTCTAGCTGCCATCATCTCTTTCTAGCTGCCATCACCTTTTCTTCTAGCTCTGCAGTTTTTTACCGATTCTCTACTTCCCTATCCCTTTCCGTTCCTATTCAGATACTTCTCTGGGCATTTTGTTTGCATGTTACCCTTCTTTTGGGCTCCAGTCCTGTTCTCGTCCTTCTCTTCTGCCTTTCCTTATTTTATCAGGCTCCCTAGCCATGCCCGTTCCACGCGGCAGAGCCTCTCTTGTGCGAGCAAACGGCCGCGGCCCAACGTGTGCTGGGGCTATGCTGGGGGATTGTGACATAGGTGCCTGCTGTAGTAGGTTTTTGCAGTCGCCCAGTTGAGATCTTTCCATATTACAAGCAAGATGCAACGTTACAATGTAATTGTGATAGAGGAGTTCATGAATTTTTCGATGAGAGGCAATTTCACGCAAGTCGGCTTTTTGGCAGCCCCTCATCTCCAATTCTCTCGTGTCATTTTCTTTCCACATTCATTATTTTTTCTTTTTTCCCTTCACCTTTTCTTTTATTGTGCCTTTTTGTAATTTCATCTTCAATTTCTATGCATCTGTGTGATTTCTTTCTACTTAATTCTGCTTCCACTTTCTCTCATTTTCTCTTCCTCTTTTCTTGCCACCTGTTTTCATCTCCCTTACAGCGGCTCTTCTTTTCGTGCAGTTGGCTATCAGTTTCATTGCTTTGCTCTTAACCCGTTTTCACACACTTTTATTTATAGCTCTGTCCGGGATTTCTACCTTCTTTCTTTTTCCCTTTCATGTTTCCTTGCATCCAACACCTCAACCCCGCCCTGCTTCAAAGAGGATCTCCTGGTTAAAGAAGCAGCTCTGGGGGAGCACCAGCTATTCAGTTCTGAAGCTGCCTCTGGGTGTTGTGGCATCAGTAGTTGGCTATAGACCCCACTTGAGGGGAGGGACTGGGATTATAGGTTCTGAAGACTGAGTTAAAGGCCTGAGCACAGCGAGGACGTTTAATGGGGTATACATCTGCAGGTATATAGACGTTGTCAGTTCAAAAATCACGCTGAATGGATGCAGAGAATTGACAGCAGGTACTCTCCGCCCTGCTGGTAGTCTTGGAAAGTAGTATAACACAATATGTAAGCTGTATCGGTTTGTATAGCCTGCAGATTGCCCAATGAGAATTCTTTTCACAAATTCCAAGGCTTTTAATTAAGCAATAGGCCCCAAGCAGGGGGGCATTACCACTTCAGGTAATTCCTCGGGCCCATAGTTAATGAAGACCCCCGGGCATTACCTGAGGTGGTAATGCCCCCCCTGCAAGGGGCCTATTGCTATTAGTACCCAGGCCAATAAGACCGGGGACTAAAAGCATTGTTCTCTCTGTTACGAAACGCTCTGGCGGACTGTCCTTACATCTTTAAAAACACCACTCCGGACGCGGAGCGTTGCAGAGTGTTTGCAGAGTGTTCCATCTGCTGAAACCTCCTGTTCTTGGAGCTGCGTTGCCCCATGTTTGGAGACTCTGGAGAGTCTGTCTTCAGTGACTGTCATTACATATTTAAAAACACCACTCCAGACGCGGAGCGTTGCAGAGTGTTTGCAGAGTGTTTCATCTGCTGAAATCTGCAGAGTGTTCGTAGGAGGGTAAGCGACACCTGCAACACCTGCTTGACTCTGCGGCCCACGAAGGCATTTTACCTGACCAAATGGAATCAGACCTGAATGGTCCACCACGTACAAGGAGCCAGGTACGCCTTAACACCCTTAATGATAAAGCGATGATAATGGACACCCCAGCAGGCACTGTCGGCGAAACCGTGGCGGCCGCAAGGGCATTGCTGCCACTTTGCCAAACCGGCAAGTTCATAACAAGCAGCAACAGCGACATGGATCTAAGGGATATAAAGGGAGCTGAGGCCCAAATCTATTTAGCCTTGCTCCCCGTTTCACTCACTTGTAATCTTCCATCAATATTGAGCCAGGATCCCGCTTGCGATCGGGCGCTGCAGCTGCTCGGTGCAGTGGAAAGCTGTCCATCGAGGGAGCTACCTCTGAACTTGCGGAACCCGACGCTGAACCCGTTGCCATAGCGACAAAAACAAATCCGAACTGCACTTTGAAAACACGACCCGATAACCGAGCAGATGCTAAACTACAAAAGAGGATAGCACCTTAAAGAAGTTACTCAAATTCTGATGCCAGAACGTTAAAATGGCACTTTGAAGCAAAAGTCATTCCTTGCCTTTTTCCCTCAAAATCTAAAGGACTGTTCAAATACCAAACCAATGAAGAAATCAGATGACAACTGCAGGATCTTCTGTCTAGTACATCAACTCTTTGTGAAAAGACTGAATCTCCAAGGAACTTGGCACATCTTCAGCTTGAGAGAAATCTTGCGCTGAATCGCACATCACACGAAAACGCCTCTATAAGTGTGACTGGAATAACTGGAGACATGTCAAAAATACACTAGAACCGGAAGAAGGAGAGCTAGCTCAACACAACGCAAAAGAAGCTTGTACAGTGCGAGAATAATCAGAGCAACCCTTCTCTTCGCGGAGCAAACAAAGAGATACATTCGACCAACAGGGCCGATAAAGCCCTTTTGGAAACCAGAGCACTAGACAATGTATCAGTTCATTGGACAATACAGAAAAGCCCCCCTCTGGCTATGAAAAGCCCTCTACTCAAAAAGAAGTAGGAAGCTGGGCTTTGAAAAGACTGAGACCTCAAGGCCCCTGCCTAAAACCCATCCAGGGACTTGCTCAAATGGAACCTTAAGACGCCATGGGCGGACGAGCAAGCTGCTGAACCAGCTATAGACATGAGAGCAGTGTAAACATCTGCTCATTAGAAAAAAGTCATTTTACAGGAACAAGAAAAAGAGGCTATGGAAGACTAAAACATCATCATGCCCAAAAAACAGAAGCTGCATAGAAATGCCCAGCCTAATGGTGAGCTGGTCTTTTCATCGACCCAAGTCTCCGCAGTCAGAAATGAATCAGATAGTTCCAGGAAAGGCACTAGTGGGGCCTTAATGACTGAACTAAGAAAACACTCTAATGTTGAGGATTCCTCTGAAACAGATGACAGTCACATTCTTGGCTGGGGGCAAGTAAAGATCCAAACTCCCAGGCAGCAACCCCTCTATAGACGCAGAACTGGAGTCCGTAATTCAGAGGAAGATTACATTAAACCATCTTGGGCGAGAGGGATGCAGGAGTCTATTACTTCGGCAGTAACGATAACTTTGGCTCCTTTTCTAAAATTATATGAAAATCTGAGCGAAAATTACAAAGACCAGACCACTCTAATAGCTTTGATGAATTCAAAACTGATATATGTGGAATGTTATGGAAATGCTGCGAGAGAAGAAAGGGAGAGAGAAAGAAATGTAAGGAGTTATCCTTAAATCCCCGATAGATCTCTTGCAAGACGCTAAATCTGACAAACGCATATTTTTGGAGGGAGTGCAGGAAATTGCTTCATGGTCTCATATCCAGCCAAACAAGCCTGGCACAAAACAATCAAATCAGCCCGAGAATGGAGCGGGACTCAAGACATACAACACACTGAACAGCTCATCATCACGGCAGGATGTAGATTGCCATATACAAAATTGTGGAGACACGACACAGATGACCAATGCCCCCTCAACGAGCAATCCAAGTACCTCAAAATTCCCACAAAAACAAACCACTGGTGGCTCTGGGAATCATGTGGAAGCTGCCCGGTCAATCTCCTCAGACGAGTGCAATCCAATTCATTTGAGATTAATAACAGAGAAGGCCAAGGGCCAGAACATAATTTTTTCTATTTTTGAACAAAGGAACACCGAAGAGACAGAAAGAAAATTAGTGGCGGTAAACACATTTGTAAGACAAAAAACACGAAAAAAATCGAACGTAACGAGGTATTGTGGCTCTAAAAGATTTCTTAGAAACCTCTCCCTCCCGTCAGCCCCTGAAGAAACTTGTATCGATCAATTGAGACTGAAGGCTGTAAATAAGAACAAAATATAAACGGCCATAGAACATAGTCCACAAAGGAGCCAAAATGAATCAGAAGATGAGGACAACAAGATCGATGAAACCATTCTGGATCTACTCGATTTGTCAATATATGAAGATTATGAACAAATTGAAACTCTAGAAGCTGAGAGAAAAATCCATGGTCTTGCCAAAGATGAAGGAAGAGAAGTATGTTTGTCCCCTCGAGTGACGAAAGATGATAACATGCACTTCATGACTCTGAGTGAAACAAGAGACAAGTGCAGGCCCAAAGTTAAATCTCTTGACAATGCCCTCTCACAGGATTTTATAATGAAGTCCCTTCTCACAAAATCCAAAAGAACTCCTTATATAAAGACAAAAATGCTGTAGATCTGGTTTCAATTGTTCCTGACCTACACTCTCGGGGGAATGCTAATAATCAAACTGCTAATAAGAAAATGGTTCGCTGGGACCCGAGCGTCTCAATAACTTTGGAGAGAATTCTAAGATCTGAGGATGAACTTATTTTGAACAGGTTCATCATAATGAAGCAGTTTCAATACATTCCTCGGTTGAGAGTGATTCGTTCTGAGGATATAAGGATTGTGAGCTTCCCGAATGAGAAAATAGATGATTCTGTGGCATTGATATTAAAATATACTGCCATAACCACTCTAATGCTTGAAGCAAGTGATGATTTTTGATCATTGGGATTCAACATTAGGAGAAGTGAAGCCCTCCAAAATTGCCAACACACAGGTCTGGTTCCGCGGTCAAACCTGTATAGTGCTAGCATCTCTGATACATCACCACCGCTCGCCATGGTCAAGAGTGCCACGGTTCGAGCCAGAACCATCTCAACATCTGGTCATAAAACTAAACAGAAGTAATGATAACAAATACCCCCAAACATCAAACAAAGAAAGCAAGCCTCTAAATAAAATCCGGATCACGAGTAAGGGAAGAACCACATCCGACGCACACACAATTGAGGAGTCCCCTACAGGTTCAAATCCATCTCACTTAGAAGATCCAGCCTCATGGAGTTGGGTGGCAGGCGTATTAGCTAGGAAAGCACAAGATTAGGATCCGAAGTCCAACACACGGACAAGTTGGAAAATAGGGAGCTGGAACACTAGGGGTTTTGAACAGCTCTTCAATGGAAAGCAACAACCAATGGCAAACTTGGATATCATATGTATCCAAGAATCTTGGCTTAAAGAGTCTCCGTTGTTAGATGGATAGCTAGTCCTGTTTAATCCAGCAAAAGGGGGACAGCGCGGAAGCCCCTCGTCTGATCTCTTGACTATGATTAAAAATGGAACAGAGATGTCTGTTATCAGAGCTATAGACCCAAACCCCTATATTCAGATCACAGTAATAAAATTGTCAAGACGTATCCCAAAAAATAACGACCTCCTTCTCTTATTAAATGTATATGGGAACCCCATGAAGGCAGAGGGAGAGATATGTCTGGAATTGGTATCTGATTGGATTGATCAGTTATCTGAGAAACATGGAAACATCCAGATAGTGATATGTGGGGACCTCAATGCCAACTGCTTGGGAGATGATGGGAGAGACTTTGAGACCAAAACTGCCCATAAAGATTAAAAAAAGAAAACAGGGAAAGGCGTGGATGGAAGAAATGGAGCAGAGAGGCAAACACCGACTAAATGGAAACATGGAAGGTGATATGCCGGCAGCTCCAACGTGGACCAATGGTCTCAAGAAAGCCACGCTAGAGTACATTTTTGTATCGGGAAATTTGCTGCCAAGCATCTTAACACTAAAGGTACAAACCGTACCTCATAGTGATCATGACCCTGTTATTGTAACAATTTCAAAGAGGAAAAAAGATCCAAAGACCTGCTGGGTGGAAATGTTCGAAATGAAGGGAGGTCGAAATCAATTACGGATTGAACCAAAAGATATTCCGATACTAACAAAAGACTTGGAAGAGTGGCAAAATCAAGAGCCACATTCTGTGGAGTATGATCAGACTTTGATAGCGTTCAAAGAAAGCAATGAGCGGATTCTGAAGCCTAGATTCATAGCTATTCATGCATATGACACTGAAGAGGCAAAGCAAAAGAAGCTCTTGAGAAAAGATCTTTGAATCCTAAATACATCAAGACATTATAATAGTAAAGAATCGAAACGAAGAAGAAGAAGACAGCGGTACAAGAACTGACATAAGTCGCACAGAATAATACTTCTCCAGAGAGATGCAGAATGCATGCTTGAAGCCCTAGACAACACAAATAGTGGGAAGCTATGGCAACTTCTAAATAAAAAAAGAAAAGGCTCTAATGATCCATGCCTTTTAAATCCAATTGCCGAAGGCGTTTGGATGGAACATTTCAACACTCTATTTGAAGATGGAAATAACAACCAAAAGGAAACAAATACACAACATGAAGTGCGACAAGCCTGGAATATAGAGATTAGTAGAGAAGACATTGAGGCACTCATTAAAAAAGCAAGTGCATCATGAGTCCCAGGGCTCGATTGAATCTCAAACGCAGTATTAAAAGCAAATCCGGAATTATGGTCAAAATTCTGCGAGATCCTAATCAAAAGAATAGTAAAAATGGGCAAAGTGCCGGAAAGCTGGAAAACAGCGATCGAGGACCCTATTTTTAAAAAAGGGGTCCGGATGCAACCTACGAACTACCGCCCCATTGCGCTGCTTGACTGTGCTGGAAACATTTTTGCCACCCTACTTCTAGAGCGCTTGAAAGCATGGATTAAGGAAATCAAATCCTTCGACAATCGACAGTCGGTATTCGTAAAAGAAGTGGGTTGCAGCCTCAACCTTTTTTTACTCAGACTCCTAAAGAAAAGAGCCAGCTCTCACAATAAACAAAAAATCTATATGGCTAGCATAGATCTCCAGCAAGCCTTTGACAGCATAGATCGAAGAAATCTATTGGAAAATCTAGAATCCAAAAGCTGTCTGAGTGATCTGTTAATGGCCATAAGAGAACTCTACTCCGAGACGTACATGCAAGTTAAGCTGGACCATCAAGGCAACTTAATCAAGACTAGCAAGGGGCTAAAACAGGGAGGCCCACTAGCAGCCACTTTGTTCAGCTTCTTTATAGAAGATCTAACGGAGATACCAGATTACAAACTTACATTTCCACCGAAGATAAATGGTACTGAAGTGGGCAGACTCCTGTATGCAGATGACTTGATCCTCTTAGATCAAACTAAGATCGGTCTACAGAGGTCACTGAACCAGCTAGTGAATTATGTGACTAAACAGAACCTGAAAATAAACCCCACAAAATCTGAAATTATGATACTAGGTGATGCAAGAGGAAAGATTAAATCAAAAGAAAGCTGGATATTGGATGGAAATTAAGCACTTGGGTGTCCGGTCATGCACGTTGAAGGGAGAAGGGAGAGAAAGCTGAAAACGTAAAGATTAATTGCAAAGGAAAGGCTGTCGACAGAAGATATGGGACATCCTCGCTGCAACCCATAATGATCTTTTACAAACAAAAAGTGTCTCCCGTACTTATGTTCGGAGCGGAGGCTTGTTTAGGAGTTCGGCAAGAGATCTGGGACCTTCTAGAAGGTTCCTTTTGGAAACACATTCTGCGATTACCAATGGCAACTGCAATAGCTGTAATTGGACAGGAATTGGGGTTAACATCATTAAGCGCAAACGTCACCTGGAACAAGCTGATGCTTCACAGGAAGGCAACCCTCAGTACTTGTGCACCCCAATTTGACGTTCTTGGAATGTTTAAACCAGGAAATAAAGAATGGGTTTTAAATGAATTGAAATTAGAGTGCCACTCAATCCTGAATAATCTTGGAATTTCCATTAATTCTTTAACTAACAACCCATTGTTGGTAAAGAAGATCCTTTGGGCAGATGACTGGTGGAAAACTGAAGAAGCAAGATCAAACTCCTCGACGCATACTCTTTCAAAAAATAACTATGGATTAATGAACAAACCCCCACAATATCTGGAAAAATGTCCACATTGTAAGCAACGTGATCTATTCTTGCGACTCAGACTAAATGTGCTTCACAACAAAACCACTCTCCAAAGGTATGGGAGACACCAAGGATGCACCAAATGTCGCCTCTGCAAACTGGAAAGTGAAACACTGAGTCACTTGATATTATTCTGCCCAAGACTGAAAGATCTGAGCTCCCTTCATTTATGTGACCGATGAGTGGGTTTGGAAGGACTCGATGCTGAGAAATGGTGGGAATGGATATATGGGTGCCAAAACAAAACAAAACATTTGTGACTGCAAAATTCGTAGAGGCTCCATTAAAACAAATTAAGGGAGGGGGATGAAATGGGTTAAAGTACGTTTCTATGCATAATGACGATGGTGACGGTTAATGAGGAAACAAAAAATGGTTTTAAGTTCATAGTGTGGAATAAAATAGTGAAAAGTTTGTAACAAACTAATGACACTAATAAAAGTAATAATAACACCTGTTATTACAGTGCTTAGAAGCTGGAGGAGTCAGGCGTGAGGCGCTATATGGGAACACCCAATTATATTCATAGACCTAAATAAGTCATTACCTTCAGTTTGGGCTGTTAAGATGTGGGTCCCATGTGAGTGGCTCAGGGTGTAACAGTGCCCACGTGTGCTCCTTGCCTTTATAAGGGAATTCTAGCAATCATGAGGTCTCTTGAGCATGAAGCAAAATTGTGGTGCCCATGTGGCTGTGCATGGTCTCATGACCGCTCTCTTTCTTTTTTTCATGCAGGCCATGATGACCGGCGACCAGAAGGTGGACCTTTCCCATCCAGTTCCAGACCATGACTTGCAGGTGAACTCCATCTCTCTGTGCCTTCTAGATGGGCACTCCCCAGAAGGAGACTCAGACACAGAAGGGGCGACTCCAGCTGCCCCACAGCGCACCGGGGAGTATGAATTTTGGCATGACCGTGGTTACCACACCAACAGTTTTGGATCTCGCGCTTGTGGATACGAGCCCTATTTGGACTCCTCAATCTCCTGCCCTCTGGACCAGCAAGGGCTTAATGACTCTTTGAAGCCAGATCAGTCCTCATCGTCAGCAGGCCTGTTGGAGGATGTCTACTGTGGCAGCAATGCCTCCGAACCCCCGATTCCTCAGCGTCTCCGGATCCATCTGGAATGGTCTTCATCTGAGTCACAAGGAAGCAACGGTCAGCCATTGTATCCGACAAGCGCAGAAGAGCAGACTCCCAGGAAGGCGGCGTGTACAAGGCATCATGGGAGGATGTGCCTGTGTGACCTCATGCTGGATATTCCCCTAAACTCTGTGGAGCTCCAGCCCTGCATGAAGCCGGTGGAATTGCAGCAATGTTGTGAGTTCTATGACACAGGGACAGACGAGTCTACGGACGACAGCAACTTTGATTCACTAAGTGTGGTCTCCTTTGAAGAAGACATCCCTCCTCCACACCACCATGAGTCTTTAGAGGATGTGCAAGTGAGTCGCGGCTGCTATGAGCCACGCACGACCATCAGGGAGGCTCCAGACCAGAGTTTCTCTGGGTACGAGCCGCGCAGTAACGTCTGGCCTCCCGGAGCTGCAACCTGAGTTACGTATCTCCCCTGACCCTAGAAGGCATGTCCAGGAGCAGGGAGTACCCCTGACCCTATAGGGCATGTTCAGGAGCCGGGAGTATACCTTGACCCTACAGGGCATGTTCAGGAGCCAGGAGTCCCCCTTGACCCTACAGGGCATGTCGAGGAGCCGGGAGTCTCCCCTGGCCCTACAGGGCATGTCCAGGAGCCGGCAGTCTCCCTTGACCGTACAGGGCATGTCCAGGAGACGGGAGTATCCCCTGACCCTACAGGGCATGTCCAGGAGCCGGGAGTCCCCCCTGACCCTACAGGGCATGTCCAGGAGCCGGGAGTATCCCCTGTCCAGGAGCCGGGAGTCTCTCCTGGCCCTACAGGGAATGTCCAGGAAATTAATTGGTGTCCACAGCACTTTAGGATCAAAGTGTCAGCATATTTGAGAATGAATAAGACTCCTACCTACACATGATACATTGTGTGCCACACAACCTACCTAGGTTTGCACAATGTCTTTGCACAACTCACAAAGATGTGACAAGGTGTTACTCGCTGGGCTGGTGTGCCTGCATGACCTCTCCTTGTACATTTGAGTATATGAACTATCGGTTCCATGTGATTTCATCGAGGAGAAATCATCGAATTCGGATGCATCGAATTTGTTTTTTCCTTTATTCCATTTGGCTGCAAATATATGCAGCGGAGACCCCCGCAACTCCCTCTCCCCCCCACTTTAATTATTTCCATTACCCACTCCCCGAGATGTATTTGCAGCCTAATTCTTTAAACAAGTCTGATGCATTCAAATCCGACAAATTCTCCTGCGACACAACCTACTGATTCCTGAATGATCATGTGACGGCATACATGAGCTGGTTGCATCACACATTGCTCATGTGTTTGCCCCTGTGCAGCTATATACAGAGGTATCTTACAGAGCTAACTGCAGTTGACACTAATGCACATTTCTGTTTGAAGTACATCATGTAGTGTCTGTGGGACCGACTAGAGTCTGTCATTGAAGTTGTGAACATGTGAACCAGACAAGGAGGGACCAGCACAAGTGTCCCTTTCAGTGATTGTATGTATGTATGTGTGTGTGTGCATTTCACTGTGCAAGTGTAACACTCGCTATCTGGCATACTGTGTATATGTCAAACGGATTTGCCACTGTAGTGTGCATGTGTGTGTGTGTATGTGTTCATCTGAGTTTGTCATGTGTGTATGCTCATTTGAGTTTGTGCACACATGTGTGTCGGGGTGGTAAGTGCCAGGATATTATGCAAGTCTATGGAAAAAAGGACGAGCATACTCGTCCTTGGCACTTAAGGGGATAAAAGTGTGTATGCGTGTGTATATGTGTGTGTGTACGCGCACATTTGTATAAGTGTGGGGTGTGTGAGTGCAAACGAAAGATATGTTGGGGTACAGTTTTAATTGCTGTTTATGAACTGTTTTAGTAAAGGAAGGATGAACACTAACTGGCCAATGTTTTTGTTTTTTGATAATTGGTTAGTAAAGTTTGTTGGAACAATTTCCACAAACCGCACACCTTAGTTTTCTGCATGAAAAGTGCTAATGCAGGGCATGGTATGAGGTGCTTCCACATTGGGGTGGACAGGCATTCTAATCCCTCCCCTGCAAAGAGGTGTCTAGTCCATACCACTTGAGGTTTACGATGACAGCAAAGCACCTCTTTCATTCGTTGAATACAATCTACCCGGGTAGAGTACACAATTATCCTCCCAGAGTACTCCAATGATGTGTGTGTGCTTACTTTTTCTGTGACTTTTCCTGACTTTAGCTTACATTTGGAAGCCTGCTTGTTACCTCAACTCCATATCCTGTTTTCTGTGACTTTTCCTGACATTTGTTTACATTTGACTGCCTGTTACCTCATATTCAGATCACTTTTTCTGTGACTTTTCCTGACTTTTCCTTACCTATGGCAGTCTTCTACCTCATCTCCATATCATGTTTCTGTGACTTTTCCCTGACGTTTCTTTATATTTGGCTGCCTGTTACCTCATATTCAGATCACTTTTTCTGTGACTTTTCCTGACTTTTCCTTACCTATGGCAGTCTTCTACCTCATCTCCATATCATGTTTCTGTGACTTTTCCCTGACGTTTCTTTACATTTGGCTGCCTGTTACCTCATATTCAGATCACTTTTTCTGTGACTTTTCCTTACCTCTGGCAGTCTTCTACCTCATCTCCATATCATGTTTCTGTGACTTTTCCCTGACGTTTCTTTACATTTGGCAGCCGGTTACCACATCTCCACATCTCTATATCACCTTTTCTCTGTCTTTTCCTTACTTTTTTTTACCTTTGGCTGCCTGTTACCTCATCTCCTGGTCACCTGTTCTGTGACTTTTGTTTACATTTGGCAGCTTGTTGCCTCATCTTCAGATCACTTTTTCTGTGACTTTTCCTGACATTTGTTTACCTTTGGCTGCCTGTTACCTCATCTCCTGGTCACCTGTTCTGTGACATTTCCTGCCTTCTCTTTACATTTGGCGGCTGCCAAATGTTATCTCGTCTAATTTCCCACCCCATCAATGTATTGCAGGGGATAACCACAATATGTTTATTTCAAACAATGAAGATTACCCAGGCTTATAGTGCCGGGAGTCTTGATTCTCTTAAAAGACACGGAGGTGAGCATTATGCTTTAACTCTTTAATGCCACTCCTCCAGCAGCCTTTTTTAAATATCAACATTTCTGTTTTGGTTTTTTACAACTGAAAATCAAACTTTAGTAAAACTCTGCCCCACAAGAGACTGCACATCCCCACAAGTCTAAGGGGGTCATTACGATATTGGAGGTAACCATGCCTTAATTACCTCCTTACCGTGTACCAGGTTC
This sequence comes from Ambystoma mexicanum, assembly GCF_040938575.1. Taxonomy (NCBI): domain Eukaryota; kingdom Metazoa; phylum Chordata; class Amphibia; order Caudata; family Ambystomatidae; genus Ambystoma; species Ambystoma mexicanum. Next base: position 1,438,793,768 of record NC_090924.1, read on the forward strand.
GGGTTCCTCAAATGAAGATTTACCGGGCCATTCCAACCTTGGAGGACCCAGTAATTCCTCCTTCAGGGAACCCGGACCCGGTACATCCCCATTCCCATTCGAGCCCCCATAGGGCTCAATGGGAATGGGAAGGGAGCTAACAACGGGCCCGTTGTTAGCTCCCTAGTCTGCTGACCTGGTTTTACCAGGCGCCCTTTGCGGGTCCCGTGAGCAGACTCATAATAGGGCGGTAAGGGGTTAACGGCGCCGGCACCATTACCGGCGCCATTAACCCCTTACCGCCCAGCTCGCAATGACCCCCTATGTGTCTGTGTAGTTTTTTCCAAAAGCCAATCTCATCTCAGCACACTCCCCATGTCACATCCTGCCTACAACTCCTCCTCTTTCTTTGATGATCCAACAAGTAAAAAACTGACAAGCTCTGCCTTACGAAGACTCAACACGCAATCCACTGCAACGCGGGAAACCATTCTGTCCCAAAATTCTGGCCACATCAGCATGCACTGCAACAACATTGACTAGCCCCTCCGGTCATTTGTTTTTGTGTCTGTCACCTAAGGATCAAACAAACCCTCAATTAGGGAGCGAATACGCAACTCCAAATCAGCACATCCATATCTCAGTACAATGCCAGTTAAGTATCACAATCATGCCAAACAAGAGCCCGGCCTCTGCCATCCTGCACTCTGCGTAGGGCGGGATAATGCTCGCCTTTGGGTCTTTAATAGAATCAAGACTCCCGGCCCTGTAAGCCTGTGCAATCTTCATTCTATGTCAAGACCGGAGCAGAGCATTATGCTTGTTCAAAGTTGCCTAACATCACTGAAGACACTGATGAAATAGGCTTAAAATAAAAGGTCACCTCAGTAGACCAATCAGCAGACTTCAAAATATCATGCAGAGATGCCCCTGACGCAAAGGCCTTAGATGCCATTGCCCCTCTGACCAAATGAGCTCCAAATATCTCTTCATATATACCAGCCAAATGCATGGTCTCTCTGACCCATCTAGCTATGGTGGGGAAGCGAACGCATGAAAAGGTTTCCTACACCACACGATCAACAACTGATGCACTCCACGAGGCCTCACAACTTCGGTAGCCTTCTCATAGTCCCTAATGCATTGACCTACACACAATTTCTGCTCATCAGGAAAATACGGGTAAGCAATAACGGGTGACCCACTCTAAGTCTTTAGCGATATGAAAGTCCTCCCCTTCCGGGTAGAAAACCTTCCGGTTAATCTCTAGGACCCTAACATTGGACACTCTCCTGCATGACACCAGACAGAAAAGCATTGCTAAGTTACCGGACAGCTTGAGGATGGGCAACTAATCATTGACTGGCCACTGCTTGAAAAGGCGGAAGACCACTTCCACATCCCAGAGCACCTTATACTAGGCCGTAGGGTGCTTGCCCAACTTCACCACTCACAATCGCAATAGCCGCACTACGGCTGGGTGTTCCCCGATCGGCAGGCCGTCACACTTCTTGTGTCCCGCTGAAATAGCAGACTTACATACTCCTATGGGGCAAAATGGTCGGCCATCCCTAGACAATTCTGCTAGAAAAATTAGGACGTGAACTACAGAGGCAGAAACGGGATGAACACGCTGGATTGTGCACCACTGTTCCCACTTGACCCAATCTGCGTCATAGCCCCTAAGGGTGGAAGGTGCCCATGAGTCCCTGATACATTCAGCAGCGACTTCCAAAAGTCCAGGCAATGTCCAACGTTGTCTGATATTCTGCATGCCAGAAGTTGCAGCGTTCCCACCAGCACTAGCTGACGTTCCTGACTGCCCGGACTGGTTAGCAGGTTTGGCTGGGACGAATCACCCTCAGAAAATGAGAGGAAAGTTCCATCAGAATCGGAAACCACGCTTGCGATTTCAACAGCAGCACAACCATCACTAAATCTGCTTTCTCCCTGCGGACAATCGCTAGAGTTCTCACCAGCATGATGAATGAGGGAAAAGCATAATGCAGCGCTCCCTCTCAACTGCGAAGGAACACATCCGTTCCCAGCGCCCCGGGCTCCAACCTCCAACTGAAGTACCTGCGCGTCTGTGCGTTCAACCTGGAGGTGAAACGTCCCCCTGAGTTCCTGTAAGAACATTGGCCTGTGCAACCTCCAATAGCTGCCATCGTCCAGGTACCTGGAATTCCATTCTGTCACCACATTCTGTTATCTAGGGAATTACTCTGCTGCAATTGCTATCTTCCTCTCTAGGCAATAATGCCAAAAGTCCTTTGCGATCTCTAACTAAGATCTTCGACCGGGTTACCCCTAATCGATTTCTGTATCGCACTGCCGAGATGTTGTCCCTCTTCAAAACAACGCAGCAATTTCCTCTCTCTCTGGAAAATGCTCTCACCGCAAAGATCCTGCTAGCAGCTCTAAACAGTTTATGAGGAGCTGCAGCTCTTCTGCTGACCATTTTTCTCCTGTCTGCAGCTGCCCACATCTTGCGCCCCACCCGGACATGCTGGAGTCCAACTCTGTCACTAGCTCTGGCCCATCTTCGAAGAAGGCTCTGCCATTCCAGGCTTTCATATTTTGCAACCACCAGTCTAGCTCTATTTTTGCATCCTCGTCTAACGGTACCAATTGGTGGAACCTGACACCACCACTGTAGGTGCCTGATCTTCAGTCTTTGAATCACCCTGTAATGTAAAGGGCCTGGGAATATGGCTTGAATCACGGACGCTAGAAGCCCGTGTATAGTGGCTAGATTCAAAAGCAAAATATGCGTCTTCTGACTCACAAACCTCAATGTTTTCCTGATCGCTTTCATTTTCTACTGCAGAAATTCCCATGTAGCTTTCCTGGTTTCTATCACAAACCCCAGGAACTCCATCCGCTGCCTCAGGATTAACTCTGACTCCTCCCGATTGATCAGGAGACCTAAGGAGGTCAGCAAAGCATTCACCCACTGCACTTGCTCCACTAACGTCATCCTGTCTTGCGCCAGAATCAGGATGTTGTCCAAGTAGGGGATAATCCTGATTCCCCTGTCTCTGATGGCCGCTGCTACTGGCCTCATTACTTTGGTAAAAGCCGAGGGGGCCGACGCTAGTCTGAAGGGTAGATACGCGAACTGCTAACTCTGCCCCTTTCATAACAATCTGAGAAATTGCCTGTGGTCTGGTGCCACCGGGATGGTCAGGTAGGCATCCTTCAAATCTAGTGTTGCTAGTCAATCTGCTTTGCAAAGAATATCCCTGAGGAGGTGAATCCCCTCCATCTTGAAGTGCCTGTAAATGAGCCAGCCGTTCAACTATTTTAAATTGATCATCAGCCTTGATTTCCCCTCCCTGTGGACAGGAACATATTGCTGTAGAAGTGCACTTGCCCCAGCGGACATTGTTCTATTGCACTCTTGTATAAAGAGGTTTCTTAACTCTAGATTGAGGAGTTCCTCCTCTTCCCTTGACATCCTGAGATTTGATGGTATGTGCGCTAGCAGCGGGTAGTCTAATAACTTTAGCCTGAAGCCCACCACTGTTTGCAAGACCCAAGCATCACTTGATAGCTCCTGCCAGTTTGCTATATACTGTAAAGTGCACCCATCCACCTTGGGGTAAAGATCGTGGTGCATACTTACCGCTGGTAGAATTCTGTTGTCTATAGCCTCTGCGGCCTCTGCGCCCGTGCAGATTTCTCCCTCTGGATGGGAAGAATGCATCATGCTGGCAATGTTTCCAGTACTGGGCCCTGGGTCCTTGGTGCCTCCTCGTCGAATTGAAGCGACCGGTCGAGCAACCGCTGTATCGGCCGGTCCCTGCGAAAACACATCCGGGGGAATATTTTACAGATGGATGTCTGTGCTTTCTAAAGGGCAGTATAAATGCCCACAAACCGGGACATCTCTTTCGCGAATGTATCTCCAAATAGCATTCCCTGCGCAGCTTCCCCAGCTTCATCGTTGGCGAGATCCCCCAATTTACTGTCAATTTTTAGCAGTAAGCTGTGCTGTCTCTCTGATGAGAGAGTGCCGCTGGCATTTCCCAGTAGGCATACCGCTGCCTGCGACCAATTACCTAGGGTGAAAGCATCCCCAGGGCTGCCTGTATCCTTAGCCCTCTATGCTAAATCCATTATTTTCACTTGGGATTCCAGCTAGGTCACAGACCTTGTCCTGGCAACTCTTCCAGCTGCCGGCAACGCCTTTCCTTACTTCCTTCACTTTGGTGGCAAATGGAACCATTTTGGGGTCTACCTTGGGCATGTCCATAACCTCACCGGGAATTCCGGCCTTGGACATTCTGCCTTTACCCCGAAACATACTTTCTTTTTCAGCTGCTTTCTAATGCGCTGTGTAGACCTTGGAGAGGGAAGCCAATCAGAAGACTTCCGGTGCCCTATGTCGTTGGGGTTGAACATGTCTCCCATGTCGCCCCTCCTGCCAGAGTAGCTGCTGGCACTTGTGCTGTCTTCTTTAGCTGACTAGGCTTATCGTGGCTTTGGTCCACCACAACATCATCATATAAATAGTCGCCACCCTCCTCTTCGTCATCAGAGGTTGCATCACCTTCATTGGCATCCCCTGTGTTTTTCGCTCCTGGGGTATGGGGTGAGAGGTTTGGTACCGCCGTTCGCGCCAGAAGGCGCCTTTTAGCTTGCAAAATGCGTCATCCAGCTTTTTACCCAGGTGCGGTAGAAGAGGGGGTGCTCTATCGGGTCTTGTCTTCCCCCCCTTTGACACAACCCTTTTCTTAGGGTGTTTGGACAATGTTGCCTCGCCAGGGCTGAGCTCTTAGGACCCGTGTTTTTTGCAGTAATGAGAGACTCCGGCCCATGTGGGCGCTCTTGGATGGGCTGCACCCTTGTGCTAATGCAATGGCCAGTGAGTCAGCTACGACCCTCTTAAAGCTCAAAGACAGGTCCTTATGTATCTCCTGCCCCTCCTCCTCACTGTAGTCAGGAGTTGAGCTTTGTGTCTCCACTCTACTGCATAGAAACAAAGTGATGGCAGGCTGTGGAACCCTGCAAGACTGTGCAATTGGCGCCGTTGTCACTTCCTGAACGAAGCAGGCTGCTTGTGGGGAGAGCCTTCGTCGTGGTCGAACCCCTGTGGACACAGCTTGAGTAAATCCATAATGCGCATGTGCCCACACCAGAAGTCAGGTGCTTTACTTTTCAGAGTAATTTCAATAAATGCAGGCATATTCCAAACCTGTGGCGAATACATCTATTCGTGCATTAATAGCTGTCGCAAGCATGCAGCGCCAAATATTCTGTCTGCCCAATATCAAACGTAATATGATTGAATTGCGGAGCAAGGCCACCTGCGCCAGCTAGAAAACTGTAATCAATCCATTTCTTGGGGCATTTCCCTTGAGTAAAAGACTCTGAAGTAAGCAGTTGGGTAGGTTTGGCTGTTTATTGATTCAAAATATTATTGATGTCTAAAATAGACTCACTGTAAATAATGTTTCTCTATGGAACTAGTTACAAAGGAAAAAGGAAAGAGCTCCTCCAAAGGAAAAAGAAAAAATGTAATTCCTCAAAAAAAGATTTCAATTCTCCAAAATTAAAGTCCTCTACGCGTGTTTTGACTGTAGTCTCGTGGTTCATCAGGAGGGACTGAAAGCAAATAGCAAATATTCTCTTCTTTAGACACTTATTCAAAGGTTTCCAGGATGCATAAAACATTTTTGTATGTCTAAAATGAAATAAGAGGGAGAATTAAATAAGTAAATGTAAATAAAAGGTGCAAATAAATAATGATTGAAGATTCTTCGTTATGTGATCATCTAAGTAATGTCAACTCACCCTATATCGCTCATTTTGGAAAAGAATAGTTAAGATGGGACTCCTTTGTGTTGGGTGGATGGTCCTGTATGGAGGATAGCTCGGTGTCAGAACAAGTCACATTACAAATGAATATCTAACTGTGAGATGCATGGTCAGGGCTAGGGGATTGAGATTTGCAGGCAATGTAAGCCCTGGAAAAAAGAGGGAACAGAAATGACTTGAAAGGTGACTCACCAATTGTGTGTATCCGACTGAATATGATGAATCAGCCACTCCTCCTTCATCTTAGAACGCCGATCCTGTTGATTCAGTGTTCAAAAATGGCCGCCTAGATGAATGAATGCGCGTGACATCATCGCGTACACGTGCACATGCATGGATGCGATGACGTCACTGCAGTTGTGCGTTGCGCCGCCATTTTGAAGTGCAAAGGAAAACGGGCAAGCAGTAGCTGGTACCCGCCATCTTGAAGTGTTGAGGAAAGACGGCCTGAGCAATAGCTGAACCCTACATATAATAAAGTGATGAAATAGATAGGATGCGCTTGTTACTAGAAGCGGTGCTGGATAAACACTGATTGACGAAAAATGTAGTGCATGGGATATATTGACCAGAAGAAAAATGTAAACAATGTCTAAATGGCATGGCCCATAATTACAATCCAAATGCCCGGAATGCTGAGGTGTATGTGCTTAGCTAATCCTCAGACCTATCGCTAACAAAATATCATGTCGCCGCTAAGTGTGTGACATGTGTTTGGAGCAACATATGGGTGAGCCTTACAAAAGGTATACTCATAAACTAATGGGGATTGTGTGGCGGGTGTCAGTGGGTGACAACAAGTGAGACTACAGAAAAAGGGAAAGGTACAGAATAAATGGATTTCATTATAGGAAATGATAGAATTCATTGTCTTGATTCAGGCCAGCGTAACACCTGCCATGATTCTGATCCACTTAGCTTCCTTTTGACGTAGAGCTGTTTTCTGTTTCCTCCTCTCAGGGGAATGTCCATCCTTTGAAGGCCCACGCAATGCAGCAGTTCTGGTTTCTCCTTGAGATGGTGAAGTGTACTGCTAATGGTTATCTAATATCTTAGTTATGGATCGCTCTTAGATGCTCCATTATCCTGGTCTGAAGATTGTGCATGGTGCTCCCTCTCTACCATCTGTTGCATAGACATTGGATACCATAAATAACACATTTGGTGTTGCAGTTCCTGTACTGGTAAATCCTTTTTTGGGACCCATTCGGTAGATCAATGCTGGTTTTGCCATTTAACATAGTAGGACACATTTTATAATTTCCACACTTGTGGTTACCTGTTAGTGCAGGTAGATTGTACATGCTTGCCAGAGTGGTGGTTTTCACTTGATGGATTTCATGTAGCTTGGGCTGACTCGGTTTTTGATTGTTCTAGCTTTACGGTAGGTGATCAATGGTTGTGGGTCCAAGTGGTTGTTGAGATGACTGTCAAGTTGTAAAATATTCCAATCTATAGGTAGTTGTACTGTAGGGGGTGATAAATCTGATTTTGTTGTTGGTAGCCGTTGGTTTGGGGTCTTTATTTCTCAAAGGTTCTACTCTCTCTTTGAGTTTGGCTCCATTCTCTGCTTAGCGTAGGGTATGTTGTGGTATCCTCTTTCTCTGAATTTCAAGATTTTGTCTTCTTTGTGTAGTTCAAACTCAGACAAATCACTGCAGTTCCTTTTGATTCTGAGGATTTCGCCATATGGAATGTTATGTATAATATGTTAAGGATGGATGCTCTACTTGTCAGGCTGGCTGCGGCAACCCCAAAAGAGTGTGGCAGCTCCACTGGGCTTCTGTATATGGTGCGCGTCCAGTGCACGCTTAAGGGAAGGTCCCTTACCCTAATGCGACTTGCTTCACACTAGAGAAAAGTCCTCAGGGCACTCCAACATTTCCCCTTAGAGCGCTCCCCGGTGACCGCTGTGTGTAATGTCGTGTGCGCGTCTGGCATTTCACTGTTCACCGCCCATGATAAGGGCTCAAGCCTATGCTGCGCCTCGCGCGCAATGTTACATGAAAGGCAAATGCAACTCAATTGAAACGAAATGCAAAACACACACTAGACCCCTGATGCAACAGGAGTTTAAAGAATACTGTTAATCGCCAAGAAACACTCAAAAAAGCTAAACCTTTAACACTTTCAATAATCAGAGGTTGACTTATCTGGTTGGAAGAGCAGCAAAGAAAGAGGAGGAGTCGAAGGCAGGAAGTGACATGGGGAGTGTGCTGAGATGGGATTGGCTGTTGGAAAAAGCCCAAAACTACACAGACACAAGGACGTCTGGGGATTTGTAGTCCCTTGTGAGGAAGGGTTTTGTTAAACTTTGGTTTTCTGTTGAAAAAGCCTCCCAAAAAAACAGAAAAGTTGATATTTAAAAAAGGCTGCTGGGGGAGTTGCATTAAAGAGTTAAAGCTTAATGAAATAGAATCCAGATTTCATTCCCCCATTTCTTATTTTCTGCTCACACGTGCCGCAAAGCAAACATAAATGCCATGAGTAAGAAGAGGAAAGTATGGCTATGTGACTCTATAAACGGCTCCTACACAGCAGTGACTCAGTGCATGAATGTATTCAGTTCAATGAAGCACTGTGAGAGGCTTTTTGTGCGACACATGATTTGTCATGCAAACACTCCTTCCTCACACCACCAGTGTTATCTCAATGGCACATGCGCATTAGTAGAAAGAAATCAACTTGGTTTGCGCCTGGTACAGCACAGAAATTCTACCACTAACCAACTTACTTGGGGGAGGGCACATTTACTGTCCCATCCCAACCTACTTTGGAGTCAAGCCATATTGTAATTGTAATTGTAATGGGTTATTTATTTATTTATTTATTTAAACATATTTTATTGACATTTAGTCCTATAGAAGGTATTTGACATGTGACAGATTAGGAATTGGCCATATGTCTAATTTTTATAAATAGTAACATTTAACAAATAATAACATGATGAACAATTAACCGAAACAGTCTTCGTGTGGCGCTGTGGTGTCTTCAGAGTCTAATCAGGGCTAGGGATATAGAGGAACATTGGTCCAGGTGTCGAGGGGGTCCAAATCAGGCATCTCTGTAAGTTTGGATAAGTCTCATCTATGTGTTGTGTTAATTTGGGCGGTTCTTTCAGGGGGGTTTGTGGTCCGCGGTGAAGGGTATATCTCGCAGAAGGGCTTTCCATGATTCGAGGGTATCGTTTGTGTCGTCCACTGCAGTGTTGTCCCCGTCTTGCCAGGCTTTGGTTTCTGCTTCTGTCCATCTTTCCAGCTCTTTTATCCAGCGTTCGTGTCTCGGGCCTCCCGGTGACTTCCAAGCCATCACTATGGTTCTCTTTGCAAGGATGCAGGAGATGTCCATCAACTTGACTACGTGTTTTTATTTGCTCATTCTAGGATGGGCTCCTAGTAAGCGATCTTCCGGGTCCCATTTGTATCTGGTAATACCAGCACCTGTGCAGGTCTGCTTTACTTTGGCCCATAGTTTCATCGTCTTGCTACAAGTCCAGAACATATGGATCAGGTCAGCTGTATTGCTGCCACACCAGGGGCATTTCGACGATGCCTTTTTGTTAAAGCTGGCCACCCTCTGTGGGGTCATGTATGTCCTGTACAGGACATTTAGTTGTATCTGCCTGAATCTGGTGTTTCTAGACAAATCTTTGGGGTAGAGTAGTATTCTTTTCCCTTCTTTGTCCGTCAGTGTTTATAACGCATTTAATACCCAGAGGTTTCTAAGCGCGAACCCGGGGATCGAACCTGTGATGCTCCGCGTCATCTTGCTTCCACAAGCCTAAAATAAAGCAGATGGTTTTTTACTGCTGGGACGGCGAGGCACGTGTTGGTTTCCCTGTTGTTCCCTGATGTGCTTTAGGCTGGTGTGGGGAGTGAATGTTACATTAACACAGCTATTGACCTTTTTGTGCTATTACTGAGCACAATTTCATGAATTGGGCGAACGGTGGGCCATTCCTGTGTGCATGATAAGTACTGCAGAGGTTGATATCTTTATAAGGCAAAGTCAAACTCTCGCGATGTTCAGATCACTTCTACAGGCGCAGAGAGAAGGAGGCTTTCAGAAAAACAAGCCAATTTCAATGGTCGCCTGTGGATTCCCTCGTCTGGTCATGTCTCTGCATTGTGGCTCCTTCGGAGATGGAAGTCCTCTGTGCACCTTGGATTTTCCAGTTTTAAGTCAAGATACTGTCAGGCGAACATGCCACATTAACGTGTACATCCACATGCAGTATGGACTGTGACATTCACTTGATGAGCTGTCTTTCTCACTAGATATATTGCTCACTGTTGACAATAAATCAGGTATTGGATTGTTCGTAGGTCTTTTATAGATCATTTTGAACCAAAAAAGTATGTTTGTTTGTGACAGCCATAAATGATTTATGTGGAATAATTATTGACTGAAATAAGTGTCTTTGTTTGAAACAGCCAAAACATGTTTCGACCTCTAGGGTCTTTATTAAGACTCGGAGGAATAATTATGATACACGCCACATATAAAAATGATAGTATAATAATAATGTTGATGTTACACATGGCCAATAACAATATTGGGTATCCAGTTATTGTTTACAAAGGTTAACTTTACAATTGAGGCCCTTCTTTGGTGGCGCCATCTTATTTTTTTAATGTGGGAGGCAACAGGAGCCTCTCCCAGTTTTCTCCCCACCTCTCTCCCACCAAAATACACCAAACCCCCTTTTTCCTCTCCCAACTTACTTTGCGCTCTGGTCTCGGCGCCCCTCCTGCTCCCGGCCGCCACCACTGAAATAGAAAAGAGACGTGGTCCCTTTTCCGATGGCAGTGGCCATGTTGTTTTTTTTCCCCCTCTGGAAATTGGCATCACACAGCCAATCTCCAGAGAAAAAGACAATAAACCTCGTGTATGCCAGGCAAACCCCGGGCTGCAAATAGCAACCAGACCCCAGCAAGGGGATGTACAGGCCGATAACTACCCACAGCTATCACGGAGGCTTCACTTGGGCCTGCACATGGGGACTGGTTGCTATGTTATTTTAATGAATTTGTATTTTTTGGGTATTTATAATACACCTATACACAATGTGCCTTGAGGCGCAACAAGCCAAAAGAGTGGGGAGGACAAGGAGGACAAAACAGCCCTACTAGGCCTTGGGACATTCGGATTGAGCAAGTGCAGTAACAAGAAGTGGAGGTGAGAGGTGAGGGGCGCCGGTCAGGGAGGAGGGCTCGTGAGAAAACAAGTGCCTGGGGAGGCCAGGTGGACAGAGCCTGGGGAAGGAAGGTCCATGAGCTAAGTGCGAGGTAAGGGGCTGAAAGGGCTCAATGGTGCAGGCCCAGCCAGGCTAGTGCGGGGGGAGGGTGCCGGAAGGGCAAGTGCTGGGTGAGGGGGTGGGGGAGGCAGGGGAGACCAAGTGCAGGGATAGACTGGATGAGGGGGCCTGGTGCCGTGGGAGGCAGAGAAGTGGAGACTGCAGAAGGGTTGGCAAGTTTTTTGCAGATTTTGAAAAGTTCTGCCATGCTGTTAGTGATCACAGAGATGCGGGCTTGGATACAGGCCCTCTTCTTCAAGAAGATGGAGAGTCTGTATTGCCTTTGGAGCAGGCTGCAGGCCAGTTTGTCAGAGGATGTGCTTGAAGCATGTCACTTCGGCTCAGCTGCTCTGCACTTGCATTCCAGAGAGGGCCGGTTGGAATCATACCAGGAGTTGAGCTTGGAGGCAGATTTCACGCGGATCCTCATAACAGGTGCAAGGATGTCCAGAGTGTTGGAGATGGAGAGTTGAAGGTTAGTAAGGGCTTTGTCAGAGTGAGTGTCAATGGCAGGAGTAGGAGGGGAAGTGAATGTGGCAGCAACTGACACTCGCTTCATAGGTTGAATGACGGAGAAGGAGGCTGACAGTGCAGGCGAGGGATTAGCCGTGGGACCCAGGGGCTTCAGGTGAGAGGACAGGAGAGCATGATCAGACGAGGAGTAATGAGAGGGTTGGAGATGGGGATGTATGCAGAGATAAGAGCATCCAAGGTGTATCCAGCTGAGTGCGTCGGACAGAAGGGAAGAATGGAGAGGGAAAGCGAGTCACAGAGGTTACGGAAGGGGCGTCAAGGTGAATGACGTCTCAGAAGAGGAGAAGCTTGGAGGAGGAGGCCAGGAGAGACGAGATGAGGTCAGCCCATTCTGAGAGGAAGAGGAGACCTGGATAGGGGGCCTGTAGATGGTGGCCAGAGTCAGAGAGAGGCCAAGAGCGACACCACGCCTGCAGACAAGGCATTCAAAAGAGGGGTAGGCCTGAGTGGATATGACAGTAGCAGGGACCCACTCAGGGAAGAGCAGGGCCACTCTGCCATGGGCCGGGTAGGCCTGGGCTTAGAGAGGATCTTGTATCTCTCAAGGAGGAGAGTGTCAAAACATGTGACAGAGCTGGCAGTGAACCACATCTCGCTGAGAGCGATGACGTCAAGGTTGAGGTCTTCAAGGGGGTCATAGATGGCAAAGGAGTGTTTGATGATGGAGCGAGAGTTGAGGGTAGCTAAGTGGAGCAGGTTGCCACTTTTTAAGCTCTTCTGAGGAGGGGTACAGGAGTGTGGTATAACGGTCAGTGGTGGCTGAGGGGCCAGAGGGGTGGCAGACAGGGACATTAGCAGGGGAGGGGAACAGGGAAGGAGAAAGAGAAAAGGAAGGTCTTCAGAAGCTTCCAGGACCTAAGAAGATCCATCTCTAGTCTAAGAGTGGCAGGGAGGCCATTCCAAGGGGAGGCACCTGCGGAGGAGAGGGATCTACACCCCACTCCCGGGTTGTGAAAGCTTCTGATCTGCAGAGAGTTAGAGCTAGAAGACCAAATGGCTCTAGCAGGAAAGTATTTGGGGAGAGAGAGTTGGATGTTGTGGGGTCCAAGGCCCCAGAAAGCCTTGTGGATGATGCACAGGGTCTTGAACTTGATCCTCGCAGCAACCGGGAGCCAGTGGTGAGGTTTTTGGCCGATCCCTAGGTTTGAGGCCAAGGATAAGTTGTGCAGTCCTCTTCTACATTAGTTGAAGGTGGAGGAGTTAGGCAGATTGAGGAAGAGGCTGTTGCAGTAGTCTGGCCTGGAGAGAACCAAAGCTCTGGAGACAGTGAGTTTCTGGAGGAAGGTGAGGAAAGGGAGAATGCCTTTCAGAAGGTGCAGCTGAAAGTAGGTCTTCTGGGCAAGGTCAGTGATGTGAGGAGAGAAGGAGAGAGGAGTCAGAGATGACACCAAGGTTTTTTGCCTCACAGGATGGTGAGGGGAGGGGGGCCCATGGAGTGCAGCCAGAGTGCGGTAGGGAAAGAGGGAGCAGGGGTCCCAATGAGAAGGATCTGTGTCATACTGGCATTAAGGCAGAGATCGCTAGCAGTGCACCTTGACTGAATAGCAAACATGCAGTCAGGAATGAGAGAGGAAGAGGAGGAGGCAGAGAAGGGAAGCTTGAAGGAGAGCTGCATGTCATCCGCATAACACTGGAAGTTAGGAGAGAAGGTGGAAATCAAATGGGCTAGAGGGGCCAGGTAGATGTTGAAAAGCCAGGGCGAGAAGATAGAGCCCGAGGGACACTGCATGTGTAGAGTGAGATGGAGGAGAGAAAAGGGCCCAGTTGAACCTGGGAAGGTCGGTCTGAGAGGAAGGAGGTCAACCAGTCCAGAGCCAGGTCTGTGATGCCATGGATATCACTGATCCAATTTATAAGGGTGGCACAATTGACCGTATCAAAGGCAGAGGAAAGGTCAAGAAGGATGAGAATGGAAGGAGAGTTAGAATCGAGATTAGAGAGCAAGTCTTCACGGGTGGTCCGGAGTCCAGTTTCCATGCCTCTGGCTGCTCTGAAGCCAGACTGGTGGTCGTGGAGACAACCAACAGATTCAGTGTGGTGGATAAACTGGGAGATGACCAGCTTCTCCAAGATGTTGCCCAGGAATGGGGTAACATAGATAGGGTGGTAGCTAGCCAGACAGGAAAGGTCAGCAGAAGACTTTGTTTCAGAGACAGTGCCCAAGGGAGTGCTTGAGGAGTGAGGGGAAGGATCCAGTGGCAAAGGAGTGATTGCAGAAATCGGCCAAGGCTGGAGCAAGGGAGACAATGTTGTCCTTGATAGTTCTGGAGGAGAAGGGGAGCACTTGTTTGGATGAGACTTTCATAGAGGGGACTTGTCTAGAAACCTCATCAGGTGTTATGGGAGGGAAACAGGAGAATAGGAGGGGAGGGGACAGGTTGGCCAAGGGAGGCCTGAGAGCGGGTGAGGGAGAAGGGAGTGGAGTAGAGAAGATTGAGGAAAGTATGTCCTGAGTTTTAGAAATGAAATGAGAGGCCAGAGAAGTGTAGAGGGCCAAGGAAGACAGAGGAGAAGTGGAGACTGCAGTAGGGTTGGCGAGTTCCTTGCAAAGTTTGAAAAGTTCAGCCATGTTAGTGGCCATAGAGATGCAGGCTTGGATATAAGCTCTCCTCTTCGAGAAGATGGAGAGTCTGTATTGCCTTTGGAGCAGACTCAGGCCAGTTTGTCAGAGGATGTGCTTGAAGCTTGTCACTTCTGCTCAGCTGCTCTGCACTTGCGTTTCAGAGAGGGCAGGTTGGAGTCATACCAGGAGTTGAGCTTGGAGGCAGATTTCATGCGGATTCTCATGACATGGGCAAGGATGTCCAGAGTGTTGGAGATGGAGAGTTGAAGGTTAGTAAGAGCTTTGTCAGAGTGAGTGTCAATGGCAGGAGTAGGAGAGGAAGTGTAGGTGGCGGCAACTGACACTCGCTTCATAGGTTGAATGACAGAGAAGGAGGCTGGCAGTGTGGGTGAGGGATAAGCCGGGGGACCAAGGCGGTCCAGGTGAGAGGACAGGAGAGCATGATCAGACCAGGAGAGAGGAGTAATGAGAGGGTTGGAGATGGGGATGTATGCAGAGATAAGATTATCCAAGGTGTATCCAGCTGAGTGCGTCGGACAGAAGGGAAGAATGGAGAGGGAAAGCGAGTCACAGAGGTTACGGAAGGGGCATCAAGGTGAATGACGTCTCAGAAGAGGAGAAGCTTGGAGGAGGAGGCCAGGAGAGACGAGATGAGGTCAGCCCATTCTGAGAGGAAGAGGAGACCTGGATAGGGGTCCTGCAGATGGTGGCCAGAGTCAGAGAGAGGCCAAGAGAGACACCGCGCCTGCAGACAAAACATTCAAAAGAGGAGTAGGCCTGAGTGCATATGACAGTAGCAGGGACACACTCAGGGAAGATCAGGACCACTCTGCCCAGGGCCGGGTAGGCTTGGGCTTAGAGAGGATCTTGTAACCGTCAGAGAGGAGAGTGTCAAAACTTGTGACAGAGCTGACAGTGTACTACATCTCGCTGAGAGCAAGGACGTCAAGGTCAAGGTCTTCAAGGAGGTGGCAGATGTCAGAGGAGTGTTTGACGACAGAGAGAGAGTTGAGAGTAGCTAAATCAAGCAGGTTGCCACTTTTGAAGGTCTTCCAAGGAGGGGTACAGGATATGATATGATATATTTTATTTGTATCGACTCAAACACACGTGTTTCAGAGCGCGATGAGGCAAGGGAGTGGAAACAAGGAAGGACAAAACAATGATCTTACTAGGCCCAGTGACACTGAGAACGTGCAAGTGCAGGGGAGAGGGAGGGTGTAAAGTGTGAGGGACAGGGGAGGAGTGGAAAGTGCCGAACACGTGATAGAACAACAACAGGTAGTGCGGCCAGCAGTTGGTAGGTGCAAGAATAAGGTGTAGACAATGGGTGTCTGATAAGTGCTGGAAGGGACTGTAGGGTAGCAGATACAGACCCAAGTGCAAGGGTTGCCAGGAGGCAGTGCGGGTGTGTGGCTGGGCCTGCAGGGATCTGGGCCCGAGATCAGAGCATAACCAGGTGACTGGTGCCAAAGTAGACAGATTAGCAGGGGAGAGGAAGAGCGAAGGCAGAAGCAAAGAGGAAGGTCTTGATGTACTTCCGGAACCAAAGATGATTCACCTCAAGTTTCAGAGAGGCAGGGAGGCTGTTCCAGAGGGAGGCCCCAGCCAAGGAAAGGGATCTACCACCCACTCATTGCTTGGAGAAGCGACTGACCCTGTGGGAGTTGGAGGTGAAGGAGTGAAGAGCTCGAGTAGGAAGGTATTTACGAGAAGGTATTGTGGACCAAGGCCTCAGAAAGCCTTGTGGACAATGCAAAGGGTCTTGAATTTGATTCTTGTAGCCACTGCGAGTCAATGAAGAGATTTCAGGGCTGGAGAGATACGATCCCAGTGCCTGAGGCCAAGGGCAAGACTTGCAGTCCTGTTCTGGATGAGCTGCAGAGGCCGGAGAGTGGTTGCAGGCAGATTTAGAAAGAGGCTGTTGCAATAGTCCAGCCTAGAGAGAACCAGGAGTGTGGTAAAACCACCAGAGGTGGCAGAGGGGCCAGAGGGGCGGCAGAAGGAGGAGTGGCAGGAGGGGGGAGTAAGTTAATGAGAGACGGAAGACGTCTATCAAGAAGGAGGAGGTTGGGCTGAGAGCTCTGGACCATGACTGTGCCATTTAGGTAGATTTTAATGATGATCCTAGAGGACAGGAAAGATGCCAAGAGTACCTCCCAATGAGTGCCATCATTAATGAGAGAAGAACAGAAAGGTGAGAGCACAGAAACCATAAGGGGAATTCAAAGGTCCGCAGAAGGAATGACAAAGAGGATGTCAGGGAAAGTGTGCCTGGAAGAAGCATTGACATAGGTGTCAGCGATGGGCAGGCCTGGAATGGAGACCACGAAATCCTTCTTGAACTTTTTCCTTCTAGACTTCGAAAGAGAAATAGGATAGGTGATAGAATAGCAATTAAAGAAGATAGGGGAGATTGAGAGCGCCATTGAGGGAGAGCGCGGGGAGAAGGAAGGGGGGAGAGAGGGAGGAAACTGAGGGAACAACACCAACTACAACCACAAAGCAATGCTCCAATCTAGGGTCAACTGTCCAGGATGGGATAAATGGCTAGGTTACATCCTACAGCAGAAAGCAAGAGACCTAGAAGTGAGTTATCTGGATAGAGGGAAACACCTAGATAGAGGGAAACGCCTGATGTTTAAACACAGCGGAAAATGAACAAGCACACAGATTTCACTTTCCTAGAAAAGAGAGAAAAAGTCCCACTGGCTAATTATGACAATTCACCAATGCCAGATAAGGATAACCTACAACTGCCAAGTGCAGCAGACTGCAGAGTTAGATAATATAAGTAATAAGAGAGGAGGGACAGTTAAATTGGGAACTGTAATGGCTGTTCCCCTTGTCCACACCTTTCTTACCTTGTCAGTCGTTGCTGGATGACGGCTGCGCTGCATGCTCCCACAGCGAACACCGGCAAACACCCTCTGGAGCTACTACTGTGGGAGCTGCCCTTTGCCTCAGGGACCTTAGCCGAGGGGGCTGCAACAGGCAGTGGGGCCGCCCTGAGGGAATCACTTAAGTAGGCCAAGAACCCCAATCAGCGGAGGGGGTGGGACAACGGGGATGGAACCCTGCACAAGGAAGCGATACTGGAAATCAAATAGAGTACACAGCGCTGACAAAATGCAACAGAGGATCCCCCAACAATGAACAACTCTATTTCATCCACAGGATGTAAAAAAGGTGCCTCAGCTCAGCGCAATGGGTGTAAATTGGAGGCAGCAAAGAGACAAGCACAGGACTAGGTCCTCACTCGAGCTGAAGATGTAGTTAGCCAATGGGGGAGGCTGAGGAGGAACAGGGAGGGAGCCACACACAAGGAAGCAACACTGGAAATCAAACACAGCAACCCAGGATCCCCCAACAATGAAAAACACTATTTCAGCCATAGGATGTAAAAAAGGAGTCTCAATTCAGCACAATGGATGTAAATTAACAGAGACAATTTAAAGAAGATGAGATGCGATGGAGGAAAGGGAGGAAGGAAAGAGGAAAAAGGCACATACCTGGTAGTCACGTCTTGATTTCGTCATTGGGTCATTAGAGACTCTGTAAAAATAATTGTGAATGTTCACATATCTTACCCAATAGGGTAAATCCTCCTGTGGATTGTGTCGTAAATTCTACAACGACTATTTAGATGAAAAACTTGAGTCTTAGTAATTTGAATCTTTAATTGTTGCTATCTGAAAATACATAGCTGGCAGAGTCTATATAGGATTTTTAAAATTTATTTTTATTTATTGGACATTTGTATAGCGCCTATACATAAGAAAGTGTTTCCAGGCACCAATCAGAAAGTGTTTCCAGGCAGATTGCCTGTATAAATTGAGTGCGTTCCGGCTCCTCCGGTATATCACCCCAGAAATCCGCCATCTGTCCGACCATTCTGGTGTAGTTCAAGAACTGCCATTTAGGCCTCTTGTATTCCTCATCCCGCTGTGTGAATGGGAGTAACCTGCCTACGGCAAATAAATCACCCATCGGTCTACACCCTTCTCAGTGTAGAGTAGGGGGTGACCCATACCTCTAACTACCTGCAATATAGTTGCATCAAAACCCAGCGGCAATCCGGACCAGTAGATCCCTTCTCCCTGAAACTTCACCATGAGTCTTTTCCAGGCCTTTAGTGCAATTTGTATTATACATGTGGTACCCTTCAGCCTCAACAGGTTCCAAAATAGCTTGCCAGCCTTCTGGAACGCTTCCCAGTAGCTTATTAACTTCACCCTCCGGTGAATCACACAGCCTCCCGTCTTGATCCCATTCCTGCCTCTCTTGTTCCCCAAATTGATCAAATGAAACTATCAAATCTCCACTATTTTCAGCACTTCTCTTAGGACGTCTACCTTACCTTCTTACAAAGATGCTACTGTTAGTGATATACTTAAAAGAAACCTCCCCTGGTTTCCTCAACCCTGTCTACCTTTTGCCTATCTCCCTTCTTCCCTTTCTCTGTAAACTCGTAGAACGAGTGGCCTATTCTCAAATCTCTTCCTACCCGACTCAACACTCTCTTCAACCGTCTACTCAATCTGGTTTGCGTTCTGCTTACTCCACTGGAACAGCTCTTGTCTGTGTGTTTAACTCTATATTATAATAAGCCCCCTTCTATTTTAATTATTTTAGATCTGTCTGCCTCCTTTGACACTGTTGATCACCCGCTCTCCTCTCAGCACTGTCTTCTCTGGGTTTCTTCAGTTCTGCTTTACAATGGCTTAACTCTTACCTTTCTGCTCGATCTTTCTCTGTCTCATGGTCTGGCAGCACCTCTTCTTCTAGCCCCCTTCTCTATAGTCTTCCCCAAGGTTCCATATTCGACTTCCCCTCCTCTTTTCAATCTACACAATTCCCTGTGCATCATCTAATTGAATCTTTTAATCTTTAGTGGCATTTCTACGCAGACAACGCCCAGATTTTCTTTTCTTTTTCTTATTTTTCTGATTCTCTTCACTATCATGTCTCATCTTCTCTCCAAGCTAGCCAATCCTGAATGTCTTTGTGTTTTCTTGCTCTGAATCCCTCTAAAATGGAAATTCGTTCCTCCTCTTTCTCCCTCTCTCCACGTTCCATAACCTCCATCTTTTTACCCCATCCCACATCGCCCCATCTCGTCCTGCCGTAACTTAGGGTTTATTTTGCTGCTGCTCTATCGTTCTCTCAACACATCTCGTCTGCCATCTGCACCTGTTGTTTTCATCTCTTCAATCTATGTAAAATTCACCCTTTTCTTTCCTGTAAGGCCACTAAGCTCTCTTCTATTTTCTCTAGCTCAGCCATACTTGTTGGCCTGCCCACCTCTCATCTCAACTCTCCTCGCTGTTTCTTCAGTTCTGCTGTTCTACTTTCTCTTCTCATAAGCTTTCTCTTCTCTCCATCTCCATTCTTCCCTTCGACTCCCGCCTTCTATTTCATTTTCTTTGTATTGTTTTCAGATGCTGTTCAGTTCAGCTTTATTTCGGTTAAAATGCCATAAAAGCTCACCAACACATATCACAAACATGAAATAACGTATTCCAAAATATCATAATAAACCAGATCAAATGCTTTCAGGTAATACAAATATTCTCATAAGATCATCGCTGTGGTATTTACATAAAACATCAATATTCCATCTCCTAAAACATCACAATGATCACAAAAGGGCAGGTCAATTACAATTAGCACTAATAGAGCGAGTATTCTCCAGGCTAATTCAACATGCACCGAGAGAGTCTCGGGAGGCCCAAAATGTATTAAAACTCAAGAGGAAGCATACTTCCAGGGTAATGAGACTATGGGGAGTACACAGTTGATGGTCTGGTCTTGCTTCTCTTCCAGGCCCGCAAGGTAGAGAGACTGCACAGCATCATGGCCTATGCCGTCCATCTTGCATGTTTTTCCCTGAAGAGTGACTTTAGATATTTCCTTCTCAGGCCCAGCTACAGCGGGCAGATTAACACAAAGTGCGTGAAACTTTGAACTTGCTCCACGCAGAATGTGCTCACACACATTCCTATTTCATGTGTTGCATAATTTTGAAACCGGAAGTATGCCCGAGCGTAACGTAATGTAAATTGCTTTCATCTGCTTGGCACTTACGCGCTCCAGGTAGGCTTTATATCCAAACACACATTTCAATCTCCAGTATCTAATTGGCTGGGCTGATTGAGTTAGCTTATGGAGAGTGTCTGCCTCCATCTTGACCTCATAGGCCTGCTTTATGTCACACTGGCTATTGATGTTCATACTCTCAGGCCTGCACCATCATTTTGCTTAATCCAATAGCATGGAGCGTGTTCTTTATGTGTAGGAACCAGGGCAGGGACCTTCCACCATCCTGCAACATTATGTCCTCAAGCGCCTCCCTGTACTTCCCCAGTTGTTCAGTAGTCCATACCCTAACCCAATAGAGCACTGGTCTAGCCCTGCAAATGAACTCAACGCGCAGCATGTCGGTTTCCAGGTGCACAAGACGGTTAGGTGCACTAAAGGGCAGCCTAAGATGTTCTTCAGAAATGTATTTTCATTTACTGAACATTTCGGGCATCTGTTACCCCACAGTTCAGCGCCGTACAGAGCAGCTTGCCAAGCCTGAGTCATATACGCCTCCGAAGAAAACCCTGACTGCCCCATGCTCCCCTGTAAACCTTGCGAGGGCCCCACTGAATCGGGCCAATGTGCTGCCCCCCGCCCTGACTGTATGTTCATCCCACCTACACTCATGATTGACCCTCGGACCCAGATAGTCGTACTGCTCAACCTGCTCCATTGGGCGCTCGCTCCGCTCGAGTCTTATGGGCTTCTTGCCTTTCCGACTGCTGTTATTAAAGACTAAAGATTTAAGACCAGCGTTAAGGAAAGAAGCAGTGCAGCATCTGCAGCCATAAGAACAGGGACCTTTTCCTTCGCCAGCACAGGGGCATCTGTCAGGAGACTTCATCACTATTCTATTGCCTCGTTTATGAAGATACAGAACAGTTTCGGGGCTAGGACACAGCACTGGTGTACTCCAATTTCTGTGCGTACTGCGGATGAAGTGCTAGCGTCCAGGCCCCATCTTCTGACTGTCTCCTTGGCTGTATAAAGGCTTTGGATGGCGCTTAGAGGCAGGATCGCAGTATTAACCTTAAGCATAGTCTCCCAGAAGATGGCTCTGGGCAATGTATCAAGCGCTGCTCGAATGTCTATAAATACGGCATAACCGGGCAATATCCTACGCGTAACGTATTTATGTTTGTTTGTTTGTTTGTTTTTATTATTTGCAATGCGCACCTAACCCAGAGGTAGCAGGGCGCAGGAGCAACTAGAGGATTGCATAGCTTAGGTTACATAAGGCACTGTGGATGGGTCCAGCTATGGTTACAGTACTGGACACATCACAACATTAAAGACAGAGTACAGTACGTCATATTTACATAAAATATTTACATAAAATATACCCGAAATTACAGGTTTTATATTATAACTGAGCACGGAGGATCAGTGTTAAATACATTAATTGCCATGTTCCTTGATCCAGGAGATCAATAAAACATTGATCATTATCACACAACAAGCGCAGGTGGAGGCTTTCAGCCATTGCCCTTGTGCCGTTGTGAAAGCCAGCTGGTAGGTGATTTCAAATGCAATCATGGTTTTGATCCTCCCTATCTCTCTTCCATTATTTCTCCTTACATTACAAAGGATATTGTGCGATTGGTTGATCGGTTGTGGAGCTTGCGCCAATCACTTCCGCATCTGCCGGCACTCGGCCACGCCTCCACTTAGAGTGAAAGCACCGCCACCTGAATGAGCTGGCCCTGGTCACACGCCCACTGTGAAGAGGAGGAGAGTGTATCGTAGACGTCCTTTCAAGCACAGACGTGTTCAGGTTCCTGTTGGTTCATTGTAACTTAGTAGGTTCTGTGCCTGCCCGGTCTCCCTTTAAAGTCCCAAGGACCAGTATGCTCGTCCTTTTTGCATAGACTTGCATAATAGCCTGGCACTTAAGGGCTTAAGAAACAGGGATCAGGGCTTGCATCTGATGCTCCCCAACTGGTCACCCTCTCAGCCAACTGGGCAGCAGGTTTTGGCCACACCTATTTTCTAATGTGTTCAGTAAATGGTATATTTAACAACTGTGTACAGTGTTTATTGTTAGTCGTGTATTATTTTGAGACCCCTGCTAAATGTCTGCACAGGTGGTCCTTGAAGCCATTCTATCCTCGCATCTGAAGCCTAAGGCTGTCTGAATCCATACATTTGCCTCAATGTTTCAAACAGTTTCATATCAGGGTGACTCTTATGAACAATGAAATTGACACCAAGCCCAGTGGCCATTATGTACTTATTGATTCAGGATTATAACCCTTTTTTTATCACAGACATAGTTGTCAAATATATAGATTTTATGTCTCCAAAGTACAATATGAGTGTACCAGACTGCCAACCTTTGAGAAAATAACCTACTATCAGCAAATGATTGCAATTGTTATTCTAGGTTTTGATCATGTACTTTGATCAGTTAAACAATTGTAATGTTCATATTATGAAAACAACATATCCTGGATGTGGTCATTAGACATGAATAATAGACACTTTTAAAATGAGGCAGTTTTCAATGATAGTGCAATTAAATCATTTCCTTTTTTGTCTCTAATAGATAATTTTGAAATTAACCCACCCCCACGATATCTGTTTTCTTCCCTTTGATCAGACAGCTGACCACAAAAGAAGGGTGGACGTTTGCAAACCCGCAAGGACAATGCCACGTTCACCCAGATAGAAAGAAACAGAGGCCTGTGTGAGAAAGGGGGAGACAGAAAGCGAGCCCAGAGAGAGAGCGTCTGCTCCATTGCATATGGGACATCAGGCACTGCTAGTTGTTGTTAAAGTTTGTTGTCTCTATTGTTTCTATGAGATAGAGCACACCATTACTAACCCCTGGTAGGAACAACAGTTGTTTATCAGAGGTCCTGCCACTTAGTGCCAAACGTAGACTAAAGCTACAGCAAGAACAGCTTGCCTGTTCATTAGGAAGGAGTCTCAGAACGGTCTTCAGAATGAGCTCCTTGGTAAGGATAATCCCGCCGACTCCCTGACACCATCTGTTATACCCCCGCAGACAATTCCAGCCAACCCCCATGCTAATGAGGGAGGGTTCAATGGCGTGGGAGGAGAAGAATAAAGAAGTGGATCAAACTGAGGGGATCCCTTCCTGGGCTAGTTCAGTCAAAGATACAGGGGGACCGGCCAGGACAATGCACAGCGGCTAACTTGGAAAAGGAGCTGGTGGAGTCCAGGACCTCAGAGCCCTGGCGACTTCTCGAAGAACAGTTTTTGCGGAATCTTGAGGCCTGCTCGAAGATGAGGGACTTTCAGAGATGGGCGGCCTCGGTCAGTTCCAACACGCTCATCACACGCCTTCACAGTGCAAGAGACCGAATCCTCCCGAAGGCAAGAGAACGGACAACTTTTCACAACCCCCCCCCCAAGAATGGTACTAGGAATGATCTTCATTCAGCTCGTATAGAGCCCTCTGCCACTGGTGCACCCTCTCCAGGGAAGCGTCTTACTCCGGTGCCAGGTCAGTGGGCCAACGTCTCTCAAGAAGCCATCTCGGCTCCCTTTAAGTCACTTACTTCGATGGCTCAGCCACCCAGTTGTGACACTCGACAAAGAAAAACTAAAATGGACAAAATTGCGGACCCGAGTATGAGGAACTTTGCCCTAGATTCCAGGAATTTTATAATTACTAATCTTGCCAGGCCAAGCCAATTTGAACCTAGGGAAGCCCTGAAAAACAAGCTTTTGCTTGGCTTAACTCTATAGTGGGCCCTAATCGCGTAAGAACGCTGGACTTAAAAGTCCCCCGGGGAACTCAGATTGGCAAGTGGTTCTCTATGGCCAATACCGACTGTATTGTCGTGGGTTGTGGGGCCAGCAGTTTACCCATGTATCTGTATCAAATGTTTAATCTCGCAACATGTGTGCTTATCTACTAACCTCAGAATTGTTCTGAATTAATTAGCGAATGGTAGTAGTCTTTGTTAACATCTGCGCTCTGACCCCAGCCCTGTTACATACATGTCTTGCTTGGTAGCACACGGCCATAGTCAACCCTCTCAATATTTGGTGTTAGGATACTTTTCTGTTGTTTGTGTTTGAAATGTTTTGTTTTGTGCTTTGGTGGATGTGTTAGTTGTATGATTTATGTCAAGCGCCCCGATGCTTGCCGGCTTTCGAGGCTCTATAAGCATACAAACAAATAAATAAATAAACCATAAAGGCATTACTAGAAATCCAGTAGATTGCCCACATGGCACTCAGCGAGACAACAGGGCTCTTATCAGGGCAAAGGGAACATCACGTTTTGGACCATATTACAAATGTCGATTATAGCTACTGTTATTGTACATTAAATCAAAAGCACAAGAAATAGAGAACCATGCAAGCCTGTGGACGATCATGTGTTTTTGTGGCAGTGCTGCAGAAGGGACTCTTACAGCTGCATTTCAGTTGCCATATTAGAGATTTAGAATAACATTTCCAAAATACATGGGAGCATACCGACATGTGCAGAACTTACACACAACAAATGCATCCTGAGTTTGCAAAGGCTCTTGGAGAGGCATCCCATACTGTACACAGACACAAATTCACTTCCCGATGAACCCCCAATGACTCCCCCAGAGCACCCGCTTCTTCAAAGTCACTTTTGAGCTCAAGCTACCCTCCTTTCCCCACAGCCACCTCCGTCAGCTGTTCACACCTGAGTACTAAATGCCACGGCGTACAGTTGCCACTCCCTCATGTGCAATCAGTGGTGATTGGTGCCATGCTACTTCGATGGGGATTGTGGGTTGACAGACTCAAGGTGCACCCCCGTGCCCTAAAGTGGTTGCACATCAAACAGAAGAAGTAAGGCATTTGCAGGACAGAACTTTTGCTGATGTGAAAATGACCTGAACAATTATGAACACATTATTGGGCAAGACCTGATCCATCCTGATGGCATCAGTCTCTAAATGGAGACCAGCGGATTCTACAAGTGGTGGGCCATGCCCCGCAAAAGCTTGCCTTCATAGATATCTCAGCATTAGGGCACCAGTCAGATGCCTGTCATGATGTGGAAGAGATCTGAGACGGTGAAGAAGAATGGGACCCCAAAAAAGCCAGGGAAGTCCAGGTGCCGTAGGTAAGTTGCTGCAACATCCTGTGCCTCTTCGCTATGATACACTATTGCCACTGGAAGGGCACGGAACTATAAGGGGGCTTAGTGCTATCTTCTGTGTACTTCACACTGCAGCCCATTAAAGCCCTTTCCCTGGCAAGCGTCTCATTCAGTTTATGTTGGCATCGGAAGGGTTTGCCTTGGTGTGGTGTACTGTACTGTCTGTTGTGTGCTCCCCATTAAAGACCATTACATTTCTTTTCATTACGAGTGTCTCATTCATTTGTTGTAGTTATTGGAAGGGTTTTAAACTGCATACATACATGTTTGATGGGCATAGGAAGTGTTCGATACTGATAGAGGGTTGTGGTGAATTGCTCGGCGACGCAATTTATTCTGTAGGAGAAGCCCCTGGTAGGATCAGCGACGGCTATGGTGGGAGAACATGGCATTCACAAAACATCCCCTTTCCTTGAAGCCAAGCCTTCCTATTCCAAAGACCTCTTTAATATCCCAGAACCTAGAAGGACTGTTGAGGCGATGGAGAATTGGAGTGAATGGTATGAAAATCCAACTCCAGAAACTATGACAAGAAAGAGGAGCTGATTTTGAGAGAAACAGCAAAGAAACTGACATGAACGGTCTAGTTGTCAACTACAGACCGTAGGTAGCTCGGACATAAAAACTAATGAGGGACTCAACAACAGTGTTAGCCAGAAGCAGAGAAGACATAGAAGCAGTTGGAAGCAGAAAGACCCTCCCTCAAGGATCCGAACATGGAAGGGGCGTTTACCATGTGAAACAGACGGGGGAAGCCAGATCCCCGGCAGACCAGGAGCATGGCCCCCATAAAACCAGAAGGCTGGTGAGCACCGGTACCGGCCACCCGACAATACCAGATAAGGTGGTCTGACTATAGGGGGAACGGTGGAGAAGCTCCGGAGCCTCAGTTGGGGAGGCAGAGCTGAGCCTCGAAACTGGTGACAGTAAAACAGCAGGAAGGAGGTGAGGTAGAAGGCGAAAAGACCCTTCGACCTACTGGAGGCAGAATGTGGAAGTCTGCCAAAGGGAAACAAGCTAACCGTGATCATCACTGAAGCAGAGTGACAGCAGGCGACAGCTGCAGAGGTGCCATGGCCGGGACAGACAGCGCGGCAAACAGGGAGTAAGAGAGTAGAGAAGGAAGACTCCTAGAACCGGCCAGAGCACTAGCAGGAGCTCTGAGAAAGGTACAAGCTTACTGGGACCAGCTTGGAGGGAACGGAGTCTGCTCTTGGCAGGCGAGTGAACCAAGGAAGCCTGAGAAAGGTCAAGGCAAAACTATGTCCCCTTTGTTTACTGAGTTGTGGAGAAGCCTGAGAAAGGACCGGGGCAGAATCAAATCCCCCTTTGAGTAACTGAACGCGCAAACCCTGAGAGAAGCCATGGGAAGAGACACACACCAGGCATTCTGAACTGTGCAGATTGGAAAGAGGCCATGGCAGGAGACATAACCCGGGCACTATGCATGGTGGAAACCTGAGAATTACCAGGTGAAGGAGTATATGCAAAAGTGGGCAGAGACCCATATCAAAGTGAAAGAGAACCAAGGGGAGGGATCATTCCCTCTGGTAGTTGTCGACATTGGAAGAGAAGCAGCGGGAGGGAGTACCCCCCTAGCCCCCGTCCCCACCATATTGGTGAGCTTGATAGCTATCAGAAAAAATGAGATCCTTTCTTGATGGTTTGTCTATGCAACTTTCCTTTGAACACCTTTGTTTGGAACTTTATGTTGGGATGCTGGCAGAGAGGTGCGAGGGAGCAACGCAGAGATAATTCCCTTTTCACTTTATATTGAGTTTAGCTTGTGAGGGCCAGATGTGGATTTGGACAGAGGACAGAGAACTTTACTTTGGACATTCTGACATGGACACTAGTTTGTTTTGATGCAGGGAAACCTCTCTTAGAGTTGGGGCAAGTGAGGACTTTTCTCTAACCCCCGCTTTCGTTGTCAATAAAAGCTTATAGCAACAAACATAAAAGTCCTGTGCCAGTCTCCTATCTCCGCACCCTCACAGGGTACAGTACCACCTGTTGTGCGCTTCTCATTTGTGAGGGACGGTCCCTTAACATTACTGTGCTGTATGTTTCTGTTGTGTCACCACCTCTGCCCGTGCCGTATATCATCGCGACAAGAGATTGCCATAGGATGACCCTGGAAAAAGGGTCATGGGCAGCTCAACCTGCCTTTGAACTTGGTGATGTAGCGGAGTTGCAAGGAGTGTACCTTGTTGCTGAGTCCCGGGATGCCAGTCATATCAAGAAGAACGATTTGGAGCCTGCAAAAGAAGCTGCCATCTGCCGAGATGCCTACACTTCCTCTACTCCTGAATGCAGTCAATGTAAACTTAACTGTGCACCCAGAAGCAGCTTTTGTTCTTCTTATGGAACAATGTGCACCTGCTAAGGAGGATGGAGCAGAAGGATTGTGGGAGGAGGATGGAGCAGAAGGATCGTGCAAGGATGGCTGCTGAGGAGGATGTAGCAGAAGTATCGTGCAAGGATGGTCGCTGAGGAGGATGGAGCAGAAGTATCGTGCAAGGATGGTCGCTGAGGAGGATGGAGCAGAAGGATCGTGGGAGGAGGATGGAGCAGAAGGATCGTGGAAGGATGGCTGCTGAGGAGGATGGAGCAGAATCATCATGGAAGGATGGCTGCTGAGGAGGATGGAGCAGAAGGATCGTGGGAGGAGGATGGAGCAGAAGGATCGTGGAAGGACGGCTGCTGAGGAGGATGGAGCAGAAGGATCGTGGGAGGAGGATGGAGCAGAAGGATCGTGGAAGGAAGGCTGCTGAGGAAGATGGAGCAGAAGGATCATGGAAGGACGGCTGCTGAGGAGGATAGAGCAGAAGGATTGTGGAAGGATGGCTGCTGAGGAGGATGGAGCAGAAGGATGGCTGCTGAGGAGGATGGAGCAGAAGAATCATGGAAGGATGGCTGCTGAGGAGGATGGAGCAGAAGGATTGTGGAAGGATGGCTGCTGAGGAGGATGGAGCAGAAGGATTGTGGAAGGATGGCTGCTGAAGATGATGGAGCAGAAGGATGGCTGCTGAGGAGGATGGAGCAGAAGGATCATGGAAGGATGGAGCAGAGGGATGGCTGCTGAGGAGGATGGAGCAGAAGGATCGTGGGAGGAGGATGGAGCAGAAGGATCGTGGAAGGAAGGCTGCTGAGGAAGATGGAGCAGAAGGATCATGGAAGGACGGCTGCTGAGGAGGATGGAGCAGAAGGATTGTGGAAGGATGGCTGCTGAGGAGGATTTAGCAGAAGGATGGCTGCTGAGGAGGATGGAGCAGAAGAATCATGGAAGGATGGCTGCTGAGGAGGATGGAGCAGAAGGATTGTGGAAGGATGGCTGCTGAGGAGGATGGAGCAGAAGGATCGTGGAAGGATAGCTGCTGAGGCGGATGGAGCAGAAGGATTGTGGAAGGATGGCTGCTGAGGAGGATGGAGCAGAAGGATGGCTGCTGAGGAGGATGGAGCAGAAGGATCATGGAAGGATGGAGCAGAAGGATGGCTGCTGAGGAGGATGGAGCAGAAGGATCATGCAAGGATGGCTGCTGAGGAGGATGGAGCAGGAGGGTCGTGGAAGGATGGCTGCTGAGGAGGATGGAGCAGAAGGATCATGGAAGGACGGCTGCTGAGGAGGATGGAGCAGAAGGATTGTGGAAGGACGGCTGCTGAGGAGGATGGAGCAGAAGGATCACGGAAGGACGGCTGCTGAGGAGGCTGAGGAGGATGGAGCAGAAGGATCACGGAAGGACGGCTGCTGAGGAGGATGGAGCTGCTGAGGAGGATGGAGCAGAAGGATCACGGAAGGACGGCTGCTGAGGAGGATGGAGCAGAAGGATCACGGAAGGACGGCTGCTGAGGAGGATGGAGCAGAAGGATCACGGAAGGACGGATGCTGAGGAGGATGGAGCAAAAGGATCACAGAAGGACGGCTGCTGAGGAGGATGGAGCAGAAGGATCACGGAAGGACGGCTGCTGAGGAGGATGGAGCAGAAGGATCACAGAAGGACGGTTGCCTAGGAGGATGGAGCAGAAGGATCACGGAAGGACGGTTGCTGAGGAGGATGGAGCAGAAGGATCACGGAAGGACGGCTGCTGAGGAGGATGGAGCAGAAGGATCACGGAAGGACGGCTGCTGAGGAGGATGGAGCAGAAGGATCGTGGAAGGAAGGCTGTAGTGGATTTGCAATACATAATTTAGTTACAGGCTTAACCTAAAGTGCCTTCATTGCCCCCTGCCCATCCGATTGGTGCCCCACCTAAAAACACGCCTCATTGCACCTTTCCCATTGACCGCATCGCCCATGGCAGCTTCGTCCACACTGCCACAAACCTGGCTACTGCTCCCCCTGTAACTTCCGCAAAGGATGTCTTTACCGATGCATGTAGGGCCGGGACAGAGTCAGCCATATATATAAACCTCATATGTGTATAAACCTCGCAGGAAAAATAGCTGATATTATATGATAGAGTATTTATAATTCGCTTAATACCCAGAGGTTTCTAAGTGCGGATCCGGGAATCAAACCTGTGTTGCACCGTGTTGTCTTGCTTCCAGGGCGAGCGTCTTGCCCCTGAGCTATCCTACCAAGAATCTGTTTAATGAAACCTGCTTCGCGTTTCTATGTTTAACTTACAAGTCTCGCCTTCAACTGGTGGAAGGTCAGCTTGGTGGGGTAATGTGCCTGCTGCATGTAATATGTGTTCAACCAGCGGGTCACAGATTAAGTCCCAGCTGACTTAACACAGTCTTGGGCGTCTTAACAGGCACTAGTACATTCTTTGGGACAGCGCAGGGCTGATCTCGAAATGTTGCAATGCTTAGTTGCTTTTTAAATAGCGCTCAGTGTCACATAACATAAGAGAACATGGAACCCCATTAATGGGCAGTTAATGCCACCTGGTGCCTGCAAGGGCTGCTCCCATGCCCACACAAAAGCCCAAACTGTTGGCATTGCCAATGCCTGTTTTATGGGCAAAGTTCTATGAGAACAGTGGCATTTCTGCGGCAGATCATTGAAAGTAGTCCTTCATTCTGTGTGAGGTCCTGAGGCGCTATCCTGTTGCACAGGAGTCTGTGGGGCATGGGTTGGCATTCTTGCATGTGCTATTGTGGGGCAGAATTCCCCCTGGCAGACTATCTGCATAGAAGCTATGTAGATCCTATCTAGAGTCTTCTCTGAGCTCTGACTCCCAGGTCCAACACATGGTGAAGGCCTCGAGTTACCCCCTAAAAATGCCAGCCTTTTATTTCGGAAACACATTGTGAAACCTTGGCGAGGGCAACCATCCTCTCGCGGCATGACTTCTGCAACGCGCTCCTGGGTGGTGCCACCAAAAGCAAGATTACCACATTACCGATGGCGGCAGAATCACACCACCGCATTATCAAACATGTGAGCCCGGGCGGACTCATCACGAAACACAGAAACACCCTCCATTGGCTCCCAGTTCACTTGAGAATTCGCTCTAAAACCCTTACACTGGTCCATGAAAGCCTCTACGGTAGTGCCCCCTCACACCGGAAGGAGAAACCCCAAAACTACCGTCCAGCGCGAGCACTTAGATCCAGTGAGAGCGGTCTCCTGTAATGCCCCAAATTCACAAGGGCCGATGGAAACGGAAAGTCCTTCCCACTCACAGCGCAGCCTTCCCTTGACTCTACGACTGGAGAAATCGCTTCCAATCCGTCACAAAACAACTAAAGACTCCCTTATTTGAGTAATAGCACCCGCGACCCCCTGGTTTTCCTTGTCCCGTGTTTCTGTTGCCTTGTGTGTTCTTGTACCGCGCCCTGATGCCTATCGGGCTCCGGCGCGTAACACATATAAAATAAATAAATAAATAAAATAAGAACCGCATTGCTGGTGGAAAGGATTGCGTATGGCACAATACGTATGAGTGGGCATGACTTCTAGGCTGGCTCTACGTTCGAGGTGGGCAAGGATGAAGCCTATGGCACGGGCATCCAGGCACCTAACAAGGCGAATCTGTTTCAGGTGGGGATGCACTAAAGAATCCAGCCGTGGGGGGATGGTACCGGGTTAGGGAGCTCACGAGGTGTCACCCACCAGCAGAGCAGATTGGACATGATACTGTTCCATTTGAAATGAAAATCATTAGGCCTCATTCCAAGGGTGGCGGTCCCAAAACAACGGTGCCGGTAAGCTTACTCACTTCCAGACCGCTAGACTATGAGTCTACCTGCCCAGGCTCTTGCGCCCCTCAACGCCAGACCTGCCGGGCGCAACGGCCCCTGCAGGCAGATTTTTCACGGAAGCAACAGTGCTGGTTCTTCCGTCTCCCCACTGCCATGGAGTCGTATGGGCCTTCACGGGAATAGGGAGTTACCAAAACTGCCACCTGACTTCGCACGCCTAATGTCCCTGTTGCACCGGGAAGTCAGGTGGCAGATTCAGTGTTTCCGGGTCGGCAGCAACCCACCGGTGGGTTACCGCCAACCTCGCAATGAGGGCCATTATCCCATTATCACCTGGTTCTCCACCATTAAAACCTTACATTGTCTCTCAATCTTTGTTTTTTGACAATCTCTCTGGACTAAAAGGCAAACACGGTACAGGATGTGCTCTCTAAAATGTCAATCCCCGGCCATAGCCCATATCATCCAGACTTTAAAATGAATAACTGGACCCCATGTTTCAGAAGTGGCTTAAGTTAATACTATGCCACCTCATGTTTCTGCTAATTCAGTGGCACAAGGATTGGTGAAGACACCAGCGCCAGTCAACGGACCGGCTCTTGCCGGGTCCGAGATCCGGCATCAGATGTCTGGCCGGAACTCAGAGCCGGCCTGCCTCAGCCCTGACCAGGCTTTACTGAGCCCCCAGTTTTGCTGAGGGAATTTGGGGTCTCGGCGATCTAATCTGCTCTGTGCCTCTTTCCCCGGCACTCGCGCTTTTGCAGCGTCTATTTGCTGAGCCTGTTTATTTTGTTCTGCCCTGAAAGGGGCCCCACGGGAATTAATGGGCCATGAATATCACGGGGGCGGGGGCCATCGCTGTTGAAAGCAAGCAGGCTTTCTATATGCTGGGCACATGTGTATTTTACACTTTCATAGAAAAACAAGCAATTTCCAAACTAAAAAATGCTGTTTGCATTCTCTAGTCTTCTTTGAAATGTGTTTTTTGTGTGCCCCTTCCTTGTACTTTATCAGAGGTTATATTTATGATGACGTCACTTGCTGGTCAAACTGGTTAATCACAAAAACATGTTTCAGTTGTGCTGACAGTAGTTATTAGGAAATTAAACTGTGGCTTCATGGGTGCCAACGTTTGATTTTCACTACAGGGGCAGAAATATCCCCACCTCTGCCCTGAATATAAGCAAGTGACCAGCCCAACCCATGCCCTGGCCAAACACATTTTATAGTGCTAATTTTTTTTTATAAGAAACAGCAAAAGTCATACCATTAACAAGCAGTTTTGAATATATAACATCTCAGCAACGGTCTCTCAACCTGCTGCGCTACCCTGGTAGCATAGCAGTGATTTAAAGTGGAATTGCTGTACAGTGTGGAGTTTGGAAAGAAGCATTATGAAAGAATTTGCACCAATTTTAAACTATTCTTTTTTTTTGACCATTTCCTTTGAGCAGAGTCCAACTTCCAGCCCTGCGCCCTCGGTACTCTACCCCCACCCCAGCCCTTGTGGGATCCCCCTTTCTATTTTCACCACTGGAAGACACGTATGATTTTGGTGGAACCGGGCAGATTTTGGCAAGGGAATACCAGCCAGCACCCCCCACCCTGAATACTGTTCCAGCACCACTGGCAGGGAGGTGAAGAGGCAATGCCAGGGCGGTGAAGGGGCAGGAGAAGATACAGATTAATATTCAGGCAGTTAGTGAGGGCGCCTGCTCATTGTGAGGTTGGAGGGGGTGGTGTTGATGTTGACTGAGGCAGCACTTGGGTTTCTCAGGGAAACAGGAGCTGTTTGCACATGACAACACAACAATAGCCAGCTGTGGTGTGCCAACAGAAATGCTGGGCACACCCCAAAGCTAGCCTTGTTTAACCCACACCACAGTCTGATCATTTCCACCCGCGGGTGCAGGGGTGATGCAGGGCTCAGGTATTCCGCAGCCCTGGGCGGTGTGTCCTCAGGGTGGATGCAGGTAACCGCAGAGTGTGTGCTATTATAGTGTGGTTGGCATTCAGCGGTGCACGGAACCGGTTTGTCCTGCCCTTGTTGACACACACACACACACACGTCACTAGTTGTGCTCCATTCTGCAGAGTGCACCTGGAGGCTGCACCTTTTGAAGCAGAACCTTCAAAACATACAAGAGGACACTTCTTAACCTTAATCACCCCCTGAAGACGGGTGCCTGCCCTGGATTCCTAGACACGCTGAATCAGATGTAGTGCCTTGAGGGGCTGAGCAGCCTTTAGACACATAGGGGAGTGGGGCAAAGAGGAGTGACGCAGTTGAAGGAAAACCTCTCATCGTTGTGAGACTCCAGGTCGGGTGACGTCAGGCCATCACGTTGAGATCAACGGCTCCAAGCAATTTATTTTAAGGGGGCCGATAAATTGCTCTGAGGGTGGTCCCATTAAAGTCTATGGGGAGTGCTACGTTTTTGGGCAGGGTGAGAGTAAGTCTGTGGCAAGTGAGAGGTTTGGGATGGAGAGAATGGGAAGAGACATTGAGTGACAGTGATCAAAGGAGTACGCAATCGTGAGATTTATTTATTTAATTGTTTTGTTTATAACGCGCCTAATACCGTACCTGAGTTCGATTTCTAAGTGCGGATCCTGGAGTCGAACCTCTGTTCCTCTGCGTGGTCTTGCTTCCAAGACCAGCGCGCGTTCACCACCGTTCAGATGTGTAGGTCGCTCACTGTCTATCAAGCAACCTTCATTATATAGCGCTTAATGCCTGATGTCACCCACTGCTAAGCACTCACTGTTATAATGACCCAATTTAGCAGCCTCAGAGGGATGAAGGGCTGAGTCGGCCCTGCTGACGGTTCTCAAGCATCCAAGAGAAAAGCCCTTATGGGCTGATGAGGATCCTGCAGGCTCTCGTGCCCTCTTCGAGGCCGGCCAGCTTATTCCAGAGACATGATGTATGATATGATATGATATGGCATTTGTAACGCGCCTATACACAACTGTTTCAAGGCGCTACGAGGCAGGGGGGGAACAAGGGGAGACAGACAACGATCCTACTAGGCCAGGTGTCATTCAGATAGCGCAAGTGCAGGGGTAGAGGGGACTGGGAAAAAGTGCAAAGGGAAGGGAGAGGGGGAAAGTGCTGTACAGGTTTAGTAGAAAAGAAGAAAAATAATAGGGCCAGCTGGTGGCAAGTGCAAGGAAAAGTGCAGGACATGGTTAGTAGAACACAAAATAAATAATAGGGCCAGCTGGTGGCAAGTGCAGGTAAGTGCCGGGAGATGGGGCTGTAGGATTCAGAGACAGTCCCGTAGTGCAGGTAGGCAGTGCAGGGAAGTGTGGCTGGGCCAAGGACCGAGATCGGAGAGTGGCCCAGTAGCAGATGCAGTCCAGGTTCAGTGTTTTTAGCAGGGGAGAGAGGGAGAGAAAGCGGAGGCAAGAGGAAGGTTTTGAGGTTCTTCCTGAACCGGAGATGGTTCTCCTCAAGTTTCAGGGAGGCGGGAAGGCTGTTCCAGAGGGAGGCCCCTGCTGCGGAGAGAGATCTACCCCCAGCTCGTTGCTTGGAGAAGCGGCTGACCCTGAGGTAGTTGGAGGTGGATGAGCGAAGAGCTCGAGAAGGAACATATTTCGGAAGAGAGAGTTGAAGGTATTTTGGCCCAAGGCCCCAGAAGGCCTTGTGGACAATGTAGAGGGTTTTGAACTTAATCCTCGCAGCCACGGTGAGCCAGCGTAGGGTTTTCAGGCCTGGTGAGATACGGTCCTTGTGCTTGAGGCCAAGGACAAGTCTCGCAGTCCTGTTCTGGATAATTTGCAAAGGGGGGAGAGTAGAGGCAGGAAGATTTAGATAGAGGCTGTTACAGTAGTCCTGTCTCGAGAGAACCGGGGCTCTGGAGACAGTGAGCTTCTGGGGGAAGGAGAGGAAAGGGAGAATACCTCTGAGGAGGTGTAGCTGGTAGTGTGACTTCTTAGAGACGTCAGAGATGTGAGGAGAGAAAGAGAGTGTGGAGTCAAAGATGACTCCAAGGTTTTTTGCTTTGCAGGTAGGCGCAGGAGGAGGGCCAAGGGAGGCCAGCCAGAGAGCTGCAGGGAAGGAGGGAGTGGGTGTGCCGATAAGTAGAATCTCAGTCTTACTGGCATTAAGGCAGAGGTCGTTGGCGGCACACCATTCCTGGATAGCAGAGATACAGTCAGAGATGAGGGAAGGGGAAGAGGAGGCTGAGGGTAGCCTGAAAATGAGCTGGGTATCATCCGCGTAGCACTGAAAGTTGGGACAGAGAGCGGCGATGCGGTGGGCAAGAAGTGCCAGATACTGGTTGAACAGCCAGGGGGAGAGGTTAGATCCCTGGGGGACACCACAGGTAGAGAAAAAGATGTCAGAGAGGAAGGAACCCAGTTGGACCTGGGAGGGTCGATTGGAGAGGAAGGAGGTCAGCCACGCCAGAGCCTGACCAGTGATACCCAGGTTATCACGGAGACGGTTGAGCAGGATGGTGTGGTTGACAGTGTCAAAGGCAGAAGAGAGGTCGAGCAGAATGAGAACACAAGGGGTGTTAGAGTCAAGGTTAGAGAGCAGGTCCTCACGGATGTTCAGGAGAGCAGTTTCCGTGCTTCTGGCAGCTCTGAAGCCAGACTGATGGTCATGAAGACTACCAACAGATTCAGCATGGAGATTAAGCTGGGAGATGGCCAGTTTCTTCAGGAGCTTGCCCAGGAAGGTGGTGATAGAGATTGGGCGATAGCTGGCCAGGAGGGGTCGGAAGAGGGTTTCGTAAGAAGGGAGTGCACAAAGGAGTGTTAGAGGGGGGGAGGGAAGACTCCAGAGGTGAATGAGTGATTGCAGAAGTCAGCCAGGGCAGGGGCCAGGGAGTCAATGTGGTCCTTGATAGTTTTGGAGGAACAGGGGTGGACCTGTTTTGACGAGACTTTCATTGATCTGACTTGTCTTGAAACCTCGTCAGCAGAAAAAAGGGGAAAGGCAGAGATGGAGGGAGGAGGGGTGGCTGCAGAAGGGCCAGAGGGAGACCAGGGAATAGAGGGGGGAGGTGATAGGAGGAGAGTGAGGACAGCATGTCCTGAGTTTTTGAAATGAAGTGGGAGGCCAGTGCCGTGCAGAGGGCCTGGGAGGGGACAGGAGAGGTGGAGACTGCAGCAGGGTTGGCCAGCTCCTTGCAGATTTTAAAGAGTTCGGCCGAATTGTTAGATGCCGCAGAGATGCGAGCTTGGATAAGGGCTCTCTTCTTAGTGAGAACGGAGAGCCGGTATTGCCTTTGGAGCAGGCGGCAGGCCAGTTTGTCAGAGGATGAACATGAAGCACGCCATTTTTTAAACATTTTTTATTATTTATTTGCATTTGGTTCAAAATACATAACAATTCATGTAGAACCTTTACAAAATTTAAAATATTACAAACAATCATTTTGCAATTATAAAAATAGCTCTAATTCATTCTCAATGTGCTTACAAAAACTTGCCAATTCATATATTAGGGGTTTATGAAATCCCTGCATCATTCTGGACCACAGAACTTCAAGGCAGTCCTCAAATTCAATTTCCACGAATTTCCTCAATTTAAGTGTCCTTATGTTCTTAAAATGCGGACAATACAATATAAGGTGTTTCAATGTTTCGTAAGATTCATTACATTCAACAAATCGACATCCCACACAATTATTTGATTTATTCATTTCCCAGTTCTTAGTTCTTTCTCTTGTGTGGTATAGGTTTATTCTGAAGCGAATATATACCTTTCGGATATTTTCACAGGGGAATAACAAGACATGATCATAAAGTGGAATGCGCTGTTTAACATGTATACCGTATTCCTTATATAGCCCATAGGTCTTAATCAAATCAATTGTAATACACCAATCCATTTCAAAGAGTTTTTTCTTAGCAAAACCAGGACGATATTGTATATCCTCAACAGTTATATTTACATTGTCTAAGATTTGTTGCATTTTCGATTGATAATTAGAAAAGGATTTTGGAGTTTGAGAACCCAACTTTTTATTTAAATCGATATACAATGAATTTATTGGAGGATAATGAATCTTAACGTAATTGGACAACTGTCTCCATTTCCAACGAGTTGACAATGAAACCAGTCCCAGTTCGTGTCGAATAATGGCATTTGGAATTGACATAGGGAGAGACATTGCAGATTTCAGAAGAGAGCCCTGTAAGATATCAAGCGCGCTTGTCATGTCACATAGACAAATATCTAATGTATACAGTATGACACTTTCAATTTTTAATGTCATAAAATCTATTAGCGGGATTAAAGAGAATTTGCAATAATGGCTATAGATCCTTTTCATTTGAGATAATAGTGGTCGAGTTTTATTTCTAATGATAGTTGACAAAGCGTTAATGGAGTTGAGGGCTGATATATAATACCCTAGATAGATAGCGTTATTCACACGACAAATTTGTGTATTCAATATTTGCCATCTAAAATTCGCTCTTTTTGATTTAACTCCAAAGGTCATAATGGCAGTTTTCGCTGGGTTAGGTGTCAAGTTATGAGCTTTTGCAAAAGTCTCAAATAATGAGAGTTTAGTTTGAAGTCCTACCGGGGTAGGGTCAAACAAGATGATATCGTCAGCGAATGCAATCCATTTCAAATGAATACTCCCCACTTTGACAGAAAACAAATTCCCTTTTTCCCAGTTTTCACCGAGATCAGAAAGGTATAGATTAAATAAGGTAGCCACCAGGTTACAACCCTGTTTCACACCAATTGTTGTGCATATGGGGGCAGTGGTACCACCTTCTGGCGAGATTCTTATTCTATATGAAGTATTTGTGTGCAACTTAATGATCCAATACATCAACACAGCTGGAATCCCTAACTTCATCATTTTCTTCCACAATAAATTGCGGACCACCGTGTCGAAAGCTGAGCTCATATCGATCATTGCTATATAAACAGGATTAGAATTCTTTTCTTTTGCACCAGCAATAACATGCGACATGATAAAAGCATTTAAGGTTGTACTCATGCACTTCCTAAATCCAGTTTGGTATTTCGAGTACATGTCATTCGCCCTAATAACTTTCTCCAATTCGTTTAAGAGAAGGATAGAAAAAATCTTAGCCTCAGTATCAATTAAAGATATTGGACGATAATTTTCTGGGAGAGATGGATCACCCTTTTTAAATATGGGTACTATATTAGCGGTTAGCCATGAGGGTGGAACCTCCCCGGACCCAATGATAGAGTCAAACTTAAAGTTTATAATGCCAGCCCACAACACTGGATCCGCCTTATGAAGACATGGGGGAAGGCCATCAGGTCCTGCAGCTTTTGAATATGTCAACCTGGAAATTGCCCACCTAATGTCAATGCAATCCCACTTCAGTCTTGGGATATTAGAATATTCAAGAGAAACATCTGGGACAAAACGAAATTTGCAAGGCAGTTGGTTTTTAACCTTTATAAATGTTTGCCATGTCTGCTCAGGAATACAATTTAACGAGAACAATGGCACACATCTATTATCAGCTTTCAAGGTGCGCCAGATTACTCGTGTGTCATGAGCCAAGATGGCACGAATTAATGTGCAATTCGCGTCGTTATAACTTGAAATACGAGCAGATCTCAAGTTGTGTTTATAGGCTAATAATATTCTATTCCTCCTTGCCTTGCTATCTTCGCTGCCCAAGTTGCTTTTCTTTAAATATCTCAGCGCCCTATTCTTCTCCCTTTTTAATAGTTCACATGTATGATCATATAAATGTGTATGTTGCACGTTACTTTGTATATTGCCAAACCGCTCGAGTGCTGTGGCAACTATATCAGGATAATGCATACACAATGTATATTCATAATTTCCCCCTGCTCGTCTAATCCTCTCAATCTCTGAGGAAATTTGTTTAACAACAAAGTTGCAGATACCTCGGTTCCATCTGATGGAATGCAGAGGACAATCAATTTCAACCACTGCCAAGGTTATATTTGGCATAAGCGAATGACATTTTAGTTGAAAAAAAGTAGAAAGTTGTGCATGATCTCCTATCTCAATCTGTCCTATTACTAGGGGTGCCATATGCATGATAAGATTATGAGATACAAATATATAATCTATCATTGAATGCATCGTTCCTCTTGCCCATGTATTTCCAGGATTTATGTCATTTCTGACCATTAAATCCATATCCCACTCTGTGAGGAGTTCTCTAAATTTAACTCCTCTACTATAAGAAAGAGTGGACGATTTAAGTTTATGGGTTACAGTCAAATCTCTACAGTCACAATTAAAGTCACCGCCTATAATGATTTCACAAGTCTGGTATCTACCAGATATATATAATAAGCATGCGTCTAGTTCGTCCAACATATCATCGACTGACAAGGCAGCTGGATTCCAATATAGGGAAATTATCATGAGTGAGGAATACCTAAATGAGGGTATTGCTAGATGGATCCCCAGTATACTAGCAGATTCCCAAGCCAATTCCGCTTGAGCCTGCAAGGATATCTTAACTCCAACCAGCAGACCCCCAGATGGACGTCCTAGCAGAGATCTCCTTGCAGGTGAAGTAAAAGTTAAATACCCAGGAATCACAAATGGCTCAGTTTTCATCGTTTCTTGTACCATTATTATTGTTGGTTGGTCTATATAGGTCAAAGCAGAGTGCCACTTCATAAGGTTTACATACCCGCAAGAATTCCAAGATATAATTTGCATACTCATATCATTGCGTGGCTATTTAGCAGGCATAGATAATTTTGGACATAGGATTGCCGAAAGCATAGGTTCCAACCATGGTAGTCCTTTTGTGTTGGCTACAAATTTCAATATTTCCAACA
Source organism: Ambystoma mexicanum (assembly GCF_040938575.1). Classification (NCBI taxonomy): domain Eukaryota; kingdom Metazoa; phylum Chordata; class Amphibia; order Caudata; family Ambystomatidae; genus Ambystoma; species Ambystoma mexicanum. The sequence goes on from NC_090924.1 coordinate 1,438,834,099, forward strand.
TTCCTCTATCCAGCCCTGCTTCAGATTGCGTACAAGGTCCGCCTGCTACTTCAATCTTTTCAATACCCTTGCCTGGTGTTTCTAGAAATATTAAAGCTTCCGACTCACAGTCAAACGTAAACAGCGTCAGACCCTCCTTTTTTAATTCCTCGCGACTAAACCAGATAAATTTCATTATAGCCTCAGAGGTAAGATAACAAATAGCCCTGTGATTATTTACAGTTGCCAACGAAACCCTTGTAATATCCTCGGATTTGATTATTCTCAATTGAGGTATTTTTGAGAATACAGAGAATGTGTAGGATCGATTAATGCGATTATCCGCCAATGTCCTTTCATCCCCCTCAAATCCAATAATGTACTGTGTTGCCAATTCACTTTGTTGTGGCCTAATAGGAGGTGTGCTTTTTCCTGTCTTTATTAATGTTTCAGCCAATGGGGATGCCCTAGTAACCACACGGGGATTTGACTCAAGTGAAAATGTGCACTTGCTATCGGATAAATCGTATTCCTTATTTGAGTTATTCATGTTAATTTGATTCTCAGATAAGGACCTTCTTAGTGGTGGACCATGGATAGATATATGGCTCGGGGCAAAAAAGGTACCCACATTATTTACTTCATTTATTGATAAATTCCCTGGCTGGGTCCTCAAAGGTGCCTCAGCCATTTCCGCTTTTTTGCCTCGGCCATTTACCATCACTACATTTTCCTTTTTGTCCAATAAATTTTCCAACCTTATTGAATCATCACATATTACATTCATTTTATTGCTATTTCCATTTCCTACTTCTGGTTGTATTTCATTACTCAGTCTACATACATTATTTACATGTGTTCGGTTATTCGAGACATTAGTACATATCTCACTATAGGAATTCCTCGTAGGTATTTTTAGGGGGACGCTGAATCCTCCGTCCTGATGCTTTATTTGACTTTTCGACGTACAACATCTGCCTACTATAGGGAAATATTCACTTAAGGTGGCTTTTGCTGAGTTTTGAATAATGCAATCCGTGTAAGACTTTTCATTTTCCTTTTCCTGGGTTAAGTGATCTTTTGGAATAATCGTGACTATTTTTTGATGTGACACAGTTTTAGAAGTTAAGGTTTTCTGAGAGTTTAATTTTGCCAATTGTGTAGTACTAGTTTTTAGCCGTGGTATGCACGTCTTCCTTCAATAGCGAAGAGGTGCCGAGGCCTCCACCTCCTTTTTCCACTCTTACTTCAGTTGCAGGTGTGAGGGCATCCTGACTCTCTTTGGGCAGCTGGTCCAAGTCAATGTGCTCCTCATCTGCAATTTCTAGGATAGAAGTTGATTTTATGACCTTCTCCTCCCTCCTTCTTTTCGCAAGTCTTTTCACAGCACGCATATGCATCCTTTTAGCCCGGCGAGACATAAAGGTTGGGGTTACTTCGGTGTGCATATTTTCAATCTCTGCCTTTTTTTGGTTTTCAATTTCGTCCAACAAGACAGAAGGGCTATCCGGCAGATCTAAAATCAGAACTTTGGGAATAGGACTACGCAGCGTATCACAAGGCTGTGTTTTATTAAGTAGTTGCGAAACTATTGTATCGTTTAATGCGATTATCAAAGCTTTAATCTCACTCAGATCATTCTCACAAGAGCACTTCAGTGGCTCGGATGATACCCCATGTGATTGCCTAGAATTGTTACATTCTAGGTGATCAGGTAGCGAACATTGTGTACTTCTCTCATGACACTCATTTGTAGCCTCTCTTGATCTTTGGCCACCTATTTCATATTGCAAAGATCTCAGGGTATCAATTGCGGTTATAAAGCCCTCAATTTTATCCATCTTGGAACAAAGATAATGCATAATTGCCTTTAATTCCTTTAATTCCAAGTGGGTAAGTTTGTGGCCCTTATCCAGAAGATCTAATATTTTTGTGATCACTGGAAGGGGGCTAGGAGATTGAGGTTCAGCACTACCCCTATCAGATATATTACCCTCAGGATCATCATTTATGCACCTTCTTTGGGCTTTGATTTGCTCAGGAGAGTACAATAAAGCATGCAAAATCCCTTCAGAGCCCCCTTCGCCTATTATTTCATTGGGAGTTTTCATGATGTCCTTTCTGCAAGTTGGTTTAAAAATACCCTTGTTAGATGATCTATGAACAAGTGGGGTCATCATATCAATGGATTGATTAACCTGTTCATCTAATTCAGCCATTTTCCTCATAGTTATCCTAAACGGGTCTTCATTAAAAGTGCAAGGTAGTAATGGGGTTTTGCAACTCCCCAAACTCACCCTGGCATCATTATTTACTTCCTCTTTTATAAAATTGTACAAAGAGGCATTTGGGTCGGCATGAATCTGAGCCAAATAAGTAGTTTGTATTGGAGTATCAGTGCTATTGGAATTATCGTCTTTAGCAACCTCAGCTAAAGTGTTATTATCCAATAGCTCATTATCAGGAAAACTCCTTTTGTGACCTAAGGAGCCATTATTAGTTTCAGTACAAGCTTTCAATATTGCCTCAGTGCCCCGCCCACTACGCAATCCATTAGCCATAGTTGAAATACAAGATATAGCTCTTGTGCAATGTATTAGTGTAGAGTTCTCAGCCTGGTAGATAAATGTCAGGATAAAACAATGGTGGGTAGAGGCTAATCCAGCATTACACCCGAAATCTAATGAAATACGAATTAGCACATTATGAGGTGACCAGCACCTAGCACTTTAAAATAAAATGTCAGCAATTAAAATATAGCCTCGCCCTCACTCACCAACGCATATGATAAACTCATAAGATCTTCATAATCTAGCGATATATCATTGGGTTCACTACTTACAGCATGAGCCTAAGCGTTAACACTTTTATAAATAGAGCATCCGGGATCAAAAGTGACTAGTCACAGCAGTCTCCCTTCTAAATGTGCCGCCAAACAGCCGCACAACAGCCAATAGGCTTTTCACCGTCGGGCTTAACGCCGCAAGGGTGGGTTGAGCGTAGTTTTCAACTCGCTGCCAGTCACGTGATCACACACGTGGTCCGAGTGCCTCCGCCTCCTCCAGGAAGCGGTATGGGCCAGGCAAGAGCAACGCTCGCAGTGCCTGGATGCTGGCAGGAAAAACACAAGGTCAATCGCAGTAGTTCACTGCTCGCACACTCTTGGATTCTGAAAATAAAGCACCGCTCAGGCGGCTCGAGCGCAGTTTTCAACTCGCTGCCAGTCACGTGATCACACACGTGGTCCGAGTGCCTCCGCCTCCTCCAGGAAGCGGTATGGGCCAGGCAAGAGCAACGCTCGCAGTGCCTGGATGCTGGCAGGAAAAACACAAGGTCAATCGCAGTAGTTCACTGCTCGCACGCTCTTGGATTCTGAAAATAAAGCACGCCATTTCCTCTCTGCCACCCTGCACTTGCGTTTAAGGGTGACGAGATCCAAGTCATATCAGGAGTTACATTTGGCTTTGGGCTTCTGGCGGATCCTCATGACAGGGACAAGGATATCGAGGGTATCAGATATAGCAGAGTGGAGAATAGAGAGGGCTGTGTCAGGGTGGGAGTCAGCCGAAGGTGGAGGAGGGGGCGAGAAGGTGGTAGCGAAAGCCTCAGCTGACACGCGCTTCATGGGTCGGATAACCGTGAAGGTGGGTGGCAGTGATGAGGGTGGTTTTGCCTGTGGGGTAGGGAGGGTGGGGTGGGAGGATAGGAGAAAGTGATCACTCCAGGAGAGAGGAGTGGGGAGAGGGACAGAGAGGGGAAGGTCAGAAGAGATCAGAGAATCAAGAGTGTTCCCTGCAGAATGGGTCGGCCCAGACGGGAGAATAGAGAGTGAGAGAGAGTCGCAGAGGTCGCGAAAGAGTCCGGAGGGAGGACAGGAGGCTTCGAGATGGATAGTGAAGTCTCCAAGAAAGAGGAGTTGAGTGGTTGAGGACAGGAGTGAGGAGGAGAGGTCAGCCCACTCAGAGAGGAAGGCGGAAATTTGACCAGGTGGCCGATAGATAGTAGCCACGGTAAGGGAATGGCTAGGAGAGAGAGAGAGTCGGCAGACAAGGCATTCAAAGGAGGAGTAGGTCTGCGTAGGAGTCACAGTGGCAGGAATCCACTCAGGGAAGATAAGGGCCACCCCCCCAGCACGGTTGGGCCTGGGCAAGGAGAGGATCTTGTAACCGTCAGGTAGGAGTGTGTCAAGGCTGGTGACAGAGCTGGCCGTGAACCTTGTCTCAGTGAGACCGAGGATGTCAAGGTCCAGTTCCTCAAGAAGGTGACAGATATCAGAGGAATGTTTGACGGCAGAGCGAGAGTTGAGAGTGGCAATGTGGAGAAGGTTGCCATCTTTGAAGGACTTCCGGGGAGGGGTACAGATCAGAGGTACGCCCTGTGGAGGTGAAGAAGAAGGAGCCAGAGACAGAGAGAGGGAGGAGGCAAGGTAGCCGAGGACAGGGAAGAGGGGACAGCAGGAGAGGAAAGGAAGTTGATGAGGCGCGGGAAGCGTCTATCAAAGAGGTGGAGGTTGGCCTGAGGGCCTTGGACCAAGACGGTCCTGTTAGCGTAGACATTAATGATGGCCTTAGAAGAGAGGAAGGGGCCCAAGAGGACATCCCAACGGGTGCCACCATTAATGGGAGAGAGGAGAAGGGGGAGAGCACAGAGACCATAAGAAGGGTCCATTGGTCAGGGGAAGGCACGAAAAAGAGGATGTCAGTAAGAGTTTCCTTGGAAGAGGCACTGGTGTAGGTGTCAGCGATAGGGAGGCCTGGGTTGGAGACCAGGATATCCTTTTTAAACTTTTTCCTACCAGATTTAGTGAGGAGAGCAGGATAGTCAATAGAGAAGCAGTTAGAGAAGATAGGAGAGATAGAGAGCACCATGGAATAAGGAGGGAGGGGGGAAGACAGACAAGAGCAAGCAGACAGGGATGAAGCCGCAAGCCCTAGTTTGAGAGTCCTGCGAGGGGAGAAAAAGCCCTAGTTTACCACAAGTACAGAGCAACAGTAACAGTAAATACGAGTTAGGTACCCAGTGTAGAGGCCAGCTAAGTTTGAGAGTCCTGCGAGGGGAGAAAAAGCCCTAGTTTACCACAAGTACAGAGCAATAGTAACAGTAAATACGAGTTAGGTACCCAGTGTAGAGGCCAGCTAAGTTTGAGAGTCCTGCGAGGGGAGAAAAAGCCCTAGTATACCAAAATAGACGGATCACACTGAAGTGGTGTAGGTTAGTGAGCGAGCAGGTGGAGCTAACCAGATAAAGGTGGACCGGTGCCTGGCGTCCCCTGCGGAAACCTGCAGACACATAGGGAGCCGCAACCGTAGGAGCCAACCTTTGCCTCAGGGGCCCTTAGCCGAGGGGGCTGCTGGGCAGGGGGCTGCCCAGGGGGGTGGGATTTAAGCAGAAGGAGAGGAAGGGGAGGGGGGGTGTGGGCGGGCAGGGAGGCGGGAAGGGAGAGGGCAGAGGCGGACCAGGAAGTGAGGAGGAGGGAGGGGGCGGGGGGCAGCACAAGCGCGCACGGAGCGCCAACAAAACAGTAGCACAATGGAAAATCAATGGAGGCTTACTGAAGCCCAACGGGGCTAGGATGGCAGCCTCACAGCAAGCCGCACAGCGCTATGGGCGACGGCTCGATCCCGCTCTGGCTCAACAAGAAGCAAGATGGAGAGCGGTTGTCACGTAGTCCTGGAGGGCCTACAAAGACAATCAATCAGAGGGGGGTGTGGGCGGGCAGGGAGGCGGGAAGGGAGAGGGCAGAGGCGGACCAGGAAGTGAGGAGAAGGGAGGGGGCAGGGGGCAGCACAAGCGCGCATGGAGCACCAACAAAACAAAACAGTGGCACAATGGAAAATGACATGGTGTCATTGCAGGCTTGTGTTGTGTGGTGTGGTGGAGTAAGGAGTCGGACAACGGGGTGGCATGTTTCAACAAAGTTTTAACAAATAAAGAAAATAACCTATCTCTGCCTATCTCAAAAGAGTTCTCCCTACCTAAACAAATATCAACTCAGGTGCTCGTCGTCAGGGTGTTTATCCAAACTAAAAGTGTCTGTCCTCTGCTCAAAAACGTACTCTAACCGTACCACTAATAAACAAACGGGTTCAGCATCCAAATGGAAATAGTACCAGGAGAATGACTCCCTTCTCCTGGTGAACGGGCTCAGTCTTTGTCTCTTTCCCAACAATATTTTGCTTTAGGTGATAGATAAAATCACTGTACCAGGAAACAAACATTCCATCAAAGAATACAACCAATAAAATACATGCGTAGCATAATGAAGATAAAATACAATCAGCACACATTATTGTAACATTGTCATAACGCAAAAACTGGATGTACCCTATGAAATTACATCTGAATTCTCAATAAGATCGACCGTTCAATAGAAGAATAAACACAATGGGCCTCATTACGAGTATGGCGGTAAGGCAACAAAGGCGCCGGTATCGCTACCGGCACAGTTGCTACCGTTCCGCCATACTATGAGTTTTGCTCGCGGATGCCCTTGCACCCACCAGGTCTGACCTCGTGGCCTGTACCGGCACCCACAACCAGAACATGATGGTAGCACCGGTACCGTTTTTCACGGTACCAGTGCTACCACCCTCCCCATTCCCATTGAGCCAAATGGGGTTCAAATGGGAATGGGGATCTACCGGCACCAGCACCTGTGAAAGGCCATTTACCGGGTCTGGCTGGGCCGGAAGAGGCTGGTAATTGCCCATTCACAGGTGCCGGACCCGGATGCGAGTTTGGAGGTAGCCTTGCCGGTTTCATTTGCTCGTCCAAGTCACCTGCATCCTTGCCCTTATTCTTCAAAATGGAGGGGGACTTAAGAACTTGCATCGACTATAGAGCCATCCATCCGATCACAGTAGAAAATTGATATCCTTTACCACTTATACCAGAGCTCCTGGACCAAGTGAAACATGCACAAATCTACACAAAACTAGATTTAAGAGGAGCATACCATCTTGTAAGAGTAAAAGAGGGAGACGAGTGGAAAACGGCGTTCCGCACGAAGTACGGCCTCTTTGGATACCAGGTCATGCCCTTCGGTCTATGCAATGCACCCGCGGCGTTCCAATTCTTTATGAATGATGTACTCCGTGAACTACTGGACGTTTGCGCTCTTGTTTACATTGACGACATTCTTATCTACTCAAATTCCATGGAAGAACATGTATGCCATGTCCGGGCAGTCTTAGAGAAGCTTCGACAACACCAATTGTATGCCAAGTTGTAAAAATGTTTTTTCCATGTAACCGAGGTCGAGTTTCTCGGTTTCATACTCAAGCCACAAGGTGTACATATGGATACATGAACGGTGGATGCAATCTTCTAAAGGCCCTCACCAACATCCACAAAAGGAGTGCAAAGCATGCTCAGATTTGCCAACTTTTACCATCGGTTTATACCTGGGTTTTCACAAATTGTATGTCCAATTACCTCCTTGTTAAAGACAAATCAAAAGTTCCATTGGTCGACAGAAACTGAAGAAGCCTTCCAGAAGTTGAAACTAGCATTCACTACAGCACCAGTCTTTCGACACCCACAACCAGACCTACCTTACATAGTTCAGACAGATGCTTCAAAAATAGCCATGGGAGCAGTATTGTCACAATGAGACCCTGAAACAGGACAACTACACCCCGTCGCATTCTGGTCCCGTAAATGTTCAGCCCCTGAGTTGAACTACACAATAACAGATAAGGAATTACTGGTGATTAAAGCAGCATTGAAGGCCTGGAGACATTACCTTCTTGGGGCGAGACATACGGTCACTGTCATCATGGACCACCGTAACTTGCAATACTTGAAAACCGCCAAAGCACAAACCTCGCATCAACTTCGTTGGGCTCTCTTTTTCGCGGAATACAATTTTATTATCACTTATAGACCTGGAGTACGCAATAAGAAAGCAGACGCTCTATCACGCATGAGTGAAAAAAACAGGCTTTTAAAGCATCCAACCCCGTGGCCATAATTCCTGAGGAAAGAATTCAAACCAGAATAGCTGCCACCATGTGTGTGGATTACCAATGAACCAGTTTGCAATCCCCGATGGATCAATCAACACAACAGGAATGGCTGTTAAAAGGTGACCAGTACACCATCGAAGACAATCTACCGTATTTCCAAGGATGATTATATGTCCAAGACCAAGAACTGCAAAAGCAAATCATCACAAATGCCCAAGATTCATTAGTTGGGAGGACACCCAGGAATAGCCAAAACTCAGGCTAAGGTAAAGCAAAACTACTGGTGGCCAACCTGGCGAAAAGACATTGCCCAATTTATTGAAACCTGCAGTCTCTGTGCACAACACAAATCTCAGAAACAGAACCCTACAACACCATATTAGTCATTGTGGATTTATTCTCCAAAATGGCCCATTTCACCCCTCTGAAGGGACTCCCAACTGTGTCAACTCTCGCTTCTGTGTTCCTAGAGCGAATTGTTCAGTTGCATGGATTTCCATCAATATTAGTATCTGATCACGGAATGCAATTTGTTTTTGCCTTTTGGAGAAAGTGTTGTACGATTGCCAAAATCGATCTCTGGTTGTCCTCAAGCCATCACCCTCAAACGATGGGCAAACTAAACGAACCAACCAAATTTTAGAGCAATATCTCAGGCGTGTGTTGCAACAGTCCGAGGATTCTTGGAAAAATGTACTCTGTATAGCTGAGTATGCATACAACAACCCAGTTCACACAAGCACAGGGCAAAACTCCATTCTACACTGTGCACGGAAGACATCCGAGGACATCAGTATTTGATCCACCCGATACCCTGGAAATGCCAGCCATACAAAACTTGCATAAAACCATCACTCAGCTTCTTAAGGAGGCGACAGAGCATCTGACCAAGGCTAAGGAAAGGCAAAAACTGTTTGCTGATATATATCGGAAGGAAGCTCCCGCCTACCAGATTGGAGAAAAGGTGTAGTTAGCATACAAATATATTTCCCTGAAGGGGCCAAGAGCTTTCCACCCAAGGTACTTGGGCCCTTATACTATAAAGTCCATAATCAATCCTGTCGCCATGAGATTGAAGTTACAATCTCACATGAAAATGCACCCCGTATTTCATGTCTCTCTCCTCAAACCAATGAAGTCTAATACACAGCATAGTTCTCCACCAGGGCCCAAAGTAATAGAGGGAGAATCAGAATATGAAGTCAAATACATCCTGGACTCCAAGGTGGTTCGATCAAAATTGTATTACCTAATTGACTGGAAAGGTTACGGACCTCAAGACCAAACTTGGGAACCCAGTGAACATGTCCATGCTCCGCGTTTAATCAGACAGTTGCATTGCAATAATCCCACCAAACCAGGACCGGGAGGAGAACCACCCTTGAGAGGGGCCTTGAGGGGGAGTGCTGTCATGGTCATGAAGTCAGGGGCACAGGCATGCAGGGGTCGCATGCACAGGAGACCTGGGTTGACACTGTCCTGGCGCCTTTGGCACCAGGCTCATGAACAAAAGTAAACAAGAACATCCATTTAACACCAAAAAGCTTTTATTATGAACATAGCACTTCAGATGCATTAACCTTGAACATTCCATCCATTACGCAGGATGCATTAACCTTGAACATTCCATCCATTAAGCAGCCCCAAGTGTATTCTTGGGTGTGGCTGCTAATGGATTGCCTTCGCACATGCTCACTCTCTAGGAGTGGCAGGGTGTGGCTGGTAAGCCGGCCCTAATGGACGTGCCCACATCTCAGCTGTATAAGATGCCCCGATCCTCAAGACAGATGCTTCACGTTATTCTGCACTTGCAAGCAGCATAACGCTCACCGTCGCCTGAGGTCAGGCTTACCTTTGAAGATCCTGCTTCCTGGACATCCTGCTTCCTGCCAGCATACTTACCAACTGGGGGAAGCTGTTCTTACCTGTACATCTCTTCAGCGAACCAAGTATTCATCTTTACACTTTCCGTAAAATGCCAAAATCTTCATCTTGGCACCGCAGCACAACACGCTCCATCATCGACAGTAGCGCCTGCAAGGAAAAACAGAAGACAAAGTTAGACATTGAAAAAACAGTCAGTTTCAGGTTGCGCTTTGCCATACTTCACGCTTTCCTTAAACCATCACTTACCTGATGTCGAACATTGCGGTAGCATCCATCTTCCATCCCGCCGCTTCTCGCGTCTCACAGCTGCATTGAGGTCGCATTTCCGTCTAAGGGAAGAAAACAGAAGCGAGACATTATTGCGGGCATAAGTAGGAGCAACATATAAAGACATTAAACAGAACGAACAGCATCACAAGAGCTCAAGAAAGACTTACCAATCATAAGGAGAAGCATAGTCGCAGCTGGACTGGACTAATCCTTATCAGGGATCAGTGAAGGAACTAGATCCCATTTGACACGCTGCTGCCAGAAGTAGCAGGACGGAGAGCTTATGTTTGTTTGTTTACTATTTTTGATAGTGCGCTCATCTTCCAAAATTTACAGGTGAGCTTTATGGGCCGGCGTATGCTCACAGAAACCGTACTTTGGGGGTGAAGGGTTTGAGAGGTACAACAAACACAGATTGGCGCACGCACACACTCCTATCTCCACGCAGGAGCAGTATCGCCACGGGGTGATTCAAGTTCAGGGAGGGCTGCAACTGTGCCCCAGCGCCTCCACAGAGACAAGGTGAGCGTAACATACACAGGGCAGAAAAATATGAAGTGAAACACATTATTTGTGTTAAACCATGGACAACCACACTTACGCTCAATATTATGCCTTTCTGGAATTTGGTCACTAGCTCCCTGGAATAATACATTTGCTCTAAAATGAAGGAGAATTCCCTGTTTCCTTGGATTTATGAGCCATTTTACATAACCCTGTCTAGCAACAACAAGAACGTTCCTATGATAAAAGGATACACTTCTTTTTTTTAAGCTCGCTTTCCTTCCTAATCCTGTATTTACAGGCTAAAAAACTGTTCACCAAAAGCCTTCTTGACCCTTTGGTAACAATTAAATCCTTTGTAAAGCAATGTGTAAAACCGAGGATATGCAAAGTAGATTTAATATATTGTAACCACGGAGAAGAGGTACGAATATTTGGCAATATGACATCTTCTACCAGGCGTCTTGATAACAACAGAGGAGGATTTCCCCATAGTCACAGTCAATAGAGCACAGATATATGGTCCTCAATATGGTCCTAGATATACTTCAAATCACATCCTTCATGCAAAAGATAACCCAGAAAGCCCTGGGACACCCCCATGATTTTTCTCAAAAATTGATTCTCATTGATTTGAGCCACTAGAGTATGATGGTACCCAAGTGGCTGCAACATAAGTCAACAGAGGGGCCGATTTGGCCTGATAAATCCATATAATATGCTCAAATGACAGCCCACCCAGTCTCCTGCCGTACAGCACAGCTGAACCAATAATTTGGAAGGCCTTAGACACTTGTTCTTTGATATGCAAGTCTCACCTCATGTCACGAGAAATTATTACTCCCAGATAGCGAAAAAGAACCAACCAAGTTCAGTTTTTTTATCTTTAACTTGATATTGCATTCCCGAAGGGTTTACTACCACCAATAAACATGACCTTTGACTTGTCTATGTTGTCAAATCTTTTTTGCCCATGTAGTCATTCAACCCATTAACCAATATTTTCAGAGCATGCGTTGTCCTAGCCATCAATAGTGCATTGTCTGCATGCAACAGCACACAAACTTTTTTACCAGCCATTCTTGGTACATGGCTTATCAAATTAGACAGCTTGTGTGGCAAAGAGTTCATATACACATTAAAATTAAAGGTGCTGAGACACACCCTTGAATGCTTGCGTTATTTTCCTCATGACCCCATTCTTACTCTTGCCCTTAATCTAGAAAATGCAGGGGAACCAAAACCTGCAAGATCGGTTCGGACATTCCCAAATCACATATGACCTTCCAGTGCTTATCACGATTAATACAATCAAAAGCTGTGGAAAAATCCACAAATCCCAAATATAACCTGTCTTTATATCCTTGAACGTACTTGTCAAGGACCAAACTTAATTTGATCTGATGTGCCTATGCCTTCTCGGAAACCACACTAATACTCTGTCAAAATTTGGTTATCTACTGCTCAATCTATAACTTTACTATGCAATACTCTGCCGAACCTCTTTAGAGAGGTCGATCAGAGAAATTGCCTGATAACATGCCGGGCTACATTTATTGCCTTTCCTATGAACGGGTAAGACGATTCCCTCCTTCCAAGAATCTGGTATAATCTTTGGTGTCACACCATATTAACTATCTCTGTAGCTATTGGCACCCACACCATCTTTTCATCCTGAAATAATTAAATCGGAATTGAGTCCGGACCCACAGCTTTACCATTTGCTATCCCAGATAATGATTTGGCTACTTCCGTCACAGAGATTTTCACAGCAATGTCACTGGATCATACTCCAAAGGGTATGCTTGCTCAGTATCCGGGTCATAATTTCCTGCCTCGTCACTTAATACATTGTGTACTAAAGAGAAATGTTGTATCCAATTATTCTCACCTACTAAGTCAATTTGTTCAGTTGCAGATGTGTTGCTGCTGCTTAACCCATCTGCGATCATTTGTCAGTGTGCGTTCAGATCACCTACGATTGCAACCCTTTCGAAATTCACCCATGCCTGCTCTGCTAGTTCTAATTTCCTAGCTTTGAATATCTTTGGTAGTGGGCCCTAGCCCTAACTATTTCCTCTTTGCTCTACTTTCCTTTCTTAACACTCTCTAAAGCGTTCGCTTGCCCATTTCACAGTCCTTATTAAATCACAATGCCCTCTTTGTAATCTTTCTTGTCCCAGAGTGCATTCCCCTAAAAACCCTTGTGATTGCTGATGTTATACTGCTCCATTCAGCCTTTTGGCTTTTTTCTCATTGCTCTCCTGCACGCATGTCTCTATTTCATTCAAGACTCTATGTATGACCTCTGGGATCTGTTGCCCGGGGTTGATGTTTCCCCAACAAATTGTTTTACGAATGCCCTGCTCAAACCCGTTCTCAGTCCCATTCTCTATATATGGTGAAGATTCTCCCCCCACCCTCAGTATCAGAATGAGGAGATCACGATCACTTTTGATCCTACCAACTACCTCAAAATCGTCAACACGTGACCAATGTTCCACCTCCAGTATAAAATAGTCGATCATTGAACGGGATCTGGAATTTATAAAAGTATGCTTAACCAGGTATTGGAAGAAAATCTCCCATTTACTGCCCTAAATTCCAGCTCACCCAAGGTGTCAACAACATTCCTGCCCCTACGATCAGAGGTGGTCTCTAAGAAATTAGAAGGACCGAAACCAAAAACAATGTCCGATTCTGTCATGTTATCTATGGTCCACCTATGAGTGCCCAATTTCAGATTGAAATCGCCGCCTATCAGAAAATTGATGTTACTTAGAGGATCAACCAAGTCCCTCACCACCTGCAACACCTTCTTTCACTGCGTTATAGAAATTCCCAATGCGAAACCATGTACCATTGTCTAGCACAACATCTATAATCGATAACATGGGAGATCGATAGTACACTTGCACCTGTTTGCACTTCAATGCACTTGATACATAGATTGCCAATCCACCACATTTCCTACCCCTTGAACTTGACGATGCCCCCACAATACATACTTCAAAATTGTCCAGATGAATTCTAACTGAAGACCATGGCTCCTGGAATAGCACAATGGCCCTCATTACGACCCTGGCGGAATTCGGAAAACGATGGCGGAAATGCAATACCGCCATCGAATAGCGCTCGGTGCGACTATGACCCGTCACCGCAAAGTACGATGCCATTAGCGACACCGTAGTGAACGCCAACGCTAACTGCACCAAGCACGCGCGCGCGCGCCATGCCAAACCGTAAACACCACCATGGCGCAAGGGTACGCCAATTCCGACCCTAGCAGACATGTACCTAACGCCATCAAGCATGGCGGAATGCACCATTCCGCCATGGTGAGAAGTACGGCATCGCGAATCAACCGTAAACGGCCCCACTGAGTGCCCGTACACCGCTCCCTGCCCACAAAGTACAACTCCCCGTAGGTGCAATGAAGTCACAATGCAACCATTGAAATGTACAAGTCACCCATGCATGCCAACGAACAAAAGAAACACAGCAGGGGCCAATGGGAGCTGCAGGGCACAGATGGCACGAATACAGAAGCCATCCCAATGGACATGACCACAGTCCCCCACCAAGAAACGCACGCAAGCACAGGCACCTGTGACCAGCAATATTCCGAAAATCACATCATTCCACCAGTCCACCTGGCTGACCGGCATCTGTTACACAAAACCCAATCCCCCGCCCCTGAGCATGACAACAATCAAACTGTCATATTGGCAGCCCCCATCCCTGACCTCACGGGCTTCGTAGGCAAACGCGCCCAGTACAGTACCACGCAACTAAACTCCGAAGCTGGAACCCAGTGCAGATCTCCTCACAATACATCGCCCCCCAAATAGGCATATGCCACATCACTTGCAAAGAAGAACGCTACACGGGCCAAATCAGAATAGAAATTTAATGCACATCAAAATCACCAAGCCCACACAGCCATCAGGCCATGAACTCCAAAACACATTTCACCATTGTGGGCTGCATCCGCAAGAAATGACCAGCCACTACTTGTGTGACGCCCTGTTCCCTCATGGTACACAGAGCCACATTCACGTACGAAAAGGCAACATGGAAGCGCACAGAACCGCAGGGCCGTCCCAATGGGGAGGCACTAGTCCAGCTGAAAGGCCGAAATGTTGCTCCGAGCCACTAGTACTGCGTAAGGGCATGTGGCCCATTGGCGATCGTCCCATAAGATCGTAATGCTGCTCCACTGATTAACACGAAGCAGCAGGTGTCGGGAGTAAAACCCATCTGCAGGAGTGGCATACAGATGGCAGTGGCAAAAGGGGAGGAGATACCTGTCAACCAAAAGAAAAGAAAAAGAACAGAATGGCCATCAGTACTACATTCCAACAACTCACTTCAATGATCACACTAAATCCACAGCCATATGCATGCTAGCCCACTCCAAAGGATCATCACCACCCCAAAACCACTTGCGACTCATAACTATCTATATCGAGGTGTAAACACCATCACAAACGAGTGTACCTGTGCATGCGTCTGTCAAAAAAGAATCCATCTGATGGGATTGTTAACGTGCATGGACACAAGTGTCTGAAGGCGCGTCGAGACAGGGAGGGCTCAACAAGGCCAGATAGACGATGGTCCCACTATGGCAGCCCTGCATCACATAGCGCAGGGGAGGCGGACAGATTCCAAGAAGCCCTGTACATGGCAAACTCTGTATCAAATCATCTGCCCATGCATCCATTCATCATTCCCTCATCCCGTAATGAAAACGCCTGAATATTTACTCACATAACATTAGAAATATCCATTGAGTCTGTGCGTTATGCAGCCTGCAAAATCCACTGTGCCCCAGCCCGTAATTCCAGTGTAGTGAAGTAACATGTATTTGGGAACGTCCGGCCTCATCGCCCACGTCGCTATTGCGCATCCCAAACCATTCATATCAATCATTGCATTCTCGCCATGGCCCCTGTCTCAAGGACATTGTACAATAGAACGTTATATTTGCAGTCAGACCTGTGGGCATCTCCTCGCCGCTAGCTGGAAACCGAAAGCGCCGCCCTTCGAATTCCTCATTTGCAACATCACGTCGAAGAGGCATCTGTGGCCGTTTGAAAACACTAATTAATCCATCGAGTGCGGCTGTGTGTGAAAATGGCAACTGCCTTCACCCACGAATGGGACGCCCCGCCCGTCGTTGCAACTCGGTACAGTGATGCATGAGGGCCCACAGTTACTCGAGTACTACGTTCCACTGACCCTTCACAACTCTGTTCGCGACTGCACAGATAGTATGTGAAACAATGGGACCACAGCAGAATGAACATATCAACCAATGTTACACGGCCATCGGGTACAAATACATGATTGCAATAGCAAGATGCCATTCCACGAATTGCAGCGTTGTGCGCGGGACGTGCTCGGCCAAAGGGGAGAGCAGTTTGCACAGGTGGAATGAATCACCACAGGTGGAGGCCATTCAGCCTGAAAACACATAAATTGCACAGCCAGTCTCCTCCCACAACCACACCGAAATGCTACCGGCAGGACTCGCGATGTTGGCCCTGGGGGACCTGATAGCACTGCAAGTACTCCAACTCCAAGAAGAAGACGAACACCAACTACAACCGGCCGCACGGAGGAGACGCAGGAGGAGGAGGAGGCCAAGGCAGGGCCAGCAAGGGCCGCCAGCACAGCCACTACCACCACGCAGGCAGCCCGCAATCCCACGTCTCCGAGCACATCCGTTCAACCTCACTGATGAGCAGATCCACACCCTCTACCGTCTGGACCGGGACACCATAGCCGCCATTGTGGACATGACACAGGCTGACCTTGTCAGCATGATAGACAGCCCAACCGCCATCCCACCCCTACTGAAGGTGGTGTCTGTACTCCACTTCCTGGCCACAGGCACCTACCAGCACACAGTCAGACAGTTGCATGGCATTTCTCAGCCACTGTTCTCACGGACACTATTGCAAGTGCTCGATGCCCTCCTGCAGCACGCAGACGACTACATCTCTCTACCACGCTCGGAGCAGGAAATTACCAACACAAAAGTTGGATTCCATGCACTTGCCGGCATACCGGGTTGCATTGGTGCCATCGACTGCACCCATGTGGAATTGGTCGTCCCACATGCCATGGAGGCCCAGTACCGCAACCGAAAACAATTTCATTCTCTGAATGTACAAATGGTACATTACACATTGTTGTGCTCGATTCCCTGGATCAACCCATGATTCTATGGTGTTGAGGAACTCTACAATACCACGCTACATGGAGCGACACGCAGGGAACAGATCCTGGCTACTCGGTGAGTCTCATTACATGCATGATAATGTGGGGTATGTGATTCGGCAATGACCTGGCAGGAAGGGGGGGGGGTGCGTACGTAGCAATGGCATTCCACATCATACGTTTCTCGTCCACATACAGGTGATGCTGGATATCCACTGAAGAGATGGCTCCTCACACCAGTCCGGAACCCACGGGACCAGCATGAGGAGGACTACAACCATGCCCACTCACGTACCCGTGTAGTCATAGAACAGGCATTCGGCCTACTGAAGGGTCGTTTCCGCTGCCTCAGCAGGTCTGGCGGGGCACTCCTGTACCGCCATGAGAAGGTTGCAAAGATGGTCATGGCATGTGTCATGCTCCACAACATGTGCGTGCGTAGAAATGTGCCCATGCCCCCTGACGCAGAACTGCAAGCACCTGATGATGGTCATGATGAGGGTGGGGATGTGGCAGCACCTCAAGGAGTCTGCGAGGCACCGGAGGGCCGTGACATTCGTCAGCATCTCATTGATGTATGCTTCTAGCACTCACGCCTGGTGGCTGATACATGGACACGGGACTCGTGGCACTGTGTGTGTCTGGGACATGCACAATATGGACTGTACGCCTATGATGGCCTAGTACACAAAGATCAATGTCCACACATCTCATTGGTTGATCGTGCACTTTTTATGGCATATGTGATATCATGTTGTACACCCTATCGACCCGCCACCCAAGTGAGCCCAACACAACCCCTCCACCCTCCTACCTCCCCCCCGAACACCAGTGTCCAAAGATGCTCATTGTCAGTGGGCAGTCGCTATTGCAAGCCCCCTCTGCGGGTATCAGGGGCACCCCTGCCTGTGGAGCGCAGGTTCCTCCCAGATCTACGTTGGGGGCTGCCCTGGACGGAACTTGCAACGGATGATGTCTCTGCCTGCTCACGTCCATGCATGTCCCTAAGGGTTTGCGAGAGCTCAGTGAGCACACGGCGCACTGCGGCAAGTTCGGCACATACGTCCTTGGCCGTCGCATGCAGTTCCCCCCTCAGGCTCTCGGTGCTTCTCTCCATTTGTGCCCTTAGTGTCTCTGTACCTCTCTCCATTTCTGCCCTAAGTGTCTCAGTTGATGTTTCTATGTCTGCCTTAGTGCCCCCACATTCATCGGCATGGTCCTTGAGGAGCGTGGCCAGTTGCTGCTGTTGCACGATTAACTGGTCGAGGGACTGTTGCCTCTGCTGGGCCATGGCCATTTGCGGGGGTGTCACAGAGGGGCTGTTGTCCTCATGTTGCCCGGCCACAGGGCTTGTGGGGGATGGCCAGTCGTCGTCTTGTGGGTGCCCCTGCGTGGTATCCTCATGTTGTACGGGATGGGACAGACAGGGGGATTGGGACAGGTCATGGATGGATCTGACTTCGACATCCCCGTCTTCTGTGTCGGAGCATGCTGCCATCAATGGGGTGTCACCTATGGTGCTGCTGCCACCGGAGGCAGTGCCTTCTGTGGCATCCGTTGGGGGGACCTGTGGTGGTGGTGTTGTGGGCATGCTGGCTGCTGGGGTGCCTGTTGATGTTCCCTCCTCTGTGCTGCCACCTGATTTGTGCTGCTGCCGTGTCTTGATGCGTGCAGCTGAGGTGGAGGGTCTTTGGCCGTCGGTCTTGGCCCTCTTTGCAGGTGTGCTGGTAGGGGTGTCCTGGAGCTCGTCGTTTGGATCGGACCCTGTGGTGGAGTAAAGGAGGGCGAGGGTTATTGATGGGTCTGTGGGAATTGGAATGGCATTGTATCACATGCATTGGGGTGGTACCTGAGGGTGATTTGGGTCGGGGCCTTGGAGGTGCTCTCATTTGTGTGTGGAGTGAGGGTGCAGTTGTTTGGCAGCCTGCAGTTAGGGTGTGCCTGCTGCACGTGTAGTGCGTGTTTTAGGGGTTTTTAATTATTTATGTATTTATTGTGGGTTTTAACGTGCGCTATCGGAGTTTCTGTTGCACTATGTGGACGCATGGTACTTCACATGGATGGACTTTGTGGATTTGGCATTGTTTTATTTGGGCCACCTACCTGAATCTTCGGATGTCTGCACTCCTTTCTCCATCCCTCCGACTCCCTCTATGCTCTCCATTCCGATGGTGGAGGCACAGATTTCTTCCCAGGGGGTCAACTTGATGGGTGATTCAGGACCTCCCCCGGTGGCTGTGGCAATGTTGCGGTTGGCAGAGATTATGCTGCGGACGCGTATCCGCAGGTCGTCCCATCGCTTACGGCATTGCTGTGGGGTGCGGGGTGCGGTCCCCACCGCACTTACCCGCTGTGCCACCAGAGCCCATATGGCCTTCTTGTTTGCAAGTGCCGTCCTGGTCATTTGCGTGCAGAAGACGACGGCAGCATTCTCCTGGAGGGTCTCTGTTAGCACGGTGAGTTCCTCACGGGAGAAGTGGACCTGCCGCTTGCGGTCGCACGCTTTCTTCGCTACTTTTCCCATTTTTCTTGGTTTCGCTAGGGTGGATGACGGGTTGGGGTGTGTCTCAGGGTAGTGATTTTAGTGGTTGTGTGGTTTTAGTGGTTTTATAGGGGTACGGCGGGATGTTTCCCGTTCCGGGCCCATGTTTTAACTTCCGTTTCCTTATATTTCCGGTCACCGTACTTTCCGGTAGGCGCTCACTGCGGTGTCCGCTAAGATGGGTGGCGGTATTGCACCTAGGGCGCCGTACGGCGGCGGTGTGGGCCATTTTGGGTTCATTTCCGCCATCGCGGACTTTGCACTTCCGCCATGCCGTGGTGCTCGTGCCCGATGGGTCGGAATGGGCCGCACTTTGCTCCTTCGTGCAATGGCGGAAACGCTATTTACGCTGTGGCGGTCCGGTCAGTCACTTTCCGCCAGGGTCGTAATGAGGGCCAATGTCTTCCTGTTTCAGAAAATCAATACATTCTCCATCTTTGATCTACTCCCAAGCCCGGCAATATTCCATGAAACAATTCTGAGGCATGAACATTTGTTATTTATATTGGGGCTTTAACGGGGGGCATGTGGGATGCATCTGTAGACCGTGTCCTTTGCCCTGGTCGTTAGAATGGAAGGAACGGATCTGGTCAATACATCTTCCAGGGCAGCTTGATTCAAATCCATCATTGTTATCAAACTCAGAGGACCGTTACAGCCAAAGTCATTTAACTGCATAGATCATTCTACCTGCGTGTTCAGTGTGGTCTCATACAATGGTACACGCCAGGTATTGTGTAAATGACAGGTTTTATGTTGCGTATCCTGATACCCTTCTATACCTCTTTATGCCATTTCATCTGTGCAGTTGCACACTGCTGTTCTCAAATATGGTTTGGTCATCCCAAACCTTACATTGCCTTGTGACAGAAAAGATCTTAAAGGATGAGTCAGAGATCCCCAAAATGTCTGACACAGCCTTAATAATCTTTTATAGCAGTTCTTATTCTCATGATTGCAACCCTTGAAACAGCAGATAACGTTCCCATCCCTCCATCCTGCTCGAGGTTCTGTCAGTGCGGACTCTGTCAAAATCCTTCTGTCCCATTGCTTAAAGATGTCAAAAGCGGCTGCCGTTATATGATCGTTAAATCCGCAATTATTAAGGATTTCCAGCGTACTCTGATACATTTCAATAGAACTTTTGTGAATGGCCGATGAGCAGGGGGCGGTTAATCTTGCTGTGTTTGACGATGACTCTCAAAGCCGGACCTTATGAGGGTTTTTTGTCAAAGTCATACCTTTACCTAAGGGTAAAGGTAGATTGGAAATATTAGAACATGGGTTCATCCCAGGAGAGAGGGGGGTATCCGTTGTGGCCAACAGTGGGCCATACAATTGTGCACTATCTTGGATACTGTTTGTTTGAGTTCCAACGTCAAGCCTCGTAGACTGTGCCCCTAGAAATGGTATTTGCTTCTCGTAATTGAGGCTTCCATAGCTGTTCTGTGTTGTAGGTCCAGTTTGAGGGATGGTGCTCTGATCAACCAGTCATCTAAAACGGAGTAGACATGGATCCCCAATTTCCTGTGGTGCACCATGCCTGGGGCAAGGCATTTTGTAAACACCCTTGGGGTGGACTTGAGGCCAAAGGGTAGGACCTTGAATTGAAAGCGGCTGCATGCCACTACGAGGGGAGGGAAGTACCAATGATGGTGGTTGACGACATGGAAACAGGGGTCATCCATGTCCAGGGATGAAAGAACGTCTCCGTTGGCCGACCGGCTGAGAATTTCTTGTAGTGTGCCCTTATTAAGCCACTGAGAATGGGGGATTTTGTTCAGGTATTGAAGGTCGAGGATGGGTCTCCACCCACCTGACTTTTCCCACCCCAGGAAATAACTCGGATTCCCCTTGGAGTGAGGGGCTCTCGCTATAGTTCCTTTGAACAGGAGCAATAGCACTAAAAGCTGGAGCGCATGAAAGTGTTTTTCCAGTTTGCTGGCACGGGTGGGGGTGTTGTAGGCGGCCTTTGAACACATTTGAGAGCCCTGGCCCACTAATCTAAGCACCATTTTCCCTGTTATTTGTTTCCATTGATGTTGGAGTGAAGACCTGAGTCCTCCCACTGGGATGCTGAAATGGTAGGGTGCCCTGTGCAGGAGCCAGGCCACCTTTGGACTGGCCTTTGGGTTGAGAAGAGCTGTGACGGTTTTGAGCAGCTCTGTAAGGTTGTGATCGAGCCTTTTGCTGCTAGCCTGAGACGTACGATGTCCCTCTGTATGACTGGGAGCGGTACGAGGAACGGTAGTCTCCTCCAGACCTGGAGACGCATCGCTGATTCAATTGAAAGAGCTGAAAGGGCTTCAATTGCTAATAGTGCCCAGTGACTGGGCTCGATCTGTGTCTGTTTTAATGTCTTGCACAGTATCATCCACAGGTTAACCAAAAAGGTCTTCCACTTCCAGATTTCGATGACTTATATGTGTGGCATTTAATCAACCTTGGCATTGCAGGACTGCACCTTTGTCTATCTGTCAGAACTTGTTGCCAGCAATATCAACTGCTACTCAGAGGGTATGGTTAAAAATGGCTTGTACCCGCCCCCCTCCCCCACCCCGAAGCAGCGTAAAAGTATCTGGTTTCTTGTCATCAGGGAGAAAGGCCAGGATGGGACGGATCGTGAACCGCAGATCCTGGTCATGTCTGCCTTTGGTGGAAGGATTATGCCAACCTTACTAGCAGAGCGCCTTTCACAGACTCAAACCATCAAGTTAATGTGACAACAGATACATCAATGGAGAGCTGGGGGTCCACACCACCAATCCTTACTACAGAGACCTCTGGTCAACAGAAGGAAGGTCTCTCCACATCAACATTCCAGAGCTCAGGGCAGTGGTATGGGCCTTCAGGTCTATCCTGTCAGATCTGCAATGGAAAGTGGTAGAGGGATGCACACGGACAACACAATCATGTTTTTCATCCGAAAAGCAAGGTGGCACCAGATCTCCGATCCTGTCCTTTCATAACGCATATCTGTGGGTATGGGTTTTTACCCCAGAAATGATTCTGTCCACTTTTCTCCTTCCGGGCATTCACAAATCTGTGTCTGATTCCCTCAGCAGGGAACTCCGCTCCTGCCACGAATGAGAGCTCCGCCAGAGGCAAGTGAAAGTTCTGTTCCAAGCATGGGGGAAGCCAGAAGCAGACCTCTTTGCCATAAAGGTCAACTCCAAATGCAACTCCTTTGCCAGCAGGTGCCCCTAACTAGCCAGCCTGCAAGACACCTTCACGTTTTCGTGGAACGGGAAGTTCCTATACGCTTTTCTGCCATCTCCACTCATACCAAGAGTCCACCATAAAGCCAACCATCAGCCGTGCAGACTGACCCTTGTGGCGCCTATGTGGCTGAGGCAATTGTGGTTCTCAGAGCTTCTAGCCCTCTCGTCTGCCCCACCCATCAATCTTCCACTGGTGTGCAACCTGCTTTCCAGGAGCAATGGCGAGGTCCTCCTCCACAACCCATAATCGTTCAAACCACAGCCTGGCTCCTCCATTCCCCAAATGTGACCGCATGGACATGCCCCAAGACAATGGAGATGTCCTTGTCAGGGCACAAGTTCCATCCGATATCTCAAGTAACAACAAATAATGGAAGCGGTTCATCACTTGTTGTTCATGTGATGGGGTGGATGCCATTAACTTCTGCCCGCAATAGATCATGCCATACTTGCTCTACTTGGCTAGCGGTGGACTTGCTCACTCTTCCTTCAATGTTCACTTGGCTGCCATTTCCCGCTTCACATGCACATCAGTAGCACCTTTGCTGTGGTCGCACAGGCTTGTGCAAGTCTTTTTCCCCTATACAGAAACCTGCCCCTTCTTTGGAATTGAACATCGTTCTATTCAGTTGATGTGGTCCCCACTCGAGCCAAAGCATAAGGCCTGTATCATGTTCGTCTCATGTAAAACAGCATTATCATGTCAGAAGACTGGGCGAGATTCAGGTGCCCTCTCCTTGAAAATGGCTTCCCTCGTTTTCCACAAAAACCCGGTTCTCCTTGGGACCAATCCCACATTTATGCCCAAGGAGCTGTCGTCTTTTCACCTCAACAAGCCCTTGGTCCTGCCTGTTTTCTTAAGCTTTCTAGCTGCTGTACACGCTCTCCACTTCCTTGATGCCATGAGGACGCTTATGTACTATATTGATCAGACCAAGGCTTTAGAGAATCCCCACAGTTCTTTGTTGACTTTAGGCCAGCTGATACTGACTGGGGCCTTTCTAAGGCTTCTGTTTCCAGGTGGCCTTCTGCTTGCATCTCCTTCTGCCATCAGCTAACAGGCCACATCCAGGCCGTCTCCAGGCACATCCACGAAGGCAGTCTCATCTAGCGCCACTCTTCTAGTGAGAATGCTGCTCTCAGACATCTGTCCAGGATTGGAGAAGCAATCTTTTGTGACCCGTTCACTTAAGGTAAGCCTTCATCCTCCTTCGGCTTGCATGTTGGTGCATGTCCATGCATTTGTACTGATTTACAAACTATTCGAACATCATGTGGAATTGGGAAAGATCCCAGGCTGGAGAAGGAATCAGTTACTTACCTGTAACTCCTGTTCTCCAGCACTGGTGCTTTTTCTAGCATCACATATGACCCTTCCTCCTGCCCTGTCTTTGGCTCACCTTTGCACTTTGAAGTGCGCTATAGCAATGTGCAGATGGCCTCCACGGATAGAGCTAAGGAAGGCACTGCCTAGCAGCTGGAGGGCGACTGATCTAAAGCACCGCTAAAGAGAACACTGAAGCAAATGCAGTTTCTTCTATGTCTATGAAAGTGCTTTAATGTTACCAAGGGTTCACAGCCTGATGAGGGGGAATATTCAAACATTGCTGGAGAGTAGGAGTTACATGTAAGGAGTGAGTTTCTTATTGTCGTGATAAGTTAGGCAGGAATTACCAAAGCAGCTACAGGGCAGGTATTTTAGGGTGCCTAAGCTTTTCAGGTGACATGTAGAGATACTTTTCTACCCTCTCTCCAGTTTCTTGCATTTCCCAAGAATAAGGCAGAGCTCTTTCACCACCTTTCCCCAGAGAAAGTACTCCTTTTCCTTGCAGGAAATGGGGCAACATGTCTCCTGGGGGGCTTTGTGTTTGAGGACAGTGAAGACATTTATTCTCAAGCAATGGGGTGCCTGGAACCAGCCCAGAGGTGCGGTGCAGGTGGGAATGGGGGGCGTTGGAGCCACACACAAAGTTACAAGCTCCCGCAGGAGTAATCAAGATGGCCGATCCCTGACATCATGCCGCAGGGGATTCTGGTGAGGAGTGAAGCAAGATCTTGCACTTTTCTGGGTGCCCGTGGCCTGGTCAAATCGAGTGTGTTGCATTCAGTTCTCAACTGCTATTGGGGTACAGTATGGAGGCGCTCATACACAGAAGCCTGTAGTGGTTTTCTATTGCCCTCATTCCCATTGCATCTCACCTGCATGTGCGGGCAGGCTGGCCTGCACCAAGAGACTGCATGTGCAGGCAGGCTGTCCTGCTGACCTGCACCAGGAGACTGCATGTGCTGGCAGGCTGTCCTGCTGACCTGCACCAGGAGACTGCATGTGCTGGCAGGCTGTCCTGCTGACCAGCACCAGGAAACTGCATGTGCTGGCAGGAGGCTGACCTGCACCAGGAGACTGCATCTGCTGGCAGGCGGGCCTGCACCAGGAGACTGCATGTGCTGGCAGGGTGGCCTGCTGCACCAGGAGACTGCAAGTGCTGGCAGGAGGCTGACCTGCACCAGGAGACTGCATGTGTTGGCAGGCGGGCCTGCACCAGGAGATTGCATGTGCTGGCAGGGTGGCCTGCTGCACCAGGAGACTGCAAGTGCTGGCAGGAGGCTGACCTGCACCAGGAGACTGCATGTGTTGGCAGGCGGGCCTGCTCCAGAGTACTGCATGTGTTGGCAGGCTGACCTGCATCAGGAGACTGCATGTGCTGTCCTGCTGACCTGCACCAGGAGCCTGCATGTGCTGGCAGGCTGAGCTGCACCAGAAGACTGCATGTGCTGGCAGACTGGCCTGCACCAGGAGACTGCATGTGCTGGCAGGCTGGCCTGCACAAGGAGAATGCATGTGCTGGCATGCTGGCCTGCTGCACCAGGAGACTGCATGTGCTGGCAGGAGGCTGACCTGCACCAGGAGACTGCATGTGCTGGCAGGCGGGCCTGCACCAGGAGACTGCATGTGCTGGCAGGCTGACTTGCACCAGGAGACTGCATGTGCTGGCAGGCTGGCCTGCACCAGGAGACTGCATGTGCTGGCAGGCTGGCCTGCTGCACCAGGAGACTGCATGTGCTGGCAAGCTGTCCTGCTGCGCTAGGAGACTGCATGTGCCGGCAAGCTGACCTGCACCAAGAGATGCCAGGAGACTGCATGTGCTGGCAGGCTGACCTGCACCAGGAGACTGCATGTGCCAATAGGCTGACCTGCACCAGGAGACTGCATGTGCCGGCAGGCTGGCCTCCACCAGGAGATGCTAGGAGACTGCATGTGCCGGTAGGCAGACCTGCACCAGGAGACTGCATGTGCTGGCAGGCTGTCCTGCTGCACCAGGAGACTGCATGTGCTGGCAAGAGGCTGACCTGCACCAGGAGACTGCATGTGTTGGCAGGCTGGCCAGCACCAGGAGACTGCATGTGCTGGCAGGTTGGCCTGCTGCACCAGGAGACTGCATGTGCTGGCAGGAGGCCGACCTGCACCAGGAGACTGCATGTGCTGGCAGGCGGGCCTGCACCAGGAGACTGCATGTGCTGGCAGGCTGACCTGCACCAGGAGACTGCATGTGCTGGCAGGAGTACCTGCACCAGGAGACTGCATGTGCTGGCAGGCTGTCCTGCTGCTCCAGGAGAATGCATGTGCTGCAAGGAGGCTGACCTACACCAGGAGACTGCATGTGCTGGCAGGCTGGCCAGCACCAGGAGACTGCATGTGCCGGTAGGCTGACCTGCACCAGGAGACTGCATGTGCCGGCAGGCTGGCCTGCACCAGGAGACTGCACGGTGCTGGCGGGCTGTCCTGCTGCACCAGGAGACTGCATGTGCTGGCAGGAGGCTGACCTGCACCAGGAGACTGCATGTGCTGGCAGGCTGACCTTCACCAGGAGACTGCATGTGCTGGCAGGCTGACCTGCACCAGGAGACTGCATGTGCCGGCAAGCTGACCTGCACCAGGAGACTGCATGTGCTGGCAGGATGTCCTGCTGAACCAGGAGACTGCATGTGCTGGCAGGCTGGCCTGCACAAGGAGACTGCATGTGCTGGCAGGCTGGCCTGCACCAGGAGACGCCAGGAGACTGCATGTGCTGGCAGGCTGGCCTGAACCAGGAGACACAAGGAGACTGCATGTGCTGGCAGGCTGGCCTGAACCTGGAGACACCAGGAGACTGCATGTGCTGGCAGGCTGGCCTGAACCAGGAGACACCAGGAGACTGCATGTGCTGGCAGGCTGGCCTGCACCAGGAGACTGAATGTGCTGGGAGGCAGGCCTGCAACAGGAGATTGCATGTGCTGGCACGCTGACCTGCACCAGGAGACTGCATGTGCTGGTAGGCTGACCTGCACCAGGAGACTGCATGTGCTGGCAAGCTGGCCTGCACCAGGAGACTGCATGTGCTGGCAGGCTGTCCTGTTGCACCAGGAGAATGCATGTGCTGCAAGGAGGCTGACCTACACCAGGAGACTGCATGTGCCGGCAGGCTGGCCTGCACCAGAAGATGCCAGGAGACTGCATGTGCTGCAAGGAGGCTGACCTGCACCAGGAGACTGCATGTGCCGGTAGGCTGACCTGCACCAGGAGACTGCATGTGCCAGCAGGCTGGCCTGCACCAGGAGACTGCATGGTGCTGGCAGGCTGTCCTGCTGCACCAGGAGACTGCATGTGCTGGCAGGAGGCGGACCTGCACCAGGAGACTGCATGTGCTGGCAGGCTGACCTTCACCAGGAGACTGCATGTGCTGGCAGGCTGACCTGCACCATGAGACTGCATGTGCCGGCAAGCTGACCTGCACCAGGAGACTGCATGTGCTGGCAGGCTGACCTGTATCAGGAGACTGCATGTGCTGGCAGGCTGACCTGAACCAGGAGACTGCATGTGCTGGCAGGATGTCCTGCTGAACCAGGAGACTGCATGTGCTGGCAGGCTGGCCTGCACAAGGAGACTGCATGTGCTGGCAGGCTGGCCTGCACCAGGAGACGCCAGGAGACTGCATGTGCTGGCAGGTTGGCCTGAACCAGGAGACACCAGGAGACTGCATGTGCTGGCAGGCTGGCCTGAACCAGGCGACACCAGGAGACTGCATGTGCTGGCAGGCTGGCCTGAACCAGGAGACACCAGGAGACTGCATGTGCTGGCAGGCTGGCCTGAACCAGGAGACACCAGGAGACTGCATGTGCTGGCAGGCTAGCCTGCACCAGGAGACTGAATGTGCTGGCAGGCAGGCCTGCAACAGGAGATTGCATGTGCTGGCACGCTGACCTGCACCAGGAGACTGCATGTGCTGGTAGGCTGACCTGCACCAGGAGAATGCATGTGCTGGCAAGCTGGCCTGCACCAGGAGACTGCATGTTCTGGCAGGCTGACCTGCACCAGAAGACTGCATGTGTTGGCAGGCTGACCTGCACCAGGAGACTGCACCAGGAGACTGCATGTGCTGGCAGGCAGGCCTGCACCAGGAGATTGCTTGTGCTGGCAGGCTGACCTGCACCAGGAGACTGCATGTGCTGGCAGGCTGACCTGCACCAGGAGACTGCATGTGCCGGCAGGCTGGCCTGCACCAGGAGACTGCATGGTGCTGGCAGGCTGTCCTGCTGCACCAGGAGACTGCATGTGCTGGCAGGAGGCTGACCTGCACCAGGAGACTGCATGTGCTGGCAGGCTGACCTTCACCAGGAGACTGCATGTGCTGGCAGGCTGACCTGCACCAGGAGACTGCATGTGCCGGCAAGCTGACCTGCACCAGGAGACTGCATGTGCTGGCAGGCTGACCTGTACCAGGAGACTGCATGTGCTGGCAGGCTGACCTGAACCAGGAGACTGCATGTGCTGGCAGGATGTCCTGCTGAACCAGGAGACTGCATGTGCTGGCAGGCTGGCCTGCACAAGGAGACTGCATGTGCTGGCAGGCTGGCCTGCACCAGGAGACGCCAGGAGACTGCATGTGCTGGCAGGTTGGCCTGAACCAGGAGACACCAGGAGACTGCATGTGCTGGCAGGCTGGCCTGAACCAGGCGACACCAGGAGACTGCATGTGCTGGCAGGCTGGCCTGAACCAGGAGACACCAGGAGACTGCATGTGCTGGCAGGCTGGCCTGAACCAGGAGACACCAGGAGACTGAATGTGCTGGCAGGCTAGCCTGCACCAGGAGACTGAATGTGCTGGCAGGCAGGCCTGCAACAGGAGATTGCATGTGCTGGCACGCTGACCTGCACCAGGAGACTGCATGTGCTGGTAGGCGGACCTGCACCAGGAGAATGCATGTGCTGGCAAGCTGGCCTGCACCAGGAGACTGCATGTTCTGGCAGGCTGACCTGCACCAGAAGACTGCATGTGTTGGCAGGCTGACCTGCACCAGGAGACTGCACCAGGAGACTGCATGTGCTGGCAGGCAGGCCTGCACCAGGAGATTGCTTGTGCTGGCAGGCTGACCTGCACCAGGAGACTGCATGTGCTGGCAGGCTGACCTGCACCAGGAGCCTGCATGTGCCGGCAGGCTGACCTGCACCAGGAGCCTGCATGTGCTGGCAGGGTGGCCTGCTGCACTAGGAGACTGCATGTGCTGGCAGGAGGCTGACCTGCACCAGGAGACTGCATGTGCTGGCAGGCGGGCCTGCACCAGGAGACTACATGTGCTGGCAGAATGAACTGCACCAGGAGACCGCATGTGCTGGCAGGCTGGCCTGCACCAGGAGACTGCATGTGCTGGCAGCCTGTCCTGCTGCACCAGGAGACTGCATGTGCTGGCAGGAGGCTGACCTGCACCAGGAGACTGCATGTGCTGGCAGGCGGGCCTGCACCAGGAGACTGCATGTGCTGGCAGGTGGGCCTGCACGAGGAGACTGCATGTGCTGGCAGGCTGGCCTGCACCAGGAGACTGCATGTGCTGGCAGGCTGGCCTGCACCAGGAGACTGCATGTGCTGACAGGCTGTCCTGCTGCACCAGGAGACTGCATGTGCTGGCAGGAGGCTGACTTGCACCAGGAGACTGCATGTGCTGGCAGGCTGACCTGCACCAGGAGACTGCATGTGCTGGCAGGCTCTCCTGCTGAACCAGGAGACTGCATGTGCTGGCAGGCTGACCTGAACCAGGAAAAACCAGGAGACTGCATGTGCTGGCAGGCTGGCCTGAACCAGGAGACACCAGGAGACACCAGGAGACTGCATGTGCTGGCAGGCTGGCCTTCACCAGGAGACTGCATGTGCTGGCAGGCTGGCCTGCATGAGGAGATTGCATGTGCTGGCAGGCTGACCTGCACCAGGAGACTGCATGTGCTGGCAGGCTGGCTTGCACCAGGAGACTGCATGTGCTGGCAGGCTGACCTGCACCAGGAGACTGCATGTGCTGGCAGGCTAACCTGCACCAGGAGAATGCATGTGCTGGCAGGCTGGCCTGCACCAGGAGATTACATGTGCTGGCAGGCTGACCTGCACCAGGAGACTGCATGTGCTGGCAGGCTGACCTGCACCAGGAGACTGCATGTGCCGGTAGGCTGACCTGCACCAGGAGACTGCATGTGCCGGCAGGCTGGCCTGCACCAGGAGACTGCATGTGCTGGCAGACTGGCCTGCACCAGGAGACTGCATGTGCCGGCAGGCTGGCCTGCACCAGGAGATTGCATGTGCTGGCATGCTGGCCTGCTGCACCAGGAGACTGCATGTGCTGGCAGGAGGCTGACCTGCACCAGGAGACTGCATGTGCTGGCAGGCGGGCCTGCACCAGGAGACTGCATGTGCTGCAAGGCTGACTTGCACCAGGAGACTGCATGTGCTGGCAGGCTGGCCTGCACCAGGAGACTGCATGTGCTGGCAGGCTGGCCTGCTGCACCAGGAGACTGCATGTGCTGGCAAGCTGTCCTGCTGCGCTAGGAGACTGCATGTGCCGGCAAGCTGACCTGCACCAAGAGATGCCAGGAGACTGCATGTGCTGGCAGGCTGACCTGCACCAGGAGACTGCATGTGCCAATAGGCTGACCTGCACCAGGAGACTGCATGTGCCGGCAGGCTGGCCTCCACCAGGAGATGCTAGGAGACTGCATGTGCCGGTAGGCAGACCTGCACCAGGATACTGCATGTGCTGGCAGGCTGTCCTGCTGCACCAGGAGACTGCATGTGCTGGCAGGAGGCTGACCTGCAACAGGAGACTGCATGTGTTGGCAGTCTGGCCAGCACCAGGAGACTGCATGTGGTGGCAGGTTGGCCTGCTGCACCAGGAGACTGCATGTGCTGGCAGGAGGCCGACCTGCACCAGGAGACTGCATGTGCTGGCAGGCGGGCCTGCACCAGGAGACTGCATGTGCTGGCAGGCTGACCTGCACCAGGAGACTGCATGTGCTGGCAGGAGTACCTGCACCAGGAGACTGCATGTGCTGGCAGGCTGTCCTGCTGCTCCAGGAGAATGCATGTGCTGCAAGGAGGCTGACCTACACCAGGAGACTGCATGTGCTGGCAGGCTGGCCAGCACCAGGAGACTGCATGTGCCGGTAGGCTGACCTGCACCAGGAGACTGCATGTGCCGGCAGGCTGGCCTGCACCAGGAGACTGCACGGTGCTGGCAGGCTGTCCTGCTGCACCAGGAGACTGCATGTGCTGGCAGGCTGACCTTCACCAGGAGACTGCATGTGCTGGCAGGCTGACCTGCACCAGGAGACTGCATGTGCCGGCAAGCTGACCTGCACCAGGAGACTGCATGTGCTGGCAGGATGTCCTGCTGAACCAGGAGACTGCATGTGCTGGCAGGCTGGCCTGCACAAGGAGACTGCATGTGCTGGCAGGCTGGCCTGCACCAGGAGACGCCAGGAGACTGCATGTGCTGGCAGGCTGGCCTGAACCAGGAGACACCAGGAGACTGCATGTGCTGGCAGGCTGGCCTGAACCAGGAGACACCAGGAGACTGCATGTGCTGGCAGGCTGGCCTGCACCAGGAGACTGAATGTGCTGGGAGGCAGGCCTTCAACAGGAGATTGCATGTGCTGGCACGCTGACCTGCACCAGGAGACTGCATGTGCTGGTAGGCTGACCTGCACCAGGAGACTGCATGTGCTGGCAAGCTGGCCTGCACCAGGAGACTGCATGTGCTGGCAGGCTGTCCTGTTGCACCAGGAGAATGCATGTGCTGCAAGGAGGCTGACCTACACCAGGAGACTGCATGTGCCGGCAGGCTGGCCTGCACCAGAAGATGCCAGGAGACTGCATGTGCTGCAAGGAGGCTGACCTGCACCAGGAGACTGCATGTGCCGGTAGGCTGACCTGCACCAGGAGACTGCATGTGCCGGCAGGCTGGCCTGCACCAGGAGACTGCATGGTGCTGGCAGGCTGTCCTGCTGCACCAGGAGACTGCATGTGCTGGCAGGAGGCTGACCTGCACCAGGAGACTGCATGTGCTGGCAGGCTGACCTTCACCAGGAGACTGCATGTGCTGGCAGGCTGACCTGCACCAGGAGACCGCATGTGCCGGCAAGCTGACCTGCACCAGGAGACTGCATGTGCTGGCAGGCTGACCTGTACCAGGAGACTGCATGTGCTGGCAGGCTGACCTGAACCAGGAGACTGCATGTGCTGGCAGGATGTCCTGCTGAACCAGGAGACTGCATGTGCTGGCAGGTTGGCCTGCTGCACCAGGTGACTGCATGTGCTGGCAGGAGGCCGACCTGCACCAGGAGACTGCATGTGCTGGCAGGCGGGCCTGCACCAGGAGACTGCATGTGCTGGCAGGCTGACCTGCACCAGGAGACTGCATGTGCTGGCAGGAGTACCTGCACCAGGAGACTGCATGTGCTGGCAGGCTGTCCTGCTGCTCCACGAGAATGCATGTGCTGCAAGGAGCCTGGCGACACCAGGAGACTGCATGTGCTGGCAGGCTGGCCTGAACCAGGAGACACCAGGAGACTGCATGTGCTGGCAGGCTGGCCTGAACCAGGAGACACCAGGAGACTGCATGTGCTGGCAGACTAGCCTGCATCAGGAGACTGAATGTGCCTGCAGGCAGGCCTGCAACAGGAGATTGCATGTGCTGGCACGCTGACCTGCACCAGGAGACTGCATGTGCTGGTAGGCTGACCTGCACCAGGAGAATGCATGTGCTGGCAAGCTGGCCTGCACCAGGAGACTGCATGTTCTGGCAGGCTGACCTGCACCAGAAGACTGCATGTGTTGGCAGGCTGACCTGCACCAGGAGACTGCACCAGGAGACTGCATGTGCTGGCAGGCAGGCCTGCACCAGGAGATTGCTTGTGCTGGCAGGCTGACCTGCACCAGGAGACTGCATGTGCTGGCAGGCTGACCTGCACCAGGAGCCTGCATGTGCCGGCAGGCTGACCTGCACCAGGAGCCTGCATGTGCTGGCAGGGTGGCCTGCTGCACTAGGAGACTGCATGTGCTGGCAGGAGGCTGACCTGCACCAGGAGACTGCATGTGCTGGCAGGCGGGCCTGCACCAGGAGACTACATGTGCTGGCAGAATGACCTGCACCAGGAGACCGCATGTCCTGGCAGGCTGGCCTGCACCAGGAGACTGCATGTGCTGGGAGCCTGTCCTGCTGCACCAGGAGACTGCATGTGCTGGCAGGAGGCTGACCTGCACCAGGAGACTGCATGTGCTGGCAGGCGGGCCTGCACCAGGAGACTGCATGTGCTGGCAGGTGGGCCTGCACGAGGAGACTGTATGTGCTGGCAGGCTGGCCTGCACCAGGAGACTGCATGTGCTGGCAGGCTGGCCTGCACCAGGAGACTGCATGTGCTGACAGGCTGTCCTGCTGCACCAGGAGACTGCATGTGCTGGCAGGAGGCTGACTTGCACCAGGAGACTGCATGTGCTGGCAGGCTGACCTGCACCAGGAGACTGCATGTGCTGGCAGGCTCTCCTGCTGAACCAGGAGACTGCATGTGCTGGCAGGCTGACCTGAACCAGGAAAAACCAGGAGACTGCATGTGCTGGCAGGCTGGCCTGAACCAGGAGACACCAGGAGACACCAGGAGACTGCATGTGCTGGCAGGCTGGCCTGCACCAGGAGACTGCATGTGCTGGCAGGCTGGCCTGCATGAGGAGATTGCATGTGCTGGCAGGCTGACCTGCACCAGGAGACTGCATGTGCTGGCAGGCTGGCCTGCACCAGGAGACTGCATGTGCTGGCAGGCTGACCTGCACCAGGAGACTGCATGTGCTGGCAGGCTAACCTGCACCAGGAGAATGCATGTGCTGGCAGGCTGGCCTGCACCAGGAGATTACATGTGCTGGCAGGCTGACCTGCACCAGGAGACTGCATGTGCTGGCAGGCTGACCTGCACCAGGAGACTGCATGTGCCGGTAGGCTGACCTGCACCAGGAGACTGCATGTGCCGGCAGGCTGGCCTGCACCAGGAGACTGCATGTGCTGGCAGACTGGCCTGCACCAGGAGACTGCATGTGCTGGCAGGCTGGCCTGCACCAGGAGATTGCATGTGCTGGCACGCTGGCCTGCTGCACCAGGAGACTGCATGTGCTGGCAGGAGGCTGACCTGCACCAGGAGACTGCATGTGCTGGCAGGCGGGCCTGCACCAGGAGACTGCATGTGCTGGCAGGCTGACTTGCACCAGGAGACTGCATGTGCTGGCAGGCTGGCCTGCACCAGGAGACTGCATGTGCTGGCAGGCTGGCCTGCTGCACCAGGAGACTGCATGTGCTGGCAAGCTGTCCTGCTGCGCTAGGAGACTGCATGTGCCGGCAAGCTGACCTGCACCAAGAGATGCCAGGAGACTGCATGTGCTGGCAGGCTGACCTGCACCAGGAGACTGCATGTGCCAATAGGCTGACCTGCACCAGGAGACTGCATGTGCCGGCAGGCTGGCCTCCACCAGGAGATGCTAGGAGACTGCATGTGCCGGTAGGCAGACCTGCACCAGGAGACTGCATGTGCTGGCAGGCTGTCCTGCTGCACCAGGAGACTGCATGTGCTGGCAGGAGGCTGACCTGCACCAGGAGACTGCATGTGTTGGCAGGCTGGCCAGCACCAGGAGACTGCATGTGCTGGCAGGTTGGCCTGCTGCACCAGGTGACTGCATGTGCTGGCAGGAGGCCGACCTGCACCAGGAGACTGCATGTGCTGGCAGGCGGGCCTGCACCAGGAGACTGCATGTGCTGGCAGGCTGACCTGCACCAGGAGACTGCATGTGCTGGCAGGAGTACCTGCACCAGGAGACTGCATGTGCTGGCAGGCTGTCCTGCTGCTCCAGGAGAATGCATGTGCTGCAAGGAGGCTGACCTACACCAGGAGACTGCATGTGCTGGCAGGCTGGCCAGCACCAGGAGACTGCATGTGCCGGTAGGCTGACCTGCACCAGGAGACTGCATGTGCCGGCAGGCTGGCCTGCACCAGGAGACTGCACGGTGCTGGCAGGCTGTCCTGCTGCACCAGGAGACTGCATGTGCTGGCAGGAGGCTGACCTGCACCAGGAGACTGCATGTGCTGGCAGGCTGACCTTCACCAGGAGACTGCATGTGCTGGCAGGCTGACCTGCACCAGGAGACTGCATGTGCCGGCAAGCTGACCTGCACCAGAAGACTGCATGTGCTGGCAGGATGTCCTGCTGAACCAGGAGACTGCATGTGCTGGCAGGCTGGCCTGCACAAGGAGACTGCATGTGCTGGCAGGCTGGCCTGTACCAGGAGACGCCAGGAGACTGCATGTGCTGGCAGGCTGGCCTGAACCAGGAGACACCAGGAGACTGCATGTGCTGGCAGGCTGGCCTGAACCAGGAGACACCAGGAGACTGCATGTGCTGGCAGGCTGGCCTGAACCAGGAGACACCAGGAGACTGCATGTGCTGGCAGGCTGGCCTGCACCAGGATACTGCATGTGCTGGCAGGCTGTCCTGCTGCACCAGGAGAGTGCATGTGCTGGCAGGAGGCTGACCTGCACCAGGAGACTGCATGTGCTGGCAGGCTGACCTGCACCAGGAAACTGCATGTGCTGGCAGGCTGACCTGTACCAGGAGACTGCCTGTGCCGGCAGGCTGACCTGCACCAGGAGACTGCCTGTGCCGGCAGGCTGACCTGCATCAGGAGACTGCATGTGCTGGCAGGCTGACCTGCACGAGTAGATGGAATGTGCTGGCAGGCTGGCCTGCACCAGGAGACTGCATGTGCTGCCAGGCTGACCTGCACCAGGAGACTGCATGTGCTAGCAGGCTGGCCTGCACCAGGAGACACCAGGAGACACCAGGAGACTGCATGTGCTGGCAGGCTGGCCTGCACCAGGAGACTGCATGTGCTGGCAGGCTGGCCTGCATGAGGAGATTGCATGTGCTGGCAGGCTGACCTGCACCAGGAGACTGCATGTGCTGGCAGGCTGGCCTGCACCAGGAGACTGCATGTGCTGGCAGGCTGACCTGCACCAGGAGACTGCATGTGCTGGCAGGCTAACCTGCACCAGGCGAATGCATGTGCTGGCAGGCTGGCCTGCACCAGGAGATTACATGTGCTGGCAGGCTGACCTGCACCAGGAGACTGCATGTGCTGGCAGGCTGACCTGCACCAGGAGACTGCATGTGCCGGTAGGCTGACCTGCACCAGGAGACTGCATGTGCCGGCAGGCTGGCCTGCACCAGGAGACTGCATGTGCTGGCAGACTGGCCTGCACCAGGAGACTGCATGTGCTGGCAGGCTGGCCTGCACCAGGAGATTGCATGTGCTGGCATGCTGGCCTGCTGCACCAGGAGACTGCATGTGCTGGCAGGAGGCTGACCTGCACCAGGAGACTGCATGTGCTGGCAGGCGGGCCTGCACCAGGAGACTGCATGTGCTGGCAGGCTGACTTGCACCAGGAGACTGCATGTGCTGGCAGGCTGGCCTGCACCAGGAGACTGCATGTGCTGGCAGGCTGGCCTGCTGCACCAGGAGACTGCATGTGCTGGCAAGCTGTCCTGCTGCGCTAGGAGACTGCATGTGCCGGCAAGCTGACCTGCACCAAGAGATGCCAGGAGACTGCATGTGCTGGCAGGCTGACCTGCACCAGGAGACTGCATGTGCCAATAGGCTGACCTGCACCAGGAGACTGCATGTGCCGGCAGGCTGGCCTCCACCAGGAGATGCTAGGAGACTGCATGTGCCGGTAGGCAGACCTGCACCAGGAGACTGCATGTGCTGGCAGGCTGTCCTGCTGCACCAGGAGACTGCATGTGCTGGCAGGAGGCTGACCTGCACCAGGAGACTGCATGTGTTGGCAGGCTGGCCAGCACCAGGAGACTGCATGTGCTGGCAGGTTGGCCTGCTGCACCAGGTGACTGCATGTGCTGGCAGGAGGCCGACCTGCACCAGGAGACTGCATGTGCTGGCAGGCGGGCCTGCACCAGGAGACTGCATGTGCTGGCAGGCTGACCTGCACCAGGAGACTGCATGTGCTGGCAGGAGTACCTGCACCAGGAGACTGCATGTGCTGGCAGGCTGTCCTGCTGCTCCAGGAGAATGCATGTGCTGCAAGGAGCCTGACCTACACCAGGAGACTGCATGTGCTGGCAGGCTGGCCAGCACCAGGAGACTGCATGTGCCGGTAGGCTGACCTGCACCAGGAGACTGCATGTGCCGGCAGGCTGGCCTGCACCAGGAGACTGCACGGTGCTGGCAGGCTGTCCTGCTGCACCAGGAGACTGCATGTGCTGGCAGGAGGCTGACCTGCACCAGGAGACTGCATGTGCTGGCAGGCTGACCTTCACCAGGAGACTGCATGTGCTGGCAGGCTGACCTGCACCAGGAGACTGCATGTGCCGGCAAGCTGACCTGCACCAGGAGACTGCATGTGCTGGCAGGATGTCCTGCTGAACCAGGAGACTGCATGTGCTGGCAGGCTGGCCTGCACAAGGAGACTGCATGTGCTGGCAGGCTGGCCTGCACCAGGAGACGCCAGGAGACTGCATGTGCTGGCAGGCTGGCCTGAACCAGGAGACACCAGGAGACTGCATGTGCTGGCAGGCTGGCCTGAACCAGGAGACACCAGGAGACTGCATGTGCTGGCAGGCTGGCCTGAACCAGGAGACACCAGGAGACTGCATGTGCTGGCAGGCTGGCCTGCACCAGGAGACTGAATGTGCTGGGAGGCAGGCCTGCAACAGGAGATTGCATGTGCTGGCACGCTGACCTGCACCAGGAGACTGCATGTGCTGGTAGGCTGACCTGCACCAGGAGACTGCATGTGCTGGCAAGCTGGCCTGCACCAGGAGACTGCATGTGCTGGCAGGCTGTCCTGTTGCACCAGGAGAATGCATGTGCTGCAAGGAGGCTGACCTACACCAGGAGACTGCATGTGCCGGCAGGCTGGCCTGCACCAGAAGATGCCAGGATACTGCATGTGCTGCAAGGAGGCTGACCTGCACCAGGAGACTGCATGTGCCGGTAGGCTGACCTGCACCAGGAGACTGCATGTGCCGGCAGGCTGGCCTGCACCAGGAGACTGCATGGTGCTGGCAGGCTGTCCTGCTGCACCAGGAGACTGCATGTGCTGGCAGGAGGCTGACCTGCACCAGGAGACTGCATGTGCTGGCAGGCTGACCTTCACCAGGAGACTGCATGTGCTGGCAGGCTGACCTGCACCAGGAGACTGCATGTGCCGGCAAGCTGACCTGCACCAGGAGACTGCATGTGCTGGCAGGCTGACCTGTACCAGGAGACTGCATGTGCTGGCAGGCTGACCTGAACCAGGAGACTGCATGTGCTGGCAGGATGTCCTGCTGAACCAGGAGACTGCATGTGCTGGCAGGCTGGCCTGCACAAGGAGACTGCATGTGCTGGCAGGCTGGCCTGCACCAGGAGACGCCAGGAGACTGCATGTGCTGGCAGGTTGGCCTGAACCAGGAGACACCAGGAGACTGCATGTGCTGGCAGGCTGGCCTGAACCAGGCGACACCAGGAGACTGCATGTGCTGGCAGGCTGGCCTGAACCAGGAGACACCAGGAGACTGCATGTGCTGGCAGGCTGGCCTGAACCAGGAGACACCAGGAGACTGCATGTGCTGGCAGGCTAGCCTGCACCAGGAGACTGAATGTGCTGGCAGGCAGGCCTGCAACAGGAGATTGCATGTGCTGGCACGCTGACCTGCACCAGGAGACTGCATGTGCTGGTAGGCTGACCTGCACCAGGAGAATGCATGTGCTGGCAAGCTGGCCTGCACCAGGAGACTGCATGTTCTGGCAGGCTGACCTGCACCAGAAGACTGCATGTGTTGGCAGGCTGACCTGCACCAGGAGACTGCACCAGGAGACTGCATGTGCTGGCAGGCAGGCCTGCACCAGGAGATTGCTTGTGCTGGCAGGCTGACCTGCACCAGGAGACTGCATGTGCTGGCAGGCTGACCTGCACCAGGAGCCTGCATGTGCCGGCAGGCTGACCTGCACCAGGAGCCTGCATGTGCTGGCAGGGTGGCCTGCTGCACTAGGAGACTGCATGTGCTGGCAGGAGGCTGACCTGCACCAGGAGACTGCATGTGCTGGCAGGCGGGCCTGCACCAGGAGACTACATGTGCTGGCAGAATGACCTGCACCAGGAGACCGCATGTGCTGGCAGGCTGGCCTGCACCAGGAGACTGCATGTGCTGGCAGCCTGTCCTGCTGCACCAGGAGACTGCATGTGCTGGCAGGAGGCTGACCTGCACCAGGAGACTGCATGTGCTGGCAGGCGGGCCTGCAGCAGGAGACTGCATGTGCTGGCAGGTGGGCCTGCACGAGGAGACTGCATGTGCTGGCAGGCTGGCCTGCACCAGGAGACTGCATGTGCTGGCAGGCTGGCCTGCACCAGGAGACTGCATGTGCTGACAGGCTGTCCTGCTGCACCAGGAGACTGCATGTGCTGGCAGGAGGCTGACTTGCACCAGGAGACTGCATGTGCTGGCAGGCTGACCTGCACCAGGAGACTGCATGTGCTGGCAGGCTCTCCTGCTGAACCAGGAGACTGCATGTGCTGGCAGGCTGACCTGAACTAGGAAAAACCAGGAGACTGCATGTGCTGGCAGGCTGGCCTGAACCAGGAGACACCAGGAGACACCAGGAGACTGCATGTGCTGGCAGGCTGGCCTGCACCAGGAGACTGCATGTGCTGGCAGGCTGGCCTGCATGAGGAGATTGCATGTGCTGGCAGGCTGACCTGCACCAGGAGACTGCATGTGCTGGCAGGCTGGCCTGCACCAGGAGACTGCATGTGCTGGCAGGCTGACCTGCACCAGGAGACTGCATGTGCTGGCAGGCTAACCTGCACCAGGAGAATGCATGTGCTGGCAGGCTGGCCTGCACCAGGAGATTACATGTGCTGGCAGGCTGACCTGCACCAGGAGACTGCATGTGCTGGCAGGCTGACCTGCACCAGGAGACTGCATGTGCCGGTAGGCTGACCTGCACCAGGAGACTGCATGTGCCGGCAGGCTGGCCTGCACCAGGAGAATGCATGTGCTGGCAGGAGGCTGACCTGCACCAGGAGACTGCATGTGCTGGCAGGCTGACCTTCACCAGGAGACTGCATGTGCTGGCAGGCTGACCTGCACCAGAAGACTGCATGTGCTGGCAGGAGGCTGACCTGCACCAGGAGACTGCATGTGCTGGCAGGCTGACCTGTACCAGGAGACTGCATGTGCTGGCAAGCTGGCCTGCACCAGGAGACTGCATGTGCTGGCAGGCGGACCTGCACCAGGAGACTGCATGTGCTCTCAGGCGTACCTGCACCAGGAGACTGCATGTGCTGGCAGGCTGTCCTGCTGCACCAGGAGAATGCATGTGCTGCAAGGAGGCTGACCTACACCAGGAGACTGCATGTGCCGGCAGGCTGGCCTGCACCAGGAGATGCCAGGAGACTGCATGTGCTGGCAGGCTGACCTGCACCAGGAGACTGCATGTGCCGGTAGGCTGACCTGCACCAGGAGACTGCATGTGCCGGCAGGCTGGCCTGCACCAGGAGACTGCACGGTGCTGGCAGGCTGTCCTGCTGCACCAGAAGAC
Organism: Ambystoma mexicanum; assembly: GCF_040938575.1. Classification (NCBI taxonomy): domain Eukaryota; kingdom Metazoa; phylum Chordata; class Amphibia; order Caudata; family Ambystomatidae; genus Ambystoma; species Ambystoma mexicanum. The sequence goes on from NC_090924.1 coordinate 1,438,874,625, forward strand.
TGCATGTGCTGGCAGGAGGCTGACCTGCACCAGGAGACTGCATGTGCTGGCAGGCTGTCCTTCACCAGGAGACTGCATGTGCTGGCAGGCTGACCTGCACCAGGAGACTGCATGTGCCGGCAAGCTGACCTGCACCAGGAGACTGCATGTGCTGGCAGGCTGACCTGCACCAGGAGACTGCATGTGCTGGCAGGCTGACCTGTACCAGGAGACTGCATGTGCTGGCAGGCTGGCCTGCACCAGGAGACTGCATGTGCTGGCAGGATGTCCGGCTGAACCAGGAGACTGCATGTGCTGGCAGGCTGGCTTGCACAAGGAGACGCCAGGAGAATGCATGTGCTGGCAGGCTGACCTGCACCAGGAGACTGCATGTGCTGACAGGCTCTCCTGCTGACCCAGGAGATTGCATGTGCTGGCAGGCTGGCCTGAACCAGAAGACACCAGGAGACTGCATGTGCTGGCAGGCTGGCCTGCACCAGGAATCTGAATGTGCTGGCAGGCAGGCCTGCACCAGGAGATTGCATGTGCTGGCACGCTGACCTGCACCAGGAGACTGCATGTGCTTGTAGGCTGACCTGCACCAGGAGACTGCATGTGCTGGCAAGCTGGCCTGCACCAGGAGACTGCATGTTCTGGCAGGCTGACCTGCACCAGAAGACTGCATGTGTTGGCAGGCTGACCTGCACCAGGAGACTGCACCAGGAGACTGCATGTGCTGGCAGGCAGGCCTGCACCAGGAGATTGCATGTGCTGGCAGGCTGACCTGCACCAGGAGACTGCATGTGCTGGCAGGGTGGCCTGCTGCACTAGGAGACTGCATGTGCTGACAGGAGGCTGACCTGCTCCAGGAGACTGCATGTGCTGGCAGGCGGGCCTGCGCCAGGAGACTGCATGTGCTGGCAGGCTGACCTGCACCAGGAGACCACATGTGCTGGCAGGCTGGCCTGCACCAGGAGACTGCCTGTGCTGGCAGGAGGCTGACCTGCACCAGGAGACTGCATGTGCTGGCAGGCAGGCCTGCACCAGGAGACTGCATGTGCTGGTAGGCTGACCTGCACCAGGAGACTGCATGTGCTGGCAGGCTGACCTGCACGAGGAGACTGCATGTGCTGGCAGGCTGGCCTGCACCAGGAGACTGCATGTGCTGGCAGGCTTGCCTGCACCAGGAGACTGCATGTGCTGGCAGGAGGCTGACCTGCACCAGGAGACAGCATGTACTGGCAGGCGGGCCTGCACCAGGAGACTGCATGTGCTGGTAGGCTGACCTGCACCAGGAGACTGCATGTGCCGGCAAGCTGACCTGCACCAGGAGACTGCATGTGCTGGCAGGCTGAACTGCACCAGGAGACTGCATGTGCTGGCAGGCTGACCTGTACCAGGAGACTGCATGTGCTGGCAGGCTGGCCTACACCAGGAGACTGCATGTGCTGGCAGGCTGACCTGCACCAGGAGACTGCATGTGCTGGCAGGATGTCCTGCTGAACCAGGAGACTGCATGTGCTGGCAGGCTGGCTTGCACAAGGAGACGCCAGGAGAATGCATGTGCTGGCAGGCTGACCTGCACCAGGAGACTGCATGTGCTAACAGGCTCTCCTGCTGACCCAGGAGATTGCATGTGCTGGCAGGCTGGCCTGAACCAGGAGACACCAGGAGACTGCATGTGCTGGCAGGCTGGCCTGCACCAGGAATCTGAATGTGCTGGCAGGCAGGCCTGCACCAGGAGATTGCATGTGCTGGCACGCTGACCTGCACCAGGAGACTGCATGTGCTTGTAGGCTGACCTGCACCAGGAGACTGCATGTGCTGGCAAGCTGGCCTGCACCAGGAGACTGCATGTTCTGGCAGGCTGACCTGCACCAGAATACTGCATGTGTTGGCAGGCTGACCTGCACCAGGAGACTGCACCAGGAGACTGCATGTGCTGGCAGGCAGGCCTGCACCAGGAGATTGCATGTGCTGGCAGGCTGACCTGCACCAGGAGACTGCATGTGCTGGCAGGGTGGCCTGCTGCACTAGGAGACTGCATGTGCTGACAGGAGGCTGACCTGCTCCAGGAGACTGCATGTGCTGGCAGGCGGGCCTGCGCCAGGAGACTGCATGTGCTGGCAGGCTGACCTGCACCAGGAGACCACATGTGCTGGCAGGCTGGCCTGCACCAGGAGACTGCCTGTGCTGGCAGGAGGCTGACCTGCACCAGGAGACTGCATGTGCTGGCAGGCGGGCCTGCACCAGGAGACTGCATGTGCTGGTAGGCTGACCTGCACCAGGAGACTGCATGTGCTGGCAGGCTGACCTGCACGAGGAGACTGCATGTGCTGGCAGGCTGGCCTGCACCAGGAGACTGCATGTGCTGGCAGGCTGGCCTGCACCAGGAGACTGCATGTGCTGGCAGGAGGCTGACCTGCACCAGGAGACTGCATGTGCTGGCAGGCGGGCCTGCACCAGGAGACTGCATGTGCTGGTAGGCTGACCTGCACCAGGAGACTGCATGTGCTGGCAGGCTGACCTGCACGAGGAGCCTGCATGTGCTGGCAGGCTGGCCTGCACCAGGAGACTGCATGTGCTGGCAGGCTGGCTTGCACCAGGAGACTGCATGTGCTGACAGGCTATCCTGCTGCATCAAGAGACTGCATGTGCTGGCAGGAGGCTGACTTGCACCAGGAGACTGCTTGTGCTGGCAGGCTGACCTGCACCAGGAGACTGCATGTGCTGGCAGGCTCTCCTGCTGAACCAGGAGACTGCATGTGCTGGCAGGCTGGCCTGAACCAGGAGACTGCATGTGCTGGCAGGCTGGCCTGCACCAGGAGACTGCATGTGCTGGCAGGCTGGCTTGCACCAGGAGATTGCATGTGCTGGCAGGATGACCTGCACCAGGAGACTGCATGTGCTGGCAGGCTGGCCTGCACCAGGAGACTGCATGTGCTGGCAGGCTGACCTGCACCAGGAGACTGCATGTGCTGGCAGGCTAACCTGCACCAGGAGACTGCATGTGCTGGCAGGCTGGCCTGCACCAGGAGATTACATGTGCTGGCAGGCTGACCTGCACCAGGAGACTGCATGTGCTGGCAGGCTGACCTGCACCAGGAGACTGCATGTGCCGGCAGGCTGGCCTGCACCAGGAGATGCCAGGAGACTGCATGTGCTGGTAGGCAGACCTGCACCAGGAGACTGCATGTGCTGGTAGGCTGACCTGCACCAGGAGACTGCATGTGCTGGCAGGCTGGCCTGCACCAGGAGACTGCCTGTGCTGGCAGGAGGCTGACCTGCACCAGGAGACTGCATGTGCTGGCAGGCGGGCCTGCACCAGGAGACTGCATGTGCTGGTAGGCTGACCTGCACCAGGAGACTGCATGTGCTGGCAGGCTGACCTGCACGAGGAGACTGCATGTGCTGGCAGGCTGGCCTGCACCAGGAGACTGCATGTGCTGGCAGGCTGGCCTGCACCAGGAGACTGCATGTGCTGGCAGGAGGCTGACCTGCACCAGGAGACTGCATGTGCTGGCAGGCGGGCCTGCACCAGGAGACTGCATGTGCTGGTAGGCTGACCTGCACCAGGAGACTGCATGTGCTGGCAGGCTGACCTGCACGAGGAGCCTGCATGTGCTTGCAGGCTGGCCTGCACCAGGAGACTGCATGTGCTGGCAGGCTGGCTTGCACCAGGAGACTGCATGTGCTGACAGGCTATCCTGCTGCATCAAGAGACTGCATGTGCTGGCAGGAGGCTGACTTGCACCAGGAGACTGCTTGTGCTGGCAGGCTGACCTGCACCAGGAGACTGCATGTGCTGGCAGGCTCTCCTGCTGAACCAGGAGACTGCATGTGCTGGCAGGCTGGCCTGAACCAGGAGACTGCATGTGCTGGCAGGCTGGCCTGCACCAGGAGACTGCATGTGCTGGCAGGCTGGCTTGCACCAGGAGATTGCATGTGCTGGCAGGATGACCTGCACCAGGAGACTGCATGTGCTGGCAGGCTGGCCTGCACCAGGAGACTGCATGTGCTGGCAGGCTGACCTGCACCAGGAGACTGCATGTGCTGGCAGGCTAACCTGCACCAGGAGACTGCATGTGCTGGCAGGCTGGCCTGCACCAGGAGATTACATGTGCTGGCAGGCTGACCTGCACCAGGAGTCTGCATGTGCTGGCAGGCTGACCTGCACCAGGAGACTGCATGTGCCGGCAGGCTGGCCTGCACCAGGAGATGCCAGGAGACTGCATGTGCTGGTAGGCAGACCTGCACCAGGAGACTGCATGTGCTGGTAGGCTGACCTGCACCAGGAGACTGCATGTGCTGGCAGGCTGCCCTGCTGCACCAGGAGACTGCATGTGCTGGCAGGACGCTGACCTGCACCAGGAGATGCCAGGAGACTGCATGTGCTGGCAGGCTGACCTGCACCAGGAGACGGCATGTGCCGGCAGGATGTCCTGCTGAACCAGGAGACTGCATGTGCCGGGAGGCTGGCCTGCACCAGGATACTGCATGTGCTGGCAGGCTGTCCTGCTGCACCAGGAGAGTGCATGTGCTGGCAGGAGGCTGACCTGCACCAGGAGACTGCATGTGCTGGCAGGCTGACCTGCACCAGGAAACTGCATGTGCTGGCAGGCTGACCTGTACCAGGAGACTGCCTGTGCCGGCAGGCTGACCTGCACCAGGAGACTGCCTGTGCCGGCAGGCTGACCTGCATCAGGAGACTGCATGTGCTGGCAGGCTGACCTGCACGAGGAGATGGAATGTGCTGGCAGGCTGGCCTGCACCAGGAGACTGCATGTGCTGCCAGGCTGACCTGCACCAGGAGACTGCATGTGCTAGCAGGCTGGCCTGCACCATGAGACACCAGGAGACTGCATGTGCTGGCAAGCTGACCTGTACCAGGAGATGGAATGTGCTGGCAGGCTGGCCTGCTGAACCAGGAGACTGCATGTGCTGGCAGGCTGGCCTGCACAAGGAGACTGCATGTGCTGGCAGGCTGGCCTGCACCAGGAGATGCCAGGAGACTGCATGTGCTGGCAGGCTGACCTGCACCAGGAGACTGCATGTGCTGGCAGGCTCTCCTGCTGAACCAGGAGACTGCATGTGCTGTCAGGCTGGCCTGAACCAGGAGACACCAGGAGACTGCATGTGCTGGCAGGCTGGCCTGCACCAGGAGACTGCATGTGCTGGCAGGCAGGTCTGCACCAGGAGATTGCATGTTCTGGCACGCTGACCTGCACAAGGAGACTGCATGTACTGGTAGGCTGACCTGCACCAGGAGACTGCATGTTCTGGCAAGCTGGCCTGCACCAGGAGACTGCATGTGCTGGCAGGCTGACCTGCACCAGAAGACTACATGTGCTGGCAGGCTGACCTGCACCAGGAGACTGCACCAGGAGACTGCATGTGCTGGCAGGCAGGTCTGCACCAGGAGATTGCATGTGCTGGCAGGCTGACCTGCACCAGGAGACTGCATGTGCTGGCAGGCTGACCTGCACCAGGAGACTGCATGCGCTGGCAGGCTGGCCTGCACCAGGAGACTGCATGTGCTGGCAGCCTGTCTTGCTGCACCAGGAGACTGCATGTGCTGGCAGGAGGCTGACCTGCACCAGGAGACTGCATGTGCTTGCAGGCGGGCCTGCACCAGGAAACTGCATGTGCTGGCAGGCTGACCTGCACCAGGAGACTGCATGTGCTGGCAGGCTGACCTGCACCAGGAGACTGCATGTGCTGGCAGGCTGGCCTGCACCAGGAGACTGCATGTGCTGACAGGCTGTCCTGCTGCACATGCAGGAGACTGCATGTGCTGGTAGGAGGCTGGCCTGCAACAGGAGGAAACTGCATGTGCTGGCAGGCTGACCTGCACCAGGAGACTGCATGTGCTGGCAGGCTGACCTGCAACAGGAGACTGCATGTGCTGGCAGGCTGACCTGCACCAGGAGACTGCATGTGCTGGCAGGCTGGTTTGCACCAGGAGATTGCATGTGCTGGCAGGATGACCTGCACCAGGAGACTGCATGTGCTGGCAGGCTGGCCTGCACCAGGAGACTGCATGTGCTGGCAGGCTGACCTGCACCAGGAGACTGCATGTGCTGGCAGGCTAACCTGCACCAGGAGACTGCATGTGCTGGCAGGCTGGCCTGCACCAGGAGATTACATGTGCTGGCAGGCTGACCTGCACCAGGAGACTGCATGTGCTGGCAGGCTGACCTGCACCAGGAGACTGCATGTGCCGGCAGGCTGGCCTGCACCAGGAGATGCCAGGAGACTGCATGTGCTGGTAGGCAGACCTGCACCAGGAGACTGCATGTGCTGGTAGGCTGACCTGCACCAGGAGACTGCATGTGCTGGCAGGCTGCCCTGCTGCACCAGGAGACTGCATGTGCTGGCAGGAGGCTGACCTGCACCAGGAGATGCCAGGAGACTGCATGTGCTGGCAGGCTGACCTGCACCAGGAGACGGCATGTGCCGGCAGGATGTCCTGCTGAACCAGGAGACTGCATGTGCCGGGAGGCTGGCCTGCACCAGGATACTGCATGTGCTGGCAGGCTGTCCTGCTGCACCAGGAGACTGCATGTGCTGGCAGGAGGCTGACCTGCACCAGGAGACTGCATGTGCTGGCAGGCTGACCTGCACCAGGAAACTGCATGTGCTGGCAGGCTGACCTGCACCAGGAGACTGCCTGTGCCGGCAGGCTGACCTGCACCAGGAGACTGCCTGTGCCGGCAGGCTGACCTGCATCAGGAGACTGCATGTGCTGGCAGGCTGACCTGCACCAGGAGATGGAATGTGCTGGCAGGCTGGCCTGCACCAGGAGACTGCATGTGCTGCCAGGCTGACCTGCACCAGGAGACTGCATGTGCTAGCAGGCTGGCCTGCACCATCAGACACCAGGAGACTGCATGTGCTGGCAAGCTGACCTGTACCAGGAGATGGAATGTGCTGGCAGGCTGGCCTGCTGAACCACGAGACTGCATGTGCTGGCAGGCTGGCCTGCACAAGGAGACTGCATGTGCTGGCAGGCTGGCCTGCACCAGGAGATGCCAGGAGACTGCATGTGCTGGCAGGCTGACCTGCACCAGGAGACTGCATGTGCTGGCAGGCTCTCCTGCTGAACCAGGAGACTGCATGTGCTGTCAGGCTGGCCTGAACCAGGAGACACCAGGAGACTGCATGTGCTGGCAGGCTGGCCTGCACCAGGAGACTGCATGTGCTGGCAGGCTGACCTGCACCAGACGACTGCATGTGCTGGCAGGCTGACCTGCACCAGGAGACTGCACCAGGAGACTGCATGTGCTGGCAGGCAGGTCTGCACCAGGAGATTGCATGTGCTGGCAGGCTGACCTGCACTAGGAGACTGCATGTGCTGGCAGGCTGACCTGCACCAGGAGACTGCATGCGCTGGCAGGCTGGCCTGCACCAGGAGACTGCATCTGCTGGCAGCCTGTCTTGCTGCACCAGGAGACTGCATGTGCTGGCAGGCTGACCTGCACCAGGAGACTGCATGTGCTGGCAGGCTGGCCTGCACCAGGAGACTGCATGTGCTGACAGGCTGTCCTGCTGCACATGCAGGAGACTGCATGTGCTGGTAGGAGGCTGGCCTGCAACAGGAGGAAACTGCATGTGCTGGCAGGCTGACCTGCACCAGGAGACTGCATGTGCTGGCAGGCTGACCTGCAACAGGAGACTGCATGTGCTGGCAGGCTGACCTGCACCAGGAGACTGCATGTGCTGGCAGGCTGGTTTGCACCAGGAGATTGCATGTGCTGGCAGGATGACCTGCACCAGGAGACTGCATGTGCTGGCAGGCTGGCCTGCACCAGGAGACTGCATGTGCTGGCAGGCTGACCTGCACCAGGAGACTGCATGTGCTGGCAGGCTAACCTGCACCAGGAGACTGCATGTGCTGGCAGGCTGGCCTGCACCAGGAGATTACATGTGCTGGCAGGCTGACCTGCACCAGGAGACTGCATGTGCTGGCAGGCTGACCTGCACCAGGAGACTGCATGTGCCGGCAGGCTGGCCTGCACCAGGAGATGCCAGGAGACTGCATGTGCTGGTAGGCAGACCTGCACCAGGAGACTGCATGTGCTGGTAGGCTGACCTGCACCAGGAGACTGCATGTGCTGGCAGGCTGCCCTGCTGCACCAGGAGACTGCATGTGCTGGCAGGAGGCTGACCTGCACCAGGAGATGCCAGGAGACTGCATGTGCTGGCAGGCTGACCTGCACCAGGAGACGGCATGTGCCGGCAGGATGTCCTGCTGAACCAGGAGACTGCATGTGCCGGGAGGCTGGCCTGCACCAGGATACTGCATGTGCTGGCAGGCTGTCCTGCTGCACCAGGAGACTGCATGTGCTGGCAGGAGGCTGACCTGCACCAGGAGACTGCATGTGCTGGCAGGCTGACCTGCACCAGGAAACTGCATGTGCTGGCAGGCTGACCTGCACCAGGAGACTGCCTGTGCCGGCAGGCTGACCTGCACCAGGAGACTGCCTGTGCCGGCAGGCTGACCTGCATCAGGAGACTGCATGTGCTGGCAGGCTGACCTGCACCAGGAGATGGAATGTGCTGGCAGGCTGGCCTGCACCAGGAGACTGCATGTGCTGCCAGGCTGACCTGCACCAGGAGACTGCATGTGCTAGCAGGCTGGCCTGCACCATGAGACACCAGGAGACTGCATGTGCTGGCAAGCTGACCTGTACCAGGAGATGGAATGTGCTGGCAGGCTGGCCTGCTGAACCACGAGACTGCATGTGCTGGCAGGCTGGCCTGCACAAGGAGACTGCATGTGCTGGCAGGCTGGCCTGCACCAGGAGATGCCAGGAGACTGCATGTGCTGGCAGGCTGACCTGCACCAGGAGACTGCATGTGCTGGCAGGCTCTCCTGCTGAACCAGGAGACTGCATGTGCTGTCAGGCTGGCCTGAACCAGGAGACACCAGGAGACTGCATGTGCTGGCAGGCTGGCCTGCACCAGGAGACTGCATGTGCTGGCAGGCAGGTCTGCACCAGGAGATTGCATGTTCTGGCACGCTGACCTGCACAAGGAGACTGCATGTACTGGTAGGCTGACCTGCACCAGGAGACTGCATGTTCTGGCAAGCTGGCCTGCACCAGGAGACTGCATGTGCTGGCAGGCTGACCTGCACCAGACGACTGCATGTGCTGGCAGGCTGACCTGCACCAGGAGACTGCACCAGGAGACTGCATGTGCTGGCAGGCAGGTCTGCACCAGGAGATTGCATGTGCTGGCAGGCTGACCTGCACTAGGAGACTGCATGTGCTGGCAGGCTGACCTGCACCAGGAGACTGCATGCGCTGGCAGGCTGGCCTGCACCAGGAGACTGCATCTGCTGGCAGCCTGTCTTGCTGCACCAGGAGACTGCATGTGCTGGCAGGAGGCTGACCTGCACCAGGAGACTGCATGTGCTTGCAGGCGGGCCTGCACCAGGAAACTGCATGTGCTGGCAGGCTGACCTGCACCAGGAGACTGCATGTGCTGGCAGGCTGACCTGCACCAGGAGACTGCATGTGCTGGCAGGCTGGCCTGCACCAGGAGACTGCATGTGCTGGCAGGCTGACCTGCACCAGGAGACTGCATGTGCTGGCAGGCTAACCTGCACCAGGAGACTGCATGTGCTGGCAGGCTGGCCTGCACCAGGAGATTACATGTGCTAGCAGGCTGACCTGCACCAGGAGACTGCATGTGCTGGCAGGCTGACCTGCACCAGGAGACTGCATGTGCCGGCAGGCTGGCCTGCACCAGGAGATGCCAGGAGACTGCATGTGCTGGTAGGCAGACCTGCACCAGGAGACTGCATGTGCTGGTAGGCTGACCTGCACCAGGAGACTGCATGTGCTGGCAGGCTGCCCTGCTGCACCAGGAGACTGCATGTGCTGGCAGGAGGCTGACCTGCACCAGGAGATGCCAGGAGACTGCATGTGCTGGCAGGCTGACCTGCACCAGGAGACGGCATGTGCCGGCAGGATGTCCTGCTGAACCAGGAGACTGCATGTGCCGGGAGGCTGGCCTGCACCAGGATACTGCATGTGCTGGCAGGCTGACCTGCACCAGGAGACTGCATGTGCTGGCAGGCTGACCTGCACCAGGAGACTGCATGTGCTGGCAGGCTAACCTGCACCAGGAGAATGCATGTGCTGGCAGGCTGGCCTGCACCAGGAGATTACATGTGCTGGCAGGCTGACCTGCACCAGGAGACTGCATGTGCTGGCAGGCTGACCTGCACCAGGAGACTGCATGTGCCGGTAGGCTGACCTGCACCAGGAGACTGCATGTGCCGGCAGGCTGGCCTGCACCAGGAGAATGCATGTGCTGGCAGGAGGCTGACCTGCACCAGGAGACTGCATGTGCTGGCAGGCTGACCTTCACCAGGAGACTGCATGTGCTGGCAGGCTGACCTGCACCAGAAGACTGCATGTGCTGGCAGGAGGCTGACCTGCACCAGGAGACTGCATGTGCTGGCAGGCTGACCTGTACCAGGAGACTGCATGTGCTGGCAAGCTGGCCTGCACCAGGAGACTGCATGTGCTGGCAGGCGGACCTGCACCAGGAGACTGCATGTGCTCTCAGGCGTACCTGCACCAGGAGACTGCATGTGCTGGCAGGCTGTCCTGCTGCACCAGGAGAATGCATGTGCTGCAAGGAGGCTGACCTACACCAGGAGACTGCATGTGCCGGCAGGCTGGCCTGCACCAGGAGATGCCAGGAGACTGCATGTGCTGGCAGGCTGACCTGCACCAGGAGACTGCATGTGCCGGTAGGCTGACCTGCACCAGGAGACTGCATGTGCCGGCAGGCTGGCCTGCACCAGGAGACTGCACGGTGCTGGCAGGCTGTCCTGCTGCACCAGAAGACTGCATGTGCTGGCAGGAGGCTGACCTGCACCAGGAGACTGCATGTGCTGGCAGGCTGTCCTTCACCAGGAGACTGCATGTGCTGGCAGGCTGACCTGCACCAGGAGACTGCATGTGCCGGCAAGCTGACCTGCACCAGGAGACTGCATGTGCTGGCAGGCTGACCTGCACCAGGAGACTGCATGTGCTGGCAGGCTGACCTGTACCAGGAGACTGCATGTGCTGGCAGGCTGGCCTGCACCAGGAGACTGCATGTGCTGGCAGGATGTCCTGCTGAACCAGGAGACTGCATGTGCTGGCAGGCTGGCTTGCACAAGGAGACGCCAGGAGAATGCATGTGCTGGCAGGCTGACCTGCACCAGGAGACTGCATGTGCTGACAGGCTCTCCTGCTGACCCAGGAGATTGCATGTGCTGGCAGGCTGGCCTGAACCAGAAGACACCAGGAGACTGCATGTGCTGGCAGGCTGGCCTGCACCAGGAATCTGAATGTGCTGGCAGGCAGGCCTGCACCAGGAGATTGCATGTGCTGGCACGCTGACCTGCACCAGGAGACTGCATGTGCTTGTAGGCTGACCTGCACCAGGAGACTGCATGTGCTGGCAAGCTGGCCTGCACCAGGAGACTGCATGTTCTGGCAGGCTGACCTGCACCAGAAGACTGCATGTGTTGGCAGGCTGACCTGCACCAGGAGACTGCACCAGGAGACTGCATGTGCTGGCAGGCAGGCCTGCACCAGGAGATTGCATGTGCTGGCAGGCTGACCTGCACCAGGAGACTGCATGTGCTGGCAGGGTGGCCTGCTGCACTAGGAGACTGCATGTGCTGACAGGAGGCTGACCTGCTCCAGGAGACTGCATGTGCTGGCAGGCGGGCCTGCGCCAGGAGACTGCATGTGCTGGCAGGCTGACCTGCACCAGGAGACCACATGTGCTGGCAGGCTGGCCTGCACCAGGAGACTGCCTGTGCTGGCAGGAGGCTGACCTGCACCAGGAGACTGCATGTGCTGGCAGGCAGGCCTGCACCAGGAGACTGCATGTGCTGGTAGGCTGACCTGCACCAGGAGACTGCATGTGCTGGCAGGCTGACCTGCACGAGGAGACTGCATGTGCTGGCAGGCTGGCCTGCACCAGGAGACTGCATGTGCTGGCAGGCTTGCCTGCACCAGGAGACTGCATGTGCTGGCAGGAGGCTGACCTGCACCAGGAGACAGCATGTACTGGCAGGCGGGCCTGCACCAGGAGACTGCATGTGCTGGTAGGCTGACCTGCACCAGGAGACTGCATGTGCCGGCAAGCTGACCTGCACCAGGAGACTGCATGTGCTGGCAGGCTGAACTGCACCAGGAGACTGCATGTGCTGGCAGGCTGACCTGTACCAGGAGACTGCATGTGCTGGCAGGCTGACCTGCACCAGGAGACTGCATGTGCTGGCAGGATGTCCTGCTGAACCAGGAGACTGCATGTGCTGGCAGGCTGGCTTGCACAAGGAGACGCCAGGAGAATGCATGTGCTGGCAGGCTGACCTGCACCAGGAGACTGCATGTGCTAACAGGCTCTCCTGCTGACCCAGGAGATTGCATGTGCTGGCAGGCTGGCCTGAACCAGGAGACACCAGGAGACTGCATGTGCTGGCAGGCTGGCCTGCACCAGGAATCTGAATGTGCTGGCAGGCAGGCCTGCACCAGGAGATTGCATGTGCTGGCACGCTGACCTGCACCAGGAGACTGCATGTGCTTGTAGGCTGACCTGCACCAGGAGACTGCATGTGCTGGCAAGCTGGCCTGCACCAGGAGACTGCATGTTCTGGCAGGCTGACCTGCACCAGAATACTGCATGTGTTGGCAGGCTGACCTGCACCAGGAGACTGCACCAGGAGACTGCATGTGCTGGCAGGCAGGCCTGCACCAGGAGATTGCATGTGCTGGCAGGCTGACCTGCACCAGGAGACTGCATGTGCTGGCAGGGTGGCCTGCTGCACTAGGAGACTGCATGTGCTGACAGGAGGCTGACCTGCTCCAGGAGACTGCATGTGCTGGCAGGCGGGCCTGCGCCAGGAGACTGCATGTGCTGGCAGGCTGACCTGCACCAGGAGACCACATGTGCTGGCAGGCTGGCCTGCACCAGGAGACTGCCTGTGCTGGCAGGAGGCTGACCTGCACCAGGAGACTGCATGTGCTGGCAGGCGGGCCTGCACCAGGAGACTGCATGTGCTGGTAGGCTGACCTGCACCAGGAGACTGCATGTGCTGGCAGGCTGACCTGCACGAGGAGACTGCATGTGCTGGCAGGCTGGCCTGCACCAGGAGACTGCATGTGCTGGCAGGCTGGCCTGCACCAGGAGACTGCATGTGCTGGCAGGAGGCTGACCTGCACCAGGAGACTGCATGTGCTGGCAGGCGGGCCTGCACCAGGAGACTGCATGTGCTGGTAGGCTGACCTGCACCAGGAGACTGCATGTGCTGGCAGGCTGACCTGCACGAGGAGCCTGCATGTGCTGGCAGGCTGGCCTGCACCAGGAGACTGCATGTGCTGGCAGGCTGGCTTGCACCAGGAGACTGCATGTGCTGACAGGCTATCCTGCTGCATCAAGAGACTGCATGTGCTGGCAGGAGGCTGACTTGCACCAGGAGACTGCTTGTGCTGGCAGGCTGACCTGCACCAGGAGACTGCATGTGCTGGCAGGCTCTCCTGCTGAACCAGGAGACTGCATGTGCTGGCAGGCTGGCCTGAACCAGGAGACTGCATGTGCTGGCAGGCTGGCCTGCACCAGGAGACTGCATGTGCTGGCAGACTGGCTTGCACCAGGAGATTGCATGTGCTGGCAGGATGACCTGCACCAGGAGACTGCATGTGCTGGCAGGCTGGCCTGCACCAGGAGACTGCATGTGCTGGCAGGCTGACCTGCACCAGGAGACTGCATGTGCTGGCAGGCTAACCTGCACCAGGAGACTGCATGTGCTGGCAGGCTGGCCTGCACCAGGAGATTACATGTGCTGGCAGGCTGACCTGCACCAGGAGACTGCATGTGCTGGCAGGCTGACCTGCACCAGGAGACTGCATGTGCCGGCAGGCTGGCCTGCACCAGGAGATGCCAGGAGACTGCATGTGCTGGTAGGCAGACCTGCACCAGGAGACTGCATGTGCTGGTAGGCTGACCTGCACCAGGAGACTGCATGTGCTGGCAGGCTGGCCTGCACCAGGAGACTGCCTGTGCTGGCAGGAGGCTGACCTGCACCAGGAGACTGCATGTGCTGGCAGGCGGGCCTGCACCAGGAGACTGCATGTGCTGGTAGGCTGACCTGCACCAGGAGACTGCATGTGCTGGCAGGCTGACCTGCACGAGGAGACTGCATGTGCTGGCAGGCTGGCCTGCACCAGGAGACTGCATGTGCTGGCAGGCTGGCCTGCACCAGGAGACTGCATGTGCTGGCAGGAGGCTGACCTGCACCAGGAGACTGCATGTGCTGGCAGGCGGGCCTGCACCAGGAGACTGCATGTGCTGGTAGGCTGACCTGCACCAGGAGACTGCATGTGCTGGCAGGCTGACCTGCACGAGGAGCCTGCATGTGCTTGCAGGCTGGCCTGCACCAGGAGACTGCATGTGCTGGCAGGCTGGCTTGCACCAGGAGACTGCATGTGCTGACAGGCTATCCTGCTGCATCAAGAGACTGCATGTGCTGGCAGGAGGCTGACTTGCACCAGGAGACTGCTTGTGCTGGCAGGCTGACCTGCACCAGGAGACTGCATGTGCTGGCAGGCTCTCCTGCTGAACCAGGAGACTGCATGTGCTGGCAGGCTGGCCTGAACCAGGAGACTGCATGTGCTGGCAGGCTGGCCTGCACCAGGAGACTGCATGTGCTGGCAGGCTGGCTTGCACCAGGAGATTGCATGTGCTGGCAGAATGACCTGCACCAGGAGACTGCATGTGCTGGCAGGCTGGCCTGCACCAGGAGACTGCATGTGCTGGCAGGCTGACCTGCACCAGGAGACTGCATGTGCCGGCAGGCTGGCCTGCACCAGGAGATGCCAGGAGACTGCATGTGCTGGTAGGCAGACCTGCACCAGGAGACTGCATGTGCTGGTAGGCTGACCTGCACCAGGAGACTGCATGTGCTGGCAGGCTGCCCTGCTGCACCAGGAGACTGCATGTGCTGGCAGGACGCTGACCTGCACCAGGAGATGCCAGGAGACTGCATGTGCTGGCAGGCTGGCCTGCACCAGGAGATTACATGTGCTGGCAGGCTGACCTGCACCAGGAGACTGCATGTGCTGGCAGGCTGACCTGCACCAGGAGACTGCATGTGCCGGCAGGCTGGCCTGCACCAGGAGATGCCAGGAGACTGCATGTGCTGGTAGGCAGACCTGCACCAGGAGACTGCATGTGCTGGTAGGCTGACCTGCACCAGGAGACTGCATGTGCTGGCAGGCTGCCCTGCTGCACCAGGAGACTGCATGTGCTGGCAGGACGCTGACCTGCACCAGGAGATGCCAGGAGACTGCATGTGCTGGCAGGCTGACCTGCACCAGGAGACGGCATGTGCCGGCAGGATGTCCTGCTGAACCAGGAGACTGCATGTGCCGGGAGGCTGGCCTGCACCAGGATACTGCATGTGCTGGCAGGCTGTCCTGCTGCACCAGGAGAGTGCATGTGCTGGCAGGAGGCTGACCTGCACCAGGAGACTGCATGTGCTGGCAGGCTGACCTGCACCAGGAAACTGCATGTGCTGGCAGGCTGACCTGTACCAGGAGACTGCCTGTGCCGGCAGGCTGACCTGCACCAGGAGACTGCCTGTGCCGGCAGGCTGACCTGCATCAGGAGACTGCATGTGCTGGCAGGCTGACCTGCACGAGGAGATGGAATGTGCTGGCAGGCTGGCCTGCACCAGGAGACTGCATGTGCTGCCAGGCTGACCTGCACCAGGAGACTGCATGTGCTAGCAGGCTGGCCTGCACCATGAGACACCAGGAGACTGCATGTGCTGGCAAGCTGACCTGTACCAGGAGATGGAATGTGCTGGCAGGCTGGCCTGCTGAACCAGGAGACTGCATGTGCTGGCAGGCTGGCCTGCACAAGGAGACTGCATGTGCTGGCAGGCTGGCCTGCACCAGGAGATGCCAGGAGACTGCATGTGCTGGCAGGCTGACCTGCACCAGGAGACTGCATGTGCTGGCAGGCTCTCCTGCTGAACCAGGAGACTGCATGTGCTGTCAGGCTGGCCTGAACCAGGAGACACCAGGAGACTGCATGTGCTGGCAGGCTGGCCTGCACCAGGAGACTGCATGTGCTGGCAGGCAGGTCTGCACCAGGAGATTGCATGTTCTGGCACGCTGACCTGCACAAGGAGACTGCATGTACTGGTAGGCTGACCTGCACCAGGAGACTGCATGTTCTGGCAAGCTGGCCTGCACCAGGAGACTGCATGTGCTGGCAGGCTGACCTGCACCAGAAGACTGCATGTGCTGGCAGCCTGTCTTGCTGCACCAGGAGACTGCATGTGCTGGCAGGAGGCTGACCTGCACCAGGAGACTGCATGCGCTGGCAGGCTGGCCTGCACCAGGAGACTGCATGTGCTGGCAGCCTGTCTTGCTGCACCAGGAGACTGCATGTGCTGGCAGGAGGCTGACCTGCACCAGGAGACTGCATGTGCTTGCAGGCGGGCCTGCACCAGGAAACTGCATGTGCTGGCAGGCTGACCTGCACCAGGAGACTGCATGTGCTGGCAGGCTGACCTGCACCAGGAGACTGCATGTGCTGGCAGGCTGGCCTGCACCAGGAGACTGCATGTGCTGACAGGCTGTCCTGCTGCACATGCAGGAGACTGCATGTGCTGGTAGGAGGCTGGCCTGCAACAGGAGGAAACTGCATGTGCTGGCAGGCTGACCTGCACCAGGAGACTGCATGTGCTGGCAGGCTGACCTGCAACAGGAGACTGCATGTGCTGGCAGGCTGACCTGCACCAGGAGACTGCATGTGCTGGCAGGCTGGTTTGCACCAGGAGATTGCATGTGCTGGCAGGATGACCTGCACCAGGAGACTGCATGTGCTGGCAGGCTGGCCTGCACCAGGAGACTGCATGTGCTGGCAGGCTGACCTGCACCAGGAGACTGCATGTGCTGGCAGGCTAACCTGCACCAGGAGACTGCATGTGCTGGCAGGCTGGCCTGCACCAGGAGATTACATGTGCTGGCAGGCTGACCTGCACCAGGAGACTGCATGTGCTGGCAGGCTGACCTGCACCAGGAGACTGCATGTGCCGGCAGGCTGGCCTGCACCAGGAGATGCCAGGAGACTGCATGTGCTGGTAGGCAGACCTGCACCAGGAGACTGCATGTGCTGGTAGGCTGACCTGCACCAGGAGACTGCATGTGCTGGCAGGCTGCCCTGCTGCACCAGGAGACTGCATGTGCTGGCAGGAGGCTGACCTGCACCAGGAGATGCCAGGAGACTGCATGTGCTGGCAGGCTGACCTGCACCAGGAGACGGCATGTGCCGGCAGGATGTCCTGCTGAACCAGGAGACTGCATGTGCCGGGAGGCTGGCCTGCACCAGGATACTGCATGTGCTGGCAGGCTGTCCTGCTGCACCAGGAGACTGCATGTGCTGGCAGGAGGCTGACCTGCACCAGGAGACTGCATGTGCTGGCAGGCTGACCTGCACCAGGAAACTGCATGTGCTGGCAGGCTGACCTGCACCAGGAGACTGCCTGTGCCGGCAGGCTGACCTGCACCAGGAGACTGCCTGTGCCGGCAGGCTGACCTGCATCAGGAGACTGCATGTGCTGGCAGGCTGACCTGCACCAGGAGATGGAATGTGCTGGCAGGCTGGCCTGCACCAGGAGACTGCATGTGCTGCCAGGCTGACCTGCACCAGGAGACTGCATGTGCTAGCAGGCTGGCCTGCACCATGAGACACCAGGAGACTGCATGTGCTGGCAAGCTGACCTGTACCAGGAGATGGAATGTGCTGGCAGGCTGGCCTGCTGAACCACGAGACTGCATGTGCTGGCAGGCTGGCCTGCACAAGGAGACTGCATGTGCTGGCAGGCTGGCCTGCACCAGGAGATGCCAGGAGACTGCATGTGCTGGCAGGCTGACCTGCACCAGGAGACTGCATGTGCTGGCAGGCTCTCCTGCTGAACCAGGAGACTGCATGTGCTGTCAGGCTGGCCTGAACCAGGAGACACCAGGAGACTGCATGTGCTGGCAGGCTGGCCTGCACCAGGAGACTGCATGTGCTGGCAGGCAGGTCTGCACCAGGAGATTGCATGTTCTGGCACGCTGACCTGCACAAGGAGACTGCATGTACTGGTAGGCTGACCTGCACCAGGAGACTGCATGTTCTGGCAAGCTGGCCTGCACCAGGAGACTGCATGTGCTGGCAGGCTGACCTGCACCAGACGACTGCATGTGCTGGCAGGCTGACCTGCACCAGGAGACTGCACCAGGAGACTGCATGTGCTGGCAGGCAGGTCTGCACCAGGAGATTGCATGTGCTGGCAGGCTGACCTGCACTAGGAGACTGCATGTGCTGGCAGGCTGACCTGCACCAGGAGACTGCATGCGCTGGCAGGCTGGCCTGCACCAGGAGACTGCATCTGCTGGCAGCCTGTCTTGCTGCACCAGGAGACTGCATGTGCTGGCAGGAGGCTGACCTGCACCAGGAGACTGCATGTGCTTGCAGGCGGGCCTGCACCAGGAAACTGCATGTGCTGGCAGGCTGACCTGCACCAGGAGACTGCATGTGCTGGCAGGCTGACCTGCACCAGGAGACTGCATGTGCTGGCAGGCTGGCCTGCACCAGGAGACTGCATGTGCTGGCAGGCTGACCTGCACCAGGAGACTGCATGTGCTGGCAGGCTAACCTGCACCAGGAGACTGCATGTGCTGGCAGGCTGGCCT
This sequence comes from Ambystoma mexicanum, assembly GCF_040938575.1. NCBI lineage: Eukaryota > Metazoa > Chordata > Amphibia > Caudata > Ambystomatidae > Ambystoma > Ambystoma mexicanum. The sequence continues at coordinate 1,438,893,368 of NC_090924.1, forward strand.
GCACCAGGAGATTACATGTGCTAGCAGGCTGACCTGCACCAGGAGACTGCATGTGCTGGCAGGCTGACCTGCACCAGGAGACTGCATGTGCCGGCAGGCTGGCCTGCACCAGGAGATGCCAGGAGACTGCATGTGCTGGTAGGCAGACCTGCACCAGGAGACTGCATGTGCTGGTAGGCTGACCTGCACCAGGAGACTGCATGTGCTGGCAGGCTGCCCTGCTGCACCAGGAGACTGCATGTGCTGGCAGGAGGCTGACCTGCACCAGGAGATGCCAGGAGACTGCATGTGCTGGCAGGCTGACCTGCACCAGGAGACGGCATGTGCCGGCAGGATGTCCTGCTGAACCAGGAGACTGCATGTGCCGGGAGGCTGGCCTGCACCAGGATACTGCATGTGCTGGCAGGCTGACCTGCACCAGGAGACTGCATGTGCTGGCAGGCTGACCTGCACCAGGAGACTGCATGTGCTGGCAGGCTAACCTGCACCAGGAGAATGCATGTGCTGGCAGGCTGGCCTGCACCAGGAGATTACATGTGCTGGCAGGCTGACCTGCACCAGGAGACTGCATGTGCTGGCAGGCTGACCTGCACCAGGAGACTGCATGTGCCGGTAGGCTGACCTGCACCAGGAGACTGCATGTGCCGGCAGGCTGGCCTGCACCAGGAGAATGCATGTGCTGGCAGGAGGCTGACCTGCACCAGGAGACTGCATGTGCTGGCAGGCTGACCTTCACCAGGAGACTGCATGTGCTGGCAGGCTGACCTGCACCAGAAGACTGCATGTGCTGGCAGGAGGCTGACCTGCACCAGGAGACTGCATGTGCTGGCAGGCTGACCTGTACCAGGAGACTGCATGTGCTGGCAAGCTGGCCTGCACCAGGAGACTGCATGTGCTGGCAGGCGGACCTGCACCAGGAGACTGCATGTGCTCTCAGGCGTACCTGCACCAGGAGACTGCATGTGCTGGCAGGCTGTCCTGCTGCACCAGGAGAATGCATGTGCTGCAAGGAGGCTGACCTACACCAGGAGACTGCATGTGCCGGCAGGCTGGCCTGCACCAGGAGATGCCAGGAGACTGCATGTGCTGGCAGGCTGACCTGCACCAGGAGACTGCATGTGCCGGTAGGCTGACCTGCACCAGGAGACTGCATGTGCCGGCAGGCTGGCCTGCACCAGGAGACTGCACGGTGCTGGCAGGCTGTCCTGCTGCACCAGAAGACTGCATGTGCTGGCAGGAGGCTGACCTGCACCAGGAGACTGCATGTGCTGGCAGGCTGTCCTTCACCAGGAGACTGCATGTGCTGGCAGGCTGACCTGCACCAGGAGACTGCATGTGCCGGCAAGCTGACCTGCACCAGGAGACTGCATGTGCTGGCAGGCTGACCTGCACCAGGAGACTGCATGTGCTGGCAGGCTGACCTGTACCAGGAGACTGCATGTGCTGGCAGGCTGGCCTGCACCAGGAGACTGCATGTGCTGGCAGGATGTCCTGCTGAACCAGGAGACTGCATGTGCTGGCAGGCTGGCTTGCACAAGGAGACGCCAGGAGAATGCATGTGCTGGCAGGCTGACCTGCACCAGGAGACTGCATGTGCTGACAGGCTCTCCTGCTGACCCAGGAGATTGCATGTGCTGGCAGGCTGGCCTGAACCAGAAGACACCAGGAGACTGCATGTGCTGGCAGGCTGGCCTGCACCAGGAATCTGAATGTGCTGGCAGGCAGGCCTGCACCAGGAGATTGCATGTGCTGGCACGCTGACCTGCACCAGGAGACTGCATGTGCTTGTAGGCTGACCTGCACCAGGAGACTGCATGTGCTGGCAAGCTGGCCTGCACCAGGAGACTGCATGTTCTGGCAGGCTGACCTGCACCAGAAGACTGCATGTGTTGGCAGGCTGACCTGCACCAGGAGACTGCACCAGGAGACTGCATGTGCTGGCAGGCAGGCCTGCACCAGGAGATTGCATGTGCTGGCAGGCTGACCTGCACCAGGAGACTGCATGTGCTGGCAGGGTGGCCTGCTGCACTAGGAGACTGCATGTGCTGACAGGAGGCTGACCTGCTCCAGGAGACTGCATGTGCTGGCAGGCGGGCCTGCGCCAGGAGACTGCATGTGCTGGCAGGCTGACCTGCACCAGGAGACCACATGTGCTGGCAGGCTGGCCTGCACCAGGAGACTGCCTGTGCTGGCAGGAGGCTGACCTGCACCAGGAGACTGCATGTGCTGGCAGGCAGGCCTGCACCAGGAGACTGCATGTGCTGGTAGGCTGACCTGCACCAGGAGACTGCATGTGCTGGCAGGCTGACCTGCACGAGGAGACTGCATGTGCTGGCAGGCTGGCCTGCACCAGGAGACTGCATGTGCTGGCAGGCTTGCCTGCACCAGGAGACTGCATGTGCTGGCAGGAGGCTGACCTGCACCAGGAGACAGCATGTACTGGCAGGCGGGCCTGCACCAGGAGACTGCATGTGCTGGTAGGCTGACCTGCACCAGGAGACTGCATGTGCCGGCAAGCTGACCTGCACCAGGAGACTGCATGTGCTGGCAGGCTGAACTGCACCAGGAGACTGCATGTGCTGGCAGGCTGACCTGTACCAGGAGACTGCATGTGCTGGCAGGCTGGCCTACACCAGGAGACTGCATGTGCTGGCAGGCTGACCTGCACCAGGAGACTGCATGTGCTGGCAGGATGTCCTGCTGAACCAGGAGACTGCATGTGCTGGCAGGCTGGCTTGCACAAGGAGACGCCAGGAGAATGCATGTGCTGGCAGGCTGACCTGCACCAGGAGACTGCATGTGCTAACAGGCTCTCCTGCTGACCCAGGAGATTGCATGTGCTGGCAGGCTGGCCTGAACCAGGAGACACCAGGAGACTGCATGTGCTGGCAGGCTGGCCTGCACCAGGAATCTGAATGTGCTGGCAGGCAGGCCTGCACCAGGAGATTGCATGTGCTGGCACGCTGACCTGCACCAGGAGACTGCATGTGCTTGTAGGCTGACCTGCACCAGGAGACTGCATGTGCTGGCAAGCTGGCCTGCACCAGGAGACTGCATGTTCTGGCAGGCTGACCTGCACCAGAATACTGCATGTGTTGGCAGGCTGACCTGCACCAGGAGACTGCACCAGGAGACTGCATGTGCTGGCAGGCAGGCCTGCACCAGGAGATTGCATGTGCTGGCAGGCTGACCTGCACCAGGAGACTGCATGTGCTGGCAGGGTGGCCTGCTGCACTAGGAGACTGCATGTGCTGACAGGAGGCTGACCTGCTCCAGGAGACTGCATGTGCTGGCAGGCGGGCCTGCGCCAGGAGACTGCATGTGCTGGCAGGCTGACCTGCACCAGGAGACCACATGTGCTGGCAGGCTGGCCTGCACCAGGAGACTGCCTGTGCTGGCAGGAGGCTGACCTGCACCAGGAGACTGCATGTGCTGGCAGGCGGGCCTGCACCAGGAGACTGCATGTGCTGGTAGGCTGACCTGCACCAGGAGACTGCATGTGCTGGCAGGCTGACCTGCACGAGGAGACTGCATGTGCTGGCAGGCTGGCCTGCACCAGGAGACTGCATGTGCTGGCAGGCTGGCCTGCACCAGGAGACTGCATGTGCTGGCAGGAGGCTGACCTGCACCAGGAGACTGCATGTGCTGGCAGGCGGGCCTGCACCAGGAGACTGCATGTGCTGGTAGGCTGACCTGCACCAGGAGACTGCATGTGCTGGCAGGCTGACCTGCACGAGGAGCCTGCATGTGCTGGCAGGCTGGCCTGCACCAGGAGACTGCATGTGCTGGCAGGCTGGCTTGCACCAGGAGACTGCATGTGCTGACAGGCTATCCTGCTGCATCAAGAGACTGCATGTGCTGGCAGGAGGCTGACTTGCACCAGGAGACTGCTTGTGCTGGCAGGCTGACCTGCACCAGGAGACTGCATGTGCTGGCAGGCTCTCCTGCTGAACCAGGAGACTGCATGTGCTGGCAGGCTGGCCTGAACCAGGAGACTGCATGTGCTGGCAGGCTGGCCTGCACCAGGAGACTGCATGTGCTGGCAGACTGGCTTGCACCAGGAGATTGCATGTGCTGGCAGGATGACCTGCACCAGGAGACTGCATGTGCTGGCAGGCTGGCCTGCACCAGGAGACTGCATGTGCTGGCAGGCTGACCTGCACCAGGAGACTGCATGTGCTGGCAGGCTAACCTGCACCAGGAGACTGCATGTGCTGGCAGGCTGGCCTGCACCAGGAGATTACATGTGCTGGCAGGCTGACCTGCACCAGGAGACTGCATGTGCTGGCAGGCTGACCTGCACCAGGAGACTGCATGTGCCGGCAGGCTGGCCTGCACCAGGAGATGCCAGGAGACTGCATGTGCTGGTAGGCAGACCTGCACCAGGAGACTGCATGTGCTGGTAGGCTGACCTGCACCAGGAGACTGCATGTGCTGGCAGGCTGGCCTGCACCAGGAGACTGCCTGTGCTGGCAGGAGGCTGACCTGCACCAGGAGACTGCATGTGCTGGCAGGCGGGCCTGCACCAGGAGACTGCATGTGCTGGTAGGCTGACCTGCACCAGGAGACTGCATGTGCTGGCAGGCTGACCTGCACGAGGAGACTGCATGTGCTGGCAGGCTGGCCTGCACCAGGAGACTGCATGTGCTGGCAGGCTGGCCTGCACCAGGAGACTGCATGTGCTGGCAGGAGGCTGACCTGCACCAGGAGACTGCATGTGCTGGCAGGCGGGCCTGCACCAGGAGACTGCATGTGCTGGTAGGCTGACCTGCACCAGGAGACTGCATGTGCTGGCAGGCTGACCTGCACGAGGAGCCTGCATGTGCTTGCAGGCTGGCCTGCACCAGGAGACTGCATGTGCTGGCAGGCTGGCTTGCACCAGGAGACTGCATGTGCTGACAGGCTATCCTGCTGCATCAAGAGACTGCATGTGCTGGCAGGAGGCTGACTTGCACCAGGAGACTGCTTGTGCTGGCAGGCTGACCTGCACCAGGAGACTGCATGTGCTGGCAGGCTCTCCTGCTGAACCAGGAGACTGCATGTGCTGGCAGGCTGGCCTGAACCAGGAGACTGCATGTGCTGGCAGGCTGGCCTGCACCAGGAGACTGCATGTGCTGGCAGGCTGGCTTGCACCAGGAGATTGCATGTGCTGGCAGAATGACCTGCACCAGGAGACTGCATGTGCTGGCAGGCTGGCCTGCACCAGGAGACTGCATGTGCTGGCAGGCTGACCTGCACCAGGAGACTGCATGTGCCGGCAGGCTGGCCTGCACCAGGAGATGCCAGGAGACTGCATGTGCTGGTAGGCAGACCTGCACCAGGAGACTGCATGTGCTGGTAGGCTGACCTGCACCAGGAGACTGCATGTGCTGGCAGGCTGCCCTGCTGCACCAGGAGACTGCATGTGCTGGCAGGACGCTGACCTGCACCAGGAGATGCCAGGAGACTGCATGTGCTGGCAGGCTGGCCTGCACCAGGAGATTACATGTGCTGGCAGGCTGACCTGCACCAGGAGACTGCATGTGCTGGCAGGCTGACCTGCACCAGGAGACTGCATGTGCCGGCAGGCTGGCCTGCACCAGGAGATGCCAGGAGACTGCATGTGCTGGTAGGCAGACCTGCACCAGGAGACTGCATGTGCTGGTAGGCTGACCTGCACCAGGAGACTGCATGTGCTGGCAGGCTGCCCTGCTGCACCAGGAGACTGCATGTGCTGGCAGGACGCTGACCTGCACCAGGAGATGCCAGGAGACTGCATGTGCTGGCAGGCTGACCTGCACCAGGAGACGGCATGTGCCGGCAGGATGTCCTGCTGAACCAGGAGACTGCATGTGCCGGGAGGCTGGCCTGCACCAGGATACTGCATGTGCTGGCAGGCTGTCCTGCTGCACCAGGAGAGTGCATGTGCTGGCAGGAGGCTGACCTGCACCAGGAGACTGCATGTGCTGGCAGGCTGACCTGCACCAGGAAACTGCATGTGCTGGCAGGCTGACCTGTACCAGGAGACTGCCTGTGCCGGCAGGCTGACCTGCACCAGGAGACTGCCTGTGCCGGCAGGCTGACCTGCATCAGGAGACTGCATGTGCTGGCAGGCTGACCTGCACGAGGAGATGGAATGTGCTGGCAGGCTGGCCTGCACCAGGAGACTGCATGTGCTGCCAGGCTGACCTGCACCAGGAGACTGCATGTGCTAGCAGGCTGGCCTGCACCATGAGACACCAGGAGACTGCATGTGCTGGCAAGCTGACCTGTACCAGGAGATGGAATGTGCTGGCAGGCTGGCCTGCTGAACCAGGAGACTGCATGTGCTGGCAGGCTGGCCTGCACAAGGAGACTGCATGTGCTGGCAGGCTGGCCTGCACCAGGAGATGCCAGGAGACTGCATGTGCTGGCAGGCTGACCTGCACCAGGAGACTGCATGTGCTGGCAGGCTCTCCTGCTGAACCAGGAGACTGCATGTGCTGTCAGGCTGGCCTGAACCAGGAGACACCAGGAGACTGCATGTGCTGGCAGGCTGGCCTGCACCAGGAGACTGCATGTGCTGGCAGGCAGGTCTGCACCAGGAGATTGCATGTTCTGGCACGCTGACCTGCACAAGGAGACTGCATGTACTGGTAGGCTGACCTGCACCAGGAGACTGCATGTTCTGGCAAGCTGGCCTGCACCAGGAGACTGCATGTGCTGGCAGGCTGACCTGCACCAGAAGACTGCATGTGCTAGCAGGCTGACCTGCACCAGGAGACTGCACCAGGAGACTGCATGTGCTGGCAGGCAGGTCTGCACCAGGAGATTGCATGTGCTGGCAGGCTGACCTGCACCAGGAGACTGCATGTGCTGGCAGGCTGACCTGCACCAGGAGACTGCATGCGCTGGCAGGCTGGCCTGCACCAGGAGACTGCATGTGCTGGCAGCCTGTCTTGCTGCACCAGGAGACTGCATGTGCTGGCAGGAGGCTGACCTGCACCAGGAGACTGCATGTGCTTGCAGGCGGGCCTGCACCAGGAAACTGCATGTGCTGGCAGGCTGACCTGCACCAGGAGACTGCATGTGCTGGCAGGCTGACCTGCACCAGGAGACTGCATGTGCTGGCAGGCTGGCCTGCACCAGGAGACTGCATGTGCTGACAGGCTGTCCTGCTGCACATGCAGGAGACTGCATGTGCTGGTAGGAGGCTGGCCTGCAACAGGAGGAAACTGCATGTGCTGGCAGGCTGACCTGCACCAGGAGACTGCATGTGCTGGCAGGCTGACCTGCAACAGGAGACTGCATGTGCTGGCAGGCTGACCTGCACCAGGAGACTGCATGTGCTGGCAGGCTGGTTTGCACCAGGAGATTGCATGTGCTGGCAGGATGACCTGCACCAGGAGACTGCATGTGCTGGCAGGCTGGCCTGCACCAGGAGACTGCATGTGCTGGCAGGCTGACCTGCACCAGGAGACTGCATGTGCTGGCAGGCTAACCTGCACCAGGAGACTGCATGTGCTGGCAGGCTGGCCTGCACCAGGAGATTACATGTGCTGGCAGGCTGACCTGCACCAGGAGACTGCATGTGCTGGCAGGCTGACCTGCACCAGGAGACTGCATGTGCCGGCAGGCTGGCCTGCACCAGGAGATGCCAGGAGACTGCATGTGCTGGTAGGCAGACCTGCACCAGGAGACTGCATGTGCTGGTAGGCTGACCTGCACCAGGAGACTGCATGTGCTGGCAGGCTGCCCTGCTGCACCAGGAGACTGCATGTGCTGGCAGGAGGCTGACCTGCACCAGGAGATGCCAGGAGACTGCATGTGCTGGCAGGCTGACCTGCACCAGGAGACGGCATGTGCCGGCAGGATGTCCTGCTGAACCAGGAGACTGCATGTGCCGGGAGGCTGGCCTGCACCAGCATACTGCATGTGCTGGCAGGCTGTCCTGCTGCACCAGGAGACTGCATGTGCTGGCAGGAGGCTGACCTGCACCAGGAGACTGCATGTGCTGGCAGGCTGACCTGCACCAGGAAACTGCATGTGCTGGCAGGCTGACCTGCACCAGGAGACTGCCTGTGCCGGCAGGCTGACCTGCACCAGGAGACTGCCTGTGCCGGCAGGCTGACCTGCATCAGGAGACTGCATGTGCTGGCAGGCTGACCTGCACCAGGAGATGGAATGTGCTGGCAGGCTGGCCTGCACCAGGAGACTGCATGTGCTGCCAGGCTGACCTGCACCAGGAGACTGCATGTGCTAGCAGGCTGGCCTGCACCATGAGACACCAGGAGACTGCATGTGCTGGCAAGCTGACCTGTACCAGGAGATGGAATGTGCTGGCAGGCTGGCCTGCTGAACCACGAGACTGCATGTGCTGGCAGGCTGGCCTGCACAAGGAGACTGCATGTGCTGGCAGGCTGGCCTGCACCAGGAGATGCCAGGAGACTGCATGTGCTGGCAGGCTGACCTGCACCAGGAGACTGCATGTGCTGGCAGGCTCTCCTGCTGAACCAGGAGACTGCATGTGCTGTCAGGCTGGCCTGAACCAGGAGACACCAGGAGACTGCATGTGCTGGCAGGCTGGCCTGCACCAGGAGACTGCATGTGCTGCCAGGCAGGTCTGCACCAGGAGATTGCATGTTCTGGCACGCTGACCTGCACAAGGAGACTGCATGTACTGGTAGGCTGACCTGCACCAGGAGACTGCATGTTCTGGCAAGCTGGCCTGCACCAGGAGACTGCATGTGCTGGCAGGCTGACCTGCACCAGACGACTGCATGTGCTGGCAGGCTGACCTGCACCAGGAGACTGCACCAGGAGACTGCATGTGCTGGCAGGCAGGTCTGCACCAGGAGATTGCATGTGCTGGCAGGCTGACCTGCACCAGGAGACTGCATGTGCTGGCAGGCTGACCTGCACCAGGAGACTGCATGCGCTGGCAGGCTGGCCTGCACCAGGAGACTGCATGTGCTGGCAGCCTGTCTTGCTGCACCAGGAGACTGCATGTGCTGGCAGGAGGCTGACCTGCACCAGGAGACTGCATGTGCTTGCAGGCGGGCCTGCACCAGGAAACTGCATGTGCTGGCAGGCTGACCTGCACCAGGAGACTGCATGTGCTGGCAGGCTGACCTGCACCAGGAGACTGCATGTGCTGGCAGGCTGGCCTGCACCAGGAGACTGCATGTGCTGGCAGGCTGACCTGCACCAGGAGACTGCATGTGCTGGCAGGCTAACCTGCACCAGGAGACTGCATGTGCTGGCAGGCTGGCCTGCACCAGGAGATTACATGTGCTGGCAGGCTGACCTGCACCAGGAGACTGCATGTGCTGGCAGGCTGACCTGCACCAGGAGACTGCATGTGCCGGCAGGCTGGCCTGCACCAGGAGATGCCAGGAGACTGCATGTGCTGGTAGGCAGACCTGCACCAGGAGACTGCATGTGCTGGTAGGCTGACCTGCACCAGGAGACTGCATGTGCTGGCAGGCTGCCCTGCTGCACCAGGAGACTGCATGTGCTGGCAGGAGGCTGACCTGCACCAGGAGATGCCAGGAGACTGCATGTGCTGGCAGGCTGACCTGCACCAGGAGACGGCATGTGCCGGCAGGATGTCCTGCTGAACCAGGAGACTGCATGTGCCGGGAGGCTGGCCTGCACCAGGATACTGCATGTGCTGGCAGGCTGTCCTGCTGCACCAGGAGACTGCATGTGCTGGCAGGAGGCTGACCTGCACCAGGAGACTGCATGTGCTGGCAGGCTGACCTGCACCAGGAAACTGCATGTGCTGGCAGGCTGACCTGCACCAGGAGACTGCCTGTGCCGGCAGGCTGACCTGCACCAGGAGACTGCCTGTGCCGGCAGGCTGACCTGCATCAGGAGACTGCATGTGCTGGCAGGCTGACCTGCACCAGGAGATGGAATGTGCTGGCAGGCTGGCCTGCACCAGGAGACTGCATGTGCTGCCAGGCTGACCTGCACCAGGAGACTGCATGTGCTAGCAGGCTGGCCTGCACCATGAGACACCAGGAGACTGCATGTGCTGGCAAGCTGACCTGTACCAGGAGATGGAATGTGCTGGCAGGCTGGCCTGCTGAACCACGAGACTGCATGTGCTGGCAGGCTGGCCTGCACAAGGAGACTGCATGTGCTGGCAGGCTGGCCTGCACCAGGAGATGCCAGGAGACTGCATGTGCTGGCAGGCTGACCTGCACCAGGAGACTGCATGTGCTGGCAGGCTCTCCTGCTGAACCAGGAGACTGCATGTGCTGTCAGGCTGGCCTGAACCAGGAGACACCAGGAGACTGCATGTGCTGGCAGGCTGGCCTGCACCAGGAGACTGCATGTGCTGGCAGGCAGGTCTGCACCAGGAGATTGCATGTTCTGGCACGCTGACCTGCACAAGGAGACTGCATGTACTGGTAGGCTGACCTGCACCAGGAGACTGCATGTTCTGGCAAGCTGGCCTGCACCAGGAGACTGCATGTGCTGGCAGGCTGACCTGCACCAGACGACTGCATGTGCTGGCAGGCTGACCTGCACCAGGAGACTGCACCAGGAGACTGCATGTGCTGGCAGGCAGGTCTGCACCAGGAGATTGCATGTGCTGGCAGGCTGACCTGCACCAGGAGACTGCATGTGCTGGCAGGCTGACCTGCACCAGGAGACTGCATGCGCTGGCAGGCTGGCCTGCACCAGGAGACTGCATGTGCTGGCAGCCTGTCTTGCTGCACCAGGAGACTGCATGTGCTGGCAGGAGGCTGACCTGCACCAGGAGACTGCATGTGCTTGCAGGCGGGCCTGCACCAGGAAACTGCATGTGCTGGCAGGCTGACCTGCACCAGGAGACTGCATGTGTTGGCAGGCTGACCTGCACCAGGAGACTGCATGTGCTGGCAGGCTGGCCTGCACCAGGAGACTGCATGTGCTGACAGGCTGTCCTGCTGCACATGCAGGAGACTGCATGTGCTGGTAGGAGGCTGGCCTGCAACAGGAGGAAACTGCATGTGCTGGCAGGCTGACCTGCACCAGGAGACTGCATTTGCTGGCAGGCTGACCTGCAACAGGAGACTGTATGTGCTGGCAGCCTGTCCTGCTGCACCAGGAGACTGCATGTGCTGGCACAAGGCTGACCTGCACCAGGAGACTGCATGTGCTGGCAGACTGACCTGCACCAGGAAACTGCACATGCTGGCAGGCTGGCCTGCACCATGAGACTGCATGTGCTGGCAGGCTGGCCTCCACCAGGAGACTGCATGTGCTGGCAGGCTGGCCTGCACCAGGAGACTGCATGTGCTGGTAGGAGGCTGACTTGCACGAGGAGACTGCATGTGCTGGCAGGCTGACCTGCACCAGGAGACTGCATGTGCTGGCAGGCTCTCCTGCTGAACCAGGAGACTGCATGTGCTGACAGGCTGACCTGCACCAGGAGACTGCATGTGCTGGCAGGCTCTCCTGCGGAACCAGGAGACTACATGTGCTGGCAGGCTGACCTGAACCAGGAGACACCAGGAGACTGCATGTGCTGGCAGGGTGGCCTGCTGTACTAAGAGACTGCATGTGCCAGCAGGAGGCTGACTTGCACCAGGAGACTGTATGTGCTGGCAGGCGAGCCTGTGCCAGGAGACTGCATGTGCTGGCAGGCTGACCTTCACCAGGAGACTGCATGTGCTGGCAGGCTGGCCTGCACCAGGAGACTGCATGTGCTGGCAGGCTGACCTGCACCAGGAGACTGAATGTGCTGGTAGGCTGACCTGCACCAGGAGACTGCATGTGCTGGCAGGCTGTCCTGCTGCATCAGGAGACTGCATGTGCTGGCAGGCTGGCCAGACCCAGGAGAATGCATGTGCTGGCAGGGTGGCCTGCTGCACCAGGAGACTGCATGTGCTGGCAGGCTGACCTGCACCAGGAGACTGCATGTGCTAGCAGGCTCTCCTGCTGAACCAGGAGACTGCATGTGCTGGCAGGCTGACCTGAACCAGGAAACACCAGGTGAGTGCATGTGCTGGCAGGCTGGCCTGAACCAGGAGACACCAGCAGACTGCATGTGCTGGCAGGCTGGCCTTCACCAGGAGACTGCATGTGCTGGCAGGCTGGCCTGCATCAGGAGATTGCATGTGCTGGCAGGCTGACCTGCACCAGGAGACTGCATGTGCTGGCAGGCTAACCTGCACCAGGAGACTGCATGAGCTGGCAGGCTGGCCTGCACCAGGAGACTGCATGTGCTGGCAGGCTGGCCTGCACCAGGAGACTGCATATGCTGGCAGGCTGACCTGCACCAGGAGACTGCATGTGCTGGCAGGCTGTCCTGCTGAACCAGGAGACTGCATGTGCTGGCAGGCTGGCCTGCACAAGGAGACTGCATGTTCTGGCAGGCTGGCCTGCACCAGGAGACGCCAGGAGACTGCATGTGCTGGCAGGCTGACCTGCACCAGGAGACTGCATGTGCTGGCAGGCTCTCCTGCTGAACCAGGAGACTGCATGTGCTGGCAGGCCGGCCTGAACCAGGAGACACCAGGAGACTGCATGTGCTGGCAGGCTGGCCTGAACCAGGAGACACCAGGAGACTGCATGTGCTGGCAGGCTGGCCTGCACCCGGAGACTGCATGTGCTGGCAGGCAGGCCTGCACCAGGAGATTGCATGTTCTGGCACGCTGACCTGCACCAGGAGACTGCATGTTCTGGTAGGCTGACCTGCACCAGGAGACTGCATGTGCTGGCAAGCTGGCCTGCACCAGGAGACTGCATGTGCTGGCAGGCTGACCTGCACCAGAAGACTGCATGTGCTGGCAGGCTGACCTGCACCAGGAGACTGCACAAGGAGACTGCATGTGCTGGCAGGCAGGTCTGCACCAGGAGATTGCATGTGCTGGCAGGCTGACCTGCACCAGAAGACTGCATGTGCTGGCAGGGTGGCCTGCTGCACTAGGAGACTGCGTGTGCTGGCAGGAGGCTGAACTGCACCAGGAGACTGCATGTGCTGCTAGGCGAGCCTGCACCAGGAGACTGCATGTGCTGCTAGGCGAGCCTGCGCCAGGAGACTGCATGTGCTGGCAGGCTGGTCTGCACCAGGAGACTGCATGTGCTGGCAGCCTGTCCTGCTGCACCAGGAGACTGCATGTGCTGGCAGGAGGCTGACCTGCACCAGGAGACTGCATGTGCTGGCAGGCGGGCCTGCACCAGGAAACTGCATGTGCTGGCAGGCTGGCCTGCACCAGGAGACTGCATGTGCTGGCAGGCTGGCCTGCACCAGGAGACTGCATGTGCTGGCAGGCTGGCCTGCACCAGGAAACTGCATGTGCTGACAGGCTGTCCTGCTGCACCAGGAGACTGCATGTGCTGGTAGGAGGCTGACCTGCACCAGGAGACTGCATGTGCTGGCAGCCTGCCCTGCTGCACCAGGAGACTGCATGTGCTGGCAGGAGGCTGACCTGCACCAGGAGACTGCATGTGCTGGCAGGCTGACCTGCACCAGGAAACTGCACGTGCTGGCAGGCTGGCCTGCACCAGGTGACTGCATGTGCTGGCAGACTCGCCTGCACCAGGTGACTGCATGTGCTGGCAGGCTGACCTGCACCAGGAGACTGCATGTGCTGGCAGGCTGGCCTGCACCAGGAGACTGCATGTGCTGGCAGGCTGACCTGCACCGGGAGACTGCATGTGCTGGTAGGCTGTCCTGCTGAACCAGGAGACTGCATGTGCTGGCAGGCTGGCCTGCACAAGGAGACTGCATGTGCTGGCAGGCTGGCCTGCACCAGGAGACTGCATGTGCTGGCTGGCTGGCCTGCACCAGGAGACTGCATGTGCTGGCATGCTGTCCTGCTGAACCAGGAGACTGAATGTGCTGGCAGGCTGGCCTGCACAAGGAGAATGCATGTGCTGGCAGGCTGGCCTGCCCAATGAGACACCAGGAGACTGCATGTGCTGGCAGGCTGACCTGCACCAGGAGACTGCATGTGCTGGCAGGCTGGCCTGCACCAGGAGACTGCATGTGCTGGCTGGCTGGCCTGCACCAGGAGACTGCATGTGCTGGCATGCTGTCCTGCTGAACCAGGAGACTGAATGTGCTGGCAGGCTGGCCTGCACAAGGAGAATGCATGTGCTGGCAGGCTGGCCTGCACCAGGAGACACCAGGAGACTGCATGTGCTGGCAGGCTGACCTGCACCAGGAGACTGCATGTGCTGACAGGCTGGCCTGCACCAGGAGACACCAGGAGTCACCAGGAGACTGCATGTGATGGCAGGCTGATCTGCACCAGGAGCCGGCATGTGCTGGCAGGCTGGCCTGCACTAGGAGATTTCATGTGCTGTCAGGCTGACCTGCACCAGGAGAATGCATGTGCTGGCAGGCTGGCCTGCACCAGGAGACTGCATGTGCTGGCAGGCTTGCCTGCACCAGGAGACTGCATGTGCTGGCAGGCTGGCCTGCACCAAGAGACTGCATGTGCTGGCAGGCTGGCCTGCACAAGGAGACTGCATGTGCTGGCAGGCTGGCCTGCACCAGGAGACGCCAGGAGACTGCATGTGCTGGCAGGCTGACCTGCACCAGGAGATTGCATGTGCTGGCAGGCTCTCCTGCTGAACCAGGAGACTGCATGTGCTGGCAGGCTGGCCTGAACCAGGAGACACCAGGAGATTGCATGTTCTGGCACGCTGACCTGCACCAGGAGACTGCATGTTCTGGTAGGCTGACCTGCACCAGGAGACTGCATGTGCTAGCAAGCTGGCCTGCACCAGGAGACTGCATGTGCTGGCAGGCTGACCTGCACCAGAAGACTGCATGTGCTGGCAGGCTGACCTGCACCAGGAGACTGCACCAGGAGACTGCATGTGCTGGCAGGCAGGTCTGCACCAGGAGATTGCATGTGCTGGCAGGCTGACCTGCACCAGGAGACTGCATGTGCTGGCAGGGTGGCCTGCTGCACTAGGAGACTGCATGTGCTGGCAGGAGGCTGAACTGCACCAGGAGACTGCATGTGCTGCTAGGCGAGCCTGCGCCAGGAGACTGCATGTGCTGGCAGGCTGGTCTGCACCAGGAGACTGCATGTGCTGGCAGCCTGTCCTGCTGCACCAGGAGACTGCATGTGCTGGCAGGAGGCTGACCTGCACCAGGAGACTGCACGTGCTGGCAGGCTGGCCTGTACCAGGTGACTGCATGTGCTGGCAGACTCACCTGCACCAGGTGACTGCATGTGCTGGCAGGCTGACCTGCACCAGGAGACTGCATGTGCTGGCAGGCTGACCTGCACTAGGAGACTGCATGTGCTGGTAGGCTGTCCTGCTGAACCAGGAGACTGCATGTGCTGGCAGGCTGGCCTGCACAAGGAGACTGCATGTGCTGGCAGGCTGGCCTGCACCAGGAGACTGCATGTGCTGGCTGGCAGGCCGGCACCAGGAGACTGCATGTGCTGTAATGCTGTCCTGCTGAACCAGGAGACTGAATGTGCTGGCAGGCTGGCCTGCACAAGGAGAATGCATGTGCTGGCAGGCTGGCCTGCCCCATGAGACACCAGGAGACTGCATGTGCTGGCAGGCTGACCTGCACCAGGAGACTGCATGTGCTGGCAGGCTGGCCTGCACCAGGAGACTGCATGTGCTGGCTGGCTGGCCTGCACCAGGAGACTGCATGTGCTGGTATGCTGTCCTGCTGAACCAGGAGACTGAATGTGCTGGCAGGCTGGCCTGCACAAGGAGAATGCATGTGCTGGCAGGCTGGCCTGCCCCAGGAGACACCAGGAGACTGCATGTGCTGGCAGGCTGACCTGCACCAGGAGACTGCACCAGGAGACTGCATGTGCTGCCAGGCAGGCCTGCACCAGGAGATTGCATGTGCTGGCAGGCTGACCTGCACCAGGAGACTGCATGTGCTGGCAGGGTGGCCTGCTGCACTACGAGACTGCATGTGCTGACAGGAGGCTGACCTGCTCCAGGAGACTGCATGTGCTGGCAGGCAGGCCTGCGCCAGGAGACTGCATGTGCTGGCAGGCTGACCTGCACCAGGAGACCACATGTGCTGGCAGGCTGGCCTGCACCGGGAGACTGCCTGTGCTGGCAGGAGGCTGACCTGCACCAGGAGACTGCATGTGCTGGCAGGCGGGCCTGCACCAGGAGACTGCATGTGCTGGTAGGCTGACCTGCACCAGGAGACTGCATGTGCTGGCAGGCTGACCTGCACGAGGAGACTGCATGTGCTGGCAGGCTGGCCTGCACCAGGAGACTGCATGTGCTGGCAGGCTCTCCTGCTGAACCAGGAGACTGCATGTGCTGGCAGGCTGACCTGAACCAGGAAACACCAGGAGACTGCATGTGCTGGCAGGCTGGCCTGAACCAGGAGACACCAGGAGACTGCATGTGCTGGCAGGCTGGCCTGCACCAGGAGACTGCATGTGCTGGCAGGCTGGCTTGCACCAGGAGATTGCATGTGCTGGCAGGCTGAACTGCACCAGGATACTGCATGTGCTGGCAGGCTGGCCTGCACCAGGAGACTGCATGTGCTGGCAGGCTGACCTGCACCACGAGACTGCATGTGCTGGCAGGCTAACCTGCACCAGGAGACTGCATGTGCTGGCAGGCTG